>NC_081844.1:72310398-73662043 GCF_963259705.1 Myotis daubentonii | reverse complement strand
TTTTGTTAAGTTGTATAAGTTCCCTGTAAATTTTGGAGATTAAACCCTTATTGGAGATAACATTGGCAAATATGTTCTCCCATGCAGTGGGCTTTCTTGTTAAGCTTTTTATTTTGATGTAGTCTCATTTGTTTATTTTCTCCTTAGTTTCCCTTGTCCTATGACCTGTATCGGTAAAGATATAGCTATGACATATGTCTGCTATTTTGCTGCCTATGGATTCTTCTAAGATTTTTATAGTTTCCCATCTTATGTTTAAGTCCTTTATCTATTTTGAGTTTTATTTTTGTGTATGGTGTAAGTTGGTGGTCTAGTTTCATTTTGTTTGTATGTATCGGTCCAATTTTCCCAACACCATTTATTGAAGAGACTGTCTTGACTCCATTGTATGTTTTGCCTCCTTTGTCAAATGTTAACTGAGCATAATAGCTTGGGTTGATTTCTGGGTTCTCTGTTCGGTTCCATTGGTCTATATGTCTGTTCATGTGCCAGTACCAGGCAGTTTTGAGAACAGTGACTTTGTAATATAGCTTGCTATCTGGTATTGTGATCCCTCCAACTTTGTTCTTCCTCAGGATTGCTGCGGCTATTTGGGGTCTCTTTTTATTCCATATGAATTTTTGGATAGTTTGTTCTAGGTCTGTGAAATATGCTGTTGGTATCTTAATGAGGATTGCATTGAATCTATAGATTGCTTTGGGTAGTATGGACATTTTATTGATGTTGAGTCTACCAATCCATGAACACAGAATATTCTTCCATTTGTTTATGTCTTCCTCTATCTCTTTTTTCAACTCCATTGATTTTTAGGGAGAGTAGAAAAGAGAGGGAAAGAACAGAGAGAAACATTGATGTGACAGAAACACATCCATTGGTTGCCTCCTGCACACACCCCTACCAGGGCCTGGGCCAGAGAGGAGCCTGCACCCAAGGTACGTGCCCTTGATCAGAATCGAACTCAGGACCCTTTGGTCCACAGGCCAACACTCTAGCCACTGAGGCAAACCAGCTAGGGTAGGACAAACTGTTTTTAAAAGATAGCCAATTCTCTTCTGATTTATCATTGGGAGAAGATCATTCTTTTGTTTGACAAGGAAAAGAAAAATAAAAGAAACAAATCACTTCATTTTTTAAATCAAAAAACATCAATGCAGTTTATTTCAATGCTTCTAATTTATGAGAATAACTTCTTAATGCTACATTCATCAATACTTAATTTGGAAAGCATAAGCAAAAAGACCCAACATTTTACTGGGACTACACAATTTGGCACAGTACTAGGCACCATACTAGAACAACAACAAAAAACACAAAATTGAAGTATGAATGATGACAGACATTCTTAACCTCCAGGGGATCAATGAACCTCCCAAAACTGTATACAAAAAGTTGTGTAATGCATGCACTTTTCTGGAGAGAGGTCCCACAACTCCAATCAACTTCTAAAGGGGCCAAACAGTACAGAGTAGAATTCTAATCCCCTTCCCTATATTTTCAGTAAAGAAAGCTGTGGATGGATCTCAGGAAGTTCACTCCTGCAATTGTCATGGAAAAAGGGTAGAAAGGAAAACAAATAAAAGTAACTTGCAAGGACTGGGCAGGGGAAAACTCCAAAGTACTGTTTACCTTATAAGTTGAGTAACATGTTCTGGTTTAGAGAAGAGAAACAGGGACCTAAGTGGTAATATAAGCTGGAAGCAAGGAGACTCTTATCAGATTTTTCAAATCCTTAAAAAACTAAAAACTTAAGTATAAATAAAGCAATAGCAAGAACTTAAAATGCAATTTAACTCAAGTCCAATTTTCAGTTTCTGCATATTAACAACTTATTTTTATTTTTTAATATCACAGACTTCAATCAGAATATTTTTAAAAAATATTCTGCATGTGTTTAACAAGTCTGACAAAGGACGAGTATCCAGTTGACTTGCATTATACTCTGAAATTTTAACTGAACAGCCAATTAACATATATTTATGATCAGTAAGTACAGGTAACAATGAAAAAGGCAATGCATTAATCTGATGACATCCTATCACTATGCAATGTTTATTAATGCTACTAGTAATTATCCCGGAGCATAGGCAAAACGTAGACGGAGGACTTTCCCTCAAAAGCAAGTTTAAGGGATTAAATATCATCACCATCATCACTCCTGAGGATAAAACTGCTGCATGTAGATAGGGCCCTTTCTTCCGGAACATTCCATTCCCCCCATACGGCCCACAGTCCCTTTCTCATCAGAATCATCAAACTTCTCACAGGAATCCTCATTTTCTAACATGTTTTCATCTATACCTTCTTCATCGTCCTTTGCATCTACTTCATCTTTAGTTTCGTCTAAATATCCTAACATCTTTTCATCTGCGTCATCTTCTTCCTCCTTTTATCAGCATCTTCAAGCCTATTTTCATCTGCATCTTCTTCACCCTCTTTTTCATCAGACTCATCATCAAAAACTTTTTTATATGCATCTTCTTCCTTTTCATCTGATTCTTCCTTGTCAAACGCTCTCAGAGCCTTCCTCATCAATAACTTTTTCAGAACTATCGTCGTCAAATTGTGATATTTCAGAGTCATTTTCTTCTAACTCTTTTTCAAGGCTTTCTTTAAACTCATCACAGCCATTCTCACTTTAATGGGCCTTTTAGTTATGCAACGGAAGCATCCATCCTCCTCCCCCCATACCCTCTTCCGAAGTAAGGGTGAGACTAGGCTCCTTGACATAACAATGGAAATGGAAGCTGCTTTCCGATGGCCAATGTCTCCACTGGGAGGTAAGCTAAGACCCTAGTTGATGGGTTCCCCTTCTTCTCCAGGAGCCTTCAAGGAATAAAGGGCTTGGACCTCAGATGAGTGTTGGGCAGAGATCAAAGTTTGGCTGACCTCCTATTTGGCCACTCTCAAGATGCTCAGGAGAGAATTACTTGCAAGTAAGGCAGAGCTATTTGGAGGGCAACTACTGTGTGCCAGGCTCTTAAGATATAGTGGTGAAGTCAATAGTAATTGAAAGATTTAAATTTTTTTTCCCTGGCCAGGGAGCTCAGCTAAATGTTGTCCCATTCACCGAAATATCGCCGGTTCAATTCCTGATCAGGGCACATGCCTAGGTTACCAATTCAATCCCCTGTCCTATGTTCATAGCAGCACAATTTATAGTAGCTAAGATTTAGAACCCTAGCAGGTCTGGCTCAGTGGAAACAGCCCAAGTGCCCATCAGTAGTTGAGTGGATAAAAAAAGATATGGTACATTTACACCATGTAATACTTTGCAGCAATAAAAAAAAAGAAGTATCTCTTACCCTTTGAGACAGCATAGACTCTATGCCATAGAGGGACCTGGAGAGCATTGTGCTAAGTGAAATAAGCCAGTCAAAGAAAGACAAGTATCACATGATCTCACTCACATGTGGAATTTAATGAACAAAATAAACTGATGAATAAAATAGATCCAGAGACATAGAAGCATGGAACAGACTGTGGAATCTCAGAGGGAAGGTGTGGGGGGTGGGGGGGAGTTGTGAGTGGGTGGGAAGAGATCAACCAAAGAACTTATATGCATATATGCATAACCCATAGACACAGACAATAGTGTGGTGAAGGCCTGGGGGCGGGTACTAGAAGGGGTCAATGGGGAAAAAGGGGGACATATGTAATACTTTCAATAATAGAGGACCTGTAATAAATATTAATTTCTATTATATAAAACTAAAAATAAATGGAAAAAATATTCTCAGGTGAGGATTAACAACAACAAAAAATCAACCAATGAATGCATAAATAAGTGGAGCAACAAATAGATGTCTCTCTCTCAAATCAATTTTTTTAAAAATATGTTTTATTGATTTTTTACAGAGAGGAAGGGAGAGAGATAGAGAGTTAGAAACATCGATGAGAGAGAAACATCGATCAGCTGCCTCCTGCACATCTCCTACTGGGGATGTGCCCGCAACCCAGGTACATGCCCTTGACCGGAATCGAACCTGGGACCTTTCAGTCTTCAGGCCGACGCTCTATCCGCTGAGCCAAACCGGTTTCGGCTCTCAAATCAATTTTTTAAAAAGATTTTTTAAAAATATTAAGAAACCCTGGTTGGTTTGGCTCAGTAGATAGAGCGTTGGGCCTGCGGACTGAAGAGTCCCGGGTTTGATTCCAGCCAAAGAGCACACACATGCAAGGGTTGCTCACTCGATCCCCAGTAGGGGGCGTGCAGGAGGCAACCTATAAATGTTCCTCTCTCATCACTGATGTTTCTATCTCTCTCTCCCTCTCCCTTCCTCTCACACACACATATATATTAAGAAAAATATAGCAGGTCCTAAATAATCATAGCTAGCATTACAAAGCAAGTGCTCTATGTCAAGCAGTGTTCTAAGATTTACACATACCAGCATGTCTTTTGCAACCACTTCTTGGGGATGGTACGCTATCATTATACCTGTTTTGCTGAGGAGAAAACGAAGATACAGATGGAGTAACGTGCCAGAGCCATGAGTGATGAGATTGAGCCCTGCAATCTGTACTCTGAATCACTTCACCACGACCACCACCTCCCCGCCCACACCCACCCCACACTCAGGTTCTTTCTCCGTGCTCAGAGAAGAGAAGACCTGAAGAGGAACCTGGTGAGTCCAAAGGGCTTCTTCTGAGGAAGGGAGCTGAGACCTAAGAATGAGATGGAACTAACCAGACCTAGAGAGAAAACATCTCTCCTGGAAGCGGGAACCACAAGTGCAAAAGGAGGGTGGGCACAAGGAAGAAATGGAGATGCGCCCAGGGGCAGGTCCTGCCTAGCATCTTTAAAGGAAGCTATTGGAAAATTTGAAAGGGGTGGTTGTGATTGGCACAGTCAACCACAAAATACATTCGGAGCCAGAGTGTATTTTACTATCACCCGGAAGGTTGTGCAGAGACTGGATGGGGATGGGGGCAGAGGCAGTGTGCTAGCCACCACATGGCGACTACGCAGAAGACAGAGGAGCCAGGCTGGGCCAAGGTCTGCAGAGGCGAGCGGGTGAGAACTGCAGGGTCTTGTTCCGGAGTGGTGTCGAGCAGGAGATGGAGAGCAAGGACTAGACTAGAACTTCGAAGTCTGGCCTGAATGGGGCAAAAAAAGCGGAGTCTGAGGGGGTGTGCTGCAGGCTGGGCGGGGCCTTTGGGATTAGGCTGATCCGTCGGTCGCTCAGCGCTATGGGTTCAGGACTGGTCTCCAGGTGGGTGGGATTCTGCGCCACTCGCAGCCACGCGGCTGTCAGGACAGCAGGTCCAGGAGGGGCCGGGCCCGAGGTGGGCGGGGCGCTGGGCCGCCCGGCTCCACGCGGCTTTGGCGAGCGCATTCCCAGCTCCCCGGCCCCAGGCAGAGGAGCGCCCTGGCTGAGTCCTCGGTCCCCGCTGGGCTAGGGGATCGGCCTGGCAGGAGCTAGGACCAGGGACACAGAAGACCCAGGTGAGCCAGGACCCTGCGCCGGGAGCCGTCCCGCGGAGGCTCCAGGTGTCCCGGGACCCATGCGGATCCTGGCTGCGCTCCCAGCCGCCAGGGGGCGAGCGGCGATGGGGCTCCGGGAGTGCCCCATCCCTGCCATGGGCTCCCGGGCGTCCGCTCGGCAGGGTGGGTGGAGGGGGGCGGTAAATCAGTAACCCGCAGTGCACACAGGGCCTTTTGTCCCGCTCCGTCCAAAGAGCACCCTGGCCGCGGAGCTGGTTACTCATTGCCCACCCGGGCGGGGGCGGACAGGCTGTCTCTGCTCCTCCTCCTGGGGACCCGCCGATTTGCACCTCCCCCCAGGGTGGCGGAGTAGGGGTGACGGAGGAAGAGCTCGCTGATCCTCAGCTGCTGGAGTGTCTGCTCGCCCCGAGTGGACATGAGAAAGCTGAGGCTCGAAGAGGTGCAGTCATATGCCCAGGGTCCCCCAGCGCTTGAGTGCGGGAGGTTGGAAGCGAACCCTGGATTACCTGGTGCCAGAGTCAGGCACTGCGGTCCCCTGTTCGCTTGTGGCCTTGCTAAGGACCCTGGGGCGATGAGGTCAGAGTAGCCTGAAGGTGAAAATATAACGTCCCCAACCGGAGCTGTGAACCCAGAGAGCTGAGCTCCCTACAGAAGTGAAGGTGGGGGATTTTACCAGGAGGGGCACGGAAGCGGGGTGGGCCCAGAGAGAGTGGCATCTGAGCCAGGTGGAGAAGAGAAATGGGACACAGAGGTCAAGAGACAAGATGTGCCCAGTTTTGAAAGCCAGTGGCTTCAGTGCTGAAGGTACTGAAAGGGCAGACTGTGCAACCTGAGCGGCCCAGGCTGGGAGGGAGGCCTAGGACGCTGTACAGTGTGGACTGGATCCGCTGGGCACTGGCAGCCATTAAGGACTTGTAAGCTGGTGGGGAGGGGGTTGACATGGCAGCCTTGTAATTTTTAAAGCCTGCTGGAGAATGGAGGCTGCAGAGCCCAGGGAGATGTTTGCAAAGGCCCGTGCTACAGATGACTATGGCCTGCCCTGAGTCCAGGAAGCGGAGGTGGGATAGACTGGAGAGGGACTGAGGAGGCAGAATGGACTGGCAATGGGGCAGGGGTGAGGTGAGGAGATGAACAGAGCTGATGCTCCAGCTGCAGGGGCAACCCAGGGAAGAGGGAAATAATGGCTTTGCCCAGGACAAGCCAAGTGCCCCCTGCCTCAAAGCCAGAGCTGGACAGGGGGCTGTGGCTGAAGAGAGAGGGTGTGGTGGGCTTCCTGGGCAAGGTAGACCCAGAGACACCAGTACCCCCGACTGTCACCCAGTCCCAGGTAATAGCCAGTGGGTCTCCAGGACTACACTGGTCACCCTCTTCCCCTGCCCTAGCTGACACTCAGTTTTGAGTGCTCCTTTGAGGGTAAGGAGACATCCTTGGCGGCATTTGGAGGAGGATAATCAGATGGGGTGGGTGTGTGCATCACACCTGACAGGACCTGGGGGTGACTGTTGGAGGGCAGACCCTGGGCGACATTCCAGGGAGGGGATGGGGAAGGAGACCATTCCAGCATTCTGTGTACCCAGCCCCTACACATATTCTCTCCCTTTTTTTTTTAATAATGTATAGGTATTCTTTTTTTAAATATATTTTATTGATTCTTTTTTACAGAGAGGAAGGGAGAGAGATAGAGAGTTAGAAGCATCAATGAGAGAGAAACATCGACCAGCTGCCTCCTGCACATCTCCTACTGGGGATGTGCCCACAACCTAGGTACATGCCCTTGACCGGAATCGAACCTGGGACCCTTCAGTCCGCAGGCCGACGCTCTATCCACTGAGCCAAACTGGTTTTGGCACATATTCTCTCTTTTTAAGAAAAATATATTTTTTAATAGAGAGGAAGGGAGAGGGATAGATGCCGGGGTCCAACCCCAGCGGGTCCAGGGGTTCCCAAAGGTGTAGACGGAGTCGGCGAAGAAGGAATGACACGGAGACAGCGTTCAGTTGATCAGCAGCCTAGCCAGGATCTCCAGCCAGGATCTCCAGCCAAGTTCTGGTCTCGATCTCCAGAGAGGTTCTGCTTAGGCTCTCCAGAGAGGTTCTGTCCAGGTACTCCAGTCAGGTTCAGTCACCAGGTTCTAGTCAGGTTCTCTTGCCAATTTCTGTAGTCAGGTTCAGTCCAGGATCCCTTGCCATGTTCTCCCGCTAGGCTCTGTCTCTAGGCTCCGAGGCCAGTCCCTTTTCCAGGATCCTCCGGCATGCTCTCTCCAGCGAAGTTCTTCTGTCTCTAGAGAACGTTCTGTGTAGGTTCTGTGCCTAGGCCCTGTCTCTCTTGATCCTGTCTTCCAAGCCCCGTCTGAGTTCTGTCTCTTGCTGTCTTGTTCTGAGTTCTGTGTGTTTCTGTCTTGTTACAACTGTATTTATACCAGTTGATTCAATCCTATCAATCTCTATTACAAAGGTTAGGGCGTTTCTTATCTCCATTCCAGGGAGAAAAGATTATGTAGTTTAAGCATGATTGTTCGTAGTTAAAGGGATTAATTACCCGCCTGGCACTTAGTTGAGGGGTTTTATTCCCTCCCTAACTTCAGGGGAAAATCCCTACCTGGGGATTCAACCTTTCTCGGAGAGGTGACCTTGGTTAAAACACAGCCCCAAGAAGGTGAGCAAACATATTAAGAACCGTATGCCATATATGCCAGGTCCCTTGAAACAGCAAGGATGGACCGGCTCCCGGCAGATAGAGAGTTAGAAACATCGGTCAGCTGCCTCCTGCACACCCCCTACTGGGGATGTGCCGGAAACCAAGGTACATCCCCTTGACCAGAATCGAACCTGGGACCCTTCAGTCCGCAGGCCAACGCTCTATCCACCGAGACAAACCGGTTAGGGCTACGTACATTCTCTTTTATCCTCAAAGCAGTCCTGTGGGGCCAGCGACCCAGACATGGCCAGCGACAAGCAAGTTGGTAAGAGCTAGGATTTGAGCTTGGCTCTGTCAGACACCAGAGTCTACATTCTTTACAAGAGCCTGCATTGTCTCAGATGGAATTGTGGGGACACAAAAAGCAGAGATATTCCCAGGGTGCAGTTCTGGTTCAGAAGAAGGAAGAACTGCTGGCCATGGAGTGTGCTGCCTTGTTAGTAGTAAGCGCCCTGCTACTGGAGGTATCCGAAGCTGGTCATGGAAATGTCAGCAATGCTAATAAGGAGTGGGGATCAGATCAGATAACATCCAGATGCTGAAGTTTGGCCTTGTATTATATTTCAGATTTTGGGTTTTTTTTTGCTCTTCAGAAATAAATGCATTTATTCAGCAAAAAATAAATCATGTGTGCTAAGAGAGAGCAGAAGATATGTTTCCATTCTCTGCTTGCCTCCAAGGAAAGAATCCCAAAACTGCCCTTGCTGTGAACTCGTGCCAAGGTCTCAGCAGGACCAGTGCAGAGCAGGAAGCCCCGCCCACCCCCAACCCCCCTTGCACAACCTACTGTGCAGCAGCCTTGGGCTCTGCAACAGCGCACCAGCTTCCAGTCTGCCCTGCTGCTGCCTGGCGGTGGGAGGGCTTGGAAGTGGCCAGCCATTTCCTGTCTCAGTTTCCTCATCTGCAAAATAAGGGAATAGCACCAGCCAAGGTGCACATGAAGCAGGAACTCTCCTCCCGCCCTGTTTCAGGAAGGCCATCAGTGGAAAGCCCAGCCTGGGCCCCATGAGCAACAGGAAGAAGATGCAGTTGCTGCTGGTCCTGTTGGGGGCCCTCCTGGGAGCACCCTGGGCTCCAGCTTTGTCCTTTGAGACCTCTGAGGAAATGGAGCTGGGTATGACCGCTAAGGTGGGAGAGGGTGGCAGGGGTGGGAAGAGTTGGCACCAAGTGGGGGCTGAGCAAAGCTGGAGAGAATCCTGGCCCAGGCCTTGGGGAGGTGGCAGCAGGTGGCAACCATTGAGACTCAGTGTCTGGCTCCCAGAAAGCATCCGCCTATCTCTGTGTCCACGAAAGAGGACTGGCCTTGCAGGGCCCAGGGCCCTGAGCTGGGCTGCAGAGCTGGTGGTGAGCCCCTTGGATGTGTGTGTGTGTGTTCTGTGCGGTGTGTGTGTGGCTTGGGAGGCCCAGGCCTCACGTGTGGTGTATGCACTAGGAGGGTATTATGCCTTGGAGTGGTGTGATGTGTGTCCTGTAGCATGCGCCTTGTGTGTGCGCGTGCGTGCGTGCGTGTGTGTGTGTGTGTGTGTGTGTGTTGGACAGTGTCATGTTCAGCCCAGCAGGTGTGCTACTCACCGTGTGTGTGATGTGCATCAGAGGCATGGCCTTACCTCTGCATGTAGCATCTAGAGCATGTGGTTGTGCGTATGTTGAGGGGTAGTAGGTGTCCAGCATGTGTCTGAGGTGCTCGTGCCCTGCATGTGCAGCATGTTCTCTCTATGTGGGGGCTGCCTCAACTGGGGCTGCGGGGCTCATTGACCTCTGCCCTTGGCCCACAGAGCCCTGCCTGGCCCCCAGCCCGGAGCAGCCAGAACAGGAGCTGACGGTGGTCCTTGGGCAGCCTGTGCAGTTATGCTGTGGGAAGGCTGAGCGTGGTGGCCACTGGTACAAAGAGGGCAGTCGCCTGGCAGCTGCTGGCCGGGTACGAGGCTGGAGGGGCCGCTTGGAGATCGCCAGCTTCCTACCCGAGGATGTTGGGCACTACCTCTGCCTGGCACGAGGCTCCCTGTTCGTCCTGCACAATGTCACCTTGGTTATGGATGGTAAGGGGGTCTGGCAGGGGCTGAGGGGTGCCTAGGGAGAGACTCTCCTGTCCTGGCCTCATATATCTCCCTCTATCCCTGACATAGACTCCTCGACCTCCAGCAATGGTGATGAGGAACGCAATGGCCCTTCAACTAGGCATGTTTACCCACAGCATGGTCAGTATAAGTCCTCAAGGACTCATTTCCCTACCTCCCAGCTGCTCCCTGAGAAGAGACCTGTGTGGAAGCAGGTAGTCACCCTGGGGGCACTAAGTTCTTCCTTCCCCTCCAGCACCCTACTGGACACACCCCCAGCGCATGGAGAAGAAACTGCATGCAGTGCCTGCTGGGAACACCGTCAAATTCCGCTGTCCAGCGGCAGGAAACCCCACGCCCACGATCCGCTGGCTCAAAGATGGACAGGACTTTCATGGGGAGCATCGCATTGGAGGCGTTCGGGTGAGTCTCTGGGTTCCAAGGCCACCTGCTTCCCCACCGGCCCCCTCATACCTATAAACCAACCCCCAGTTCCTTCTTGAATAAAGAAGGCCACTGTGTGGCCCCAAAGAAGCACTAGGCCAGCCGTGGGCAAACTATGGCCCGCGGGCTGGATTCGGCCCGTTTGAAATGAATAAAACTAAAAAAAAAAAAAAAAGACTGTACCCTTTTATGTAATGATGTTTACTTTGAATTTATATTAGTTCACACAAACACTCCATCCATGCTTTAGTTCCGGCCCTCCGGTCCAGTTTAAGAACCCATTGTGGCCCTCGAGTCAAAAAGTTTGCCCACCCCTGCACTAGGCTGTGGGCTTGGACAGCTCTGGTTCAAGTTCCCACTCTGCCACTCTCTGGCAAGTGACTTAGCCTCTCGAGCGACTCCATTTCTAAAGGAGGAAGGATCCCTGACCAGCATCCGTAAGTTTGGGCAGCTCATTCTCATGGTCAGACCCTGCAAGGTCAGCTCCAGGCTGTAATGAGGAAACTGAGGCTCAGAGGACCAAGACTGGCAAAGGTGGCACAGCTGGGAAGAGGCCAACCTAAAACTCAGGGCTCAGACATTTCTTGGAGTCTTCTCCTTTGTCCCAAAGTCCCTGGCCTTGCCCTCTTCCTCTCTCCCACCCTACTCCCCTCAGGGGCATAGGTTAGTGGCCCCTCGTGGACACTTCCCCTCCCCCCAGCTGCGCCATCAGCACTGGAGCCTGGTGATGGAAAGCGTGGTGCCCTCAGATCGTGGCACATACACCTGCCTTGTGGAGAATCCGGTGGGCAGCATCCGCTACAGCTATCTGCTGGACGTGCTGGGTGAGCGGAGGGGCAAGCGAGGCAGTGTGGGGGGTGGACCAGAATTTGCCCTCAGTTAGAGCCCAGTCTGGCAGGCAACATGGACTGAGTCTTAGATGAGTCACTCAAACTTGTTTCAAGTGTGCTGGTGGGCGTGAGGGGCGCACAGAGGGTAACGTAGGCCTGGAGGAGCGGAGATTAGCCAAGAAGAAAAGTAGGGAAGACATTGAGGCAGAGGGCACGGGTTCAGTAAAGGCCTTCAGTGTAAAGACTATAATGCATTTGTGGGGAGATGTATGCCTGGGGTGTGCCAGGCCATGAAGGGTTCTGAATGCGAGGCTGAGAAATTGTCCTGGACCCCAAAAGCAATGGGGAGCCATGGAAGGTTTAAGCTGGGTAAGCAGAAGACAGACAAGGTCTGAGCTGCATATCAGGAAGGTCTCTCCCTTGAGCTGGGGAAGTTGGAGGCAGGTGACCAGGGTGCTTCTGTGGGTGCCGCTGGTCAGGGTTGACGGCCCGGCCCGGCCCCCAGAGCGGTCCCCGCACCGGCCCATCCTGCAGGCAGGGCTCCCGGCCAATACCACAGCGGTAGTGGGCAGTGACGTGGAGCTGCTATGCAAGGTGTACAGTGACGCCCAGCCTCACATCCAGTGGCTGAAGCACATTGTCATCAACGGCAGCAACTTCGGTGCCGACGGCTTCCCTTATGTGCAAGTCTTGAAGGTCCAGCCCTGCGGTGCCTGAGCCCTCCCTACCCTTCTCCCATGGTGGGGAGGGTGATTACCAGCTCCCTTCCTGACCCCGGGCCCTGCTGTGACCCCTGAATGTGTCTCCCATCCCCAGACAACAGACATCAATAGCTCAGAGGTGGAGGTCCTATACCTTCGTAACGTGTCGGCCGAGGACGCAGGCGAGTACACCTGTCTGGCAGGCAACTCCATTGGCCTCTCCTACCAGTCGGCCTGGCTCACTGTGCTGCCAGGTGAGCACCTGAGGTGGCAGGAGAGGCTTCAGGGTCCGACTCTGATCCAGCAGTGGGCTGTGACCTGCGGGTGGACACTACCCCTTGGCCTGTGGGATCTAAGCTCGGGACATGGCGTGTGGTTTTGTGTTGGATTCTGCATGTAGCAGACCCTCTGCATGTCGACATGTGACTGTCGGTGGGACCCAGGACTATGTGGGACTAAGTATAATTACAGTTTTCTTGGTGTGTGCATCCGTGTGTGGCGGGAGCTGTGAGGGCCTGAGTTAGAGGGTATAGGGCCAGCCATCTGACCACTGACTGGTCAGTTATGTGTCTGTGGACAGAGGAGGACCTCACATGGACAGCAACAGCGCCCGATGCCAGGTACACAGACATCATCCTGTACGCGGCGGGCTCTCTGGTGTTAGTGGTGCTCCTGCTGCTGGCCGGCCTGTATCGCCGACAGGTGCTGCACGGTCGGCACTCCCGGCAGCCCGCCACGGTGCAGAAGCTGTCCCGCTTCCCTCTGGCCCGACAGGTACTGCGCATCCCCGCCCCCGTGTCCCATAGTGAGGCTCTCGGCCTGCCAGCCCACCACGGCTCAGTGCCAGCAGGCCAACCAGGTCTCCCACTTTGCAGTTCTCCCTGGAGTCAGGCTCCTCAGCCAAGTCAAGCTCGTCCCTGGTGCGGGGCGTCCGTCTTTCCTCCAGCGGCCCCCCCTTGCTTGCTGGCCTCGTGAGTCTAGACCTCCCTCTGGACCCGCAGTGGGAGTTCCCCCGGGACAGGTATGCTGTGCAGCGTGAGGGTGTGGATGCAGGCTCCAGGCAGGAAGGAAGCCCGGACGGTTGAGACCTCAGCTTTCTTGATTTCTAGGCTGGTGCTTGGGAAGCCCCTGGGCGAGGGCTGCTTTGGGCAGGTGGTGCGTGCAGAGGCCTTAGGCATGGACCCGGCCCAGCCTGACCAAGCCAGCACCGTGGCCGTCAAGATGCTCAAGGGTGAGTGGGGGAGGTACTGTGGCCTTGGGACTAACGGAAGCAGCTCATAGTGCTATCAGGTGAGCACTGGGGGCCAGGAGAGGCTGTCGGATCCCACCCTTGGGCCTGAGGCCCAACTCTGCTACTGACTCTGACAAGTCACTTCTGAGCCTCAGTTTCCTCACATGTCCCTACCTCAGGACCCTAGGTTCATAAAAATTCCTGATGCATAAAATCTTACCCTTTGGGATGATGGTGACTATAAGGATTTGGGGTAACTGGGGTTTACTGTCCCCTGTCTGCCCTGACCCTATGTAAGCTTTGGCCTCAAGTAACCTTGTCAGCTGTGTAGGACACCACCTCATTCCCCTCAAGCCACACCCTCGGCCTCCCCCAGGGCCCTTCCCAGGTCTGTCCTGTTGTTTCTACCACTTGAGAACAGCCTTTCTGCTCAAATTCAGTCCCAGCCTCTAAGCAGGAGCCCCAAGGTGCCTAGGCCACTCCTGGAATCTACCACAGGGGCCTCTCACTGCTGTCTCCCAGGCCTCTCTACCAGAGTGGCCCAAACCACTGTTCTGTTCTCCGCCCCCTTAGCCCCAGCTCCTCTCTGCACAGCTGGGGCCACCTGGCACTTTCCCGGAGGCAGAGATTGAGAAATGTGCATTGCGAGGTCTGGTGGGGAGGGTATGTCATTGGCCCAGGGCCACGGGTCAGCCCTGAGGGCCCGCCCCTGCTCCACAGCCTTCTTCCAGGCCTCCCCTAGCTGTGCCCCACTGGCGGCTCCCTGAATTCCCAGGCCAGATGGACGCCAGGCCCTGGTCAGACAGACCTCAGGGCGCCAGCCTGCTTTCCGCCCCCAGGAGCTCTCACCCCATTCAGGGACTAATGCCAAGCCCTGCAGACAAGCTTCCTTCCTGTTCAGAGCTCTTCCCCCTCTCCTGTTTCCTGGCCCCTCACCGGCAGGCCTACTTCTTTTAGATCCTTGATTCTTGTTGCATCCTCACAACCGCTCTGAGAGGTAGGGCATGATACGGTTTCCCATCTCACACAAGAGGATTCAGAGGGCAGAATGGGACAGGCTCTGAAAGGTTAGGTGACTTTATCAAGGCTACGCAGCCTAGTGGGGACTCAGTCCCAGACCTTCTTGACTCCTGGTCCAGCGCTTCATGTCCTCTCCCCCACCCTACAGCCTGCCCTGTGTAGTCACCCTGGCTGTCGCCCTTGCAGACAACGCCTCTGACAAGGACTTGGCAGATCTGGTCTCTGAGATGGAAGTGATGAAGCTGATCGGTCAACACAAAAATATTATTAACCTGCTGGGTGTCTGCACCCAAGAAGGTGGGGTGAGGTGGGCCCGGGCGGGGGCGGTTGTGGCGGGAGCACAGCCTCGGCAGCCTCCCAGTCTCCCTCGCCTTTGCAGGCCCCCTGTACGTGATTGTGGAGTGTGCTGCCAAGGGAAACCTGCGGGAGTTCCTGCGGGCCCGGCGCCCCCCGGGCCCCGACCTCAGCCCCGATGGGCCTCGGAGCAGTGAGGGGCCGCTCTCCTTCCCTGCCCTGGTCTCCTGCGCCTACCAGGTGGCCCGAGGCATGCAGTACCTGGAGTCTCGAAAGGTGAGGGCAGTAGCGGCACTCCGGGCCACCGCCGACTGCCCCATCTCCATATCTTTATGACCCTGGCATTCAATGTCTCCAACTTCTCCCTCTCTCCCCTTTCTCGTTACCCTAAGTCCTTCCGTATGTAGATTTCAGTGCCTGTCCCATTCCGTCCTCACATCCTCCCTAACCGTAGGCAGGGCAGGGAAAGAGGCCACATGAGAGAACGTGAGGGCCCTGAAGTTGGACTGCTCGGGTCTGCCCTCTGCATCCTGACTTCCTCATCTGTAAAATGGGTGATGATCCTACCCACCAAGGTTACCGTGAGATGCTATGTGTCCTAATAAGCCTAAGTCCCCTGCCCTGTCCCCAGTGCATCCACCGAGACCTGGCTGCCCGTAACGTGCTGGTGACAGAGGACAATGTGATGAAGATCGCTGACTTTGGACTGGCCCGAGGCGTCCACCACATTGACTACTACAAGAAAACCAGCAACGTGAGGGGGGCAGGGCAGAGCTGGGGGGAGGGGGCAGGACCTGTGGGACTGGCACCAATGCCTCCTCCTCTCCCTCCCAGGGCCGCCTGCCTGTCAAGTGGATGGCACCGGAGGCCTTGTTTGACCGAGTCTACACACACCAGAGTGATGTGTGAGTCCTGGATGCTGGGGTCCTGAGTGTCTGCCAGGATCCTTGTCCTGCCCCACAGAAAGGGCAAAGCGTTTGCCCAAGGTCGCATAGCCCTGGGACCTGAGTTGAACCAAACTCCAAATAAAGCTCCTATCCCCACCCCGCTTGGTGAATTATGCCCGCGGGGCCCCCCATCCCAGGCCCAGGAGCAGGGAGCGAAGCTGTGCCCTGCTGAGCCCTGGCTCTGCCTCCAGGTGGTCATTCGGGATCCTGCTGTGGGAGATCTTCACCCTTGGGGGCTCCCCATACCCTGGCATCCCCGTGGAGGAACTGTTCTCACTGCTGCGGGAAGGGCATCGGATGGACCGGCCCCCGAACTGCCCTCCAGAGCTGTGAGGCCATGCCCTACTCTCCCCCTTTCCAGTCCTCACCCTCTGCTCTGACTTGGCCTCAGGGTCTGGCCCCGGGGAGGGATCAGCACCAACTCCCTGTGACTGCCACCTCCTCGGCCCAGGCCCAGTGGGGAGGTCCTGGCTTCTGTGCCCTTTCACCCACCCCTCACTAGACCCCTCCCCTTCCCAACCTTCCCTGCCCACCCACGAGGGCCATGAGGTCCTCCCTTCACTCAGGCCTGTGGGTGCTTCTGACCCTGCCCACCTCTCAGGTATGGGCTGATGCGTGAGTGCTGGCATGCGGCGCCCTCTCAGAGGCCCACTTTCAAGCAGCTGGTGGAGGCACTGGACAAGGTCCTGCTGGCCATCTCTGAGGAGGTACTCCTCCTCTCCTGTCCCGTGACCACCCTCTGCCCACTCCCCTTTGGGCCTTATCTGAGCTGACCATCAGGCCTGACCAGCACTGTTCCCTGCAGTACCTGGACCTCCGCCTGACCTTTGGACCCTACTCCCCAGCCGGTGGGGACGCCAGCAGCACCTGCTCCTCCAGTGACTCTGTCTTCAGCCATGACCCCCTGCCCCTGGGGCCCAGTTCCTTCCCCTGTCCTGGGGTGCAGACTTGAGCAGGAGCAGGAGGTTGTACAGGCAGGACAGCCAGCAGCCTTGGGCCTCCTGGCTCTGTTGCAGCCTGGTGGTGCTTGATCTTGGCAGCCCCAGTCCAACTTCAGGGTCCTGTCCAAGGTCTCTGGTTTGCTTTGGGGAGGTCTGTCCTTGGTCCTGGGGTCCCTAGTTGAGGCTTCCAGCTCTGGCCTTGGGTTCCCAACTCAGAGTTCAACCCTAGTCTCAAGGCCCAGCCCTTGCCCTGGGAGTCATGGTCCGAGCATTCTAATAGCCTGAATATAGGGCTCTGCTCAGCATCTGGGCCTTGACACTTGAGCCTGATTTCAGGGGTTTGGCTGAACCTGGCTGCAGAGCCTGGAACCTCCCTGCTTCCCTATACCAAGAGAGATCTTGGGCCTCTGAACCCCCTTTCCTCAGGTGGCCCCCCACTTCCCCTTTGCTGCTTGTCCCAGCATCTTGGTGGAAGGAGCTTGGCCCCTGTGCTCCTAGCTGACGCTGGAAACCTGCCGAAAACACAGAAGCAAATGGCCTTTTATAAATTATTATTTTGAAATAAATCTCATTGTGCCTGATGTGTGCCTTGCGTCCCAGTTGGAGGGGGGGAAGGGTGGAGGGATCCCCAAGCCGGGGGCCCTGCCTAGGTGACAGACTGACAGGCCTCTGTGCCAGGTCTTGGGTCCACCTCCACCTCCAGCTGCCTCGGGGTGGACCTCTGTCGTGGTCTGTTTCTCACCCGCACCATCTTGTGTATGTGATGGTGTGAACGGGCGCTGTGGGCAGAGGAGTCCACACAGCACCATCCACAGGGCAGGACTCCTGTACCCTGTGCACATGCGTGACCTGGGCTGTTGCCAAGGGAGCTGGCAGTGCCCCTCCCCCGTCTGCTCAGCATTAACCAAGCTGACAGTTAACGCAGCATGAAAGCCCAAAACCCAACTTCGAGGCTGCCGCCTGCTCCCACGCTCCGCTGCTCAGCCTGGGAGCTTGGGCCGTGCTGCCCCGCCTGCCCGGGCCAGTCTCCCCAGCAGCAGCTGGTTGCCGTCCTCCCTGCTGGACTGCAGCTGTTCCTGCCTGCCCGGTCCTCCCCTGGAGAGCCCTCAGGGCCCTGTTCTCAGATGCCCTTGGGGGGAGGGAGTAGAGAGGCTCAGCTTCCCAGGGCTCAGCCTGGAGCCTTCCTCAGTTCATCCCAAGGGTTACTGCTGCTGCTCTCCAGCCGCTGAACCATGGGATGAGGGTGCGGACCCAGGGCCTGGCTTTCTCTCCTGCCCTGTCCTCCTGGCACAGGACTGTCCAGAATTTAGTGCTGGAAGACTGAGCAGCACCTCATGGCCATGGTTCTTTCCTACTCTGGGTCTCCTCATGCCCCATCCGGGCCTCTCTGAGTCACTATGTCCCAAATTGAACTACTCATTTCCCCCCAAAACTGTATCTCCTCCAGCGGCCTCCCTCTCAGAGAAAGCACAGACCAGGAGCCGCGGAGGCGCCCCCAACCCCCTTCCCGAAGGAGGTGGAAACACAGTGGGAGGAGGTTCAAGGCCCGACGCTTCCAGCGCCCGAGGCCAGTGCTGTCACTTCGCCAATGGTCACTTCCTTCGCTCGTATGAGTGGGGGCTCCTGCCCTGCATGCCTCTCTGGTTTAGGATGAGCAGAGGCTTGGTGAGCACAGGCGTGGGGAGGACACCACGCAGAGTTCGTGGGTATTTCAGTGAGAACTAGTGCTTGGGCTTTGCAGCGGCCTGAGGTCCCCTTCACTCGCATTCCCCTGCAGGCGGCTCCAGTGGCAGGTTCCTAAAGCAACTCTTGGCTTATGCACCTCCTGCACTCAAGAACCCAAATTCCTGGAGCCCCCAAACTTTCTGATGGAGCCCCACCTCCAGGCTGAAGTCTCCCCCTGGCTGTCACTGATCAGTGACTATGTCCTTCATCAACCAACCAGTCACAGGAGAGCCTGGAGGGAAAGTGGGCTGGGGTAGTGTGTAAAAACAAGTGGCTAAGAGATGAGAGTCCCCATTTTCCACTTCCTCACCATGAACCCACTGCCCTCTCCAACTCAGCCACCCACCACCCTCCCTCACCACAGCCTCACCAGATAGACCATTCTTCCCATTTAATGGTAGAGAAACTGAGGGATGTCGCAGCCCAGGGTTACAAGGACGGTGCTCCAGAGGAGCTGAGTTGAACCCTCCCACCCCGTCCCAGGTTCCCAGTGGGTCCTGCGCACATGGGAGACCTGAGCCAGGTCACTCAGAGTGACGGGGCAGCTGCTGCCTGGTAGGTTCCAGGGGCCAAGAGGAGCTCGGCTGCCCACCCTGTGCCCCCTCCCTGCCCACCTCCCTGGCAGGCACACACTTGCTAGGGCCCTTCCACATTCCTGATGTCGCATGTAAGAGTGAGACAGATGCTGCTAATTCCCGTGCAAGCTTTGCTGCCTCCTCTCCCTGCCCCCAAGCCTGCTCTGGGCAGCTCCGCAGCAGCTGGAGCCTGGGCCCCTTGGCCAGTCTGGGTTCGGAGTGGTCTAGCCTGTGACACTGGCCTCGGGAGCCTGTAGAAGAAGCATTAGTCACTCTGGACTTTGCCACTTGCAATGTATCAGTCAGGGTTTTGATGAGAGCATCAGATAGACAGCCACTGCTATCTGGGAGCCAGAGTCCAGGGACAGGAGGCTGCTGGTAGGGAAGGTCAGGTGGTCACAGCATGGACGGGGGGGCTGCTATGACCGAAATTACCCTCTGAGCCTGAAACACAGGAATGCTGCCACGCCTGGAGAGTGGTTTTAAGTGCTCTGTCAACAACTGGGATTAGGAGGGAATGGCCTCAGGGCCGGGCTGCCAGGATCTTATTCCCTCCTCAGGCAGCCCCAACAGGAAGGCATTCTTGTCCTGCTGCCCAGATAAGGACAACTGAGGCTCAGGAGGAGGAGGTGACTGGGCCGAGGTTGCACAGGAGAAAGTGGGAGAGTCGGTGCCTCATTCCTGCAGCCCCGGTCACCTGGCCTTTCCAAGGACCAGGGGAGCTGGGTTTGCAAAAGCAGGGACATCTGTTCATGGAGTGTCCACACTCAGGGTGAATGGACATTCAGGAGGCCCAAGCACAGAGGTGCCGGGCCCAGTATTTTGGGCTCCAGTGCCGGGGTCCAACCCCAGCAGGTCCAGGGGTTCCCAAAGGCGTAGACGGACGCCTGGACCTGCTGGGGTTGGACCCCGGCACTCCAGCCCACAGCCTTTGGTTCCTGCCACCTCAGGGCCTTCACAGGGGTGGGCTGTTCCTTCTGGGGCACACTCCTCTCCCCTCACCTGGCCAAGCTCTCCCTCTCCTCACCTTTTTAAAAAATATATGTTTTTATTGATATTTTTACAGAGAAGATAGAAATATCGATGATAGAGAAACATCGATTGGCTGCCTCCTGCAGGCCCCCCACTAGGGATCGAGCCCACGACCTGGGCATTGCCCTCACCAGGAATCGAATCAGCAACCTCTTGGTGCATGGGATGATGCTCAACCCACTGAGCCACACTCTCCTCACCTTTTAAGTGTCACGCAAACCTCATTTCTCGGGGTGCCCTCCCTAGGGTCCCTCCCAGGTTGGACCCCCCCCCCTGCAGGCTGAGACCCCTATTCAGAGGTGCTCTCACGGTCACCTTCTTGCAAATACAGCACAGAAAGCCAGTACTGAAAGCCAGACACTCAGGACCCCAGCATCCAGTCCTGAAACCTCAGCATATTTCCAAGTCTCCTGGAGGCCCTGGACTGCTGGTCTCACCCTAGAATCTCTTATTGGGTAGGTTTGAGGTGGAGCATGAAAACTTTCAGGGAGACTAGCTGCTGGCCTGGGGGCCACACTTTGGGAACCAGGGTTTTTATAGAGGTGTCATATGTTCGAGGTTGAAACAACTCAACAAAAACTCCAATGTCACAAAAGGTTTTCAATGAAAACCAACCCCCCAGTACGCACTCTCTTGGCTTCCCAAGGGAAGCTGCCCCATTTTCTGCGTCTTCCTGAATGCTCCCCCTCCTCTGCTTTACAGCCCTAGACCCAGTTGAGTGGTTACTGTCCTTGCCCCCCAAATCCCCGCCCAGGGCCGCACCTGGCAGAACTGAGGGGCAGTAAAGTGTTGAGTGAAGATACGAAGGAGACCCATGCCCAGGTACAGACGCACCCAGGTGTGCACACTCAGCCACACTGCCTGCCTCTTCCCACACTCCAGACTCAAAGTGGGATGGGAGACCCCTCCCCCCCAGCCCTCCACCTGCTGTAGGATTTGGCCTAATCCCGAAGGGAGGCAGCTGCAGCTCTCTCTGGGGGAGAAGGCTCCCCTCCGAAGGAAATCTCCTTTTATTCTCTTGCTGCCGAAATCTGACCTTCCTTGGCACCTGGGCCCCACAGCTGGGGCCTGTCCCCAAGAAGTGACTGAGGAGGAGGCGTGAAATCACCAACAGCTGAACTCACCCAGTCTTCCCCCCATATCCTCTCCAAATCGGTGGCTGCTCACATTCCACGGTGCCAGCCCCTTCCGGCCCCCCAGTGCCAGGTGCAAATGCTGATACTTTGGGCCCAGCCTGACCTGGCCTTACTGATCTCACTAGCTGACTCTTAGGGTATCACTAGGGGCTCGCTCAGCTCCCCAGGCCACACTTGTACCCTTCAGGTCTCTGCTCAGTTATCCCCTCCTCCAAGAAGGCCAGTCTGACCTCAAGGCACAGCGTAGGCATGCCACCTCCATGCGTGACTGGAAGGACTCACTTATGTCTCCCCGTCCCACTCAGGGCTGGGGCCTCAGGCTTCATCCCTAAGAATGCAAGCCCAGTCAGTGCAGAGAGGGCCACACTAAGGCTTGTCAAATGACTACGTGATCTGGTAAGGGGGACGATGAGGCCCCTTCCTCCCACAGCTGAGGCCCCTAGGAAATCAGGTTCCAGAAGCGGAGAGTTGGCTGTCAGGGCTGAAACAGTGAGACCCACATTGGGCATCACTACTCTAGAACCTTCAAAGAGGGGTAGCTCTTGCATATGGGGGGGGGGGGTGGAACAGAGGTTGTTATTATCACTGGGGAACCCACTGCATATACTGGGGGGTTTTTCCAACACAGCCGAGCTTCTGTCCCCTTCAGCAACCCCTGAAGACCTAAATGATGGTTGGCCTGGAATTCTGTATTCTCTCTCTCTCTCTTTTTTTTTTTATTGGTCTGGAATTTTCTAGAGCAGCACTGTCTAATAGAACTTTCTCTGGTGATGAAAATGTTCTATATCTGTGCTGTCCAAGACAGTAGCCACTGGCCACATGGAGTATCTATAGCACTTGAACTGTGGCTCGTGCAACTGAGGAATTAATTATTATTATTAATTTACATATTAATTTAAAGGGCTGTGTATTGACAGAACAACTCTGGAGCTTTTACAAAGGGGCTGCTCAGAGTGCAATGGCAGGGAATTCTCTCCAATTCACACCACCGAGGTGGAAATTCAAGGTACAAGCAGAGTGCCTGGTGCACAGTGCACTCTCACCTGCGTCAAGCTTGTGCCTGAGGGTATAGGGCTGCAATCCCTTGGGCAGGTGGCCACAGAGGTTGCTTCTGTGGAGAACTAGGTGACAGGGGTCAGAGAGGGAGGGGACCTTTGTTTCTTTTTATTTTTGAACCTGGTACATGCATTACTTATTTACAAAAATTGAAATTTTTTTCCGAAAATAATATCAGAGAAGAAAAAGATTCCCTCTGAGAATTCCTGGCCCCAAAACCTCAGGCTGCCCCAGAGCCAGCTTTGGAGCCTCGACCGAGGACCCTCCACACAGCCAAACAGTCCTCCTGCCCACTTCACACACCAACCCAAACTAGAACCCAGGCCTGCGGGCTAAGCCTGCGCTGGTCCCTGCTCACTCGCAAACTCCCCGCACACCCCTCCCCCATCTAGTCTCCCGCCCCAGTGGCCTTCCTGTTCTTCCACCATCCTGAGCTCAGGCAAACCTCAGGGCCTTAGCACTTGCAGGTCCCTGCCTGCCTGGAATGCTAGTCCCTGGTTCTTCTGGCTGCGTGTCAGACTGTCAGCTATTGTGGCCATATGCATGTCTGCTGTGAACATCTTGGTCCCAAACATTTTCACCACAAGAATGTTAGCCCCCCAACTAATTGGCCTTAACAACTGGTTGACAGGTCGATTTGCATTCGGCAGACAATGTATTGAAGCTAATCTGTCAGTTTGGTTTCATCCTCACGAGGACGTTTTTGCCCCTTCACTTCCATTTTTATATTATATCACATTTTATCATCAGAGGCCTGATGAACGAAATTCGCGAAAGGGTAGGCCTTCACAGCCCCGGCTGCCGGGGCCTTGGCAGCCCCGCCCCCCACCCACACTCACCTTGGCCTGGCACTGCCCGCGTCTGCTGCCACACACCCCCAGTTCCCGGTTCCACGGAGTCCCCTGATTGATCGCCCTGCAGAGGGTGGCCTGGTCCTCCCTCTTTGGGGCGATTGCGGAGCCCCCCCTCGATTGACCGCCCCACTGAGTTATACCTGCCGGGCTAATGTCTCTCTTTTTAAATTTTTTTTTCTTACTTTATCTTTTCAGAAAGATTGCCTTATGGCCAATTAGTTGTGTGGCAAACATGTATGTTTACAGCAAAGATGCTTATGGCAAATTTACCTAGAACATGTCAGAACAAAGGTCACCTCCTCAGAGTAGCCTCCCCTGACCACCCAGGCTAAAGTCCTCCCTCTGTTGTTCCATATTTTAGCCTCTTGTTTGTTCTCCTCTGTAATTACCTTGTTTGTTCACTCTTTACCGGCTGCCATCCCACTAGAAGGTGAGCTCTGAGAGGTCAAGAGGTTGTCCTGACCACAGTTGTACCTTGAATGTACTCCACAGATATTCACGGAACAAATATATGCTGAATGAATTTCCCAAATTCAAAATTCAAATCCCAGCCTGGTGAGCTGATCTCAAAGAGGCTCCCAGACCCTGTAGGAACTGGAACAGTGCCCCCCAAACATATCGCAGTGTATTTAATGAATCCTGCAGTGTCCGCAGAGGGACAGTCAACCCCCTCACCTCCTCTGCCCTGCAGCCTAGCCCTGTGTGGAGCTGGGAACCCAGAGGGGGCTTGGGACTGTCCCTGCCCTTAAAGTCCTTCAGGCTCAGGGTGTCTGCTTGTAAAGAGCACTGCCCCACACTGGGTTGAGGACAGCATGGGGCACAAGAGGCCAATATCTAAGGAAGGCCAGCAAATCCATTAAAAAAAGACAGACACCTCCAAACAATACAGAGAGGATATGATGAGGTGATTGGCTGACCAAGGAAACCTAGAGGTTAACAAACATATGAGGAGATTCTGAAACTCAAAAATAATGCAAGAGCCCTAGCCGGTTTGGCTCAGTGGATAGAGCGTCGGCCTGTGGAATGAAGGGTCCTGGGTTCGATTTCAGTCAGGGGCACATGCCCAGGTTGCGGGCTCAATCCCCAATACGAAGTGTGCAGGAGGCAGCCGATCGATGGTTCTCTCTCATCATTGATGTTTCTATCTCTCCCTCTCCTTTCCTCTCTGAAATCAATAAAAATATTTAAAAATAAATAAATAATGCAAAAGATGCTCTCACTTTGCACTTAGGCAAAACTTAAAAAGCTAGAGAACGAATCCAGGAGCCATGGGGCTATGGGGGGCCTTCCTGGACTGTGGGCACAGCCATCCCGGAGCCATCTGGCAGCTTTCAGCTAATTACTGTATATAAACACATGTCCTCTGACCTAGCAATTTTGCCCTGAATCTCACCCTACCCCCCAATTCCTCACATATGACCAGGCAGGGAAAGTTGTGGGAGGGGTTTGAGGCAATCAGCAGTTCACTGGGAAGCGGATAGATAACATGTATGGAGGACCCAATGGACAAATAATATATACCCACATGGAGAGACCTCAGGCTCCAAGTGCTGAGTGGAAGCATAAGAAATGGAATGAGCCCTGGCCGGTTTGGTTCAGTGGATAGAGCGTCAGCCTGCGGACTCAAGGGTCCCAGGTTCGATTCCGGTAAAGGGCATGTACCTTGGTTGCCGGCACATCCCCAGTGGGGAATGTGCAGGAGGCAGCTGATCGATGTTTCTCTCTCATCGACGTTTCTAACTCTCTATCCCTCTCCCTTCCTCTCTGTAAAAATTCAATAAAATATATATTTTTAAAAAGAATGGAATGAGCTCTAAAGCATAAACTCATTTGCATGAAAGAAATTATGTCAGCCCTGGCTGGCATGGCTCAGTGGTTGAGCATCTACCTATGAACCTGGAGGTTACAGTTCGATTCCCTGCCGGGGCACATGCCTAGGTTTCGAGCTCAATCTCCAGTGGGGGGCGTGTAGGAGGCAGCTGATCATTGATTCTCTCTTATCATTGATGTTTCTATCTCTCTCTCCCTCTCCCTGCCTCTCTGAAATCACAAAATGAATTTTTTTTAAAAAAAAATCAATCAATGACTGCATAAATAAGTGGAACAACAAATGTCTCTCTCTCTCTCTCTCTCTCTCTCTCTCTCTCTCTAAATAATAAATAAACAAATGCCCAGAAAAGTGCTGACTAGAATTAAACATAGTCTCTAAAGTTCTGTTGGCTGCAGCTCTGAGTGTCTACAATGGGAACTGATCCTGATCTGGCTCAGGGAAGGGTTCCATGAAGAAGTGACATTTGAGTTGAAGGAGGGGAGCACTTGGTCTTGTGATGAGTGGGAGGAAAAGCATTTCAGGCAGAGGGAACAGGTTCTGCAAAGGTCTGCAGGCAGGCAGGAATGGGGAGAATTTGAGGCATTCCAATCTGGCCACGTGGACAGTGCACATACAATACAGCATAAGGGAGTCCATGGCGCCAGATGAAGTCACCGCACAGTGAGCCTCCAGGCTGCAGGATTTCATCCTTAAGGGCATGAAGAAACCAGAGAGTGGGGGCAGATGTGGGGAGACAGACAAGGGGACTGTTGCCGCGTCTGGGAACTGGGACAGCACTCCCAGTGACTGTGGTAGGAAGGATAGGAAGGTGGTCAAGAACTTGCAGGTGAGAAGGGCCAAGGCTTGGGTGACCAGGCGGAGTCCATGCGAATGCTTTAGTTTAGAGACTAGAGGAAGGGTGTGTGGAGGGCAGGGCAGACACTGGTGAAAATTTAAGTCAGACAGATGTGCTCTGCTTGACCCTGACTCTCTCGCCACCCTAACTGTCCTTGTACCTTGCATCCAAACTACTCCTAACCCCTGTCCCTTGGCCTCTTCCTCTCCTTTCCCTCACCCACCTCTTCTTTCCTCTCTGGTCTTTTCCTGTGCAAGATAGCACCCTGGGAAGGGTCTCCAGCTCAGGGAGCTGAGTGGAGGGGACACATTGGGGTGATGGTGCCACCTCCTGGCAGCCACAAGAAGTGCAGCACCCCACTTCAGCCACATGTGAAGTGGGGGTGGGGGCCTTGGGTTGTGCCCATAGAGGTTTCAGGTGGGAAACCTGCAGAGAGATGTCTTCCCCTGTTGGTGGTGATCTGACTGGGTCATTCCTGGAGAACTGTTCAGTTCTAGGTGCTCTATTTTTCAGAGTGATGCTGATAAGCCCTTCCTCACCTACCCAATTGAATAGATGATGGGCAAAACTACTGTAATTACCCCCACCCCTAAAAACCTTCCCACAGCCCTCAGAATTGGGTCCAAACTCCTTAACACAGCATATAAGAATTTAGCCTGAGCTGAGGGAAGGGAGTGGGGGAAGAAGGGGGTCCTAATATAAGGCGACAGGAGAAGGTTTGACTTTGGGTGGTGGGCACACTTTGATGCAATAGACAGATCTTGTAACTTAGAAACCCACACCTGAAACCTATGTGCTCATGTTGACCAATGTCACCCCAATCAATTTAATAAAGAAAAAAAGAAAGAATTTAGCCCTAGCCTTAGGCATGCCTCATTCTCTTTAGTTTCAATCCTTCCCTTCGCCTTCCCCCTTCCTGCAACGTGTGCACTCCCATCCCTTTGCATAGGTTGTTCTCTTTTCCAGGAACACTCTCCCACTCCCTGTTGGTTTTCCAAACTCTCACTCCTCTTTCAGGTCTCAGATTCCCCATCCCCCAGGAGGAGACCTTCCAGCACCTCAGCATTAACTAGGCAAAGAGAGGAGTGCTTCAGGCAGTGGGGACAGCTTTGCAAAGGCCTAAGATGCCTTCAAGGAGGAGACCATAAACCAGAGAGGTTGACAGAACTCTCAGGGCTGCAGCAACAGACCCACACAGCTCACAGGCTCTTGTGAGGGGTGAGTCCCCAGTGAGCAACAACATTTCCTGCAGCAAGGCTGCCAAGTGAGAAAAGCACTGAAGAGGCTGGGATGGGCACAGGCAGAACAGGCAAGGAGCACATAGATGAGAGATGATGGAGTTTGGATCCCTGAGCCCGGGCTCTAGCCTCCCTGAGGGGGCCCAGCTTACTCCAGTGTCCTCCACACCCTCCTCACTTCTCATCCCCTGGTGTTAGGTCCCCAGTCGCTGCCTGCCCCTCAAAGCCAGCACCTGTGCCTGGTGGGAGCTGCCATCTCATTTTAGAAGAGGACGGAATGCTTGGGTTCAAAGTTGTTAAGTCAGTCGTGAGTGACAGGTGGGATTTGAACCTAGGTCTGTGTGCCTCACCCACCATGCTAGGTGTCCTAGCAGTTACAGGCAGGGCCCTGTCACTCGAGGGCTGTGTGGCTTTGGATGGACCATGTTACCTTTCTCTGCCTCAGTGTCCTCTTCTACTAAAATGAGAGCAATCATAGTAACCTACTCTGTGGGGTTTCTGAATGAAGAGTATACAGAGTAAATGCTCATAAGGGCCCAACACAGTACCAGGCACACGGCAGGTGCTCAACAACTGGTTGCTTTTCACATGGATATTGTCCCAGGAATTTTACATGCTCACTAGGGAAACGTGCTTCATGCTTCTGAAGCAGGGGGGAGGACAAAGCGAGCTCCTGGAGGGCTGGAAGGGAGGAGAAAGCAAAGAGAGCATCTCAGGGTAAGTCCAGAGTTGAGTCACCCTGAGTTCCAAGCGCAGAGTAGGTGTCAAGGTCACCAGCTCTGAAGGGCCTTGAATGCCAACCGAAGATCCACCAAAACCCAAAAGCTCTGGAGTCAGAGAAGGCACAACAACTGCCCTCAACCAAGAGGTGGGATGCTTTCCCCTCCACAGGTGCCAGCACTGGCCTTGGAGGCCCAGGGGAGCCTGAACAGCAGAAGAGGGCACTGGTAGCAGGGAGCGCATTCTCAGTCTTCAGAGAATGGCAGAGTCCAGGTAGCTCCTTCCAAGGCTGGAGAACCTTCTCTCTGTAATTCCCCAGCTGGTCACACGGTGGCGATAGTGCATCAAAAAGTCCTGGTTTTCCCTCCCAGATCCTTCAGCCAAAATAGCCAACTACCAATGCCCTCTGGGTGCCTCTAAAAACCTTAGGGAGAATCCTTGCGTCCTGAATTTGAACCCTGATCTGTGTACCTCCCAGTCTGGCTGCAGTGGCTGCTTATCCTAGGATGGCAGTTTGTAGTTCTCTTTTCTGCCTCCTGGAGAGAGACTGGGCAGCGCTGCCTTTGCTGAGCTGACAGATTCATCTGCCTTGGGTGTGGAATATTAGACAGGACAAGGGAGACTTCCACTTTGGCTTTCTGTCTCTTAAGTTTAGCTCACTTACGCAGCTTTTGCATTGTGAGTGACATGGTGGGACAGTTCCCATTCCTGGAATAGAGAGAAGTCCGACTGAGGGACAAGGCAACTAACACAGAGCACCTCCTCTGTGTCAGACACTATGCCAGACATTCATTCCTACATGGACTCAGCACACAGTAATGAAGCACTCATTGTGTGCTGGTCACGGGAGACACGGTAATCCCAAGTTTATGGCACACAGCAATAAGTAAATATGTATATATTTACGTTGTATATAAAGATATATATTTTTTTAAATATTTATGTTTTAAATCAGCACTCAACTTAATAAACATTGGATAAATGACCTACCTTGAGCTTTAGGTACCCCTGAGACATACAGACAGTGAGTTTGGAGCTCTGGGACAAATTTAGGCTAGAGATGGAGGTTCAGGCATTGCTGACATTTAGGGGATGCCAGTGACGGTGTAGATTGGTCCCTCAGGGAGACTGGGTGAAGGATCAGCCAGGTGGACCTGTTTGCCAGACAGGAAAAAGAGGAGAAGGGAGGAAAGCCCATCATGTGGGAGCATAGAGAAGGGCTTGTGAAAGAGGTAGGGGGACCAGGCAAGAGTGGAAGTCCCTGGAAACCTTGTTAGCTCCAGGGGTTAACAGAGTCAAACGTTATCTGAAGTAAACAGCAAAGATTATGAAAGGCCACCAGACTTGGCCAGAATGGGACTGTTGGCAAGGAGCCAGACTGCCTGGGGTGAGGAAGGAGAGGGGGAAGGGAACCCAACAGCAGGAGAGGGGAGAGAAGAGCAGAGCCTGACGAGCAGAGCATTGGGATTTTTCTCTGAAAATGAAGGAGAGACTGCAGTGTTTGTGGGTTGCCGGCACGGAGCAAGAAAACAGAGCTGGAATTCCAGAAGAGCAAAAGGAAAAAGATGCACAAAGGCAGAGGAATCCCTACCCTGGTAGCTCAGCTGGTTAGAGCATCATCTTGAGATGCCAAGGTTGTGGGTTCAATCCCTGGTCAGGATACATACAAGGAGC
This sequence comes from Myotis daubentonii, assembly GCF_963259705.1. Lineage (NCBI taxonomy): Eukaryota > Metazoa > Chordata > Mammalia > Chiroptera > Vespertilionidae > Myotis > Myotis daubentonii. The sequence goes on along the minus strand of NC_081844.1, from coordinate 73,632,759 downwards.
AACCAATGAATGCATAAATAAGTGGAACAACAAATCTTTCTCTCTCTTCCCTTTCCTCTTTCTCTCTCTAAAAAAACCAATCAATACTTTTTTTTTTTTTTTTTAAGGCAGAAGAAGCATTAGGGCGGGACCCAGAGCCCACAAAGAAGGGCTGACCCAGACTTCTTCCATCTCTTCTTTTCTCAGAGCCCTAGGGCAGGGAGGTAGGTGAATTCGGATATATAGGCATTAAGGGCCAGTGGGGTCTCTAGCTGGATCTGGGGCACCCAGACATTACTAGGTATTGGCAGCCTTTTCTTGCGGGGCCCAGTGAACACTGATCACCTTTTCCAAGGCTCCAAGCCCATAGAGTGGATCCCTCAGCCCACGGCCACCGCAGGTTATCAGCCTGGGAGCCACCTGATCCAAGCCGGCCAATCAGAGGCCTATCTCAGAACTGTGGCCTCAAAGTGTGGCCCAAACGAGAGCCAGAGCTGCAGTGGGGCAGTCCTGTGTGCCACGTGCGGACAGCGGGCCAACTTGCCATGACCCAGTGTCCTTTTGCTAAATGCACCTCTTCTCTCTAGCTGGCTTCTGCAGCTCATCCCGGGTGTGCCCATCCCAGTACCTTCCATAATGACTGGTCCAAAGCAGTGATTTGGAGGAAGAAAGAACCAAGTTCAAGTCACTCGCTCATCATGTGACCTACATACACAGGTGTTTAACATTGTTGAGCCTCAGGTTCCTCGTTTGTAAAATGAGACTACTATATACCTACTAGGTCAGCAGTTCTCAACCTGTGGGTCGTGACCCCTTTGGGGGTCGAATGACCATTTCACAGGGGTTGCCTAAGACCATCAGAAAACACTTATATAATTACATATTGTTTTTGTGATTAATCACTATGCTTTAATTATGTTCAATTTGTAACAATGAAATTGGGGGTCACCACAACATGAGAAATTGTATTAAAGGGTCGCGGCATTAGGAAGGTTGAGAACCACTGTACTAGGTTGTTTTTCTGCATGATGAGCTCCCAAAAAAACATATATATCCTATCTAATAAAGAGGGAATATGTTAATTGACCCTCACACTGTCCCAAAGATGGTGGCACCCACAGCCAATAAGGAGGGAATATGCTAATTGACTGCCATGCCCTCAAAGATGATGACATCCACAGCCACAAGATGGTGGCACCCAGTTCCCTCAGCCCTCCAGCCACCCAGTGCCGCCCAAGGCTCAGGTAACCAGGGCTGGCCTAGGCTTGCGCTGCCAGCAGTGGCAGCAGCAGAGGAGTGATGGGGCATCACCTTCCCCTGATTGCCGGGTTGCCTCCTACCCCTGAGGGCTCCCAGACTGTGAGAGTGGGCAGGCCGGGCTGAGAGACCCTCACTCCAGTCATGAATTTTCATGCACCAGGCCTCTAGTTTTTATATAAATAACTATTTTTATTTGGTTTTTAGAGAGGAAGGGAAAGGAAGAGAGAGAGAAACTTTGATGTCAGCAAAACATTGATCAGCTGCTTCCTGCACCCCCCATAGGAATGTGCCCCAGCCTGGAATGGTGAACCTTTTGGTGCACAGGTCATCGCCCAACCAACTGAATCACACTGGCCAGGGCACACAGGTATTATTTATGGTTGTTGAACTTCCTACCCTTTAGGAATTCACAATCCTCATCACACACAGCCTTGTGTTAAGGCTACTTTTTCTTCTTATTCTCTTACTAGAATGTAAACTGCTTGTCAACAGGGATATACTCCTATGCCTTTTTAGTTTTCCAACTCCACAAACCCTTCACTTGGTCTGATAAGGATAAATTTAACTTACAGAAACAGTAGTAGGACAGAGTATACAAAATTATGGGATTTAGAGCACGGAAAACCTCTGCAGTGAGGTAGTGGTATTTATAATGCAGCAGGGGTGTACTGGAAAAACATCTTAGAAGGGTGCTCTATGAGCTCAGGCAGATAGATCTTGAACTCTTTGAGCCTCATGAGAACAATAATCATGACTAGAACAACTTCAGGACTCACCAGGTGCCAGGCGCTTTTTGAAGCTCATATTAATGTTAGATAGGACAAGGGTCTCAAGGTCTAGGTGGTTCTTACTAAATGCTGTTCTTGCTAAATGTTAAAATGTATTTTGCAGAAGCAGCTGTAACCAGATGAGCTTGAGGCAGCCCATTCTGATAAATGTAGCCAACTGCAAAGAAGAAATCAATATGGCTTTAACCAAATATGTATCTAAGCAATGGCTAAGCTTCCCTCCAGGAGACGGAGCTCTGGCTGTGAATCCCTTCTCCTTTACTTGCTGCAAGTAAAAAAACCTGCCTAACAGCAGCCAAGTCTCATTCTTTTTAAAAAATATATACTTTTATTTATTTCAGAGAGGAATGGAGGGGGGAGAGAGAAAGATCAGTGATGAGTGAGTCATTGATTGGCTGCTTCCTGCAGGTCCCACACCTGGGATCAAGCTAGCAACCGGGGCATGTGCCCCGGTCCAGAATCGAAGCATGGCCTCCTGGTTCATAGGTCGGCACTCAACCCCTGAGCCATGCTGGCTGGGCTCATTCTTGAATAGAATACCACAAGCAGTGAACCCCTTGAGTTTGGCAACATTAATTCTCAACAACTCCATTTGCCTAAGATCACAGAACTATTTCGTGTCAGAGCTGAGGGTTCAAACCAGGCCTGTTGGTCAGAGTCTGTGTTCATAACTTCACAGTGTGCTGCCTCTCAAACAGCAGCACAGGCAGCTGGTACACAGAACTCTGAAGAGGCTGGCAGTAACAGGGCGGGTCTTCCACATCTGGGCACCAAAGCAGGCCAAGCCCATAGCCCATAGTGGCTGATGGGTGGAGAGGGAGAGGAACAGGGTAGGTGACAACCCTGCACTTGCAGATAGGACCACACCTTGCAAGGTGTCCTAGTCCACAGTGAGGAGGGTGTTTCTACCCCCTCATTGCCACAGGCTTGGGATGCAGAAGGCAGCAGGGGCCACTCTCTTACATGGCTTCAGTCACTGTCCAGGCTGGAGGTCCAGGGCTCAACGTAGCCCAAGTCCCCTGGCTGCCTCAGGGATCCCTGGGCAGGGCTGGAGATGCCACCACTTTGAGCCCCACCCCACCCCCCACCTCCTCCTGTCTGGTCTCATCCTTTGCCTTAGGCGCCTTAATATGACTAATTAAGCCTTCTGAAATCACTTCCATCTTCCCACTGGCTATCCTAGCTCTGTGTTTCCAGTTTTGGCTTTTTGTTTTTGTTTTTTGGTATAGCAAAGGTAGAGATTTATTGAAGAACAAATGCAGACTCCCACGTGGGGAAGGGGAAAGAACTTCACAGCACAGACTCCCATGTGGGGAGGGGGAAAGAGTCCCTGTGTTTCCAGTTTTGATTTTAGAGATGCCCTGTCATTTAAGGCCTCCGCAATCTCCCTGGGAGGGGCGTATTTTCAACTCTAGACACATCACCTAACTTTCCAGGCAAGGGCCCAGGATTTTCTTTTGTGGTGGGGCCGGGGCAGGGCTTTTGTTGACAGTCAGGCTTCAGGTAGTAATCTCTTTAGTTCTGTCTTATCACCAACTCCTCTGGAAACACCCTGGGGGATCTCTTCCATAGATTTCCTGGGATTTCTCATCACCACTCCCACCCCAATCAAAGACTTCAGGTCTGATGACTCTCTCTGATGACCCTCCAGGTACTCTCTCTCAACTGATTCTTCCTCCACATCTTCCAATTACATATATGTTCAACCGCTAACATGACGTCAGCCCCTGATGACCTCTAGGCTCTCTAAACCTAACATGCCAGAACACCAGCAGCTGCCTACTTCAAAGCATTCTTTGAAATGTTAACCCAAAAATGTTAACCCAAATCTAATCAAGACTCTGACTTATTGTCCAGTTTACAGGAATCGCAGGGGCAGAGGAACAGGTTAAACACCATCATGAGGAAGCACCAGCCAGTGGCAGAACGTGGGGCCTTCATGGATAACTGGCTTGGTCACGTCAAATGTCAAACAAAAGTCATGGAAGGCAGCCTGCCTTTCTTCTATGTACGTATGTACGTATTTGTTTATTTCAGTCTGGTTTTCTTAAAAAAAAAAAAAAAAAGAAGTCATGGAAAACATGAGGTGGGAACATTATAAGATACTGAAGAGATACAGGACCACTGTCATACACGATCCTTGATTAGTATATAGTTCAGGAGAAGAACCATCTACCCAAGACATTTTGGGAAAATTTGAATGTGGAAGAGCATTAGATATTAGAGAATTATCTACTGGGTGGTTTTGTGGCTTTGTAGGAGATTATCCTGACGATTTGGAGAAGTTTGCTAAGTGTTCAGGTGAGAAGTATCAGACTGCCTGTAATACACTTGGAAATGGTTCAGAAAAAATCTCTTTTTCTACTAAACAAATGTGGCAAAGTGTTAACATATATTGAATCTAGGTATATTGGTTATATTTCTCTTTTTCTGTATGTTTAAAAAAAATCACAATAGCACTGGCCGGGTAGCTCAGTTGGTTCGAGCATCGTCCCAATATGCCAAGGTTTGATCCCCTGTCAGGGCACATACAGGAATCAACAAATGAATGTATAAATAACTGGAACAATAAATCAATGTTTCTTACTCTTTCTCCCTCTCCCTCTCACATCAATCTAAAAAAAACCCTGAATGTATTTCCCCCTCCCGCCCCAGTTGTGTTCCTTCTGTCTCCCCATCTCAGCCTCATCTGAGCTGGAAACCTGGACCCCACCTTGACCTTCATACTCCCTCATGCTTCCATCCAGTCTCAAGGTCCTGTCCTTTCTACCTTCTGAAACACTTCCTAGTCCATCTTCTATCCCCATTTCTCTCCCACTTCTCTGGTCCAAGTCACAGCTTCCTCTTCCCTTATGGCCTCAGTATCCTCCAGTTCTCTCTGCTTCCACTTTTAGTTGCAGGGCCATCTTTCGCAATGTTACATCTGATCGTGGTACTCTCCATACCAGCAGAATTAGGTGGTGTGTGTTTTTGTTTGTTTGTTTTTTTGTTAATCCTAACATGAGGATATTTTTTCTATTGCTTTTCAAAGAGAGTGGAAGGGAGGGGAGAAGAAGGGGAAAGAGAGAGAAACATCGATGTCACAGAGACATATTGACTGGTTGCTCCTGCATGCAGCCCAATGGGGGTGGGTATGTATCGTTGACCAGGAATCGAATCAGAGACCCTTCAGTGCACAGGTCGACGTTCTAGCCACCTAGCAATACAGGCCAGAGCCACACCAGCAGAATTAAACCCCAGTGCCTGGAAGCACTGTTCCTGATGATATCTGAAATTTTTCCTCTCCCCCTTTTAGCTACATTCAACCACTAAGCCCCTTTATACATCCTTTATATCCTACTAGTCACCCGGTGCACAGATTTGTGCATATTGACAGGAAATTAATTAGAAGGTGGCCATTGGGGTGGGACTGGATGAGACTGGCCAGACATGGCCTAGAGCCAGCCTCCCGCAGTCCCTCCCTAGCAGGCCGCAACTGGGACGGTGCCAAGGCTCAAAGGGAGTCTGCAGAGTGAGCGTGGGCCCTCCAGTAAGTGGGGTCCCTCAGCCTGACCTGCGGGGATCAGGCCAAAACCGGCTCTCCAACATCCCCCAAGGGGTCCCAGAGTGTGAGAGGACACTCTGCAAAGTTGCTGTCATACAGGATGTGGAATGAAAACACAAGTGTGCAGTAAACCAGATTCAGGGCCAAAAGTGCCCCAGCAACAACATAACCCACAGCCAAAGGTGGAATCGCACAGCCCCATGAGGAATCAGGCTCCCTCCTCTCTGGTTCTGGGGTGCATCACCCAAGAACTGCCGCTGCTAAGCCACCGCAGCTTGGCAGCTCCTGTGTTGAGCGTCTGGCCCCTGGTAGTGCACATCATACCTACTGGCCGGTTGGACAGTCAGACAGTCAGATGGTCACTTAGCCTTTTATATATAGACTAGAGGCCCAGTGCACAAAAATTTGTGCACTCGGGGGGGAGGAAGGGTCCCTCAGCCCAGCCTGTGCCCTCTCGCAGTCTGGGACCCCTCGGGAGATAATGACCTGCTGGCTTAGGCCTGCTCCCAGGTGGCAGAGGGCAGGCCCAATCCCTAGGTGCAGCCCCTGGTTGGGCTCAGAGCAGGGCTGATTGGGGAGTTGGGGTGCCGCCCCGTCATGCACAGAGCAGGGCGGATCGGGAGGTTGCGATGCCACCCTCAGTCACGCTCAGGGTAGGGCCGATTGGGGGGTTGGGGCACCGCCCCCTGTCACACTCAAGGCAGGGTCGATGGGGAAGTTGCGGCGCCACCCCCTGTCACGCACAGAGCAGGGCCCATCAGGGGGTTGGGGCTCCATACCCTGTCACGCACAGAGCAGAGCCAATCAGGGGGTTGGGGTGCTGCCCCCTGTCACGCACAGAGCAGAGCCAATCAGGGGGTTGGGGCGCTGCCCCCTGTCACACACAGAGCAGAGCCAATCAGGGGGGTTGGGGCTCCATACCCTGTCACACACAGAGCAGGGCCTGTGGGGGGGGGCGGTTGGGGCGCCACACCCTGTCACACACAGAGCCGCAGGGCAATCAGGGGGTTAGGGAGCTCCCCCCTATCAGGCAGAAAGCAGGGCTGATCAGGGGGTTGGGGCGCCTTCCCCTGTCACGAACAGAGCAGGGTGGATAGGGAGGTTGTGGCCCCACCCCCTGTCACACACAGAGCCATAGGGCGATCAGGGGGTTTGGGCGCTGCCCCCTGTCACACTGATTCCGGTGCTGGGAGGCCTCTTAGCTCCACTGATCCCTGTGCTGGGAGGCCTCGCGGCTCCGCTGATCCCGGTGCTGGGAGGCATATTACCCTTTTACTATATAGGATAGAGGCCTGGTGCACGGGTGGGGGCCAGCTGGTTTGCCCTGAAGGGTGTCCTGGATCAGGGTGGGGGTCCCCACTGGGGTGCCTGGCCAGCCTGGATGAGGGGATGATGGCTGTTTGCAGCTGGTCACACACCCTTCAGGGTGGGGGTCCCCACTGGGGTGCCTGGCCAGTCTGGGTGAGGGGCTGAGGGCTGTTTTCAGGCTGGGACTGAAGCTCCCAACTGCCCTTTTTTTTCTTTCTTTTTTTTTTTATTCTGGGCCAGCTTTAGCTCTGGCTCCAGCTCTGAGGCCTCTGCTGCTGAAAGCAGGTATCTGGTTTGTTTGGGTTCTATAATCGAAACACTGTATCAACTCCAGTTCTGAGATCCCGGTGGGCTGAAAGCAGGTTTCTGGGGTTTTGTTTAGCTTCTATATTTGTAACAATGTTTCAAACTGCAAGCTCAGAGGCCGGCAAGGCAGGCGGGGAACGTTGGTTTCCTCCATCACTGAAGCAAGCAAGCCTCATGTTAGCTTCAAGCTGCCTGGCTGCCGGCCGCCATCTTGGCTGGCAGTTAATTTGCATATCGCCCTGATTAGCCAATGGGAAGGGTAGCAGATGTACGGCTAATTACCATGTTTCTCTTTTATTAGATAGGATAGATAGATAGATAGATAGATAGATAGATAAGGATAGCTTTCAAGGCCTCCTGAAGGATTAAGAATATTACAAATCTACAGATAAAAATGGGTAGACATCAAGTTCAGATACACATAAAGGGCAGGCCTATGTGTTCATTTAGCTGGGCCCACCCCAGCTGTGTTGACCAAGTGAGTTGCCATAGGGTCAGCCAAGCCTCAAAGTAGCCCTGCCAAACCTCTCTTCAGCACTCCACACTATCCTGTGTGTGTCCAGAGGTGGCTGACACAATGTTGCCTGTGGCCTGTGGCCTGTGGCCTGTGGCTCAGTTGGTTGAGCCCTGTCTCATGCACCAAAAGGTCGCCAGTTCAATTCCCAGTCAGGGCATGCACCCAGGTTGCAGGCTTGATCCCAGTAGGGGCCATGCAGGAAGCACCCAATCGCTGTTTCTCTCTAACATTGATGTTTCTCTCTCTCTCTCTCTCTCCCTCTCCCTTCCCCTCTCTCTGAAAAAAATCAATAGAAACATATCTTTTTAAAAAGAAATGTGCCCTGACTGGTTTGGCTCAGTGGATAGAGCGTCGGCCTGTGGACTGAGGGGTCCCGGGTTTGATACCAGTCAAGGGCATGTACCTTGGTTGTGGGCACATCCCCAGTAGGGAGTGTGCAGGAGGCAGCTGATCGATGTTTCTCTCTCATCGATGTTTCTAATTCTCTATCCCTCTCCCTTCCTCTCTGTAAACAATCAATAAAATATATTTTTTGAAAAAGAAAAAGAAATGTTGCCTGGCTGGTGTCACTCAGTGGTTGGTTGAATGTTGACCTATGAACCAAGAGGTCATGGTTGGATTCCCAGTCAGGGCACATGCCCAGGTTGCAGGCTCAATCTCCAGTAAGGCGTGTGCAGGAGGCAGCTAATGAATGATTCTCTCTCATCACTGATGTTTCTATCTCCCTCTACCTTGTCTCTGAAATCAATAAAAATATATTTAAAGAAGAAAAAGAAATAAAATGTTGCTGTGGTCAGGGCCCTGCTCTGTGGCTTCTCTCCTGTCTCTGCCAGCCGAGCCCCAGCCATTACGTACTTGTACCCTCTCCAGCACTTGACCTCCTGACACTTCATTTGATACCCCTTGCCCCACAAAGCCCTAGCAAGCATGTCAAACTCGAGGCCAGAGGGCCACATGCCGAGTTTGACATGCTTGCCCTAGAGGGAATCCAATAATGAGTTGAGGGTGTCCACCAATTAGACCTAACACTTGGCTGGGGCCCTATGGGCACTCAGCTGTCCTCAGCCCCTCCCTTTCCTCTCAGTTCCTACCTCTCCACCAAAACAGAGGCACTGGGTGGAACTTCCCTCAATTTCCTTCCTTTTCCACTTAAAACAGAGCTGAGGCCCCACTTTCCTTTGTCTACAAATCTCAGAGGATGAGGGGTTTCTCCTCTGCACCCGGACCCATGATCCCATGACCCTATTCACACTCCCTTGGTTTAGTGACCTCTTGGTCCTATACCTTCAACCCTCCCCTCCCAACAGCACTGTAGTCATTTAAGAATTTATTTATTCAAACCACAAATATTTATCAAGCATCTACCTTGCACCAGGCCTTGTTCTAGTCTAGGCATTGGAAACGCAACAGGAAATAAGTCCTGACCCCTTGGTACTTCCATTCGAGACAGTGAGAAAGATGGGGGTGGGGACAGATAAAGTCAGGCAATCAAAACGGTGTAGCACTGGCATAAAGATAGGCCTGCCTGGTCGGCATGGCTCAGTGGTTGAGTGTCGACCTATGAACCAGGAGGTCACGGTTCTATTCCTGGTCATAGCACATGCTTGGGTGGCAGGCTCAGTCCCCAGGATGCAAGCTCAATCCCCAGTGTGGAGCATTCAGAAGGAAGCAGATTAATGGTTCTCTCTTATCACTGGTGTTCCTAACTCTCTCTCCCTCTTCCTTACTCTCTGAAATATATATATATATTAGGCCCCCCAAACCCCCAAAAGAGGCCCATTGATCAATAGAATAGAATAGGTCAGCTATTTTCAACCAGTGTACCACAAGAATTTTTTTTATTATTTTTATTTTTGCGGGGGAAAGTTGTCCTCTTCCACTGAGCATGCAGCTTCAGGAGGGACACATATGATGCAGTAAGGGAGAAAGGGGACACCCACCAAGCCAGTCAGATCAGCTGAATCAACCCTGATGATCAATGGGGTGACAGACGTTGCAGCCAGATCACCTTCACATCCCACAAGATTTTTTAAAACATTCAATACGTGCCCAGCCAGTGTGGCTCAGTTGGTTGAGCAGTGTCCCATGCACCAAAGGTTTGTCAGTTCGATTCCTGGTCAGGCCACATACTCAGGTTGGGGGCTTGATCCCTAGTAGTGGGCATGCAGGAGGCGGCTGATCCATGCTTCCCTCTAACATCGATGTTTCTCTCTCTCCTTCTCCCTCTCCCTCTCCCTTTCTCTCTTTCAAATCAATAAAAAAACATTTTTTAAATCTTTTTTAAAAAATTAAAACTTTGTATTTCAAAAGATACCATCAAGAAAGTAAAGACAACCCAACCCACACAATTGGAGAAAATATTTATGAATCATATATCTGATAAAGGACTTGTATCTAGAATACATAAAGAACCCTTATAACTCAACAGCAACAACAGACAAATGGCTCAATTTGTAAAATGGGCAAAGAATCTGAATTGAGCTCTAGCCGGTTTGGCTCAGTGGATAGAGCACAGGCCTGTGAATTAAAAGGTCCCGGGTTCGATTCCGGTCAAGGGCATGTACCTCAGTTGCAGGTTCACTCCTTGGCCCTGGTCAGGCCTCATGTGGGAGACAATCAATCGAAGTGTCTCTCTCAAACTGATGTTTCTCTCTCTCTGTCTCTCCCCCCTCACTCTCTAAAAATCAATGGAGCCCTAGCCGGTTTGGCTCAGTGGATAGAGCATCAGCCTGCGGACTGAAGGGTCCCAGGTTCGATTTTGCTCAAGGGCACATGCCCGATTGCGGGCTCGATCCCCAGTAGGGAACATGCAGGAGGCAGCCAATCAATGATTCTCTCTCATTATTGATGTTTCTATCTCCCTCTCCCTCTCCCTTCCTTTCTAAAATCAATAAAAATATATATATTTTTAAAAAACAACAAAGCATCGATAGAAAAATATCCTCTGGTGAGAATTAACAACAAAAAAAAGAATTTGGATTGACATTTCTCCCAAGATTTACAAATGGCCAATAAACACAAGAAAAGGTGCTCAGCATCATTATTCATTAGAGAAATACAAGTTAAAACCACATTGAGATACCATTTCACACCCACTGGAATCCTATATAATAAAAGCCTAATATGCCAAGTGTCTAGTCATTCAGTCGACTGTTCAACCAATCAAAGTGTAATATGCTAATGATACGCTAAGGCCACTCAACCGCTTGCTATGATGTGCACTGCTCACCAGGGAGCGGACACTCCGACTGGCAGGTTAGCTTGCTGCTGGGGTCCGGCATATCAGGACTGAGTGAGATGGGCCAGACACGCCCTGGAGCCCTCCCTTGGCCTGGCCTGTGCCCTCTAGCAATCTGAGACCCCTCAGAGGATGTTGGAGAGCCGGTTTCAGCCTGATCCTGTAGGCCACTTTCCTCAGGAGGGTGCCAGACGCAGGGCTCATGGCTAGCGAGCGCTGCTGTGGCAGCGTGAGCCTCTCCCAATAGGGACTGACTGGGCACGAGCCCACAGCAGGCACAGTGGGGCTGGGAGCAGCAGGTAGGAGCTGCAGGAAGCATTGGACTGTGGGTTTTTGGCTTAATCCCTGCAGGCCACCCAGAGTGGCCTCACCCATGCAGGAATTCCTGCACCAGGCCTCTAGTAACCATATAAAAAAGGCAAGCCCGGCTGGTGTTGCTCAGTGGTTGAGTGCTTTATTTTGTTTTTAAATTTTTATTTTTCTTCCACATGACGGCAGTGATGCTGACCACTGTGGGAAGAGCAGGGACCTGAGCAGACATTGGAAGGATGCCCTGCTGGTGCGAGCTCTGAGCTTCTCCACAGGTTCCCGGCTGACTCGCTGGACTAAAGCAGCGACTTACTCCCCTCTCACCTTCACACCACCCTGACCAGAGAGGACAGGATGTACCTGGCAGTTCTCCATTCCATCTGACCTCTGTGGTTGAGTGTTGACCCATGAACCAAGAGGTCAATGGTTCGAATCCCAGTCAGGGCACATGCACAAGTTTCTGGCTCAATCCCCAGTAGGGGCCATGCAGGAGGCATCTGATTGATGATGTTTCTCTCTCAGCTATGTTTCTATCTCTCTATCCCTCTTCCTTTTACTCTCCCTAAAAAATAATTAAAACATATAAATAAAAAAATGAAGCCGAAACCGGTTTGGCTCAGTGGATAGAGCGTCGGCCTGCGGACTGAAAGGTCCCAGGTTCGATTCCGGTCAAGGGCATGTACCTGGGTTGTGGGCATATCCCCAGTAGGAGATGTGCAGGAGGCAGCTGATCGATGTTTCTCTCTCATCGATGTTTCTAACTCTCTATCTCTCTCCCTCCCTCTCTGTAAAAAATCAATAAAATATATTTTTTAAAAAAATGAATAAATAAAGGCAAATAATAATATATTGGTGGATATGTGGTGAAATTGAAATTCTCAGACATTGCTGGTGGGAATATAAAATGCTGCAGTCACTTTGGTAACATTCCTCAAAAAGTTTATCAAAAAGTTCACATATAACCCAGCAATCCCACTCCTACATATATATCCAAGAGAATTGAAACATATGTCCTCACAAAAATGTGTACATGAATGCTCATTCATAGCAACATTGCTCATGATAGTCCTAAAATGGGAGCAACCCATATATCCATGAGCTGATGGGCATCAATTGATAAATAGTGTGCTCTAAAGACTAAAAATGAAAAAGAAGACAAAACACTGTTTTGTGTGGTCTAGCCATACAGTGGAATATTATGCAGCCATAAAAAGGAATGCAGTGCTGTCCTAGCTGGTTTAGCTTAGTAGATAGAGCATCAGCTTGCGAACTGAAGGGTCCTGAGTTAGATTCCAGTCAAAGGCACATGCCTCGGTTGTGGGCTCGATCCCCAGTAGAGGGCATGAAGGAGGCAGCCAATCATTGATTCTCTCTCATCATTGATGTTTCTGTCTCTCTCTCCTTCTCCCTTCCTCCCTGAAATAATAAAAATATATATTAAAGGCCTGGCCGGTTTGGATTAGTGGATAGAGCATCAGCCTGCGAACTGAAGGGTCCTGGGTTGGATTCCGGTCAAGGGCACATGCCTGGGTTGTGGGCTCAATCCCCAGGAGGGAGTGTGCAGAAAGCAGCCCACTGATGATTCTCTCTCATTATTGATGTTTCTATCTCTCTCCCTCTTACTTTCTCTCTGAAATCAATAAAAATTATATATATATACACACACACATATATGGTACTATTATCTATATACTAGAAGCCCAGTGCATGAAATTCATGCACGGGTAGGGTCCCGAGGCCTGGCCAGCGATCAGGGCTGACCGGTGCCTTCCAGCTGCTGGCTGGGGCCTCCTTCCCTGGCTGCCAGCTGCTGGCCGGGGCCTTCCTTTATTCTGTGCCACCCCCTGGTGGTCAGCGCATGTCATAGCAAGCGATCAAACTCCCTGTCTCCTGGTTGAACTCCCCAGGGGACACTTTGCATATTAGCCTTTTATATATCTTACCTAATAATAGACAAACATGTAAATTGACCATCCCTCTGCTATGCTCACCAGCCAATCAGGAGAGTATTCAAATTAATCCAACAAAGATGGCAGTTAATTTGCATACATAGGCATGAAGCAGTGGAGCAAAGACTGAAGGCCCCGGCCGGAGCAGCGAAGATGGAAGGCACCTGCTGGAGCAGCGAAGACTAAATGTTCCAGCCGGAGTGAGCCTGGGTTCTGGGTGCCGGAGGAAAACTGGTGCCTGCAGCCAGGAGAAGGGAAGGCCTATTGCACGAATCTCTTTGTGCAATGGGCCTCTAGTCTACACTAATAAAAGAGAAACATGGTAATTGGCGTACAACCGCTACCCTTTTCATTGGCTAATCAGCAAGATATGCAAATTAACTGTCAGCCAAGATGGCGCCGGCAGCCAGGCAGCTTGAAACTCACATGAGGCTTGGTTGCCTCAGTGACGGAGGAAACCAACGTTCCCCGCCTGCCGCTGCAGGCCTCTGAGCAGGCAGTTTAAGAAACTCTGTAACAAAAAAAACAAAACAAACAAAAAAAAAGCCGAAACCGGTTTGGCTCAGTGGATAGAGCGTCGGCCTGCGGACTGAAGGGTCCCGGGTTCGATTCCGGTTGGGGGCATGTGCCTGGGTTGCGGGCATATCCCCAGTGGGGGATGTGCAGGAGGCGGCTGATCGATGTTTCTCTCTCATCGATGTTTCTAACTCTCTATCTCTCTCCCTTCCTCTCTGTAAAAAATCAATAAAATATATTAAAAAAAAAAAAAAAGAAACTCTGTAACAAATACCACCAGACTTCAGCCAGCAGATTCGCAACATTGTAAGCAAAGGCCAGAAACCTACTTTCAGCCGCGGAGGCCTAAGAGCTGGAGTCAAGCCTCAAAGCTAAAGCTGGCCCAGAATAAAAAAAAAAGAAAAGAAAAAAAGGAGCAGTTGGGAGCTTCAGTCACCCCCAGCCTGAAAACAGCCCTCAGCCCCTCACCCAGACTGGCCAGGCACCCCAGTGGGGACCCCCACCCTGAAGGATGTGTGACCAGCTGCAAACAGCCATCATCCCCTCACCCAGGCTGGCCAGGCACCCCAGTGGGGACCTCCACCCTGATCCAGGACACCCTTCAGGGCAAACCAGCCGGCCCCACCCATGTACCAGACCTCTACCCTATATAGTAAAAGGGTAATATGCCTCCCAGCACCGGGATCAGCGGAGCCATGAGGCCTCCCGGCACTGGGATAAGCGTGACAGGTGGCAGCGCCCAAACCCCCTGATCGCCCTATGGCTCTGTGTGTGACAGGGGGTGGGGCCACAACCTCCCTATCCACCCTGCTCTGTTCGTGACAGGGGAAGGCGCCCCAACCCCCTGATCAGCCCTGCTCTGTGCCTGATAGAGGGGAGCTCCCCAACCCCCCCCCTCCCCACAGGCCCTGCTCTGTGTGTGACGGGGTAGAGCCATAACCTCCCCATCGGCCCTGCCCTGAGTGTGAGAGTGGCGGCGCCCCAACCCCCTTATCGGCCCTGCTCTGTGGGTGATAGAGGGCGGTGCCCCAACCCCCTGATGGGCCCTGCTCTGTGAGTGACAGGGGGCAGTGTCCCAACCCCCTGATTGGCCCTGCTCTGTGTGTGACCGAGGGTGGCGCCGCAACCTCCCCATCGACCCTGCCTTGAGTGTGACAGGGGACGGTGCCCCAACCCCCCAATCGGCCCTACCCTGATCGTGACTGAGGGTGGCATCACAACCTCCCAATCTCCCTGCTCTGTGCATGACAGGGGGCGGCGCCCCAACTCCCCAATCAGCCCTGCTCTGAGCCTGACCAGGGGCTGCACCTAGGGATTGGGCCTGCCCTCTGCCACCCGGGAGCAGGCCTAAGCCAGCAGGTCGTTATCTCCCAAGGGGTCCCAGACTGCAAGAGGGCACAGGCCGGGCTGAGGGCCCAACCCCCCAGTGCACAAATTTTTGTGCACAGGGCCTCTAGTCAACACTAATAAAAGAGAAAAATGGTAATTGGTGTACAAGCTACCCTTTTCATTGGCTAATCAGGGCTATATGCAAATTAACTGCCAACTAAGATTGGCAGTTAACTGCCAACTAAGATTGGCAATTAACTGCCAACTAAGATTGGCAGTTAACTGCCAACAAGATGGCGGCTAATTTGCATATGTAGGCACAATGCAGGGAGGTGAAAGGGAAAGCAGGAAGAAGCCCCTTGCCACTGACAGTGATCGGAAACCCAGGGGGGAGCTAAGAGCTGGGGGGCAGGGCAAAGGCGGCCCTGGGGCCGCCTTTGCCCTGCCCCCCAGCCATGATCGGAGAATCAGGCGCCTTTTCCGCCCTGGCCAGTGATAGCAGGAAGTAGGGGTGGAGCCAGCGATGGGAGCTGGGCACGGTCGAAGCTGGCAGTCCCAGGAGCTAGGGGTCCCTTGCCTGGGCCTAAAGCGAAGCCCACGATCGTGGGGCTGCTGCAGCTGCAGGTCCCCGCTGCCCGGGCCGGACGCCTAGGCCAGAGGCGTCAGGCCTGGGCAAGGGGCCGATCCTGCGATTGGAGGGTGATGGGGGTCAATGCCTGAGGGCTCCCAGTATGTGAGAGGGGGCAGGCTGGGCTGAGGGACACTCCCCCCCCACACACACCCAGTGCACGAATTTCGTGCACCGGGCCCCTAGTATAGATATAAAAGACTAGAAGCTGGCCATCAGGCCAGTAGCTACGACGTGCACTAACCACCAGGGGGCGGATGCTCAATGCAGGAGCTGCCGAGTGACAGCAACTTTTCAGAGTGCCCTCTCACCCTTCAGGGCCCCTCAGGGTATGTTGGACTGCTGGTTTTGGCCCGATCCCCGAAGGCCAGGCCAAGGGACTGCACCAGTGCATGAATCCATGCACTGGGCCTCTAGTATGTTATAACATGGATGAAACTGAAAAACTGAAGGGTCTCAGTGAAGGAAGCCAGACATAAAAGACCACATATTATATGATTGTATTTATATGACATGGTCAAAAGCACATTCATAGAGACAAATAGTAGATTAGTGGTTTGCAAGGCTTATGGGCGAGGAGGGAATGGGGACTGACTACAAATGGGCACAGGGTTTCTCTTTAGAGTGATGAAAATGCTCTGGAATTAGGGTAGTAATGATTGTTGCACAACTTTGTGAGTATATTAAAAATCACTGAATTACACACTTGATTTTTTAAAATATATTTCTATTGATTTCAGAGAGGAAGGGAGAGGGAGAGAGAGATAGAAACATTAATGATGCATGAGAATCGTGGATCGGCTATGTCCTGCATACCCCCTACTGGGGGGTCCAGCCCACCATCTGGGCATGTGCTCTGACCCGGAATCCAACCATGACCTCTGGGTTCATAGGTTGATGCTCAACCACTGAGCCATGCCTGCGAGGCTGGATTATGCACTTTAAAAGGGTGTATAATTTTATCGTATATGGGTTCTATTTAAATAGAAAGAAAATGATAAGGAAGAAAAAATCAGATGATTTCAGAGAACGGTAATTACTATAAGTCACTTGAACAAGAAGATATAATAGAAGGGCCTGGGTCAAAAGTGAGGGAGGAGCCAGGTGTGCCTGTCTGAAGAGACAGACTTTTGAGCTGATTAACAGGAATAATCCTGGGAGAGCTGGGAGGGGAGCAATGAACACAGAAACAATGAACACAGGCCCTGAGGTAAAATGATTTACACAAAACCCACCCTCTTCTGCCTTTAGAAAAAGCCCGCCCTCCCTAGACCCTCTCTGACAAGTGCTGCCTCTTGTTCTACACAGCCATAGGTTTTCCAATCATGGTTTTTGCATAACATCTTTACCTGGGTGAAATAAGATTTTCCAGATTATTCTCACCGTGGTTGGAGTTAAGGAAACAAGTTCCCAGACCTTTAATTTTCATATGAAATTCTTGGTCTGCCTGAGAAAGTGCCTCTCTCCTGGTCACCTTTCAGACAGTTTCCCATTCATAAGAGAAATCAAATGAATCTCCCTGCTGGGGCACCTCAGGAGAGAAGGTGCTGTGAGAACTTCCCAAGGACATAGCTCGCCACAGCCTCCGGGCGAGGTTCTGGCCTTGTCAGTCTGTCCTAGAATTAGAACCCAGCAAGGGCATGGTTGTCATGGGGGCGCATTTGAACATGCTGATTGTAATTAAAAAGTGGAGTCAGATCTCTTCTGACAGTCAGTTGGCTGAGGGATTTGATGATGGGGCCTAGCTTTGCCATTTTCTTTTCTTTATTTATTTTTAAAGAATAGTTTATTGATTTTTAGAAAGGAGAGGGAGAGAGAGAAAAACATCAATGTGAGAACACAACATTGATCAGCTGCCTCCTACACATCCCCCACCAGGGATTGAGCCTGCCACCCAGGCATGTGCCCTTGACCAGGGAATGGAACCTGCAGCCTGCTGGTGCAAGGGACAACACCCAACCACTGAGCCACACTGGCCAGGGCTGGCTTTGCCATTTTAAACATAGCCTTGTAGGTTTGTGTTTTTTTTTTTTAAATATATATCCTATTAATAAAAGCTTACATGGTCATGACGCCCTCATGCCGTGACACCCTCATGCCATAATGAGCGATCACCAGGAGGCTGCGTGTGCAGCGGGTGCTGGACAGTGGGCAGGGCTGCGTGTGCACGCAGGTGGGCAGGGGCTTAACGCTGAGTGCGCAGTGCAGAGGTGGGTCCTGCGGCTCTGGCCTACCTCTTTGGGGCAATCGATTGTGGGGCTCCTGCACTGTGAGAGAGAACAGGCCAGGTTGGGGGTTTCCCCACCTCCAGTGCATGAATTTTGTGCACCAGGCCTCTAAAATATATATATTGATTTCAGAGAGGAAGGGTGAGGGAAAGAGAGATAGAAACATCAATGATGAGAGAGGATCATTGATTGGCTGCCTCCAGCATGATCCCTACTGGGGATCGAGCCCACAACACTGAGCATGTGCCCTTAACCGGAATCAAACCCGGGACCCTTCAGTCCGCAGACCGACGCTCTATCCACTGAGCCAAACCAGCTAGGGCAGCCCTGTAGGTTTTGATTAAGATTTATTTAAAGTATACATGCAGTACACCAAAAATTCTATTATTTGTAATCTATGACTTAAAAAGAAAAAAAAAATTAGATGTCAACTTTCAAGTGCATTCTCAAAAGGGAGACTTGATAAAAAAAAAAAAATTAGAAGACTATCCACTTCATTAAAGCCCTTACTCCAGAGTCTCATCTCTGCCTTTATCTTACCTGACCTCCTTTTAGTATTTATTGAGCAATTACTGGGTATAAACTCTATGCCACTCCACCACTTACCAGCAGGGAACCTTTTACAAGCTTCTTCTTTCTCAGCATCTACTTTCTTTTTCTTTTCTTTTTTAATGTTTATTTTTAATATTTATTTATAAAATTGATTGGGGTGATATTGGTCAACATGAGCACATAGGTTTCAGGTGTGGGTTTCTATGTTACAAGATCTGTCTATTGCACCAAAGTGTGCCCACCACCCAAAGTCAGATCTTCTCCTGTGGCCTTATATTAGGACCCCATTCTTTGCCCACCCCCTTCCCTCTGGCAATCACCACACTGCTGTTTTGTTCATGAATTCCAGTTTGATATCCCACCCTAGCCTCTATTTTCATTTGCAAAATAGGATAATATCCTCCTGACAGGAGACAATGAATCGGTGAGTGTAAAATGGTAATCCATATGCAGGTGAAAAGTATAGCACTTTTTAAGTCATATATTACAAATAAGTATAGCACTCTCCGGGCCGCAGGCCGCAGACCTCCCCCTTTTCCTGACACATCTCACCAGAGACCAGCTTTCTCCCACTTCCTCCTCCTCCCCTTGGAATCAATACATTTAGAGGTGCTTGGCTGGAGGCTGAGAGTGCATCTACAAAACCAGGCACCCAGAGAAAAAGCAAGTTGGGCTGGGGCGGGGGAGCCAAGATTGACATACTGAGTAGAGGAGTCAGTGTCATACTGAAGGAGGTGTTCAATGGGCAGCTGCTCTGGTCAGGGCACTAGGCCCTGCCTACATTCGCGTATTAATCTGTGTTATCATCCAATTTGTGAGGCTGAGGGAGGAGCAGGGACTTGACTGGTAAGTGGTCTGGCTGTGACTGGAACCCTCATCTATCTGATTCCAAGATCTTATAGGCTCTCTTACACTTTCTGAAAATGCTGCCTGGCACAGAGGCCTGTATGCTTCCCAAACAACTGAAAATTCTTTTACGGAGGGTTTAAGTTCTGCACAACCCATTTGGTCCATAATTTGAACCACAACTCTTTTTTGTCTGTAGGAGAGGAGGGAAGGGGATAGATCAGGCATCAGAAAATGTTTTCTCCACCAAAAAAAGAAAATGTTTCTCCAAGCTCTAGCAGGGTATATCAGTTGGTTAGAGCATCATCCGATATACCAAGGTTGAGGGTTCACTTTCCAGTCAGGGCACATATAAAAAGCAACCAATGAATGCATGAGTAGGTGGAGCAACAAATTGATGTCTGTCTGTCTGTCTGTCTCTCAAATAAATAAATAAATAAATAGAAAAAAGAAAAAGTTTCCCCAACACTTAACTCTGAGCCTCTATGTTCTGGGCTTGGTTACTGGAGGTTAGAGAAGCATAAGCCCTGAGTCTTGTAAGGGGTTCACCAAGTGGCTGGGCCCAGATTTTAGAAGACAATAGTTATCTCAGAGGCTGGTTCAGGTGGAAAAAATGACTGTCTGCAGGGGTGGGGTCAGGGAAAATTTCCAGGAGGAGGGCCCTGAAGGATGAGTGGAAGTTTGTAAGATAGTTTTGGGGAAAGTCACAGGGACCAGCATGAAAAGTCACAGGGACACAGCCTAGAAGTGCAGTGTGTCCTGGGACAGTGAATACACTGGGCAACCAGGAAACTGAGGAGGGACGAAGGGCAGAGATAGTGAACCAACCATGGGGCTTTCAAAAGAGAATGTTTGAGAAAAAGAACACTTGAAAGTGAAAGCTTGAGTCCTTGGGGCTCGGGCTTAGGCTACATGGTCAGGTTAGCATGGAGGGCCATATGGCTTCAGATGTGGCCAGATGTTCCTTGATCTTACATTGAAGCCTGATCCAGTTCTGGGGAACCCCCTGGGTGGGTGTGTGGTGGAAGGGAGTGGAGAAGGAAACAGTTCATGGACCCATCAGAAGGGGTGATTGTGGAAGTCATCAGCATTTGGGATTGATTACCAAAGGCCTTCCTGTCTCTCCTAAGACCTGGCTGTTTAATCAGAAAGCAGATGCTGCTCATGTACAGTCGGGATGAAGATCTCCCACCAGGTGTTGGGTTGGGAGCTTGGCTTTGAGTAAGTGAGGCTTCCTCTCTGAAATATAGGGATAGTAACAGTGCCCATCTCAGGGTTAAATCAGAGGGTGTCTTAGAAAGTAGCTGGCACAGAGGAGGAGAAGCCCCAATCCTGGTAAATCCCAAGGCCGGGCCCCGGTCAGGGTGTTTCCAAAGCCAGGATCCATCTCTTCTGGACACTGCTGGAGTGAGCTTCCTACTGCACAGATGCAAGCCTGAACTTGCTCCCTAACTTTTCATGGCTCCCTACTGCCCTCCAGATAAAGCCTAAATTCTTTAATTTGACCAACAAGGCTCTGCACGGACAGGCTCCTGTGGCCTTCCCCATCCTTGCCTGAGGCCTCTTACTGACCTCTCAGTCCCCCACACCCCACTAGCTTCTGGCCACACTGAACTGTGGTCAGTTTCTCCAAAGCCTGGTGTTTCTCTGGGCTCTTCGGCTGGAACCTCTATGCTGTCCCCTTCTTTTCTGGCTATTCCTGCATATGATTCAGGACTCCCTCTGGATGCCATTTCTGGGAGGTTTTCCCTGACTGCCCCCGAGGCCTACGCAGTTCCCTCAGCTCTCTGCCCTGTTATTACTCATCTGTCCCCACAAGGCTGTGAGGGGAGCTCAATAAGTATCTAGTGACTTAATGAAGGGGGGTGGGGTGGGGGGGCGGGGCAGTTCTAATAAAAAAGGGGTCTGGCTGCTGAGGCTCAGTTGGTTGGAGCGTCATCCCCTGCACAGAAAGGTTGCAGGTTCGATCCTCAGTAGGGGTGCATATGGGAGGCAATTGATCAATGTTTCTCTATCATGTAGATCTTTCTCTATCATGTAGATGTTTCTCTCTTTTTCTTTCCCTCTCCCTTCCTCTCTCTCTAAAATCAATGGAAGCATACCCTCGGGTAAGGATTAAAAAAAATAAATAAATAAAGGAGTCACTGTACACTGGCCAAATGTCTTGACAGGTATCTATGTCAGCAGGGTAGGAATTCTCAGTCATCATAATTTAAAGATGAGGCTAAGTAACTGAGGCTAAGTTAATCTCATTTTGCCTGGCTGGTCCTCGCACACAGACCTTGCACATAGGAACCTCCTTCTTCAGGGTACCTCATTGTCTTCAACAGAAGGAGAAGCCCGGGGGCACAGTGCCCTCTCACCACTCTGGTTCCAGGGGGCACTTTCCCTTGGAGAAAGCCTGCTTGCCGTCTGGGGAGGGCCTGCAGCCCCGCATTTACAGTGTGAGGAGGCCCTGCATGCAGTGTGCCTTCACCCTGGACGGAGGGCCGTGCAGGGCAGGAGGCTGGGGCACCTTGAATGCCAAGCCTGGTCCGGGGAAGATGGGGACAGACGGCTGAAGGAGGGAGTTTAGGGAGCTCCGCGCCGATGCTGCCGCGCGGGACAACGCCCAAAGTCGCCTTGCCCAGGTGGACTCTCAGGTGAGACGTAAGGGCCGTGGGTGATCGTGGGAGATCGTTGCCCAGACCACAATGATGTCCATTTACCAAGCTCTGGGGGCAGCGGCAGTCACGTGGCTCTCGAGGGCGGTGCTCCCGGCTTTTTAGATGGAGTTCACGCTAATCCCCGAAGGCTTTCTGGAGGAGGTGGGACGGTGGTGGTGGTTGTTTGTGGTTCTCTCTGAACAGTGAGGATGCACTTAGCCCTCTAGGAACCAGCTAGATCCCTAGGTGAGCTTTTTGCCGGGGAGCAAGCCCAGGGGGCTGGGCCGGATTGGGGTAAGGACCTGGGGAGCTGGACTGGCGAGGTCAACCGAGGCTCGGGTTGCCCGACCTGCCCGTGTGCTTTCGTGGGTGACGGAACCAACCGCGGCCGCGCTAGGCCGGTGCTGTGGGGGCCGCGAGCACTGGGTGCAGGCCTCGAGGTCCGGGGCGCCAGAGAGCAGAGCGTCCCGGGCCGGGGGTCCGGCCAGCAGGCTGGTCCGGGCCGGCCCGGCGGCCCGCCCTCCCCGCGCTGGCCCCCCGGGCTCCGGGGCCCGGCCCGCAGGGGCCAGGCGCGCGCCCCTCGGGGAGCCGGGCTGCGGAGCAGGCGGCCTGCGCGCTACTCCGGGGGCACGAGAGGGCCATCTGCCCGGGTGCCGAGAACTGCAGCGTCCGCGGGGCGAGGCGCGGTGCCCCCGGGCCCCCAGCCGGGTCCCCCGTCCCGCGCGCACGCACCGACCGATGCTGCCCGCGCCCGCGGCCCGTGCCAGGCCCAGGCCCAGACCAGGCGCGGGAGGCGGTACAGGGATTAGCGGACCCCTCCCCCCGCGCTCCCCTCGCCCCGCCCGAGGCAGCGAGGACCCCTGGGCCTGGGGGTGGCGAGGGAGCCTCGTCCTGGCAGTGCCCGAACGGGGGACTCGGCCTCCCTGCGCGGGGGCCGCACCGCGAGGTGCGGGCGCGCTGTCAGGCTGCTGCCCAGCTCGGGTGCGAGGGGTGGGCTCCGCGCGGGGGTCGCCCGGCCGCCTCTCCCAGCCGAGGCCACGGCTGGGCGGGCAGTGCCCAGGCGGGTAACCCGAGCCGACCCGGCTCCTGGTCGCCGCTCACCCCTCAAGGCCGGGCGAGGGGGAGGGAGCGGCATGGGGGGGAGGGGGAAGGGCAGGGGTGGTGGGTGAGGGGCTGTGGGCCCGCAGGGCCGAGTCCCCGGCCTGTCGGCGTGGCTCTGCGGCGGCTGCTGGCGGCGCCCGGGACGAGCCGGCCCCAGCCAAACGGGCGTCGGGCCTGCGGCAGGAGGGAGCCTGGGCGGCACGGGCTGGGCTCGGGGAGGCAGACCCGAGCTGCTGCCTCCATTTTGTTTCCTGCTCAGCTTGGTCTGTGGTGGTGGTGGTGTGGGTTTGGGGTGCGGCCGGGCACGGGGATCACTTGCGGCCGCGCCTGTTCGGGGCCTGAGGCTTCGAAGACCCCAGCCCGAGCCCCCAGGTGAGCCCCGCGGGGGGAGGGGGGGTTGCCTTGGCCTCGGGCCGAGCCGAGCGGGCTGAGGGCAGGTGCCCAGTGGATGGGGAGCCTGGGCGATAACCTAAGATGGAGGCCGGGACTGACGCGGGCCCGAGCAGGGCTGGCGGGGCGGTCAGACAGGCCTCAGCCGGGCCAGTTGCCGCCTGAGTCGGGGCTGGGGACGGGTCGGGTGCGGGAGCAGTGTGCAGCCTGGGGCCGGCGCGGCGCCCCGAGGTAGGTGCGGGGACCGGAGTACCACCCACGACGCCCGTAGGCCCCGACTCTCCAGGGAGGCGCGCGAGGCTCCGAGGGAGCCCGCCCCAGGCCCCGCCCGGGCTGCGGGCCGGCCCGTAGGCCCAGGCTGCGAGCGGTCGCTCCGGGGGAGGGGAGGGGGCTGCAGCGACGGCTCCGCTGATTGGACGGCGCGCTCGCGAGCCCGACTTCACCCGCCCTGAACCCCGAAGCGTGAGGCTAGGGGGCGCGCGCGCGGTGGGGGCGGGGGGGGCGCGCGCACTCGGGGCCCCGGCCGCACGCGGGCGGGTGCGAGGCGCTGGGTCGCACGCGCCGCCGCGGGGGCGCGCGCGGTGGGGGTGTGAGGCGGAGGAGGTGGCGGAGGACTAGGCCGGGGCAGGTCGCGCTCGCTGCCTTCTCCCCTGAAGAGAGACGCGGGGGGAGGGGGGGTGCGGCGAGCGGCTCCGCTCTCTCCCCACCGCTCCGCTCGCGCCCCAGTGTAATGAGGGTCACCCCCTCCCCCCAGCCGGCCCGGGAGGGGGCACGGGGCACGGTAACTAGTGCACTGGGGTGGGCGGCGGGCAGGCGTGAGGAGGGAGGAGGCGGCCGGGCGGGGAAGATGGTGGTGGTGGTGAGGTGAGGGGCGCGGGGGAGGACCGGGCGCGGCGCGGGGTTGGTGGCCGGCGGCTTTGCAGCCGCGGGCCCCCTTCCTCCTCGTTCACTACCAGCCGGGCTCAGGCCTACCCGGCCGGCTGCTGCCGCGAACTTCCTCCCGGCACGGCCCGTGCTCCGCCGGCCTCCCGCGCGCACCTCGGCCTCCGCCGCCCCTCGGGTAGACGGCCGGGGGGCACCGGGCCCGCTGCCCTCCGGCGGTAAACTTTGCTCGCTGCTGAATATTGATGAGTGCGATCGGCTCGGCCCGGAGGTGCTACGGCGGCTGCGGGAAGGAGCGCGGCCTGGGCCGGCGGCGGCGGCGTCGGCAGCAGCCATGTTTGTCAAGCTGTAGCAGCAGCTGCTGCTGCCCTGACTTGGCTTCACCGGCTGCCTCCGTTTCTCTCCCTGCGGCGTCCCAGTCTCTGGGACCTGCAGCCGTGGACCGAGTTGGCCTGCAGCCAGGAAGGCGAGCTTCGGGGTGCACCCACCCGCTTGGGCCGGCTGGCCTGCGGCCTGGGGACGGCCGTAGCAAAAAGGCTCTGGCGCCGGCTGGGCGCAGGGTGCAGCGCTATTGTGACCGCTGAGCAGAGGGAGCCAGGAAGGGGGTGGGGGGGGACCTTTTTGTGCAGCATCTGGGACCCCGCTCTCGAACCTCCTATCCCCCTCCCTTCCGGAGATCGGCCGCTAGGTCCTCAGCGAGGGAGGGAGACGAGGATTCCTATTTTGAGATTTTGGGAATTTGTACTGCCAAATGGATTTGGATTTTAGTTCAGCCCTACTGTCCGCCAGTCTGCAGTGCAGGAAAAAGGGACGGGTTGTTTCCATGTGGCAAGATCTGCCCAGCTCCGGGAAGATGGAGTTTGTGGAGGCTCACCAAGGCCATTTTTCTATCATCAGCTGGGGAACTTTTCTGCCCTTGGAAGTGGAGCAGAAAGACATCGAGGCCACTAGGCCTTGAGAAGTGGCTGCCATTTTGAAGATAAGTCCTATGATTTGTTAACTCAGATTAATTGCTGTGTTTTTGGATTCCAGGTTGATGTTGGCGCAGGATGGATCAGACCTCTGAACTACCCAGAAGAAATTGTCTGCTGCCTTTTTCCAATCCAGTCAATTTAGATGCCCCTGCAGACAAGGACAGCCCTTTCGGTAATGGTCAATCCACTTTTTCTGAGCCACTTAATGAGTGTACTATGCAGTTATCGACTGCCAGTGGAACATCCCAAAATGCTTATGGACAAGATTCTCCATCTTGTTACATTCCACTGCGGAAACTACAGGATTTGGCCTCCATGATCAATGTAGAGTATTTAAATGGGTCTGCTGATGGATCAGAATCCTTTCAAGACCCTGAAAAAAGTGATTCAAGAGCTCATTCGCCAATTGTTTGCACTTCCTTGAGTCCTGGTGGTCCAACAGCACTTGCTATGAAACAGGAACCCTCTTGTAATAACTCCCCTGAACTCCAGGTAAAAGTAACAAAGACTGTCAAGAATGGCTTTCTGCACTTTGAGAATTTTACTTGTGTGGACGATGCAGATGTAGATTCTGAAATGGACCCAGAACAGCCAGTCACAGAGGATGAGAGTATAGAGGAGATCTTTGAGGAAACTCAGACCAATGCCACCTGCAATTATGAGCCTAAATCAGAGAATGGTGTAGACGTGGCCATGGGAAATGAACAAGACAGCACACCAGAGAGTAGACATGGTGCAGTCAAATCGCCATTCTTGCCATTAGCTCCTCAAACTGAAACACAGAAAAATAAGCAAAGAAATGAAGTGGACGGCAGCAATGAAAAAGCAGCCCTTCTCCCAGCCCCCTTTTCACTAGGAGATACAAACGTTACCATAGAAGAGCAATTAAACTCAGTAAATTTATCTTTTCAGGATGATCCAGACTCCAGTACCAGTACATTAGGAAACATGCTAGAATTACCTGGAACTTCATCATCATCTACTTCCCAGGAATTACCATTTGTAAGCAGTTTTTGGTACAACTTAAATATATACATTAATGTATATATACAGGCAACTTAAATGGAAACATAAGTAATTGGTTTTTGGTTGCTTATTTCACCGCTTAAAGCCTGTTGCTAATGATAAACTTTTTGGGGAAACATTACTTTGATTTTTAAATTTATCTCTATTGTATGAGTTTGGTTCTTTCTAGATTTTCCCAATTAACTCCTTTGAGGACTAAGTTAAACTTTTAAAGGCATTTGATTTAGTTCAGATCTAATTTTTCAAGGTAGAGGTATACATTTGTTTAACTTTTTTTGTGTTGTTTTGGCTTGCTGGTATTATGAGTTATAGGAGAACCAATTAATTACCTGGTGTCCTGTTTTCACGTAGAGCACGGCTTATTTTCTTAGTTAACTCTTGCTGAGTGTTGAAGTGCATTTTGTGCACAAATTGAAAGTAACTGAGTTGAACTTCTTGGACATCAGTCCAATTTTCCCAATAACAAATGTCTCTGAAATACTATGTCAAGATTTAACTGGAATTTTATGGTATGTGATGATTGTGTTGAGTGCATTAAGTAATTCACTGTACTATACCATGTAGCCCTGCTGTTCTTTTTTTTTTTTTCCATATATTTATTTATTGATTTAAGAGAGGAAGGGAGAGGGAGGAAGAGATAGAAACATCAATGATGAGAGAGTCATTGATTGGCTGCCTTCTGCAGGGCCCCCACTGGGGACCAAGCCCGCAGCCTGGGCATGTGCCCTTGGCCGGATTAGAACCTGGGACCCTTCAGTCTGCAGGCTGATGCTCTATCCACTGCGCCAAACTGGCCAGGGCAGCCCTGCTGTTCTTTAAAGTTACAAAAGGAGATGTGAGTGTGTCACTTTTGTTTCTATTGATTCATATGTATCTTAAATATGCTTTGGTATTTCTTGTTTTCTTAGCTTGGTACTTATAGATTTAATAATTTTGTTTTGGTAGTTATCTTGAGTCTGTATTATTCTAGATAATTTTTAGAGTCGATAAGCTGTGTTGGCAACCTGTTGGCAGCTCAGACAAAATCGTTTTTTTTCTTGGGTTCACATAGACATTTATATATATCATATATATATATGTGTATGTGTATATATATATATATACACACACATACATACAGGGTGGGGCAAAAGTAGTTTTACAGTGAGTACAAGTAATATAGTTTTTTTTGTATTCTTACTACTACTTTCTATAGTTTGGCTTTTGTATTTACATAAAAACCTAGAACAAATGGTGGAGATAGATATTTCTCTAGAAGCATACAAATAGAAGTAGAAATCTCATTGTTGGTTCTCATCAAAGAGATACCAGTGGAGTATTGGTTCTGTTAAAAACAATTGAAAATATTGGAGCCAGTATTTACTCTGTATTAGGTCCTGTGCTCAGGGCTGGAAATTTTAGAAAATCCTTAGCAAATGTTTGTCTTTTATTCTGTCTGTAGTATTGTGATAGAATGAGATTCTCTTGGCGAAAGTAAGAGTAGTTATTAGGATTGTAAGCCCCATGTCTGGAATTAGATAAAGACACATAATTCAAGATCATATTGTCTGTTGTTTTGTATAGCTAGCTGTAAGCAGACTGTTTGGCTCCTCTGATAAACGAGCAACCTCTTCAGCTTATCTTTATGTGCTTGCTCTTCAGTTATTTTCTTTGCATATAGTAATGTGAAATGCTTGTCATTTTAGTTAATAATCCTGACCTGGTGCTTTTATGTTTAATTGGGTTGATATCTTCTAATTCCTGCCAGTGTACATATACTATCTATATAAACTACTATGTACATTGTAGGTACTAGATTAAGTCTTTTTTTTTAATTGATTAAGTTATTACATATGTGTCCTTATCCCCACATTACCCCCTATTTACCCCCTATCCCTCCCACTCATGCCCTCACCACCCCTGTTGTCCGTGTCCATTGGTTAGGCCTATATGCTTGCATATAAGTCCTTTGGTTGATCTCTTCCCCTTACCCCCACCCTGGATTAAATCTTTAAAATTTTTTTATTTATTGATTTGAGAGAGAGAAGGAGGGAGAAGCATCAATTTGTTGTTCTACTTATTTATGCATTCTTTGGTTGATTCTTGTATGTGCCATGACTAGGGATTGAGCCTGCAACCTTGGCGTATGGGGACAATCCTCTAACGAACTGAGCTTACCCAGCCAGGGCTTGGATAACATCTTGAAGGATAGTTGGTCCCCAGAACTCCAAGTTTAAATAGGCAGTACCTTAGTTCATTAAGTGCTTTGGTCTCTATTGTCTCATTGGGTCTTCATAGCCTCTTAGTAAAAAAGAGATGCCATGGAAGACGTACAAGGGACTTGAGGTTATTGGAGACAGTACTGAAACCCTTGAAAGATAGAATTAACTGAGTTCTTTTGGCTTTCTCTCTTTTCCTTTTCTCTCTTAGTGACTTCTGAAGGTCTCTGACACCTGTCTGTGCCTGAAGTAACTTATAGTTGTCTCACTAGGTTGATTTGCCAAGTTGTTTGTTTTCTATTCTTACTCACTTAGATATTTTATGGAGAATTTGTACTATGGTGGTACTCATGAATTTGGTGATCCTCAAAGTTCTTAAAATGTAGCTAGTTCCAGGATGGTCTGATGTACATATACTGGTGATCTTCTATCTAAAGAAGAGGACCACTAAAAATGATTCCACTTAAAATGGGGACTAACTTCTCATAAGTAGACAGGGAGAAAAAGAATTATTTAGGATTTCATATTGAAAAGTAAAATTAAAAATTATAAAAATAAATTTTTTAAACCTTTATCAAAATTTTAGTTACGATGGCAACTATCCTATATAATAAAAGGATAATATGCAAATCAACTGAATGGCAGAATGACTGGTCGTCACTATGATGCGCACTGACCACCAGGGGGCAGACACTCAACATAGGAGCTGCCCCCTAGTGGTCAGTGTGCTCCCACAGGGGGGAACGCTGCTTAGGTAGAAGCCGGAGGGCAAATGCAACGGTGGCGGCGGGAGCCTCTCCCACCTTCTGCAGCAGCGCTAAGGATGTCTGACTGCTGTCTTACGCCTGCTCCCTGGGCCTAAGCCGTCAGTCCGACATCCCCCGAGGGCTCCCTGACTGCGGACTGCGAGAGGGCACAGGCCAGGCTTAGGGACCTCCCCGAGTGCACGAATTTCGTGCACCAGGCCTGTAGTTTGTTATAAGGGAAGAATCAAATAGATTTTTAAAAATTTTGTCCAGTGAAATTTATACTAATAAAAGAGAAAAATGGTAATTGGCGTACGACGATACCCTTTTCATTGGCTAATCAGGGCTATATGCAAATTAACTGCCAACTAAGATTGGCAGTTAACTGCCAACAAGATGGCGGTTAATTTGCATATGTAGGCACAATGCAGGGAGGCGAAAGGGAAAGCAGGAAGAAGCCCCCTGCCACTGACAGTGATTGGAAACCCAGGGGGGAGCTAAGAGCTGGGGGGGCAGGGCCTTTGCCCTGCCCCCCAGCCATGATCAGAGAATCAGGTGCCTTTTCCGCCCTGGCCAGTGATAGCAGGAAGTAGGGGTGGAGCCAGCGATGGGAGCTGGGCACCGTCGAAGCTGGCAGTCCCAGGAGCTAGGGGTCCCTTGCCTGGGCCTAAAGCGAAGCCCACGATCGCGGGGCCACTGCAGCTGTGGGTCCCTGCTGCCCGGGCCGGACGCCTCAGCCAGAGGCTTCCTGCAGGGGCAGGGGCGGAGCCCGTGCGATCGCGGCACCCCCCCCCCCGCTGCCACTGCAGGTCCCCGCTGCCCAGGCCAGACGCCTAGGCCAGAGGCGTCAGGCCTGGGCAAGGGGCCGATCCTGCGGTTGGAGGGTGATGGGGGTCAACGCCTGAGGGCTTCCCAGTTTGTGAGAGGGGGCAGGCTAGGCTGAGGGACACTCCCTCCCCGTCCCCCCCCCCCCCACCCAGTGCACGAATTTCGTGCACCGGGCCCCTAGTTGTACAATAAAGAGATGACATATGTACTTTAATTTTCTTCATTTTCTCATCATGATCATAAGGACAATAAGTTCTTTTTTTAAAAATATATTTTTATTTATTTCAAAGAGGAAGGGAGAAGGAGACAGAGATAGAAACATCAATGATGAGAGAATCATTGATCGGCCGCCTCCTGCATGCCCCCTACTGGGGATCGAACCTGCAACCCGGGCATGTGCCCTTGACCAGAATTGATTCCGGGACCCTTCAGTCCACAGGCTCTATTCACTGAGTGAGCCAAACTGGTCAGGGTAGGAAAATAAATTCTTAGAAAAATATTTAAGGACTTAACCAGTTTTAGTGAGGTTTTCTTTTTACAAATGTTTACTATGGAAAATTTCAAGCATATACCAAAGAAGAGAGAATAGAAATGCCTGTGTACTCCACCCAGCTTCAAGAATTACTGCCCTGTCCGGTGTGGTGCAGTTGGGTGGAGAGTCATCCCATATTCAAGAGCAGTGGTTGCCAACCGGTGGTCCACAGACCACTGGTGGTCTGTGAGGTCCAAAAGGTTGGCGACCGCTGCTCCAGAGGATGGTGGGTCTGATTCCCGGTCAGGGCACATACCCAGGTTGAGGGTTCAATCCCTAGTGGGGTCTGAAGGCAACCAATGAATGTTTTTTTTCTTCACACAGATGTTTCTCTCTCTCCTTTTTTACAATTATTATTTTTAAATTGTTTTAGAGAGAGGAAGAGAGAGAGCAAGGGGAGGGAGAGGGAGAAACAGAAAGAGAGAAATATCAATTTGTTGTTCTACTTATTATGCATTCATTGGTTGATTCCCTGTATGTGCCCAGACTGGGGTTTGAACCCACAACCTTGGCATGTTAAGAGGACACACTAACCAGCTGAACAGACCGGCCAGGGATCTTTTTTATTTACATTGATTTGAAGAAACATGGCATGTTTTTGCTAGATTTGTTTGTGGTTTTACCCCTTGTAATTGATTTGCACTGTTATACTAGTTAGTACTTCATTAGGTGGAGATAGACACTATATATTGTCCATGGGTGGATGTTTGAAAAGAGACTTCTTTATTGCCATTTAAAAACAGGTATTTTGGTGTTTTAATAATATTTACCTTGTACCAATCTTGGGGATACAGAAAATATTCACAAACCACTCCCTGTATTAAGTTCTGTGCTATTGATGTTTAAGTGGTTAAAGAAGATGTGTGTAGAGATATGAAATCTAGAGTAGTCAAGGCTTTAAGGAAGAAATGGAACTTGAATTGATTTTGGGCTTGGTTGGATTTGGTTTAGAAGGGTACTTTGGATGTGGAGAATTAAATGAACATAGTATTTTTAGAAGGTGCTTGATGGATATTAGTTTGGTAGGTTGGGGGTAGTTGGGTAATAGGGCATAGAAATACAGACTCTGGCATTTTGTATTGATGTGATAGGAACTGGGAACCAGCTAGGGGTTTTAGTTGAGAAATGATATGAAATCTGTGTTTGAAAAACTTGGACTGGGGAGAGTAGAGGCAAGATTAGGATGTAGGAGTCTGTTGTGATAGTAATTACATTTAAAATTTTATTTTTATTGATTGATTTTTTAGAGAGAGTGGAAGGAGGAGAGAGGAGACAGACATCGATCTGCTATTCCATTTATTTATTTATTTTTAATTAAAAAAATTTTTTTTTTTTTTATTGATTTCAGAAAGGAAGGAAAAGGGAGAGAGAGACAGAAGCATCAATAATGGGAGAGATTGGCTGCCTCCCGCATGCCCCAACCCGGGGATTGACCCTGTAACCCAGGCATGTGCCCTGACCTGGAATTGAACCACGGCCTCTTGGTTTTCAAAGGTTGATACCAACCACTGAGCCAGGCCAGCTGGCCTGCTGTTCCATTTATTCATGCATTACTGGTTGATTCATCTACGTGCCCTGACTGGGGATTGAACCTGCAACCTTTGTGTATCGGGATGATTCTCCAACCAACTCAGCTGCATCAGGGCTACAATAGTAGTTAAAACTTAAGACTTGAGCAGAGTCAGGAGTAGAAAGAAGGGGTAAATACATTAATATTATTTCTAAGGGGGAAATTGACAGCCCTTTAGGGATTGCCTGGATTTGTGGAAAAGTGGAGCTGGGATTTGAGAATAAAGGAGAGGAATGGGTGTAGATGATGTCCAAGGCTTGTCTTGTTGTTGCCTGATCCTATCTCCACACCTCTCAGGTTCTGCTCTCTATCTGACTCTCCTAGCTGTCGGACCTTGTTTTATTCATTACTTATTCTTCTTCCTCTGGGATCTTTGTTCTCTATCTTTCCACTACATCACTTTTTCTGCCCCAAACTGGATGACATTATTCTAAAGGGACCTTCTTCTTCTGTCCTATAACCCTCCAATTATCTTTCCCCTTTACTGGTGCATTTCTTAGAAGCGTTGTCTACTTATTTACCTCTCCTTAAAGCTCTCTGGATTGGCTTCTGTATCCTCCACTCAACCAAAGCTGTTCTTTCATAAGTCACAAATGATACTTCCATACTTACCCTATTAGATTCGCAGCATTTTCACCACTACTCCTTTAAACAGTTCATTTTAAGTCCTTGCTCTTGTCCTCTTTCCTTAATTCTCTGCAGTATCGTCCACTTTCATTGATTCACTTTACTGCTACTCTGCTGTGAAAACTCTCAACTTCGAGCTTCAGACCAAGAAATCTAATCGCCAATCCAGATTCTTTTTTATTGCCAAGCATTTGTTTCTTTCTGTGTTAATGATGGCATCATTCCTTCTGTTCATTGCTGGAAACCTTGGAGTCACTTATTCACTTAAATGATTAAAACATATTTGAGTGCTTCCTCCTTGCTAGGCATTGCTAGTATAAAAGAAAGGAAAGACTTAGTCTGTGGGTTTATTTTTTCTTTTGAAAAAATATTTTTATAGCCCTAGCTGGTTTTGCTCAGTGGATAGAGCGTTGGCCTGCATACTGAAGGGTCCTGGGTTTGATTCTGGTTAAGGGCATATGCCCGGGTTTCGGGCACGATCCCCAGTAGAGGGCATACAGGAGGCAGTTGATCAATGATTCACTCTCATCGAGGTTTCTCTCTCTCTCCCCCTCTCCGAAATCAATTTTATATGTTATGCCTTGATCAGGAAATCGAACCATGACCTTCTGTTTCATAGGTTGACTCTCAAACACTGAGCCATACCGGCTAGGCTACTTTGTGTTTTTAAGGTACTTTACTGTGTGGAGAAGACAAGTGTAAGCAGTGACAGTACAGAATACTTAGTGGTCTTGTAGGTGTTACAGAGGCAGTACTGTGGGAGTGTGAAGGAAGGTATGCCTGGAGTAATCAGGAAGAACGTCACAGAGGAGTTATATATAATTTGAGCAGAGACATGCCCGTGTGTAACAAGGAATAGCATATGCAAGTGTCAAGAAATTCTTTGATAGGAATCTGGGAGGAATGGGATTGTCAGGAAATAGGGTATAAAGATAGGCCTTATATGCCATGCTATAGAGTTGAATTTTTATGTTATTTCTAAATTATATTTATTCCTTTAGTCTTTTCATGTCTTCATTCTCATTCTGCTAGGAGTCTTTATCACTGGTCTTCATATAGTTTTTTTCCTGTCTATTTTTCTTATACATAGTCACCTTTGACCTCTGAAATAAGAAATAGTAGGTCTGTGCTTAAAGACTTATCTTTAGTGCCTTACTTCTCTCCCCATTTGCCTACCAAATAAAGCCAAATTCAGCATCCTGACCATTCCAAATCTCATGCATGTGTTTACCCAGGGCATCTTGGGTTAAGCCAAACCCAATTGTTAGCGGTGCCTTGCTCTACACTGTTTCCTCACTCATGCTTTTATCTTCCTGGTTTGATTCATGTTTGCGTCTTAGCAGTGTGTAGCATGGTTTCTTCTTTGTATTAGAGATCATATATTTGTTGAGTAAAAAAAAAGAATGAATGGTGCTATTATAGAACAAATTGGATAGGGAAGTAATTTTAAGTTAGGAAGGTGATGAGTGGAATCTCAGCTCTCATCCTCAGTGTACCAATTTTAAAATTTAAGATATTTTTTGTTTTGATCTCCTTATGCACTCAATTTCTAAGGCCTTTGAATTTGAGCTTCTTAACATCTCTCAAGCATTACTTTTTCTCTTCATTTTCACTTTTAATCCCCTAATCCTATCTAATAAAAGAGAAACATGGTAATTAGCCATACCTCTGCTACCCTTCCCATTGGACAATCAGGGCGATATGCAAATTAACTGCCAGCCAAGATGGCGGCCGGCAGCCAGGCAGCTTGAAGCTAACATGAGGCTTGCTTGCTTCAGTGATGGAGGACTCCAACGTTCCCCGCCTGCCTTGCCAGCCTCTGAGCTTGCAGTTTGAAACATTGTTACAAATATAGAAGCTAAACAAAACCCCAGAAACATGATTTCAGCCAGCGGGGATCTCAGAGCTGGAGTTGATACAGTGTTTTGATTATAGAACCCAAACAAACCAGATACCTGCTTTCAGCAGCAGAGGCCTCAGAGCTGGAGCCAGAGCTAAAGCTGGCCCAGAATAAAAAAAAAAGAAAAAAAGGAGCAGTTGGGAGCTTCAGTCACCCGCCAGCCTGAAAACAGCCCTCAGCCCCTCACCCAGACTGGCCAGGCACCCCAGTGGGGACCCCCACCCTGATCCAGGACACCCTTCAGGGCAAACCAGCTGGCCCCCACCCTGCTCTTTGCTGCTCGGCACCTGTGCATGCAAATTAACCCGCCATCTTTGTTGGGTTAATTTGCATACCCACCCCTGATTGGCTGGTGGGTATCGTGAAGGTATGGTCAATTTGCATCGTCTTTTTTATTAGTGTAGATGTTATATTTAGTCTTATGAGAAACTACCAACCTGATTTCTAGAGTGAGTGCCAACATTCTCACCAGCAGTGTTTAAGTGATCCAATTTCTCTGCATCCTCACTATCATTTGGTGTTGTCACTATTTTGGCTATTGTGACAGTTATGTAATGATATCTCATTACTTTTTTGTTTTGTATTTTATCCTCACCAAGGATATGTTTATTGGTTTTAGAGAGAGAGGAAGGGGGATACAGGGAAAAACCTTGATGTGAGAGAGAGACATCGATTCACTGTCTCCCCACACACACCTAACTGGGCCCAGATTGAACCTGCAGCTCAGGTATGTACTCTTGACTGGGAATTGAACCCATGACCCTTCAGTGCTTGCGACCGATGCTCTAATCACTGAGCAACATTGGCAAGGTCCTCATTATCATTTTAATTTTCATTTTTCTGGTAGGTAATTTGAACATCTTTTTGCGTGCTTATTCGCCATCTATATCTCCTCTTTGATGAAATATATTTGCATATTTTGCCCTTTTTCTAATTGGACTGCTTGATTTTTTTTTTTTTTTAAACTATTGAGTTTATTTTTTTTAATTTTTTTGAATTACAGATGCTCCCATTTCCTTCACCCTGTTCCCGCATCACACCAGGGTTTCACCACCCTATTGTCTGTGCCTATCGGTAATGCATATATTCATGTAAATCCTTTGGTTAATCTCTTTCCTCCCCTCCCTTTTTCCTCTGAGATTCATCAGTCTGTTCCAGGTTTCCATGCCTCTGTTTTTTTGTTTTTATATATATATATATTTTTATTGATTTCAGAGAGGAAGGGAGAGGGAGCGAGAGATAGGAACATCAATGATGAGAGAGAATCATCGATTGGCTGCCTCCTGCACATCCCCCACTGGGGATTGAGCCCACAACTGGGCATGTGCCCTGATGGGGAATTGAACCGTGACCTCTTGGTTCATAGATAGATGCTCAACCACTGACCAACACTGGCCAGGCTCCAATGGGAATTCTTATTGAAGATACTTACAATATCTGAGGGGAAAAAGGAGTATTAAGCATTTATTTGGTAAATAAATAATCTGGAGTTTGGATGTTCTATACTTCCTATTTTTAAATTTTTCCAAGATACCTTTTTTAAGCATGGACTTTAAAAAATCAGACTAATATCTTACATTTGTATCATTTTGCATAAGAATGTTTTAGTATTACAACTTTGAATATATTACTTACATAATTAAAAATTTAAGAACGGTAGTAACAGCATTTTAAAAATCAAGATATGCCCTAACCCAGTTATGGCGAACCTTTTGAGCTTGGCGTGTCAGCATTTTGAAAAACCCTAACTTAAGTCTGGTGCCATGTCACATGTAGAAATTTTTTGATATTTGCAACCATAGTAAAACAAAGACTTATAGTTTTGGTATTTATTTTATATATTTAAATGCCATTTAACAAAGAAAAATCAACCAAAAAAATGAGTTCACGTGTCACCTCTGACATGCGTGTCATAGGTTTGCTGTCACTGCCCTAACCAGTTTGGCTCAGTGGATAGAGTGTCGGCCTGCAGACTGTGGGGTCCCAGGTTCGATTCCGGTCAGGGGCATGTACCTTGGTTGCGGGCACATCCCCAATAGAGGGTGTGCAGTAGGCAGCTGATCGATGTTTCTAACTCTCTATCCCTCTCCCTTCCTCTCTGTAAAAAAATCAATAAAATATATTTTTTAAAAAATCAAGATATAACTCATTGAAAAATCCATCCTCTTAAAAGTACAGCTCACTCTGGCTCATGTTGCTAGGTGGTTAGAATGTCAGCTGATACATCAAAGGGTCATGGGTTCGATTCCCAGTCAAGGGCATGTACCTGGGTTGCAGGTTCAATCCATGGCCCCGCCTGGGGCATGTGTGGGAGTTAACCAATTGATGTCTTTCTCTCTCTCTGTCTTTCCCCCTTCCCCCTCCCTCCCTCCCACCACCTAACTCTCCTTCCACTCTTTCTAAAAATCAATTGAAAAAATATCCTTGGGTGAGAATTAACAAACAAAAGGTAGAACTCCATGGCTTTAGCATATTTACAGAGTTGAATAACCAAACCACTATCTAATTTCTGAACATTTCCTCACCCAAAAAGAAACCCGTAGCTCCAGTCACTCTTCATTCTTCTCCTCTCTTAGTCCCTAGCAACCACTAATGTACTTTCTGTTTCTGGATTTCATATACATGGAATCTTAATAATCTTTGGCATTTTGTGTCTGACTTTTTTTAAAAAATATATTTTTATTGATTTCAGATAGGAAGGAAGAGGGAGAGAGAGATATGAGAGACGTATGTGTATGTGTATGAGAGAATCACTGATCAGCTGCTTCCTACTTGCCCCACTCTGGGGATTGAGCCTGCAATCCGGGTATGCGCGTTGATGGGGAATCGAACCGTGACCTCCTGGTTTATAGGTTGATAAGCAACCACTGAGCGACACCTGACTTCTTTAGCATAATGTTTTAGGTTTATCCATGTGGTTGTACGTATAAGTAGTATAAGTACTTAATTCCATTTTATTATCAAATAATATTCCATTGTATTGATAATACCACATTTTGTTTATCCATCAAATCAGTTGATGGACATTTTGGCTCTTATGAGTAATGCTATTAACATGCATTTGTGAACAGGTTTTTTGTGTGAATATATGTTTTCAGTTCTATAATCTCGGACTGTTATTGCTGGGTCATATGGTGACACTGTTGAACATTTTGAGAAACCTCTAGGCTGTTTTTGCACACTGGCCGCACTATAGTACAATCCAGTTATCAATGTTCTTCATGTTCTTGCCAACACTTGTTTTTTTAAGTTATTCTATTGAGTGTGAAGTGTTCCTGTATCTCATCCTGCTTTTGATTTACATTTCCCTGATGACTAATGATGTCAAACATCTATCCTTTCATGTGCTTATTGAGCATTTCTACAGCTTCTTTTTTATAAAAATATATTTTATTGATTTTTTTTACAGAGAGGAAGGGAGAGGGGCAGAGTTAGAAACATCGATGAGAGAGAAACATTGACCATCTGCCTCCTGCACACTCCCCACTTGGTATGTGCCTGCAATGAAGGTACATGCCTTTGACTGGAATTGAACCTGGGACGCTTGAGTCCCCAGGCCAACGCTCCATCCACTGAGCCAAACCAGTTAGGGCTCTACAGCTTCTTTGGAGTCTATGTAAATCCTTGGCTTATTTTTTTAAAAATTGGGCTACTTTTGCCCTGGCTGTTGTTCCTCAGTGGTTAGATCGTTGGCTCACACACCAAAGGGTCTTCAGTTCAATTCCCAGTCAAGGCCACATACCTGAGTTGTGGGTTCAACCCTGGCCCAGGTCAGATTAGGTGCGGGAGGCAACCAATATATGTGTCTCTTTCATATTGATGTTTCTCTCTCTCATAGATGTATCTCTTTCTCCCTCCCCTCCACTGTCTACATATCAATGGAAAAAATATCCTCTGGTGAGGATTAACCAAAAAGAAAAAAAAAGGTTGGGTTACTTTTTATTGTTGCACTAGAGGCCTGATGCATAAAGATTTGTGCAAGAATGGGCCTTCCTTCCCCTGGCTGCCGGCACCTCCTTTGCACCTTTCCGCCTTCCCACGCTGCCCAGAGGCCCTGACCGGCTGGGGTGGTGTGGAACGCCTGTGTCCCACCCCGCCCCGCCCCCAGCTGCTTGGCACCTGTGTATGCAAATTAATCCGCCATCATTGTTGGGTTAATTTGCATACTTCTGATTGGTTGGTGGGTGTCACAAAGGTACAGTAAGTTTTCATCTTTCTCTTTTATTAGTGTAGATTATAGTAGTTTACATAAGGATATAAGTTGTTTACCAAACTATGATTTGCAAATATTTTCTTGTATTCTGTGGGGGTTTTTTTCATTATCTTTTTTCTAAACATGTTTTATTGATTTTAGAGAGAGAGGAAGGGAGAGAGAGAAAGAGATAGAAACATCAATATTGAGAGAAACATGGATTGCCTGCCTCCTGCTCGCCCCCTACTGGGGATCCAGCCCACAACCTGGGCATGTGCCCTGACCAGGAATGCAACTGGTGACCCCTTCATGCATGGGAGTATGCTCAACAAACTGAGCCACACCAGATGGCAGTTTTTTCATTTTCCTGAAGCACAAAGGTCTTTAATTTTTTATTCATTCATTTATTTTTTCTTTGTTAATTCTCAACCTGAGGATATTTTTTCCATTGCTTTTCAGAGAAGTGGAAGGGAGGGAAGGAATGGAAGAGAGAGAGAGAGAGAGAAAGAGAGAGAAAGAGAGAGAGGAACATTGACATGAGAGAGACACATCGATTGATTGTCTCCTGCACGCTCCCAGATAGGAGTGAGGGTGGGCAGTGAACCTGCAACCCAGGTACGTGCCCTTGACTAGGAGTCAAACCCTCAACCCTTCCTTGCTTGGGTTGACACTCTAACCACTTAGACACACTGGCAATGGCAAAGGTTTTTAATTTTTATAAAGTCCAATTAATATGTTTTTTTTTCTTTGCTTGTTCTTTTGGTAATCTACCCAAGAAACCGTTGCCTAAATCCTTTATGATTAGGAAGATTTGCTCCTATGCTTTTTCCAAAAAGTTACATATTTAGCTCTTACATTTTGAGCTTTGATCCATTTTGAATTTTTGTTGATGGTGTAAGGTAGGGGCCCAGTTTATTATGCATGTGGGTATCCAGTTGTACAAAAAAGGGATATTGAGATTGTGCTGAATCTGTAGATCTTTTTGGGTTTTATTGTCTTAGTGGTGTCTTCAGTAAGGGAAATTGGGATACCTTCCTATTTATTTAGGTATTTTTTGAACATCTCAGTGGTGTTTTGTAGTTTTCATTGTGTAAGTCTTGCATTCCTTTTTTAAAAAAATTGATTTTAGAGAGAGGAAGGGAGGGAGAGGGAAAAGAGAGAGAAGGAGAGAAGCACCGAGGTATGTGCCCTGACCAGGAATAGAGTCCACAACTTTTTTTTGGTGTATGGGATGATGTACCAACCAACTGAGCCACCCAGCCAGGCCTTGTGCTTCTTTTTAAACATTTATTCCTAACAATTTGGTTTGATTTATTCATTTGTTTTTAAGATTTTTTTTATTGATTTCAGAGAGGGAATGGAGAGGGAGAGAGAGATTGGAACATCAATGATGAGAGAGAATCATTGATTGGCTGCCTCCTGCATGTCAGGCTGTGCCCTTGACTGGAATCGAACTCAGGATCCTTCAGTCTGTAGGCAGATGCTCTTATCTATTGAGCCAGACCAGCTAGAGCTTATTTATTCATTTTTTTAATCTTTAATTTCTTTATTGGTTAAGGTATTACAAATGTGGCCTCATCCCCCCCATTAACCCCCAACTCCCCCCCCACCCACACTCATGCTCTCATCCCCCTGTTGTCTGTGTCCATTGGTTTGGCTTATATGCATGCATACAAGTCCTTTAGTTGATCTCTTCCCCTTACTATTCATTATTTTTTTTAAATGTTTTTATTTATTTTATTACTAGAGGCCCACTGCACAAAAATTTGTGCACTCGGGGGGGGGGGGAGGGGGGGGGTCCCTCAGCCTGGCCTGTGTCCTCTAGCAGTCTGGGACCCCTCGGGAGATAACGACCTGCTGGCTTAGGCCTGCTCCCGGGTGGCAGAGGGCAGGCCCAATCCCTAGGTGCAGCCCCTGGTCGGGCTCAGAGCAGGGCCGACTGGGGAGTTGGGGCGCCGCCCCCTGTCACACTCAAGGCAGGGTCGATGGGGAGGTTGTGGAGCAACCCCCTGTCACACACAGAGCGGGGCCCATCAGGGGGGTTGGGGCTCTGTACCCTGTCACGCACAGAGCAGGGCCCATCAGGGGGTTGGGGTGCTGCCCTCTATCACCCACAGAGCAGGGCGGATCAGGGGGTTGGGGCGCCGCCACTCTCACACTCAGGGCAGGGCTGATGGGGAGGTTATGGCTCTACCCCGTCACACACAGAGCAGGGCCCCTGGGGGGGGGGAGTTCCCCCCTATCAGGCACAGAGCAGGGTGGATAGGGAGGTTGTGGCCCCGCCCCCTGTCACACACAGAGCCGCAGGGCGATCAGGGGGTTTGGGTGCTGCCCCCTGTCATGCTGATTCCAGTGCCGGGAGGCCTCACGGCTCCGCTGATCCCGGTGCTGGGAGGCATATTACCCTTTTACTATATAGGGTAGAGGCCTGGTGCACGGGTGGGGCCGGCTGGTTTGCCCTGAAGGGTGTTCTGGATCAGGGTGGGGGTCCCCACTGGGGTGCCTGGCCAGTCTCGGTGATGGGCTGAGGGCTGTTTTCAGGCTGGGGGTGACTGAACTCCCAAACGCTCCTTTTTTCCTTTTTTTTTTTTTTTTTTTTAATTCTGGGCCAGCTTTAGCTTGAGGCTTGGCTCCAGCTCTTAGGCCTCCGGCTGAAAGTAGGTTTCTGGCCTTTGCTTACAATGTTGCGAATCTGCTGGCTGAAGTTGGGCGTATTTGTTACAATGTTTCTTAAACTGCCCGCTTAGAGGCCTGCAGCCGCAGGCGGGGAACGTTGGTTTCCTCCGTCACTGAGGCAACCAAGCCTCATCTTAGTTTCAAGCTGCCTGGCTGCCGGCCGCCATCTTGGCTGTCAGTTAATTTGCATATCTCGCTGATTAGCCAATGAAAAGGGTATCGGTCGTATGCCAATTACCATGTTTCTCTTTTATTAGATAGGATTTTGTTAATCCTCACCTGAGGGAGGATATTTTCTATTGATTTTTAGAGAGAGTGGAAGGGAGGGGCAAAGACAGAGAGAAACCTCAGTGTGAGAGAGAGACCGATTGGTTGCCCTCGGCACAGCCTGAGGAGGGCCAGGGATCGAGCGTGCAACAACTAAGGTGCCCTTGACTGGAATTGAACTTGGGATCCTTTAGTCCATGGGCCAGTGCTCTATCCATTGAGCAAAACTGGCTAGGGCTATTTTTATTGGTTGAGAGAGTGAGGAAGGGGGGGGTGGGAAACATTGATGTGAAAGAGAAACATTGATCTGCTGCCTCCTGTGTACCCCTTACTGAGGTTCAAATCTGAAAACCAGGTATGTGCCCTGACCAGGAATCCAAACCAGCCACCTTTCCGTGCATGCCATGATGCTCAATCAATTGAGCCACATGTTTTTGGATGGTTCATTGTTAGTATATAGAATGCAATGGGTTTTTGTATATTGATTTTGTAATCTTGCTGAACTCATTTACTTTAGTTATTTTTTATTTTGTAGGACTTTTCTATATACAAGATTATGTCATTTGCAAATAGAGTTTTTGTTTTTTTCTTTCTAATCTTAATATTTTATTTCTATTTCTTGCCTAATTTTCCTGGCTAGAACTTCAGTAGGGTGTTAAATAGTGAAAGTGGACATTCTTCTCTTATTACCGATCCTAGCAGTGGTTGGCAAACTCATTAGTCAACAGAGCCAAATATCAACAGTACAACGATTGAAATTTCTTTTGAGAGCCAAATTTTTTTTTTAAATATATTTTATTGATTTTTTTACAGAGAGGAAGGGAGAAGGATAGCAAGTTAGAAACATCGATGAGAGAGAAACATTGATTCAGCTGCCTCTTGCACGCCCCCTACTGGGGATGTGCCCGCAACCCAGGTACATGCCCTTGGCCGGAATCGAATCTGGGACCCTTGAGTCTGCAGGCCGACGCTCTATCCGCTGAGCCAAACCGGCTAAGGCGAGAGCCAAATTTTTAAAACTTAAACTATATAGGTAGGTACATTGTTATTAACTTAGTTAGGGTACTCCTAAGGCTTAGGAAGAGCCACACTCGAGGGGCCAAAGAGCTGCATGTGGCTCTCCAGCCGCAGTTTGCCGACCATGGTTGTTGGGGTCCTGCCCCAGCAGGTTCAGGGATTCCCATAGGTGTGGACGGAGTCAGCGAAGAATGAAGGACATGGAGGCAGCGTTCAGTTGATCAGCATAGTAGCCAGGTTCTTTTTTTATTGTCCTGTTACATCTACATGTTTATACCATTTGATCCTATAAGCATGCCTCTATAATCACATCATGGTATGTTTTGGGTAACGTCTTACAGTTCCTTGTTTCTTATCTGACCTTTGCCAAAGATCCTGTCTCTATCTAGTTCTGTTGATTTTAATCTTGTCTAGGTTAATCTCTGTGTTCCATTACAAGGACTATTCCAAGGTCACTGCTCTACTGATAGGCCACAAGGAAGTGACTGAGGAGATTATCCTACCCAGTAAAGGTTATGTCCTCCCAGCCTCGCTGCTTGTCTTCCCTGGGATTACCCCGTGTCGGTGGATCTCCAGGGGTGTAGGCTTTGGTGCTTTCCCTGGTGGGCATACCCCTGGGGATGTGGGCCCAACAAGTCCCAAATTTATTGCCAACAGTCTTAGTCCAAGTTCTTCATAAGTAGTACATGGTATTTCTATAACACTAGGGGGATTTACTGATTTATTTTCTTCCTTAGTCCTGTTAATCCCTAACCTGGGGAAACAGCCTTTCTCGGGGAGGTGGTCCTGTTTAAAACACATAGCGCTAAGAGGGGGAGCAAACCATATGCTATATATGCCAGGTCCCTTGAAACATAAGCTGTGCAGATGTTTCTTCGCTGCAGTGACTGTGTCAAGCAGCAAGGGTGGTCCGGCTTCCAGCACACAGTCCTAGGGGGAACACATTCAGTTTTTCACTATTAGGTATGATTTTGTCTGTGAGATTTTACTATGTGCCCCTGATCAGATTGTTGCATGTTTTTTATCATGAAAAGGTGTTAGGTTTTGTCAAATGTCTTTTCTTTAAAAAATTTTTTTTAAAGTTAATATTTATTGATTTTAGAGAGAGAGAGAGAGAGGGAGGGAGAGAGAGGAAAGAGAAAGAACAAGAGAGAGATATATCAATTTGTAGTTCCACTTATTTATGCACTCATTGGTTGATTCTTATATGTGCCCTGACTGTGGATCAAGTCCCCAACCTTGGCATATCGGAATGATGCTCTAACCCAGTGGTTGCCAACCTTTCAGACCTCACGGGCCACCAGTGATCCGCAGGCCACCGGTTGGCGACTGCTACTCTAACCAACTGAGCTACCTGGCCAGGGTTCTATTTTTTTTCAGATTAAAAAAAACCACGTTTATTGTTGAGAGGATTACAGATGACACCCCCTGTACCTCCCTCTTCACCCCGCCCCAAGCCTTTACCATCCTATTGTCTGTGTCCATAGGTAATGCATATATATGCATATAAGATCTTTGTTGTTTTTTTAAAATATGGAATGCTTCACAAAT
The DNA here is from genome assembly GCF_963259705.1 of Myotis daubentonii. NCBI lineage: Eukaryota > Metazoa > Chordata > Mammalia > Chiroptera > Vespertilionidae > Myotis > Myotis daubentonii. The sequence goes on along the minus strand of NC_081844.1, from coordinate 73,588,340 downwards.
TTTCCAGGCATCCTCACACAGGGGCCATGCTAATCTTTTCTGTATCGTTTCAATTTTAGTATATGTGCTGCTGAAGCGAGCACAGGATCTTTGGTTTAACTCTCCCTGCCCCCCTACCCTCTGGGGTTTGTCAGTCTGTTCCATGTTTCCATGGCTTTGGTTCTATTTTATTTATCAGTTTATTTTGTTCATTAGATTCTGTGTTCATTTATTTTTATTTTTTGATATAATTGTTTATAGATACATATTTCTTGCCATTTTATTGTTTCCTCCTCCTCCTCCTCTTCTTCCTCCTTTTCTCTTTTTCCTCCTCTTTTTCCTCTTAAAGAATACCTTTCAACATTTCATGTAATACTGGCTTGGTGGTGATGAACTCCTTTAGCTTTTTCTTGTCTGTGAAGCTCTTTATCTGACATTTAATTCTAAATGATAGCTTTCCTGGGTAGAGTAATCTTGGTTGTAGGTCCTTGCTATTCATCACTTTGAGTATTTCTTGCCACTCCCTTCTGGCCTGCAAAGTTTCTGTTGAGAAATCAACTGACAGTCATATGGGCACTCCATTTTAGGTAACTAATTGCTTTTCTCTTGCTGCTTTTAAGATTCTCTCTTTGTCTTTAACCCTTGGCATTTTAATTATGATGTGTATTGGTTGGGCCTCTTTGAGTTTCTCTTCTTTGGGACTCTGTGCTTCCTGGATTTATAAGTCTATTTCTTTCACTAGGTAGGGGAAGTTTTCAGTCATTATTTCAAATAGGTTTTCAATATATTGCTCACTCTCTTCTTCTGTCACCTCCATAATTTGAATGTCAGTATGCTTGAAGGTATACCAGAGGCTCCTAACACTATCTTCATATTTTTGGATTCTTTTTTCTTTTCTGATTGGGTGTTTTTTGTTCCTCATATTCCAAATCGTTGATTTAATTTTCAGAATCTTCTACTGTATTGTTGACTGCCTGTTAATTATTCTTTATTTCAGTTAGTGTATGCTTAATTTCTGACTGGTCCTTATTCATGTCATTGATGTTCTCACTAATTTCCTTGAAATTCTCACTAAGATCCTTGAAAGTCTCACTAACATCCTTAAAGCTCTCATTAGGCTTCTTGAGCGACCTTATAACCATTGTTTTGAACTCTTTATCTAGTAGTTTGTTTGCTTTCATTTTATTTAGTTTTCTTTATGGATATTTCTTCTGTTCTTTTATTTGTGACATGTTGCTTTGTCTCCACATTTTGGCTGCTTCCCTGTGATTGTTTCTGTGTACTAGGTAGAAACAGTGTCTCCTATAATTAGTAGAGTGGCTTTGTGTAATAGGTGTTCTGTAGGGCCCAGTGGCTCAGGTAGTAGCTGACTTTGTACCTCCTGGATGGCCCCTGAACCAGTACACCTGGTGGACAGCCTCAGACCATACCAGATTACATCTCTACACATTCACAATCAACACACTCAAGAGGCAGACTCAGTGAGTACCAAAACCCCACTGAAGCCTGCCTTGCTCCATAAGGGTATAGTTGCAGCTGATCTTCACAGCCAATTGGGCTGGGGCTCAATTCCTCCCAGTGACGCCAACAGCAATAAAGGCTTAGTTACAAGACTGTACACATAGCCCACACAGACGTGTCTCTCTCATGTGGGTGTTTCTCTCTTTCTCTCCCCCGCTTTCACTCTCTCTAAAAATCAATGGAAAAAATATCCTCGAGAGAGAATTAAAAAAATTAAATTTGGCCCTGGTTGTTTTGCTCACTGGTTATAGCGTTGATCAGCAGACCGAAGTTGTGCAGAGTCGATTCCTGGTCAAGGGCATGTACCTGCAGGTTCCTCCTGACCCCTGTTGGGGCATGTGCAGGAGGCAACCAATTTGTCTGTCTGTCTGTCTGTCTGTCTCCCCCAATCCTTTCCCTTCTCTCTACAAAAAATCAGTTGAACAAATATCCTTAGGTTAGGATTTAAAAAAAAAAAAAGTTTAAAAAATCCTCCCTTTGCTATTCCTCTGTGAGGTGTATGTGTGAGCACGCATGCCACGTCTCTGTCCCACCCTGGATAGGCTCTCTGTCCTCTTTTTTTTTTTTTTTTAATTTCATTAAATCTTTATTGTTCAGATTATTACATTTGTTCCTCTTTTTTCCCCCCCATAGCTCCCCTCCACCCAGTTCCCACCCCACTCTCTGCCCTTACCCCCCCACTGTCCTCATCCATAGGTGCACAATTTTTGTCCAGTCTCTTCCCGCATCTCCTACACCCCTTTCCCCCGAAAGAATAGTGAGTCCATTCCCTTTCTATGTCCCTGATTCTATTATAATCACCAGTTCATTCTGTTCATCAGATTATTTATTCACTTGATTCTTAGATTCACTTGTTGATAGATGCATATTTGTTGTTCATAATTAGTATCTTTACCTTTTTCTTCTTCTTCCTCTTCTTAAAGGATTCCTTTCAGCATTTCATATAATACTGGTTTGGTGGTGATGAGCTCCTTTAGCTTTTCCTTATCTGTGAAGCTCTTTATCTGACCTTCAATTCTGAATGATAGCTTTGCTGGATAAAGTAATCTTGGTTGTAGGTTCTTGGTATTCATCACTTTGAATATTTCTTGCCATTCCCTTCTGGCCTGCAAAGTTTCTGTTGAGAAATCAGCTGACAGTCGTATGGGTATTCCCTTGTAGGTAACTGGGTTTCTTTCTCTTGCTGCTTTTAAGATTCTCTCTTTGTCTTTTGCTCTTGGCATTTTAATTATGATGTGTCTTGGTGTGTTCCTCTTTGGATTCCTTTTGTTTGGGGTTCTTTGCGCTTCCTGGACCTGTAGGTCTATTTCTTTCACCAGGTGGGGGAAGTTTTCTGTCATTATTTCTTCAAATAGGTTTACAATATCTTGGTCTCTCTCATCTTCTGGCACCCCTATAATTCTGATGTTGGTACGCTTGAAGCTGTCCCAGAGGCTCCTTACACTATCTTCGTATTTTCGGATTCTTTTTTCATTTTGCTTTTCCAGTTGGGTGTTTTTTGCTTCTTCGCGTTTTGAATCTTTGACTTGATTCTTGCGCTCCTCTGGTCTGCTGTTGGGTGTCTGTATAATATTCTTTATTTCAGTCAGTGTATGCTTAATTTCTAGTTGGTTCTTTATCACAACATCGAGGGTCTCATTAGATTTCTTGAGGATCTCACTACATTTATCGGCGGTCTCACCAGCCTTTTCGAGGGCCTTACTAAGTTTATCGACAGCTTCTAGACAGTTCTTGAGAGACCTTAAAAGTGTGGTTTTGAACTCTATATCTTCCATTTCTGACATTTGCGTCCTGTTTCTTTGTCTCCGCATTTTTTTATCTTTTCTTGGTGCACCCCCTAGTGGTCTTTGTGCGCAGTCTTGTAGTTAAGCCTTGATTGTTGTAGTTAATACTAGGGGGATTTGACCTCCAGGCCAACTGGCTGTGAGAATCAGCTATGTCTGCAGTGGGAAAACTTCTGTCCTCTAGGGAGGTGCTAGTCTAGCCTTTGCCTGAGGCTATCTGGCAAATGGCTCTGGTAAGGGCTTGGGCGGGTCGCACAGGATCAACAGAGCGGGTGGAGGGAGCAGTTATGGCTGCTCTCAATCCTGTGCCCAGAGGCTCTGCCTCTCAGAGTCCCAGCAACCGCTGCAAACCTCGGAGAGAAAGCTGCCCTCGCGTTCCGACCGATGCCAGACAGTTCCGCTTCTCCCGTTTGAGTCTGGGTCCCTAGGGACTCGCCCAGAACTGGAGCTCAGAATCTGAGCCTCCCTCCCGATTGAAAAACGACAACCGCGCCCTCAGCTACCAGCCCGCTCCGCCCATACCTCCGCACCTTTGTATTTTCCGCACTGCGCCTCCTCTGAGTCTCGTATGCTGTTCTCTTTCCTTCTAGTTGAAGAATTTCCCCTCAGCCAGTCTTCCTGTGGTTCTGGGTGATGTCCGTTCCGTCTTTTAGTTGTATTTTTGAAGTGGTTGTTCGAGGCAGCTAACTCCGGTGTTTACCTATGCTGCCATCTTGGTTTTTTAGGATCTCTCTGTCCTTTATACTTCCCAAAGGCCCTTCTGAGTTGGCCTGTAGGGTGTGGGGAACCCCCTGGGCAGGAGGCAGGGCCACAAGTTAGCAAGAGGATCTCCCGCTAGGTCCCTAAGCAGAGCCTCAGGGCCACTGATGCCCCCTGAGCCCCACGCTATGGCCAATGGGACAGTTGTGGTGGCATCGTAGCCTGGCTCAGGGCCTGGGTGGGATCCCCCAGCCCCTCATATATTGACCACCCCCCATGTGTTTGTAAATACTCTGGCATCCTTTGGCCCTGAGGAGTTTTTTAAATTTGTTACTTCTCTAATCATGACAATTGCTATAAAATAAAAAAAATTAGAAAAAAAAGGTGTTGTTCCAAACTGTTGCTGAAGATTTGTTAAAATTGTTACAGTTTTTAAAAAAATAGCAGCCTTGCTGGTATACTCAGTGGTTTGAGTGTCAACTCATGAACCAAGAGGTCATGGGATTAATTCCTGGTCAGGGCACATGCCTGGGTGTGGGCTCAATCCCTGATAGGGATTCACAGGAAGCAGCCGATTGATGGTTCTCTCTCATGGATATTCCTCTCTATCTGTCTCTCTTTCTCTCTCTAAAATCAATAAAAACATATTAAAGAAAAGAAAAAAAAAAGAAGCCTGGCTAGTCTAGCTCATTTGGTTGAGTGCTGTCCTATGCACCAAGTGGTCATCAGTTCCTGGCAGGGCACATGTCCAGGTGCTGGGCTTGATCCCCAGTACAAGAGGCAGCCAATTGATGTTTCTCTCTCATTGATGTTTCTCTCTCTCCCTCTCCCTTTCTCTTGCTCTAAAAATCAATAGAAACATTTTTTAAAAAATAGCTTTTATTAGTATTTTATCTCCCGTCCAAGTACTAACCAGGCCCGACCCTGCTTAGCTTCCGAGATCAGATGAGATCGGGCGCGTTCATGGTGGTATGGCCGTAGACTAGTATTTTATCTAATTTTGTTATATTTGTACTTTTCCATAGTAAATGTGAAGTTACTTAGTTAATTTCCTCTTCAGTTGACAAATAATGACAAAATGATAAAGATGAAGTGTCTTTTAAAAAAATATATATTGATTTTTTTACAGCGAAGAAGGGAGAGGGATAGAGAGTTAGAAATATCGACCAGCTGCCTCCTGCACACCCCCCACTGGGGATGTGCCTACAACCAAGGTACATGCCCTTGACCGGAATCTAACTCAGTCCACAGGCCAATACTCTATCCACTGAGCCAAATCAGCCAGGGCTGAAGTGTCTTACATAGAAAGGCAGCTTGGGATTATAGAGAGAATGTGGACTTTGGAATTGCATAGAACTTCAACGGAGACCCGACTGACTCCCATGTTTGTTTAATTAGACAATTTAGGATTTAATTTTCAAAACATTTTATAGAGTAAGAGAATAAGTTAACTCCTAGCACAGTGCATGGCATATGGCATTTGCTGCTCTTGTTAATTATCATACTTAAGTATACTGTGTACCATATGTCAGGCAGCCATGCTTTGTACTAAGCACTTAATAATTATTATCTCATTTAAACCTCAGACCAACCCCATGAGTTGCTGGCACAGCCATTTATTCAGGTTTACACATTAGGAAATGGAAACTTAGAGAGATTAAGTGATTTCTCAACTGATGGTGCTGGTATTCCATTCAGGGCCATCTAGCTTTAGAACATTTTCTCTCTGCCGTGCTGCCTCCTATGTTGCAAAGGACTAAGGACATTGTTGATTACATAATGTACTTTTAGTGGATACTTGCCTTGTAAATGGGAGATTAAAATGAGAGGTAGAAATTTGATTATTAGTTTTTCTTTACATGTCAATTTGGTCTAAAAACATCAATAGAAAGACAAGTGGTATCTGCAGATCTGTCTTGTACTTCAAAGCCAAATGTTCACTTCTGTCTAGTATGAAGATTTAATTTTTGTCTTACCTTTGAGTTATATCAGTTATATTTTTACTAATAACCACAATAAGTATAACTATGAAATAATGAAATATTCTTTGTCATGCCAGATGTTTCATTTGAAAATACTTATTTGTTTTAAAAATTGAGGCAGAATTTATGTAACTTAAATTTTATCATTTGAAAGTATATGTTAGCGACTTTTTTTTAACATATTTTCCTTACTGTTGAAAGTATTAGATATTTCTCCTTTTCCCCCCACTGACCCCCTCCAGCCCACCCCGGTCCCCTGCCCTGTGTCGTATGCATCATGCATATATGCATACAAATTCTTCGGTTAATCGCCCCCCTTTCCTTCTAAGGCAGTGGTTCTCAACCTTCCTAATGCTGCGACCCTTTAATACAGTTCCTCATGTTGTGGTGACCCTCAACCATAAAATTATTTTCGTTGCTACTTCATAATTGTAATTTTGCTACTGTTATGAATCGTCATGTAAATATCTGATATGCAGGATGTATTTTCATTGTTACAAATTGAACATAATTAAAGCACAGTGATTAATCACAAAAACAATATGTAATTATATATGTGTTTTCTGATGGTCTTAGGCGACCCCTGTGAAAGGGTTGTTCGACCCCCAAAGGGGTCGCGACCCACAGGTTGAGAACTGCTGCTCTAAGGTATGATTGACATACAAAAGCCATACATATTTAATATATACATATTGATGAATTTGAAGAAAAGTATACACTTGTGAAATTGTCACCTTATATAATATCATACATTTAATCATAATCTCTAAAAGTTTTCACCCTCTTTTTAAAGAACATTAAACATAAAATTTATTTTTTTTTAAAAATATTTTTATTGATTTCAGAGAGGAAGGGAGAGGGAGAGTTAAAAACATCAATAATGAGAGAGAATCATTGATTGGCTGCCTCTTGCACACCCCCACTGGGGATCGAGTCTGCAACCCTGTCATGTGCCCTTGACTGGAATTGAAACCAGGCCTCCAGTGTATGTATAAGTGGACTCATACAACATTTATCTCTGTGTCTTGCTTACTTCACAAAAAAACAACTAAGGCAAAAAATATTTTTATTGCTTTCAAAGTAGAAAGGAGAGGGAGAGAGAAGATAGACACATCAATGATGAGAGAGAGTCATTGATTGGCTACATCCTGCAAGCCCTCTAGTGGGGATTGAGCCTGCAACCCGGGCATGTGCCTTGACTGGGAATTGAACCTTGACCTCCTGGTTCATGGGTGGATGCTCAACCACTGAGCCACACTGGCCAGGCTGCTAGTCATTTAATGAGTGCTTATTTTATACTGGAATTGTGCCATATCCTTTGTAGACATTACTAATTTTATTGTCTCTTTTTTACAAATGAAGAACTTGAGGTTTAGAGCAGTTAAGTAACTAGTGTGAATTTACAGTTAGGATCCATTCCTAATTTAGTAGAGCATCACAACCTGTGCTAAGATTATTGTGTCCTGGGTCTTTCCATGGTATGAAAGGGATATTAAGACTGGAAAGACAGCATGGTTTTAGGAAAAAGTTACTAGAATAGAAGGTCAGATGTCCTAGTCTTTCAGTTTTCTTAAGGAAATCACTTAGGTGTGTAAGAGAACATCATTCTGTTTTTTGAAGGTACATGTAAAATTTAGGTTAATATGACTAAAAATTGTTCCTTTTAAAAAAATATATATTTTTATTGATTTCAGAGAGGAAGGGAGAGGGAAAAGGAGAGAGAGAGATAGAAACATCAATGATGAGAGAATCATTGATTGGCTGCCTCCTGCACGCCCTACAATGGGGATTGAGCCCGCAACCCAGGCATGTGCCTTGACCGGGAATCAAACCGTGAACTCCTAGTTCACAGGTCGATGCTCAACCACTGAGCATTGACCGGCTGGGCTCTCTTTTTTAATTGCAAAAGACTGTATACATATTGTTTTATTATGTTTTCTAAAGGCATCTTTGTTCTGTTTTTGCAAATACTTTTTATTTTTAATTAATTTTTTTTTAGAGAGAAGGGAGGGAGAGGGAGAGAGAGAAAGAAACACTCAATAAGAGCGAAACATTAATCAGCTGCCTCTTGCATGTTCCCTACTGGGGATTAAGCCCAAAACCCAGGCATGAGCTCTGACTGGGAATCAAACCTGTAACCTTATGGTGCACAGGACAACACCCAACCAACTGAGCCACACTGGAGCAGCATCTTTGTTCTGAACTCTAGGCTCAAGTTTAGTATTACCCATTGGTGACTTGATTGTTGATTGGTTTTTGTGCCAATTAAAGAAGAATAGTAAGAAGCACAGGTGTGTATGACGTGTCTAGTTTTAAGAGAACAGGAGCATCTTCTGTTAGTTGAATCATAGTGTAAGAAACATAGTATAAGAATCATAGTTGTGCAGAACATTTCCCAAGTGAAAGTTTTGTAAGCAGAAGTCCCTTATTGAATGAGAGTTAGGTCACTAATTATGTTAAGTACAATTATTGGTATTAAAGACTGAAACATACTGATATTTTTATTTTTCTGTATTGTGACCAAGTGGAAAGAACATAGGCAATTGAATGGAGCACAGACATGGCTCCGTTTGGTATTTGGCTAGTTCACTTCCCATATCTGAGCCTCAGATTCTATACCTATCTGCCTCATATTCACTATAAGGTCTACAAGAGAAACAAAATATGAATGTTCTTAGCAGTTTCAGGTACTTGGTTGTCTTTAATACAGCAGGTCTTCTATTAATGTGATTAATGTTTCATTAAAATTTTGATGAGATTCTTAGGAATTTAACTCTTATTTATTATCAATGGTAAACTTGGTTTTATCATGTGTCATTTTGCTTAAAGTTTAAGAACCTATAGACTACATTAAGTGAGGACGTACTATAAAATGCTTCATTTTTCCTGTGTGAATTAGACAACATTAGAATTGTATAGTCAGTGACCTCTTACTATGTCAGGTTCATACTGTTTTAAGATTATCCTGACTCACCCCTTCTCCTTCCTTAAAAACAAACTCACTTGGGACTGTAATTATAATCAAACTAGAGGCCCAGTGCATGAAATTCATGCACTCGCGGGGGTCTCTCAGCCCAGTCTGTCCTCTCACAGTCTGGGAGTCCTCGGGGGATGTCCGACTGCCGGCAGTCAGACATCCTTAGTGCTTCTGCGGAGACGGGAGAGGCTCCTACCACCGCTGCTGTGCTTGCCAGCCATGAGCCCAGCCCAGGGCTTCTGGCTGAACAGCACTCCCCCTGTGGGAACATACTGACCAGCAGGGGGCAGTTCCTATATTGAGCATCTGCCCCCTGGTGGTCAGTGTGTGTCATAGCGACTAGTTGTTTCACCGTTTGGTCGATTTGTGTATTAGCCTTTTATTATATAGGACTAGAGGCCCGGTGCACAAAAATTTGTGCACTCGGGGGCGAGGGGGGTCCCTCAGCCCGGCCTGTGCCCTCTCGCAGTCTGGGACCCCTCGGGAGATAACGACCTGCTGGCTTAGGCCCGCTCCCGGGTGGCAGAGGGCAGGCCCAATCCCTAGATGCAGCCCCTGGTCGGGCTCAGAGCAGGGCCGATTGGGGAGTTGGGGCGCTGCCCCCTGTCATGCACAGAGCAGGGCGATTGGGAGGTTGTGATGCCACCCTCAGTCACGCACAGAGCAGGGCCAATCAGGGGGTTGGGGCGCCGCCCTCTATCACCCACAGAGCAGGCCTGATCAGGGGGTTGGGGTGCCGTCACTCTCACACTCAGGGCAGGGCCAATGGGGAGGTTATGGCTCTACCCCATCACACACAGAGCAGGGCCTGTGGTGGGGGGGAGTTGGGATGCCACACCCTGTCACACACAGAGCAGGGCCGATCAAGGGGTTGGGGCACTGCACCCTGTCATACACAGAGCCGCAGGGCGATCAGGGGGTTGGGGAGCTCCCCCCATCAGGCACAGAGCAGGGCTGATCAGGGGGTTGGGGCGCCTTCCCCTGTCACGAACAGAGCAGGGTGGATAGGGAGGTTGTGGCCCCACCCCCTGTCACACATAGAGCCACAGGGCGATCAGGGGGTTTGGGCACTGCCACCTGTCACGCTTATCCCAGTGCCGGGAGGCCTCATGGCTCCGCTGATCCCAGTGCTGGGAGGCATATTACCCTTTTACTATATAGGGTAGAGGTCTGGTACATGGGTGGGGCCGGCTGGTTTGCCCTGAAGGGTGTCCTGGATCAGGGTGGAGGTCCCCACTGGGGTGCCTGGCCAGCCTGGGTGAGGGGATGATGGCTGTTTGCAGCTGGTCACACATCCTTCAGGGTGGGGGTCCCCACTGGGGTGCCTGGCCAGTCTGGGTGAGGGGCTGTGGGCTGTTTTCAGGCTGGGGGTGACTGAAGCTCCCAACCGCTCCGTTTTTTCTTGTTTTTTTTTGTTTTTTGTTTTTTTTCTGGGCCAGCTTTAGCTTTGAGGCTTGGCTTCAGCTCTTAGGCCTCCGTGGCTGAAAGTAGGTTTCTGGCCTTTGCTTACAATGTTGCGATCCTGCTGGATGAAGCCCGGCAGACTAAAGCAGGTTTCTGGGGTTTTGTTTAGCTTCTATATTTGTTACATAGTTGCTTAGAGTTGTAGCTCAGAGGCCTGCAGCGGCAGGCGGGGAACATTGGAGTCCTCCGTCACTGAAGCAAGCAAGCCTCATGTTAGTTTCAAGCTGCCTGGCTGCTGGCCGCCATCTTGGCTGGCAGTTAATTTGCATATCTCCCTGATTAGCCAATGGGAAGGGTAGCGGTCGTACGCCAATTACCATGTTTCTCTTTTATTAGATAGGATACTAGCTAGCTATATAATACATTTGTTTCTAACCATACTATTTATCAGAATTACCCATGGAATTTTTAAAAAATTAGGTGCCTCCTGGCCTATGTTGCTCAGTGGTATTGAGTGTCCACCTATGAACCAGGAGATCACAGTTCTATTCCTGGTCTGGGCACATGCCTGGGTTGTGGCTTGATCCCCAGTGCGGGGCATGCAGGAGGTAGCAGATCAATGATTCTCATTGATGTTTCTATCTCTCTCTCCCTCTCCCTTCCTTTCTGAAATAAATAAAAAAATATTAAAAAAAAATTAGGTGCCAAGAGCCTCACTCCAGATGTACTGTGTCAGAAGAACCTTCAAGCCTGTGGGGTGGGGCTGTGTTATTTCATAAAACTTCTCAGGTGATTCTGATGTGCAGCCAGTATTGAGAGCCATTGATCTGCTTCCTCCAGCGTTCAGAAGCAAATCCCTAAAAGGCACAGACTAAAGCAGAAGTCAAAGGAAAAATAAATCCCAGGTCATAACCAAGTTAAGTGATGATGCAATGATAAAATTAGAATTGCTGGGTGCCTAGTAGGTTATGAAATACTGAAAGAAAAAATTATGGGCGGAAAGACTACACAGAATAAAATTGATTTATGTCAGAATGGTTTGTCACTAGATTTCCATTGTAGGGAAAATGCCTATGGTCAGTGTTATGAAATTCCCTAGGTTAAGAGACCATGGAAGGCCCTGAACTAATGATAGAATCATTTAGTTCCTATGACATACAGCAATTGCTATAGCAGTTTCTTTTGTTGACTTAGGTCAGAGAATATTGCTTTTCTTCCTCCTTTAAATCTCCAGGCCTGTCTTCTGCACTGTCATTAAAACTCGTTTATTGTGGGTCTGAGGATTTATAAGGCTTAAGCCAAAGGCCTGGGCTAGCAGGAATTCCTTGGCCTGCAGGTTTCTGTTCTACCTATTTAGCAGGCTGCTCTCAGCAGCTTCAGTGCTCTAGGCTGGGCTTCTGCTGATAGTCTCATAGCCCCAGTCTTACCATAAGGTCCTACATATACCAGTTTGTATGACCAGCCTACCTTTGCTTTCCAGCTTTCATTTGGACAATTCCCTCCTTTTATTTTTTTTTAAAATATATTTTATTGATTTTTTACAGAGAGGAAGGGAGAGGGTTAGAGAGTTAGAAACATCGATGAGAGAGAAACATCGATTAGCTGCCTCCTGCACACCTCCTACTGGGGATGTGCCCACAACCAAGGTACATGCCCTTGACCGGAATCGAACCTGGGACTTTTCAGTCCGCAGGCCGACGCTCTATCCACTGAGCCAAACCGAGCCAAACCAGTTAGGGCGACAATTCCCTCCTTTTACTCTGTACTTTTCCAAGACTTCGGTGATCCCTTTGATCTATTGTCCGGGCTTTCTCTTTGATCTATTGTTTCTGGGTTCTGTCTAATAAGCAAAGGTCTACTTATTCAGAATCAGTTAACTTTTACACAATAATCTTTAGTATTTTGCCTTAGATTGCTGCAGGCCAAAATTGCAATGCTGCCAGAGATCACCTATCTAACTACTTGCTAGATTTGTTTACCTGGGTCCCAGGTCCCATTCTCTTCTCAGCAAAAGTTAACAGACTGAGCTCTGACCCCGTCTACTAGGTAGAAAGGATTAGTGGAAGGAGACTTTAAGTATTCCAGTTCACTTCTGTGTTCTGCGGTTGGTGCATTGCAGCAGCAGTCAGAAGATGCTGGCCTCTAATCTCTGTTTTTTGTTAAAGGGCTCTAGATCTTTGGCAAGGTCGGGCTGATTCCATTTTTAAAAAAATATATTTTATTGATTTTAGAGAGGAAGAGAGAGAGAGAATATTGATGAGAGAGAATCATTGATTGGCTGCCTCCTGCACGCCCCCTACTGGGGATCGAGCCCGCAACCCAGGCATGTGCCCTTGGCCGGAATCGAACCTGGGACCCTTCAGTCCTCAGACTTACGCTCTATCTATTGAGCCACACCAGCTAGGGCTGATTCTATTTTCATTGTGTATAATTCTCATTTAATTATAAGCAAAGGAAATTAAGACTTTAAAGATTTAGTGGTTTACAGATGTACAGAATAGTGTGGCTATTTATCTTCTTACCCTATTTACTTCTAGTCTTGGACAACTCATTTGGTCCCTCTGCCTTTCATATTCTTTGTTATTAGAATAGACATCATTTTTAGTTATAATATAATGTAAATCTTGCTATTAGATTTAAGCTGCCCCAAAAGAAAAGGAAATTATCTGTTAGCATTTTGGGTTTGATAATATTGTTTTGACTTCATGTGTTTACATATGTTTATCATGTGTTGTAGTTTCCCTAGTAAAAATAATCCAAGATAGTCCTTAGTAACAGGGGCAATAGCTGCATTTCTAATGTGATTACAGTAAATCAGCACTGCCGAAGAGGCAAGATACTGTGGGAGTAGATTGAGTAGGGAAGGGTTTGTTCTTTAAGTAAGCATGGAACAGAGTTATTTTTAAATTTATTTATTTTTTTTTAAATTAAAAAAAACACATTTTTTTGTTGATTTCAGAGAGGAAGGGAGAGATAGAAACATCAATTACAAGAGACAAACATTGATCAGCTGCCTCCTGCACACTCCCTACTGGAGATCGAGCCTGAAACCAGGGCATGTGCCCTGACCAGGAATCGAACTGTGATCTCCTAGTTCATATGTCGACGCTCAACTACTGAGCCACTCCGGCCAGGCCGGACAGTATAACGAAGTAGGGCATACTGAGGCAGTATGAGGAAATATTAGTGCAGATTACACTCAGGTTAGATTTTAAAGTATAGATAAAAAATAAGCTGGTGTGGCAGATTGGGGACAGTTTATAGAGGGCTTTAAACACTGTTTGGGTAAATGATATGTACTTCATTTGATTGACATTAAAAGTTTTTAATGCTAAGTTGTATTTATATTTAAATATTTTTAATTCATATTTGGAATTTGAAATATTTTTCTGTAAACAGTATTAATAGAGGTTAAAGTAATTGCAATAATGTATCTATGCAAAGAAATACAGTGAGTAATATAGCAAGTGTCTTTTCAGTTGTTACTATGTCACAGGCACTTTATAACAACTTTATGAAGTATGATTCCTGAGAACCCATGCTTTTAACCATTATGCTATACTCTCTTTCAAAATGGTTTCATACTAATAATTAAGGTAAAAATAAGTAGAACCCTTGAGTGTTGATACTTAGGGTAGAATCAGGCCTGAATAGAGGAGGAGAACAAGGCTTCTAATTTCAAAGTTTTAAAATAATGTAAGCTAACAGCTACAGTGCTTACATCACTATTATCCTCAGCTTGTCTCATTCCCTGGTAACCACCATTTTACTTTGCTTTTTACAGATTTAGCTTTTTTTTTTTTAAGATCTTACATATAGATTCTCCCTCTCCCTCTCCCTCTCCCTCCCCCTCCCCCTCTCCCTCTCCCTCCCCCTCCCCCTCCCCCTCCCCTCCCCCTCCCCCTCCCCCTCCCTCTCCCTCTCCCTCCCCCTCCCCCTCCCCCTCTCCCTCTCCCTCCCCCTCCCCCTCCCCCTCCCCCCCTCCCCTCCCCCTCCCCCTCCCCCTCCCCCTCCCCCTCCCCCTCCCCCCTCCCCCTCCCCCCCTCCCCCCCTCCCTCCCTCCCTCTCTCCCTCTCTCCCTCTCTCCCTCTTATGAGGAATAGCACAGGTGAAGGATGAGTCTTTACACGACCCATTAGTACATCTTGGGTGGTGCAAAAAGGCAGGGATTACAAATGGGTTGGCTGTGAGGTGTGCCTTGCCCAGATTTCACACACCCCACCCCCTCCCACCCCGGGAGTTTGGGCTGCCTGCAGAGTTGGAGTCAGCAAGTGCCCTGGGAGCTGAAGGGCTTTCTGGAAGCCTGTCCAAGCTGTACCTGTCACCGAGAATGTTCCAGGATGTGCCAAACTCTTATTCCGTTCGACAACTTTAACTTTTATTGAATAAAGGAATAAATGCTTTGTAAAAAAAAAACAAAAAAAACTTACATATAAGTATTTATCTTTCTCTTTCTAACTTATCTTTTTAAATTTATTTTTTATTGATTTGAGAGAGAAAGAGAAAGGGAGTGAGAGAGAGAAACATTGATGTGAAAATAGCTACCAGCTGCCTCCTGAACACACACTGGTATGGAACCCGCAACCTGGGTATGTGCCCTTATGAGGAATCGAACCCACCACCCTTTGGTGTATGGGATGACATTTGAACCAACTGAGCCACACCTGTCTGACTTATCTTGAAAGTGAGTATAATGTGTTCAAAGGACTCAATTTTTTTTAAATATATTTTTTATTTATTGATTTCAGAGAGGAAGGGAGAGGGAAAGAGATAGAAACATCAATGATGAGAGAGAATCATTGATCAGCTGCCTCCTGTACACCCTGCATGGGAGATGGAGCCCTGCACCTCAGGCATGTGCCCTTCACCATAATTGAACCTGCTACTGGTCAGTTTGCAGGCTGTCGCTCTATCCACTGAGCAAAACCAGCTAGGGCCAAAGGACTCTATTTTTGACAGGTGCTGCTGAAGTTGATAGAATAAGGAAATGACCCATTGCAGCGTATTTTGGTTCAGTTAAAATGCTTTTATTTTGTTGAACATGTATTTTGTCCCAGATATGGGGATACAAATTAAAATGACACCTTGTCCTTATTAACTTTAGAGACTAGTGGAATAGATAAACATGGAAACAATTTAACAATGAGCTGAGAGACATAGGATATAGTGGAGAGGCACTGGGCTCAGCCCAGGGATAAGAGGGGATGGGCCCTAGCCGGTTTGGCTCAGTAGATGGAGTGTTGGCCTGTGGACTGAAGAGTCCCAGGTTTGATTCCAGTTAAGGGCACATGGCCAGGTTATGGGCTTGATCCCCTAGGAGGGCGTGCGGGAGGTAGCCAATCAATGATTCTCATCATTGATGTTTTTTTGTTTTGTTTTGTTTTGTTTAAAATATATTTTATTGATTTTAGAGAGGAAGGGAGAGGGAGAGAGAGATAGAAACATCAATGATGAGAATCACTGATTGGCTGACCCCTGCACGCCCCCTACTGGGGATCGAGCCTGCAACCCAGGCATGTGCCCTTGGCCAGAATCGAACCTGGGACCCTTCAGTCCACAGGCCGACGCTCTGTCCATTGAGCCAAACCAGCTAGGGCTCATCATTGATGTTTCTATCTCTCCCTCTCCCTTCCTCTCTGAAATAAATAAAAATATATTTTTTAAAAAAGGTGATGGAAGGAAGGCTGCCTGAAGGGACCTAGGAGAAAGTGAGGAATTCCAGGCAGAGGAGATGGAAGAATAAAGAGTATGATCTAAAAGGGGAATAGTGAAATATGAGATAGAAAACAAGAAGGATCTAGGTTCAATCCTTATTTCACAAGAAGTACCCAGCCAGTCTTACTTTGACTGTCTTTATTTCTTGAAGTTTGTTTTGAGAAATTTGTTACTAATAATAAAGCTAGTTCCTTCCCCCAGCCCCCTATACCCCATCCCTCACCTTATCAGCCATAGTATTTTTCTGTGGTAATTTCTGTCTTCCAAAGAGACTGTGAGCTCCCAGAGAACTTGTTTGTTCCATGCCTGTATTCAGTTTTAAGACACTCAATATTTATAAAATGCTTAAATATGAAGAAATTTTTTAAAATAAGTGTTTACTGTAAAAAAGAAAAGAGAAAAAGTCTTCCATAACTTTCACTGTGTAGAAATAATTCCTGTTTACTAATTTCCAAATTTAGTAAATATGTCAGTAAGTGATTTGACATGAATTAGTTAAACTAAAGTTAACTAGCAAACATTATCTGAGCATCCACTACTATGTGACACCTAGGGAGAAAGAGATAAGACAATAAGTCTCTATTATCAAGTGACGTAAGGTTTTTTAGTATCACTAAAACAATATATCCTCAAATAACTAGAGGAGCAATGAGAGAAATTAAAAATCCTATTTGGCAAGTTTTACTGATATCTTTTTAACCCAAATTGCATTAAACAATTAATGGGGGAATAAAAACCCCTACCAGAGTCTATACATAACATTTAAAATTTGTGTAGTCCTTTATTATGCATATTTAATTTTTTTATAGTGGTAACAGCATCTTTAAAGGTTTTGTCTCTTTTATTCTTTTTTAAAAAATAATATCTTTATTGATTTCAGACAGGAAGGAAGAGGGAGAGAGAGAAACATCAATGATGAGAGAGAATTATTGATCAGCTGCCTCCTACCAGGGATCAAGCCTTTAACCCGGAAATTGATCCTTGACCTCCTGGTTCACAGGTCGACTGTCAACCACTGAATCATGCTGACTGGGTGTATTTTTTATTCTTAATACTTTTTTTGCTTCCCATGGTAATTAAAAAAATAAATATTTTTTTCTTACTGATTTCAGAGAGAGGAACAGAGAGGGAGAGAGGGATAGAAACATCATTGATGAGAGAGAATCATCAATGACTGCCTCCACACCACACACTGGGGGTCAGTCAAGCCTCAACCTGGACATGTGCCCTGCTGAGGAATCGAACTGTGACCTCCTGGTTCATAGGTTGACACTCAACTACTGAGCCACACCAGCCACGCTATACTCACTTTTTTAATTACCTTTTATCTGGACCCTTATTACTCCCAAATATATATCGCTATAAATATGTTCTCAGAATTCTAGAATCATATATATACAATGGCTTTCTTGGCATTTTCACTTGGTTGTGAAATTGGAGTGTCATCCTTAACTTGTTCAATAATAAATTCTAGATGTTTCTTCCCAAAACCTTTATAGTGTAGTCTTCTCTTATATATGTTCCAAGACCCCTCATGGATGCCTGAAACCACAGATAACGGATAGTTTTTACTGTATATACCTATGATAAAGTTAACATAAATTAGGCACAGTAAGAGATTATCAACAGTAGCTAGTAAAGTCCTGGCCAGTGTGGCTCAGTTTGTTGGATATCCTGAGGGCCTGCAGGAAGTTGGCCGGTGGGGGGAGGGACCGTGGGAGGTTGACCAGCTGCGTGAGGTTGGCTGTGGAAGTGCACTGACCTCCTGGGGGCAGCTCCTGTGTTGAGTGTCTGCTCCCTAGTGCTCAGTGCACATCATAGTGACCTGTCATTTGGTCGCTTAGGCTTTTATATATATATTGATATATATATAGAATCTGTAATAAAAGTTATGTGAATGGGGTCTCTCAAAATACCTTATTGTACTGCACCCACCTTTCCTGTGATGATATGCGATGATAAAATGCCCACATGTAGAGACAAAGTTTGATGAATGACTTAGGCATTGTGACAGTGATAGGCTACTACCTTCCTTCTGTTGATATGTAACAAGCACTTTCCGGCTTCTCTATGGCATATTCGAATTATAAGCATCACTACTCTTGTGTTTTGGGGCCATTGCTAAATAAAGTAAGGGTTACTTGAACACAAGCACTGCAATATCTTGACCCTTGATCTGGTAACCAAGAGGGCTACTAAGTGACTACTGGGCAGGTAGCATGTATAGCATGGGTATGATGGACAAAGGGATGATTCATGTCCTGGGTGGATTGGGACTGGGTGGGGTCTGTTTGAGATTTTATCATATTACTCAGAACAGTATGCATTTTAAAACTTACGAATTATTTATTTCTGGAATTTTCCATTTAATATTTCAGACCTCTGTTAACAGAGGGCAACTGAAACTGTGGAAGGGAAACCCCAGATAATGGAGTACTGCTTTATTTTTAATAAATGGCAACTCCATCTTTCTCATATTTAAGGCATCAACCCTTAGAGTGAGCCTTGAGTTCTCTCTTTCTGTAGCACCCATATCCACTCCATTAGTACACTTCATTGGTTCTTTCTTTTTTTTTTTTTTTAATTAAATCTTTATTGTTCAGATTATTACATTTGTTCCTCTTTTTTTCCCCCCCATAACTCCCCTCCTCCCAGTTCCTACCCCACCCTCCGCCCTCACTCCCCACCCACTGTCCTCATCCATAGGTGCATGATTTTTGTCCAGTCTCTTCCCGCATCTCCCACACCCCTTTCCCCCACAAGAATAGTCAGTCCATTCCCTTTCTATGTCCCTGATTCTGTTATACTCACCAGTTCATTCTGTTCATCAGATTATTTATTCACTTGATTCTTAGATTCACTTGTTGATAGATGCATATTTGTTGTTCATAATTTGTATCTTTACCTTTTTCTTCCTCTTCCTCTTCTTAAAGGATACCTTTCAGCATTTCATATAATCCTGGTTTGGTGGTGATGAGCTCCTTTAGCTTTTCCTTATCTGTGAAGCTCTTTATCTGACCTTCAATTCTGAATGATAGCTTTGCTGGATAAAGTAATCTTGGTTGTAGGTTCTTGGTATTCATCACTTTGAATATTTCTTGCCATTCCCTTCTGGCCTGCAAAGTTTCTGTTGAGAAATCAGCTGACAGTCGTATGGGTATTCCCTTGTAGGTAACTGAGTTTCTTTCTCTTGCTATTTTTAAGATTCTCTCTTTGTCTTTTGCTCTTGGCATTTTAATTATGATGTGTCTCGGTGTGGTCCTCTTTGGATTCCTTTTGTTTGGGGTTCTCCGCACTTCTTGAACCTGTAAGTCCATTTCTTTCACCAGGTGGGGGAAGTTTTCTGCCATTATTTCTTCAAATAGGTTTTCAATATCTTGGTCTCTCTCATCTTCTGGCACCCCTATAATTCTGATGTTGGTACGCTTGAAGCTGTCCCAGAGGCTCCTTACACTATCCTCGCATTTTTGGATTCTTTTTTCATTTTGCTTTTCCGGTTGGGTGTTTTTTGCTTCCTCGCATTTCAAATCAATGACTTGTTTCTTGCGCTCCTCTGGTCTGCTGTCGGGAGTCTGTATAATATTCGTTGTTTCAGTCCATGTATGCTTAATTTCTAGTTGGTTCCCCAACATAACATCGAGGGTCTCATTAGTTTTCTTGTAGATCTCATTAAGTTTATTGGCGGCTTCTAAACAGTTCTTGAGAGACCTTAAAAGTGTGGTTCTGAACTCTATATCTTCCATTGACAATTTTGTCCTGTTTCTTTGTCTCTGCATTTTGTTATGCTTCCTTGGTGCACCCCCTAGTGGTCTTTGTGTGCAGTCTTATAGTTAAACCTTGATTGTTGTAGCTAATCCCAGGGAGGGTCTGACCTCCAGGCCAAGTGGCTATGAGATTCAGCTGTGTCAGCGGTGAGAGAACTTCTGTCCTCTAGGGAGGTGCTAATCTAGCCCTTGCCTGAGGCTATCCGGCAAATGCCCCTGTGCAGGGCTTGGGCAGGGCGGGTCGCACAGGATCAACAGGGTGGGCCGGAGAGAGCAGTTATGGCGGCTCTCAGTCCTGTCCCCAGGGGCTCTGCCTCTCTGAGTCCCCGCACCCGCTGCAAAGCTCCGAGAGAAAGCTGCACTCGCTCTGACCGAAGCCAGACAGTCCCGTTTGAGTCTGGGTCCCTAAAGACTCGCCTGTATCTGGAGCTCAGAGTCTGCGACTCCCTCCCGATTGAAAACGCCAACCGCGCACTCCGCACCTCAGAATTTGACTTCAGCACTGCGCCTCCTCTGAGTGTCCGTATGCGTTTCTCTTTCCTCCTAGTTGTAGGACTTCCACTCAGCCAGCGTTCCTGTGGTTCTGGGTGATGTCCCTTCCGTCTTTTAGTTTTACTTTTGAAGTAGTTGTTCAAAGCAGCAAATTCCGGCGTTAACCTATGCCGCCATCTTGGTTCTCTCTGGTTCTTTCTATTTCTCGCCCCCACTGCCAATTGCAGATTGGTTCACATAACTGTTATATCTCACCTGAATTATTGCAGTAACCTTCTAAGTAGGTCTCTGTGCTTCCATCTCAACTTTCTAAGGCTGTTTTCAGGATGGCATTCAGAATGGTCCTTTTAAAACATCAACCCTTCAAAGATGTCTATCTTACTCAGAGTAAAATGGCATAATAAGGCATATGTCTTCCTCTCTGTGGATCATTTATCTGACTTCATTTCTTCCTGTTCTCTCATTTGCTTACTCTGTTTTAGCCACATTGACTTTATTTTTTGTTTGTTTTTTGTTTTTTATTGCTTAAAATATTACAAAGAGTAGTACATATGTCTCCTTTTTTTCCCCCCCGTGACCTTCCCCCAGCCTCCCCTACCCCCTAGTGTCTTGTGTCCATTGGTTATGCTTATATGCATGCATACAAGTCCTTCTTCGGTTGATCTCTTACCCGCCCCTCCCCCAACCCTCCCCACCCTTCCCGCTGTAGTTTGACAGTCTGTTCGATGCTGCTCTGCCTCTATCTATTTTTGTTCATCAGTTTATAATGATCTTTATTATCCATAAATGAGTGAGATCATGTGGTATTTTTCTTTCATTGACTGGCTTATTTCACTTAGCATAATGCTCTCCAGTTCCATCCATGCTGTTGCAAATGGTAAGAATTCCTTCTTTTTTACAGCAGCATAGTATTCCATTGTGAAGATGTACCACAGTTTTCTAATCCATTCATCTGCTGATGGGCACTTAGGCTGTTTCCAAATCTTAGCTATGGTAAATTGTGCTGCTATGAATATAGGGATGCATATATCCTTTCTGATTGGTGTTTCTGTTTTCTTGGGATATATTCCTAGAAGTGGTATTACTGGGTCAAATGGAAGTTCGATTTTTAATTTTTTGAGGAAATGCCATACTGTTTTCCACAGTGGCTGCACCAGTCTGCATTCTCACCAGCAGTGAAGGAGGGTTCCTTTTTCTCCCCATCCTCTCCAGTACTTATCGTTTGTTGATGATAGCCATTCTGACAGGTGTGAGATGGTACCTCGTTGTTTTGATTTGCATCTCTCGGATGATTAGTGACTTTGCGCATGTTTTTATATGACTCGGCTTTCTGAATGTCCTCTTTTGAAAAGTGTCTACTTAGGTCCATTGCCCATTTTTTGATTGGATTGTTTATCTTCCTTTTGTTAAGTTGTATGAGTTCCCTGTAAATGTTGGAGATTAAACCCTTATCGGTGATAACATTGACAAATATGTTCTCCCATGCAGTGGGCTTTCTTGTTGTTTTGTGATGGTTTCTTTAGCTGTGCAGAAGCTTTTTATTTTGATGTAGTCCCATTTGTTTATTTTCTCTTTAATTTCCAATGCCTTAGGAACTGTCTCCGTGAAGAAATTGCTTCGGCATATGTCTGAGATTTTGTTGCCTTTGGATTCCTCTATTATTTTTATGGTTTCCTGTCTTACATTTAAGTCCTGTATCCATTTTGAGTTTATTTTTGTGTATGGTGTAAGTTGGTGGTCTAGTTTCATTTTTTTGCATGTATCTGTCCAATTTTCCCAACACCATTTATTGAAGAGACTGTCTTGATTCCATTGTATGTTCTTGCCTCCTTTGTCAAATATTAATTGAGCACATTGGTTTGGGTCGATTTCTGGGTTCTCTATTCTATTCCATTGATCTATATGTCTGTTCTTGTGCCAGTACCAGGCAGTTTTGAGAACAGAGCCACATTAACTTTCTTGCTGCTCTTTGAAAAATGCTGGAGTATATGTTCCTTCCTCATGATCTTTTATCATTCAGTTAAAAATATTTTCTAATGTTTATTACGATTTAGTCTTTGACCTAAAGATTACTTAACAATGTACTTGTTCATTTCCTAACACAGACATATTCTAGTCATATTTTTTGTAATTAGCCACTAACTTAATTACATATGGACGGTTAATATGTTCCAAATGATTCCAGTCCTTTCAAATTGGTTGAGAGTAGTAAGTACTTTATGGCCCAGTACATGGTAAATATTTAAAATATATCCTGTGCTTGGAAAAAGTGTATATTCCACAATGGGAGTGTAGGAATTTATTCATTAGGGCAAGTTTGTTATTCATGATGCTGAAAATTTTAAACCCTTAGTGATTTTCTTTTTTTGCTTATTTTGTTAACTACTGAGAGGTTTATTTCCACTATAATTATAATTTATTTTTTCTTAATAGTTCTGACAATTTTTGCTTTCAATATTTTGAAGCTATGTTATTAGAGGTATAACACTCACTTTAAAAAGTATCTTTCTGGTTAAATGAACTATTATTTCGTCCCCTTTAGCAACTGTAGTTGCTACCATGTGCTATTTGTCTATTTGCCTTGTTTATTTTTCTTATTCCTCTTCTCTGCCTTTTTTTTTTTTTTTTTTTTTTTTACTGATTTTTAGAGAGAGAGGAAGGGAGAGGGGGAGAAAAAGAGAAACCTCTGTGTGAGAGTGGGACATCTATCCACAGCCTCTAGCATGTCTCCCTCTGGGGATCAAGCCCGAAACCAGGCATGTGTCCTGACCAGAAATCGAACCAGCAACCTTTTGGTGCATGGGATGATGCCCAGCCAGCGGAGCCACAGCACCTAGTGCTTCCCAGTCTTCTTTGGGACTGAAAATTTTTTCATTGTTCCTTTTATGTCACCCCCCAACCCCCATACAAGTTTGGAAGTTATATATTTGGTTTTTGTTATTTAGAGGTTACCCCCCAAATTACAAGAGGCCTCCCCAACTTTTCAGTATTTAAAATTCCCATTACCTTCTTTCCTGATAATACATAGAGTTTAAAGCACTTCATTTCTCTCTAATAATATGTAATCTTTAAGAACACTTTAATCTCATTACCCCTTTTCAAAATGGAGTATTGTTGTAAATCTTAATTCATTTTTTTTAAACTTCATTAGACGTTGTTTTAAACAGTCACTGTTCATTTTGTACATTTATCTCTTCTTCTTTTTTTTTTTCATGTCTCAGACCTGAGATTATTTCTTTTGTTTGAAGTGTTTTAGAATTTTGGAACTGGAAGAGGATCTGCTCTTCCCTGTTTTGGTTTGACTGAAATTGTATTTAGTTCTTTTTTTAAAAAAAAAAAAATATATATATATATTTAAAATTGATTTTTAGAAAGGGAGAGAGGAAGAGAGTGACAGAGAGAAACATCAATGTGAGAGTGAAACATCAATTGGCTGCCTCCTGCTCGCCCCCTACTGGGTATCCAGCCTACAACTAGGGCTGTGCCCTGCTCAGAGAATGGAAGTGGCAACCTTTTGGTGTAGAGGATGATGCCCAACCAGCTAAACCACACAGGCCAAGCTTTAGTGTGGTTTAGTGTCCTTCTTGAAAGATGTTTTGGCCGGGCAAAGATTTCTAGATTACCAGGTGTTTTCTTATGACATATTGCTAATATCATTCCATGCTGTCTTTCAGACTCCCATTGTTGCTGGTAAGGTCAGTGTTTGGGAATTATCAATCTCCTGCCTTTTAAGAGTAATGTATCGTCTTTCCTCTAGTTGTGTTGAAAGATTTTCTTTCTTTTTGTGGGGAGAAGAGGGGCTGTTTGGTTTTGTTTGTAATATTTTGTTGTGTATAGGTGTAGATTTCTGTTTGTTTATTCTCAGGATTTGCTAAACCAGTGGATTAGTTCTGGTGAATTCTTAGCCAATTTCTGCTATTATTTCCCATAAGCCTATTTTTTCTCTCTAGTCTTCCTGTTATTCCCCAAGTATTTTGGGATCAGGAATTCATCCTTACATCTCTTGTTGAGCTTTGTGAGTTTAACGAGAGTTATTTGGGAGTCTTTCTTCCTAAGGTGAAATTTTCGAGCTCTTCTGAAGAAAAGAGTTATATTTCTTTTTTACCCCCTTGTTCTTATTCTGTTTTCATGTTCGGAGACGTCTCTTTGGTTCAGAATTCTTGCCTATCTTTAACTTTTTATGTATTAAGGTCAGTTGGATTTTGGGGGGGCAGGGGGTGGAACCCGCAGCCTGGGCACGTATCCTTACCATGAATCAAACCTTCCACCTTTCCGTGTATGGGGTAATGCTCCAACCGAGCCACACCGGCCTGGGCTGGATGTTAACTTTTTGTTGTTATAAATAATTGCCTGAAATATCCTTCTATAATCTTTTACTTGTTTGGATTATTTTCTTTGGGTGAGAATATTAAGGGTGGAATTAATAGTTATTTCATTTTGATGGTTTGTGGTAGAGCAGGTGTGTCTTTCCTGATTTTATGGGAGACTGAAACGGAATTAATTGGTTTGTTTAAGGTGACATAATTTATGATGAAGTCAGAGGACAAAACTCATTACTACTATGCCTGGTTGTGTGATTCTGGCTTCTTACTTTACCTGATAACACTCATGTTCATTCTCCACTACCTATTGAAGGCATTTGTTTTATAGTTATACTTCCTGATAGTATAATTACTTAATTAGTAGGGGAAGACAGAACTAACATCACGTCATAGATTGATTATGGCTGGATTGGTCATAAAGCATGTAATAATAATGGAGTTTTATTGTTATTGGTTAACAAGGTAGGTAGTGGTTAAGAGTTTGGGATCCAGAGCTGGACGGCCCAGCTTTGAATTCTGGCTCTGCCACTTACTAAATCATTCACTACTACATGACTAAAGGTATATAGTAAAATAAGAGTAATAACATAGTATCTTACTTAAGAGGATTAAAGGGGAATCTGTGCTTGGCACATAGCAATAACCAAGTAAATGTTAGTTTATTTAAAGTACAGTGGAACCTCGTTTCTCAAACTTAATTCATTCCAGAAGGCTGTTTAAGAAGTGATTTATTCGAAAACCGAATCATTTTTCCTCATTAGAAATAATGTAAATTGAATTAATCCATTCCAAATCCCCCAATGATTCTGTTTTTATATATAGGACATGTCTAATATACTGTTTATAAATAAACATTTCTTCTCTTAAATGTATCAAACCACCCCCTACTATCCTTAAATGAATTTTTCACATATCACTGCCTCGGAAATGCTATCACCAGTAACTGCTTTTTGTTTATACAATCAACAACAGTTTTTCTACCTATTCAATTGCATGTGATTCTTGTTATGTGAGCACTTTCACACCCTTAGCACATTAGCAGTCTTGATGGCCTCTTTATGTTTTAAAATTGTGCTAATTGAGGATTTCCGCCAGCAACAAAAGCATTCTCTCCTTTGTTGCCTGAGAGACTTTTGTCATGTTGGGGTATCAGCTTGAAAGGTCAAAAACCCAAGTTTTGCTCCACCACATTTTTTTCTGTGAACAGCTAGGTCGAGAACTGAATTGTTTTGAGATGTTTAAGGACCGAGGTTTCATTAGAATTTAGGACTTGGAATAAACAAGCAAATTTCATATTTAGCAATAATTGACAAAGAAATTAATTGACCACAAATGAAATTATGTCAAAAAATTTTGGGAAACTCATTCAAATTGTAGTTTTCTGTAGAGGCAAATAAATATTTGTTTTTCCACCTGTCTTGGTATCTTGGTTTTAAAGTTCCAAAGCCATCTAGCCTTGAAGTCATGTTTTTTTTTCCCTGATAACTTGCAAATGGATAACAGGCAAAAACGTCCTGTTGGGCTTTTAAATCTTTATATAATAAGATGTAGTTTGTCTCATTTCCTAGTAACTATATACATGAAGAAATTAAAAAAAAAAAAAAGAAGAAATAATCACAGTATTTTCAGTAAGAGCTTTCTGTGAGATTTAACTTAGTTCTGTGTGAATAGAGTCTTAAAAAGCAGATGGTAACTTATACATCATTAAATTGAGCCCAGTTGTTTGATATCCTTCAACCTCAGACATTATTATTTTTATTTGAATTATATTAATTCACTCAGCTTACTCTTTTTGAATACTTAATCTGTGCCAGGTGGATAGTGTTTTTAGCATTAAGGAGGGAAGACTGAGTCTGAGGGAAGGAAGGTAGGAGATTTGTACTGTTTATTAGGTGTTAAAGGCATGGATATGGATTTAGATCAGAAATGGAGGCATTTGGATTGCAGATCAATTAGATACTATTTTTGGAGAAAAGATTAACTCATGGTCTCTGCATTGGACAAGTCCAAAGGAGCTTGATTGATGCACATTGTATTCTGCAAGAATGTTGTCCTTTGGAGCTGTGTAGTGCACTGTTCTGGATGCAGCCTCTCCTGCATGTCCTGGGACATAACCAAGTCAGTTGTATTGACGTTGCTGGAATCTAGCCTGTACCTTTCAGGATCATTTCTTTTGTTCATTATTGTTCATTAATAAGTAGGATGTTTGTTTGTTTGGGAAGGATGTAGACTATCACCTTCAGAAGGGACCACAGGCTACTCCCCAGCCTAGTTTTATTGAGATATAATTGACAAATAACATTGTACTGGGATCACAGTCTCTTGATATTGTTACAGTTTCTTTTTATAATTTTCTCTCTTTTTCCTCCCTGATGTGTTGTGATCCAAAGACTAGGGCAAAGATAATTTTTTCCTTGGTATGTTTCTGTTTATTTTAGTTTTTAGTTCTTTATAAATTAAAATAGCTGATTTATTTTCCCAGAATATTGGTAGATTACTTATATAAAACAAATACAAGTTAAGATTTACTACTGTATAAAGGGCTATGTTATGAACAATTAAGACAAAGCATTTTAGTTGTAATTATTGTTAAGCTCGAGTGTTTTCATCTAGAATTTTTGGGCATTGCTTTCTTAGAAGGCTAATGGGAAAAAGTTTGATTCTTATTGATGCCTATGTTTTGTCTGTCTAAAGTGTCAACCCAAGAAAAAGTCAACACCACTGAAGTATGAAGTTGGAGATCTCATCTGGGCAAAATTCAAGAGACGCCCATGGTGGCCCTGCAGGATTTGTTCTGATCCGTTGATTAACACACACTCAAAAATGAAAGGTAATATTTGCAATTGATTTCACATGATAAAAACCAGTTTGGAATTATAAACTCGCAGATCCCTTTAGTATAACCCAACTTTGGTTGCCGTTAGCAATAATCCATTTTTACCTTTGAGCATTTCATGTATGGATTGTTATTAATTTATTTTTCCTTTTTGGATTTTTTATATGTTTGTTTTATTTTACTCTGTAATTTAAACTTTTTCAATTATTCTATCTGTAGGTGGCAGGAAAATGTCAGGCTTATTACCTAAAGTTTACATTGTCTAGAATCCTTTTCAGTATATTTGTTTTTCTACTTTAATCTTCAGTTTTTGTATTGTGTGTTTTCTTTTTGGTTAAAGCTAAAACAGTTAAAAAATGAGTATAAGTTATAAATTATTTCAAATTTTAAAATCTTGATTTAGAATATTACCATTCATTACTGTTATATTGCTTATTCTGTTGAATCTCAGATGATTTATCACTAAAATGCTATAAGATAGGAGCTGAAAATTGATCTTGCTCCCTCTTTTTTCTTAAGATGGTTTATGATTTTATTATAGTTTTAATATATATATTTTAGTTTTTGAATAGGTTATATATGCACAAGATTCAAGAAATCATCATATTTCCTCCTTTTCTCTGATCTGTTCCGTTCTTTTAAAAAAATATTTCTTTTATTTATTTATTAATATATTTTTTTTTTATTTCAGAGAGGAAGGGAGAAGGAGAGAGAGAGAAACATCAATGATGAGAGAGAATCATTGATTGGCTGCCTCCTGCACGCCCCCGACTGGGGAATCGAGCCTGCAACCTGGGCATGTGCCCCTGACCAGAACTGAACCTGGGACCCTTCAGTCCATAGGCCAACGCTCTATCCACTGAGCCAAACCAGCTGGGGTTGATCTGTTCCATTCTTTACCCTTTCTTTCAAACCAATTGTTATGAACGGTTCTATAAATCTACATATATATTCTCATATCCCTACCCTTTTAATTTTAACATAAAAGTTGCATATTGTATGTTTGTTCTATAGTAACTTTTTTTTTACTTCTTGGAGTTTTCCCCTATTAGTGCATTAAAACTTCCTTCTTTTTTTCCTTTTTATAGCTGCATAGTTCTTCCACTTTTTGAATATGCTGTACTTTAGGTAACCAATTCCCCTGTTGATAATATTAATTTGTTTCTTTTTTTTTTTTAAAAAAAAATATATTTTATTGATTTTTTACAGAGAGGAAGGGAGAGAGAGATAGAGAGCTAGAAACATCGATGAGAGAGAAACATCGATTAGCTGCCTCCTGCACATCTCCTACTGGGGATGTGCCCGCAACCCAGGTACATGCCCTTGACCGGAATCGAACCCGGGACCTTTCAGTCCGCAGGCCGACGCTCTATCCACTGAGCCAAACCGGTTTCGGCTATTAATTTGTTTCTAATCTTGTGTTGTAAAGATAATATACATACATACATGTGTATACATACATGTGTTTGTGTGTACCCACAAGTAATGCTGTAAAGAATTACTGTGTGTGTTTCATATATACATGTTTATTTATCTGTAGGATGATTTACCAAAAGTGGGATTGGTTGATTTGATTTTATATATTGAATATTGATTATTGAGTTGCCCAAAGACCTTTATAGTTCAGTGTTTTTTAAAAAAATGGTATCTTGCCCTGGCCGTGTGGTTCGTTTGGTTGGAGTGTTGTCCCATACTCCTAAGAGGTTGCAGGTTTTATCCCCCATTCCTGGTTGGGGCATGTAGGGGAGGTGGCCGATGAATGTTTCTCTCTTTCTCTCTTTCTCTCTTTCTCTCTTTCTCTCTTTCTCTCTCTCTCTCTCTCTCTCTCTCTCTCTCTCTCTCTCTCTCTCTCTCTCTCTCTCCCTCCCTCCCTCCCTCCCTCCCTTTCTCTCTCTCTCTCTCATTAATAAAAACATATCCTCAGGTGAGAATTTAAAAAAAAGGTATCTAGCCCGGCTGGCCAGCCGGTGTCGGTCAGTGGTTGAGTGTTGACCTATGAACCAGAAGGTCATGGTTAGATTTTAGTTGGGGTACCTGCCCGGATTTTGGGCTCTATCCACAGTCGGAAGTGTGTAGGAGGCAGCTGATCGATGATTCTCTGTCATTGATGTTTCTATTTCTCCCTTTCAGTTCCTCTCTCTGAAATCAGTAAAAACGTATTAAAGAATTTTTTCCCCCTTCTATCTGACCTACGTCAGAGTTTATTGTCCTGAAGGTTTTTTAGCTTACTGATTTTTTGGGGGGGGTCTTCCTTGGTGACAGAGGCTTCTTTGGTGTCAGAGGCTTCTTTGGCGACAGTGGTGTGAGTGTGGATGTTACCTTGATGAACAGTCATCTTCTTAAAGTAATGACACTGTTTTTTATCCTTATCTAGTTTCGAACCGGAGACCTTATCGACAGTACTATGTGGAGGCTTTTGGAGACCCTTCTGAGAGAGCCTGGGTGGCTGGAAAAGCAATTGTCATGTTCGAAGGCAGACATCAGTTTGAAGAGCTACCTGTCCTTAGGAGAAGAGGGAAGCAAAAAGAAAAAGGATATAGGCATAAGGTAAAAAACAAAATAAAACACACACATACATGAAAGAACAAAAGCCTCTCAAATTATCTTCTGGAGGGTAGGCAAAGAGGAAGCAAGGAAAAAGTATTCTATTTTTGAAATATAAGTTTATTCCCTTTGGTAGATGGATATTTGTGAGAAAATAGGTAGAAAGCAAGGTTTTTTTTTTGCAGGGATGAGATGGGGCTAGCCTTCCAAATATTTATACTCAATTTTTAAAAAAATATATTTTATTGATTTTTAACAGAGAGGAAGGGAGAGGGATAGGGAGTTAGAAACATCGATGAGAGAGAAACATTGATCAGCCGCCTCCTGCACACTCCCCACTGGGGATATGCCTGCAACCAAGGTACATGCCCTTGACCGGAATCGAACCTGGGATCCTTGAGTCCGCAGGCCGATGCTCTATCCACTGAGCCAAACCGGCCAGGGCTATACTCAATTTTTTGAGAAATTATTCCAGTTAATTTTTGCCATGTCACTTAGATGTGACAGTACAAAATGACAAAACCAATCTTCTTTGGTTATATCTTATGTAAAAAGAAACTGATCATCAAAATGAAATTCTTC
The DNA here is from genome assembly GCF_963259705.1 of Myotis daubentonii. Taxonomy (NCBI): domain Eukaryota; kingdom Metazoa; phylum Chordata; class Mammalia; order Chiroptera; family Vespertilionidae; genus Myotis; species Myotis daubentonii. Next base: position 73,557,739 of record NC_081844.1, on the reverse strand, counting down.
TTACTCTCTAGATTAATTATTTCTTTTAAAAATGAGAATGATAGAAAAAAAGGGGAAAGGTAAAGCTTTAAACATTTTTGTTTTGTTTGTTTTGGTTTTTGTGTTCAGTTATTAGTGCTTAAGATTGTAGTTTCATACCTGGTTATGTTTGTTTGTTTTTTGTTAATCCCCACCCAAGGATATTTTTTTCCATTCATTTTTAGAGAGATTGGAAGGAAGGGAGGGAAAGAGAGACAGAAACATCAATGTGAGAGAGACACATTGATTGATTTATCCCTAATTCCTGATCAGGGCATGTAGGGGAGGCGGCCAATGAATGTTTCCCCCACGTGCCCCAACCAGGGCTGGAAATCGAACCTGCAACGCTGGTATATGCCCTGGATCTGGAATCAAACCTGCATCACTTTGGTATGCAGGCCAACGCTCTAACCATTGGGCAACAACGGCCAGGCTATACCTGGTTATGTTTCTCTTTGCTTGTTTGTTAATCCTCACTTGAGGATTTTTTTTAATTGATTTTTAGAGAGAGTGGAAGGGAAGGAAGGAGGGAGGGAGGGAGAGAGAGAGAGAGAGAGAGAGAGAGAGAAATCAATTGGTTGCCTCCCAAACATTCCCTGACCAGGGCCAGGGATCAAACCCACAACCCAGGTATGTGCCCTTGGCTGGGAATCGAACTTGAGAGTCTTCGAAATCATGACTAGGATAATTTAGAATCGATATGCAGTCCCTGCTATTTTTAATTTGAGTTCTTTTTATTAAAAAAATTTTTGGAATCCTCACCCGAGGATATTTTTCCATTGATTTTTAGAGAGAGCAGAAGTCGGGGGGCGGGGAGAGGAGAGTGAGAAACATCGATGTGGAGACATCGACGGGTTGCTTCCTGCATGCCCCTTGACTAGGATTGAGCTCACAACCGAGGTATGTACCCTTGACCTTGACCAGGAATTGAATCTGCGACCCCTTGGTCTACGGGCCAACACTCTAACCACTGAGCAAAATCAGCCAGGGTGAGTTCTTTTTAAAAATATTTTTATTGGGTTTTAGAGTGAGATAGAGGAATCGAAAGAGAGAGCAAAACATTGATCTGTTGCCTCCTGCATGCCCCTTACCAGGAATTGAGCCCACAACCCGGGCATGTGCCATGACCAGGAATCCAACCAGCAACCTTTTGGTGCATGGGTCGATGCCCTACCAACTGTAGCAAAGTCAGTCAGGGCTAATTTGTGTTCTTTGAGGACTAGTGTCTCCAACTCAAAAACTAGTGTAATCATACGTTCTTGTACAACTATTGTGTGGATTAGAAGTAATTATAAATATTTAATATGGCATAAGGTTGATGCTCTAAAACAGTGGTCGCCAACCTTTCAGACCTTATGGACCACCAGTTGGCTACTGCTGCTTGAATAAAACAACTAGCATTTGCTGCTGTTAGGATTAAGGAGGTTAATAAGTATATCCTTTCTAATACTTTGGGTGGTTGTCGGTCAGATGGTGTCAAGAGTTTTTGTGCCAAGCCTTTAGCTGTGTAGATTAAACAACTCCCTTTTCTGAGGAGTTCATTAGGTCTTTCAGGTTCTGGAGAATTTATTTACTCTGGTCACACGTCTGACAATTAATAGGTATGTGTTTGCTTGTAAAATAAACCAGATGATCAGTTTAGTGCTTTATAAGAGGAGGCTACCTATATAGTGACCTGATTTTTACATGCTCAGCAGAACATCCCTTTCACAAGTATTAAAGTAATTTGTGAACACTAAGTGATGGTTAGAACCATGACTAATATCTATTTTATGAAGCCAAGGAGAGAAAAAAGGGTCTGGAAAGTTGGGTATATTTCATAGAGTCTTAATGTCCTCATACTGTAAGGAATCAAGAAAAGAATATGTCGTGCTTGCTTCGGCAGCACATATACTAAAATTGGAATGATACAGAGAAGATTAGCATGGCCCCTGCGCAAGGATGACACACAAATTCGTGAATCGTTCCATAAAAAAAAAAAAAGAAAGAAAAGATCATGTGTTATTTGTTATACCCAGGGTGTTTTGGTGTCTCTGGATGACATCATTAAGTCCATGAGACTGCTTGGTTATAATCCAGATTGTATGTAACATGTATAGAAGAAACTTGATTAGCTAAGGACCTACTGATAACCAGAGGTCCAAATTTCAGGTGTCCTAGGACAGGTCTGACCCACTTACTTTTCCTGTTCTTGTTTTTTCATATTTATCTTCTTTATTTAGCCTTTTATTCTCTCTTTTATGCAGCTGAGCAAATGCTTGGCTTCCATAAGTCAGGAAGAAAATATATCGTTATTTAGGTGTCGAGGGGTAAGTAGGAAGGGTCTGGTTATTTCCTGATTTGATAATGTGATGTTAATTAGTAATGTAATGTTGTAGTCCAACTTATGGTCCACTCTTCTGTGCTTACAAAGGCAGGGAGAATGGATAAAGGTTTATGAGATCAACCTTTCCTCTAATGATAGATCTTAGTGGTAAAGTAGTGTTGAGGAATCTCCATTAATTAAGCTCTGGGTGAGCTGTAAGAGCTCACTACCTAACCGGTCCCATAAAAGGGCCTTGAAGAAGTGCAATAAGACTCTGAAAAATTGATTTGTGAAGTGTTCATTGAACATCTCCCTATTTCCTTCTCCCATTTCTTTGATAAGTAATAACCTTTTTCTCCTTTAAATTTAAGGTTCCTCAGAAAATTTTGAGTAAATGGGAAGCCAGTGTTGGTCTTGCTGAACAGTATGATGTTCCCAAAGGGTCAAAGAACCGAAAATGTGTCAGCAGTTCAATCAAATTGGACAGTGAAGAGGATATGCCATTTGAGGACTGTACAAATGATCCTGAATCAGAACATGACCTGTTGCTTAATGGCTGCTTGAAATCTCTGGCTTTTGACTCTGAACATTCTGCAGATGAGAAGGAAAAGCCTTGTGCTAAGTCTCGAGTCAGAAAGAGCACTGATAATCCAAAAAGGACTTGTGTGAAAAAGGGCCACATGCAGTTTGAAACAAATAAGGAAGAACGGAGGGGAAAGATTCCAGAGAACCTTGGCATAAACTTTATTTCTGGGGATGTATCTGACAAGCAGGCCTCTAATGAACTTTCCAGGATAGCAAACAGCCTCACAGGGGCCAGCACTGCCCCAGGAAGTTTTCTGTTTTCTTCTTGTGCAAAAAACCCTGCAAAGAAAGAATTTGAGACTTCAAATTGTGACTCTTTACTGGGCTTGTCTGAGGGTGCCTTGATTTCTAAACGTTCTGCGGAGAAGAAGAAACTTCAACGAGGTCTGGTGTGTAGTTCAAAGGTACAGCTCTGCTATATTAAAGCAGGTGATGAAGAAAAACGAAGTGATTCCATTAGTATTTGTACCACTTCTGATGATGGAAGCAGTGATCTGGATCCCATAGATCACAGTTCAGAGTCTGATAACAGTGTCCTTGAAATTACAGATGCTTTTGATAGAACAGAGAATATGTTGTCCTTGCAGAAAAATGAAAAGGTAAAGTATTCCAGGTATCCTGCCACAAACACTAAGGTAAAAGCAAAGCAGAAGTCCCTCATTACTAGCTCACTTACAGACCACTTAACAGATTGTACTAAGACAGCAGAGTCTGGAACTGAGACATCTCAGGTTAACCTCTCTGATTTTAAAGTGTCCACTCTTGTCCACAAACCCCAAATGGATTTTAGAAATGATGGTTTCTCTACAAAATTCAACACCCCATCAAGCATTTGCAGTGAGACCTCACTAATAAAGGGTGGGGCTACAAATCAAACTCTGTTACACTCGAAAAGCAAACAGCCCAAGATCCGAAGTATAAAGTGCAAACATAAAGAAAATCCAGTTGTAGAACCTCCAGTTACAAATGAAGACTGCAGTTTGAAATGCTGTTCTTCTGATACCAAAGGTTCTCCTTTGGCCAGCATTTCCAAAAGTGGGAAAGGGGATGGGCTAAAACTACTGAGCAACATGCATGAGAAAACCAGAGATTCGAATGACATAGAAACAGCAGTGGTGAAGCACGTTCTGTCTGAGTTGAAGGAACTCTCTTATAGATCCTTAAGTGAAGATGTCAGTGAATCTGGAACATCAAAGCCATCAAAACCATTACTTTTTTCTTCTTCCTCTAGTCAGAATCATATACCTATTGAACCAGACTATAAATTCAGTACCTTGCTAATGATGTTGAAAGATATGCATGATAGTAAGACCAAGGAGCAACGGTTAATGACTGCTCAAAACTTGGTCTCCTATCGGAGCCCTGGTCTTGGAGACTGTTCTACCAGTAGTCCTCTAGGGACTTCTAAGGTCTTAGTTTCAGGAGCCTCCAATCATAATTCAGAAAAAAATGGAGATGGCACTCAGGATTCAGTCTATCCTAGCCCCAGTGGGGGTGACTCTGCACTGTCTGGGGAGTTGTCTGCCTCCCTACCTGGCTTAGTGTCTGACCGAAGAGACCTCCCTGCTTCTGGCAAGAGTCGTTCAAACTGTGTTACTAGACGCAACTGTGGGCGATCAAAGCCATCCAAATTGCAAGATGGTTTTTCAGGTCAGATGGGAAAGAACACAGCGAACCATAAAGCCTTAAAGACAGAGCGCAAAAGAAAATTGAACCGGGTTCCAGCTGTGATTCCAGAGGCTGCACTGCCAGGAGACAGACAGAATGCAGCCTCAGAGAATGGCTCCTTGGGAGGTGGAGCACAAGACCCTGCTAAAGAAGAACCCCTTCAATTAATGAGCCATTTAACAAGTGAAGACAGTGCCCATTTTTCTGATGTTCATTTTGACAACAAAGTCAACCAGTCTGAGCCTGATAAAACGGAAAAAGGCTCCATCTTTGAAAACAGAAAAGGTCCAGAGCTGGACTCTGAAATGAACAGTGAAAATGATGAACCCAATGGTGTTAATCAAGTAGTACCTAAAAAGCGGTGGCAGCGTTTAAACCAAAGGCGCACTAAACCTCGTAAGCGCACTAACCGATTTAGGGAGAAAGAAAACTCTGAGGGTTCCTTTGGGGTCTCGCTTTCTGCTGACCCTGTAAAGAAGGGGGGTGAGTTCCCAGAGCATAGACCTTCTCCTTCAACAAACATATTGGAGGATGTGCTGACAGATCCAAATCACACCGGCCACTTAGATTCAGTTGGGCCACTGCTGAATGTTTGCGATAAATCCAGTGCCAACACTGAGGAGATGGAAAAGGAGCCAAGAATTCCCACTTTGACTCCCCAGCCTGAGCTTCCTGAACCAGGTAAGAATTCCTGACTGTCATAGAATGGGATTAGAAGAAGTGACATGATCTCCTCTGAAGTTCTTAATGGAAAGGCTAAGTGTAAATTGGGAGGGAAGGATTATCACTTGAAGAAAGGGCTTACTGCAGACAAGTTTGAGTTTTGAGGATCAGCCTTACATATACTTTCACAAATTATGCTTTATTAGAAGCTCTATTTTTTCCCCCTCTTGTTTTTAGTAAGCTTCAGAACATTTTGTTGTGTTTTCTACTTTTAAATCTGTGAACTTTTTCGGTTTCAATCTGGTATTGCACGTAATTGAGAAGCTCTGAGCTGAGTTAAGTTCAATTGTTAGTTTACAGAAATCAAATAGATTTTATTTAATGTTAAGCGTCCTTTGACCACAACTTAAGGTAGGCTCACCTGTTAGATACATAAAAGGAACATGTTGCTTTGAAAAAATGGAAATGGCCCTGGTCAGTTTGGCTCAGTGGTTAGAGTGTCAGCCCTTAGACTAAAGGGTCCTGGGATTCGATTCCTGGTCAAGAGCATGTACCTGGGTTGTGCTTGTGTGGGAGGCAACCAATCGATGTGTCTTTCTTACATCGTTTTTGTTTTTTTATATATTTTTATTGATTTCAGAGAGGAAGGGAGAAGGAGATAGATAGAAATATCAATGATGAGAGTGAATCATTGATTGGCTGCCTCCTACACACCCCCTACTGGGGATCGAGCCTGCAACCTAGGCGTATGCCCATGACCAGAATGGAACCCGGACTCTTCAGTCCACAGGCTGACACTCTATCCACTGAGCTAAGGCAGCTAGGGCTCACATTGATGTTTTTTTTTTTATCTTCCCCTCCCCTCCTTCCATTCTGTCTGAAAATCAATGGAAAAAATATCCTCAGGTGAGTTGTTGTTGTTGTTTTTTTTAATGAAATATGGAAATATTCTAAGGCTCTAGATGGCTTATATCATTTCTGGAATGAGATTTTAAAATGAAGTGCCACGGTATCCTAGCTTAGCAGCAGAAGGAATGTAAGTCTTTCAATATATTAATAAATACATTGTAGTTATTGAGGATACAACTAATTTCTCAGATTTGTTTATTAGACTAAATTCTGTTTTCAAACAGCTTTATTGAGATACAATTTATAAAGTATAAAATTCATCTATTTTAAGTTTATACTTGGTGTTTTTTAGTATATTCACAGACCAGTGTGACCACCAACATATCAATTTTGGAACATTTGCATCACCCCAGAAAGAAACCTTGTACCCTTTTTCAGTCTGCCTTTTATTTCTCCCCAGTCTGTAGATTTGCCTATTCTGTACCTCTTGTATAAACGGTATCATACAATATGTGGTATTTTTGTGTTTGGTTCTTTTGCTTAGCATGTATCAATGCTTCATTTTTAATATTGTAAAAAAAAAACACCACATAAATGTACCCTCTGAACAAGTTTAAAGTGTACATTATAGCATTAAATATGTGCACATGGTTGTACAACAGATCTCTAGAACTTTTTCATGCATATCTGAAACTCGATACCTATTGAACAATAGCTTTCCATTTCCTCCTTTGACCAGTCCCAGCAACCACCATTCTGTTTTTGTTTCTATGAATTTGATTGCTATAGATACCTCATGTGTCTTTTTGTTGTTGTTGTTAATCCTCACCCGAGGATATTTTTCCATTGATATTTATGTCTGTATGTATGTATGTATTTATTTTTCTTCATTGATTTTTAGAGAGAGTGAAAAGGAGGGGGAAAGACAGAGAGAAACATTGATGTGAGAGGCACATTGATTAGTTGCTTCCCCGCATGCACCCCAACCAGGGCCAGGGATCAAGCTGCAACTTGTATATGCCCTTTACTGGAATTGAACCTGTGACCCTTCAGTCCACAGGCTGACACTCTACCCCCTGAGCCAAACCACCTAGGGCTACCTCATGTAAATGGAGTTGTAATATGTCTTTTTCTGATTGGGTTATTTCATTTAGTGTAGTGTCCTCAAGGTTCATCCACATAACAGGATTTCCCCTTCTTTTTTTTCAAAGTAGGGTTTACAGTTGTGAGTATGCAAAACACAGTTTATTTTTTATTATTAATTAGTCTCTTATTTCCTATATGAACCAAACCTACTTTTTTTGTACGTTTTTTTTGTTGTTAATCCTAACCTGAGGATATTTCTTCCATTGAATTTTGAGAGAGAGACATCGATATGAGGGATACATTGACTCTCATACGCACTCAGCCAGGGCAGGGGATGGAACCTGCAATCCAGGCATGTGCCCTTGACTGGAAATTGAACCCTTTGGTGGGCCAGCTGACGTTCTAACAGTGAACAACACTGGCCAGGGTGTATTTTGAATTCTTTTAGATATATACCCAGAAGTGGTATTGTTGAATCATATGAAAATTCTCTTTATTAATTGTTTTCAGGAATCTTTATACTTTTATTCCAGTGGCTTCAACAGTGCTCAAGGGTTCTCATCTCTCCACCTCCTTGCCAACAGTTGTTATTTTATTTTTGTAACAGGTGTAAGGTGATATCGCATTTTGGTTTTGATTTACAGTTCCTGATGATTAGTAATGCTGAGCATTTTTCATAATGCTTTTGGGCTATTTGTATACCTTCTTTGAAGAAACATCTATTCGCCCAGCCAGTGTGGCTCAGTGGTTGAGCATTGACCTATGAGCCATGAGATTACAGCTTGATTCCTGGTCAGGGCACACGCCCAGGTTGCGAGCTCCATTCCCAGTAGGGCGCATGCAGGAGGCAGCCTACTGATGTTTCTCTCTCATCATTGATGTTTCTAGCCCTCTCGCCTTCTCCCTTCCTCTCTGAAATAAGTAAAAACATTTAAAAAAACAAACAAATATAAAAATGGGCAAAGAACTCAAGTAGATGCTTCTTTTCTTTTTCCCCTCCAAATATATTTTTATTCTTCAACTAGAGGCCCAGTGCACAAAATTCATGCAAGAGTAGGCCTTCCCCCAGCTGCCAGCACCAGCTTCCCTCTGGCACCAGGGACTCAGGCTTCCCTCCAGCCACCAGCAGGCACCCAGGCCCTGGGCTTCCCTCGCAGCGCTGGCTTTGTCCGGAAGGTTGTCTGGTCTAATTAGCATATTATGCTTTTATTATTATAGCTAGATGATGAGAGAGAAACATCAGTTGGCTGCTTTCTGCACGCCCGTTACTGGGAATTGATAATTTGGCTATACATGTAAGGGTTTATTTCTGGTTTCTCTATTCTGTTCCATTGATTTCTGTGTCTGATCTTGATGGTAAGCTCATATTGCTTTGATTACTGTAGCTTTATAAGATGTTTTGAAAACAGAATTGTGAAGCTTCCATTGTTATTCTTCATTATCAAGATTATTTTGGTTATTCAGGATCCTTTGAGATTCTGTGTTAATTTTAGGATGGATTTTTTTCTATTTCTGTAAAAAATGCCATTGGAATTTTTATAAGGATAGCAGTGAATTTAAAGATTGATTTTGGGTAGTATGGGCATATTGATGCTATGAAGTCTTCCAGTCCATGAACATAGGATGTCTTTCCATTTATTTGTGTCTTTAATTTCAGCAATGTTTTGTAGTTTTCAAAGTGTTGAATTTTGTAAAGCCTTTTCTGCATCAGTTGAGATGATCATGTGACTTTCTTCATTCTGTTAATATGTTGTATTGCATCTATTCATTTTTGTATATTGAATTGTCTTTCCATCCAGGGATGAATCCTACTTGGTCACGATGTATAATCCATTTACTTATTTATTTATTTAAAATATTTTCTTATTGATTTTTTAGAGAGAGAGGAAGGGAGAGGGAGAGAGAAAAACATTGATGTGAGAGTGAAACACCTCCTGTACCCCCACCAGGAATTCAGACCGCAACCCAGGCATGTGCACTGACCTGGAATCAACCGGCAACCCAACCTCCTGGTGCACAGAATGACACCCACCCAACTGAGCCACATAGGCCAGGCCAAAATCCTTTTAGTGTGCTGCTGTTGGATTCAGTTTGCTAGTATTTGTTAAAGATTTTTTGCATCAATGTTTATAAGGGATAAGACTTTTTTCCTTCTTTTCTTGTAGTTAATTTAACTAAAAGATTGTCAGTTTCTTCTTTAGAGAAAAAGATATCAGTTTTGTTGATACTTTTTTTATTCTCTATTTTGTTTATTTTTACTCTAATATTTATAACTTCTTTCCTTTTGCTAACACTGGATTTAGTTTGTTCTTTTTCTCATTCTTAGGGGTATAAAATTAGGTTGTTGATTTGGTATCTTTCTTTTTTCTTAATGTAGGCACTTTCTGCTATGAACTTTCTTCTTAGTATTTCTTTGCTGCATCCAATAAATTTGGCATATTGTGTTTTTATTTTCATTTGTCTCAAGATATTTTTAAATTTTTAATGGAATTTCTTCTCAGACCCATTGGATGTTTAAGAGTGCATTGTTTTCCACATGCCTGAATTTTCCAGTTTTCCAACTGCCATTGATTTCTAGTTTCATTCCATTGTGATTGGAAAAGATGCTTGGTATGATTTCAGTCTTCTGAAATTGTCTGTTAATTTCAGGTGGTCTCTAATGATGCTCAAGTTCTCTGTTTTCATATTAATCTTCTGTTTGATAATTCTATTAATTACTGAAAGCCTGGTAATATACTATACTATTATTTTCCTGTCAGTTCTATCAGTGTTTGCTTCATATATTTTGGTGCTCTGATGTTCTGTACCTATATATTTATAATTATTTCCTAAAATATGTTTAAAACTGTTTATTTTCCTAGTGAATTGACTTTTTTATCATTATATAATGATCCTATTTATGTCTAGTTATAGTTTTGAGTCAGGTCTATTTTGCCTAGGTCGGGCCACCTCTGCTCTCATTTGTGTAAATCTTTTTTTATCCTTTCATCTTCAGTCTATGTGTGTTTATATCTAAGATGATAAATCTTGTAGAGAGGATATAGTTGCATTGTATTTTTTAATCCAGATTTTCAAATTAAATAAGTTTTACATTTAAAAAATATATCTTTTTTAATTTCAGAGAGGAAAGAAAAGGGAGAGAGAGATAGAAACATCAATGATGAGAGAGAATCATTGATTGGCTGCCTCCTGCATGCATCCCAGTGGGGATTGAGCCCACAACCCCGGCATATGCCCTTGACCGGAATTGAACCTGGACCCCTCAGTGTGCAGGTCAATGCTCTATCCACTGAGCCAAACTGGCTAGGGCAAGTTTTACATTTTTTGATTTACAGTTGACATTTAATATTATATTATTTTCAAGTTTATAGCATAGTGGTTAGACATTTATATAACTTACTAGAGGCCCAGTGCACGAAATTCATACACTGGTAGCGTCCCTAGAGGCTAGCGGCTGCCGGCTGGGTACTCCCTCTCTTCTCCTGGCCACTTGCCACTGCCGTCGGCTGGGGCTTCCCTCCAGGCCCCGCCCCCTGGTCGAACTCCCAGACAACTTCCAGACAACTCCCGGTCAAGGGAACAATTTGCATACTCTGCTTTTATTATATAGGATGAGGTGGTCCCTCGGGTAAGTCTACTACCCCCCACCCCCAGCAACCTACGTAGTTCTTACATTATTAACTAGAGGCCTGGTGCATGGATTTGTGCACCAGTGGTGTCCCTCGCCCTGGCCTATGGGGATCGGGCTGAAACTGGCTCTCCGACATCCCCCGAGGGGTCCTGGATTATGAGAGGGCGGTTCTTGGGTGACACACCCCGGAATTGGGCTCCCTCCTCTCTGGTTCCAGGTGCGTCACCCGAGAACCGCAGCTGCCGTCACCGCAGCTCGGCAGCACCTGTGTTGAGTGCCTGCCCCTGGTGGTGAGTACGCATCATAGCTTATGATTATAGTGTCTGCCCCCTGGTGGTCATTGCACGTCATAGCTACCGGTTGGACGGTCACTTAGGCTTTTATATATATACTAGAGGCCTGGTGCACAAATTTGTGCACCAGTGGGGTCCCTCGGCCTGGCCTGCAGAATCGGGCCAAAACCAGCTCTCCGACATCCAACCGAGGGGCCCCGGATTGCAAGAGGGCGCAGGCCAGGCCAAGGAACCCCACTAGTACACAACCAGGGCCAGGGAGGGATGTGGGAGGTTGGCCAGTTGGGGAGGGACTTCAGGAGAGCTCCAGGGTGTGTCTGGCCTGTCTCACTCAGTCCCGATTGGCCAGACCCCAGCAGCAAGCTAACCTACTGGTCAGAGCATCTGCCCCCTGGTGGTCAGTGCATGTCATAGTGAGCAGTTGACCAGCCTTAGCATATCATTAGCATATTACGCTTTGATTGTTTGAATGGACAACTGTACACTATTTAGCATATTAGACTTTTATTGTATAGGATAGATAGATTATATTCCCCAAGCTGTATTTTACATCCTGGTGACTGTTTTGTAACTGCCAATTTATACTTAATCCCTTCTTTTTTACCTAGTTCCCCACATCCCTTCCATCACTTTTTTTCTAAGTATCTATGAGTCAAGATATCCCACCAGAGTGGTACATTGTTGCAATTGATGAACCTACCCTGACATATCATAATTACCCAATGTCCACAGTTTACCTTAGGGTTCATTCTTGGTGTCAGACATTCAGATGAATGTATAGTAACACATATCCACCACTGTGGTATCATACAGAGTATTTTTACTGCCCTAAAAAATCCTCTGTGTTCTGCCTATTTAACAACCCCCTTTCTCTGCTCTTTGGCAACCACGTTTTATAGTCTCCATAGTTTTGCCTTTTCCAGAATGTCATATAGTTTGAAACATACAGTATTTAGCCTTTTTAGCATGGCTTTTTCCACGTGGTAAAATTCATTTAAAAAATTTTCTTCTGGCCGAAACCGGTTTGGCTCAGTGCATAGAGCGTCTGTCTGCCTGCGGACTGAAAGGTCCCAGGTTCGATTCCAGTCAAGGGCATGTACCTGGGTTGCGGGCACATCCCCAGTAGGAGATGTGCAGGAGGCAGCTGATCGATGTTTCTCTCTCGTCGATGTTTCTGACTCTCTATCTCTCTCCCTTCCTCTCTGTAAAAAAAAAAAAAATTTTCTTCTGTGTCTTTTCGTGGCTCAATAGCTCATTTCTTTTTAGTGCTGAATAATATTCCATTTTCTGGATATACTACAGTTTATAAATCCATTCACTTATAACTTGGTTGTTGCCAAGTTTTCACAATTATGAATAAAGCTGCTGTAAAATGCCATTAAGTTTCATCTCCTTTTACATTATCTTTAAACTAGAGGCCCCATGCACAACATTTGTGCACTGGCAGGGGGCCAGGGCAGGGTCCCTCAGCCTGGCCTGCACCTTCTCGCAGTCGGGGACCCCTTGGGGGATGTCTGCCTGCTGGCTTAGGCCTGGTTCTTAGCGCTGCTGCAAAGGTGGGAGAAGCTCCCACCACCGCTGCTGCCCTCGCCAGCCGTGAGCCCGGCTTGTCGCTCTGCCACGCTTGCCCTGTGGAAGCGCACTGACCACCAGGGGGCAGCTCCCGCATAGAGTGTCTGCCCCCTGGTGGTCAGTGTGTATCATAGCGACTGGTCATTCCACCGGTCAGTCGATTTGCATATTAGCCTTTTATTATATAGGATTTTATTGCATTGAAGTTTTATGGCTTGTTTCCATATGTAGTGTCTAAAGCAGTGATGCGAATTCATTTTTTTGGTTGATTTTTCTTTGTTAAATGGCACTTAAATATATAAAATAAATATCAAAAATATAAATCTTTGTTTTACTATGGTTGCAAATATCAAAAAATTTCTATATGTGACACGGCACCAGAGTTAAGTTAGGGTTTTTCAAAATGCTGACACGCCGAGCTCAAAAGGTTTGCCATCACTGGTCTAAGGAGTAATAGCCTTTGCCAGCTTGCCTATGACTTTTTCTTTTTGGTCTGAACTTTTGTGTTCCCTTTATTGAAAGAGCATTGGCATTGCCACATTCAACTGAGGTTAGGAACAGCTTCCTCTGAGATCATCATATCATGAACTCCCTCTTGCCTCTTGAGTAGAGTATATCCTGCATTCTGTAAGCATTATCTTCTGCTCCCAAAGAGCTTACAATATAACTGAAGCATGTTAAGTGTGTTAAACAAAGTTTTATAGGGAAATTATAATAGTTACTTGTTTTATCTTTAACTCAAAGAACAGTGGTATGATACTTTGATATTTTGACCACAAACATGACAAGAGATTTTTAAAGCAAATACCCATCTCTATTTTCAGATTTTGACATTCATGGCATACATTTTTTTATGTCATTGAAGTAATGATATACATTTAATTAATTCTATTTTTGATTATTCTGTTTAGAAATATTTCTGTTTTCGAATGTGAAATTCACTGCAACCATGATAATAAAGTATGTATAGAGTGCTTTTAAAATTCATGTGATAGTACTAATTAGTAAATATTCTATCTGAATATCCATCCAATATTTTGTATAATCCAGAGAGATGTTATTTAAAATAATTCGTGAGAAAGTTTATGAGTTTATCTGACTTAGAGAGTCTATATTTGAATGTTAATTATATCTGTCATTATAGGATACTAATTTCAACTTTTAATCTCTTGGAGCTTAAGCCAGAGTGTTTTTGAGAGTTTCCCATCTCAAAAACCTTTGAGAGTACAGAGATGGCTGTATGGAAACAATGAGTTTTCCTCTAACTTTTTAGTTAATATTGAACTTGTTTCTCCTCTTTTAGCTGTGCGGTCAGAGAAGAAGAGACTTAGGAAGCCAAGCAAGTGGCTTCTGGAATATACAGAAGAATATGATCAGATATTTGCTCCTAAGAAAAAACAAAAGAAGGTACAGGAACAGGTACACAAGGTATGTTCCAACATTTCAATAGTTTTTTAGTAGTCCTTTTAGGGTGCTGCAATTTTCCTATATCATGTTTTGTCTTTATGGGATAATATTTTCCTTAACTACGATCTTACTTTTGTTTGTTTGTTTATTTGTTTTTTGTTAATCCTCACCTGAGGATATTTTTACATTGATTTTTAGAGAGAGTGGAAGGGAGGGGGAAAGATAGAGTGAAGGAGAAAGAGAGAAACATTGATGTGAGAGATACACATAGATTGGTTGCCTCCTGCACATGCCCAACCAGACCCTGGGATCCATCCTGCAATCAAGGTAAGTGCACTTGAACGGAATCAAATCCATGACTGTTCAGGCCAAGGGCCAATGCTCTAGTCACTGAGCCAAACTGGCTAGGGCAACTGGGATCTTTTTAAGTTTTTTACCTCTAGCTTCTGGTACAATACTTAGCATATAGTAGTTAGAAAGAAATATATAAATGAGTCTTTGTGTAGTGTGTGTGTGTATTTTCCCCTTTTCTTGCAAAGGTGATTTTTGGTGATTTAAGGATAAATGTTAGTAAAAAAACAGCATAAAAAATAAGTATTATGATCCTAACTTTTTAAACAAACGTAATCCCGTGTTTGATTTATTTTTATTTTATTTTTTTAAGTATATTTTTATTGATTTCAGAGGGGAAGGGAGAGGGAGAGAGAGAGAGAAACATCAATGATGAGAGAGAAACATCTGTCGGCTGCCTCCTGCATGCTCTCTACTGGGGATAGAGCCCGCAACCTGGCCATGTGCCCTGTCCGGGAATCGAACCAGTAACCTCCTGGTGCATGGGTTGATGCTCAACCACTGAGCCACACCGGCTGGGCATGGTTGTTATATTTCTTAACTTTCTTTAAAATGTAGAAAAGTCCCTTTTTTCTTTTCCCTATTTAAGCAATTCAAGTACCACATTTGGTTTATCCATCTTCTAATGAAGTTGTGTGTGATTGCTTCTTAATAGGTGTCACTAAACTTGTTTCTCTATCCTCTATGTTCCCTGTTAAGTGGAAATTGTAGCTAACAATTTGATAGATTAGACTTAAACATTTTTAGCTGGATTATATCATAGGTGATACTGTGTTACATAGTGCATGACATTAGAAGGCATTTAACATCCAATTAATTATTCACAGTGACAAATAACTGATTTTTCCCTTTTAAGTTAGGTTTTACTTCTTTTGCTCAAAAAGCAGTATGCATCAGCCATTTCCTTGATAACTTTTTATTTATTTTTTATTTTTTGATATATTTTATTGATTTTTTACAGAGAGGAAGGGAGAGGGATAGAGAGTTAGAAACATCAATGAGAGAGAAACATCGATCAGCTGCCTCCTGCACACCCCCTACTGGGGATGTGCCCACAACCAAGGTACATGCCCTTGACCGGAATTGAACCTGGGACCGACCCTTCAGTCCCCAGTCCGACGCTCTATCCACTGAGCCAAACCGGTCAGGGCTCCTTGATAACTTTTTAAATACCAGCTGAGGATCCTTGCCTATATTGGGAGTTAACAGAATGAAGACTTACATCTTTTTTTAAATCCTCACCCAAGGATATTTTTTCTGTAGACAGAGAGTGGAAGGGATTGGCAGGGGAGGACGGGGGAAGAGACAGAGAAACATTGATGTGAAAGAGACACATCAACTGGTTGCCTGGTTGCCTCCTGCACTTGCCCTGACCGGTGCTGGGGATTGAACCTGCAACCAAGGGATGTGTCCCTGATGAGAGTTGACCTGAGACCCTTCAGTCTAATCATTTAGCCAAACCGGCCAGGGCAAGACTTATATTTTATTGTTTCTTCTATTTTTATTAGCTGGCAGTCTCAATATTTCTTATTAACTCGACATTTTGATTGTTGTGAAATAATGAAAGGCAGAATAAATGCTTCTTTTCCATTTATTTACCAGCTCAACATTAAGAGTTCATTATTAGCTACTTTAATAGGTGACATGTTAGGGAATCTTTTTCTTCCTTTTTTTGAATTATCACTATGGCCTTAATGAATTTTCATAGCTCCAATCAATTGCATTTTCCCCTCTTTAAAAATTTATAGCCCTAGTTGGCTTGGCTCAGTGGATAGAGCGTCAGTCTGCAGACTGAGGGGTCCTGGGTTCGATTCCGGCAAAGAGCGCACGCCTGGGTTGCGGGCTCGATCCCCTTTGGAGGGTGTGTGGGGGGCAGCTGATCGGTGGTTCTCTGTCATCATTGGTGTTTCTATCTCTCTCTCCTTCCTTCCTCTCTGAAATCAATAAATATATATATTTTAAAAATTTATAGTGAAATATATACAGTAGACTCATTCTACAGTTGTAGTTACCATGATCAGAAAATACTAAGTGGAAAATTTCAGAAATAAACAATTCATGTTTTAAATTGTGCGCCTTTCTGAGCAGCATGATGAAACCTTGAGATGTAATGTTCTGCCCCTCCTAGAACATCAGTCATCCCTTTGTTTAGCTCTTAGTCACTTAGTAGCCCTCTTGGTTATCACATCAATTATGTATCGCAGTGCTTGTATTCAAGTCACTCTTATTTAATAATGACTCCAAAGTGCAAGAATAGTGAGGCTGGCAATTCGGATATGCCAAAGAGAAGCAATAACGTGCTTCCTTTAAGTTGGGTGGGGAACATCTGGCCCGAGGGCTGTATGAGGCCCGGGAAATAATTTGGTGTGGCCCTGCCAAGGTATTATGGGTGAGTTAATTAACCTGCCAAATATAGCAGGTTAATTTTAAGTAGATAATTTTGTATGGCCTGTGAATGATGTTGTAAATATACAAATGGCTCTTCGCAGAAAAAAGGTTCTCCATCCCTGCTAAATGAAAGGTGAAAGTTCTCAATAAGGAAAGAAATAATTGTAGGCTGAGATTGTTAAGATCTACCATTAGAATGAGTATTCTATCAATGAAAGTGTAATGAAGGGAAAAGAAATTTGTACTAGATTTGGTGTTGCACCTCATGCAAAAGCTACAGCCCCGGTGGATGATAAGTACTTATTTAAGATGGAAAGGCACTAAATTTGTGGATAGAACACATGAACAGAAAGGTGTTTCAATTGAGGGCAATGTGTTCTGCCAGGAAGCATTGAGCCTAAATTAAGACTTCAGCAAGGAGTCCCCTGAAATGAATGACACCAGGCCATTGGCTGCAAGTAAGGGATGGTTGCACAGATTCAGGAGTACATTTGGCTTTTTATCATCTCATATTATCACAAGAAGAAGAGTACAGTGTAATAAGACATTTTTAAGAGAGAAAGATTGCATTCACATAACTTTTATTATAGTACATTGTTATAATTGTTCACTGTTATTATTAACTAGAGGCCCGATGCACGAAATCCGTGCAAGAGGCTTAGCCCCTGCCGCTGTGGTGGCGGCTTCTGCCTTGGCGCCCACGTAGGTCCCCCGCCGCCACATTGCTGCCTTTGCTGCAGCTTTGTCCAGAAGGACGTCTGGTCTAATTAGCATATCACACTTTTATTATTATAGATTTTTGTTAATATCTTACTGTACTTAATTTATAAATTAAACTTTATCATAGGTATAGGAAAAAACATAGTATATATAGGGTTCAGAACTACCCAGGGCTTCAAGTATCCACAGGAGGTCTTAGAGCATTCTCCCACGGGTACTACTGTATAACATAAAATTTATAATTTTAACTATTTTTAGGTGTATAGTTCTGTGCCATTAACTACATTCACATTGTTTTGCAACCATTACCACCATTCATCATCTTCTGAACTTTTTCATGTTCCCAAACTGAAACTCTGTACTTATTATTTAAAAACTTCCTATTTACAAGGGCCCTTTCCCAACCCAAGGCAACCACCATTCTATTTTTCGACTCTGAAGTCAAGTTATACAATATTTATTTGATTGTGATTAGCTTTTTTCACTTAGTGTAATGCCATCAAGGTTCATTCTCATTGTAGCATGTGTTATAATTTTATTTCTTTTTAAGTGCATTATTCTTTTGACAGTCAAATTACAACTTTGGCCTATGGATTCTATTTTTATTTTTTGCTCTTAGGTAAGTTCCCGCTGTGAAGAAGAAAACCTTTTAGCTCGAAGTCGATCTAATGCTCAGAACAAGCATGTGGATGAGAATTCATTGATTTCAACCAAAGAAGAGCCTCCAGTTCTTGAAAGGGAGGCTCCGTTTTTGGAAGGGCCCTTGTCTCACTCAGAACTTGGAGGTGGACATGCTGAGTTGCCACAGCTGACTTTGTCTGTGCCTGTGGCTCTGGAAGTCTCTCCACGGCCTCCCCTTAAATCTGAGGAATTGCTAGTTAAAACACCAGGTAAGATGGGGGGTGTCTTAGTATGTAAGTGGATATGACTAGAGAAAGCAGGGAATTTTAGTATGTTTTATTTTAGTATGTTTTGATGGAAAGCCAGTGGTGTAAATCTACAACAAAACTACCCACTTTGTTCTGAGAAATCCCAACGTACTGGCTAAATGGATAAAATGACCATGAATTGGTTACACACTGTTAAGAAGACATATTTAAAAACTGCTCTCCTTACTCCATTGTTGCTGTTCATGACTGTTGATCAACTACCATGTGAGTCAACACCAAGATAGCTGGGTTTTTGAGGAGAGGCATTGCACACTGTGAAACTTATGCTTCAGATACTGGCTCACCAATCCTTGTGTTACATGGGAAGTTATTTAACTGCTAAACTTATATCCTCATCTATAAAATGGAGATTATAATATAGTAATGTATAATGTAATTTACCTGACTCATAGGAAGCAGTTTTGTGTAAATATTCTCTTGGAAGTGAATTGCCGATTGGTTTTCACTTTGTTATTCTTTATATATGTGTCACCTGATGAGAGTTGGATCTAACTAAACATACTGTCTAATTCATCTTCTGACTGTTGAATATTGTGGTCAGTAAAAGTTGGGCTGTAGCTTTTTACATTCCCAAGAATACCTTGTGATTATATTCCTTTAAGAAAAGTATCCTAATTGTGTTTAATCAAGTAAGGCAGAGTCAAAAAGACTTTAAATAGAATAATAGTTACTATTTCATTACCTACTATGTGCCAAACTCTGCTATTAGGCTTTTAACATAATTCTTAACAACAGTCCTGCAAAGTAAATAAATGTCTTTTATTTATTTAGGAGCAGAACAAAAATTCTAATCCTAGTTCATTTATGCCCAGAATTCAGGCTGTACCTCACCGTACTTCTCCTTTGGTCCTTACTATTATTGAATTCCTCTAAAGGCAGTTCTGCCCTTTTAATGTCTTCCTGTGTTCTTTTGTGATTTACACACACACACACACACACACACACACACACACACATCCTCACATTAGTTTGTCTATATTGAGAACTATATTTTATATTAAGTAACATTTTAGAATAAATTCCTACCCTGCCCCTCCCCACAAGATGATGAGAAAAACATTAAAAAATATGGTGAGTCATTTTTGTGTCGTATATAGATTTTTAAAAATTAGCTTGTGCCCAGTTTCTACATAATCTAATGAAAAGATACATGTATTTCAGGAAATTATGAAAGTAAGCGGCAGAGAAAACCAACTAAGAAACTTCTTGAATCAAATGATTTAGACCCTGGATTTATGCCCAAGAAAGGGGATATTGGCCTTTCTAAAAAGGTATGTTATTTTAGTCAGTTTAAATGCTGAACATATATATAGAAGTTATAGAATGCCAGCATATACTTGATCGATCTGAGAGATCCTATATAGAGACTATTTTGCATTTATGTGGAAATGTGTATCATTTGGTTTTAGGTTTTCATTACAAATGAAAATGAAAAAAGCTTTTAAGATTGAGTGAAGCGTAAGCCAGTCGGAGAAAGATAAATATCACATGATGTCACTCATATGTGGGATATAATGATCAACATAATTTGATGAACAAAAATAGATCCATAGACAAATGGCAGGGGAGGTGGAGGGGTTAGAGAGCAACCAAAGGACTTCATGCATATTAGCATAATCAATGGACACAGACACTGGGGTGGTGGCGGCTTGCCTGGGGTGAGAATGGCTGGTGGTGGAGTGGGGCATCAATCTGGGGGAAAGAGGACACATATGTAAAACTTTAGACAATAAAAATTAAGATTAAAAACAACAACAACAACAAAAGATTGAGTAAAGTTTGTGTTTGTTGTAATTAAACATTTAAACTTAAGGTTTTGAGTTTGCAGTCTTGGTTTTTCATTAGCCAAGAAGGCATCGTTAAATAGTAGATGGAAATAGAAAATTATTTTCTAATTCTATAATGGAGGAACAGCTGGATACTGATTTCTTAAGAAACATTTTGTGCCCCTTAAGTGTGAGGAATGGTAGTTAGAATTTCAGTTGTAGGATGCATAGATTTCCTATTAAAATTTTTTTAAAGAATAACTACATACTTTATTCAATAATTTGAGTTTTTGGACTTCTTTCTTTAGCTATAGGAAATTCTTATATTTTTAATCCTACATTAAGGCCTCTTAAGTTATTTTTTTTGTTATTTAATATTTTTATTGATTTTTTAGAGGGATGGAAAAATAGAAACATCAATGATGAGAGAGAATCATTGACCTGATGCCTCCTACACGCCCCCCACTAGGGATCAAGCCTGCAACCTGGGCATGTGCCATTGGCCAGAATCGAACCCAGGATCTTTCAATCCGCAGACTGACACTCTATCCACCTAGCCAAACCAGCTAGGGCAAGGCCTCTTAAGTTTTTGTTAGATATTTACCCATCTAGATTAGTGCATAAATGTAAATTTTAATTTATTTGTATCCCAACTCCTTCTTTAATTTCATTTTTAAAAAATTAAATTTTTATTGTTGAAAGTATTACATATGTCCTCTTTTTCCCCCCAATTGACCCCTTCTGTTGTATCCCTCCCCCGCTTCACCACCCTATTTATTGTCTGTGTCCTTGGGTTATGCGGATATACATACAAGTTCTTTGGTTGATCTCTTCCTACCCAACTACCCATCCTCCCCCGCCTTCCCTCTGAGATTCTGCAGTTTGTTCTATGCTTCTATGTCTCTGGATCTATTTTGTTCATTGGTTTATTTTGTTTATTAAATGAAATTTTTAATTTATTTGTGTTCACATTCCTCATTTTAAAAACTGCATTATATCCTTTAAATTCTTTTATTCTTCTCAGTCTTATGACATGCACTTTTTAATTATTCTTTGCTCATTTCCTGCCCTATAAACCTTCTCTGCAGTTTATACAACCTTTCATGATATCACGTCTACAACTCACTATCCTCTCTTTGTACCTTATATTCTAGTAAGGCTATGATAATCTTCTGCAGTGCTTTCTCTCCTGGCTTTGTCTTATTCAAATCTTAGCTATTTTGCAAGATTCTGGAAGAGGTAGATGGGAAGGGCCAGGTAAACTGGAATTCAGTTGAATATTTTGTGCATAGAGTGATATTTGCAGTCAGATGATAAATTTAGTAGTATTATTCATGGTGAGTCATGGAAGGCTCACATGAACATGAGGAAAGTAGTATTCTTATTATTTATTAACTAGAGGCCCGGTGCACGAAATTCGTGCACGGTTGGGGAAGGGGGGGGGCGGTGTCCCTCAACCCAGCCTACACCCTCTCCAATCTGGGATCCCTCTCACAATCTGGGACTGCTGGCTCTTAACCTCTTGCCTGCCTACCTGCCTGATTGCCCCTAACCACTTCTGCCTGCTGGCCTGATTGATGCCTAACTGCTCCCCTGCCAGCCTGATCGCCCCCAACTGCCCTCCCCTGCCGCGACCCGCCTCCTTTGCCAAGACCCACCTCCAGGCGGCGGAGACGCCGGGACTGGCCTCCTCCGTGCCACACAGAGCCACGGGACCCCCCAGGCCTCACCACGCGGAGCAGCCACCGGGCCCTGCCTCTGCTGTGCTTATAGCCATCTTGTGGTGGTGTCGTGCGAGGGCGTGATGCCACCTAGGCTTTTATTATATAGGATGTATATAGTAAGCATTTGGAAATTCACACCTGTATTTTATCTTGTTTTGTCTTCAAACTTTGGGAACTTTATATCAAGGATGGTATCTATTGTTTTGACTTTTTGTGGCGACTAAATTTTGTTTTATATTCATAACGAAGAAAATTATTTTTGTGGGAAAAAGGCGTTTTCTTGAAATGGAACTAATTCATACTGTGAATTACTCTGGATGTTTAAGTGTTTTGTCTTAATATTGCTGTAATTTATATTAATTAGAAAGCTATTTTATGATTCATATTTTTTTAATATTCATAATTCCATCAAGTAAACAACTATATAAAATCTAATAATTATACATACAACTGTACGAATGGAGATTTTAAATACAGGGTGGAATAGAACTGAGAACGTGAGTCTCTGGGTACATAACCCTTCTCTTTCTCCTCCCACTTTAGAGCTATATTCTGTATCTACTTTTAGAGCATTTAAAAAAAATCTGATGCCTTTCCCTATGAAGTTTTCATTAAACCAGGATTCTGTATCTATGGCAGTAGACTGTTCAGCTTTTGGTATATACTAAAAAGGGTTTATTTTATGTTGCATTTTACTTATTTGTAGTGTTATGAAGCTGGTCACTTGGAGAATAACATTGCTGAATCATGTGGTGCATCTCATTCTAAAAAGTTTGGTGGAGGTGAGTATTTATGAGATTTTAAAAATGTAATGCAAAAAAGAGTGTGAAGCACCTTGTCAGTTAACTAGAAAAGTTATTATGTATGTAGGGAAGACCAGTGAGGTTGAAAGTTTAAAGACTGTTTGCCCATAATCTGCATACTAAAACTATGCATGACTCTAGAAAATTATATCACTTTCAGCTTGATCTGAAATTAGTTAAATGGAATTATAATTATATTAGTGTAGCCATGGCCAGTTTGGCTCAGTGTATAGAGTTTTGGCCCACGCAGTTGGGGTGTATGCGAGAGGAAACTAATCGATGTGTCTCTCACATTAATGTTTCTCTCTCTCTGTCTCTCCTTCTCCTGCTCTATCTAAAAATCACTTGAGCCGAAACCGGTTTGGCTCAGTGGATAGAGCGTCGGCCTGCAGACTGAAAGGTCCCAGGTTCGATTCCGGTCAAGGGCATGTACCTTGGTTGCGGGCACATCCCCAGTGGGGAGTGTGCAGGAGGCAGCTGGTCGATGTTTCTTTCTCATCGATGTTTCTAACTCTCTATCTCTCTCCTTTCCTCTCTGTAAAAACTCAATAAAACATATTTAAAAAAATAAAATAAATAAAAAAAAAAATAAAAAAAAAAATAAAAATCACTTGAAAAATGTCCTCAGGTGAGGATTAACAACAACAGCAAAACGAATTATATTAGCGTAAGAAAATGTTAGGAACAGTAGAGAAATATTAGCTTCTTAATTTTCTGTTTAAACAGTTCTCCAGAATGCATCATTATTTTTTTGGTTTTGGTTCAATTTTTGTTCCTATAGGACAGAAAATATGGAATCTTAATTGAGAGGGAAATTATAAATCATCTAAGCCAGTGGTTGGCAAACTGCGGCTCACGAGCCACATGTGGCTCTTTGGCCCCTTGAGTGTGGCTCTTCCACAAAATACCACTTGCGGGCGTGCATGTACAGTGTGATTGAAACTTTGTTGCCCATGCACAGAAGTCGGTATTTTGTGGAAGAGCCACACTCAAGGGGCCAAAGAGCCACATGTGGCTCACGAGCCACGGTTTGCTGACCACTGACTGATCTAAGCCAGTCTTTGACAGTCTTAGTTTCTTTTTATCACACTACTAGAGGCCCAGTGCACGACATGTGTGCACTGGCAGGGGGAGGTGTCCCCTCAGCGTGGCCTACACAGTCCAGGAGCCCTCGGGGGATGTCCGACTGATGGAGGTTGAGCATCCTTAGCGCTGCCATGGAGGCAGGAGAGGCTCCCGGCACCACCGCTGCGCTTGTCAGCAGTCAGCCTGGCTTCTGGCTGAGTGACGCTCTCCCTATTGGAGCACACTGACCACCAGGGAGCAGCTCCTGCATTGAGTGTCTGCCCTCTGGTGGTCAGTGCGCATCATTACAACCAGTCGTTCTGCCGTTTGGCTGATTTGCATATTATCTTTTTATTATATAGGATAGGATAATCTGAGCATATGCTTGAAAAAGAGAGCTTACATTTGCGCCTAGTCCATTGCGGTTGCTTCTTAAGGGCTTTGGAATCTTTTCGATTAAATTGGAATTTGACTCCTGGAACTTCTACTTGGATATTTTGGTTCAGCACACAGGTGGAATGGACTGCCCTTCATTCAATAATGGATATAATAGTTATACTTGGAGCATTTACTCTACCAGGTCCCTTGCATAGGACTATTACTGCTAATCCATCTAAAGCAGTGGTTCTCAACCTGTGGGTCGCGACCCCTTCACAGGGGTCACCTAAGACCATCAGAAAACACATATATAATTACATATTGTTTTTGTGATTAATCACTATGCTTTAATTATGTTCAATTTGTAACAATGAAATTGGGGGTCACCACAACATGAGGAACTGTATTAAAGGGTCGCAGCATTAGGAAGGTTGAGAACCACTGAAAAGCATTATAAAGAGGTTATCTATATATATATATACTAGAGGCCCGGTGTACAAAAATTTGTGCACTCGGGGGGGGAGGGGGGGTCCCTCAGCCTGGCCTGTGCCCTCTCGCAGTCTAGGACCCCTCGGGAGATAACGACCTGCTGGCTTAGGCCTGCTCCCGGGTGGCAGAGGGCAGGCCCAATCCCTAGGTGCAGCCCCTGGTCGGGCTCAGAGCAGGGCCAATTGGGGAGTTGGGGCGCCGCCCCCTGTCACACTCAAGGCAGGGTCGATGGGGAGGTTGTGGAGCAACCCCCTGTCACACACAGAGCAGGGCCCATCAGGGGGGTTGGGGCTCTGTACCCTGTCACACACAGAGCAGGGCCCATCAGGGGGGTTGGGGCTCTGTACCCTGTCACGCACAGAGCAGGGCCCATCAGGGGGTTGGGGTGCTGCCCTCTATCACCCACAGAGCAGGGCGGATCAGGGGGTTGGGGCGCCGCCACTCTCACACTCAGGGCAGGGCTGATGGGGAGGTTATGGCTCTACCCCGTCACACACAGAGCAGGGCCCGTGGGGGGGGGGAGCTCCCCCCTATCAGGCACAGAGCAGGGCTGATCAGGGGGTTGTGGCCCCGCCCCCTGTCACACACAGAGCCGCAGGGCTATCAGGGGGTTTGGGCGCTGCCCCCTGTCACGCTGATCCCGGTGCCGGGAGGCATATTACCCTTTTACTATATAGGGTAGAGGCCTGGTGCATGGGTGGGGCCGGCTGGTTTGCCCTAAAGGGTGTCCTGGATCAGGGTGGGGGTCCCCACTGGGGTGCCTGGCCAGCCTGGGTGAGGGGCTGAGGGCTGTTTTCAGGCTGGGGGTGACTGAACTCCCAAACGCTCCTTTTTTCCTTTTTTTTTTTTTTTTTTTTAATTCTGGGCCAGCTTTAGCTTGAGGCTTGGCTCCAGCTCTTAGGCCTCCGGCTGAAAGTAGGTTTCTGGCCTTTGCTTACAATGTTGCCAATCTGCTGGCTGAAGTTGGGCGTATTTGTTACAATGTTTCTTAAACTGCCCGCTCAGAGGCCTGCAGCAGCAGTCTGGGAACGTTGGTTTCCTCCGTCACTGAGGCAACCAAGCCTCATGTTAGTTTCAAGCTGCCTGGCTGCCGGCTGCCATCTTGGCTGACAGTTAATTTGCATATCTCGCTGATTAGCCAATGAAAAGGGTATCGGTCGTACGCCAATTACCATGTTTCTCTTTTATTAGATAGGATAAAAGGCTAATATGCAGATTGTCCCCTTGGGAGTTCAATCACTCACTATGATGTGTGCTGACCACCAGGGGGTGGCACAGAACAAAGGAAGGCCCCGGCCAGCAGCTGGCAACTGGGCCCTGATCAGCCCTAATCCCCAGCCAGGCCTAGGGACCCTACCCATTCATGAATTTCATGCAGTGGGCCTCTAGTTGTTACTATTATCTCTTACTTTATAGAAGAAAAATGAACATGAAAGAGATGGCAGTGTTGGAGAACTAAATCCAGACTCAACTAAATTCATTGCTACACTACTTTGTTGTTATCCACCCCAGATTTTCTCCATGCCAGTTTTTTGAACCACTTTGATAATTTGTCTGCCAATGGCATTTATTGATTATTATCATTCCTGAGATATTAGCCCAGATTTGAGCCCACTGCATCAGATGTGGTCTGCCAGCAAAGGGTATCATGGGAAGATTATATCTCATGTGGTAAAAATGCATACTGCTTCTTTAAAAAAAAAAAAAACTTTCTCTTTTTAAAATATACTTTTTATTGATTTCAGAGGGGAAGAGAGAGAGAAAATCAATGATGAGAGAGAATCATTGATAGGTTGCCTCCTGCACGCCTCCTACTGGCGGTCAAGCCTGCAACCCGGGCATGTGCCCTTGAACAGAATCGAACCCAGGACCCTGCAATCCGCAGGCTGATTCTCTATCCATTGAGCCAGACCTGCTAGGGCCATACTTCTTTAAATGTGATGTATGGTTATTGAGTTTTTTAGCAAGTAAATGTAGCAATATATTAGATTATTTTAACCTTGTGTATAATTGTAATTTGTAGGTTTATCAATTTGCTTGCTTGCTTTTTTTTTTTGGTAATCCTCACTGGAGGATATTTTTTAAATTGATTTTTAGAGAGAGTGGGAGGGAGGGTTATAGAGAACTAAGGGGTGGGAAGGAGAAAGAGAGAGAGAGAGACAGACAGACAGACATCAATGTGGGAGAGACACATCAATTGGCTGCCTTCCTTAGGTGCTGATGCTCCAACCACTTAGTAACAATGTCCAGGGCTACTTGCTTGCTTTTTTTTTTTTTTTCTGAACCAATTAAAAAATTATCTTTATTGTTGAAAGTACTAAGATGTCCCTTTTGTTTGTTTGTGTTTTTTTCCCCATTGACCTTCTCCACCCCATACCTACCCCTCCCAGGCCTTCAACACTCTATTGTCTTGCTTGCTTTTTTAAAAAACTGCTTACAAAATAATATTAGCTCTTTCTTATACTTTCATACTTAATTTTTTTTTTGGTAAAACATACAACTTGCACTTTATTCTTTGTATATTTCATCTAAATTTTTCTGCTTGTGCCCTAGCCAGTTTGGCTCAGTGGATAGAGAATCGGCTTGCAGCTTGAAGGGTCCCAGGTTTGATTCTGGTCAAGGGCACATGCCAGGGTTGCGGGCTTGACCCCTAGTAGGAGGCGTGCTGGAGGCAGCCGATCAATGATTCTCTCTCATCATTGATGTTTCTCTCTCTCCTTCCTTCCTCTCTGAAATCAATAAAAATATACATAAATTTTTTTTTTTAATTTTTCTGCTTGTGAGAATTTTGGACCTTACCTCTGCCATTACATTACCTCTCTTTAGTCATAGGCTATCAGTTGCGTTGATAGCAGATCTTCATCTCCATTAGGCAGTCCAAGAAAGAACTAAGGCAGTTTTCCGAAGTCCAGGCTCTGTTGATATCTAGGCTAAATATCTTGAAACATAGTATGAAACATCTCTTTAGATTCCTCTTGATATTTCTATAACAAGATTTAAAGTATGTGTAATAGAAAATGAGAGACTGGAATTTCATTTTCTAAATATGTCAGACCACACTTTCACTTTTTTTTAAATTAAATATATTTTATTGATTTTTTACAGAGAGGAAGGGAGAGAGGTAGAGAGTTAGAAACATCGATGAGAGAGAAACATCGATCAGCTGCCTCCCGCACATCCCCCACTGGGGAAGTGCCCGCAACCCAGGTACATGCCCCTGACTGGAATCGAACCCGGGACCTTTCAGTCCACAGGCCGACGCTCTATCCACTGAGCCAAACCGGTTTTGGCCACACTTTCACTTTTTATTGTTGAATGGTCAAGGTCATAGTACTACTGTATGAATATATAAATATTCTTTTTCCCCTTTCTCTACCCCAAACTTTATATTTTTTTTTTTGTTAATGCTCACTGGAGGATATTTTTCCATTGATTTTTAGAAAGACTGTAAGGGAGGGGGAGAGACAGAGAGAAACATCAATGTGAGAGACACATCAATTGGTTGCCTCCTGCACACACCCCAACCAGGGCCAGGGATCAAAGCTACAACTTAGGTATGTGCACTTGACCGGAATTGAACCCAGGACCCTTCAATCCGCAGGCCAATGCTCTATCCACTGAGCCAAACCCACTAGTGCTAAGCCAAATTTTATATATTTCAACTTTTCATCTTAATTCTTAAGTCATAGAGTGATATAATTTACTATCTTTAATCTTGGAAGCCAAGTTTTAGTATTTTGGTCTGACCATATAAAAGTATTTTCTCCTCATCTATAGGATATTAAAGTCCTTTGAGGAACTAGGAAGTCTTTTATTTCAACCATGTAGGACAGTGATTTTAAACCGCTGTGCCACAAGTATTTTTAAAACATGCAATACCTATTTTAGTCAGGGGCACTGACCTCTTTTCCCTTAGATTGTCAAAAAAAAGAAGCCAACAGCCAACACAATAATAGCTGTCTGCTGAACGAATCAAAATTATACCTTTTTTTGTTTTGTACGATCCACAAATAAAATATAATACATTTTTTGGTGTGCTGTAGAATTTTAATAATTAGTCTATGTGTGCCATGAGATGAAAAAGGTTGAAAATAACTGTTGTAGAATGGAATTGCTTTAGTAACCTACCTATACAACTTATTATTAAACTTGTATGAGACAGAATTTATACATTTGTAGCTAATTCCCCAATTACTTATATAGTCATTGGTAAGTCTCTTTACCTTTCTGCCCCTGGTTTCCTCATGTACAAAGTTAGAGAATTGAATAGTAAATTCAAGGTTAGTTTTTACTCCAACATTCCGTAATTCTATGAGGGTCCTTTAGTTGAGGATAGGAGTTCTTGCACTTGGGTATCATTCACTAGCAGGTAACACATGTTTTTCTGTCATAGGCACTACCAAGATATTTGATAAACCAAGAAGGCGAAAACGACAAAGGCATGCTATAGCTAAGATGCATTGTAAAAGAGTGAAAAGTGAAGACTCATCAAGAGAAACTCCAGGCTCAGAGGTATTACTCTGTTCCTAATCTTTTGATCTTCCAAAGCAAAGCTACTTTTCACAGTGGAGTCCACATCCCTCTGTCCCTTGAGTTTATTTACTAGTATTCTCCTGAAACAGCTAATGGATATAAGGAATCCTGGAGAAAAAGGGTTGCCTAATTCTAGTAAAAATCAGTCAAGGCACATATGGCATCTGTAGGTATAACCTTTTTATAAGATCACATTGTATACTCTAGGCGTTAGATGAAATTTCATGTTTCATCATGAAATTTCTAAAAACCAAAGAGCACAATTGCAAGTAACCATATGATCCAAATGTTGCCCTTTAAAAAAGTTGAGACTGCTGCAGTTAGGGGGAACATTCATTTGCTTATTTTTTAAGACCATCAATTGCTTAATTTTAGAATAAAATTTGTAAATATCAGTTTTTAGGAAATAGAGATAGACTTAAAACAATAGTTTGCAGAGCATCAGTGTAGTCATTGATGCTATGTCTGGCTTTTATAACTCAGGTTAAAAGAGCCTTAGTACAAGTCAGGCCAGCATCATACATTATAATAAAGATTGTTTCTTTCCAGGACAATTTGAATAGAATGCCCAAGAGGGGCATTATTTAGGAAACACTGATCTTGGAAGGACAAATAAGTAATCAAATAAACTTAAGAATGTTTTCTCTCCCTTAGTGAAACCTTAAAATGGAACAGCTCAAAAAGTTCCAGTGGAACAGCCTCAGAGCAGTTAGTGGCAGGGCATGAGGCGCCCACTACCCGCCCAATCACAGCAGGGTTAGAACTAACATTGCATGCAGTCCGCCCGCGTGATTGGCTGAACATCTGTAAGTGCTTAATGGCTAGACAAATAGCAGTCCAGAGGGAGGGGGTCAGATGGAGGAGACATCAATAATGCAGATATGGGACATTATTTTTTCTCTGCAAGGGAGAACTGATGACACACAGGATGGCTGCAAGTCTCAAGGAGGCTGTTGAAGAGGGCATAGAAAACGACCATGGGATGCCTGCATCTAAAAAACTGCAGGGTGAACGAGGTGGAGGAGCTGCCCTCAAGGAGAATGTTTGTCAGGTAGAAAATGTCTACTTGCCTTCTGATTGCATGCTATCTTTTCTTTTCTATACATTTCATTGATTTTTTTACAGAGAGGAAGGGAGAAGGATAGAGAGTTAGAAACATTGATGAGAGAGAAACATCAATTCGCTGCCTTCTCTACACCCCCTGCTGGGGATGTGCCCGAAACCAAGGAATATGCCCTTGACCAGAATCGAACCTGGGACCCTTCAGTCCACAGGCTGACGACGCTCTATCCACTGAGCCAAACTGGTTATCTTTTAAGAGAAGCCCTCTCCATTTTTTGATGGCCCATTCATTATTAGGATAATAATTTTATTGGGTGATTCCAGTGCAGTCGCTTCCCTTTGTGGATTTAACTCTTCTCCCTCCCCACAAAAAAAGAAAGTAGGAGAAGTATACAGTGTTGGTGAACCACTTGCCCCTTGTTGCCCGTGAGTAGATGACCTGAAATAGGTCTCAAATGGGAGAAGTGGAGAAGTGAATCTGTGAATCTGGTTGCTCACTCAAGATCATTTTCCTGTACCTCTCAAGGTGTGAGAATCTTTGGATTTCTAAGGAATTTTCCAAGGGTAACTTTTGCTATAAGATTTGTTTAAAAAACAATTTTTTTTTTTTTTTTTTTGCTTTAAAGTACTTAGAGGACCTACCATTTATATAACTTTAGAGACCCTACTGCCTATATTTTTATAATTAGAAAATAAATGTTTATACAGTATTTACTGTGTTTTAAGCATTGTCCCAATCACTAAATATTACATTATATCATATTGATTATAATAATCTTATAAGTAGATTATTATCATTATTAACCTAATTTTATACTTGAGGAAACAGGCATAGATATGTTAAATAGTGAAGCCAGGATATAAACCCAGGCAATCTGGGTTTAGAGCAACCGTGGGCAAACTACGGCCCGCGGGCCGGATCCGGCCCGTTTGAAATGAATAAAACTAAAAAAAAAAAAAAAAAAGACCGTACCCTTTTATGTAATGATGTTTACTTTGAATTTATATTAGTTCACACAAACACTCCATCCGGCCCTCCGGTCCAGTTTAAGAACCCATTGTGGCCCTCGAGTCAAAAAGTTTGCCCACCCCTGGTTTACAATCTTAACCAAACCACTGTATTGTATTGCCTATCTATGAGATGTGACTCCACTTTATTGTTAAAGAGCTGACTCCACTTTATTGTTTTAAGAGCCTTTATTTGACTTGGGTATAGAGTCAATTAAATGGTTGTTTTGGTTATGATCTCTTTTTATGGTCTTGATTTACCTTTGTAAATTCTTTAAAATTGGCATATAAAAATTTTGAAGATATTAGTTTGTTTGTTTTTTCCCTAATCGAAATAGCTA
Source organism: Myotis daubentonii (assembly GCF_963259705.1). Taxonomy (NCBI): domain Eukaryota; kingdom Metazoa; phylum Chordata; class Mammalia; order Chiroptera; family Vespertilionidae; genus Myotis; species Myotis daubentonii. Next base: position 73,526,084 of record NC_081844.1, on the reverse strand, counting down.
AAAAATAAAACTAATCCAGGGCAATATAATTTCCACTCGGTTTCTTTGTTCATTTTCACTATTGTACACACACACACACACACACATTTTGATCAAAGAAGGTTGACCATATTCAGTCCAGCTCCCAAACACAGGGTTAGTCCTCAGAGACTTATACCCACAGAGATTATTAACAAAAAATGATAAATAAAATTATGGTGACTCAGTGGTCCTGGCTTGTTTAGATCAGTCTTTGATTAAATCTGTTTTTCTTCTGTAATTTATTTTTTATTTTAAATTTTGTTTTATTGCTTAAAGTATTACAAAGAGTATTACATATGTCTCCTTTCTTCTGTAATTTATTAATAGTGCCTCTTTTTACTCTCAAGTGTCCCACTTTGAAAGATACAATATTTGTCAGTTTTTATGTGTGAATAGTGGATAATGGGGGAGCTGAACATGTGAGACTAGTTCAGACTACAGATTGATTAAGATCTTGAGATCCCTTCCTAATCTCTAGCTGCCTCTGGCCTTATTCCCTGCTAGAGTTCTACTCACTTGTTTATTTTATGTTAAGTAACCAAGACCTGTTCTATTTCGTTGCGTTCCTAAAGATAATAGATTTACCTAGCCACATGTTCCCTTTCTTCTCTTATAGAATAAGTATAAAACATTTTTTTGTTTGTTTTGTTTTGGGGTTTTTTTTGCTAATCACTATGGGGAAACTAGTCAAGATGTTGGAAGGGTAAAAAGTAACAAATATTAGGAATTTGCAGAATTTTCATAAATCTTCAAATGTTTTCAGAGCAACATATCTAGATAGATCTTACTTTCTAAGGCCCTATCTTAAGTGGCACCCTGTCTTAGATGAGATCATCTGAGAAAGATGATATTTCTGAGCTGGTTCATATCTCAAGGGTTGTTTAAACCTTAATTGGAGCTCATTTAGAACAGTTGTGACCCAAGTCCAGCTAGCTAGTATCTCTTGTTGAATCTTTGCAGTAGTCTTCTTGATTATTTCTTTGCTTCTTTTCTCATCTTTCTACTTTAAAAAAAAAATTATCTTTATTTTTAAAAGTGTTATAGATGCCCCCTTTCCCCCATTGGTCCCCTACTCCCCGCTCTTACCCTCTCTGCAGGCCTTCACCACATGGTTATGCATATAAGTTATTTGATTAATCTCTTCCTGCCTCCCTGCTCCCCCCCCACCCCCTCCTTCTAAGAATCGCCAGTTTGTTACATGCTTTCATGTCTCTGGATTTATTTTGTCAGTTTATTTTGTTCATTATATTCCACATGTAAGTGAGATCATGTGATATTTGTCTTTCTCTGACTGGCTCAGCATAATACTCTCTAGGTCCCTCCATGTTGTCTCAAAGGGTAAGAGATCCTTCTTTTTTACAACTGCATGGTATTCCACTGTGTAAATGTACCACAGCTTTTTTATCCACTCTACTGATGGACACTTGGGGCTGTTTCCAGATCTTAGCTATTGTAAATAGCGCTGCTATTGTAAATATTTTCTTTCTTTTTTTTAAAAAGGTATTTTTTTTATTGATTTCAAAGAGGAAGGGATGGGGAGAGAGAAAGAGAAACATCAGTGAGAGAGAATCATTGATCGGCTGCCTCTGCAATCCAGGCATGTGCCATTGACTGGAATCGAACCTGGGCTCCTTCAGTCCACAGGCTGACACTCTATCCATTGCACCAAACTGGCTAGGACGTAAATATTTTCTTTCTGATTGTTGTTTCGAGTTTCTTAGGATATTTTCCTAGATCAGCTTTCTATTCTTAAACTCAGTTTCGACGTAGCAATCACAAGGATCTGTTTTTAAATGAGTCACTGATTTTAGCCTTCCCTTGGTAAAGCTATCTAATGAAACACCTAAAATCTGAAACTCTGTACCATAATCAGTAAGGACACATAATCAGGCCTTTGCCTCTCTTGTACCTCATTTTCTACCACTTACAACTTTAGTCCCATGACACTGGCTTTCCTTGTGCTTCTCAGACATGCCATGGTTTTTTTCCATTTGTGGACTTTCTGTACTTGCTGCTTTCCTGGCCCTTCCTTCTCATCACATGGCTGATTTGTCATTCAGAGCTAATCTGAGCAGCCATTCCTAATCACCCAGTCCAAAGTATCTATTTGAATTTTCTACCTTCAGTTCTCTACAATAATGCTTATCATGTCTGATATCTTTTCTGTTTAAGTTTTTACTTGTATTTTCTATCCTTAGAATATAAAAACCATAAGAACCAGGGATCTTGTGCTACCTGGTAATCATTACATATTGCATGAATGGTTGGTGGGATTTCTTGTTTCTGGCAAAGCTACTTATTAATCTTTGCCTTCCTAAGGGCCTTCTTGGGATTTTTAAAAACCTTTTTCTATAGCCCTAACCGGTTTGGCTCAGTGGATAGAGCATTGCCTTGGAGACTGAAGGGTCCCGGGTTTGATTCCGGATTCCGGTCAAGGGCACATGCCTGGGTTTGGGGCTCAATCCACATTAAGGGGTGTGGAGGAGACAGCTAATCAATGATTCTCTCATCATTGATGTTTCTCTCTCTCTCTCTCTCTCTCTCTCTCTCTCCCCCCCCTCTCTCCCCCTCTCTCTCTCTCTCTCTCCCCCCCTCTCTCTCCCCCTCTCTCTCTCTCTCTCTCCCTCCCTTCCTCTCTGAAATCACTAAAAATATAGTATTAAAAAGAAAAAGACAAAAAAAATACTTTTTCTATAGACAGATCTGTTTTCTTTTTCTTAACAGAACTGTGAGAAACTGGGTGAGCTGCTGTTATGTGAGGCTCAGTGCTGTGGGGCTTTCCACCTGGAGTGCCTTGGATTAACTGAGATGCCCAGAGGAAAATTTATCTGCAATGAATGTCGCACAGGTAAAGTTAGATATAGAAGGATCTTCTTCCAAAGAAATTTTGAGCTTTAAGTTTTTCATTTATAGGAGACACTGTTTTGTTGCAATACTGAGCTAGTTGCTACAGACATAGAGATAGCTGCTATGCAGTCTTTGCCCTCAGAAGAGCTTCCAAATTTATAATAAATATATAGTATAGCATAATGTAGTGCAAAAGTGTTGTAATGGAGATACATTTAAAGTGCTGTGTGAACAAAGATGAGACGGTGCCATAGAAGGAGATACCTGAGTTTGGCTTTAAGAGAAAATAGAAATTTGTATGGAGATGGGAAGGACAGAGGGCCTAGTAATAAAATTAGAGAATATTTGTGGAATAGGAACTGTAGATCAGTGCTTTTAGAGTTTAAGATATTTTAGGAAAGAGGTACTTGTTAGTGACAAGGAAGGCTGCTGGGTTACTGGTGATTTATATTTCTTGACTAGAGGCCCGGTGCATGACTTTGTGCATGGGTGGGGTCCCTCAGCCTGGCTGGCGATTGGGGCTGATTTGGGCCACGGGAGGTTGGGGGGTGGGGGGGAGGCTGCAGGAGGTTCCAATCGGGGCTGGCCAGCTTGCGGGGGGGTGGGGGGGCTGTGCAGGTATGGGAGCACACTGACCACCAAGAGGCAGCTCCTGTGTTGAGCATCTGCCCCCTGGTGGTCAGTTCATGTCATAGCGACTGGTCGACTGGTCGTTTAGGTCGCTTAGGCTTTTGTATATATAGATGTGAGTGGTGATTGCATAAGCATATTTACTTCATGATTATTCATAAATAATACACTTAGGATGTATATACTTTTCTTTATAACTCAAAACTTTTTACCCTCCCCCCCCCAAAAAAAAAAAAAAAAGAATGTGATATTTTGGGAGAGTTATACTACATAGATTGGGTCAGAACCTAGAAATGTTCAGATGAGACCTGCCTGTAAAGCACTTACCAAGCTGTGCTAAGGATATTGTTCTTTTTTCAGCATTATATGTGGATAGTATAGCATTTAAGTAGTGAAGAAATAAGGGCTGAGTCTTATGTTCATAAATCATTAAAATCGTAAGTGTGGATGATGCTGCCTAAAGAGAAAGCATCTATAGGGCGAGAAGAAGCACAATGACAGTACCTCCCCTTAAAAGGAGGGTATGGAGGACCTAGTCAAAGAATGTCTGTGAAGCCCCGGGAGTGGGGTGTCATAAGCAGGGCAGATGTGGCAAAAAGACAAGATCCAGGAGGTTGTGGAGTGAATAGAGGCTGTTGTATTTGACTGTGATAAATGGTTCACTTTTTGCTAGAGAGTGCCACATTAAATCAGGATGAAGGTGAATGGGTAGCAGCAGACACTATTTTCTTACAGACGCTTGATTTCAATGGAAAAGAGTGCAGTAGCTGAAGGGAGGATAGTATAGGGTCAAAAGGAAGAAATGCTTGAGTGTTCATAGGATGGAGGTTAAGAACTGTGTAGGGAAGTAAATATCCTACCAGGAGAGTGAATAGTTGCTAGGGGACAGTCACTAAGAGGAGAGGATAAGAGATAGAAAGGTAAAATGGAAATGTACCATGGGGCTGTGAGAGAGGAGAAGGAAGCTTAAGCAATTTTTCCTTGGCTTGGTGAGAAAGAAGAGGTTTTTCTAACTGGAAGGGAAGAGTGTAAATTTAGAGTAGGTTCTGTGGGGAATGGGACAGAATTAACTGGTGTCTGTAAATAGATGGCCATGTTAGATTGAATTATTTCATCTTTCCGCTGCCACCTTTGCGGGGGAAAGATAGAGGACAAGATAGTTGTGTGGTTATTTTGTCAAATCTTTCTTTTTTTTTTTTTTTTGTAAGGACATTTATTGGGTAAATCACAGAGGTAGAAAAAGTAATACCTAGAAGAAATGGGCTTAGGAAACAAGTTACAGAGGTAAAGGAAGGTCCCTTGGAGCTTGGGAGTGAGGAAGCTACTGTGCCTAGGGGAGAAGGAAAGAAAGGCATGGGCATGCTTCCCAGAGAGCTCCCATTTTGTCAGACTTTAGAAAGATCTTCTTGCCTTTTGAGCCAATGATCCAATTTTGCTAGTCTATATTATGTGATACTCTCTGAACAGGTTATCTAAGGCAAAGCTATTTTTTTAAATTGAAATATAACTCACCTACTGTAAAATGCACCCATTTTAATGTATGTTTTGATAAAATTTACACACCCATGTAACCACATCACAGGGGAGAATAGAACATTTTCACCACTCCAGAAAGGTCCCAGTCAACCCTTACACACCCCACCGACCCCCAATTCCAATCCCCTTCCCCAATTCAGATAAATGCTGATCTGCTTTCACATTAGATTTATTTTTGATGTTTCATATAAATGGAATAAAAGTGTATATAGTTTTTTGTTTATGACTTAACAATGTTGATGTGTATATCAATACATTCTCTTTCTTAAAACAGCTTTATTGGGGTATAGTAAAAGAAATTGCACAAAATATACAATTTGATAAGTTATGATGTGTGATATCTATGTGTGTGTGTGTACACCTGTGAAACTACCACTCAGCATAGTTAGTTATTTTGAGATTCAGCAATATTGTTGCAGGTATTGAGAGTTCATTCCTTTTTTTTTTTTTTTTATCTTTATTGTTCAGATTATTACAGATGTTCCTCTTTTTCACCCCCATAGCTCCCCTCCACCTGGTTCCCACCCCACTCCAGGGCCCCCCCCTCCCCTGCCCTGCCACTGACTTCGTCCATAGGTGTAAGCTCTTTGTCCAGTCTCTTCCCGCAACCCCTTCCCACCGAGAATTGTCAGTCTGCTCCCTTTCCATGCCCCTAATTCTATTACATTCACCAATCTGTTCTATTCATCAGGTTTTTTATTCATTTGATTTTTAGGTTCACTTGTTGATAGATTTGTATTTGTTGTCACTTTGTTGTTCATAATTTTTTATCTTTACCTTCTTCTTCTTCTTCCTCTTCTTAGAGAATATCCTTCAGCATTTCATGTAATACTGGTTTGGGGGTGATGAACTCCTTTAGCTTCTTCTTGTCTGTGAAGCTCTTTATCTGACCTTCAATTCTAAATGATCTTTGCTGGTTAGAGTAATCTTGGTTGTAGGTTCTTGCTATTCATCACTTTGTATATTTCTTGCCACTCCCTTCTGGCCTGCATAGTTTCTCTTGAGAAATCAGCTGACAGTCGTATGGGTACTCCCTTGTAGGTAACTAACTTTTTTTCTGTTGCTGCTTTTTAGATTCTCTCTTTGTCTTTTGCCCTTGGCATTTTAATTATGATGTGTCTTGGTGTGATCCTCTTTGGATTTCTTTTGTTTGGGGTTCTCTGCGCTTCCTGTACTTGTAAGTCTATTTCTTTCACCAGGTAGGGAAAGTTTTTGTCATTTTCTTCAAATAGGTTTTCAGTATCTTTCTCTCTCTCTTCTTCTGGCACTCCCATAATTCGGATGTTGGTACACTTGAAGTTGCCCCAGTGGCGCCTTACACTATCTTCATATTTTTGGATTCTTTTTATTTTGCTTTTCCGGTTAGGTGTTTTTTGCTTCTTCGTATTTCAAATCTTTGACTTCAGATTCTTGGGATCCTCTAGTCTGCTGTTGAATCTCTATGTTATTCTTTATTTCAGTTAGTGTATGCTTAATTTCTGCTTGGTCCTTTTTCATATCCTTGAAGGTCTCACTAAATTTCTTGGAGGTTTCTAGAAGATTCTTGAGTAACTGTGGTTTTTGAACTCTATATCCAGTATTTTGCTTTCCTCCATTTCTTCCCTTTGTGACTTGTTTCTGTTTCTCCACATTTTGGCTGCTTCCCTGTGTTTGTTTCTATGTACTGGGTAGCTGCTAAGTCTCCTTGAGTTGATAGAGTGGCTTTGTGTGGTAGGTGTGCTATGGGGCCCAGTGGCTCAGCATCCCCAGTCACCTAAGGTGGATGCTCTTGGTGTACCCCTTTGTGGGCTGTTTGCACAGTCTTGTTGTAGTTAACCCTTGATTGCTATTGGTATCGCTGGGAGGAATTGACCTCCAGGCCAATTGGCTGTGATGACCAGCTCTGTCTACACTGGAAGATCTGTTGCGCAGGAGACACCCTTATGGGGCAGGGCTTGCTGCTTCAGTAGGGCTTTGGTGCTCACTGAGTCTGCCCCTTAAGTGCGTCTCTTATGAATGTGAAGAGTTGTAATCTGGTATGGTCTCACTCTGACCACTGGGTACACTGGCTCTTGGATCTCCAAGGAGGTACAAGGTCAGCCACTGTCTTGGGGCTGCCCAGCAGGAGCTCAGAGACATCTGCAGATTCCTCCTCTTTGTATGAGGTTTGGAAGTGCCCAGACGAGACCCAGCTGGGAAGCAAGGGAGGCTGCTGCTGCCAGGCCTTGGGCCTTCTTTTGGAAACTCTGGGGCTCTCTGACCCAGCTGTAGTTTGACAGATTTTAGGCGGAGAAAGGACAGGCCATTCGTATGCAAAAGCCGATGGGCACAGCTTGGGTGGGGTTGTAAATTGGGTGTAGTTGGGTCTTTTGGAATCAGCAGGGCAGAGCAAACTACAATGGCTGCCAGTCAGCCCTGCCCTGGAATGGTCTCCGGGTCTCCGTGTCCCGCGCCCCATGCAGGAATAATGATCCCTGCGAGCACCTCTGAGAGAAAGCTGCCCTCGCGTTCCTGTCCCTACAGTTTCTCCCCGTATGTGTCTGGGTCCCCAGGGTCTCTCCGGAACTGGAGCTTGTATCTCCCTCCCGATTAAAAGAGCAGCACATCCAGGTGCCAGCACTTTCCATGCCTCCATAGCTCTTACCAGTCTCAGTGCGCTTTCTTCACCTCTCTAGTTGTAGAACTTCCACTCAGCTTTCCCGCAGTTCTGGGTGGTAGTTGTTCTCTGCCTTTTAGTAGTTATTTTGATGTGGTTGTGAGAGGCAGCAAGTATAGGTGTTTACGTATGCCGCCATCTTGGTTCTCCAAGAGTTCATTCCTTTTTATTGTTGAGTACTAGGGGCCCGGTGCACGAAATTCGTGCACTGGGTGTGTGTATGGGGGGTGGGTGTCCCTCAACCCAGCCTGCCCCCTCTCACATACTGGGAGCCCTCAGGCGTTGACCCCCATCACCCTCCAATCGCAGGATCAGCCCCTTGCCCACGCCTGATGCCTCTGGCCTTTTGCGTCCGGCCCGGGCAGTGGGGACCTGCAGTGGCAGCGGGGGGGGCGCCGCGATCGCGCGGGCTCCGCCCCTGCCCCTGCAGGATGCCTCTGGCTGAGGTGTCCTGCCCTGGCAGCGGGGACCCGCAGCTGCAGCGGCTCCGCGATCGTGGGCTTCGCTTTAGGCCCAGGCAAGGGACCCCTAGCTCCTGGGACTGCCAGCTTCGACTGTGCCCAGCTCCCATCGCTGGCTCCACCCCTACTTCCTGCTATCACTGGCCAGGGCGGAAAAGGCACCTGATTCTCTGATCATGGCTGGGGGGCAGGGCAAAGGCCGCCCCAGGGCCGCCTTTGCCCTGCCCCCCAGCTCTTAGCTCCCCCCTGGGTTTCCGATCACTGTCAGTGGCAGGGGGCTTCTTCCTGCTTTCCCTTTTGCCTCCCTGCATTGTGCCTACATATGCAAATTAACCGCCATCTTGTTGGCAGTTAACTGCCAATCTTAGTTGGCAGTTAATTTGCATATAGCCCTGATTAGCCAATGAAAAGGGTAGCTCGTACGCCAATTACCATTTTTCTCTTTTATTAGTGTTGATTATTTCATTGTAGGGGTGTACCACAGTTTGTTTATCTATTCATCTACTGATGTTCATTTGGGCTGTTCTCAGCTTGGGCCGTGAAGATTGAGTTCTTTGTATGGATATGTTGTCTTTTCTCTTGTGTAAAAATACCTAAGAGTAGATGGCTGCATCATATGCTAAGTATATGTTTAATTTTAAAAGAAACCTCCAAATTGTTTTCCAAAATGTTTGTACCATTTTCATTCCTATCTGGAATATATGAGAGTTTATGTTTTTTCACCTCTTCAACATCACTTATTATTGTCGGTCTTTTTCATCTTAGCCATTCTGACAGATGTGTGGTGGTATCTCAGTGTGGTTTAGATGTACATCTGCCTGAAGACAAATGATATTGTGCATCTTGTGTGCTTATTTGCTGTTGTCTTTGAAGTGTCTAAGTCTTTATTTTTATTATTTTTTTATTTAGGTTGCTTATTTTCTTACCTACTGAGTTTTAAGAGTTCTTTTTATGTATTCTGGATACAAGTTCTATATCAGATCCAAGTCCCTTTTCAGATTAGTCTCCCAATATGTGGGTTGTTTCATATCCTTTTTTTCTTTTTAAAAAAGTTTTTTTATTGAATTTTAGAGAGAAAGGAAGGGAGAGCGCTAAACATCATGCCCCCTAAATGAGGATGGAGCCCTTCAAACTGGGTATGTGTCCTGATGGGCAACCCAATGGGCAACCTAATCAACTGAGCCCCACCTGCGAGGGCTTTTTTTATTTTCTTAATGTTGTCCTTTGAAGAGCAGAAGTATTTAATTTTGATCGAGTCCAGTTTATCAATTTGTTCTTTTTGTGGACTTTACTTTAGTGTCATATCTAAGACATATAGCTTACCCCAATGGTCACAAAGATTTTGTTTTCTTCTGAAAATTTTATAGTTTTAGGTTTTACATTTAGGCCTATGAACTATTTTGAATTAATTTTTGTACATGATGGAGGTAAAGAGAGGTTATTTTTGAGGATAGGAAAGTTTACCCTAGTTTTAATAAAGAAGAATAAAAGAGTCACTTCTTACTGGTATAGGTCACCCTGTTTTCCTACAGTAGGGTGACCACACCATCATTTATTAATATTGGCTGCTGGTTATTCAGTATCAGGCAGTAATTTGCTTCTTACCAAATACATTTTTAATTTTTTTCCTAAAATCTTTATTAATTGGATGATCTTAACTATTAATAGATGAGATAGGTTATTTTAATGAGCTCCTATTTCCATTTAAGTGCCAGAGGCAGATTTATGTTCAGTCTCTCAAGCCTGCATTCTTTCCCTTATATCAGTGGTTCTCAACCTGTGGGTTGCAACCCCTTTGGGTGTCAAACGACCCTTACACAGGGGTTGCCTAAGAATAAGAAACACATATATAATTACATATTGTTTTTGTGATTAATCACTATGCTTTAATTATGTTCAATTTGTAACAATGAAAATACATCTTACATATCAGATATTTACATTATGATTCATAACAATAGCAAAATTACAGTTATGAAGTAGCAACGAAAATAATTTTATGGTTGGGGGTCACCACAACATGAGGAACTGTATTAAAAGGTCGTGGCATTAGGAAGGTTGAGAACCACTGTCTTATATTGTATTGTTTCTGAGACAGGTAGGTTGTGTATCTTTTTTAATTTAATTTTTTAAATTTTATTTTATTGTTTAAAGTATTACAAATAGTAGTACATATGTTTCCTTTTTTCCCCCATTGACCTACCCCTGACATCCCCTCCCCCGCCCCCGCCCCCCAGTGTCTTGTGTCCGTTGGTTATGCTTACATGCATGCATACAAGTCCTTCTGTTGATCTCTAACCGCCACCCCCCCCCCCAACATTCGCCATCCATGCTGCTGTAATTTGACAGTCTGTTCAATGCTTCTCTGCCTCTGTATCTATCTTTTTGTTCATCAAGTTATAATGTTCTTTATTATCCATTATTGAGTGAGATCATGTGGTATTTTTCTTTCATTGCCTGGCTTATTTCACTTAGCAAGTGTTCTCCAGTTCCATCCACGCTGCTGCAAGTGGTAAGAATTTCCTCTTTTTTATAGCAGCATAGTATTCCATTGTGTAGATGTACCATAGTTTTCTAATCCACTCATCTGCTGATGGGCATTTAGGCTGTCTCCAAATCTTAGCTATTGTAAATTGTGCTGTTATGAACATAGGGGTGCATATATCCTTTCTGATTGGTGTTTCTGGTTTCTTGGGATATATTCCTAGGAGTGGTATTACTGGGTCAAATGGCAGTTCCATTTTTAAATTTTTGAGGTAATGCCATACTGTTTTCCATAATGGCTGCACCAGTCTGCATTCCCACCAGCTGTGAATGAGGGTTCCTTTTTCTCCACATCCTCTCCAGCACTTGTCATTTGTTGATTTGTTCATGATAGCCATTCTGACATGTGTGAGGTGGTACCTCATTGTTGTTTTGATTTGCATCTCTCGGATGATTAGTGCCTTTGAGCATGTTTTCATGTGCTCTTGGCTTTCTGAATGTCCTCTTTCAAGAAGTGTCTATTTAGGTCCTTTGCCCATTTTTTGATTGGATTGTTTATCTTCTTTTTGTTAAGTTGAATGAGTTCCCTGTAAATTTTGGAGATTAAACCCTTATCGGAGATAACATTGGAAACTATGTTCTCCCATGCAGTGGGCTTTCTTGTTGTTTTGTTGATGTTTTTTTTTTTTTTTTGCTGTGCAGAAGCTTTTTATTTTGATGTAGTCCCATTTGTTTATTTTCTCCTTAGTCTAAGACTCTTGCCCTGGGATCTGTGTCTGTAAAGATACTGCTACAACATATGTCTGCAATTTTACTGCCTATAGAGTCTTATAGGATTTTTATGGTTTCCCATCTTATATTCAAGTCCTTTAGCCATTTTTAGTTTGTTTTTGTGTATGGTGTAAGAGGCTGTTTTGACTCCATTATATGCTCTTGCCACCTTTGTCAAATATTAATTGAGTATAATGGCTTGGGTCAATTTCTGGATCCTCTATTCTGTTCCATTGGTCTATATGTCTGTTCTTGTGACAATACCAAGCAGTTTTGAGAACTGTGGCTTGGTAATATAATTTTAAAATATATATATTTTATTGATTTTTTTACAGAGAGGAAAGGAGAGGGATAGAGAGTTAGAAACATCGATTCAGCTGCCTCCTGCACACTCCCTACTGGGGATGTGCCCACAACCAAGGTACATGCCCTTGACCGGGATCGAACCTGGGACCCTTCAGTCCTCAGGCCGATGCTCTATCCACTGAGCCAAACTGGTTAGGGCAGGTAATATAATTTGATGTCTGGTATTGTGATCCCTCCAACTTTGTCTTTTTTCTCAGGACAGCTGTGGCTATTGGGGGTCTTTTTTTATTCCAGATGAATTTTTGGAGAGTTTGTTCTAGATCTTTGAAATATGCCATTAGTATTTTGATAGGTATTACATTGAATCTGTAGATTGCTTTAGGTAGTATGGACATTTTAATGATGTTGATTCTACCAGTCCATGAACATGGTATGTTCTTCCATTTGTTTATGTCTTCCTCTATCTCTTTTTCCAATATCCTGTAGTTTTCCAAGTATAGGTCTTTCACGTCCTCAGTTAAGTTTGTTCCTAGGTATCTTAATTTTTTTGGTTCAATGGTAAATGGGATTTTTTTTTCATTTCTCTTTCTGAGTTCATTATTGGTGTATAAAAAGGCCATAGATTTCTGGGTGTTAATTTTGTATCCTGCTACATTGCCAAATTCATTTATTAGGTCTAGTACTTTTTTGATGGATTCTTTGGGATTTTCTATGTATAGTATCATGTAATCTGCAAACAAGGACAGTTTTACTTCTTCTTTTCCAATTTGGATGCCTTTTATTTCTTCTTCTTGTCTGATCACTATGGCTAGTACTTCTAGTACTATGTCGAAAGGAGTGGTGAAAGTGGGCATCCTTGTCTTGTTCCTGTTCTTAGGGAAAATGAGTTTAGTTTTTGCCCATTGAGTATGATGTTGGCTGTAGGTTTGTCATATAGGGCTTTTATTATGTTGAGGTATGATCCTTCTGTTCACACTGTGCTGAGAGTTTTTATCAAGAAAGGGTGTTGGATTTTGTCAAAAGCTTTTTCTGCATCAATTGATATGATTATGTGATTTTTGTCTCTCAGTTTGTTTATGTGATGTATCACATTTATTGATTTGCGGATATTGTGCCATCCTTGCACCCCTGGAATAAATCCCATTTGGTCATGGTGTATGATCTTTCTAATGTATTACTGAATCCAATTTGCTAGAATTTTGTTGAGGATTTTAGCATCTATATTTCATCAATGATATTGGCCTGTAGTTCTCTTTTTTTGTGGTGTCTTCATCTGGTTTTGGGATTAGGGTAATGCTGGCTTCATAGAAAGAGCTTGGAAGTGTTCCTTCCACTTGAATTTTTTGGAATAGTCTGAGTAGGATAGGTTTTAGTTCTTTTTTGAATGCTTGATAGAACTCCCCTGTTAAGCCGTCTGGACCAGAGCTTTTGTTTGCTGGAAGGTTTTTGATCGCTGTTGTAATTTCTTTGGTAGTTATCGGCCTATTCAGGTTTTTTGACACTTCTTGGTTGAGTTTTGGGAGCTTGTATTTTTCTAAGAATAAGTCCATTTCATATAGGTTGTCCATTTCGTTGGAATAGAGTTGTTCATAGTATTTTTTCATAATCGTTTGCATTTCTGTGGGATCGGTTGTTATTTCACCTCTTTCATTTCTGATTCTGTTTATTTGGGTCCTCTCTCTTTGTTCTTAGTGAACCTGGCTAGAGGTTCATCAATTTTGTTTATCCTTTTAAAGAACCAGCTTTTGGGCTTGTTGATCTTTTGTATTGTTTTTTTGGTCTCTATGTCGTTTATCTCCACTCTGATCTTTATTATTTCCTTCCTTCTGCTTATGCTGGGCTTTTTTTTTTTTTTTTTTTTAAATATATTTTATTGATTTTTTACAGAGAGGAAGGGTAAGAGATAGAGAGCCAGAAACATCGATGAGAGAGAAACATCGATCAGCTGCCTCCTGCACATTCCCCACTGGGGATGTGCCCGCAACCCAGGCATATGCCCCTGACCGGAATCGAACCTGGGACCATTCAGTCTGCAGGCCGACGCTCTATCCACGGTTTTGGCTGCTGGGCTTTTCTTGTTGCTCTCTTTCTAACTCTTTGAGTTGTAGGGTTAGATAATTTATTACCATTGTTTCTTGTTTTCTGAGGCAGGCCTGTAGAGCTATGAACTTCCCTCTCAAGACTGCTTTCACTGTGTCCCATAGATTTTGGATTGTTGTGTTTTTATTGTCGTTTGTTGCCATGATGCTTTTTATTTATTCTTTGATCTCTCTGGTAACCCAGTCATTGTCTAATAACATTCTATATAGCCTCCAGGTGTTTGATTTTTAAAAAAATATATTTTATTGATTTTTTTACAGAGGAAGGGAGAGGGATAGAGAGTTAGAAACATTGATGAGAGAGAAACATCGATCAGCTTGCCTCCTGCACAATCCCACTGGGTACACACTGCCCACAACCAAGGTACATGCCCTTGACCGGAATCAAACCTGGGACCCTCGAGTCCACAGGCTGATGCTCTATCCACTGAGCCAAACCGTTTAGGGCGGTGTTTGATTTTTTTATTGTTTTTATTGTAGTTGATTTCTAGTTTTATGCCATTGTGATCTCAGAAGATGCTTGATAGGATTTCTATTTTCTTGACTTTGAAGAGACTTTGCCTGTGACCCAATATATGATCTATCTTTGAAAATGACCCATGTGCACTTGAGCAGAATGTATACTCTGTGGCTTTGGGGTGAAATGTTCTGAAGATGTCAATTAATTCTATCTGATCTAGTGAGTCATTTAGGATTGATGTTTCTTTGCTAATATTTTGTTTAAAGGATATTTTCAGTGGTGATAGTGGGGTATTAAATTCCCGTACAGTGACTGTATTGCTGTCAATCTCTCCCTTGATATCCTCCAGAAGTTTTTTTATGCATTTGGGTGCTCCTGTATTGGGTGTGTATATGTTTACCAGAATTATTTCTTCTGGTTGGATTGCTCCCTTTAGTATTATGAAGTGGCCTTCCTTACCTCTTGTTATGTCCTTCACTTTGAGATCTAATTTGTCAGATATAAGTATTGCTACTCCAGCTTTTTTTTTCCATTTCCATTCACCTGAAAAACCTTTTTCCATCTCTTCATCATCAGTCTGTGTGAGTCCTTTTTTCTGAAGTGGGTTTCCTGTAGACAGCAGATATATGGGTCATGTTTTCTTATCCACTCAGCTACCCTATGTCTTTTGATTGGGGCATTTAATCCATTCACATTTAAAGTTATTATTGATAGGTACTTGTTTGTTGCCATTTTTATTCTTTATGCCTGTGTTCCTTCTTCATTTCCGATTTCTTCTTTTAACAGTAGACCCTTTAGCATTTCTTGCATTGCTGGTTTGGTGGTAATAAACTCCCTTAGTCCTTTTTTTGTCTGTGAGGCTCCTGATTTCACCCTCAATTTTGATTGATAGCCTTGCTGGGTACAGTATTCTTGGATTCAGACCCTTACTTTGCATGACTTTCTATATTTCATTCCATTCCCTTCTTGCCTGGTGTGTTCCTGTTGAGAAATCAGTCGCTAGTCTGATGGGGGATCCTTTGTAGGTAACTTTCTGTCTCTCTGTCCGCTTTTAAGATTCTTACTTTGTCATTGGTGTTTGCCAATTTAATTATAATGCCCCTTGGTGTCGGTCTTTTGGGGTTCATTTTGTTTGGGACTCTGAGCTTCTTGGATTTGTGTGTTTTCTTCCCTGTATCAGGGAAGTTTTCTGTCATTATTTCTTCAAACAGGTTTTCTATTCCTTGCTCAGTTTTCTCTCATTCTGGCACCCTGATTTGTGTTGTCCCGAAGTTCTCTTAAGGTCTCCTCCTGTTTTTTAAGTTTTTTTTTTCTAGATGCTGCTCTGCTTGAGTATTTTTTCCTATTTTGCCTTCTAGCTCACTGATGCAGTCCTCTGCTCCTTCTAGTCTATGGTTGATGCTTTCTATTGAGTTCTTTATAGCAGCGATGTCATTTTTCATTTTTACTTGGTTCTTCTTCATTTCCTCTTGGTTCTTACACATATTATTGAATTTATCTTCCATTCTTTTCAGTGACCTTATGACCATTTCTCTGAAATCCTTTTCTGACATACTGCTTGCCTTCATTTCGTTTACTTCCTTTTCTGGTGCTACCTCCTTTTCTTGCATATGCGGTCTGTTTCTTTGTCTCCCCATGATCTCTCTCCTCCGGGTGTCTGGTTATGTAGCTCTCTCCTGCATTGATTTAAAGGCACAAAATACAACACAAGGCACAATGCACAAGGCACCAAAGACGAGTGTATTCACGATACTAATAACCCCAAATAAAGGTGACCACCAGAGAAAAGAGATTTAGCGGAAAGGGAAAAAAAAGGAGTGCAGAAATGATATTGAGAATAGGAAGAAAAGAAAGAGAGTAAAAAGGAAGAGGGCAAAAACTATTTATATGGGGAGCAAACTCCAAGAGAACAACCACTAATCCCCAAAACTGCAAACAACAAATACCCAGAGATGAATGCAAACTACAAACAACAACTAATAACAAGTGAGGAGAGGAAAAACAGAAGCAAAAAACAAACAAAAAAGAAACAATCTTACACACAAGCACAAAAAAAACCCCCAATCTAATCAGCAATCAAGCAAACAATAATAGGACAGAGAGAAAGCAAGGCAAAACAAAATAAAACCAAAAAACCTAGAACAAAAAAAGCAAAGCAAAAAAAAAGGGAAGAGGGAGAAAAAATTTGGATAGTGAAGAAAGAGAAGAGAGAGGTGTGTATGGACTTAGAGCAGGGGATCTGAAATTAGATATATAAGTAGGATGAATTTTTAATGGGGTAAAAAGAAGTAATAGGTAAAATCTAAAGCAGGAATAGGGTAAGAGAAAGAGGACAACAAAAGGGGGAATTAAGGAGGACTGTTGGTATAAAGGTAAAGTTGAGATAGAGTAAAATGATGCTAAAGGAAAAATGAAAATAGAAAGTAGACCACTAATCCCAAAATAAAATAAAATAAAATAAAGAGAAAATGACATTTTTTTAAAAAGATAAAATAGTGGTAGTAATAATACTGATTAAAAATAAAAATATAATAATTAAAAAGGTAAAATCAAGTGAGTAAAAAAAGTTTCCTAAGTAAAAGATAAAAAAATAAAAATGTGCAGTAGTGAAGGTCATTCACTTCCTCTATGCCGGGGTCCAACCCCAGCAGGTCCAGGGGTCCCCAAAGGTGTGGATGGAGTCGGCGAAGAAGGAAGGACACAGAGACAGCGTTCAGTTGATCAGCAGCCTAGCCAGGATCTCTAGCCCGGATCTCCAGCCAAGTTCTGGTCTGGATCTCCAGAGAGGTTCTGCTGTTTATTGTCTTGTTACATCCGTATTTATACCAGTTGATTTTAATCCTGTTAATTTCTATTACAAAGGTTAGGGCCTTTCTTATCTCCATTCCAGGGAGTAAAGATTATGTAGCTTAAGCATGATTGTTTGTAGTGATTAACTACCTGCCTGGCACTTAGTTAAGGAGTTTCATCCCCTCCCTGACTTCAGGGAAAAATTCCTACCTGGGGAAACAACCTTTCTAGGAGAGGCATCCCCTCCCTGACTTCAGGGAAAAATTCCTACCTGGGGAAACAACCTTTCTCGGAGAGGTGACCTTGGTTAAAACACACAGCGCTAAGGGGAGCAAACATATTAAGAACAGTATGCTATATACGCCAGGTCCCTTGAAACATATGCTGTGCAGATGTTTCTTTCCTGCAGCGACTGTGTCAAGCAGCAAGGATGGACCGGCTTCCAGCACCTCTACTGTTTTGTTTGACATGCCTGTTTCCTGTCAGGTAGTCAGGACAGTATTGAAGTTCCCAGGGTTCCACTGCTCCTCTGTGTTGTAAGCCACAGTACTGATTTTCAAGTAGGCAGTATTTCTTTGTTTCTCAGACTCCTTTATTTGTGTTTACACAAGAGTCAATTTGTGATTCAACCCCTGGGTGGCAGTGGATTGACCTCCAGGGCTATAAGTCCTCTCTAGCCAGTATTTAGCTTTTGTTTTCCTGTTGCACTTAGTACTGGTTTGGGAGAATGGACTGCCCCAGAGCTGGTTCTCTGATTGTTACTCCCTGCTCTGATCCCCAGGTTCCACAAAAACAACTTTCCCCTGCAGTTTCTTAGAGTGTTCCCAATTGGGAGATCCTATGTACTGGGCTTAGTACTCAAAAGCAAGGATAGAAAGAGAAAAAAAAGCCAGAGTAAGTGCGTGAACTCGCGATTTTTACCCTCCAGCACTGCGTGCAACTCTGTGAATGTTACTGTGCGGGTCTTTTTTTCCCCTGACACTAAGCAGCCAGCACAGTGGTAAAATTTCAAGCTGCCTTTTTGCGCTCAGTCCAGCTATACTTTGACTTTTAGAGTTGCCTTCTGCCAGCAGCCTGCAGATCCCCTTCCACATTTGCAGATCACGCTAGCCCCAACAGCCGTCGATTTTGTGGGGCAAAGACTTCCTGCTAGTTTCCGTTGCACGTTTCTCTCTCCAGCCTGGATCGCAGACCTCACCTTTCCCTAGGCGAAATCTGACCTTTCCGTGAAAAGGTGCAGGGCTCATCTGAGTCCGTGTATTTGCGCTGCTTGAGATCCAGTGTTTCTGGGTTCACAGCTGGTCCCTGGGTATTGTGGTTGTAGAGTCCCTGGATGTATAAGCTTTCGATAACAGCCACTCTCCCCTTCAAGATGGCGCAGAGAGCCACTCTCCCCTTCAAGATGGTGCAGTCTCCGCGGCCGAGCCAGTGGCTCCAGGAGAGATTTCAGCAGCAGTGGAAGCTGCCCGGTCAGGGGAGCCCGGTCTGGCAGTCCCCAACAGTCCTTTGGAGTATAGCTGTCTCTCACCCACAAATATACACTCCCTGTATGACCACACACTCTCCTTTCGTTCTCTCACTCACACACTATCTTACAGTCTGCCTTCCCGTCGGAAGCCATCTTCCTACTCTCTGATCTGTGTTTTGTTTTTTATTTTTATTACAGAAATCCTTAGACATATACAAAAAGGACATTTATAAAGAACCCCCATGTATTCATCACTTAGCTTCAGTAGTTAACAACTTTTCTTTCCAGGTCATTTTACCTGTATCTTTCAAAAGGTCTAACAATTACAACTTTACAAAAATACACGTATATACTTACCTGGCACGGGAGATACAGTGATCACGAAGGTGGTTTTCCCAGGGTGAGGCTTATCCACTGCACTCCGGATGTGCTGACCCCTGCAATTTCCCCAACTGTGGGAAACTCTAGTGCATAATTTGTGGTGGTGGGGGACTGCATTTGTGCTCTCCCCTGTAAAAAAAATAAACACTTATATCCAGTGTTGGCAAAATTATACAATAACTATATATCATCTACTACCCAGCCCCATTTTCAAATTTTCCCACTTAACTCAAAGATATTTTTTACAGTGTTTTGAATAAATCCCAAATGAGATCCTTGTATTGTATTTTTTTTTAAAAAAATATATCTTATTGAGTTTTTTACAGAGAAGAAGGGAGAGGAGAGAGTTAGAAACATCGATGAGAGAGAAACATCGATCAGCTGCCTTCTGCACACCCCCTACTGGGGATGTGCCTGCAACCAAGGTACATGCCCTTGACCGGAATCGAACCTGGGACCCTCCAGTCTGCAGGTCGACACTCTATCCACTGAGCCAAACCGGTTAGGGCTGTATTTTTGATACATTAATCGACAACATTAACTGTCCCATCCCCCTCACCCTATTATTTTTTTTCATCATCATGAGGTTTAAAAAATGTTTATTAAAAAAAATTTTTTTTAAATATATTTTATTGGTTTTTTTACAGAGAAGAATGGACAGAGCAGGGTAACGATTAAAGAACGAGCTCTGGACAGTTGACCTCCCCAAACCAGTTTTAAGTGCAATAGAGAAAATAAACCCTTGCTACTGCATAGAGAAGCCTTATAGCCTCAGAGGCCAACCCAAAAACACTGCCACCCAGAGGCTGAGCCACAAACTGACTCTTAGCTAAATACAAATTAAGGCAGTCTGGGACACAAATACGGCCTGCTTTAAAATCAGGACTGTGGTTTACAACACGGAGGAACAGTGTATCGCAGGGAAATTCAACACTCTCCTGAATACCTGGCAGGACTAAGGCGAGCTAGACTGACGAGTAGAAGAACCGAAGGACCTTCACTACTGCAATTTTTTTTTTCTTTTTTCACCTTCTAACTAAGAAACCAATTTTTTTTTCTTCTTTTTCCATCACCTGATTTTACCCTTTTAATTACTACATTTTTATTTCTAACCATTATTATTACTGCTACCATTTTACCATTTTTTAAAGTGCCATTTTATTTTCTCTTCGTTTTATTTTGGGATTAGTGTTCTCCATTCTATTTTCATCGTTCCTTTAGCATCAATTTTCCCTACCTCAATTTTACCTAAATGCTAAAACCCTCTCCCTCACTTTTCCCCTTTTGTTGTCCTGTTTCTCTTGCCCTATTCCTGTTTTAGATTTTCCCTATTCCTTCTGTTTACCTCCTGTCAAAATTTCACCCTACGTATATATCCTATTTCCAATCCACTGCTCTAAATCCTTATATACAGAGAAGAAGGGAGAGGGATAGAGAGTTAGAAACATTGATGAGAGAGAAATGTCAATCAGCTGCCTTCTGCACACCCCTTACTGGGGATGTGCCCTTGACTGGAATCGAACCTGGGACCCTTCAGTCCACAGGCCAATGCTCTATCCACTGAGCCAAACCAGTTAGGGCTAAAAAAAAAATTTTAAATTTTTTTATTGATTTCAGAGAGGAAGGGAGAAGGAGAGAGATATAGAAACATCAATGATGAGAGAGAATCATTGATCGGCTGCCTCCTGCACATCCCACACTGGGGATTGAGCCCGAAACCCAGGCATGCGCCCCCACTGGGAATCGAACCATGACCTTCTGGTTCATAGGTCAATGCTCAACCACTGAGCTATGCCGGCTGGGCTTTTTAATTCTGTTTGGCTAATCCTCATCCAAGGATATTTTTCTCATTGTTTTTTTTGTTTGTTTGTTTTGTATTGTTTTTTTAGAGAGAGAGTAGAAGAAAGCGGGGGGTGGGGGGAGAGATAAAGAGAGATATTGATGTCAGAGAGACACATTGATTGGTTGCCTCCTGCACTCTCCAATCAGGGCGAGTATCAAGCCTGCAGCCAAAGTACTTGCCCTTAAGCAGAATTGAACCCTTGACCCTCCAAGGGCCAATGCTCTACCACTGATCCAAGCCAGCCAGGGCATGAATTATATTTTTATTTATTGATTTTATTAAATTTATTGGGGTGACTGTGGTTAACAAGATTATATAGGTTTCAAGTGTACATTTCTATGATATAAGACCTGTATATTGCACTTGTGTGTCCACCACCCAAAGCCAAACCATCTGTTGTCAACATATATTAGGCCCCCATTACTCCCACCGCTTTCTGGCAACCACCACACTGCTGTCTGTCTATAAGTTTCAGTTGTATATCTCACATATGAGTGAAATCATATGGTTCTTAGCTTTTTCTGACTAATTTCCCTAGCATAATATTCTCAAGTTCCATCCATGTTCCCAAATGGCAGTATTTCATCTTTACTTATGCTCTGTAATAATTCCATTCTCTATATGTTACCACATCTTTATCCAATCCTCTGTTGAAGACACTTTGGTTGTCTCCATGTCTTGGCCGCCATGAATAATGCTGCAGTAAACATAGGGGTGCATATATCTTTGCAGCATATATCTTTGCAAATACATGTTTTCGAGTTTTTCAGGTAGATACCCAAGAGAGGGATTGCTGGGTCATATAGTAACTCTTAATTTTTTGAGGAACCACCAGACTGTTTTCCATAGTGGCTGTGCCATTCTACACTCCCACCAGCAGTGAATGAGGGTTCCCTTTTCTCCACAACCTCTCCAACACTTGTTATTACTTGTCTTGTTGATAATAGTAATTCTAACAGGTGTGAGTGGTATGGTATCTCATAGTTTTTTGTTTATGTTAATCCTTACATGATTTTTTTTCTCATTGCTTTTTAGAGAGAGTGGAAGGGAGGGGGAGAAAGAGAGAGAAACATAGATGTGAGAGAGACACATCAACTAGTTGCCTCTCACACACGCCCCAATGTGGGCGGGGAGGGGGGGGAGTGAACCTTCTACTTGGGTACATGCCCTTAATCCGGAATCAAACTTGAGACCCTTTGGTGTGTGGGCCAACACTCTAACCATTTAATCACAACAGCCAGGGCTCTCGTTGTAGTTTTGATTTGCATTTCTCTAATAGCTAGTGAGATTGAACATTTTTTCATATATCTGTTGGCCTTTTGTTTGTCTTCTTGCTCACTCTATTTTTTCATTATCATTTATTTGTTGAGACTGGTCATTTGTCCTACTAACTTTTCCACATTCTAAATTTGATTGATCGCATCTTTGAGGTGTCCCTTTAACTTTCCTCCGTATTTCCTGGAAACTTGTAGTTCGATCTAAAGACTAGGTTAGTTTCAGGTCAGTTTTCTTTCGGCAAGGTGATGTGTACTTCCTATTATTTCCTATTTATGTCAGCAAGCATATATTGTCAGAGTTTACCCCTTAATAGTAATATTAAGATTGAGTTAGTCATGTTGTGAGCCTGATTAGTCTATTATAAAGTTCCTTACTGTGATACTGTGATTTATAATAAATGAATATTTGATCTTTGTCTAGTTTATGGCACAGAGCTCCTGAAATCCTTGGAATTTCCTAAGTGATAGTAGTGGTAAAGATGCCATTTGTATGTCTTTTGTTATGTTAATGGGGTGACTTTGGACCCATCTTAGGATGGGGCCTGATTGCCTAAACCTTCTTTGCCATGGCTGTTGTGGCTCAGTTGGTTGGGAATTGAAACCTCAGTGCACTGGAGGACTGTTAACTCCCAGTCAGGGTACATGCCCCAATTGCGGGCATCCCCCTTAGGGGGCAAGTAGGGGGCCAGACAATCTATGTTTCATTCTCACCCTCTCCCTCTCTCTCTCTAAAAGTCAATTCAAAAATAAAGAACCAACGTTGTGACTCGAGGGTTAGAACTTTCAGTCCTACCTCCCTGACTTCAAAGGAGGGGATAGGGGCTGGAGGTTGAAACTGTCTCCAATCATGCTTAGGGAATGAATCGCCATCAAAACCCAAAAGAATGGAGCTCAGAGAGCTTCTGGGTTGGTGAACATCTGGAGATTCTGGGAGAGTGGTGTGCTTAGAAAGAACATGGACTCTCTGAGCCCTTTCCCCATACCTTGTCCTATGCAGCTCTTCCATCTAGCTGTTCCTGAGTTACAGTAAACCCTCGATTTTTCGGACCTCGATTTAACAGATTTTAGATTGAAGGGACTAAATTTCAGGTCCATATGTCATATGTGAAAATTAGCAGCCTGTTAATTTTAAAGTGCTTTTAACCAAGATTTGCTTATAATTATATTAACAGGTTCTTTTGTTGTTATTAATTTACTGTTATTTTAAATAAATTTTAGCAAATAGACCATATGTTAGAAAAAACCACTGTAGTAATTTTGCTGACATAAATAAATATTATATATCTACAATTATAGTCTACATATTTAAATCCAAGAGTCACCGCTTGTAAACAATGTTTGGGGAATGATTAGCACGTGATCACACCGCAACTTAAACGATAATTGGTTCTGGTTCTGTTATCTGTGATATGACTTTCTGCAGCAGTTTTGTTTTGTTGTTGTTGATCCTCACCTTAGGATATCTCCACTGATTTTTTATTTTTATTTTTATTTTCTTAGAGAGAGTGGAAGGGAAGGGACGGGGGACAGAGACATCTGTGTGAGAGGAACACATCAATTGGTTGCCTTCCATACATGCCTGGCTCTGCAGCAGGTTTAATGTCTGATGTTCCAACTTGAGTTAAGCCCTAGTATGTGCAGTTATTTACTAGCAGTGACTGTTGAATGCACACATTTACTAGACCTATTCAGTATAAATTTAAAATTACAGTCATACGTATAGCAAACTTTTCTGTGAAATGAAACTTTTCATACATATTTAATTTTAATTATACAAACGTGTCTACATAAGTAAAAACAGATAAACTAACATTTGTCAATTTTTTAACACATGCATTCGGAAAACCTACTTTATTATATAACAGACTTTTGCCTTTAATGGAGACCCCAGTAAGAACCATGTTTCCCTGAATCCTGTGAGCTGCTCTAGAAAATTAATTGAAGTCAAGACGGGGGATCATGGGAACCCTCTGATTTATAGTTAGTTGTTCAGAAGTACAGGTGACGACCTGAACTCAGCAATTGGTGTCTGAAGCAGGGCACGTACATGACAGTTTTATAGGACTGAGCCCTTAACCTATGGGATCTGATGTTATCTCCAGGTAGATATTGTCAGAATCAAGTTGAATTATAGGACAGCCAGTTGTTGTTGCAAAATTGCCTAGTTAGGTGGGAACACATCCTACACCCAACACCTCCCCCATCCCCAGGTGGAATGTGATGCAGAATTGTGTATTCACTAAATTTTCAGCTAATGGTTTAGCATTGAGTGAATTCTTGAATTGGTATTAATTTGTTACCTTTTTTCTCCTTTCCTAGGAATCCATACCTGTTTTGTATGTAAACAGAGTGGGGAAGATGTTAAAAGGTGCCTTCTGCCCTTGTGTGGAAAGTTTTATCATGAAGAGTGTGTCCAGAAGTACCCACCCACTGTCATGCAGAACAAGGGCTTTCGGTGCTCCCTCCACATCTGTATAACCTGCCATGCTGCTAATCCAGCCAGTGTTTCTGCATCTAAAGGTATGGGTTGTGAACCAATCTAATTGTAAAATCTCAGTTTCATTGGCAGTGGATGTTTCCAGATGCCACGTGGCATGTCGCTTCATGACCTATCTAACTTTTGTCAGAGTACCAGTATTTTATGTGAGAGACAAGAGAATAATGGATTAAATAGCCATCACATTGTATTCTATGGAGTGCTAACATTATGTGGTTGTTTTAAATATTGGATTTTGTGTCTTCATCCCCTTACCTACTCCATTAGACCATAGTCTATTCTCCTGAGGACCCTTTATATCTGCACTTGTCAGATATGATATCATTTAGACATGCATGTAGGTCAGAATTGAGGTTTTTGTTTTGTGTTGATTTGCTTTTTTTTTTTTTTTTAATGGGAACACCTATCTTGAAAGCCTTTTTCTGCTTCATAGGTGGAAAACTGAGGTTTCTAAAACTATATGTGGATATATATAATGCAAGAGCTTTTTTTTTTATTGATTTCAGAGAGGAAGGGAGAGGGAGAGAGAGGTAGAAACATTAATGATGAGAGAGAATCACTGATCAGCTTCCTCCTGCACGCCCCCTACTAGGGATCGAGCCCACAACCCAGGCATGTGCCCTTGACCAGAATCAAACCCAGAACCCTTCAGTCTCTAGGCTGACGCTCTATCCACTGAGCAAAACTGGCTAGGGTTTGTTTTGTTTTTGTTAATCCTCACCAGAGGATATTTTTCCCATTAATTTTTTTTTTTTTAAGAGTGTAAGGGAGGGGAACAGAGAGAGAGAAACATCAGTGTGAGAGAGACACATTGATTGGTTGCCTTCTGTACCCGTCCTGACCAGGGCCTGGGATCGAATCCACAACCAAGGTATATGCCCTTTACTGGGAATGGAACCTTGCGTTCTTTCAGTCTGAGAGCTGATGCTCTAAGCACTGAACAAACCAGCCAGGGCGGTAACTCAAGTTTTTAAATCTGTTCCTACTGGGAAAACAATCATTTGTTTCTGTTCAGTAATAGTGGGTCTCTTACTGGTTGTCTTTTGTTGTTGTTGTTGTTAATCCTCACCCGAGAATATTTTTCCCGTTGAGTTTTAGAAAGAGTAGTGGAAGGGGGAGGGAGAGACTGAAAGACACATCCAATGGTTGTCTCCTGCAGGGGAACCAGGTTCAATTTCAGGTACCTTGGTTGCACACTGGCCAGGGCAGTCTTGCCTTTTTAAAAAAAAAATCCATCTTTTAAGCAGACTGGCAATACCTTTGGTAAGTTGATTTCCAGGCCCTGTAGATCTCATTAGTCTTAAGCATAATAATTTAACTTGCATGATCAAATTTGCAGTTTAACCATCATGTACCTTCCTGTTTTCAGTTGTTATTGTAGATTACATTTAGGTGGTTTGGTAATGGTTTTTAGTTGGTGAAATATTTAGAGGATATAGTTCATCTAGAAGGGGTGGAGGAGTTCATTCAAGAATCACAGCACCAGGTAACAAAAGTAAGCAAGAGCCTTCCTGCCAGCTGTCCTTTTATTCTGATAGTTCACACCCCCACGTCCCATTTAGTTTGCTGGCGATTTCAGGTTTCCTAGGAGTCAGGGCAGTGGTTTGAAAAGGGCTTTCCTTGGTGAGGCAGGCTCACTTACAGTTGTGGGATCTGACTCCTTATGTTGAAGTCACATAGCTCCCACCTGAGCTTTTCTTAGTGAATTGGTTGTTAAAGATCACCTGCCGTAGAAGTGCTTCCTTTTATCTGTGACATTTTCTCAGTTCTAGCAAATAAACTTGAATAACGCACATTTTAAGTATTTACTCTCTTCATGTGTTTTTTTGCTCCTCCCTTGTTTTCTTGATTCTCAGGTCGTCTGATGCGATGTGTCCGCTGCCCTGTGGCATACCATGCCAATGACTTTTGTCTGGCTGCTGGGTCAAAGATACTTGCTTCTAATAGTATCATCTGCCCAAATCACTTTACACCCAGGCGAGGCTGCCGAAATCATGAGCATGTTAACGTTAGTTGGTGTTTTGTATGCTCAGAAGGTAAGACATAATTTCTTGATGTATGAATAGTCTAAAAAGAGATTAGTACTGTGTGTGTGTGTGTGTGTGTGTGTGTGTATGTGTGTACATACACACTTTGAAATCCTCAACAGAAGATATGTTTGCATTGATTTGAGAAAAAGAGGAAGGTGGGGAGTTGGGGGAAAGAGAGAAACACCAATGTGAGAGAGAAACATCAATTGCCTCCTGTACACTCCCCAACTAGGAATCAAACCCAAAACATAGGTATGTGTCCTGACCAGAAATCAGACCCACGGCCTTTTTGTTTATGGGATGATGCTCCACCCAACTGAGCCACTCAGCCATGGCAGATACTTTAATTGCAACAAAAAACTTTCTTCACATCGCCACTACAAGAAATATTGGGAATTGATGTCCTGAATTAGTGATAGCATAGCAGAACTTTCAAACTTGGTTTTGTTCCCCCTTAAGGAGAGGTTTTGTTTTTATTTTGAATAATGACTTGATTTTATCAAAATGTTAAAAAATTTAAGCACTAAAGAAAAAGACAGGAAAAAGGAGACAGAATCACTCTTGGGAAATGAGGTGATGTCAAATGGTACAAACTTCTAATTATACTATGAATAATTTGGGGGGATATAATGAACAGCTTGGTCACTATAGTTAACAATACTGTATTATATATTTGAAAGTTAAGATAATAGATCTTAAAAGTTCTCACCACCAAAAAATAAGAAATTGTAACTGTGATGGATGTGTTACCTAATCTTATTGTGGTCATCTTTTCACAGTATAGACATATATTGGGTCACTATGCTGTATACTTTAAACTTATTCAATCTTATATGTAAACTATATCTCAGTAAAGCTGGAAAATGAAGAAGAGAAAAAGAAAAAAGAATGAGCGAACAATTCCCAAATCATCTGAGTCTCACCATCAGAAAAAAAAATTGTTTAATATTAAGTGATATTACTCCAGATACGTGTATATAACTCAATAGAAGCAATTCTAGAAGATGATATCATGGTATAATTGTGTGTTTTTTAAATTTTTACATGAATTTAAATGGAAGAAACAAAGGGAAAGTGGAGAAATTTATGAATTTCCTTACTATTAGGGATATTAATATGTTACTAAAAGGTCTTATAAAGTGGAGGAAAAACTAATTTTATATCTTTTTATATATATTCAATTTAAAAATATTTCTCTTCTAGTACAGAGTCAATATTATCCTTATACAGTTTCTTTTTCTGATTTTTGCTAGTTAAGTGGAGGATTTAGTATTCATTGCTGGTCCACTTACTGTAGTGATTATTGTTCTGAATTTTTCTCTTGATTTTCTGATTGTCTAAGAAGCACCCACAGGTGCTATACTTCTCCATTTGAGGCTGTTTGGCATTTACCTGTGTACAAGAAGCACATTTTGGGTTACTTAACCTTTGTACTAGAAGCACATGCTGGCTTATCCTTATCTAATAAAAGGGAAACATGGTAATTGGCTTTCGACCGCTACCCTTCCCATTGGCTAATCAGCGAGATATGCAAATTAACCGCCAGCCAAGATGGCGGCCAGCAGCCAGGCAGCTTAAAGCGAACATGAATGAGGCTTGCTTGCTTCAGTGACAGAGGACTCCAACGTTCCCCGCCTGCCTTGCCGGCCTCTGACCTGGCAGTTTGAAACATTGTAACAAATATAGAAGCTAAACAAAACCCCAGAAACCTGCTTTCAGCGAGCCGGGATCTCAGAGCTGGAGTTGATACAGAGTTTCGATTATAGAACACAAACAAACCAGATACCTGCTTTCAACAGCAGAGGCCTCAGAGCTGGAGCCAGACCTAAAGCTGGCCCAGAATAAAAAAAAAGAAAAAAGAAAAAAAGGAGCGGTTGGGAGCTTCAGTCACCCGCCAGCCTGAAAACAGCCCTCATCCCCTCACCGAGGCTGGCCAGGCACCCCAGTGGGGACCCCCACCCTGATCCAGGACACCCTTCAGGGCAAACCAGCCAGTCCCTACCCGTGCACCAGGCCTCTATGCTATATAGTAAAAGGGTAATATGCCTCCCAGCACTGGGATCAGCAGAGGCGCGAGGCCTCCCGGCACTGGGATCAGCGTGACAGGAGGCAGCGCCCAAACCCCCTGATCGGCCCTGCGGCTCTGTGTGTGATAGGGTGCGGCACCCCAAACCCCCCCCCCCCCCCCCGGGCCCTGCTCTGTGTGTGACGGGGTAGAGCCATAACCTCCCCATCGGCCCTGCCCTGAGTGTGACAGTGGTGGCTCCCCAATCCCCTGATTGGCCCTGCTCTGTGGGTGATAAGAGGGCGGCGCCCCAACCCCGTGACACGCCCTGCTCTGTGTGTGACAGGGGGCGGTGACCCAACTCCCCTATCGGCCCTACTCTGTGAGTGACGGGGGGAGCTCCCAAACCCCCTGATGGGCCCTACTCTGTGCGTGACAGGGGGGAGCTCCCCAACCCCCTGATGGGCCCTGCTCTGTGCGTGACAGGGGGCAGCGCCCCAACCCCCTGATTGGCCCTGCTCTGTGCGTGACGGGGTGGCGCCGCAACCTCCCCATCGACCCTGCCTTGAGTGTGACAGGAGGCGGTGCCCCAGCCCCCCAATTGGCCCTACCCTGAGCATGACTGAGGGTGGCATTGCAACCTCCCGATCCACCCTGCTCTGTGCATGACGGGGCAGTGCCCCAACTCCCCAATCGGCCCTGCTCTGAGCCCGACCAGGGGCTGCACCTAGGGATTGGGCCTGCCCTCTGCCACCCGGGATCAGGCCTAAGCCAGCAGGGCGTTATCTCCCGATGGGTCCCAGACTGGGAGAGGGCACAGGCCGGGCTGAGGGACGCCCCCTTACCCCCCGAGTGCACAAATTTTTGTGCACCGGGCCTCTAGTTATAAATGTTTAGGCTGTGTGTGTGTGTGTTTTAAGACGAGTGTGGACATTGCTCCACTGTCTTCTGATGTTGAGGATGGCACCAGTTTTCTTACCCAGTTTTCTCATTCCTTTTTAAATTGTATAAAATTTGTTAACTAGCAACTTTTGGGGAACAATTTCCCTAACTTCATTTTTTTAAACAAAATATATTTTATTGATTTTTTACAGAGAGGAAGGGAGAGAGATAGAGAGTTAGAAACATCGATGAGAGAGAAACATCGATCAGCTGCCTCCTGCACATCTATTGGGGATGTGCCCGCAACCCAGGTACATGCCTCTTACCAGAATCGAACCCAGGACCTTTCAGTCCGCAGGCCGACGCTCTATCCATTGAGCCAAACTGGTTTCGGCCTAACTTCATTTTTTGAATATCTACTTACTAGAGGTCCGGTGCACAAATTTGTGCACAGGTGGGGTCCCTCGGAGTGGGCTGCAGAGATCGGGCCCCAGCCTTGCAGCCCCTCCTTGGCCTGGCACCCCCCCCCTCACCTGCTCCACCATCCCTCCTGTGGTGTGATCAGTCGGGGCCGCGCGCCCCCTCTCCCCCCCCCCGCTCCCTCAGCACCTGGGAGCCGTGCGGCGATTGGGCCCTGCTTGCTCCCGCCATGTTCCGCGCCACCCCATGGTGGTCTGCGCACATCATAGCAAGCTGCGAACTCTGGGTGGAATGACTGCCCAAGGACAATTTGCATATTAGGCTATTATTATATAGGATTGGTGATGCAATTTTATGAAAACTTGGCTGGTTATAAACATGTTGATGGACTAGTTTTAAAAAAAACAAGGGAAGAACCAAGATGGCGGCAGAGGTTAACGCCGGAGTTTGCTGCTTTGAACAACTACTTCAAAAGTGAAACTAAAAGACAGAACGGACATCACCAAGAACCACAGGAACGCTGGCTGAGTGGAAGTCCTACAACTAGGAGGAAAGAGAAACGCATACGGACACTCAGAGGAGGCGCAGTTCTGAAGTCAAATTCTGATGTGCGGAGTGCGCGGAGCAGGCTGGCGGCGGAGGGCGCGGTTGTTGTTTTCAATGGGAGGGAGTCGCAGACTCTGAGCTCCAGATACAGGCGAGTCTTTAGGGACCCAGACTCAAACGGGAGAAGCGGGACTGTCTGGCTTCGGTCAGAGCGAGTGCAGCTTTCTTTCCGAGCTTTGCAGCGGGTGCTGGGACTCAGAGAGGCAGAGCCCCTGGGGACAGGACTGAGAGCCACCATAACTGCTCTCTCCAGCCCACCCTGTTGATCCTGTGCGACCCGCCCCGCCCAAGCCCTGCACAGAGGCATTTGCCGGATAGCCTCAGGCAAAGGCTAGATTAGCACCTCCCTAGAGGACAGAAGTTCTCTCACTGCTGACACAGCTGATTCTCATAGCCACTTGGCCTGGAGGTCAGACCCTCCCTGGTATTAGCTACAACAATCAAGGTTTAACTATAAGACTGCGCACAAAGACCACTAGGGGGTGCACCAAGGAAGCATAACAAAATGCGGAGACAAAGAAACAGGACAAAATTGTCAATGGAAGATATAGAGTTCAGAACCACACTTTTAAGGTCTCTCAAGAACTGTTTAGAAGCCGCCGATAAACTTAATGAGATCTACAAGAAAACTAATGAGACCCTCGATGTTATATTGGGGAACCAACTAGAAATTAAGCATACACGGACTGAAATAACGAATATTATACAGACTCCCAACAGCAGACCAGAGGAGCGCAAGAATCAAGTCATTGATTTGAAATGCGAGGAAGCAAAAAACACCCAACGGGAAAAGCAAAATGAAAAAAGAATCCAAAAATGCGAGGATAGTGTAAGGAGCCTCTGGGACAGCTTCAAGCGTACCAACATCAGAATTATAGGGGTGCCAGAAGATGAGAGAGACCAAGATATTGAAAACCTATTTGAAGAAATAATGACAGAAAACTTCCCCCACCTGGTGAAAGAAATGGACTTACAGGTCCAAGAAGCTCGGAGAACCCCAAACAAAAGGAATCCAAAGAGGACCACACCAAGACACATCATCATTAAAATGCCAAGAGCAAAAGATAAAGAGAGAATCTTAAAAACAGCAAGAGAAAGAAACTCAGTTACCTACAAGGGAATACCCATACGACTGTCAGCTGATTTCTCAACAGAAACTTTGCAGGCCAGAAGGGAATGGCAAGAAATATTCAAAGTGATGAATACCAAGAACCTACAACCAAGATTACTTTATCCAGCAAAGCTATCATTCAGAATTGAAGGTCAGATAAAGAGCTTCACAGATAAGGAAAAGCTAAAGGAGCTCATCACCACCAAACCAGGATTATATGAAATGCTGAAAGGTATCCTTTAAGAAGAGGAAGAGGAAGAAAAAGGTAAAGATACAAATTATGAACAACAAATATGCATCTATCAACAAGTGAATCTAAGAATCAAGTGAATAAATAATCTGATGAACAGAATGAACTGGTGATTATAATAGAATCAGGGACATAGAAAGGGAATGGACTGACTATTCTCGGGGGGAAAAGGGGTGTGGGAGATGCAGGAAGAGACTGGACAAAAATCGTGCACCTATGGATGAGGACAGTGGGTGGGGAGTGAGGGCGGAGGGTGGGGCGGGAACTGGGAGGAGGGGAGTTATGGGGGGGGAAAAAGAGGAACAAATGTAAGAATCTGAACAATAAAGATTTAATTAAAAAAAATAAAAAAAACAAGGAACATGTATAATTTAATGAGAATCACCTTTGAGAAATTTGGGTATGCTAAATAATGCTGCCCTGGCCATTGTGGTTCAGTGGTTAGAGTGTTGGCCAGCTCACCCAAGGGTCTCTCTCTGGTTTGATTCCCAGCCAAGGACACATATCTGGGTTGCAGATTCAATAGCCGGTCCCCATTTAGGATGCATGTGGGGAGGCAACCACTCGATGTGTCTCTCTTACATCAATGTTCCCTCCCTTCCCCTCCTCTCCCCTCCCCCTCTCCTCCCCTCCCTCCTTCCCTCCCTCCCTCCCTCCATTGAAAAGCAATGGAAAAAATGTCCTCAGGTAAGGATTAAACAACAAAAATAATGCTAAAGCCAACAAAAAGTAGAATTTTTCTTTTGCTCTCAAGATTTATCTGACATGACAATTGAAGTTAAAACTCCATCTATTGATTAGGGTTTGGATCAGGACATAGTTGGCATCCTCAGATTATGACGTTAATATGTAATAAGTAAAGTAGAAGATTAAGTGCAGTTAATATGTGTAGAAAGTGGAGCTTTGGTGTAGTTAGCAATGTTTCAATGCACAAAGAGGACTATGTTAGCTTTGTTATTGTCCTGTATAAAACTTTATGAATTATACATTCTTTTTTGTTCTTATAATATAAAACTGTCTTGTGGTGAAAACTGCTGCCTATTATTAATCAACTTTCTTTTGTTTAAATAAAGTTAAACACAGAATTTTGGTATTTAGCTGAAACCGGTTTGGCTCAGTGGATAGAGCGTCGGCCTGCGGACTGAGGGGTCCCGGGTTCGATTCCGGTCAAGGGCATGTACCTGGGTTGCGGGCATATCCCCAGTGGGAGATGTGCGGGAGGCAGCTGATCAATGTTTCTCTCTCATCGATGTTTCTAACTCTCTATCTCCCTTCCTCTCTGTAAAAAATCAATAAAATATATTAAAAAAAACTTCATATGTCAAATTTTCTGAAGGATTTGACATCATAGATATTTTTATGCTTAAAAATGTCTAATTTTGTGCCCAAAAAAAGAGCATTTGCAGGAAGTTTTAATTTATTACTTTATTTTGAAGAAAAAGTTATTGTATACTTCAGGAAGCTATTGGTGAAATGCTCCATCTCAAGATACTTGTGAACACTGGTTTAAACGCTTTAAAAGTGATGATTTCAATGTGAAAGACAAAGAACGTCCAGGTCAACCAAAAAAGTTTGAAGACCAACAATTACAAGCATTATTGGATCAAGATGCTTGTCAAACTCAAAAACTACTTGCAGAAAGATTAAATGTTGCTCAGCAAACAATTTCTGATCGTTTACAAGCAATGGGAAAGATTTTAAAGGAAGGAAAATGGGTGCCACATCAACTGAACAAAAGACAGATGAAAACCGAAAACTCATCAGTAAAATGTTGCTTCAACGGCACGAAAGAAAGTCTTTTTTGCATCGAATTGTGACTGGCGATGAAAGTGGATTTATTTTCAGAATCCCAAATGCACAAAATCATGTGTTATTCCAGGTCAACCATTAACATCGACTGCAAGGCCAAATCGCTTCAGAAAGAAGTCAATGCTCTGCGTTTGTTGGGATCAGGTAGGTGTTATGTATTATGAGCTTCTAAAACCAGATGAAACCATTAATACCTACAATAAATAATCAATTTGAACCACGTGAAATGACCAGAATGTGCCAGAAGACACGGCAAAGTAATTTTGCTTCATGATGACACACCATCACACACTTCAAAACCAGTTAAAGACACGTTTAATCCACCCGCCTTATTCACCAGACCTGGTTCCTTCAGATTACTACTTGTTCTTATCCATGTCACATGCACTTTAAAAAATACGAAGAAGTGGAAAACTGGGTCTATGAATGGTTTGCCTCAAAACAAGAAATGTTCTATTGGGACGGCATCCACAAATTATCTGAAAGATGGGGGAAATGTGTAGCTAGCGATGGACATTACTTTGAATAAAGCACTTTTGATGTTTCTCTTGAAATTATCGTGTTTTCTTTGATTACAAAATCCGCCGTTATTAACCAGTATACCTAGTATCCCTGCGAAGCAGGGAGTGCCTAGATACCCTTTATTTGGCTTCCATGAGATCGTAACTCTTTTGTAGTAATGTGAAGATGTTACTTGCCTTTTTAACTTTGTTGACATTTTCACTAATGGTGCAAAATCAATGGTGGGTAAAACTGGCACCTGAACACAAATCAAGGTGATGGCTCCAAAACCTTACAACTCTAAGTGTTCATTGTATTCTTTGTTACCACATACTTGCAGTAAAAATCATGAAAGTTTCACCTAAGACTGTCCTTGATTAAAAGTATTTTAATCAAGTAAATATATTTATTTTATTAAATCTCAACCTTCAAGTGAATATTGCTTTAATATTCTGTGTGATAAAATGGGAAGTACACATGTTTCATACTAATGGTCTAAGTAAAAGCAGTCATGCAATTAGGATGCCAGTCTGAACTAGCTGCCTTATTCATAGAAAACCATTTTTAGTTGTATTACTGACAAACTATGGCTCTTCATACTTGCATATTTATTTGTCAAACTTTTTCTTGAAAATGGATGAAAGCAAGCCTGCCAGTTAAAGAAAAACAACTGACAGAAATTGTTGCCAATCATAAAATTTGAGCTCTTAAGTGAAAATTAGAATTTTGGAAAACTACCACCCTGAGCTTAACAGCTTCCTAGTATCTCCTGATGAAATCATGGTGATATTAACAAAATGTGGCCATTTGTTATTACACAATGAAATAGAATAACTTTGGGAAGATCTAGCTGATTCAGCAAACCATCAGTTTTCATATAACTAATGTGTGATGTTAAAAAAAAAAGAGGCATATATAAAAGATCCATTCAAAGTATAAGACAGATCGATGAATTTTAATGTATTAGTACTAAAAGTTTATTGATATGATTTCAGATTTGATATTGCAAATAAAGTCTATCCTTTGAAGTTTAAGTGTATAGTACCAAAGAAGGAATAATGTACAGTTACTGAGCAAGTTTTTAAAGTACTCCTTTTTTCAACTATTTATCTGTGAGGGATCATTTTCTTTTCCTTTTTTATTTTTAAAATATATTTTATTGATTTTTTTTACAGAGAGGAAGGGATAGGGATAGAGAGTTAGAAACATCGATGAGAGAGAAACATCGATCAGCTGCTTCCTGCTCACTCCCCACTGGGGATGTGCCCGCAACCAAGGTACATGCCCTTGATCGGAATCGAACCTGGGACCCTTGAGTCCGCAGGCTGACACTCTGTCCACTGAGCCAAACCGGTTAGGGCTTCTTTTCTTTTTTTAAAATAAACTTTTGTTTTAAATTGATTTTTAGAGGGGGTGAGAGAGAGAAACATCACTTGGTTGCCTCCTATAAATGACCTGCCTAGGGACCAAACCCACAAATGATATGTGCTCTGACTGGAATTGGAACTCACAATCTTTTAGGTCTATGGGACAACATTCCAAGCAACCGAGCCACCTAGCCAGGTTGAGAGATCATTTTTTTCATGGACATCATCCAAACAACATATTACAACAAATTTAATTTTAATATTTGTAAAAATGTAAAACCTTGAGCACACTAATATTTTGTTTTGGAAAATACATAAAATAGATAATGTTATTTATGTTAACATAATAGATTTGTTGTTAATAAAAATGAATTAATGTTCAATTTTTTTATTAATTTCAGTTTCTGTTTGGTAAATATCAATATTTTTAGCCCACATAAACGATAGTCTTTGGGAATCTCCTTTGTTTTTTAGAATAAAGTGCTAATGCAAAAAAGCCTGAGAACTTCTGATCTCACTGTCTAAGATTATCTTGTTGTTCGAGTACTGGGAGAGAATGAAGTCTTAGAAAAAAATATTTTTGGGGGTGGGCCCATATATAGGAAAAACCGAAGGTGTTATCCAGAGTATTAGGATAATAGTATGGTAAATGGCTAAATTGGAAGGTATCCATTCCTAGAATTCAGCAATGTTTAAATTTTTTTTTTTTATCCTCTTTAACCAAATGGTACTTTTTCATCTTTTGGTTTCCTTTGATGGTTCATGAGTTTTTCCTCTTCTGTCTTCCTGCCTTTCTCTCCTATACATGTCCTTTACTGCCAGTATAGACCCTCCTGCCTGCTTCCCACTTATCTACTCAGATTAATCCTGCTTATTTCTTTCCTCATATTCCATTATGTCCTTCCTGCAAAGCTGATGTGCTTGCCAACTAATTCCTCTCAGCTCTGATATTTGACTATTTTTATTGGGTATTCTTTTTGTCCAGATGTCTTATGAAATATCCTTCTTTGAACACCTAATTCAGATACTTATTGTATGTGAAATACTTCCAGTGTGTCATGAATGCCATATTGGTAAAAGGAAAGTTTTTCTGTTCAGTCCATGTAGTTGGCAAACTATGCTATTATCTTGTGACTCAGCAGATAACAAAGCATAGATAGGAATGTTGTAGAAGGTATTACATTATTGGGGGAGTTAAACTTATGTGACTATGTCATTCTTATGTCTCCTGCTAAAATTGTTTCACTCACCCACAAAATGCACAAGAATAAATGAGTTTCAGAGCATAGAGTACAGGCTATATATATTGAGTAAACAAGTTATTCAAACTTATTTTGTAGCAGCCGACTTTTCCAAATGATATCTCACTCTGAATTTGAACTCCCATATGCAACAGATTAAAGGGTAACTTCTATAAGTGAAGCAAGAGTTGGGTCTTAAGCACATGTACCTGGCCCCCAAAAAACAAATACCCTAAAGCTTGTTTTAAGAGCCTGCTTTAGGTTGAGAAAAGGAAAATAGCACAGGTGGAAAATGTACAAGAATAGTGTCACAAAATTAAGTTTCTTATAGGATTTTACGAGGTAAAGGAGGCACAGTGAGGCCACGATGGATGTGGATGTATACCTTGCTAAGGTTTTATTCCTCACTAATTCCTTAGGGTGAAACTTCAGAGGTACATGTTTGAGCCTGGCATGTTTGAGTCATGTTCATTTCTGGCATAAGATAAGGCTTTTTTGTTTTTGTGTTGTTGTTTTTTTTGGCCTTTATTGATTTCAGAGAGGAAGGGAGAGGGGGAGAGAGGGAATTAGAAACATCAATGATGAGAAAGAATCATTGATTGGCTGCCTCCTGCATGCACCATACTAAGGATCAAGTCCACAACCCTGGCATGTGTCCTGACCAGGAATTGAACCGTGACTTCCTGGTTCATAGGTCAGTGCTCAACCACTGAACCACTAGCTAGGCTGAAATTCTTTATCTGCAGCCCTGAGGATTTCAGATTCAAGTATGTAAATTGAGTCACTTTGAGTGAAAATCCTTAAGAAGTAAAAATTTATTGTCACTGCAATACATATAATAAACATTATCTGAAAACTTGAATGGAGACAGGGGGAACTTATATGTAACTGAAGTTTATGCAGTAAACTACATTACCACCTGTGCTTTTTGTCACCAATAAAAATTTCAGTGCTACTGCTAGTTCTGGTTATTCATACATTACAAAGAAAGTAGAGTTATTAGAAATAACTCTAATCTCTTACAATATATTTTGATCATTATATTTTATTGTGTTATTTTTTTATTTTTGATCATTGTTTGTTATCATAATCTATATCCTTTTTAGCTTAGGTGTTACATTTGTGCATTTATAAATGTGATTTTGAAAAGGTGCTATAGGTGTCATAAGAGTGCCAAACGTTAAAAATAAATAAATACATACATACATACATACATACATAAAAGCAATTTTAAAAGTCAGACACTACTAGGCAATTTAATCACTTGCTTACAACTCAAACAGATATGCTTATTTATTGTTCATTGTAGAAAACACCTTATCATTGAAGGAATTACAGCTCAACAAGAAAAGTGAATTCCCAACAAAGACAGGACTTGGGGTGATGAATACACAAAAAAGTGTACAAATGATGTGTTATAGAATTGTGCACCTGAAACCTGTATAATTTTGTTAACCAGTGTTAGCCCAATAAATTAATGGGGGGGGGGCACAAAAAAGAAAAGTGAATCCCCCAAGGCCATATGATCTTAGAGCTTAAGTCTAACAGCAGTTGAAGCTTGTGCTTTTTATACTCTGCTCATTGTTTGTCATTGATACTCTGTTTAGTGTTTTGTCTTTTAGTGAAAAGAAAGAATATATATATTGTGTATATACACATATGACTTTTAGAGGTTTGCCTTAACTTAATTTTGCCAATGAGATCTCATGTTTATTTGCTGTTGACCTAACTAGCCTTTAGGGGTGTGGTTCAGGAATATTGGAAAGGGAGTACCCTTGTAGGAAAGTCTTTCTGAATAACTGATTAAATTACTAGGCCTTTGGCTGAGAGATAAATAATTGGTTAGGAACTGAGCAAAAGCTATTTCAGCTGGGTCTTTATATGTAGCCTTGTGATTCTGAGTGCCAAATTTTTTTTATTCTTACAGGAGGCAGCCTTCTGTGCTGTGATTCTTGCCCTGCTGCTTTTCATCGGGAATGCCTGAACATTGATATCCCTGAAGGAAACTGGTATTGCAATGACTGTAAGGCAGGCAAAAAACCACATTACAGGGAAATTGTCTGGGTAAAGGTTGGACGATACAGGTGAGTAAGCATGAAATAGACAGGCAATCATTTCTTTTATCGTCCTGTTTCTTGGGATCTCTTAGATACAGTGTTTTATTTATATATATATTTGATGCCCGGTGGGGTCCCTCAGCCTGGCCTGTGCCCTCTTGTAATCTGGGACTCCTCAGGGGATGTTAGCCAGTTTCAGCCGGATCCCCACAGACCAGGCCAAGGGACCCCACGAAATCTGTGCACCGGGCCTCTCATATGCATATAACATCTTTGGTTAATCTCTTCCTCCCCTCCCCCCTTCACTTTTATACACACACACACACACACACATTATTTCCCCACATTTCTTTCCACTACTAATCCATTTCTCCTGTACTGTCTTAAATCCATTCCCATAGAGTTTTTGTGTCTTTTTAAAAATAGTTTCTTGATTTTGAGAGAGAGAGAGAGAAATGTTGATGTGAAAACGCAACATGGATCTACTACCTTCTACATGCCAACGCCACCCCCCGGGTGATCGAACCTGCAACCCAGGCATGTATCCCTGACCAGGAATCAAACTGGCAACCTCTTGGTGCACAGGACGATGCCCAACCTACTGAGACACACTGGCCAGGACCTTAATATACATATACGTGTGTGTGTGTGTGTGCGCGTGTGTGCGCACACACACACATATATTTTTTTTGTTAATCCTGATTTTTATAGAGAGTGAAAGGTAGGGGGAAAAACAAAAAAATAGAAGCATCAATGTGAGAGAGAGACATTGATTGGTCACCTCCCACATATGTCCCAACCAGGGCCAGGGATCAAGCCTGCAACCTGGGACCTTTCAGTCTACAGGCTGATGCTCTATCCTCTGAGCCAAATCGGCTAGGGCAGGCCCTAATATTTTTTAATGATCTCCCTATTTAAGCAAGGCCTCCCCATTTATTTTCCATTAGAAAAGAAAAAACTAAATATATGTTGCAATCATCAGAATCCTATATAATAAAAGCCTCATATGCTAAGTGTCTGACCATTTGTTCAACCATTTGACCAGTTGCTATGATGTGCACTAACCATCAGGGGGCAGATGCTCTGACCGGTAGGTTGGCTTGCTGCTGGGGTCGGGCCAGACAGGCCGGACACGCCCTGGAGCCCTCCCACAGTCCCTCCCCAGCCCCGTCATGCACCAGTAGGGTCCCTCGGCATGGCCTGTGCCCTCTCGCAATCTGGGACCCCTTGGGGGATGTTGGAGAGCCAGTTTCAGCCTGATCCTTGCAGGCCGGGGAAGGGACTCCACTGGTGCATGAATCCTCTACTAAATACATATTTTCAGTAGGAAATTCATTAATTTACAAACAAGGAAGATACATTGCTAACATTTTGGTATATTTATTTGCAGACACATCAATACATATACCCTCAAAATAATTGGACTTATATGCAGTTTTTGTGGGGTTTTTGTTGTTTTTTTTAAATATATTTTTATTGATTTCAGACAGAAAGGGAGAGGGAGAGAGAGAGATAGA
Organism: Myotis daubentonii; assembly: GCF_963259705.1. Taxonomy (NCBI): domain Eukaryota; kingdom Metazoa; phylum Chordata; class Mammalia; order Chiroptera; family Vespertilionidae; genus Myotis; species Myotis daubentonii. The sequence continues at coordinate 73,485,782 of NC_081844.1, read as the reverse complement.
AACATCAATGATGAGAGAGAATCATTGATTGGCTGCCTATTGTACACCTGCTACTAGGAAGCAAACTTGCAACCCAGACATGTGCCCTTGACTGGAATCAAACCTGCGACCCTTCAGGCTGTAGGCCAGCACTCTATCCACTGAACCAAACTGGCTAGGGCCTCGGTTTTTGTGTCCTGCTTTTTCTTTTTAAAATTATTTTTATTGATCATGGAATGTACAAAAGGGTATTGTAACATGAATGACTTTAAAGAATAACAAAAGGCACACCTGTGTATGTACTTCCCAGTTAAACAAACAGTTCATTACTGGTGCTTTTGAGTCTTCCTCTCTGAATTCGTTCTCTCCCTATCCACAGAGATAGCCACATACTGCACTTTGTGTTTTTCATTCCTTTGCCTTGCTGCATAGATTTGCCATATGTATAATATTTTGTTTGGCATGTTTTACATCTTTATAGAAAGGAATTGTTACATTTTCCTGCACCTTGCTTTTTTCATTCACTATTCTCTTGAGATTTATTGTTGTTAGCACAGTACTCTAGTTCCTTCATACAACATAGGCATACAGTGTTGTCTGTGTAGTTCACTTATCCATTCTCTTGTTTGCACTATGAACATTTTGTTAATATGTTAGTGTACATGCACAGGAACTTCTCTGGGGCATTCTCAGGATAGAATAGCATGGTAGGGGTTTCTAGCTTTAATAGCTAATGTCAAATTGTCTTCCTAAGATGGTTGTGGGGGGCAGATTCCTTGATGTCATTTTTCTATTCTTTTTTGCCGGGGTCCAACCCCAGCGGGTCCAGGGGTCCCCAAAGGTGTGGACGGAGTCGGCGAAGAAGGAATGACACGGGGACAGTGTTCAGTTGATCAGGAACCTAGCCAGGATCTCTAGCCCGGATCTCCAGAGAGGTTCTGCTTCGGATCTCCAGCGAGGTTCTGTAGCCATGTTCCCTCGCTAGGTTCTCCAGCCAGGTTCTGTCCAGGCTCTCCAGTCAGGTTCAGTGTCCAGGTTCCAGTCAGGTTCTCCTGCCAATCTCTGTAGTCAGGTTCAGTCCAGGATCCCTTGCCATGTTCTCCTGCTAGGCTCTGTCTCTAGGCTCCGAGGCCAGTCCCTCTCCAGGATCCTCCGGCATGCTCTCTCCAACGAAGTTCTTCTGTCTCTAGGCTCCGTGTAGGCTCTGTCTTCTTGATTCTGTTCTAAGTTCTGAGTGTTTCTGTCTTGTTACAACTGTATTTATACCAGTTGATTCAATCCTATCAATCTCTATTACAAAGGTTAGGGCGTTTCTTATCTCCATTCCAGGGAGAAAAGATTATGTAGTTTAAGCATGATTGTTCGTAGTTAAAGGGATTAATTACCCGCCTGGCACTTAGTTGAGGGGTTTTATTCCCTCCCTAACTTCAGGGGAAAATCCCTACCTGGGGATTCAACCTTTCTCGGAGAGGTGACCTTGGTTAAAACACAGCGCCAAGAAGGTGAGCAAACATATTAAGAACCGTATGCCATATATGCCAGGTCCCTTGAAACAGCAAGGATGGACCGGCTCCCGGCACTTTTTGAAGGCCAAATTATATTTCATGACAGTGTACTATAGTTCTGTCATTCCCTTAACGTTGAGCATTTAAGTTGTTTCAGGTTTTCATTCTTCTAGATCATAGTTCTATAAAGCTTTGTTCATATTTCTAATTATTTTCTGTTCTATAATCCATGAAGTAGAATAACGTGAGTATAAGGGAGTGTGTCTGAGTATGGAAGCACATTTGTGCAGATGGGTGTTCTCAGGCTTTTGGCACATACTAAATTGTTTTTTTTTTTCTGGTTTGATTGTAAGAATGCTCAAGATCAGACTTTAATGTGGATAGATAGACATTGCTATTCCTTATTCCTGTCCTAAAAAGTAGGCTATCTTCCTAGTGCTTTGCAGTGTTTTAGTTTTCCTTCTTTGTTTTTACCTTTCCCAGGTGGTGGCCAGCTGAGATCTGCCATCCTCGAGCTGTACCTTCCAACATTGATAAGATGAGACATGATGTGGGCGAGTTCCCTGTGCTCTTCTTTGGGTCTAATGACTATCTCTGGACTCACCAGGCCAGAGTCTTTCCCTACATGGAGGGGGATGTAAGCAGCAAAGATAAGATGGGCAAAGGAGTGGATGGGACATATAAAAAAGGTAACCATATCTTTTTTATTTCCCAGATCAACACAGACCTTTGTTGGCAAAGAATTTCTTCTGTGTTACAATTATGTGTTATAATTCATGTATGTTCCATTAGCAACTGTGTTCTGCCCTGTGGCTGTAGTTACAGGATTTTGTGGGGAAGTTGACACTCCTAACTCTTTTTTCATTGTTGTTAATCCTCACCTGAAGATATTTTTCCATAGAGTGATAAAGAGAGGGAAAGACAAAGAGAAACATTGATGTGAGAGAATCACATCGATTGGTTGCCTCGTACAGGGCCGGGGAGGAACCTGCAACCAAGATACGTGCCCTTGACTGGAATCGAACCCAAGACCCTTTATTCTACAGGCCAACGTTCTATTCATGAGCCAAAATGGCTAGGGCCATAACTCATTTTTTAATTCAACCTTTACTTAAGTGGAATTTCCTTCAGGGAGGTTTTTTTGTCTCATCAGTTCTGTGTTTAGTTTGCTGGGAAGAAATAAAATTCACCAAAAATTATGAAGCAAAATAAGAGTGAAAGTCAACATATTATTCCGTGTCAAAAGAGATTTTTATATAAGCTGGCCTAGCAGTGAAGGAGTTGGGGACATGTGGGGCCAGGAGGGGTCGAGTTAACTATGAGTTTTCTCTTACTGTATAATGAGTAAAGGTTGGTCTGATAATTCGAGATAAAAAAAATCACCCTGCAGGGCATAGAGTTGGTTTCGACTCAATGATAATTATCTTCTTCCCATTAGCTATTCTTTGAAAGGCAATATAGGTATCTCTTGTTATATATCTAGCTACACTAATAAAAGACAAAGATGCTAATTGACTGCACCTTTGCTACGCCCTAAGCCATGCCCACCAGCCAATCAGAGCGACTATATGCAAATTAACCCAACAAAGATAGCGGCTGGCAGCCACGGAGCTGGAGCAAGCAGGAGGCTTTGTTGCCCGGGCAATGGAGGAAGCTAAGCTTCCAGCCTGCCCTGGCCGGCTGTGGCCTCCGCTCATGGCAACAAAGTTTCAATTATAGAAGACAAATAAATCTCAGATACCGGCTTCCAGCCAGCCTCCACTGGGAGCTTGGGTGGCTGGGGGTTGTGGCCAGCCTGCAAACAGCCATCAGCCCCTCACCCAGGCTGGCCACTCCCTCATGGGGTGAGAGTCCCCGCTGTGGGGCTTAGCCAGCCTGAAAACAGCTCTCAGCCCCTCACCCAGACTGGCCAGGCACCCCAACAGGACCCCCCACCCTGAAGGGGCTGTGGCCAACCTGCAAATGGCCCTCAGCCCTTAACTCAGAATGACCAGCCACCCCAGTGGGGACCCCCACCCTGAAGGGGCTGTGGCCAGCCTGCAAACAGCCATCAGCCCCTCACCCAGGCTGGCCAAGCACTACTATATAATAAAAGGGTAATATGCAAATTGGCCCTAATAGCAGAAAGACTGGGAATGACTGGCCACTGTGACACACACTGACCACCAGGGGGCAGATGCTCAATGCAGGAGCTGCCCCCTGGTGGTCAGTGCATTCCCACAGGGGGATTTATGCTCAGCCACAAGCCAGGCTGACGGCTGCCAGTACAGCAGCGGTGGTGGGAGCCTCTCCCGCCTCCTCAGCAGTGCTAAGGATGTCCGACTGCAGCTTAGGCCTGCTTCCCGCTGGCAAGTGGACATCCCCCGAGGGCTCCCGGGCTGCCAGAGGGATGTCTGACTGCCAGCTTAGGCCCAATCCCCCAGGGAGTGGGCCTAAGCCAGCAGGTGGTCATCCCCCAAGGGGTCCCAGACGGTGAGATGGCACAGGCCGGGCTGAGGGATCCCCCCGAGTGCCTCTAGTATATGTATGTATGTATATGTGTGGTGTGTGTGTGTGTGTGTGTGTGTGTGTGTGTGTGTGTGTATAAAAGCCTGATATGCAAAGTGTCCCCTCGGGAGTTTGACCCACCAGGAGTTCGTTCGCTCGCTATGATGTGCGCTGACCACCAGGGGGCGGCGCAGAATGAAGAAAGGCCCCAGCTGGCAGCTGCTAGAGACCCTACCCGTGCACGAATTTTGTGGACTGGGCCTCTAGTTTGAATATAGTTGGATATTGAAGTATATAAGATTTTGTCTGCATGATAAAGAGGGGTTCTAAGCAAGTGAAACTTCCTGGTTAGGCACAAGAAGATATTAAGCCAGTGGAACTTCCTGGCTGGGAATGAGAAAGATGTGTATAAGCAAGATATTTGATAAGATATTTGCCTAATATTATTTCAGTGAGTCCTCACTTATCTGTTGGCCATGTGATTTCTTGTATAGATATGGGCTATTAGTACTAATACTGTAGGAGCTTGAGTTTTGTAGCCTCAGGTTGTCAGGGACCAAGTGACTAACATTTTTGCCTGAGATGGCCACTGATTCTGAACAAGTTAATAAGAAGAAAGCACATGTGGCCCTAACCGGTTGGCTCAGTGGATAGAGTGTTGGCTTGCGGACTGAAGGGTCCCAGGTTCGATTCCGGTCAAGGGCATGTACCTTGGTTGTGGGCACATCCCCAGTAGGGGGTGTGCAGGAGGCAGCTGATCGATGTTTCTAACTCTCTATCCTTCTCCCTTCCTCTCTGTGAAAAAATCAATAAAAATTTAATAAAAAAAAAAAAAGAAGAAGAAGAAAGCACATGTGGAAGCACACATTGAAGCTAACATGTTAAGTCAGGAACTTCCAAGTATTTGGTACAGTTTAAGCACATGGTCAGGAGAGCACTGAGCTATTTGCCTGAAAAGTTAAGTAACTTATATGGTCAGATCACAGTTTTAGAAATCTGAGTAGAGTACGGCCATAAAAGGTGAGAGGCTGCCACCAGGAATGTCAGTGTTTCAGTCGTTCTGGGGAAAGATGACTAGACTTGTCACAGGGAGGCTTCCATAGGGTGGAGAGAATAATGATTACTGGATAGGCACTAAGTAGATAGACTAGGCAGAATATGCTCAATAATAGGTTGAAGGAAGGAAGGACTTTAAGAGAGACTTTAGAAAAATTTAGAGAATTCCAGGCAAAACAAACTCTGCTGGATGGTGATAGAGAAATGGAGAAAAAGGGATGGATCAGAGGTAAGATTTTCTTTAAAGAATTGACAGCATGGGGAAAGCCAGAGAGAGGAAAGAAGGAAGAATTGAAATTCTTTTCAGAATTTTTAACTTGTGTAATCAATAATGAATTAAAATTTTGATTTAAGTGGAGAAGAATGAGAATCCTAAGATTTTGTTGAACTTTTTAGGTATTACAGTCTTTCAAGCATATGAAAGTACAAGCTTTGAATACAAACTAGCTATGAAGGACTGTCTTTGTATTATTAAACTAATACTTGTAGTTGATATTTACAGAATGAGTCTTAGGAGAAGAGTAGGACAGGTGCTCTAGAGAATAGGCAAGGGAAAAAAAAAGAACTTCAACTTTGGATTTTTTTTCCACCAGAACACAGCATGTTACCTGGGACACCTAGGAAGCAGGATGTTTCTGGAATAGGTTAGGACTGAGGAAAGAATTAGGCCTAAAGGCTGTGACTGTGCTAAGCAGATGCAGTCTATAGATGATATACATGGCCTTTTTCAAATCATTTGACTTTTTTATTGTTGTTTTAAAATTTTCTCTGAAGCTGGTAGTCTGTATTGTACCATTTAGTGATGGATTATGTTTTGTCTTAATGCTGTATCTGAATACCCTGGGGATTATAACTTACTGAAAGTAGAAGTCATATATACTTTAGTTTTCCTTACAGTGTTGGTGATTTTTGTCTAAAACATGAATTTTTCTCCTATTTAAAAGGGGGGTGCGGGGAGGTGAAACAACTCCATTCACAGGCTTAGTGACTTGTACTATTGTGTTTTCTTAGCTCTTCAGGAAGCTGCAGCAAGGTTTGAGGAGTTAAAGGCCCAAAAAGAACTAAGACAGCTGCAGGAAGACCGAAAGAACGATAAGAAACCACCGCCTTATAAACATATAAAGGTGAGAAAAGACTTCAGGAGACCCCATCTGAAAGAGAGAGAGACCCTTATAGATTGCCCTCTTCCTACTCTATTCATGACAAGAATTGGAAGCACAAGCCTATATAGTGGCTTTTAGGTACAGATAAGAGCTTGAAAGAAGATAACAAAAAAGTACCAAAGCACATTCCTAGCAATTGTGTGAACTTTATAAAACCAGTTGTATGTTGATACAATCTCTGTTTCCTTGGAAAGTCTTCTCATATAGTAGATTAGATTAGATTCTGCTCACAGTTAACATCTTGCAGTTTGAAAGGGACCAAAGAGCTGTGATAAAAAATCATAAATGGCCCTGAGATAGTGTGGATAATACACATGGGTAAGTCTTCTTGGTAATATTAAAGATTTAGGTGACCAGGATGACTAGGATGCCCAAAGTCAGGAGAACTTGTGTTAGGAATATCTAACCCTCAGTGTACCTGGCAAAAGCATCATCACCATTTATTATCTGGGTCCAGTGAACCCTTTGTATTTTTTATAATTTAAAGTCATTTTCATGAATATTTTATAGGAGTAAAGATACAGGAATAGTAAATAATAAATTCATTAGACATTTTAGTAAGTACGTTAAAACCTTTTAATCAAGTTAGTTTTGGTGCTCAAATATCAGAAAACATGAGAGAAATACTATTAACAAAACAAGATTGCCCAGGTTCTTGCAAAATATTTATGATGATGTCATGTCTGGATACCATATTTCTTTTTTTGTCATTAAATGCATTGTTTTTGTACTCATTGGTTTTGAGTTTCTAAAGTCTTATAGTCTGAGATTTCACTTAAAAAGTCAATTTTACCACCATCTTTAGAGTCTAGTGTATTGAAGTAGGGCTCAAATATTCTTTGGGAACTACTTAAACAAAAGAACTATTTGTTGATTATCTGAAATTCAAATATAATTGGATGACCTGGGTTTTTATTTGCTAAATCTAGCAACTATAAGCAGACTAGAAAGATGTTATATCTAGTCTTTTATGCTCTCTGGAAAGATGATAGTAGTTGCAAAATAGAATGAGTTTTATTCCTTTTTATTTAAAAAATTTTTTTAGAGAGATAGATAGAAACATTGAATAGAGAGAACATCAGTTGGCTGCCTGCCTCCTGCACACTTCTCACCAGGGATTGGAGATCAAGCCTGCAACCCGGGCATGTGCCTTGACCGGGAATTGAACAGGTGACCTCTTGGTACATGGGTTGATGCTCAACCACTGAGCCACACCAGCTGGGCTATTCCTTTTTTAATAAGTAAATTTTCTTTTTGATCTTTGGTAAACCTCTAAGAAAGAATAGAAGTCATAAAATATCAACCTTTACAAATAGATCTGCTGGGGAAAACAACCCTCAAAACCTAAAATTGGGTCCAAGTGGATTGGACCCTGGTGGTATATTGAGAATTAAATGGAGTTACTGTGCATGAAGACATAACACTGATGTAGTTAGGCCTCAAAAAAATGGAAAGTAATCAAGTTCTCACAGTCATAGATGTCAAATAACAGCAAGGTAGGCATTTCAGAGTAGCGCATCAACCATATGGAGCCTGGCTGTTGAGGGAGCAGCTCCCCATGAGTGATCTAATCGCAGAATTTAGAGGTCGATGCATTAAATTTTTTTTTTAAACAAATGTATTTCCAGGGAAAGGATTTGGAATGGGGGTTGGCAAACTATGTTCATGGAGCAAATCTGGCCTAGTATGGTTGGAAAAAAAGTAAAATATTTCCTGACACATGAAGATTATATGAAATTCAAATATTAGTATCCATAAATAAAGTTTTATTGGCACACAGTCATGCATGTTCATTTACATATTGTCTGTTACTGTTTTTGTGCTATGTGGCAGAGTTGAGCTACATTCACTAGAGGTCTAGGGCCTGCAAATGCTAAAATATTTACTGTCTGGTCCTTTACAAAAAGGTGTGTTGACGCCTCTTCTAGGATGAATATTTACCTTCAATTACATATCTTTGTTCTTACTTTAAAATCATGTATGTGTGTTTTGTTTGATTTTGGTTGTTATTTGTTATTTTGTTTTGTTTTTTGCTTTATGTTAAGAAACTTACTTGGGCCCTAACCAGTTTGGCTCAGAGTATCGGCCTGCGGACTCAAGGGTCCCAGGTTCGATTCTGGTCAGGGGCATGTACCTTGGTTGCGGGCACATCCCCAGTGGGGAGTGTGCAGGAGGCAGCTGATCGATGTTTCTCTCTTATCGATGTTTCTAACTCTCTATCCCTCTCCCTTCCTCTCTGTAAAAAATCAATAAAATATATTTTTTTAAAAAAGAAAAAAAAAACTGGTCACTCAGTGGTTGAGCTCTGACCAGGAGATCACAATTTGATTCCCAGTCAGGGCAAATGCCTGGGTTGTGGGCTCAATTCCCAGTAGGGGGTTGCAGGAGGCAGCCAATAGATTTCTCTTTCATTGACGTTACTATATCTCCTTCTCTTTCCTCTCTCTCTAAAATCAATAAAAACATTTTTAAAAATTCAAAAAAAAGAAAAGAAAAAAAAATTACTTGGGATTGGTCATAGGTTAGAGGTTAGACCAGATGGCAAGAAAAAATTATTGGCCTGCTGGTGTGGTTCAGTGGTTGAGTGTCCACCGATGAACCAGGAGGTCACAGTTTGATTCCCTATCAGGACACGTGCCTGGATTTCGGGCTCGATCCCCAGTAGGGGTCATGCAGGAGGTAGCCAATCAGTGGTTCTCTCATCATTGATATTTCTATCTCTCCCTCTCCCTTCCTCTCTGAAATCAATAAAATATATCTCTAAAAAGAAAAATTATCTAAACCAGTGGTCTCCAACCTTTCGGACCTCACGGACCACCAGTGGTCCACGGACCACTGGTTGGCTAGCACTGAATTCTAAACATACCTTTAGAGTAGGGTGAAACTTTTTTTTAAATATATTTTTATTGATTTCAGAGAGGAAAGGAGAGGGAAAGAGAGATGGAAACGTCAGTGATGAGAAAGAATCATTGATCGGCTGCCTCCTGCACGCCCCCTACTGGGTATTGAGCCCGCAACCCTGGCATGTGCCCTTGACCGGAATGGAACCTGGGACCCTTCAGTCTGCAGGCTGACGCTCTATCCACTGAGATAAACCAGCTAGGGCAGGGTGAAACTTGTTTTGAGGGAGTTGTGTCAGGTAAAGATTCCTTGATTCAGGTGAATGTTCAAATGCCCTATGTAGGACCTGGAGTCTCAGGTGATTAAGCTCAGCCCTTCTCTTCTATTCCTATACAGAGCTTGATTTACTAGGTTTGTGGTTCCCGTTTGCATATGTTATGAGTTTTAATGAGGTTTACAGTTTTTACCAGTATTTTGAAGAATCTGGCAGTGAGATGTTTGTCCTTTTAACTTGTTACAGAGAACTGGATTGAGGACAATATATTTGTACAGATTGTATACTTTATAATATTGTTAAAGAATAGAAGGCTCACAATATAGTGTTAGAAATGAAACCATTTGAGAATTTAGAGGATGGAAATAATTGATAATTATAGTAATTTCAGATTGATTAGAATTGGCAATCTAATACCTACCATGTGTAAAGGCTGCTAGGCTCTGTACTCGAACCTTTACATATATATTTTTTCTTTTTATTTATTGATTTTAAAGGGAGAAGAAGGGAGGAAGAGAGAGAGAAACATCGATTTGTTGTTCCACCCATTCATACTTTTATTGGTTGATGTTTGTATATGCCCTGCCTGGGGATCAAACCTGCAACCTTAGTGTATCAGGATGACACTCTAGCCAACTGAACTTTCCAGCCAGGTTGCATGTATTTATTCTCACAAGTCTGGCAAAGTATGTCTTGCAAGTAAAATAATTTATCAAAATCATGCAATTCCTAAATAGTCAAGTTTAATGTATGGAATGGGTTTCTGAAATTTGACTGTTCCCAAGTTAAGTAATACTAACTAGGGGAGACTCATAGTGTACAAATCCATCCTTATTATGAAATGACTATTTTTTTCTAAACATTGTTGCTAGTATTTGTAAAAACTAGTGGCTTCAGTGTCACAGCAGCTATTTGACCTTTATGTTTTATCACGCTGGATTTTCACTGGATTTTTCATTACTAGCACCACTACTGAATAAAATGCATGGGTGACATTATTGTCTATTAAAGAGATTTCAAATTATGATAGTAAAATATTCACATATAGGAATTGCAATTTATATATAGGAACCTCAATATTACCCAGATACTTTCATGCCACTTAAGAGTGGCAGTTTATTATATAGCAGCTAAAGTGGCACCACCACGTGGCAATAACAAAAACTAGTTACAATTTACTTGGCCTGTCAGCTTTGAAATTATGATTCTATTAAAACAACAGCCTGGCTGGTGTAGCATAGCAGTTGAGCATCAGTCGACCCAGGAATCAAGAGGCCACCAGTTAGATTCCTGATCAGGGCACATGCCTGGGTTGGGAGCTCAATCTCCTTTGGGGGGCGTGCAGGAGGCAGCCAATCAATGATGTTTCTCTTTCATCAATGTTTCTATCTCTCTCTCCCTCTCCCGTCCTCTCTCTCTAAAAAATCAATTAAAACATTTTTAAATTTTTTTTATTTTAATTTTTTAATTATATATATTTTTTTATTTCAGAGAGGAAGGGAGAGGGAGAGAGAGTTCGAAACATCAACGATGAGAGAGAATCATCGATTGGTTGCCTCCTGCACACCCCCTACTGGGGACTGAGCCTAACCCAGGCATGTGCCCTTGATTGGAATTAAACCTGGAACCCTTCAGTCCATTGGCGGACACTCTATCCACTGAGCCAAACCAGCTAGGGCTAAAAACATTCTTTAAATGACTTAAAAATTATGTGGAGTTTATATTTTGCCAGAACCGGTTTGGCTCAGTGGATAGAGCGTCGGCCTGCGGACTCAAGGGTCCCGGGTTCGATTCCAGTCAAGGGCATGTACCTTGGTTGCAGGCACATCCCCAGTGGGGGGCGTGCAGGAGGCAGCTGATCAGTGTTTCTCTCTCATTGATGTTTCTGGCTCTCTATCCCTCTCCTTTCCTCTCTGTAAAAAATCAATAAAATATATTTTTAAAAAAAATTTTTGTGTAGTTTATATTTTGTATGTTACATAAGGCTATTGTCCATCAAACTGCCTAAATCTTTATTTCCTCCAAATTTTTTATTGTGGTAAAATACAGGTAACAAAATTTACTATCTTAACCATATTTAAGAGTTCAACAAATGCATTCATATTATTTGTACTTTTTGCCAGCATTCATCTCTAGAACATTTTTTATTTTGTAAAAATGAAACTCTACCCATTAAACAATAACTCTCATTCTCTCCTCTTGGCCCTTAGCAGCTGCTTCTTTTTGTCTCTAATTTTGATTCTCGAAGTACATTATTTAAGTGGAATCATACAGTATTTGTCTTTTTCTGACTGGCTTGCTTCATGTAACATAATATCTTCCAGGTTCATCCATGTTACAGCATGTTTCAGAATTTTCTTTTTAGGCTGAATAATATTCCATTATTTGTACCACATTTTGCTTATCTATTCGTCTGTCAATGGACATTTGGTTTGCTTCCACATTTTAGCTGTGAATAATGCTGCTAAATCTTAATGCTTCAAAATCATATGAAATGTGACATGCAACTTTAAGGAAAAGAAATCTCCCTTTTATAGGTCCCGAATTGTCTTGTGTTGACTTGTCTGATGTACTATGTATAGTATGTGTTTCTTTGCCAGGTGAACCGTCCTATTGGCCGGGTACAGATCTTCACTGCAGACTTGTCTGAAATTCCCCGTTGCAACTGTAAAGCTACTGATGATAACCCCTGTGGGATAGACTCTGAGTGCATCAACCGCATGCTGCTTTATGAGTGCCACCCCACAGTATGTCCTGCCGGCGGACGCTGCCAAAACCAGTGCTTTACTAAGCGCCAGTACCCAGAGGTGGAGATTTTTCGCACATTACAGAGGGGCTGGGGTCTTCGAACAAAAACCGATATTAAAAAGGTGAAGAAAACTTCTTAATTTCCCATTTTTTCTCATTAATTGCTTAATATGATTAATTCTTCTTGATGACTATGAGAAAATTGATCATAGAGGAAAATAACATAGTGTAGGGATAAACCTTGTTATTATTCATGCAAAACATATCCTTCTAGAGCAGCCGTGGGCAAACTACGGCCCGCGGGCCGGATCTGGCCATTTGAAATGAATAAAACTAAAAAAAAAAAAAAAAAAAAAAAAGACCATACCCTTTATGTAATGATGTTTACTTTGAATTTATATTAGTTCACACAAACACTGCATCCATGCTTTTGTTCCGGCCCTCCGGTCCAGTTTAAGAACCCATTGTGGCCCTCGAGTCAAAAAGTTTGCCCACCCCTGGTCTAGAGTTTAGAGGCCTAAGAATAGGTGTTCTTTATCTGTAACGTCCTTAGTATTGATCATGTTCATTGTGTGTGAGGTTGAAAAAACAAGGGAAATTCAGAAATATTATGGCCTTATTTGCTTTTTTTCTTTCTGAAAATCTTATCACCTGTAAGTTAAGAGAGGATAGTGAGCACATCATTTAGAGGTGTAGATCACTTACTAATAAAGTTAAGTGTATTTTTACTGAGGGAAAATAGGTTTGGGTTCATAGAACACAAAGGAAAAGATGATTGCACCTTTTCTAATGAAAATGAAATATCTTCAAATTTGGAAGGACCAGCAAGTTTCTAATAAATTGTATAGTTTTTGTGTAGAATAAATGTTATTTGACATTTTAATAAAATAAATCTTACTCTGATTACACTTTCTAAAGAATTTGACTGAATTTGTCTCTAAGAAAGGAAATTAATCTCGGTTGACCTGTTTAGTCATTTGCTAAGACATTGTGCTGAGGATGCAGTGATCAACAAAGGAGACATGTTCCAAGCTTTCATAAAATCTACATTCCAGAGGGGGAGAGACATTGCAGAAATTATCACACAGGGTGGAAGCAAAAGGTTTCTGGAGGCATGTGGCAAAAGTCCTGAAACTTGCTTGCCTTTGAAAATATTTTAGGTTGAGACTTGGAAAGTAAGTACTTATTGGTTTAGGTCAGCTGAGTGTTAAGGCATTGCGTATAGAGAAGACAGCATGAGTGAGAGCCAGTGTGACTGTAGTGATTTAGTCAGGGGAACAGTGGTGTGAAATGGGGAAGGGCAGCAGGGCATGTTCTCAGAGAAAGGAACCTGCCTATATTAGGGAAACTGACTTAACTAAAGTATTTGGGCAGGTAAAGGGGGATCGACTATTTCTTTTAATATCAGATAGTTGAAGCATCACATTTATTAGTTTCTTGAATAAACCTTTGTTAAGTGACTAGTTACATACACATGAATTGCTTTGGAGAATTTGTGGAGAATAATGAATATTATTTTCATTATTTTTTTTAAAATAAGGTGTACTTGACCCTGGCCCGTGCGTTCAGTAGTTAGAGCTTCAGTGCACACACCAAAGGGTGTGTCTGTCTCCCCCCCCCCCCCCCCCCGTCTCCCCCTTCCTCCCTTCCACTCTCTTTCAAAAAAAAAAAAATCAATGGAAAATATCCTCAGGTGACGATCAATAAAAAAAATAAAATAAAAGTAAAGTGTATTTGTAAATACAGTTATGTTTTTTGCCATTAAGTCAAGAGCTCTTTCTTGTTCTAGGGTGAATTTGTGAATGAGTATGTGGGTGAGCTAATAGATGAAGAAGAATGCAGAGCTCGAATCCGTTATGCCCAAGAACACGATATCACTAATTTCTATATGCTCACCCTTGACAAAGTAAGTAATGGATTGTGAAATTAGTGTTGTCTTAGCCATAGTGTTTGTAGGCATGTCATACACTACCTAAAATAGTGTCTTTCCCCATGGTCAGGGTTGATGAGGGTTCTAAAGTAGGTAAGCTTACTCATTTTTGGCTATACATCCATGGCCAAATGCAACACTGCTTTTACCCATTATTTTAGCTATGCAGTATAAGTTGGGGACTATATCTGTTAGTATTTTTCCTGTAGAATTAAAACTTGAAGCCAGAAAGGTTAAATAATTATTCTTTTATTTTACAGATTGAGAAACTGATTTGTTGCTATTTAATTAGAGCATTGAGGCCATATAAATTGACAATGGAATTTAGCTTATGAACGCAAGTCAGCTTTTCAATTATAGGAATTTTCTGATGAGTTTCATTTCATCGGTGCCTAGAATTATATTTGGAACTATTCCTAATGCTAGCATTATAATGTATTTATTTTATGTGTATCTGACCTTCCTCTTTGTACCTGAATATTAGGTTCTACTAGCCCCCCTCCCCCCCAACCCCTGTCTTCCACATAAGATTCTTCCTGGTGTGAAACTTCATGAACATTTCATTTTTATCAAGTTGTATCCTTATGGTTTGTGAGATCCTCACCTCCAGGTGTTCTCATCTTTGTTTGAAATGGGTCTCAATATCAGTATTAGAGTCTCGTTAGGTGATTTCTGATGGACTACCTAATTTAGTGGATGGGGCAAGCTGCTTCTTTTAGGTCCTCAACTTCAGCATATTATCAGAATCACCTAACAGGCTTATTATAGCACAGATTGCTGGGCCTCACCTCATAGTTTCTACAAATTCCCAGATAGTTATGCTGATCCAACAAGTACACTTTAAGAATCACTCTTCTGAAGGTTGGTACACTTTAAGAATCACTCTTCTGAAGGTTGGAATGGCTCTGGGTGAGCGTCAACCTGTGAACCAGGAGGTCAGGGTTTGATTTCCGGTCAGGGCACATGCCTGGGTTGCAGGCTCCATCCCCAGTAGGGGGCATGCTGGAGGCAGTTGATCAGTGAGTCTCTCTCATCATTGATGTTTCTTGATGTTTCTATCTCTCCTCCCTCTCCCTTCCTCTCTGAAATCAATAAAAATATATGTATTTTAAAAAAGAATCACTCTTCTGGGAGATTCAAACTATGCATAGAACCTCTAGTATGTTAAAATTCTCAGAAAGTAATGAGTAGTATCCGTTGGAATTTTAGGATCGGATCATTGATGCTGGTCCCAAAGGAAACTATGCTCGGTTCATGAATCACTGCTGCCAGCCCAACTGTGAAACACAGAAGTGGTCTGTGAATGGAGACACCCGTGTTGGCCTTTTTGCCCTGAGTGACATTAAAGCAGGTAAGAATCACCTAAGAATTATGGAGCTTAGAACGGAATTTCAGGTTTTATCATCTTAAAATCCCATATGTCCTATGATCTAAAATGAGGTTTGCAAACTCCTGAGGATATATGTAAAAGATTTTCCAGGTGGTACTTGGCATGGATTTTTTTTGTTGGTGGGGGTGTGATAAAATATACATAACATAAAATTTACCATTTTTAAGTGGCATTAAATCCATTAACACTGTTGTACAGTCATCACCACCATCCATCTTCATAACTCGTCATTTTCTCCAAGTGAAATTCTGTACCCATTAAACATTAACTCTCCATTCTCCCCTCCCCTAGCAACCACCATTTCCACTTTCTGTCTCTGGATTTGACTGCTATATAATAACCTCATATAAGGGGAATTATATAGGATTTGTTCTTTTTTTGTGACTGACTCATTTCATTTTACAGTGTCTTCAAGCTTTGTGTATGAATGATTTTAAAAGCATAAATTTCCAAACCTTTTATATGAAAACTAGAGGCTCAATGCATGAAATTCATGCCAAAGTAGGCCTTCCTTCCCCTGGCTGCTGGCACCAGCTTCCCTCTGGCACCTGGGACCCAGGCTTTCCTCCATCCACCAGCAGGCACCTGGGTCCTGGGCTTCCCTTGCAGCCCCAACTTTGTCCAGAAGGTCGTCCAGCCTAATTAGCATATTACGCTTTTATTATTAATTATTATAGATTGGTCTGCCTTAGAAAGCACCAGCAATCCATGGCTCCTTTCTTACCACCCCTTTCACAGTCGTCCCCATCCCCGTACTGCGCCGCGCCCCCCCCCCACCCCCACCCCCTGCAAAAAAAACCCAAAAACCAAATATCCTTTTCTCTATAATTTAAATACACTGCCTAGGAGTTGTTTTGGCTTTTCAGAATTTTAAAGGTTCTGACAATTGTCATATTTCAAAAACTCAGCCATTAGTTCTTTTCTCCTGTGTTGCACACTTAAAGTATTAACTGAGGAAGGTAACAAACTCAATTGTCACTGTGCACTGTGCTCTGCTTTGTGATGCTGCTTTTTAAAATGATGACTTGTATCAGGTTTTTTGAATAGATGGCTTCAGGATAAATTGGATAAATTGCTACTTTGTAACTGGAATTATAAAGCGAATACAATAACAGCTACCATTTTTCAGATGCCAGATACTGTTCCAAGCATGTTACCTAATATAATCTTTGCAGAGGTGCTATAAAGTATGTGGTATCATACCTATGTTACTTGGATTTTTGGGTTTCACTCCTCTCTCATTCTTTTCTTCATTTTTCTCTCTAACCACCCCAGGGTGGGGGAGGGTGGGTATGGTTCCTCTGTATTTTTTTTTTTTTAATTAAATCTTTATTGTTCAGATTATTACATTTGTTCCTTTTTTTTTCCCCCCATAACTCCCCTCCTCCCAGTTCCCGCCCCACCCTCCGCCCTCACTCCCCACCCACTGTCCTCATCCATAGGTGCACGATTTTTGTCCAGTCTCTTCCCACATCTCCCACACCCCTTTACCCCCCAAGAATAGTCAGTCCATCTATGTCCCTGATTCTATTATAATCACCAGTTCATTCTGTTCATCAGATTATTTATTCACTTGATTCTTAGATTCACTTGTTGATAGATGCATATTTGTTGTTCATAATTTGTATCTTTACCCTTTTCTTCCTCTTCCTCTTCTTAAAGGATACCTTTCAGCATTTCATATAATCCTGGTTTGGTGGTGATGAACTCCTTTAGCTTTTCCTTATCTGTGAAGCTCTTTATCTGACCTTCAATTCTGAATGATAGCTTTGCTGGATAAAGTAATCTTGGTTGTAGGTTCTTGGTATTCATCACTTTGAATATTTCTTGCCACTCCCTTCTGGCCTGCAAAGTTTCTGTTGAGAAATCAGCTGACAGTCGTATGGGTATTCCCTTGTAGGTAACTGAGTTTCTTTCTCTTGCTGTTTTTAAGATTCTCTCTTTATCTTTTGCTCTTGGCATTTTAATGATGATGTGTCTTGGTGTGGTCCTCTTTGGATTCCTTTTGTTTGGGGTTCTCCGCGCTTCTTGGACCTGTAAGTCCATTTCTTTCACCAGGTGGGGGAAGTTTTCTGTCATTATTTCTTCAAATAGGTTTTCAATATCTTGCTCTCTCTCATCTTCTGGCACCCCTATAATTCTGATGTTGGTACGTTTGAAGTTGTCCCAGAGGCTCCTTACACTATCCTCGCATTTTTGGATTCTTTTTTCATTTTGCTTTTCCGGTTGGATGTTTTTTGCTTCCTCGCATTTCAAATCATTGACTTGATTCTTGCGCTCCTCTGGTCTGCTGTCGGGCGTCTGTATAATATTCGTTATTTCAGTCTGTGTGTGCTTAATTTCTAGTTGGTTCCCCAATATAAGATCGAGGGTCTTATTAGTTTTCGTGTAGATCTCATTAAGTTTATCGGCAGCTTCTAAACAGTTCTTGAGAGACCTTAAAAGTGTGGTTCTGAACTCTATTTCTTCCATTGACAATTTTGTCCTGTTTCTTTGTCTCCGCATTTTGTTATGCTTCCTTGGTGCACCCCCTAGTGGTCTTTGTTCTCAGTCTTATAGATAAATCTTGATTGTTGTAGCTAATTCCAGGGAGGGTTTGACCTCCAGGCCAAGTGGCTATGAGAATCAGCTGTGTCAGCAGTGAGAGAACTTCTGTCCTCTAGGGAGGTGCTAATCTAGCCTTTGCCTGAGGCTATCCGGCAAATGCCTCTGTGCAGGGCTTGGATGGGGCGGGTCGCACAGGATCAACAGGGTGGGACGGAGAGAGCAGTTATGGCGGCTCTCAGTCCTGTCCCAAGGGGCTCTGCCTCTCTGAGTCCCAGCACCCGCTGCAAAGCTCGGAGAGAAAGCTGCACTCGCTCTGACCGAAGCCAGACAGTCCCCCTTCTCCCGTTTGAGTCTGGGTCCCTAAAGACTCGCCCGGATCTGGTGCTCAGAGTCTGCGACTCCCTCCCGATTGAAAACAACAACCACGCCCTCCGCCGCCAGCCCGCTCCGCGCACTCCGCACCTCAGAATTTGACTTCAGCACTGCGCCTTCTCTGAGTGTCCGTATGCGTTTCTCTTTCCTCCTAGTTGTAGGACTTCCACTCAGCCAGCATTCCTGTGGTTCTGGGTGATGTCCCTTCCGTTTTTTGGTTTCACTTTTGAAGTAGTTGTTCAAAGCAGCAA
The DNA here is from genome assembly GCF_963259705.1 of Myotis daubentonii. NCBI lineage: Eukaryota > Metazoa > Chordata > Mammalia > Chiroptera > Vespertilionidae > Myotis > Myotis daubentonii. The sequence continues at coordinate 73,467,239 of NC_081844.1, read as the reverse complement.
ACTCTGGCGTTAACCTATGCCGCCATCTTGGTTCTCCCTGGTTCCTCTGTATTAATTACTCAGATGTTACTCAGTTATATGACTTTAGTTCTTATATCTGACCTGACTGCTTTCTCTACCACCTTTGTACTCAGAACTTTAGTCTCCATGGGGATGGTTTCCTCTGCCATATCTAGCTACAAATTTCCTCTTCTCTCTTCTTCTGTATCAGCTCAGGTAGCGTGTGTGGCAATTCATAGATTTTCTTGTCCTCACTTAACTTCCAGTCTGTATGGGTGTGATGGGAAAATGAGACAGAATGTGCTCAGTGCCATGCAGAGTGCCTGTAGGAACTGCAGCCTTGGCAAATGGAATTAGAATTTTTCAGCCTTCTCTTCTCCTTACTCATTCAACTTCTTGAGCTCTTCACATACCTTTTATTTTCTGCCTCCCATGTGTGTGATATACTCCCTTCGCCATCCCCAATGAGTTCAGACCTCTCAATGATTATTGTATGTTGGACTCTTCTAGAATGTTATAAACTTTCCTTTATGTGCACTGATACATTCTGATTTATCCACTTATGTGCTTATGTTTACACAGTGGATGCTGAATGAGCAGATTATTTCAAGGATTTTGCTTATCTTATACTTATGTATAAGCGTTGAGTTGCATTATAAGCACATAAAATTTATGAAAATTGAGTTATATACTTTTAAATCGTTTAATAAGAATAGTGTGATAGAATTACCCATTATTTAGTCCAGTAAATTCACAGTGGGTGTGAGAGGGGAAACATGACTCTGTTGATACCTTGGTCAATCTCAGTTCCTGCAGGTTCCTTGCATTGTGAGGCTTTCACCAGGCTATGAGTGGTTTTAGTATTCAGACCATTTTGTACCCCTAAATATAAGCTAGCTGCTTAAAAAGCTAGCTGCAAATAAATAATCTATTTCTAATATTAAATGAAAAACTGTATTGATTAGACTCACTGGTAGATGAGTCAGTCTGCAATGTGAAATTTAAGATTTGAGAATTTTGACTGAATGACGGTCATCTAAGCCATTATCCCTGCCCAGAGACAACCTCTTGGTATTCTATCTAATAAAAGAGAACCATGGTAATTAGCCGTACCTCCGCTACCCTTCCTATTGGCTAATCAGGGCGATATGCAAATTAACTGCCAGCCAAGATGGCGGCTGGCAGCCAGGCAGCTTGAAGTGAACATGAGGCTTGCTTGCTTCAGTGACGGAGGACTCCAACGTTCCCCGCCTGCCGCTGCCGGCCTCTGAGCTTGCAGTTTGAAACATTGTTACAAATATAGAAGCTAAGCAAAACCCCAGAAACCTGCTTTCAGCCAGCCGGGATCTCAGAGCTGGAGTTGAAACAGTGTTTTGATTATAGAACCCAAACAAACCAGATACCTGCTTTCAGCAGCAGAGGCCTAAGAGCTGGAGCCAAGCCTCAGAGCTAAAGCTGACCCAGAATAAAAAAGAAAAAAAGGAGCAGTTGGGAGCTTCAGTCACCCACCAGCCTGAAAACAGCCCTCAGCCCCTCACTCAGACTAGCCAGGCACCCCGGTGGGGACCCCCACCCTGAAGGATGTGTGACCAGCTGCAAGCAGCCATCATCCCCTCATCCAGGCTGGCCAGGCACCACAGTGGGGACCCCCACCCTGATCCAGGACACCCTTCAGGGCAAACCAGCCGGCCCCCACCCGTGCACCAGGCCTCTATGCTATATAGTAAAAGGGTAATATGCCTCCCAGCACCGGGATCAGCAGAGCCGCGAGGCCTCCCGGCACTGGGATCAGCATGACAGGGGGCAGCGCCCAAACCCCCTGATCGCCCTGCGGCTCTGTGTGACGGGGTGGGGCCTCAACCTCCCTATCTGCCCTGCTCTGTTCGTGACAGGGGAAGGCGCCCCAACCCCCTGATCGGCCCTGCTCTGTGTGTGACAGGGCGCGGTGCCCCAACTCCCCTATCGGCCCTACTCTGTGAATGACGGGGGAGCTCCCCAACCCCCTGATCGGCCCTGCTCTGTGCATGACAGGGGGGAGCTCCCCAACCCCCTGATCGACCCTGCTCTGTGCGTGACAGGGTACGGAGCCCTAACCCCCCTGATGGGCCCTGCTCTGTGAGTGACGGGGCAGTGCCCCAACCCCCTGATTGGCCCTGCTCTGTGCATGACGGGGTGGCGCCACAACCTCCCCATCGACCCTGCCTTGAGTGTGACGGGGCGGTGCCCCAACCCCCCAATCTGCCCTACCCTGAGCATGACTGAGGGTGGCATTGCAACCTCCCGATCTGCCCTGCTCTGTGCATGACAGGGGGCGGCGCCCCAACTCCCCAATCGGCCCTGCTCTGAGCCCGACCAGGGGCTGCACCTAGGGATTGGGCCTGCCCTCTGCCACCCGGGAGCAGGCCTAAGCCAGCAGATCGTTATCTCCCGAGGGGTCCCAGACTGGGAGAGGGCACAGGCCGGGCTGAGGGTCCCCCTCCTCCCCCCCGAGTGCACAAATTTTTGTGCACCGGGCCTCTAGTACATATATAAAATTCTTGTATTTGTTAGGCCTTTGCTAATGTGTTTGGAGTTTGGGTGTGTTTTATTTGCTTTCTTGGTTTTGATGACATGCACAACAGTAAGGAGCCTTTTCCTACCTTAAAATCTATTTGTACATCTCTTTTTAAAGGTTTACAAATTATTGCTATGTGTATTATGTGATATTCTCTCAACAAGCCTGTGTGAGGTTGCTATTTCTCCATTTAATGGATATACTCAGGGCCCAAATCACTCAGATCATGGTGTAAGTGGGATGTAAAGCCAGGACTTTAGGTCTGTGGTCTAGAGTTCTCTCATATTGTTCTATACTGAGATGTCTTTCCCTTGAGTGCTGCCAGGTGTTTACCTTGGCACAAACAGGTTTTCTTCATACCTGATTTCTCAATGCCTGGCACATCAATGTAAGTTGTTGTCTGTTTGTTTTTGGTAATAAATTAATATACTAGTATTTTGGAACTGAATGGTTAGAAAACAAATTTAAAAAACCAACTTGGGATATTAACACTTCTATAGTATAAGTTAGTTTAAATATTACTTGTTAAGCCATTTAAGTTTTTCTCTTATTACGTTGTATTAGATGATTAATAATGTTACAGGATTAGAATTTATTAATATTTTATTAATATAGTGGGATTTGTAGTTAATTTTTAATGTATTTTTATTGATTTCAGAGAGGATAGGAGAGGGATAGAGAGATAGAAACATCAATGATGAGAGAGCATCATTGATCAGCTGCACACGCCCACCCCCACTGGGGATTGAGCCCACAACCCAGGCATGTGCCTGACTAGGAATCAAACCATGACGTCTTGGTTCATAAGTTGACACTCAACCACTGAGCCATGGCAGCTGGGCTAATTTTTTATTCTTTTAAAAATTAATAATTTCTCTTAGAAGTCAATATACTTTTTGTAATTAATACAGAAATAACATAATTCATACCATAGATATTAATCTTTTCATGGTCTCTTATGCAGGCACTGAACTTACCTTCAACTACAACCTAGAATGTCTTGGAAATGGAAAGACTGTTTGCAAATGTGGAGCCCCAAACTGCAGCGGCTTTTTGGGTGTAAGGCCAAAGGTACCTTCTAAACATTTGCATCGGGAATAGTGGTGTGGTCCTCCCGCCCTACCCAGGGCAGGGCTGAGTCTTTATTTTAAGATGTCTCTTTGAAATAATGACAGAGAATAGTTGTCATGGTCAATGGCAATTTGCTAAGTAAGCATTCTGATGATCAGTTTGGTGACACAGGAGAGCATCTTTGGGTACTGTTGGAGTGTTTTAAACACTCTGACTTATAACTAGGGATGCCTTTTTAACTAAGAAGCCTGTAAATGGGAATCTTAAAGTGGGTTATTTGCCACATTTTTATTGGTCTCAGCTGATCTTACTCATATTTCCTAATAAGCTACTTATATAATACTGTCAGTAAACATAGATCCTTAATCTTATCATTGTAACAAAGTATAAACATTGTTGTGCGTTCCTAGTATTTTATATGTGCTCTTTAACTGACTTATAATGCTATAACTGTTAAGAATTGTCTATAAGTCCGCAACCTACTTTTCTTAAATATTATTAAAAAACTCTCCTTGCTGTTACATAGTCTTTTCAATCATCATTTTTAGTGACTGTTAAATTTTTTATATAATGGGTGGACCATAATAGTTCAACATCTGGATACTTCTAGATATCTCTCTCATAAGTAACAGCACACTGAAAATTTATGTTTAATTTTGATACATAGTAGATTATACAGTGACTCTAGTTGGGTATTTCCATGATGGATTTTGGATTATGAAGTCAATATTAAGAACTAAAAAAATTCAAATTAGTATAGAAACCCATAACTAAAGAGAATAATCTGTTTGAGCAGTTACACATGAAGATAAAGAGTATCCAGTAATTATTTTATTAAGGAGAATTATGTTTATATTATGTTGGATTTTGTTTAGTTGGTTTGGTTAAATGGTCTTGTTCCTTCACAAGCCCAGTGAATTAAAATTAAAATATAACTGAATTAACCCAAATTTAATGATGTTACATGCACTGGGAATGATAGTTTCTGCATCCTTAAGGTCAAGGTAGCATTTCACACATGAATCAATAATAGAGAAATTCAAGAGCAGAAGCTTATGAAAACCACCAGGTGTGATGACCAAGAATGGGAGCACAGAGACCTGCTGTGCTAAGATCTGTCTTGAGTGGCGGACATAATTTGACTTAAATAAAAAATGCATAGCTTGTTGAGGCCAAAGACCATGAACTAGATTTTTTGTGTCTTCCAAGCACATGGCTCATACTAAGTACTCAGGGAAGGTTTGTTGCATAAACTAAGAAATGTGTATGCACACACAAACACACAAAGAAGTCTTCCTTAGTTATGAAATTAATCTAAAAATAAAACCTAGAGAAAGGTGACCTTTAACACCAGCCTGTGTGTCAACAAAAAGAACGTATCTCTTTAATTTCATCCAGATAGCAGGGGTAGTTGGTACAAAAGTTAATTAATGCAACCACTTACTAGGTACCTTATTATAACACTGTGATGTGTTAGGTGCCTTTTCTGCATTTTCTCTTACATATACAACAGTCTATAAGGACTGTCTCTTCCCAGAGTAGAGACTGAGGCTCAGAGAGAATAGTTAACCTGGTCAAGATCATACAACTAATGTGTCGACAGAATGCTGACTGCTCAATATCTGACTTCTAGAATCAACCCATTGCCACGGAAGAAAAGTCAAAGAAATTCAAGAAGAAGCAACAAGGGAAGCGAAGGAGCCAGGGTGAAATCACAAAGGAGCGAGAGGATGAGTGTTTCAGCTGTGGGGATGCTGGCCAGCTCGTCTCCTGTAAGAAGCCAGGCTGCCCAAAAGTTTACCATGCAGACTGTCTCAATCTAACCAAGCGACCAGCAGGTTGGTGCCAAAATCTGTTTAGAATGTTCCTTGTTCTCAGCCAGAATTCTCAAAGCCCTTCGGTCTTCCCATGCATCCCATGAATAGTATTGAGGGGATTTGGGTCCATGTTCTTACTCTTGGAGTAAATAACAAAGGCTTAGAACCCTATGTTGTAGAGAAGGGAACAGAAATTCACTTGCTATGTATCAAGTGTTTTATTTTATTCATATTTCTGTTATGTTATTTTATCCTAACAACCCATAAAGATGAGACCTTTTCACCTTCCCATGATATAGATAAGGAAACTCAGAATCAAGTTTGGTGAGATGATTTGTCTCATTAGAACATATAGATGTAGGAGCTGGATTGAAAGCCAGGTTTTCTGACTGAACCGCATCCAGCACAGCCAGTGGTGAACCTGAGGAGGGTGGTGAAGGATTAAAGAAAACAGACAAGAGAATATAGTTGGGGCCAGGTGGATCACTGCGCCTGGATGAGGACAGTGACACAACCTGTAAGCCAAATCTTTATTTTATAGTCAGATCACACAAAGCAAAACAAGGGAGTAGTCAAGATGTTTACAATGTTCTTGTGAGTTCCAAATCTACTTCTTTCCTGTTGTTGCAATTCTTTGAACTCTATCAAGCTTTGTTTTGGCAGCACTTGCTGCACCTCCCCCAGCCCACATCCCTCAGCTACGTAGGACTGCAGGTTTGGACTATAAGGTTAAGCTTATATACAACCATAGCCTTTGGCTATAATTGTGCTGGGAGGGCTTTGCCCTCCAAGCTGGGACTTATATGTGGCTTTGCCACAAGAGGACTGTGCCCTCTCGTCAGTCCGAGGCTTGAACCTATCCAAACGCTGCAGCCGCTCTCCACATCTGACCTCAAGTTTACTAAAACATATTCCGTCTAAAGAAAGAGCAGTTGAGACAGAGTGGAGCTTCAGATCATTCTAATCAGTGAGGTGTGGACTGACACCCTTTTAGACCTCATTACCACACTTCCCTCTGAAGGAGATGCAGATGTGTAAGTTAGATGAGAAAACTGCTTATGCAGATGTGGTACCCGGAAATTTGTGGTTGGAGAAGCCCACTAACCTTTGGGTGGTGATTTGGAATTAGCGGATTTTAGGGATTTGGACCTGCCATCTATTTTAAATTACAAAGATAAGAAACCAGTGGGAAGCCATTCTAGGTGAGAAGATTATACATCACTAGTGGCCTGTTCCTGGAATTGCAGAAAGAACAACTATGGGGTGGGAGTGAGAGGAGTTTGTCCTTCAATATGTGGTTGCTAGGATAATGAAATAATAGAAAATGAGATAGTCTGGGGGCAGGCCATAACATTGACCTAACACTTCCAGGAAGTGGAAATGGGAAATTGTTTCAGAATCAATTACTCATGGCCAGGGCTGGCACAGGCTGTGATAAAACTGATCTGGCCTATGAGCCAGGAGCAAAGGCTAGCCAGCATAGTTTATTGGGAAGGAGCTGGGGAAGAAACACTGTCCATGACAGAGACTCTTCAGCTATCATGAAGTGGAGACAAATACACCTGAGGTTAGCTTTGGGTCTTTACCATTGATTCTGTGTAGACAACACAGATAAAGTTTGTGCTACTTTTAAGACTTAAAATTGAGCAAAGGTAAGTCTGCCTTCTTTTTTTTCTTTTTCCCCCCACATTTGTATATCTGCTCCCACTTCCTACTAATAACCAAATAAGCAGGAGTTTAAATAGCTGAAATGTCCCCCTTAAAATTGAATATTTTTTATTTTAAAATACATTTTTATTGACTTCAGAGAGGAAGGGGGAGAGAGAGAGATAGAAACATCAATGATGAGAATCATTGATCTGCTGCCTCGTGCACGCCCCTCACTGGGGATTGAGCCAGAATGTACCCTGACTGGGAATCAAACCTTGACCTCCTAGTTCATAGGTCGACACTCAATCACTGAGCCAGGCCGGTTGTGCTAGAGTAGAATATTTAAAGGCTGTATAGGACAAAAGGAGTTTGCAAAATATGAAAGTAATATCCTCATATTTTATCCAAGATAAGTATGTCAAACTCAAAGGCTAACACAGACCAAATAAACAAGGTTTAAGTTTATGTGGGCCGCAAAAAACAAAAGCTTCAGTTTTCATAGAAACGTAGGTTTATTTCAATAGAAACATGCTGAATACAAAGGGCTGAAATAAATGAGTAATCATTAACATAAAATAATAGAACATTTTAATAAAAATTAATGGTTTTTTCCTGAACATTAACTTACCAGACACTGAATAACTGCACAAATTAATAAGTGTAACACAAATAAACCTATTTTTCTTGTTCTCCGAAAGCAAAATATTTCCCTGTTGTGCACACCCAACAAGTCAATACAAGACTAATGATGTGGCAATCAGCTACTAAAATATTCACTGCTAGTATTAGTGGAGTGAAATGTTGCGCCTAAGCATAAGGTGCGTAAGGGAACACAATTATAGTAATCAGTCGTTAACGAACGTTGTAGTTCGTTATTAATAATCCTATATAATAAAAGGCTAATATGCAAATCGACTGAACGACCAGTCGCTATGATGCACACTTACCACCAGGGGGCAGATGCTCAACGCAGCAGCTATCCCCGGTGATCAGTGCGCTCCCATAGGGAGAGCGCTGCTCAGCCGGAAGCTGGGCTCATGGCTGGTGAGTGCAGTGGCGGGTGGCGGGAACCTCTCCTGCTCTGTGGCAGCACTAAGGATGTTCAACTGCGGGCTTAGGCAGGGAGTGGGCCTAAGCTGTCAGTCGGACATCCCTCAAGGGCTCCCGGACTGTGAAAGGGCACAGGCCCCCCCCCCCCAAGTGCATAAATTTTGTGCACCGGGCCTCTAGTTATGTATAAAAGGATATTGTAAAAATTTAAGTTATGAAATTTTTATTAAAACATTTCTTAATATACTGTTACATTGGCTGGGCCGCAAAAATATTTGTTGTGGGCCGCATGTGACCCTTGGGTCACGAGTATGACATGCTTGATGTAAAGGGAGCTTTGGGTTCTTATTCCTTGCTAGAAATAGAAATAATAGAAATAAGGAATTACTCCTGCCTATATATTTAGTTGATGCTTAGTTGCTACTTGATACTGGCAGTTATTTTTTTTTTTAATATATTTTATTGATTTTTTACAGAGAGGAAGGGAGAGAGACAGAGAGTTAGAAACATCGATGAGAGAGAAACATCGATCAGCTGCCTCCTGCACATCTCCTACTGGGGATGTGCCCGCAACCCAGGTACATGCCCTTGACCAGAATCGAACCTGGGACCTTTCAGTCCGCAGGCCGACGCTCTATCCACTGAGCCAAACCAGTTTCGGCCTGGCAGTTATTTTTATATGCGGTTGTGCAGAAGAGGAAGCTGAGATCCTGGCGCTGGAGAAGCATGAGCTATCTGTAGAACAGGGCGGTTTGAAATCACTCCTTTGACCTGGTTCCAGAGCCATCGCCCCTCTCTTGTTTTCCTAAGCTCTTGTTTCACATCTATGTTTCAGGGAAATGGGAGTGTCCTTGGCATCAGTGTGACATCTGTGGGAAGGAAGCAGCCTCCTTTTGCGAGATGTGTCCTAGCTCCTTTTGCAAGCAGCATCGGGAAGGGATGCTCTTCATCTCCAAACTGGATGGACGTCTGTCTTGTACTGAGCACGACCCCTGTGGGCCCAACCCTTTGGAACCTGGGGAGATCCGTGAGTATGTGCCTCCCCCGGTACCACTGACTCCAGGCCCAAGCACGCACCTGGCAGAGCAACAATCATCAGGAGTAGCTGCTCAGGGGCCCAAGATGTTGGACAAGCCAGCTGCTGAAGCCAACCAGACGTTGTCACTGTCCAAAAAAACTCTGGCAGGGACTTGTCAGAGGCCACCGCCGCCTGAAAGACCTCCTGACAGAACTGACTCCAGGCCCCAACCTGTAGAAAGGGTCAGGACCCTTGCTGGGGCAGGGGCCAAACCCCAGTCCTTGGTATCCAGCCAGAAGTCATTGGACAGGCCATCTACAGTGGGAGGACCAAGAACCCAACTGTCAGACAAACCCTCTCCAGTGACCGGCCCAAGCTCTTCACCCTCAGTCAGGTCCCAACCACTGGAAAGACCTCTAGGGGCAGCTGACCCAAGGCTGGATAAATCCATAGGTGCTGCCAGCCCAAGGCCCCAGTCACTGGAGAAAAACCCAGTCCCTACTGTCCTGAGACTTCCACCATCAGACAGACTGCTCGTCACCAGCAGCCCCAAACCCCAGACTTCAGACAGGTCTCCAGACAAATCCCATGCTTCTTTGACCCAGAGATTCCCACCTCCTGACAAAGTACTATCAGCTGTGGTCCAGACACTGGTAGCTAAAGAAAAAGCACTGAGGCCCGTGGACCAGAATACTCAGTCAAAAAACAGAGCTGCTTTGGTGATGGATCTTATAGACCTAACTTCTCGCCAGAAAGAACGGGCAGCTTCTCCTCATGAGGCCATACCACAAGCTGATGAGAAGATGCCAGTGTTGGAGTCCAGCTCATGGCTTGCCAGCAAAGGTCTGGGGCAGATGTCTCGAGCTGTGGAGAGAGGCAGTGTGTCAGAGCCTGTCCTTCAGCCTCCTGGAAAAGCCGTGGCCCCCTTGGAGCACCCCTGGCAAGCTGTTAAATCACTCACCCAAGCCAGACTTCTTTCTCCATCCCCTGCCAAGGCTTTTTTATATGAGTCAGCAACTCAGGCTGCAGGAAGAGCACCTGCAGGAGCTGAGCAGATCCCAGGGCCTCCCAGCCAAGCACTGGGCCTGGTGAAGCAGGTGAAACAGATGGCTGGAGGCCATCAAGTACCTGGACTTGGTGCCAAGAGTGGGCAGTCCTTCAGGCCTCTTGGGAAGGCCCCATCCTCCCTCTCCACTGAAGAGAAGAAGTTGGCAACCACAGAGCAGAGTTCCTGGGCCTTAGGAAAGACCTCACCAGGGCCAGGGCTCTGGCCCATGTTGGCTGGACACACACTGGCATCGTCTTGCTGGTCGTCTGGGAGCACACAGACATTGGCACAGACTTGCTGGTCTCTTGGAAGAGGGCAAGACCCTAAACCAGAGCAAAACACATTTCCAACTCTTAACCAGGCGCCTTCCAGTCACAAGTATGCAGAGTCAGAACAGAAATAATACCAGTAAATGTCAGATGACCAGACCAGCTACCCCCAGGGTTCTTGGAGGAGGGAAATATTATTCTCCTCCCTTATAAAACAGACCCCACTACCTTTTCACTGTTATTCTTTCTTTATATCCCAACACTCAGAACTCTTGTGACATTAGCCAGTGGGGTCTTGTGGTTATGTGAAACATGTATGGAAATCCAAGTGGGTCTCAGCCAAGGAGACAGACAGACTTGGGTCTCTTTCCCTCAACCCTTAAATGGTCACCTTGAAATAAAAAGTCCACTTGGAGTCAAACATGGGATTCAATTCCGCTGGTCAGGTTGGAAGGTAGAGGGGCTTTTGATGCTATTTCTCCATGCCTACAGAGCCCCACTGAAGGCACCTGATGAACCCTTGGGAGGAACTGATACCCATTCAAACCAGTGGCAATTTCTTGAGCATTCATGTGTGCTAGGCCAGGTGCTGGTCACTGATAGGAGATACAGAGATAAATAAGACCTGATTCTTATGAGCCTAACATGCCTGCCTGGGTTTCTAAGCTGTTTTTAAGAACCTTTGACCAGGAAATAACATGAAGTTCTGAGGGGCCCTGGGGCATGGTCCCAGAAATGATTGTATTGAGTAAGTTTCCTCGGGCTCGGTGTGCATGTGTGCATGTGCATGCATGTGTGCTCATGCAGCTGTCTACAGACAGGGTGAGCTGCAGAGGCCAAGTGAGATTGTTGGCTGGGCAGCCACCACCACTGCTTCTGTCTGAAGATCTATACTTGGTGGAATAGCTGATTGTGGGGAGGCTGGGCTCTACAATGATGTAGCTTTCCCATAGTGTAAGAAGGCAATTGGCAAGCTTATCTTTCTTTTTTACCCATTTTCCTCCTTTTACATCAATCCACCCTATGCCCGTCCCACACACACTCAGGTGCTTTCAGATTTCAGAGTCTTGGGCAGTGGACCTAGGCATCTCTAGCAAGCTCTGAGCTAGATCCACCACCAGCTCAGGGAGGGTGCCAGATCCTGACAGAAAATGACTTCTCTTCTGATCCTTTGCTCTCCTGCCTGAATGGAGGGAGTCCTCTTCTTCACTAGTGGATTTCACCACCCTCCCCCGAGAATTGTGCTCTGTGTTGAGAGGACTTGCCTGCTGACTCAAGTTTAAAGGCAACCATAACCCTTCCTTTATGACTGGCAAGATGTGGCATTTAGAGAAAGGTCCAGTCTAAGAGTTGACTCCTCATAACTGCTGATTATCTGTTACTGCTGCCCTGAGCTGGGGCTCAAGGGCTGGGAAATCTGTTGGTGCTACCCTGCCCTATCATTCACCCAGCTCACTGACTGCCAACAGGAAGTGCTGTTTGGCCAGTTTCTTCCCATTCATCCATGTCTCTTTTGTCCCTAGACCAAATGTGTTTACCTATCTGCTTTGCCAACTTAGCCAGCAGCTTTAGCCAACCAGGCCATCTGGCCCAAATGTCTCCTAACCATTCTGTCTCAGTTATGGCTTTTATATCAACAGGAGTCTATATTTTGTCCCAGTTTCCTCCTGAGTTCCTAGTGAGGCTATTCTAATCACTCTAAAGGAGGGAATAATAGTTACAGAAGCATTTGCGCTTTATATAAAAATTAAAAAGAATTTGCTTTTATTTCCCAAAGTGGGTCTCTGGGATTGAGACACTTGAACTCAGGCAGAGGCACAAGGCTGGGCAGGGCTGCCCCGAGTTTAGGGGCCTATCCTTGCATCTCACTTAGACCTCGGGATCTCCTCTGTAAATTCCATCTGCCTAGTTCTCCATTTTCATCCTAACTCTCTTCCCACATCATCAGAGAAGAAAAGCTCTTGGTTGAAAAGGAAGAGAAAACAAAGTATCTTATTTTCTTTTTAAAAAATTTTAAACCATGGAAAAGATATTTTTAAAGAAATCCACCCAGAACGTTAAAGTTCATTATATTAAGTATTTATCATGTGTGAGAATAATAAGTATATAACTGCAGCTAGTAGGTCTTTTCCCCTAATCTCTTAGGTTGTACGAGTAGGGTTTGCTTGGTGCCAGTACTGTGCCCTTTTCTCTCCTGTCATCTGTAGTTGCGATCAGAAAAAGTATCCACACTGCACTGTCAGAATCTCCTTTCACTATGTTGTGTGTTAAATTACCGTAGTTCTTTGTTTAATGGAATAAACTGTGAATTTTTTTTGTGGTGGGGGGTTGTGCAGGCTTTGTAAAAATTTGTAAATGGAGAAGTTCGATCCTAAAATAGCTTTTCTGAAGTAGGCTTTGGTAGGTAATTTTCTTGACAGCCACTCATGTCTCATGGGACAGGAAGGAGTGAGGGAAAGGTGGGCCATGGTTGACCACTTTATAAAGGGTTTGTTTTGGTCCTTTCCGTTTTCCACCACTCACTGAATACTTCCTTCCAGACCTGCCTGGGAAAACAATTGAGTTATGCTTGGTTTACGGGGTAGGAGGCAGTTCTTTATCTAAATGGATGGAGTGCCAGGCTTTCCTGGGTGCCATTTGGAAAGACTCCCAGCTTGAATGGAACCTAGAAATTCAACTGTGAGGCCCCCTGATCTCAACATCTCATTCTAGATTATTATCATCTAATCATGAAAGCAGTCACTGTACAATTAGAAGCACAATCAGGACTGTTGGGAACTGATATTGCATGATGCTGGGAGGGAGTGACTACCCTTGAGGACGCTCCTGGAGCCTGTGCTAGGACCTTTTCTCCAAGGATTGCGAGTTGGAAATTAAAAGGTAATCTTTTCTCTTAGACATTCCTGATCTTTATGCAGGATGGTATTTTTGGTATTTGGCTAAGTGCTTGGAAACCGGGATCTCGAGAATATGCCTCTAAGCCACTTTCCCAGGAAGCCTTTTCCAGGGGGAAGCCATAGCTTCCATAGGTAGCTAGAGAACAAATACCTCTCCTAGCCCTGTTAAGTCAGGAAGAAAACAATATATATATATATATATATATATATATATATATATACTGTTTAAATTCAAAGCCTCTGCTTCTCCTACTGAAGCCAACCCATTGTGATAGCAAATAGCTCTCATTGCTACAAAAGCATCCAAGTTTTTAAATGTCTGTGTCTCCCTAAAGTTACTGAGTTTGAGGTGATTTAAATCACTATGTTGACCCTCTTCTGAACAACTACCAAACCTACATCTTTGGCATTGAAGAAAATAATTGTATTCATATCCTCTACCCCACACCACAATCAGGGCATGGAGTGCATCAGTGATTCTTCACAGGTTTGGCAGCATCTACTCACTGGAGCTGGACTCCCCGGTCGCCTGTGAGAACACTGGCAGGAAGTCTGGTCCAGGCAGCTTCCCCTGTGGAGGAATTAGGAGAGCACTAAACATGGACAGATGTTGGCCTCAGCTCCTACAAAACGGTTTTTCTCCTAAGGCTTTTATGGGGGATATTGTCATCTTGGGGTTTGTCAGAGTGGCCCAATGTTGTAACCTCTCTGAGATCGCGGCAGGAAGGGAGCTGCCACAAGTCCCTTTCCTACTAAATAATGTTTAGGCTGTTCCATGTTTTGGACATTCCACATCATTTACAACTAGGTAGCCGCATGAGACTTTCCTTGGCTGTGGCCAGTTAGCTCTCAGCTGAACTTCCTAGGGCCAGATTGCTGTAGTATAAATTGAAATAAGAATAGATAATTGCTTTGTACACACACACAAATGTAATGATGGTGCTAATTTCCTGGTATAAATAAGCACTGCCAAGGGTTGAGGAACTGGTGACTTGAGAAACCCAAGTTCCTGTTTGGGAGGAAAAGATTTTTATGTAGTACAGTTCTTTGAAGCTCTGTTAAGAGGAGGGCAGAGTCTCGGTGAAGCCTGTACCCAATCCTGGAGTGGTCCAGTGCAATCCAGAGATGGAAGAGATGCCATGTCCAGGTGAGGGTGGCCATTGAGTTTTTCAGGGCTGGTGTCACCTTGTCCATAGCCTCTGGTTGGTAGAGAGCTCCAGGGATGGGGTCTCCCTCAGTTACCTGCTGCCCCTCTCTACCTCTTTCACTCTCGAGGGAACCTCCATTGCTTATGAAGATTAAAGGTATTCTTTCTTAAGGAAGTGGAAAGTTTAATTAGAAATCTACAGCCTGGAAAGAAATGTTTCCTATCAACATAAGCAAAACGCAGCACACGTTAAATTCTGAAGCGGTTCCTTCTCTAGAGCCGCTTTCCCATGACTTTCCAGACATCAGGCTGTTGAGGGGCTTCAGGTGGAACACTCTGGAAGCTGAGCAAAGCTTGGTGGACAGGAGAGCCCAGGGAGTAGGAGCAGAAATGAATGGTTGTGGTGCTTTGGACTCCCAAAGGAGGGGCACAGAATAGGTGGTCACCAGGTCTGAGGTGGGTGCTGCCTGTGTGTGCATGTAGGTGAGAGTGTGTAGAAGATGGGTGAGTGCAGCACACAGCAGCTCATGGAAGAGCAGATTTCAAAGTCTTGGCTAAGAAACAAGCTGACACTAGAGATCTATCTTTATATTTTTAAGAAAAGGGGTGTGGGGGGAACAGCTGAGGTCCATCACCTTTTTTTTTTGCTCCTCACCCCCATAGGTTGTCAGCTGTAAGTGAAACTTTTAGTGGAAAAGGGGAGCCCTGTGCTAGGAGTCCCCATAAACATGTACTGTAATTCTTTGTATATAGAAAAAAATTACTGTAAAGTAAAGTTTAACTTTACTCTTATGGCCCTTGCCCTGTGTTGTGTTTTGTTGTCGATGGGAAGATGTAGCTCAACAGGAGGGAGGGTGGGTTTGGGTGAGAGCAGAAGCCAGCCCCCTGCACTAACGCCCAGGTGGGACACAGTGGAGCTGAGCACTTTTCCAAGCACCTCATGGGAGTGGTATGGGTTTCCTCAGTAGTCATTAGGTGCCAGAATGTCTTTCTTTTGGGAGTGGCTGGTGTTTTCATCTCTATAAAGGAAGTCATCACCCATGAAGTAAGGGTATTTTGAGGAATTGGTTTTTAAAAAGGAAGTAGAACCAAATGACTTCCTGAGTGTGAGTCTGACCATCTTGGCCAAGTTTTTAGTTCAGAGGCAGGTGCTGGGTACTACAGAGGACCCAGTCTAAGGCAGG
Organism: Myotis daubentonii; assembly: GCF_963259705.1. Lineage (NCBI taxonomy): Eukaryota > Metazoa > Chordata > Mammalia > Chiroptera > Vespertilionidae > Myotis > Myotis daubentonii. Next base: position 73,451,534 of record NC_081844.1, on the reverse strand, counting down.
AAAGCAGAAACAAAGGGGCCAAGCCTCCATACAGGAAAGGGCTGTCATATACTTCCTTTTAGTTGAATAGGAAGTGTCAGCCCTGTTTACAGTTAACACCTGGTCCTCCAAGGTCCAAAAATAAAATTTGAGGCAACCTTGGAGTCTGCCTCCCCTTTCGACCTAGTCTTGAACTTCCTGCCCCTTCAGCAGAAAGCCCTTCAGGGAAGATAAGCATTTAGTCAAAGTTACGTTTCCTTCATGATCTTCACAGTCCTCAACTGGGCAGTGGTTACCTCATTTTACAGATAAATTCAGGCTGAGTTTAAGTCCCTTTTCTAAGTATCTGAATTAGATCCCAATTTGGACCCAAAAGAATTTTGTGTATTGTAACTATGATATTTCTACCATTAAACCACATTGTAGGGTGCTGATGGGAAGCTGAGGATATGAGCCAGAGGTATGATGTGACATGTGCGGTAGAACCAGTCTGAGGAAGAAGTGCTTGGTCCTTTGATCTCTGGACAGCACTTAAGTGCTTGCTTTGCTCTTCCTAGCACCAAGAAGGAATTGTGAGTTCTGCTCTGTCCCAATCCTAGCCTCTCACCATCCTAAAGCACAGAATAGGCTCCTTTGTTTCTCCATTATCTCAGCTGCAACCCTCAGCTTTAGTTAACTTGGTTTCCAAAGGAAAATTAGGGCTGGGAGGAGACATCATATTAGAAGTGAGGCCTAAGAAAGGGGCTGAGTGTGATTCACAGTGCATTGATTTTATTTACAAATCAGAAGCCACTTAAGTAATCTGCAGACACAGTGCTGTCCAGGGAAGAAGCCTGGAGTCCAAATCAGCCTTCACCCTCCTGATGACCATCAGTCAGCCCAATGCTGCACGTTCCATGGGCCAGCACAGACAGGTGCCACCTCTGCTGCCATGGGGACTGGGGTAGCTTACATGTTTGACCACCCAAGCCCAGACAAGAACTAGGTCCAGCCCCTTGGGGGGTTCCTTTAATTCCCCCAGGCCAAGTAAGTGGTGGTTCAGTGATGACAACAACTGTAGAAGTAGGGGTTTGCCTTCTGGCCCAGGTCCACGCCTTTGTCCTCTGTCAGAGAGAGAGGTAGCAGCTCAGCACCATTCTGTTGGGGGATCAGGTAACAAACGTGAAGGGCCGAGAGGAAGTCTCCAGAGAAGGTAGGGAAGTACACACCTGTCATCACCTGGAAGGCGGCCACACTGACGTAATCCTCTGCCACTTTCTGGAAGAGCTCGTCTGGCAGGAAAAAAGGCGATCAGTGAAGGCCCAATGCCAGGAGCCCTGGGATCACCCAGTGACACAGCCCTCTAGGCTCTTTGCTTCCACTGGTGCCCCTGCCTGTTCTGCTGTGAGGCCCAGGACAGCACTCACCCACACTCTGGCCTGTCTTGCTGGATGTTTCAAAGAGCTGAGCTTTGATATCTGTAAAGAAAAGCGACTAAATCCTCGTATCTGAGAATCGGGTAGACACACAAAGGGGAAGTCTTCTGGACCCCACAGGTTCAGGTTAAGCCTGAAAGCTTTCCCAGGCGATCTGGCCATGGTAGCCAAACAGTCCCTATTTTCTGTGACCCACCCAAACAGCCACTTCCCTCCCCCACCCCCAGCAACTGAGAAGCAACTACTGTCTGCATAATCCTGGACATCATGGAAGTCCACACGTCTACGCCGCCTGTCCTCCTCCAGCAGGTCACTCTTGGTGCCACACAGGTAGATCTGACAGCCCTGAAGCAGAAGACGAGGTCAGGGTAACCCACACAGACCACCAGAGCCCCAGCCCCTGGTTCTCTGGTAAGGTCTGGCCACCTACCTCCTCTAGGTTTCGCAGTTCCTTGACCCAGAACTTTGCCCGCTCAAAGCTGCTGCTGTCTGTGAGGTCTTGGTATAGAGCAGACAGGAAACAACCAAAGGTCGGGGGCTAGTCGCTAAGGCCAGCCTGGCACCCACCCCTTGTCTGAGGAGAACCTCCCTTACCATAGCAGACGATGGCAGCCTTGGCACCTCGATAGTAGATTCGACTCATAGCCTCGTAGCGCTCAGAGCCTGCTGTGTCCTGAAGGACAGGGGGAAGCTCAGCCTTGGCCTGAGTTACTGAGCTTCCCCAAGACTGCAAACTAATACGTCCAACAGACCCCCATTTTTAAACGGGGGTCTAGAGAAGAGAAATTGCCTCTATAAGGCCACAAATCAGACACGAATAGACAGGACTAAGCCTAGGTATGGATATTCCCAGGACTACCTGCCCAGGGGACTTACCCAAATACCCAAAGTCACTGTCCGGTCTCCGACAGACATCACCTTGGCCACGAAGGCGGCTCCGATGGTCTGCAACCAGGGGAAGCGATCAGGATCGCGGGGTCGGGCTACCTCCCACCCGCGCCGGCCCGCGAGGCGCACTCACGTTCTGATAGGGCCCCACCAGGAAGCGGTCGTGCACGTATCGCTCCACCAGACTCGTCTTGCCCACGTACTCCTTGCCCAGCATAACCACCTTGACGTCCACGCGCTGCCCGCTCATGCTCTCGGGGCCGCCTCACCCGCGTCAGGGCCCTGAGCCCCGCGCTAGGTAAACCCGGATCTCCGCCCGGGCAGGCGGCGCCCAAGCCCCAGTCACTACCGCTCCAGACACGACGTCGGGCTCGCGCTACGGCAGCGCCCGCCTGTCCCCGCTGTTCGGCCCCGGGCGCTGATCCTTCCAAGAGCCCAGGGCCCGGGCGGCCTGGGAGCGTGCTGGGCAGCGCCCTCAACGGCGCCGCACTCCGCCGCCCGGCTCGGACGGACTCCCCACCGAGTTGGAGTGCCGCTCCAGCCCAGGTCTGCTCGCAGCGACGCGGCTCCCGCAAGGGGAGTGGGCGGAGAGGGGAGGGACGAGGGTCACGTGCTCAGGCGCCGGAAGTGGTGGGTACAGCGAGTCTGCGCCGGAAGTGGCGGGCGGCCCGACAACTCCTCATGGCGGCGGCTGCTGTTGGGCTGCAGTGGGGCGGTGACTGAACTGGTGCCTGGCGGGCGTGCGCCGAGCCCCGGCCTGGCCTCCGCGTGCCCCCCAGGCTCTGCACCCCTGATGCTGCTCGGGTGCTGACCCCGCCCGGCCCGGACAATGGTGAAGTATTTCCTGGGCCACAGCGTGCTCCGGAGTTCCTGGGACCAAGTGTTCGCTGCCTTCTGGCAGCGGTACCCGAATCCCTACAGGTACGTAGCCGAGGAAGGAGCAACCCCGCCCCCTCGCCGTTTGGAGATCGGAATGTGGGACCGGGAAGGACTCCACATCGAGTCCGAGGTAGGGGATGGCCGGAACCGTGGCCGCCTTGGGGGCCAGAGGACCCTCTGGAGGAAGTGGCCAGGCCTGCAAGGTGCTGGAAGGAGGGCCTGGGCGGTGGTTTCCTTGAGGCCCTAGTCCAAGGTTCTCTGGGTGGCGAGACAGGAAGAGGCGGCCGCACAGGAATTGGGAGGGGTCCTGGGGTTGCAATTCCAGACGCGCTCCTCCTCTGCCTGTGGCTCGCTTCGGCGGTGCAGGTGCAATAAATCATGAAGGCCGGCCACGCCGGAAAGCCCAGGAATCCAGGTCAAGGAGAGGGTGGGAGTCGGAATTTGCCCTGGGATAGGTTCGAGGGAATGCGCCACAACACACATCGCTGCAAGTCTGAGGGAAGGCCTGGCTGGCCATTCTGGGCCGGGAGGCTGGAGATGGGAACCGCAGCAGGCAGGCTCAGGGCAGGCTCCTGAGGGTCACCTTCCTCCTGACACCTGCAGCAAACATGTCTTGACGGAAGACATAGTGCACCGGGAGGTGACCCCTGACCAGAAGCTCCTGTCCCGGAGACTCCTGACCAAGACCAACAGGATGCCCCGCTGGGCCGAGCGACTGTTTCCTGCCAATGTCGCTCACTCAGTGTACATCCTGGAGGATTCCATTGTGGACCCACAGAACCAGACCATGACCACCTTCACCTGGAACATCAACCACGCCCGGCTGATGGTGAGACTCCCTTGGTCCCTCGGAGCTCCAGATGGGTATGGCTAGGGAGCCAGTGATGCGGAGGGAGGGAGGCAGTGGCTTTCAAACAGGAACCCATCAAGCCATGAGGGTGCCTTGGGTGTGCCTCAGAAGGGAGCGGATTTGGGCCTGTACCCCATGTGACTAAAGGAGTAACACTCTTATGTGTCTTACATCATGGATTTCTGTCTAAGAGTCTAGGGGAAAGAGGTTCTATATACCTTGATGGGTGATGGGCACAAGGTGCAATATACAGATCTTATAACCTAGAAACCCACACCTGAAACCTGTATGTTCATGTTAACCAATGTCACCCCAATAAAATTAATTTAAGAAAACAAAAACACTTGAAAATATATGTTTTAAATTAGGCAGCAGTTGCCAACCTTTCGGACCTCACGGACCACCGGTTGGCAACCGCTGGTTTAAGGAACACTCTACAATATCTTCTCACATATGAATATCCTGAAGCTTTCAGAAAACTTACATTCTCTTTCTCACTTAATCTTCACAATAACGGGGGGGGGGGAGGGGGCATAACTCTTGTGCAAAGAGAAAAGTTAGGTTCAAAGAGGGCAAGTGTCCACAGAATGAGCTGGCAACTTAATACACTGCCCCCCAGCATACTTCCCTGAGGGCACTACCTCTGTTTTCTGTTACCCAGAGAGTGGTCCTGCTGTGAGAAATGTCTTTCAGTCCAGCTGTGAGACAGGTCTTTGAAGGTTTCTATTGGAAGTACCGATCTACTTTTTCCTCTCTCATGAGAGCTTGACAATTGCCAGATTTCCATTTTTATTTGGACTTCCAATGAGCTCAAGAGCTGCAACAGGTGGAAGACAGGCTGAAAACTCTACTCATGACCAGGCAAAGCTACAAAACCAAATCCAGGGGCAGGATGAGCTGGAAGACCCTCTGCTATTCCATGTGCCTTCTAGTTTAAGGGGTCAGAGGAAGATTGGAGAGAGCACGATGACCTTAATGTTCTTGTTCTTCTGTAAATGCAGCTTGGGGTGCATTCAGGGAAATGAATGGATTTTCATTTTATTCTACCTCGTGAAAAGAGGCAGGAGATCAAATTTATGTGAAGTTGGCAAATTGAAAGACTCCCACACAATTGTGGTTGGCCTGACTCCCTGCACAGGTGGTGGAGGAACGATGTGTTTACTGTGTGAACTCTGATAACAGCGGCTGGACCGAAATCCACCGGGAAGCTTGGGTCTCCTCTAGCTTATTTGGCGTCTCCAGAGCTGTCCAGGTGAGCAGCACTGTGAGAGTGCTAGGGCTCTGAGGCCAGAGCATTTGACATAGAGACCGGGCTGGGGGTCAGTGGGCAGCTCAGAATCCTTCCCCTTCTCATCTTTTGCCAGGAATTTGGTCTCGCCCGGTTCAAAAGCAATGTGACCAAGTCAATGAAGGGTTTTGAGTACATCTTGGCCAAGCTGCAAGGTGAGAACCTCCCAGGCACAGGTCGGGGTCAAGTCCTAGGTGCCCTGACTGGTGTGGAACCTGGGGCTGTCACTGCTCCTCTCTAAGCCTGGGACTCCTCATCTGCTCCTGGGCAAATACCGCCTTCCCGATGGGGCCTGGCTTGCAGGAAGTGAATGCTGTAGGCAGCGATTAGGTGGGTCTTCTTGGCATCCTCTCAAGCCAGCCTCCTGCCCTTTGCTGCAGGTGAGGCCCCTTCCAAAACCCTTGCTGAGACAGCCAAGGAAGCCAAGGAGAAGGCAAAGGAGACGGCACTGGCAGCTACAGAGAAAGCCAAGGACCTAGCCAGCAAGGCAGCCACCAAGAAGCAGCAGCAGCGGCAGCAGTTCGTGTAGCCAGCGCAGACCCTGGGTGGCAGCACATACACCACCTGCTGCGCTCCCTCTGCCCTCCCCCGTATTTTATTATTAAAAGTCAACTTCCAGCCTGATCTCCTCTCTGGGTAGTGGGTTGGAGGTGGTATCTGTTTGGCATCTACAGTGCATCAGACCTGTTACCTGTATCTGAACCAGGCCTGCTTCTTCCTGCATTGCATAGCTGAGGAGAGACTTGCCCAGGGTCACGGACAGCATTCAGGCAAAGTGGTCATAAACACTAGACTGTAAGCTCCATGAGGGCAGGGACCTTCGTTTTGTTCTCTGCTGCATCCCAAGTATCTGGAACAATATCTAGCTCATAATAGACACTCAATAAATATTTGTTGAATTCAATCAGCCCCAGCTGTGGAGTCGGAAAGCTTTGGTTCGAATCTTGACTCCACTATATCTTGGCTTTGGGCCTCAGGCAAGTCCTATCACTTGGCCTCAGTCCCACCTGCAAAGTGGGGAAAGACGGCTTAGCTGTGAGGATTAAAGGGGCACTGCGGCAGTCAACAGTGTTAGTTGTAGTGACTGATCTCATTTCCTCTTTCCCATTTTGTGGCTGGAGTTTCCCCATTTTCATTAAGCAAGACCATGGGCAGGAAATGATGAAAGCCTTTTAATGAAAACACTGTACAGTATCTATGGGGCAAAGGCCAGGGGGCCTTGTCTAGGAAGAAATGTAGAGATGGGCCCAAGAGGCTTCCTGTCCCTGTGGGGACAACAGAACCAAGTGCTACAAAAAAGGCCTGGAAGGGTGGCCCAGGCCTAAGCTGCCTGTCGTGCTGGGCTCAGGGGAGGCCAGGCCCTCTCCCCCCGGAGGCACTGCAGCAGCCAGCGGAGGGGCAGGAGGAGCACGGGCTCCCACGCCAAGGTCCTTTTAGTCCATTCCAACAGGAGGTGACTGAGCAGCCCTTGAGGCTTGGGGAGGGCTCCTGCCCGGCTGAATGGAGCAGAGGGTGGTCTGAGGGCAGAGGCACGCTCTGGGGTGGCAAGGGTCATAGCCAGGCGCCGCTGTGTGAGTAGCTGTGCTCCTGGCCCGCACTGAAGCCCCGCAGCAGCTCGGCCTCACCCCCGAACACCACGCTCTCCACGTCCACCTCCAGCTCCTCTGCACAGGGACAGGTCTAGTCAGGAGACCTGGCCCACCGGCCCACCCCACCCTCCGCTTAAGGACACTCACCTTGGTCTGAGTCAGAACGCTCAGAGGAGAGGCCTGAGGAGTCCAGGCTATCTGCCCGCAGCCGCTCCCGTTCACCAGCCCCCACCGGCGCCCGGAGCTGCTCCAGCTGCTGCTGCAGGCTCTGCTGCTTGCTGCGCAGCTGCTCCTTGAGCCTCTGGGCCCGCTGCTCCTGCTCCTCCAGCTTCTGTGGATTCCAGAGGAGCAAAGGGCTGGGGTCAGCTGCCTGGGGCCTGGGCCTCAACCCAGCATAACTCAGCAGCAGGTCATGGCCACATGGTGACTGTTCCAGACAGAGGCTCACTAAACCTAGGCTCCAAAGGGTTACCTCCACATCCTCCAGGGAATCAGGCCTTTCTGTCCCATGTAAATGGCCCGTGAGTTCTGTCTAGCTGGGCAGGGGAGGGAGGGCAACACAATCTCAAAAGAACGTCAGGGTTTAGTCAGGTGGGGCCTAGATAGGAGATGTGGAGTGATGAGTGCTGGTATCAAGCAACAGGGATGGGGTGTGGCAGGGGCTGTGACATGATGGCAAGTGTGAACTCCAGCTGAAGGAGGCAGCCACCTCCAGGTTCCAATCAATCACATGGAAAGAGGCCCAGTGGGTCCGATCTCTCGGTGTCTTTAAGAGAGCGGGAAAGTCAGATTTTTCATGTCAGATGTCCTCTTAAGTGCTGCCAAGTAGCTAAACTTTTAGGAAACTGTAGACTAAACAAAGGCCACCAGTTTGTAACTCCTGGTCAAGACCCTCCTAGGAACCCTAAGGCTTTTTCATCGTTAATTTGCCCCCTTTTCCCCACCACCCCTACCAGAGCTCTGCCAGCCCCAAGTACTAGGAACTCAAAGACCAAGAGTTCTCCCATCAGAGCCCTCGGTGGGCAGGAGCCTGCAGTCAACAAGGAGAGCATGGGGAAGGGACATTGGGACTGGGTGTGGAAGGATGAGTGACAGCTGCTCAGGTGAAGATAGGGGAGGAGAAGCACTCAGGCAGAGGGAGGCCGGGAAGAGCACCAAGAATTCGGCTCTTGGTGGGGAACAGGGAGGGGATGAGACTACAGAAGCAGCCAGTGGCAGCAGTTGAGTGGTGAAGGGCCTTGAGTTCACAGGAAGTAAGGACTAAGACTATCCTGTCAGGAGCCATGAAAGGTTTTCAGCAGAAAAGGCACCTGGACAGATCTATGTGCAGCAAAGAAATCCTAAGGCAAGGCGGAAGCAGAACAGGACGCAGGGAGTACAGGGCGAGGTGATGGGGCTTCAGGAAGGAGCAATCCACAGGTCCTGCCCACCCGCCAATCCGCACTTGAGGGGCATACCATCCCTCCCAAGACCCAGGCCGGGCGAGCCCCACATGAGAAACAGGCTGCTGTTCAGCTAGGGCCAGTGGTCGGCACACATTAGTCAACAGAGCCGAATATCAACAGTACAACAATTGAGATTTCTTTGGAGAGCCAAATTTTTTAAACTTAAACTATATAGGTAGGTACATTGTTATTAACTTAATTAGGGTACTCCTAAGCTGGCCTTTGCTAAAAATGTCCTCAATCTGATTGAGGTACGTTCGCTGAGGTCGACCCCTTCCAACTCTGCCATCCACACTCATCTTGTATACTTGTTTCGTCTATCTCCTTTCGTTCATCCTCTATATGTCCACCCCTCACTTCTTCTAACGCCACTTCTTCAAAATAGACTCGCCCAGGCTGAAAACCGACTTCTGCGCATGGGCCACGAAGTTTCAATCACACTGTACGTGCACACCCACACGTGGTATTTTGTGGAAGAGCCACACTCAAGGGACCAAAGAGCCGTATGAGGCTCGCGACCACTGAGCTAGGGTGTTAACTCAGGCACCATGAGGGGAATGCAGGCACCTCTGGGACAGTGCAGACAGTTCCCACACTGTGATTTATTTACTACATGGCATATCCATCTGTCTGTCACAGCCCAGATACCTAGAATGGCCTAGCAGAGCAGGTGCTCAGTACTTCTTGAAGGAAAGATTGCAAGTCAGGGGACCTGGGCCTGGGTTCTGAATCTGTCCCTCCATTTCTTCCTCTGTCTGAAGAACCGAGAGGGCAAGAAAGGCCTCTTCTATTTCCAAGGCCCCTCCTAATCCCCTCTCTGAGGCTGCCTGGGGCTTTGACTCTGCACACACTACTCATGTCCGCCAGGGGGCAGCAGCAAGAGCCCCAGGAAAATGGTGACTGCCATCCCCAGTCCTTTAGGCTTCCTGGCCTCTGGAGCTACCTCCCAAAGTGGCTTCAGGACAGACTGCCCAGAACAGGAGACCTTGAAGGATGGGGAGAGGAAGAGCGAGGACCAGTCCTCTACAGTCTAAGGGACCCTTACACATGACCCACCACGTTATCTTCAATAGGCATGCCTCCCCATACAGAGGAGGAAAGGAAGTCCAGAGAGGTTAAGTGCCTGGCCCAGAGCCTCACAGTTGAAATAGAAGTAGTAATAGCTGTAACAACAGTGAACATTTATTGGGCAAATGAAGCTTAACATCATTTGCCCAATAAATCCTGAGTTATTTTTTGCTTTTCTTCCCATTTAACAAAATTAAGCACAATGGGCCCCTCTCCCCGAGCCCTTCCCGGCTTCACCTCTCCACATGTCCTGGTAACCTGGCTCCTGGGTGCAGAGGTGGCTCCCTACCTGGATGTGCATCCTGGCCCGGCGCAGAAGGCTCAGTGTGGTGTATCGGGCACAGTCAGCCCCCAGGGGCATCTCCAGGCACTGCTTCAGCTGCTCCAGGCACTGCTTCAGCTGGGCCCTCCTGCAGGGGAAGGGGTCTGAAGGGCAGTGCCGGCCCAGCCTTGCTGGCTTGAGGGCTGACAGGGGAGGGAAGGCCAGAGGAAGACAGTCCCTGAGGCCCAATGCTGTCAGGGCATGGCTGGGACTCACCTGCGCTTCTCCAGCTCGTTGTGCACAGACCTGCCAATGCCAGAGAGGATGGGGTGAGGGGCCATCAGTTGCTGCCCACACCCTCAGTCCCAGGTTCCCAGAGGCTTGGAATCCACTGCAGATCTCTGCCCCAATCTAGCACAGTATGGCCACCTTGTGCTGGCCTCGGGCACCTGAGTTGCCAGGTGGAGGCAGAGACTCATGGGGAGCTGGTAGGGGGTGGGGCTGGGGGGCAAATGCTGAAAGAGGCCTGCCAGGTAGCTGTGGAGTGCAAACAGAGGTGACAGTTGAGCTGAGCCAGAAACACAGGTTACCGAAAGCAGGGAGTGGAGAAAGACACTCAAATTGGAGGAAACAGCTTGTGTAAAGGGTGGAGATGAAGAGAGAAAAGGAGGAAGCCTGTGGGGGAAAGTGAGTGATGTGATAGGTGGAGTATAGGAGTGTGAGTGGAAGCCGGACCCAGAACTGCCTTGTTCACATCAGGGGAGCTCAAGAAATAGTCTTTGAATGAATAGAGGGGTGTGTTTGGTGGAAGGGGAGGGGTTTGAATGTCTCCAGAATAGGTACCTGGCCCAGAAGGCGCAAGCAACAAGGAGGAAGTGGGCTGAGGAGGGGCCCGAGGAGGGACAGCGCCCATCCCCCCTCCCCGTCGCCCCTCGCCCTCCTCACCGCCCACTGTCCAACGCGCCAAGAGCTTGGGGGGATCCCTTCCTCTTTCTGTGGACGGGGCCTGGACTTCGGTGCGGGAACAGGGACGCGTATCCGTGCTCAGCCTCTGCCAGAGAGAGCCCGCGTCGGCGTCAGGCTGGAGCTGGTCCCAGCGGGCGCCCCTGGCATGGCACGGTCAGCGAAGGCTTTGGGCGCCAGGACCATATCCCCAACACCCGCCAGCCCGACCGACCGAGGACTCCTCTCCATTTTAAGATGGGGGTGCCCCGGGACTACTGCATTAAAGCCAGGTATGCATCCTCCAAGTTGGGAGCCAAGTCTAACCCAGGCCCGTGTCAGCAAGGTCGCCGCCTGGGGTCCAACCAAGGGTTCCGCCTCACCTCTCTCGCGGCGTTCCAGGAACTCGGCCGCCTGCAGCAGGACCTGGATGTTGCTGGCCACGGATTCCATGTCGGCGACAGCTGGCGGCGGGCGGGCCTGAGTGCGAACTGGAGGAGCGGCAGCACTTTTGTTACAATGTAACTGACACGGTGCAACAAACACAGGCGCCCAGCCCCGCCCCCGGACGCCCCGCCCGCCGGACGGCCCCGCTTTTGGCCCCGCCCCTCTGGAACCGGCCCACCCACCCCCACCGCGAGCTGCCCGCCCCCTCGGACTCCCGCGGTATCGATAGGGGCGCCCGCTCCAGGCTCGGCCCTGGGGCAAACCCTCAGGCCGGGAGGTGATGTCTCCCGCCCGCTCTGCTCAGCGACCCCGCACTAGCTATTTGGCGTCCCTGGGCCTCAGTTCCCAACACGTGCTGGTGGCGAGGGCCCGGCATAGAGAACGCGGCTCTAGGAGCCTGTCGTCTCCGGAGGCCCCCAGCCCAGCAGCTGCACGTGGGCGCCGCCGAGACACGGCGAGTGCCTTCGCCCATTGGTGGGTCGTCTCGGGCGGCTCGCTGTCATCACCTTCGGGGCGGGGCCTGGGAGCCTCCGAGACGCTATTGGCTGCGTGCTACCCCGCCCTCTCTCGCCGCTGGTCCACACATTCGGGCGGGAAAAGGAGCTGGTTTCAAATTTGAAAACCCAGGCGGTGGGGGCGGGGCTAAGCGGGGAGCGGGGCCGCAGTGCGCAGGCGCCATGAAGGGAGCAGGGATCCTGCTCTGCGCTCCGGGGTCTGCGCCTGGTCCGCCAGCCTTCTGCCTCCTGGGGCCCCGCTGGGCTTCAGATTCCTGTTGTGACGAATGGGAGTCGTCTCCCAGCTTGTCCTGCTCACCTACAGGGGAGCTTCTGCCTCTACAAACCGTCAGTAGGGTGCCCGCTTCCAGGCGAACAGCCTGCTAGAGCCCTGAGTCCTGGAGCCGTCTCTCCGGGCACCGCTGCTTCTCAGCTCCATGACTCGGCGAGTGACCTCCCTCCTGTCGGCTTGGGAAGCCCTGCACCCGCGCGGTTGAAGGCACAGAGCCCACGCCTCTGCCGTGCCCAGGAGGTAGGAGCTGCTTATTTCTACCGCAGGGCCACCAGGTGGCGGCTTCTTCCTCTTCCGGAGCCCCGGTGACCCTGACCAGCAGGTGTGGCCGCACCTGCGGGCACAGGGACACTCTGTGGGTGGAGGCAGGAAGATGAAAGCAGGTGTTTGGGGTGTGGCATTTCTGCCAGGTGGGGGGCTGAGTCTGTGAACCGGCAATAGAGAAGGGGGGGAGGGACAAAGAGGAATCAGATTCTTAATAAAGACATAGAGCTGGGTAAACATCGCACATGGAAGTCAGTCCTCAGTTCCTTGGAGTTTCTCTGAGTCACTCCCAGAGAAATCACTTGACAGGCTCAGCCAGGAACTGAGCCATTCGCCCATCCCTTCACTCACCAAAAATTTGCTGAGCAATTACTGGACCCCAGGAACTGCTGGGGGCCAGAGAATAGAATCATTGGCCAAACCAGACAGGGTTCCTGCCTTTGCAGAGCTCACAGGCGAGGGGGAGAGAGATGGACATAGTAGAGTTACAGTTTTGACAGGTCCTCATGGGAAAAGACACAGTGAGAGGGCATATCTTCAGGAGCATTTGACCTAAACAGGGAAGTCAGAGAAGGTTTTTCTAGGGAAAGGAGGAATAGGTGTTATCTATGTATAGGGAGGATGTAGAAGAATTCCAGACAGAGGAACAGCAGGTGCAAAGGCCCTGAGGCTGAAAGGAGGCTGACTGAAAGGCAGCCACTGTGGCTAGCTAGCACAGAGAGAGCAAGGAACAGGTGCAGGCCGATGCTGGAAGGGTGGGCAGGGCTCAGAACAGGCTGATGTTCCCCAGGTCCCTACCCGCACTTAGTTATGTCTGAAAAAAGGAGTCACAAGGCTTGTAAGTGAATTTCCAATTTTATTTCACTGAAGTCTGCACCCACATAGCGCAGGCACAAACCCACTGGTCAAACATCGGGAACACAGATGGCCTGGTGCGGGGGTGGGATGAAGGGAGGGGTTCTGAAGGAGTGAGTCCCTGGCAGAGGAAGGGAGTGAGGCTCACTTCCACAGCTGGAGGTGCTCCCACGGGAGGTGTGGAAGTGAGACGGGCTGCATGGGGCTGGAGTGACCACCCTGAGGAGTCTGGGCTTCCTCCTAGGGGCCATGGGTAGGGTTCAAACTAGGGAACAATATGGAGGCTAAGAAGAGCCTGGCCTCAGGCCTCCCATGAATATAGCTCAGGGCCACAAGCCAGGGGGACAGGAAGTCATACCTCCCAGGGAGCAGGACAGGTGGGGAAGATGGAGCCCCTGCCCCAAGCCCTTAGATGCCCTTCTAGGCCCCTCTGAGAAAATGCTAGTGCTGGTACCTTCTGGGTACAGGACTGAGCAAAGGACCTCTGGTTCTCCTACCCCCTTAGCACTGACTTAGAATCTGTCCCAGGCCCACAGGTCCGACAGGGTCCAGCCTGGATAGTGCAGCCCTGTGGCCGCCCTGCCAGCTCCCTAGCCCGTGGCCTTGCCTGTCCACAGTAACTGTGGCTATGCTGCCTGCACGTCAGTACAGGTTCTGTTGGAACTAGTGTCCTCTGGGCGCTAAGGAACAAAGCCTACATCTGTGCCCTGAGGGGAGGGAGAAGGGGACCCACACCCTGCTGCTTTGCCCTAGTCAGGACCCCCTGAAGAGGGCAGCTTACAGGAGCCTCAGCTCCAGGCTCACCATCCTCTCCAAGGAGATGGGGTCCTGCTGTCCCCCCAAAAGCCTTTCACCACTTCCCTGCGGGTGAGAGTAGTGGTGGAAGGGGAGGGCAGAAATGGGCAATATTGGATCTGGAGCCTGGCTCAAACCCTGGACCCCTACCCAGCCCCTTCCCTGGGCTCCCTGCCCCAGTTTCTCCCACTTCACTCAATCCTCCTCCCTTCCCAGATAGTAGCATTCCTTAGTCGCGGAGCTGGCCAGGCCATGCCCTTGGCGAAAGCCCCACTGACTCCCTGGCTCTCAGGACAAAGTTCTGGGAAGTTAAGCTGCGCCCCTCCTCCTGCTGTGTCAGCTAACATACAGTGCCCTTGCCCATCTACCTGCTTCCGCCAGCTCAGCTTAAATGTCACTTCCTCCAGGAAGTGTCCAGGCTTCCCTCCACAAGACATCTTCTGGAAAACCGCAGTGTTCCCCTGTCCCTCGGGGTCAGCCTCTTCCACCTGACTCGGACCGAAGTGACAGAGGAAACCAGTGCTGAGAAAGGAGAGGGGGGCCTGGCTGGGCCTGGGTCTCCGTGCCCACAGAAGGCTGTTGGTGTAGCATTCAGCAGACCCCCAACTTGGAAGCCACTGCGGGAATGCCATCCCAGGCTATCTGGGCAGCGCAGCACAATGATTAACACTAGAAAGACTGAAACTTAGTATATACCTATATTGCCCAAAAGCAGTCAAAATGACTGCATTGTGAAAGAATAATATCGGAGCACTCTTCACTTTTGTTCCTTAGCTTTTCCAATAACGCACTTCTTTTTGACATTTCTTTCATGAATTTAGGGCGCAAAAGACAAAATAAACAACTTATTAGAACAAGTATCACTGCATAAAGATTCGAATAACAAGTACTAGTTTAGCTTATTGAGTAACTGCAACTTATCAAGTATCGACAATTTATCATGTACTTGTATGTTATCATGTGACGGTAATCGAAAAAAAATGAAAACTGATATTTCAATACAGAGCCGAACTGGTCATATAAGAAGTTTACTCAATTCAATAATAAGAGTCATTTGATTATTTAAAATTTCCCAAGCAGTCAAAATGACTGCTTTTGGGCAATATAGGTATAACACATATATATATACTGGAAATGAAGGAGGGGGGAGGTAACTGCAATTATTAATAAACGCATTTGTACGTTGTACAAAAAGTCACAAAATTCTAAGATATTGTGTCCTTATATACATAATTGTTTTTCTAATTGAAATTAAAAAGCAGTCAAAATGACTTCCTTGGGCAATCTAGTGTTAACGTGGTCAAGGGGCCAGGAAGTCCCGCACTTGAAACTGCAGGTGACTAGACCATGAGGCCTGGCTAGTCCAAGTCTCAGAAGTGACTGACAGTTACCTTGGGGATGGAGGTAGGGGGCACCAGGAAGAGGCCTCTGTAAGAGCTGTAATATGTCCACTTATTGATCCCTGATGTCTGTAGTTTCTCTTCTCTCTTCTTGCTAAATCTTACTAAGAGTTTATCAACTTTATTAATCTTTTCAAAGAACCAGTTTTGGATTTTATTTGCTCCTCTGTTCCTAGCTTCTTAAGATGGAAAGGTAGATAACCCATTTTTTTCCCTTCTTTCTGCACATTGCTTTAACTGCATCCCACAAACTTCCAAGTGTTGTAGTTTTGTTTGTTTTCTTTTTCTTTCTTTTTTTAATTCTCACCTGTGGATATTTGTCCATTGATTTTTAGGGAGAGTGGAAGAGAGAGGGAAAGAGAGAGAGAAATATAGATGTGAGAGAAACACATCGATTGGTTGCCTCCTGCAGGAGCCCTGACCAAGGTACATGCCCTTGACCAGAATCAAACCTGGAACTCTTTGGTCCACAAGCTGACGCTCTATCCACTGAGCCAAACCAGCTAGGGCTTAATACAGTCTTTTGATTAGTGTTCTTGTGGTATGTTTTTCCCATCTTTTTGCTTTTAACCTATTAGTGTCTTAATATACAGCATGTTTTTTTCTTGCAAACAGCACATTGTTGTTTTTTTCTCCCCCATGATCTGATAAATTGCCTTTGGATTGTGTTTAATAAAATTATTTTGATATGGTTGAGTTTAAGGTCTATCAGCTTGATTTTTATTTTGCATTCGTTCTATCTGTCCTTTTCCTTTTTTTCCTTCTTTTCTGACTTCTTTTGGATTGAGTTTTTATTAGCATTCCATTCTATATCCACAACAGGGTTCTTATCTGCACTTCTTTTAAGTGGTTACTTTATTTTTTATTTTTAAAAAATATTTTTTTATTGATTTCAGAGAGGAAGGGAGAGGGGAAGAGAGACAGGAACATCAATGCTGAGAGAGAATAATTGAACGGCTCCTACTGTAGATCCACAACTGGGGATCGAGCCCAGAACCTGGGCATGTGCCCTGACCGGGCATCAAACCATGACCTCCTAGTTCATAGGTCATGCTCAACCATTGAGCCACCAGGCCGGGCTGCCTTCTAGTTTTTGTTTTTTTAATCATTATTGTTGAAAGTATTACATATGTTCCCTTTTTTCCCCCATTGACTCCCTCCAGCCCACCCCTGCCCTGCACCCCAGGACTTCACCACCCTATTATGTGTGTCCATGGATATGCATATATGCATGCAAAGTCTTTGGTTGATTACCTCCCACTCACCCATCCTCATCCTCCCCCGCTTTCCCTCAGATTCCACACTCTGTTCCATGCTTCCATGTCTCTGGATCCACTTAGTTCATCAGTTTATTTTGTTATAGATTCCACATATGAGATCCTGTGATACTTGCCTTTTTCTGACTGACTTATTTCACTTAGCATGATATTCTCCAGGTCCCTCCATAGTGTAAATGTGCTACAGCTTTTTTAATCTACTTGTTTGTTGATGGACGCTTGGGCTGTTTCCAGATCTTAGCTATTATAAATTGTGCTGCTATGAACATAGGGGTGCATACATTCATTCTGATTGGTGTTTCCGGTTTCTTAGGATATATTCCTAGAAGTGGGATCACTGGGTCAAATGGCAGCTCCATATTTAATTTTTTTTGAGAAAATCCATACTGTTTTCCCTAATGGCTGCACCAGTCTGCACTCCCACTAGCAATGTACTAGGGTTCCTTTTTCTCCACATCCTCACCAGCACTTGTCATTTGTTGATTTATTGATGGTAGCCATTCTGACAGGTGTGAAGTGATACTTCATTGTCATTTTAATTTGCATCTCTCTGATGATCAGTGACTTTGAGCATTTTTTCATGTCTCGTGGCCATCTGTATGTCCACTTTGGAGAAGTGTCTATTTAGGTCCTTTGCCCATTGTTTAATTGGATTGTCTTCCTTTTAAGTTGTAGGAGTTCCATATATATTTTTGGATCTTACCCTTTATCAGATGTTATCATTGCCAAATATGTTCTCCCATACAGTGGACTCCTTTCTCATTTTGTTGGTTTCTTTTGCTATGCAGATTTGTATTTAGATGTAGTCCCGTTTGTTCATTTTCTGTTTCCTTGCCCTAGATGTATCTGTAAACATTGCTATGTGTATGGTGTTTGTGGTCTAGTTTCATTTTTTTGCATGTACCTGTCCAATTATTCCAACACCACTTATTGAAGAAACTGTCTTGACTTCATTGTATGCTCTTGCCTCCTTTGTCAAATATTGAGTATAATGGCTTAGGTAGATTTCTGAGTTTTCTGTTCTATTCCATTTATCTATATGCCTGTTCTTGTGCCAGTACCAGGCTGTTTTGATTAGAGTGGCTTTGTAGTATAGCTTGATATTTGGTACTGTGATCCCTCCAACTTTTTCTTTCTCAAGATTGCTGCAGTTATTCAGGTTCTTTTTTGGTTTCATATAAATTTTTGGACTACTTGTTCTATATCTGTGAAATATATTGTTGGTATTTTAATAGGGGTTGCATTGAATCTATAGATTGCTTTGGGTAGTATGAACATTTTAAAGATGTTAATTCTACCAATCCATGAACACGGTATATTCTTCCACTTGTTTATATCTTCTTTTTTCCAACATTCTGTAGTTTTCTGAGCACAAGTCTTTAACCTCTTGGTTAAGTGTATTCCTAAGTGTCTTAATTTTTTTCTTGCAATGGCAAATGGGATTGTTTCTTTAGTGTATTTTCTGAAAATTCATTATTGGTGTATAAAAATGCCATTGATTTCTGGGTGTTAATTTTGCATCCTGCTACATTGCCAAATTCACCTATTAAACCTAGTAGTGTTTTAGTGGAGTCTTTAGTGTTTTCTATGTACAATATCATGTCATCTACCAATGAGTTTTATATCCTCCTTTCCAGTTTGGATGCCTTTTTTCTTCTTGTCTAATCGCTGTGGCTAGGACTTCCAGAACTATGTTGAATAAGTTCTTACTCTTCATCTACTCCTATATTATTATTTTTTATAATGAGAATCTAATTGACAGTGTTAATTACAAAAAGCCTGGTTGCAGCAGTTTTAGGGTTACTTTTGCTTTTAAAATGGAGACTCAAATGTTATTGAACTGAGTGCGAAGACACTGAAGATGGCTCTGGACCAGACGAGGACACACTGCTCCAAGGGGGGGCGGGGGCGGGATGGTCAGGAGGGGAGGACTGCACAGCAGCAGGCCACAGCCTGGGTGGAGAACCATGAAAGCTGCCAAATGGCAGCGCTTCTTGTCAGCTGCTGGCTTCCTTCCACTCCCTGTGCCATCTGTCCCTCGAGACACCCCAAAGGGAATACCACTACCGACCCCAGCCTGTCCCTGCACCCAATCTCTTCTAGATCATCCTGGAGCCCCCTGGAGTTTCCCTAGGCTGTCACAGCTTCTGCATGGTACCTCAAATTCTCCCGCCAGACCCTTTCACCGAGAGGCCAGAGCAAATGAGAGGTGGCACAGGAACACAGAGCACCTGTCCCAATGACTCCATGCTGTGTGACACTGGGCCAGCTTTGCTTGACCCAAGGCTGTGTCTCCCTGGAACAGGGAGCACAGCACCTGCCCGCGGGGATGAGGCTGAGAGCTGGTAAGCCTGGCCATCTGGAAGGTGTTTCAAGAAAACAAAAAGCCCTTCAGGGCAGTCACACAGGGTGGTTATTTCACTTTATTTAGCACACGTCGGTCTCACGCTGGGCCCCACCAAACTGCTCCCCTAAGCCTTACTCGAGGGTCTGCCTTGGGAGGCTCAGAGGTGAACATGAAGGCCCAGGTTCCACAATCACCTCCTCTTCTGCCACACATGCAGCGCAGCACAGAAATCACTGCTCGTGTCCTCAGGCACCACCCGTGTGGTCGGGGAGGGTCTCCAATGTTCAAGGCCACCTACTGGGGCCCCAGCTCAGCTCCAGCCACAGGCCCACTGCTCTTGAGATGCTGGCAATGGGCAAGGGCCTCTGTCCATGGCTGTGGGAACACCAAACCCTTACTCCCCAGCCCTACAGCCTGTCCCTGCTGGGCAAGAAGCAATATGTATGAAAATACTTTAATTATTTCTTTTAAACTGTTAAGAAATAAGGTCATCTTGTTTTTCTTTTACAATCCCAGTAAAAAAAAAAAGTTCACATTAGTGCAGGGGGCCAACACCAGGCCCTCCCCAGCCGAGCACTGGCCACTCAGTAGAAACGCTTGTTGCGCTCCTGCCGCTTCTGAAACACCACGGCCCCCACTACGGCACACACGATGATGCCCAGGAGCGCACACAGCAGCAACAGGAACACCCGCCACCCCGTCAGGGGCCCGCTGCGGAAGTTCCCCGTCGGGTCATCCACGTTGTCTGAGGGAAGAGAAAGCGGGAGTTGACGTGAGTGATAAAGCAGCTGACAACAGGACAGAGCAGGGCAGTGGCCCTGGTGGGGTCCCATCCCCATCCCCAGGTGGAAGCTGCGGCTGCACACAGCTGTGCAGTGAGGGGCAACCCTGAGGATCCCAGAGACCAAGGCCTGGGGTGCCTTTCAGCTGATGGACATTGGATTCCTGGGCTTCCCGGGAGCCCAGTCTGCCCGGGGAGACCTAGAATCTGCTTTCACAAGCCCACCCCCACCCCAGTGCAGTGGTCTGAGGTCCCCATTTGCAGAAACACACCCTGGCCAAACACTGCCCTGACTCACACCTGGATGCATTTGGTGGCTCCTAGGGGGTCCCAGGCCTCCACCCTGTCCTTCTGTTCTGGCCACATCACTCCCCTGCCCGCTAACCCGTCAATGATGAGTGCCAGGTCTGTAATTCCAACTCAGGGATACAGCTCTCCTCGCAGACAGGCCTGAAGTACCAACCATGAGCCCACCAACACCCTCCCTTCCCAAAAGACCTGACCCAGTAAGCCTGCTGTCCCGCCACCAGCCCCTTTCTACCCCTGCGCAGTGACAATAATGGCTTTCGACTGAACCAGGAGCTCCCAAGCAGAGTCACTTCCAGGAGGCGGCTCAGCCTCAGGGCTCCCGGGGCTTCCAAGCCCTTCCTGCCCCCTTCTTCGCTTTAGTCACTAGACTGCGCGGAGGCCCACAGGCATGACTTCGGGGTGCTTGGGGTGGATTTCTTCACACACAGGGGCCTCAATTCTCCAACCAAAACCCTCACTCTGTGAGGACAAAGTCATGGCTAAATAGTGCCACAGCAAGAGCCCGGGCTTTGGGGTTTTGCCAAAACTCAAGTTCAGATCCTGCCTTTATCCGCTTGTCCCTGAGGAAAACTGAAGGACCAGTTCCCTTGCCTAGTGGCAGGACCCGCTTTCCAGGCCATTCACTGAGGTCATGCACGTGCACGATCAGTGCCCTGCCCATCACCTACACCGGCAACCTGGCCCCCTGGGGGCTTTACCTGCCATTATCCCACAGACCCCAGGTGCCCACACACTGCTCATTAGCATGGCTTGCTAATCCAAGAGCCCAGGCCACACCACGGCCAGACCCGGCAAAGGCAGAGGGACCACAGGCAGGCACCAACGCTGGCCCTGGCCCAGCCCCAGTCCTGCACAGGCCCAGACTGGGAGGGACCGCAAACATACCTTTAGGCGACTTGAGGAAATTGACGCTGGGCTCGATTTTGGTCCAGTCAATGTTCTCCTCCTCGGGGGTGTGCTCTACCATCAGCTGGAACAGCTTCATGGAGATGATATCGTGATTATCTGCAGGGCCGAGTGTTAGCTTGTAAGAGGCCTGAGGCCATGGTCCATGCGTCTCGCTGCCACGTAAAGTGGCCACATTCCCCAGGGAGAACCCTGCTCCTGCCTGGCTGAGGGCTCGGCCCTGATACATGGTCAGCACCTGAGGAGACTTGGGAATGGCCCAGTCCAGACTGGAAAAACCTCTGCTCGACAGTAACTGATCGCCCCATTTCTGAGATTAGGAGGTTGAGGCTCAGAGCCAATGTAAGGGTCCCAGCTGTCAGCTTTGCTAACATAATGGAAAAGGCCTGGAAAGGGAAGAGCCTAAAGAGCAAGGACCTGGTGGCCAGGTGGGCAGAGCCAAGCAGCACTGGTATGTGCAGCCCCCGAAGGCCCAGGGACACACACTGACTGAAGTCAGACTACAGTTCCCATCTGAGCTCTGCCACCTCCTGGGTGTAAACCTGGGGAAATTCCTTCAACATTCATATTCCAAATGGTCTCCACTGTGTGAAAAGGGAGAGACCACTAGCTACCTAAGCTACATCACGTGACTTTACAGAGAGAGTGCAGGCATCTGGGGGGTGTGTGTGTGTACAATTTCAAACAAGGGAATCAGGGAAGGCCCACGGAGGAAGTGACATCCGATCAAGACTTGAAGATGAGAGTGAGACACAACCACAAAGGCCCGAGGCAGGAGGGCACTAGTGTGAAGAGCTGGAGGCAATGTGAATGGGGACAATGTAAGTGGGGAGTTGGGAGCAAAGAATCAGAGGTGATGGCACTAAGGCCTGGCAGGCCACTGCTGGGACGAATGGTAGCTTGACTCTGAGGGAGCAGAGCCACTGCAGAACTCTGAGCAGAGCAGCAGTGACACCTCATGTGAACTTTAATGGGATCACCCTGGCTGCAGAGCTGGGAGTGACTGTTGGGGCTGGCATGGAAGGAGAGGACCACTTGGGGGCTCCTGCAGTTGTCTGAGTGAGGCAGGATGGTGGCCTGGGCCCTCCAGGTAAAGGAGGAGTAAGAGGTGGTCTGCTGCATTGCAAAGACAAAGCTGGCAGGACTTGCCCATGGATGACAGGTGGCATGTAAGAGGAAAGGAAAGTCTAGAATGACAATAAGGTTTTTAGCCCGAGCAACTAGGACAGAGGTGTCATTTATGTCTTGGTCTTCAGTCCTAGCCGGTATGGCTCAGTGAATAGTGCGTCAGCCTGCGGACTGAAGGGTCCTGGGTTCGATTCCGGTCAAGGGCATATGCCCAGGTTGTGGGCTCAGTCCCCAACAGAGGACGTGCAGGAGGCATCCGATCAATGATTCTCTCTCATCATTGATGTTTCTATCTCCTTCTCCCTCTCCCTTCCTCTCTGAAATCAATAAAATAAAAATATATTTTTTAAAAAAAAGATATGGTCTTCTTGTTGTGGGCATGTAAAGACAGACACCTATTGGGCATCCAGGTGGAGCTGTTGAGAGGGTTGTTGATAACACTGTGCTGCAGATGGAAATCTGGGGTCTATAGTGTCCAGATTCAAATCCTAAAGAGAGAGGAGATCACCAAGGACTGCTCACAGACTGAGCCCTGTGTGTGCCAAAACTGACAGACAATGCAAAGAGGAAGAAGACACCAGGCGAGTGTGGAACCAATGCAGGAAGGAAAGTGACCAGCTGTGTCACAAGCTCCCAACAGACCAGGGAAGGTCAAAACTAAGACTTAACGCCCTGTTCCGCCCACTCACCAGACAGGTCACCAGTGCCAGCAGAGGCTCCAAAGTAGTAGCCGGTGGGGAGGCGCACTCCCGTGATGTCAATGCAATTCTTCCACTCGTTCTTGTCCTCCAAGTCAGTCATCACCTGCAGCCAATCAGCAGGTAAAGCATGCCCCAGGCTCAGACTGCCCATCTACCCCTGCAGAGCCAGCACAGGCAGAGGACAACCCCACCTCCACCACCTCCTGCTCACCGTCAGACGGCCCCGGGAGTAGCGTACAGCCAGAAAGGTGTCATGATCACGGTTGCGGAAGTCAGCCGTGCAGCCTGCCAGCTCGGTCCAGCGGCCATCCTTACTATGGTCGTAGGACAGGGAGCCATTGTTCACCATCACCGAGATGTACGGGAACACACGCTGAGACCAAGACACCGGTTACTCTATGGCCAGCCCAGCTTTTGGAAGTGGCAGGGGCACCCACCACCCCAATCCCTGGAGGCTCCTTTGTGCTGGGACCAGGGAGAAGTCCCAGCCCTCAGCCAACTGCCCAGCCTTCCTGTCCTGCTCTATGGGAGAGAGCAGGGGCCTACCTCTGTGGCCTCATCATTGGGATACGTGTCCAGGAAGATGGCTAAACCGTGGAAGTTGTCTTTGCTTCCAAACACAGGCCCTGGAATGAGAAAGAGATGCTCTAGTCATGGAGAAAATTGGGGTTGTACTCTGGGTAGCCTAAAGGACACAGTAGTGCCAGTGGGGGCAAGAGATGGCAATCTGTTGGTCTTTCACCCAAGAAAGAGAAGAGACCTCTAAAGAAAACACCTGGAGTTGGTCTCAGGGGTGTGACAGAGAGGACTGAACTGTGAGGGGACAGCACCTGGCGATGTGCTCTGCCCTATCAAGTGACAGGACGGTGCCCAGCCTGTGAAAAGCAAGTGGCTGCCAGGAAGCCCTGTCCTCTAATCCAGGGGTCAGCAACTTTCTGTCCAGGTCCAGAGAGGAAAGATTTTGGGCTTTGTGGGCCACATACAGTCTTAGTCGGTCGTCCTTGCTTTTGCTTTTTAAAACATAACCCTTTAAGATGGTAAAAAAAATTCTTAGCTGGTGTAGACCACCAGGCCACCATGGGGTACAGCAGCACCCAGCCCCTCCTCTTCTCAAAGGTCCCAGGCTTCCTCAAAGAAGAGCAGCAGCACCCTATCAGCAGAGTGCAGAGTGGAGAATCCTTGGCACAGATGCTCCCACATACTTGAGCGCCGCCCTACCTGACACGAGGCGGTCCCGAGTGTACCACAAGGCAATGCCGTCTCCATGGAGATTCTTCTTCCCAGCACCGTGGACTTTGAAGTGGACATGCATCTCCCAGTCTTTGAGGAAGCAAGGCTGGAGGGAGAGTAGAGAGGGTTGCTCTGAGTGCTCTGGGCCTTCCTGCCAGTTGGAGGTGACCTGGCACAGACCCTGCCCCACTGAGACTAGGCACTCCTTTATCAAAAGCACCCCTGACCCTCCAGCTTTCTCAGCAGGAAGAAAGGGGGCTACTGGGCCTCCCAGGTAAGGAGAGGGAGGTCCAGACCCTACTAGCCCAGCACCAGTCTTCTCCACTTTGATTCACTTTCCTCAAAACCAGCCAAACCCGTCAGCCCTGTTTTCTCTCCATCTCCGCTGCTCTTGCCCTGGGATCTTGTGAAAGGATCTATTTGAGAGACATAGTTTACAAAACAGAAAACATATTCAGAGACAAAATAACTTGCCCACAACAGTAAGTGGACAGTCTTGAATCACATCCAGGTCTGTCTGATGCAGAAACTGCGCTCTGTCATCTATACCTCCCATGGCCTTCAGGTCTTCAACACAAACTGCACCGGGTCCTTTCCAGCCTCCCATGCCCACCATCTTCCCTTCTAATCCACCTTCCAAACTGAGGGGCTCAAATCCACGTCTGGCTGACTCCAAACCTCAAGCTCTTGGCCAGCATACCTCCTGACCTCTACAGCCCCAGTCTGACCCCAGTGTGGTGGCAGCGACAGGACTGGAGTCTGGAAGGGTCATGCCCTGGAGCCTCTGGGCTACCATGATCTGAGGGAAGGTAGATGCTCCCTGGCATCCAGGAATACCAGGTGCAGAGCTGGGCACTGCTGCAGCAAGGGAAACAGCCTGCCTTACACACCAGGAAGTTACTCATGAAAACTACAGTGTGACACAGACTTTGACAAGAATCTACTTAAGGGAAGTCTGCAGATGATTACGCGAGCAAGTGATTAAACAAAGCCCCATCAGACAGGCAAATGAAAACAAGATATTGCTGACGCATCAGATTGGCAACTATTAAAAAGATTATTATTACCCCTGTGGATGAGGATGGAAAGAAACACACACTCAACCAGCAGGACTGTGAATGTTCCCTCCCGTCTTCTTGGGGCAGTTTGGCTCTTGCAGTCTTTTAACAGGATGAGGCAGAGCCGTGGCACTTACATTTAAAGATATCAAAGATACCACTGCAAAACAATACCAATGTTATGTTCTCATTTTTGAAAAAAAAAGGAATTAGTATATGTGTAGAGAAAGAAAAAAATGAAAGGAATATGAACCAACAATAGCAATAGGTGACTCTGGGAGGGGAACTACAGAGAATGCTTACTTTCTATGTTTGAATTTTGTATAATGAAT
This sequence comes from Myotis daubentonii, assembly GCF_963259705.1. Taxonomy (NCBI): domain Eukaryota; kingdom Metazoa; phylum Chordata; class Mammalia; order Chiroptera; family Vespertilionidae; genus Myotis; species Myotis daubentonii. Next base: position 73,426,313 of record NC_081844.1, on the reverse strand, counting down.
ATATTGCCTATGTAATCAGAAAAAACAAAAACTCAAATAAAAAAGACCTTTACGTCCCATCATGGGCGAACTGTTGTGCATTCATGAGTTCATCAGACTCAGTATCCTGGCTCTAGGCACCAAAACCCCAGGAGATGGGGCCCAGCCCCCGCCTCTGAGGACACAGAGCTAGCAGGTACCACAGTAATGTGCAATCAGCCTTCCCTGTTCTTGACAGTTCACCGGCTCTGGGAAAACCTGCACGTTCCAGAGGAACAAATGAGTGGTGATGAGAACTAACTCTCAAGGACAGACGGACAAGGAATCTGAGTCCACACCTGCTGAGGGAGGGGACGTTCTGGTGAACTAACCTTGCTTTGGGTTGGGACCACGTAGACGGTAAGCCAAAAATAAGAGTGAACCAGAAAGGCCCTCCCAGGAACGATAACGCAGCTGAGTCCTCTCAATCCCTGAAATTAGACTAAAAAGACTCAGCTAGTCCTCAGATTTTTCAAACAAAAAAATCTTACAAATACAGTATCTGGTACACAATAAAAAATACCAGGCACATGAAAAGACAAGATATGAACAAAAAACCAGAAGGAGGAAAAAAGGGAAGGAGGAGGGTAGGAGGCTGACAGGAATTCCAGATATTGGCCTTTAAAATAATAGTTTCCTATGTTCAGGGAGATACAAGACAAGACTGAGAATTTTGGTAGATAACAAAATTTTTTTTAAATCATACAATAAAAAATTCCAGAACAGCCCAACCAGCATAGCTCAGTAGCTTGAGTGTCGACCTATGAATCAGGAAGCCACAGTTCAGTTCCCAGGCACATCCCCAGGTTGCAGGCTCAATCCCCAGGAAGGAGCGTGCAGGACCAATGATACTCTCTCATCACTGATGTTTCTATCTCTCTCCCTCTCATTTCTCTAAGATCAATAAAAAAATATTTTTTTAAAATTCCAAAACAAAAAACACAGTAACTGAAATTAACAATGTAATGAATAATAGGTTTTACTAGATTTATAACAGATGATGAGAGAATAGTAAATTTCAGTCCAGTCAGATAAAAATATCCAGAATAAAGCAGAGAGAATAAAAACATGGCAGATACAAAACACTAGGTAAGAGGCAGAGGAAAGAGTGAGAAAGTATAACTGGAGTTTCAGAATGATTAGCAAAAGAATAAAGAAAAATTTAAAGAGATGGCTAAGCACTTACTAACACTGACTCTGACATTGTGCCACAAATCTTAAATCTTACAACCAGAGATAAAAAAAAAAAAATCAATAAAAGCATTTTTTTAAAAAAGAAGGAATAGATATCAAGTGGCAATATTTCCATTCCACTGAATACATTTAAGAGTACTTAATGGTTTTAAAATGGCATTATTTAAAATATGCTGGAAAGTAGATCTTTGCAAATATTTAAACCTATGTCAACTTTTTAAAAAAAAATTTTTAATTGATTTCAGAAAGGAAGAGGGAGAGAGATAGAAACATTAATGATGAGAATCATTGGTCGGTTGCCTCCTGCACACCGCCTACTGGGGATCCAGACCAAAACCTGGGCATGTGCTCTGACCAGGAATTGAACTGTGACCTCTTGGTTCATAAGTGGGTGCTCAACCATTGAGCCACACTGGCCAGGCCCTATGTCAACTTTTTAAAAGTGAAGGGGGTTATATACTTTCAGACAGTACATCAGCAAAAATAGCATCAAGACCATGCTGCAGCCTCCACACAAGACCCCCTCCAGATGGCCCTGACCAGTCCCTCAGGCTACCCGAGTCCTGTGCTCCAGCCACCAGGCACGTGGAGTTCTAGTCACCACTGGGCGACTCCTTCATCCGGGCCAGCGCACCCCAACACCCCAACAGGCACTGTGTCTTATCTCTGCTCAGAAGACAGCTGGTACTTAGTAGTGTTTGCTAATTTGCTGCCCCTCCCAAATGGAGTAAGTAAATGGGGACAAAAGAGAAAAGTCTGGAAAGCATCTCTCCAGCTCAGTAAAGGAAGAGTTGGCTCTTGGTAAACACTCGGCAGAAAATTCTAAGAGTTCCAAGCAGTTTCTTTCAGAAACTATAGGAAACATTCCAGTCCTTTGGGAATATCTGTAGCGCCAAACAGCAGGAGCTGAATGGGAAGGTGGGGAAAGGAAGACAAAATTCGATGAAGGCAAGTGCAGAATCCTGTCAGCCCAATGACATTGCCACACCACTGACAACCGCAACCACCAACCTACCTACAATCACAATTAAGTTGCTTGTGACGGAACCCAATTTCCAACAGTTCCAGCACTATTTGTACCTTAAACACACACACACACACACACACACACACACACAAAACCTTAATGTTATACTGAACTAATTTCTATAGAAAACATAAGGCTACATTAACATTTTTAAAAATCATTTGACAGAACGTGACTCAGGGGAGTTATTGAAATACTGAGTGGATGGCACTCAGCTGAGACCTCACAGATGAGATTAGCAAGCAGGCATGCGAGCCCGGAGGCTGCGTCCCAGACAGAGGGAACAACAAGTGCCAAGGTCCTGAGGCAAGAAGCAACCCAAGAGGCTACAACAAAATTAACAAAGCAAATTACTGGCAATGCCAGGCACCGGGGGCCAGAATGTGTACACTAATGCCTGTTTATCCCTTCTCAGGAGACCCCAGGCTCTGAGGATTAGACTGAAAGCTGAGGAAAGTAACCCAGATGCTCCTAGCAGTAAGGAGAGGAGAAGCTGGGGGAACAGCCAGAGGAGGCCACATGAAGGCAGTGCGGACGCCCAGAACTCAATGGGGATGTCAACCAGGGAGAAAACAAGGACAATGACCGACACCTTCGGCAGAGGAAGGGCTGGGGTCAGACAGGCTGAGGCAGGAGCACAGCCTGAGCTGTGACCCAGCCCAAATAGTGGGACAGATGGAAGGAACGGGGTCTTTACTGGGTGTTTTGCTGTGTGTTCTGCACTGACTTTAACATGCCTTATTGCATTTAATTCTCAAATTAAATAGGAGGGTTCAATTCGGACAACACGACAAGCTCCACTTAACTGAGTCTTAGCTTCTTGTTCAGTAAAATGGAAATAACATCACATACTTCACATGGGCTTTAAAGGAATGAAGTGAGCAGGGTGTAAAGCGTCAAGCACAGTTCCTGACAACACAGTAACTTCAACAGCCATTACAGATTATTACTGCCGGGGGTGACTAGAGTGAGGAAGGGGCGGAGGAGGGAGGGGCAAGCTTCAAACCAAACAGGTGGGAGCTGCAGCAGAGCTGGGAGTAGTGGCTTCCTTAAGGCTCCGCGCGGCCTCCGGGGAACCACTCACCTGGTGGTTCCAGATGGAGCCCTCCTTGCTGCGCTCATCAGGAGTCAGACGCACGTACTGGCTCGTGAGTATTGTGCTGCCTTGGAAGTCCCAGAGGGGCATGGAGCTGGAACCGACACCTGTGGGCAGTGATGGGCACACAGGCGCGTAAAAGGCCATACCAGGACGGGCCTTGCCAGAGGCAGGAAATCCACAGACCTGCCCTGCTCGGAAGACAGGGCCACCCCTTTCCCAACCCCGTGCAGCCTCGCCCTCACCCTACACTCATTTCCCGCGTCAGGCCTCACCTTGGTAGGGCTTGATAAGCGAATGCTCCCGCTTGAGGTGTTCACTGTTGCCGTCAGTTATATCCGCAGCCACCGGCCCCAGCAACAGAAGAAGAAGTAGAGGTGTCATGGGGCCAGGGCCGGGGCCGGGAAGCCCAGGCCTCCCCGGGCACCGCCGGCCCCAGCCCCAGCGCCAAATGCAACCTTCCGCCGCCATTCTCCGTTCCTCTCCGCCACTTCCGTTCGAGGACTTCCGCCTTCCGGGTGTCTCATTGAATAGCTTCCGGCCGGAAACCTTCCAACTTAGTGTCACCAGGAGTTAAATGCAAAGCCTTGCAGGCGAGGGGACGGCGACCTTATTTGCTGAGCAGCCCCCATCCTGATCAAGTGCAGTTCCGCAGCCTTGGCCCCTCCGACGTACCTGTCGCCCAGCCTCGGCTACGGGTTCTTACGAGCCACAACCAATCATGGAACAGCACGTTAGGCTTGTGAGCAAATGGGGAGCAGAGGAATGGTTTAGTCGGGGGCAGAACCAGGGTCGTCCTCGAAGCGCGGCATGCTGGAACTTGTAGTTTTGGTGGGCCACTCGCGCGGGCTGGACAAACGAAGAATACAACGCCCCAAGCCTCTGGCCACTGACCGCGTCTCTGGAGTAATATTTCCCATTCCGGGGGTAAAGGATCTCTAATTTGAAGGCAGAGGCCTAAATTCCAACTGCCGTGCCGCCTCGGACTCCCTGAGTGACCTCGGATGAGCCTTAGCTGGCTCTGGCTTCACCTGCTCCAGCTTCACGCCTTTGAAGACTTAGAATTCCCAGTGACTTGAAGACATCCACTACTCCCAGTTCCTCAGGCCCATTGGGTTTAACAGGATGGCAGACCTGTACCCTGCCCCGAGACCCCAGTGATGGCTGGGACGCATACAGATCCAAGTGGTCCTAGTGCCTGCCGGCTGCAGCAAGAAGTGTCCATGAGCCCCAGCTGCTTTGGCTAGGTTAATAGAGAGCTTCAGCCTGCGGACTAAAGGGTCCCGGGTTTGATTCCCGGGTCAAGGGCACATGCCTGGGTTGCAGGTTCAAACCCCAGTAGGGGACGTGCAGGAGGCAGCCAATCAATGATTCCCTCTCATCATTGATGTTTCTATTGCTCTTTCCCTTCCCCTCTGAAATCAATTATATCCTATATAAAAAAGCGTAGTATGCAAATTGTCCTCTCCACCACCAGGTAGTTCAACTGGAGTTGGACCAGGGGGCCCGCGGGGGAAGGGAGGGAGGCCAGGGCAGGCGAGATGGCAGGAGTCCCTGGGAGGCAGTGGTGGCAGCGGTAGACCCTACCAGTGCACGAATTTCATGCACTGGGCCTCTAGTGTTTTTAATAGTGTCCATGAAAGGTGCAGGAAAGATGGCAGTGGACCAAAGTTCGAAAACTGGTGGCCCATAGCCAAATAGAACTCTGTTTTGCCTGCTAATGCTATTTCAATAAATGATTTGCCCTAGCTGGTTTGGCTCAGTGGATAGAAAGTTGGCCTATGGACTGAAGGGTCCCAGGTTTGATTCTGGTCAAGGGCACATGCCTGGGTTGCAGGCTCAATCCTTAGCAGGGGGTGTGCAGGAGGCAGCTGATCGAACAGTGATTCTCTCTCATCATTGATGTTTCTATCTCTCTCCCCTCTCCCTCCCTCTCTGAGATCAATAAAAATATATTTTAAAAAACAAAATACAGCCCTGACCAGTTTGGCTCAGTGGATAGAGCATGGGCCTGCGGACTGAAGGGTCCCAGGTTCGATTCCGGTCAAGGGCATGTACCTTGGTTGCAGGCACATCCCTAGTAGGGGGTGTGCAGGAAGCAGCTGATCGATGTTTCTCTCTCATCGATGTTTCTAACTCTCTATCCCTCTCCCTTCCTCTCTGTAAAAAAATCAATAAAATATAAAAAATTACTTGATTTAACTACTGATATATTTAAATGAGGAGTCTTAAATTCACATTAGAAATCCAAATTTCCAGTTTCTTAGGAAAAATTGGGAGATCCAACCAAGTAAAGCCCATGGACTGCCCCCTATAAATGCCGTCCTCTTCTAAGCTAGTCTTCAGGCTGGCCACTCATTTACCCCACCTGTCTGGTCCCTCTCCAGTGGTTCTCAACCTTCCTAGTGCCGCGACCCTTTAATACAGTTCCTCATGTTGTGGTGACCCCCAACCATAAAATTAATTTCGTTGCTACTTCATAACTGTAATTTTGCTACTGTTAGGAATCGTAATGTAAATATCTGATATGCAGGGTGTATTTTCAGGGGTCGCGACCCACAGGTTGATAACCACTGCCTAGACATTTGAACCAACGACCCCTGTTATAGATCACAACATGGGACCTTGGTTGGTTGCTCCTTTATTTTATTTTAAGAAGCTTCCCTTTTGAATGAATGAATGAACTTATTCAGGATTAAGTGATGAGACATCTTTTCTGGCTCATGTATTTTTAATGAGTCAGACATGTACAACAAGGGTCCTCTGCCTCTCCTCTCCCAAGGGCGATACCCTTCCAGAGATTTACTTATATCCATACAAACAAGGACATGTACATTCCACTAGACTTCCATGAGGGCCGGGATTTTTGTTAGCTACTGTCACTACTGAATCCCCAGCATCTAGAACAGTACTTAGCATATAGGAGGTGATCAGAGGAAAGGCATCTTTAACAGCAGGGACAGGAAATGCAAAGTCAGGGAGGGTCCCCTGAACGTATAAGGGATGCAAGCAGTTTGGAATGGCTGGAGAGTGGTGGGCAAGAGTTTGATTGAGGCTTTTAACTCTCAGCTAAGGAACATGACCTCTTTCCAGAAGGAAATGGGGTGGCTTTAAGCATGGGAGTGGCCAATGTGGGTTGCTCTCGCTGTGGTGAAGAGACTGGAGCCAGGTAACAAGTTGGGAGATTGAATGGGAGGTCATTAGGACCAGATGCGGGAGGGCAAGGCCTGGGCCAGGGAAGTCTCCACAGGAAAGGGGATCAGAAGTCCCACAGGAAGACTAAACATCAGTAACTGATCCCCTTTGGGAAGCCAGAGAGAGAGAAGTTGAGAATAGTATTCTGTGGAATGGAAGTGCCACACACCCATGGCGTGGAGAAAAGTAGATAAGGGCTCAGGGATGGGAAATCCCAGGGTTGCCGGGGTCCCTGAGGGGGATATGTGGTCAGAGTTAAAACTGGCATCCATGGTGAAGAGGGAGGGGAGGGAGCGGTGTCTCTCAGGAGCAGGAGAGGATGACCTTAGGAAGGGGTCCCGGGCAGAGCCTGTGATTGGGTCTTTGGGGGAAGGAAGATGAACTGTTGGCACTTGGGCTGATGGTGGCCTAGGTCCAACTCCTGGCACCCCAAGCACAAATATTCACAGCTTAGCATATCTCTAACTTGACGTGAAACCTTGGGCAACTCACGTCTCTCAGAGTCTAGTTCCATGATCTATATGATGGGAATAATGAGAACCACTCACAAAGAAGTTGTGAGGATCAAATGAGGTCAGGATGGGAGAAAACCCTGTAAATTGTAAAGCCCCCTCTGAAACCAGGCCCAGATCCATGGCACAGCAGACAGGCAGGCAGTCTCCACTCACATCACACACTCCACACCCCCTCAGAAGCACATTTACACTCCTTATCAAAACCACCGTGAGCAATGCTCCAGGCCTCCCCAATAAAAGCCCCATATACACACCAAGTCTGAATGAATCCCTCTGGCTGGGTGGCCTGGAGCGAGGGTCTGGAAGGAGGCAAGAGTCAGGGGTGATTTAACTAGGGTAATGCTAGCTGCTAGACCCTAATGTGTGTATTGGTTTGCGGTTTGTTTCTCGCTCATATGTCACAGTCCAAGACTGCTGTTTCTGGTTGATGAGTGGCTTGCCTTTGGGCACTAATGTAGAGACCCAGGTTTCTTCCTTCCTGTGTCTCCACAATCTCTTGGAACCTCATCATCTTCTGTATCCAGCCAGCTAAAGGGAAAAGAGAATGTGGAGAGCATATACTACTTCAAGGCCTTGGTCCAGAAACAGCACACATCATTCCACTCATATTCAATTGGTGGGAGCTAGTCACATGGCCATACCTTAGAGCAAGGTATCCTGGGAAATTAAAGTTTACCCATGTTCCCAGGAAGTAAAGAACATGAATTTGTGGTGAAGAAAGACTTAGTTTCTGCCACTGAAGGTTTTAGGTCACAGGCCTAGAAAGGGGCAGGGTGTAGAGGGTAGAATATGGAAAAGGGGGTGTCACCTTTTCCTTTAGAGAGAGGGGCCCAAACTGGGGTAATGGGTGACTTAAGGGCTCTAAGTCCATACTTAAAGTAGTGGGTACATGTATGTTTAAGAAAGAGGCAAACTGAGGATTCTGGCTAAGGGGTCCAAGTTCATCTGGAACTGGGCCAGGGTGAGAGGACAGGGTGGCACTCTTCAGTTGACAGGGCTCTACCGAGGTGGGTGGGATTTGTATGTGAGCGAAGTGAGTGTGAATGCACGTGTGTCTTTGAGCACCGATGCACCTGGTCCATGTCCCTGCCCAGATGGGCGAGTGTGGGCTTACACATGCCTATGTGCAGGTGTGCCTGTCACATGTACCTGTCCACAGGACTGTGCATTCATATGACTGAACACCAGGTGATCCTTATGAGGGAGAGCCTGTGTGTTTATGACAGGCACACCTGAATGCTCTGTATGTACATGACCATGCATACAAGGTGTCCAATTAGGCACTTGCCTGAGAAGTGTCTGGGCACAACTGCCTGGAGGAGGTGTGCTGAATGTGCACAAGCCAAACCCACAGCGCGTGTGAGATAAGTGTGTGCTGAGTAAGGTCCACGTGTGGATGGATACGCGGTGCACATGTACACAAGCCCATGGAAGCCCCTGCCGGGGTGTCCAGAGTTGCCTAGGTGTGTGAGCGTGCACTTCTGTGTGCCCAGGCATGACCTTGGAGCTCCCTGGGCAGGGTCAGACCAGCTGAGCTCCTCTCTGGGCACACAGAGGCCTCTGTGTGTGTTGGTGCCTGTGTGGGGCGCTGCAAGGTTGTATTGGTGGTGGTGGTGGTGTGTGTGTGTGTGTGTGTGTGTGTAGGAAGAAGCTGTTCGCTCTCTTAGACCTTGCTTTTTTCTGTGGTTCCGTTTCTATAGAGACACTTCCTGTGGCAGAGAAAAGAGGTAGTGAGCTGGTCTTTCAGGATGTGAGGGCCCACAGGAGCGGAGCTGGGCTCTCTCCGCCGCCTGCCTGCCGCCCTGCAAGCTCTGGCCTGTGGCGCTGCCCACAGTCCCCATGGTGGGTACCCCCCGTGGCGGGGCCCGGTGAACAGCAGAGGCATGCCAGGGAAGCCCAAGCACCTGGGCGTCCCCAACGGGCGCATGGTGAGTGTAGGCTCCAGGCCAGGCTCTTGGGGAGGGGTGGGCACACCCAGGGTGGAGCCCAGGAGCTCACAGGCAGGGCTGGGCAAGAAGAGCCTGCAGGCTGCTTGTGGGTGGAAAAAGTTGGGTACAGATAGCAGGTGGTGGGACCTGGTGCCCTCACCCCAGCACCTTCCAGATTGGCCGGCTGGGGACCTGGTCACAGACTTCTGGGTCCAGCCCTTACTGCTCCCTCTCCTATTGCTTTGGAGCTGCTTGCATCCTAGGGTAGCAGGGACACTTGGCCTGCCCCTTGGCCCTGAACACCCCATGGTGGCCCAAGCCCCCACACCTCAGCCTCAGCCCTCCCCTCCTCACCCCATGTTCTGATGCCCAAGGTCAAGTAAGGGGCAGCTGGCACTGGGTCACTGCCCTGCAGCTGGACCTATTCCACAGGCTTCCTGCCAGCATGGGCAGTCCTTGGGCAGCCGGGGATGGGTGCAGCTTGTCTGTTCTATTCCGGGGCTACCAGGAAGGGTAGAGGTGGCTGGGCTGTAGGATGCCCTGGCTGTTGCTGCTGCCCCACCCCCTAAGCCCTCTCCCTGGCTGCTTGGCCTCTGGGTCAGAGCTGCCCTTGCAGGTCCAGCTCCTTTACTCATGCAGCAGACGGGGCAGGTTGTGCTGGGCCTCCCTTATCTCCTAGAATAACAGCTCACTTGCCAGACCCCTAGCCCCTCCCAACAACCCCAGAAAGGCCAGACTGTGTCCTAGCCCCTCACCAGGCCTCAGCCTAGTATTACGGAACAAAGCCATTGGGTCTGGAAACCTGGGTTCCATTCTCCCTTACTAAGGGGTCCTCTCTGACCCTCAGTTTCTTCATCTGTAAAATGAGAATAGAACAGATATCAGAGGCTTGTTGAGATGATGAAGTGAAATGGTGACTATGAGCCCCCTGACCCATTATGAGGGCCCCATAAATGTCAGCCCAATCCCACCCCTTCATTCTCAGCCCCTCTTCAAGGATCCCCCGCCTCATCAGGAAACTGAGCCACCCCCAGACCCACTGCTGCCTCCTAATTCTCAAGATCTGTTTCTGTCTCTCCTTCTTCCAGCATCTGCTTATTGCCCAGCCCCAGGCTAGCTGTGTAGGAGAGAGGCAGGTCCCTCCAAGTTAGCCCAGTCGTCCACCTCACTGTTTCTACCATCAAGTTGACTGAAAGTTCAAGAACCCTTGGGCCTCACACTCCTACCGGAGGCATGACACTTGGGTGTCCAGGCCAAGGGGGACCATGCCCACTCCCATGCCCACCCCAGAGGGCAGCGGAGGAGCCCGGAGACAGACTTTACCTCTACCCTTCCCTCATCAGTGATGTCTGCTCTGCCCAAAGTCATGGAGAGCAAGGAGGGCACCCAAGCCATGCGCCCGGCCTCCACAAGCCCACAGGCTTTCCTCTCAGCAACCGGCACACGGTCTACCTTTGCCCTTCCTGGGCCTGTGCTGAATGTTCTGTGCCACCTTGGGAGTTCCGAGGGCTACAAATTGGCCACTTGCTGGTCATTGAGAGCTTTCTGAGGCCATGTTCAGCTGAAACAGGGAGAGACAGACATGCACTGGCATCTGCAGCAGGGGTGAGCATAGAGAGGTACCTGTGAGCTAGGTATCTGGCTCCTTCCATGAATTACCTCCAGCTAGAGGCTCAGCGGAACAAATGACTTGCTGAGGGCGGCTGGCGGATAGAAGGGGCTGCATTTGAACCCGGCTAGTCTGACTCAATACCAGGGCTCCTTTGCCTCCCCAAACTGCTTGGCTCTGTCCTCCCCCTCCCTCCTCAGCTGCCACCCCACCCGCCATCATTCCCTGCAGAGGCAATTTTATTCCTCAGCCTTGTCTTTCTGCCACTCAGCGTGTCAGGCAACTGCAGTGAAACCTGTCACTTAGAGATGACTCTCAGCCCTCTTCCCAGAGATGTCTTCACGCGGCTCCAACCGCCACGTCACCTGTTCACTCCCTCATTCAACCCCTCCGTAGGGCCTGCTCCGGGCCACCTCTGCCCAGGCCCTCATCCCAGGCCCAGCATCCTGTCCCCTGCCCTCAAGCAGCTCCCAGTCTGGCAAGACACAAAAGACATGAGCACAAATGCCTGAATCAAATTCAGGTTTGGGCAGAGCGCTGGTCAGGGATAGAGAAGGCTAGAGGGGCCTGGGGAGGGAGAACTGACCTCCTCCCTCCCGTGTGCACTGTGGCAGGGCAGGTATCCTGAAAGGATGTGCCAGCTGGAGGAGGGCATGGCCTGGAGAAAGGTCCAGACGTGGGAAACGCTGGGAGGGGTGGTTATTGTGTCTGTCAATCCCCAGAGGCCTGGTTAATCGTCCCCACCCGACAAGGAGACCGGCAAGGCACAGCCCACTCTCCCTCTGGACCAGCGGTTCTCAACCTTTCACAGGGGTCGCCTAAGACCATCGGAAAACACATCTATAATTACATATTGTTTTTGTGATTAATCGCTATGCTTTTTAAAAATATATATATTTTACTGATTTTTTACAGAGAGGAAGGGAGAGAGATAGTTAGAAACATCAATGAGAGAGAAACATCGATCAGCCGCCTCCTGCACACCTCTTACTGGGGATGTGCCCGCAACCCAGGTACATGCCCTTGACCGGAATCGAACCCGGGACCTTTCAGTCCGCAGGCCGACGCTCTATCCACTGAGCCAAACCGGTTTCGGTGCTATGCTTTAATTATGTTCAATTTGTAACAATGAAATTGGGGGTCACCACAACATGAGGAACTGTATTAAAGGTCCGCGGCATTAGGAAGGTTGAGAACCACTGTTCTGGGCCCTCCATCTCAGGCCCAGTCCCTGAGTGACAGGTGGCCTTACTGAGGGGCCAAGTCTGGGGTCGGGACCATAGGGCTGGCTCAGACTGAAGGGGCCAGGCTCCTAGGGTTCTCTGTGGGTGTCTCTGGGCCTCTGCTTCCCCAAGTTAGAATGAGATGATGGTACAGAGTGCCCAGCACAGAGGACACGCAGTAAGTTGACCCTCCCTTTGAGGGTCTGACCTCTCCAGGGGTCCGGGCTCATGAGGAGCCACTGGGCCCTATACTCCCAATTGACCTTGCCCACCTGTGGCCCAAGGGCTGAGGCCCTGGGCCTCCCAGCTCCCCTGGGATGTCTCCTTTCCATCCTGGGAGGCAACTTAGTGGAGGGGAGACCTCAGGCTCCAGAGTCGGGCGCACTCGGGTTCCGATTGCAGCCCAGCCACCTCGAAGCCGCGTGACTTCTGCGGCCTAGGTTTCCTCACCTGTGACATGGGAGTAACAGTAGCTGCCGCACAGGACCAGGATGTGAGGATGGCATGAGAGCAAGGACACGGACTGTCAGAGAGTGCCGGTCACACACGGGAGCTCAGGAAACCGGCCACCCTCACCTCAGTGCGCTCAGAGTCCAGCGGCTCCCCCAGGGCCCATCTCCTAAGAAAAAGTATGGCAGGCTGAGGCCCGACCATGGGTTGGGGATGCCACTGGCCACCACACCCTTCCTCATCCTCTCTTCCCCTTTTCTCCCCATTCACTCACCACTTCTCCTCAGGCAGGCCGGGTGGGGCCAGGCCAGCCCTGCTCAGTGCGAGTTCCCTGGGCCTGGGAGCCTGGGCAGGTAGGAGCCGGGGCATCAGCATGTCAGCGGAGCCCGGACCACCACCGGCCGGCTGCTTTCACCTACGGGCCTCGTCTGCCCTTCCCAGCAGCCCCAGCATGTTGGGAATGCTGAGCCACATGCTACCCAGGGGGAAACTGAGGCCCAGAGAAGGGAAGTTACTTGCCCCAGAATAGTGGAACTGGAACTGGACTCCATCTCCACCCTCTCCCACCTCTGATCTCCGTCCCTATCCTGCCTTGACCTCAACCACAAAGATCTACCACCAGTGGGGCAGGAGGGGTTCAGGAAGGTGAACTGCAGGCCTCGGAGATGGGGTGTTCATGTGGAGCATCCCTGGTGGGGGAGGGAGTGCTGGGGCCACCTGGGGCGCAGAGGAGGGCTACTTGGGAGCACTGGGGCAAGGAAGGGTCTTCGTGGAATGGAGTTCAGGTTGGTTCCCTCCTACAACCCAGGCCTGCCCCCTGGATGCTACCAGACTGATAAGGGAAGATGCCCAGAAATGGGTGGGTAGAAGCTGGGTGGGCAGAGGGCGTCGGGCAGCTGATATTTGGGGGAGACTGATGTCAGTGGGCAGAGATTGGAGAGCTGTTGGGTAGGGGAGCAGGAGAAGATACCAGGCAGAGGAAAGAGCAAAGCCGGAAGCAGGAGTCTGTAGGGGTGAGGGGAAAGGTCTGATAAAGTGCAGGGTGGAGGTGAGGGAGGGGAAAGAGGGAGGCCGAGGGGGGTCATTCGCCAGGCCCACGCAGGGCTTCAGCTATAGCTCAGCACCTGCCCGGCCTCCCGGGGCAGGGAGTGGGGCCTGCGGAGGATCTGGGGGCTGGCTCCACCTAAAGACACAGAAAATCAATTTGACCCAGTGCAAACAGACCAGGCGTGAGGGCTGGCTCCGGTGTGGGAACCTTTGCCCTCTCTGAGGCCCTGGCCTGGCCCCTGCAGTCAGGGGGGCTCTGCCCAGGTTGGAGGACAGGCCAGAGGAGGCCAGTGGGTACAGGAGGGGGCAGGACCAAGTGGCACCCCTAGAAGGGTGGGGAGTCAGGATGGTTCCCAGAGACCTGCAGGGAGGGCTCTGACCATGGCGATGCGGCTGGGAACAGCTGCAGAGCAGCCTGGGCAGGCAGGTGCCAGGAAGGGAAAGAGCAGGCTGGAAGGGGCGGGTCTTCCTCACACATCCCAGCAGTTGGGACTTTCTCCAGCTGTGGTGGGAGATGACTCAGATGAAACCATTAGATGGGACCGAGCAAAGGCAGGAGGGGGAGGGCTGGGCGGGGTGCGCTGGGAGCCGATTCCAGGCCCAGCCAGGCCCCGGTGAAAACTTTCCCTCCTCCTCCGCAGTATCTGATCCTAGTGCTCCTGGTGGGAAAGGAGGCTCCGGGAGGAGACCACGGTTATGAAACTAGAAAAGGCTGGGATTTGAATCTGTGCTCTCTCCTCTGTGGCAGGACCCACAAACTTGAAAGCGGGAGCAGGGTCAGACACCAATACAACAACAACAATCTTACTGTTGTCAATATTATTTACATATGCCATAGTGTCCTGAGCTCTTTATATATATTTAACGTATTTAATCACAGCAACCCTTTCTTTTTTTTTTTTTTTAAATATATTTTATTGATTTTTTACAGAGAGGAAGGGAGAGAGATAGAGAGTTAGAAACATCGATGAGAGAGAAACATCGATCAGCTGCCTCCTGCACATCTCCCACTGGGGATATGCCCGCAACCCAGGTACATGCCCTTGACCGGAATCGAACCTGGGACCTTTCAGTCCGCAGGCCGACGCTCTATCCATTGAGCCAAATCGGTTTCGGCTACAGCAACCCTTTCAAGTCAGGACCTTTATTTGCTCCATTTGTATAGAAGAAACTGAGGCACAGAGAGGGGAGGCACCCTGTCCAAGTCACACAGCACAGATTTGAACTCACACAGCCTGGGGCAGCACCTGCTTCCATAAGTAACATCAATACATCCAACTGGCCCCAGGGACCCGAGCAGAGCCTGAGCGCCTTCCTTTAAAAAAATTGATTTCAGAGAGGAAGGGAGAGGGAGAGGGAGACAGAGACATCAATGATGAGGATCATTGATAGGATGCCTCCTGCATGCGCCCTTTTGGGGACCAAGCATGCAACCCGGGCATGTGCCCTTGACTGGAATCAAACCCAGGACCCTTCAGTCCGCAGGCCGACACTCTATCCACTGAGCCAAACGGGCTAGGGTATGAGCCCCTTTTGACACTGGCTGCTGCCCAGTGCCAGCCAAGGGTGCCATGCTGGAAGGACTCAGGTAGCTGGGGCATTATAGTCTTAAAGGGGAGACAGACAGCTGGGGTTTTCTGTAAAACTCCTGATTTTTTAAAAATGTTTTTATTGATTTTAGAGAGGGAGAGAGAGAGAGACATTAATTGACTGCCTCCTGCATGCTCCCTACTGGGGATGGAGCCCAAAACCCAGGCATGTGTCCTGACCAGGAATTGAACCGGCAACCTTTCGGTGCACAGGAGGATGCCCAACCAACTGAGCCACATTTGGCCAGGGCCAAACTCCTCATTTCTAAATGTGGGAAACCACTTCAAACTTAAAAGAAGAAAAAAAAAACATTTTGAGGACCAAGATATTAGTAATGTCCTACATATCTGCAGGCCAGCTCCGGCGCACCTCTGTCTGTGACCTGCGTGCCCCAGGTGCAAGCGGGGGAGAGAGGGGCCGCAGCCAGAGTGGGAGGGCAGGGAGCAGCTTCCTGGGGGAGGGTCTTTGCAGACTTGTTTCCAGTGGGGATGGAAAGAAGGCACAGGTGGTGGAGGCTCCTGTTCCAGGGCCTCGTGAACATGTAGGCGGGGAGAGGGTGGGAGAAATCAGGATGAGTCAAGCCCTGCTGCTGGGAGCTCAGGTGATGAGAAGGCAGGGTGCAGGGGACGGGTTGGGTGCCCTGCTGTGGTGGTGGCAGAGGTGGCTTCCACTGGGGACCCGATGAATTTGAAGCGCATGAGGGACATTGGGCGGAGATGTTAGCAGGAAGCTGGCTGTGTGTGTTTGGAGCTGGGGATATATGGGTGGAGAAAGGGCCCAGGACAGAGTAAGGGAGGGGTAGCAGCCACCTTCCGTGGGTAGGAGATGATGAGGAGGCTGGAGGAGCTGCTAGGAAGGTAGGAAGACCAAGCAAGAGTCATTTGGAAGGGAGGGTTTTCCTGTTCCACTAACGATTGGGATTCCCAGAGACGCTGGAGTTGTGTGGAGGGAAGGAGGGGGATGGAGTTGGTCTCTACAGCAATGCCACTCGCAGTGTGGTCCATGGACCAGCAGTGTCAGCATCACCCAGGAGCTTGTTAGCAACGGCCCCATCCTGGACCTACTGAACTGGAATCCCTGGCGGTGGAGCCCTCCCAGGCTCTCTCAAGCACCCTGAAGCTTGAGGACCACTGCTCTGTACTATAAAATAGTTTCCTGTGCTCTGGCCAAGGGGGTGGGACACAAGGGAGACTCTAGGCCCTAAAAGGAAACAGTTGCTATAAGGAAATCATCAGTTTTAGAGGCATTTCTCCTTCTTCAAAGACAACATGGACATAGCGCTTACGCATGCCGGCCACTGTTCCCGATGCTGCAAATACTTTAAACTGATTTGGTCCTCACAACAGCCCCAGGAAGTGAGTTACTATTATTATCATCGTCCCCTATTAGCAGATGGAGACAAACAAGTAACTTGCCCAAAGTCATACAGCTAGTAAGTGGCAGAGACAGGACATAAAGTCTACCCACCATGCTGTATACCTGGGCTTACCCAGCAGGCGCCGGAGGAGGGAGCCAGGGGCGCCTGGAGGACACCAGCACACAGGGAAGGGGCACATGATGGAAGGGGCCTGGGGACAGCCTAAGCAACACCTCGAACAAGCAGTGGCCTGGCTGGGAGTGCCCAGCACGGTCCTCCAGGCAGAAGAGAACACGGCTCCAGTCTGTGGACTGGTCCGAGGACTGTTCTTTGAGAATCCGTCCTGGGCTGCACTCTGATTTTCTCCCTCGGATCTCTTGTAGGTTTTGGCTGTCTCCGATGGAGGTAAGTGACCAGCCGGTGGAGGAAACCTGGCGGGGGGGGGGGGGGGGTGTGAAAATGGGGTGGGATACCCCTGCCACTTGCTATCTTTTCCGGGGAAAGGATCTGCACATGGGGTTGGGCCAAGGGGAAGGCTGCAAAGTTCACATCCACTTGTCTATCCCCCTGCAGAGCTGAGCAGCACGGTGGGACCCCAGGACCAGAGCGAGGGCCGAGGCAGCTCCCTCAGCATCCACAGCCTCCCCAGTGGCCCCAGCAGCCCCTTCCCCACTGAGGAGCAGCCTGTGGCCAGCTGGGGCCTGTCCTTTGAGCGGCTGTTGCAGGACCCGCTGGGCCTGGCTTACTTCACGGTAATCCCTGGAGTGGGATTGGGAGGGTGGATGGCAGTGGGGCTGGGGGCATGGGCAGAGCTTCAGGCTGGCCAGTGGGACTCCTCTGTCAGCTGCCTCCTCCACAGCTTAGCTTTGGCACCCTTTTCCTCCTTTCCCAGCGGGCACTTGTTTCTCTCTGCCCTTGTCTGGGCCCCTCTCTTTTTCTCTCTGCTCTGAATCTGGCCCCGCCTGTTTGTCTGGCACTATCGGTCTGGCTTGGCCTCTTAGCCCTGAGGCTCTATCGGATAGACTCTATCCCGATCTCTTTGACCACATCCCCTGACTGGGTCTCTGACCTTCATCCGCCCCAGGAGTTCCTGAAGAAGGAGTTCAGTGCTGAGAACCTGACTTTCTGGAAGGCCTGTGAGCGCTTCCAGCAGATCCCTGCCAGCGACACCCAGCAGGTGCGGCGAGCGGGGAGCTGAGGCGGAGGGAGAGCTGGGACCAGGGCCTGGGCGGTGCCCCTGACCGTTTCCTGTCCCGCCTGCCCCAGCTGGCTCAGGAGGCCCGCAACATCTACCAGGAGTTCCTGTCCAGCCAGGCGCTGAGCCCCGTGAACATCGACCGGCAGGCCTGGGTGGGTGAGGAGATGCTGGCTGAGCCGCGGCCGGACATGTTCCGGGCACAGCAGCTGCAGGTGAGAGGGCGTGGCCTCGGAGGGGACCACGTGGAGAAGAGGCGGGGCCAGGTCCAGGGGCGGAGCCTGAGCGGCGCCGGGTCGGGGATGAGCGGTGGGCGGGGGAAATGTGGTTGTGGGCTTGGGGACAAATAAATAGGGGGGCGGGGCGCTGTTCAGGGGTAGGTACCTGAGGCTGTGGTGAAGGGGGGGGGTGTCAGGGGCGGGACGCAGCAAAGGTAGGGGCGGTGCTTGGTTGAGATGTGAGCGGGCCAGGAGCAGGGGCGGGGCCGGGGCCTCGGAGCCGGGTGGGCAGGGCTCGGGCTCCCTCCCTAGTTAGAGACCAGGCCGACCCCGGGAGCCCGGCGGGACGCGAGCTCACCGTCGAGGCGCCCGTCCCCGTAGATCTTCAATCTGATGAAGTTCGACAGCTATGCGCGCTTCGTCAAGTCCCCGCTGTACCGCGAGTGCCTCCTGGCGGAGGCCCAGGGGCGCCCCCTACGGGAACCTGACTCCTTGCGCCTCGGCAGCCCCGACGCCACCAGGAAGGTGCGGACGCTGGGCTACGGGGGACAGGGGGCCGGTGCGGATCTGCGGGGTTGCTCGCGGTCTGCATGCGGTGCCAGTGCCTCCCCTGCACCTGCAGAAGCCGAAGCTGAAGCCCGGGAAGTCGCTGCCGCTGGGTGTGGAGGAGCTGGGGCAGCTGCCGCCGGCCGAGGGCCCCGGGGGCCGCCCGCTCCGCAAGTCCTTCCGCAGGGGTGAGAGCGGGAGCTGGCCTCGGGAAGAGTGGGGGCGGGGGTTTGGGCAAGCCTCGAGAATGCCCCCTCCTCCTACCTGTCCTCAGCCTGTACGTTTGTGAAAACCGAGATACATGCAGGTCCCGGGGGCCACCACGTTCCCCAGGCGGTTAGGTTCCCAGGTTAGACCCCCAAAGTCTGGGAAGCTCCCTCAGTAGCGATGCTTGTAGGAACCCAAACCCCGTTAGACGCAGGCAAGGGCGCTCCAACGGGGTCCCCTGGCGGGGACAGGCCTCACAGAGGGATGGGCTGGGGAGGAGGCTGCCTGCTTATTGCTGCCTCTCCCCTAGAACTGTCGGGCACAGCAGCAAATCCGGCCTCGCGACAGGAGTGCCCGGGCTCCCTCAGCTCCTCCGCCAGCCTGGACCTGGGCTTCCTCGCCTTCCTCAACAGCAAATCTGAGGTAAGCACCTGCGGGGGGGGGGGGGGGGGCAAAGTGCGGGCTAGGGCCGCTTTGTGTGGCCACCACCCCACATCCATCTCCCCAGCTTGCTCCCCATAGCCAGCCCCTCCATCTCCTTACTTTCTACCTGTCCTCACCATATTGGGCTCCATGGTGAGGACATCTCCTCTTCAGCCAATGTGTGTGCCCGATGTACACAGTATGTGTGTGTGTGTGTGTGTGTGTGTGTGTGTGTGTGGCGGGGGGTGGGGTAGCAGTGGATGGACCTGCCTCTGGGTGCCCATATGCCTAGTTGAGCATACAGTACATGTGTTCCTGTAAGAGGACAGGTGTGCTCTTGGGGGGGGGGGTGCATGCGTGCATGTATGTGTCCCAGTGAGCTTACCGGTCTGTAGACCTGTCTGGATGTGTACACACGACCTCCTCACCACTCCTGCCCTGAATTAGAGCCATCGGAAGAGCCTTGGGAGCTCGGAAGGTGAGAGTGAAAGCCGGCAGGGGAAGTATTGCTGCGTGTACCTGCCTGATGGCACAGCCTCCTTGGTCCTGGCCCGACCTGGCCTCACCATCCGGGCCATGCTGGCCGGCATCTGTGAGAAGCGAGGCCTCTCTCTACCTGATATCAAGGTCTACCTGGTGGGCAACGAGCAGGTGAGAACTTGGCCTGGTCCCCAACTCCCTTCCTGATCCTGATCCCAACCCCATTCCTGTCTCTGCTCAGCTATCACTTCAACCCCACTTCCATTCCTAATCCCCTGGACCACTAATTCCAATTCCATCCCATATCCTCACCCGCTTCCAGCCCCTATCCACCCTACCCCTGTCTCATGCCCAACTCCAAATCAACTCAGCACCAACTCCTCACTTAAACTCAGTTATCCACTCTCAGCCTCCAAAAATCTTATCTCCCCCCCCCCCCCCCCAGCCCATCCTGCTTTCCAGCTTCACCCATCATCCTCACTCTGATGGTTTCTGAAGGTTTTTCTGCAGCACTCCCAGCTCAGACTGCCCATCCCTGAAATGACCATTTGGGGGAGCCCTCACCTCCTCTGCTACTAGGAGCACCCAAATGCACCTAACCTATGAAAACTTTCCTTTAGGTGCAAATTAGCATAGCTTTAAAGAGGGGTCTAGGGGAAAACTCACTTTAAAGTAAGGCTTCCAGTAAGGGAGGTATCTAAAGTAAGACTGCTGCATCCCAGAAGGCCTGTCGGGTTTTATTCATCCAGTAGATAAGGCTTAAGGCCCTGCCAGGTGGGTGGGCAGAGAGACCTGGGCCTAAGCTCTGTCCTCCAGGTCCACTGGCTGGAGGTGAGCCAGACAGGATGTGATCAGGGAGGAGGAGTGGAACGCCGCCCCCCCACACCCCCGCCCGAGGGTTTCTGGGGTGAGGTAGGCATTCCTGGTTGGTTGCAGGAAGGTTTCCTGGAAGAGGCAGCAGTTGAGGAGGAGGAGGAGGAGTTGTGGGGGGAGTGAAGGCCTGGAGGTGGTAAGAAGTTCAGGGCATGTTCAGAGGCCCAGAGCGTGGGAGTGTGAGGGCAGGAGAGGGAAGAGCTCTGCCCCTTCTCTCAAGCCTCCAGAGCAGCCTCCACACCCAGACCGATCACGTCTGCTAAATATAACTTCACCACCCACACTCCACCTGTCCCTGCGGCTCAGCACAGGCCCACGGGGGGGGAGAGGCCGCCTCCCTGCCCTGGGCCGTACAGGTAGCAGAGCCTCTGGGAGCAGTAATCCCTACAGCTACTGTTTATGTACCTACTGTGTGCCAGGCACTGTGCCAGGCACTTCACATCCTCCAGTCCTCACAGCAGACATGGGGGGAAGAGCCCTTTTTGCAGCGAGGACACAAGAAGTGTCCTTAATAGGTGGGGCTGGAGAGAAGTGGACAAATGTCCAAAAGGGACAAGGCCTGGGTAGCTGCCCAAAGGCGGGTGTTGAAGGAGGAATTGCGTCCAGCTGGTCTGGGTGGGATTCACATGCCTGAGGGACAAGGGGCAGCTGTCCAGGAGGCAGACCCTGCCCTGGACCAGGAAGAGGCGCCATATGATCGAGGACCTAAGCCTGCCTCTTACCCAAACAGCCCCATTACCATTTCGTCGCCCTCCCTGCCTCCCAGGTTTCCCATAACTCCCTTCTTTTTGCAATCTGTCCAGCAATCTTGCCACCCTTCTCCCTGGCCTTGGCCATACCAGACTCGGCCTCCAGCCAGGTTCCTAACGCATCCTCATCTGTACCTCTCACCTGCCCATCCGCCCTTCCCTCTAAACTTCAGGGCAGCCCCTAAAGAAGTGTAGGTGGTTCCCGGGGACAGCGGGGATAGCGAGGGGTGGGGAGGACTCAGACCCTGCCTGGCGTCTGCAGAAGGCCCTGGTCCTGGATCAGGACTGCGCCGTGCTGGCGGACCAGGAAGTGAGGCTGGAAAACAGGATCACCTTCCAGTGAGTGCCCCTCCCGCGAGGCCTGGGTTGGGGTCGGTGTTCAAGCCACTGTTCTTCCCTGCAGGCCCTTCCCCTGGTGCTAACACCTCTCCCGGGACTAAGTCCCCACCCCCAAGCTGGCTCGGCTCCCCGGTTCAGGGCCCGCCTCCTCCCGGGGCTGGCGGGTGTGGGTGGGGAGGAGAGGCGGGGCCGGCGCTCCGCCCTTCCGCAGCCCGAGGGTCCCGTGCAGGCTGGAGCTGGCGGCGCTGCAGCGCGTGGTGCTCATCTCGGCCAAACCCACCAAGCGGCTGCAGGAGGCGCTGCAGCCCATCCTGGCGAAGCACTGCCTGAGCGCACACCAGATCGAGCTGCGCCGGGTGAGCAGCGGGGCTGGGGCGGGGGCGGGGCGGGGCGGCGGGAAGCGGGCGGCCTGGCCGGCGGGCTGCTGACCTGACCCCGCAGCCAGGCGAGAAGCAGCCGCTGGACCTGGGGAAGCTAGTGAGCTCGGTGGCGGCCCAGAGACTGGTGTTGGACACTCTCCCAGGTAGGGAATGTTGGCCCCATGCGTGGTCCCCGGGGCTGGCCGACCCAGGAGCAAGGGGGGCTCCAGGCGGGAGATGAACACAAAAGGCGGCGCTCTCTGCCACAGGTGTGAAGATTTCCGAAACTGGCGACACATCTCCCCGCCGAAGCCAGGTGAGTGAGAGGCGGAGAGCCCTCTTTTGCCCACCACACCTCCCCTCCTGGTTGTGGCTCTGACCCCACGTTCTCGCAGCGCACCACACCTGGAACCCAGGACAAGGGCATCCATCTCCCTCCAGTGCCGCTCAACTCCCTGGCCGAGGCTCCCAGTAGTGTCACTGGGAATCGACAGACCTGTGACATTGAAGGTACCTTGGGGATGGTGGGAGCTAGGGACCAGTGGAGTTGGGAGCACTGAGATGGCATCAGGGGGCCAAATGTCATCTGAGCTGGAACAGGAGGTTGGAGGACCAGCAGGGCAGGGATGGGGGCCAGAGGGGGCATTGGTGCAGGGGTGGGAGGCTGTGGCCACAGTGTGGCAGCAGGACTGTGGGGGAACAGTGTGTGCGGGCCTGTGTGGGTGGGCCCCTGACCCTGTGGCCACCCCCAGGCCTGGTGGAGCTGCTGAACCGGGTACAAAGCAGCGGGGCCCACGACCAAAGGGGCCTTCTGCGCAAAGAGGACCTGGTGCTTCCAGAATTTCTGCAGCTGCCTGCCCCGGGGCCCAACTCCCAGGAGGCCCCACCACAGACTGAATCATCAGCCCAGCCCAAGAGGGGCCCCTTGGACTCCACCACCCACTCTGCCCTCTGACAGCCGTCCAACAGTCCAGGCTGGCCAGATGGCACCTGGCGGGCCAAGCATGCCATGGTCCCGCTCTGCATGCCCTGTCTGTGCTGTGCGTGTCCCTGGCCCCTTCCTGCCACGGGCAGGCCCGAAGGAAGAGCCAGGAGGGTTCGGAGAGGGGCTCTGAGTAGCCACACCCCACAGCTACCACCCCTTGGTCCCTCACAGGCTTGCCCCTCCATCCCTCGCAGCCAGGCCATTGGGGGGAGGTGGGGTTCCCCTCCTTTCTTTCTCTACCCTGTGCAGGCATGCCCATCACAGAGGGGCGGTGTTGGCAGTGCCAGCCTCCCCACCCTGTGCCAAGCTTCATCAGGGAGAAGGAGGAGGGGCAGGCCCCTCCTCAGGGAGCCAGTATGAGTAAGGCCTGGGGGGGCAGGTGGGGACCCCCTCCCTCTAGCCACCGGACTCTACTGGATATACAGATTTTGCATTTGGGTTGGGGCAGCTAGGTTTGTCCTGGATGTATAATATTGTTATTATAATAATTATTATTATTCTGCCTTGAGGTGTGTTCCTTGTATACCCTGTACCAGTACTCTACCCCCCAAACCACACTGCATCTGTCATCAAGGTCACAGTGCCTGGAGTTCCCCCTGACTTCCTGTTATCAGAACTTCTCTTCTTGACTGTACAGAGTGTGGGAAGGAGAGAGAGAGAGAGAGAGAGAGAGAGAGAGAGAGAGAGAACACAAGAGGGAGGGAGAGGAAAGGGAAGACCCTCTGGGCAGTTGTGGCTCTGCCAGGTATGATCGTACTATTCCTTGGTTTCTGATCTGAGCACAGTGTCTAGTCACTTTCTGCTTCTTTATGGGACTGAGGGTCCCTGAAGACATGGCTGTGCTTTCTTTGGATGCATTAAAGGCCTTGTAAGGGACACTGGGCATTGTTGCAGGGGCAGGTCCTGCCCCTTGTCTGCTTTAGCTGGTGGTCTTCCCTGTCCCAGGCAGCCAGGGAAACCCCACGCAGGGAAGGGGGACAGGAAGACCTCCCAGAAGAGGGGCCCCAGCCTGTAGGCAGAGAAGCCAGGTTCAGTCCTGGTGCTGTGACAGAGGAAGCAAGGGGACCCAGGAGCTGCAAGAAGGTATCTGGGGAGTGAGGGGCCCTCTTGACCACCTCAGCAGGTTGAGCTCTCATCCCCACTCCAGCTCTTTGCACTTTCTGTCACCTCTGCCCGGAGCTCCAGCAGCACCACCACCCCACCACGTCACTGGAGAGATGGGGAGGGGGTGGCGTTGCTGGCCCACTATGCGTTTCTCCAGAAGTCAAAGCCAAACCTTCCTATTTAGGGGGCTTCAGCACTCTGCCCCCTCAGTCCATGTTGTTTGGCTGTGTTGACCCCTAGTTGCTGGCATGAGCTCATGACCCAGGCCTGGCCAATCAGTTTAGTTCAGGGATGATCTCTCACCCAGTTAGAACACCAATCCTGGTCATTTTCTACCATTTCCTGGGGACTTGCAGAAAGTACCTGCAGGGAGAGAACCTGCAAATGAAGGCAACACAGGAGATCAGGACTGAGAGCTGGAAGGAGATTCCTGACAAAATTATCTAAATGCCTACATTCCTGCATGCTTGAAGTTAGCCACTTGTAGACTTCCTCCTGAGATAAGCCCACACACTCATTCTTTGGATGTGGGTCTACTTGTTATTTTACTGGGGTTTCTAAGGTCTGCAACCAGAGTCCTGCTTCACTGAAGATCTTGTCTTAAAACACCTCAGAGGAGCCCTCCCTCGTCACCTCGGGCCGTGGCCTAACCGCGCGCGCATGTGTGTGTGTGCGCGCGCGTGTGCATGTGTGTTTGTGCATGTGTGTGCGTGTGTGTGTGTGTGTGTGTGTGTGTGTGTGTGTGTCCTCACATTCATATGTTCAAATCCCAGCCCCCAGTGATGGTGCTGGAGGTGGGGCCTTTGGAAAGTGATTAGTATGAGGGTGGGTTGGTGCCTTTATAAGAGACCTCAGAGAGCTGCCTCACTCCTCCCACCACGTGAGGGGCACATCGAGAAGACGCCATCTGCAACCTGAAGAGAGCTGTCTCCAGACCCCAGCCATGCTGCCACCCTGATCTCAGACTTCCAGCCTCTGCAACTGTGAGAAATACATTTTTGTTGTTTATAAGCCAGTCTCTGGTACATTTGTCCTAGCAGCCCAAATGGACAAAGACATCATATACCAAGTGTTCCCCAACGTTATTCTCTACCATGTTACCCAGTTTTCTTCCTTCACAGCACTCAGCCTACTCTGTAACAACCTTATTTACTTATTTATACTCATTTGCCGACAATATGGTGTAGGTGCCTTAAGGGCAGAGACCTCATCCCTCTTTGTCACGTCTGTATCCCCTTGGCCTAGTGGACTGACAGATGATGCCACAGCCTCAGATAGTCCCAGCAAAGGATGCAGGAACAACAGGGCAGTGGGGATCCTGGGCAGGGGACCGCTTAGCACCAGGTCACAGCCTGTGGCTGAAGATGTGGGTAGGGAGACAACCCATGTCCCTTCCCTGATCAGCTGCAGAACCCCTCACACTTCCTGGGCCCCATGGCTTCACCCTGTGGCAGGAGACGCCCTTCCATGCCCTGGGATAGAGAGGTGGGGGCACCAGGTAACAGAAAGGGTATCTTTTCAAAATTGGCAGATCCTCAGGCCAAGCCTACCCTCCGGCACACCTCCCAACTGCCAGTGATGTGCCTGTCACACTGAGGAAGCAAGGAGATTGCCTCATGAGAGGGGGTCGTGAGTCCGGCGGATGAGCCTCCCTAAAGGTTGGCCCCCGCGGGGGGAGAAATTCACATCTACCAAGGCCCACAGGCTAGGCACACTCCGTCCTTTATCTCATTTTTGTCCTCATAAGAAAACAGCTCCGAGGGTACGAAACCATGGCTGCAGGAAGGGAAGTGACCAGCCCAGGATTCTGCAAGGAGCTTGACCAGCCAGCTCTCAGGCTCTGACTCAGGGACACACCCCAGGAAGGGCCTGGAGGCTGCAGAAATTCCTGCTGAGGGGCCAGGGCCCTTTCATGGAGGGGACATTGATATGCCTGCTCTGGGGGGCAGTTTGGGAATTTCTGCTGACCATTTAAACCACACCTGTGTGACCGCAGCAGTACATGGGCATGAGGAAGCCCATCCCTGCAGGGTTGCTTATGACCTGAAAACTGGCAAACAGCCAATGTGGATGGTGGGGGCGTGCGATGGGTGGGGAGGGTAACAATACTTGCTGGTGTACCCATGCTCTGCAATGCCACAGCAGGCAAGGAACCGAGTACAGTGTGTCCTGATGTGGAAAGTTCTCCAAGATGTGTTATTATTCATTTAAAAAAAAAAAAGAGCAATGCATATGGCATGAGACCTTTATATAAACCACAACCACACAGGCACTTGTAAGGGTACAGAAAAGAGAGAGAATGTTCTACAAGAATACATGTCAAACTGACAGGGGGTAGATGTCAAAGGAGATTTTCACCTTAGCTTTAAATTTTGTTGTTGTTAACCCTCACCCAAGGATATTTTTCCCATCAATTTTTAAAAAAATATATTTTATTGATTTTTACAGAGAGGAAGGGAGAGGGATAGAGAGTTAGAAACATCAATGGGAGAGAAACATTGATCAGCTGCCTCCTGCACATCTCCTACTGGGGATGTGCCCGCAACCAAGGTACATGCCCTTGACCGGAATCGAACCTGGGACCTTTCAGTCCGCAGACTGACGCTCTATCCACTGAGCCAAACCAGTTAGGGCCCCATCAATTTTTAGAGAGAGTGGAAGGGAGGGAGGCAGGGGGAGAGACGGAGGGGGGGAGAGAGAGAGAGAGAGAGAGAAACATCAATTGGTTGCCTCCCACATGCACCTGGCTGGGGGCCAGGGATCAAACCTGCAACCCAGATACATGCCTTTGACCGGGAATCGAATCCGCCACCCTTTGGTGCACTAGCCAACAGAGCAACACTGGCCGGGGCCTAGCTTTATTTTTTAAAAGGGTGCAATTTAAAAATAATCAACACAAAGGCCTTCCCAAGGCCACCTCTTTGTCCCTTCTGGCCTGCCAGCCCTTTCTCCATAACAAAACCCAAGTCTTCCTTCGGAGGCGCATTTTGGCTGGCCCGTGTATTCTCTGCCACCATCCTCGCTGCAACCCCTCCTCCAGCATGTCCTCTGCAGCAGCCCTGGCTGAGGGGACTCTTTATTCCCAGGACCCCTCAAGCTCTGAGCCCTCATCCTCTCAGCCCCACCAGGCCCAGAGGCAGGGGATCAGTTGGTCAACCCATAAGCCCTGTTCCAAAGCCCCTGCTTGGACCTAGACTCCCGGTGGTCAAGAGGGTCTCACCGCTGCTTCCCCTCACCTCACGAGCTGGGAAGCCAGGAAAGGAGTCAGTCTGTCTACCTAGCACCAACAGAAAGGAAAAGCGAGACCACACATTTGCTGACCGCTCTGCAGCCTCCAATACCACCATCCTGTGGAGGACACAGGCTGAGCCAGCAGGTGTGACTTCCCTAAGGACCCCGTGGACCCACGTCATATGACTCCAAGCCTCCAAGAGAGAATCTTGTTCCCTGTCTCTCATCGTCTAACCCAGTGGTTCTCAACCTTCTGACCCTTTAAATACAGTTCCTTATGTTGTGACCCAACCATAAAGTTATTTTCGTTGCTACTTCATAACTGTAATGTTACTACTGTTATGAATCGTAATGTAAATATCTGATATGCAGGATGGTCTTAGGCGACCCCTGTGAAAGGGTCATTCAACCGCCAAAGGGGTCACGACCCACAGGTTGAGAACCGCTGGTCTAACCCCACTTAATGGCCTTGGGGCTAGAGAAGGGGTTGGTATGAGATGGGCACAGGGTGAGCACAGGGCAGACAATGACCTAGGCTCTGGGCCAGGGTGGGGGCAACTAGGGGCAGGGGCTGCTCACCTGGGGCCCAGATGAAAGTGCTGATGCAGCTGTAGGCTCATGTTCCCTGGGCAGCCACCCCTACCTCCAAGGGTGAGCACAAGGTGCCCCCTGCCGAGAGGCCTGGCCTGGTGGTCAAGTGACTCTGACTTCTGGGGGATTAGAGGCTGGAATTCAGCTTCCACAAGGAAGCAAAGGCCCAGGTACGGAGGAACACTCATGGTTGATTACATTGAATGAGATGCAGCCCAGGCTGGGCACAGGCCCATATGGCTGCACAACTGTCAGAGGTGCCATTCACAGTGTGTTGGGCCTGGGGGGTCCAAAAGGAGCTGGGGACATGCACATGTGTATGTGTCCTGTGACTCCTGCAGGGTCTGGGCGAGGGGTGCTCTGTGGCTATCTCAGCTGCTCTCTCCAGAATACTGGCTTAGGGATATAGCCAAGGCAGAAGCCAAGGAGAAGCACCATAGAGCCAGCATCCCACCTCCAGCAGAGCCCAGGGTGCTGGCTTCCGGGATGAAGTCCTGGCCAGCTGAGATGGGTGGGGAGGCATAACCCCACCGGCCAAGGAAGCTACCTCTTCCTGTGGCTTCCTGGTGCTGAGGGGCTGACAGAACCCAGAACCCAGATGCAGAGCCAGAGCTTGGCTCGGAGAACTTAGAATGCAGGGCATTGAGCTAGCGGCGGCATTCAGCTACCAGGAGCTAGAGCCCAGGACCTGAAGTCTAAAGCCAGATCTCAGAGTTTCAGGCCTGGAACCCAGAAGCCAGAGCGTGGCCTGCCATCTCAGAGCATGCTGTCCACAGCCTCACGCTCAGGCCTGGTCTCCAGGGCCAGCATGAAGCCCTGGGGCATAGGGCTGGAGAGACATGAGGAGGGAGCTGCAGGGGAAGAGGTGATTTCTGAGAAAAGCCTAAAGCTGCCTCAGCTCTTTGGGCCACAGACTTTGGCCTCGTCAGTCAATGAGTGACCTACTCCCGGGCCACCGGGATCAATCATTACCCAGGGCGCTTGTCCCCCAAACGGAGGCAGGGCATTCTCGGGTCAGCTGGTCACGTCCTGCTCCACAGGACCTAATGTAGCTTTGGAAAATGGGGCTTGGATGGAACATCTCAGGGCCCTGCCTGCTCTGTGTCGGGCAGCTCAGAGTGAAGTCCAAGATCTCCAAGAAAGGACAAAGTCAAGAGGGCCAGGGGATGGATCGCCCTGTTCCCCGAAGGGAAGTGGCGGGTGGCCCCTACTATGTCATCCACCCCACGGTGAAAACGGGTGACTTGACCACAGATCAGAGGGGACGCAGCCATGGGTGTGCAAGGCACTCACAGCTGTGTCTGTGTGCAAGCGTGCTGGCCTGACCGCTGGAGCGGAGCGTTCACGGCCGGATTCCCAGTGCACAGCACCGTGCTGACTCAGTGGGGCGTATATGTCGGTTGAATTAATAACCATGTTGGTGAGAAGAGGCAGGAGTTCTCGGACTGTGCTTATGAGGAGCCTTGCTGTGGGATTACACTGCTCGTTAGCCAGTTCCTCCCCCAAACCCAATTCCTACAGATGGTCTGGAATGTTAGTTTTTCCTCCCTTGATTGTCCTCAAACTTGAGGTTCTGCAGGAAACACACCTGCATCGAACTGCGTGCATGTAAGGAGCAACGGGTCTTGACGGAGGACTGAGGAGACAGCTGGTGGTGCCCGCCTCCACACTTGCTTCGCTCCCGGACACACATGCTTGTTCTTGGCACTGTCCTCTCTGTTCAGCAGCCATGTGGCTCCTAGGGAACTCATTTTCGTTGGTGTGACGAAATTCAGTAACTGTCAGCCTGTCACATGCACATTGGCCGTGCTCTTCACACATCCCACTCATTGCGAGCTGCCTCTTCCCCCAGCACTGGCCCCGGAGGGCTCTCCTGAGTCACTAGCCTGCTGTTTTCACCTTGGCTGCCATCTCAGCAGCCCCAGCTGACCAGGGTGTCTTTCAAAACGTGGTGACTCTGGTTTCTGGGGCACTGCTTTTCTGCTGTTCCTCCTGAACCCAGCTGCAGGCGGGTCTCAGTTTCCTTTGCTCAGTTTCCCCTTCCTCTGCCCTCTCAGAAACGTGGAGGCTCCTCTGGGCTTAGCCCAGCTGCCTCCTCACTCTCCCTGGGGCACCTTCACAGGGGAAGCCAAGTTGTGCTGCCCCCCAGCGATGATGGATGCTCTGTTTAGGCCGGGAGGCTGGCAGGTTTTAAAGGGAGAGGGTGACATGATAAGAAGGGCATTTTGAAAAGCTGTCTGGCTCCATATTTTGGAGTCTGGATCGGGAGGAGTGAGGACAGCACAGGGAGAGCATCTGAAAGGCTATTGCAATAACCCAGGTGAGGCCTGGTGGCCCGGAGCTCCTGGGAAACAAAACTGGGAGAGTCGGGGGATGGATTAAAGACGATGAGGTAAAGGAGAAGGGCCTCTCACAGATGCCCGCTCCATTTCCTGCTCGAAGGACCGACCTCATGCTGCTCCCTGAGGTCCTGACGTGCAGGAGGCCCCTGTGAGATAAGGAGCACGTCCTGTGCTTTAGACCCAAAGATCCAACTGCGAACGCCAGAGCTCCTCAGACACAGTCGGCACAGACAGGTCTTGGCATCTTCCCTCCAAGACTCCTCCCCCTGGAAGCCTTTTCTCAGTGTGAGACACCACCAACCACCCAGGCTGCGGGCCCAGAGGCCTGGGGAGGCACGTGAGCAGACAGGGCAAAAGTCACCCTTCAGGTGCACCCAGAGTCTGTCACGGGGGGGAGAGGCAGGCTGTGAGTGGGGAGGAGGCTGTTGAAATGAGCCAAGGGGCCGAGAGGCTGGGGCTGGAGTATGGCCACCTTCCCCGCTGCTCTTAGGCGTTCAAAAGGCAGCTCTGCTCAGCAGCCCCATCCCATCCCCAGAATTTTGGGGGATCATTTGGATGTGTGAATCCACAGCATTTCGTAATGATCACTTGTGACCAATAACTGCCTCCCCTACCGGCCCCTGAGCTCCATGAGAGCAGGGAAGGGAGAAGTCAAAACTGCCCGAGATTATTAAAGAGGAGGAGCGTCCAGTCCATCAGGAGCGCCTTGGTACCAGCTGCTCTTGCCCAGGGTCTGACCTCAATAGTGCAGGAGAGACGGGGAGCAGGCCTATGGACTGGGGTCTCTGGACACACTGTGGGTGTCAGGCTCCCCGGGGTGGGGTGCTCCAGCAGCCTCAGACCCATCCCTAATGGGACTTTAACAGGACGTCTAGTTCCAACAAAAGGACTCAGTAGCAACTGCATTTCCACGGCTCAGTGACACTCCTCCCACCGTTGTATGAATCCTGACCTCACCCAGTTCACTCCGTGCAGGTGGAAGCGGCTCCAGGACACCAAGAGGGTTCATGACAGAATGCGATGCGACCATTAAAAACCACACCTGTGCTGAGTGTAAAGACACAGGAAAAGGCTTCGGCTAGAAGGGTAGATGCAAAAGAGCACGCAGTCTCTCATAGACAAGAAAATCCGACGCGGGTTTAAAAGGCAGAGAGATTCCCTCCTTAAGTCCCGTGTGTGAAGAGAGCTGCAGGGCGTCGTCCTCTGGAGCACTGTGCTTTGCTTCCCAGCATGCCACCAGTTCCGCTCAAACAACTCTTTAAAACATTGAAAAAGAAAAAGTCAGCGAGGAAAGGATGAAAGGCAGTGTTCTAATAATTACAGCAATGTTTCTGAGAAGCAGGGTTATTTTTAATTTCCTTTTGCTATGAATGGAGGCTTTTCTAGGAAACACCAGGTGGCTGATTCCCTGCCTCAGGTCCCCAGAACCACCAGAACGAGCTATAAGACTCTACGGCTCATTGTCCTCCGCAGGGCACGCTTCAGAGTGAAAGAGTCGCTGGGCCAAGATTCATACCAGGACTTGGCCAGGCCAACCAGGGCTTGTGGTCACCCTACCAGGCCAAGCCCGGCCGCACCTCCGCCACGCCCCCCTTCAGTCCCCTGTGGGTTCTGCGGCCTGAACGGACACAGCCACCATGTGGTGGAGCTGGGAGGCGAACCCAGGCTTTCTGTGTTCTCTGCTCTTAGCCACTTGGGCAGAGAGTTCATTCTGACCATTACTCCTCAATGCTCGGCAAATTAAGCACTAATTACTTCACCTTTGTCACATTAAAGGGGGAACAGTGCAGATTTCTATCTTCCTTGATGGAAAAAGGCTGGGTCTATGTCACTCTAAAATATGCTCAATGTTGTGGAGGACGTCAGCTCAGGGACCCTGAGCAATCAGAGGCTGGCTGAGCCAACAGAAGTGTGGACCTGAAACAGGGCTGAGAAACTAGAGGAGGTGGGGCCATTTCCTTGGCCAGGACACCTCAGCCACCTGGAGACGGCGAAAGGGCATGAGAGCGTGAAGAGAGCAAACCTCGCTGAGGGATTCTGCTCTAGGCACAGAGATGGGTCACTTATCTTACTGAATTCGACAATTCACTGGAAAAGCCAAGCGAATTGTCACTTTACCAGCAAGGGACCTAAGGGCTCGGGGCGGTGAGGTGACTGGCCTCTGAGTCCCAGGCTGACTCAGGGATTGTACCATCGCTTGGACCAAGCGAGAAGCTGACTTTGCCAATCTTGGCCCAACATAGAGTAGGAACTCAACTAATGTGCTTAGACACCAACAGATGGATAGACACAGGCCAGCGGGCTGGCTAGGTGGATGGGGAGGTGGATGGATGATGGGTGGGTACTAGGTGTACTGGGTAATGATGCGGATTTTTTCAATAGATGGAGTTACACATATGTTGATATATATATGCAATTTGATATGTCTGCTATTTTGTTATATTGACAACAAGCTTCAAAACTTCATATGTCAAATTTTCTGAAGATGTTAACATCATAGATATTTTTACATTTAAAAATGTCGAGCCCTAACCGGTTTGGCTCAGTGGATAGAGCGTCGGCCTGCAGACTCAAGGGTCCCAGGTTCGATTC
Source organism: Myotis daubentonii (assembly GCF_963259705.1). Lineage (NCBI taxonomy): Eukaryota > Metazoa > Chordata > Mammalia > Chiroptera > Vespertilionidae > Myotis > Myotis daubentonii. The sequence continues at coordinate 73,393,830 of NC_081844.1, read as the reverse complement.
CGGTCAAGGGCATGTACCTTGGTTGCGGATACATACCCAGTAGAGAGTGTGCAGGAGGCAGCTGATCAATGTTTCTCTCTCTCATCGATGTTTCTAACTCTCTATCCCTCTCCCTTCCTCTCTGTAAAAAATCAATAAAGTATATTTTAAAAAAATAAAAATAAAAATGTCGAATATCATGCCAAAAAAAGAGCATTTGCGGGAAGTTTTAATTCATTACTTTATTTTGGAGAAAAGTGCTGCTGAAAGTTATCGTATACTTCGGGAAGCTTATGGTGAACATGCTTCATCTCAAGATACTTGTGAACGCTGGTTTAAACGCTTTAAAAGTGATGATTTCGATGTGAAAGACAAAGAACATCCAGGTCAACTGAAAAAGTTTGAAGACCAACAATCACAAGCATTATTGGATAAAGGTGCGTGTCAAACTCAAAAACAACTTACAGAAAGATTAAACATTGCTCAGCAAACAATTTCTGATCGTTTACAAGCAATGGGAAAGATTTTAAAGGAAGGAAAATGGGTGCCACATCAACTGAACGAAAGACAAATGGAAAACCGAAAAGTCATCAGTAAAATGTTGCTTCAACGACACGAAAGGAAGTCCTTTTTGCATCGAATTGTGACTGGTGATGGAAAGTGGATTAATTTTGAGAATCCCAAATGCACAAAATCATGGGTTGATCCAGGTCAACCATCAACATCGACTGCAAGGCCAAATCGCTTCAGAAAGAAGACCATGCTCTGCATTTGGTGGGATCAGGAAGGTGTGGTATTATGAGCTTCTAAAACCAGGTGAAACCGTTAATACTGATCGCTACCAACAACAAATAATCAATTTAAACCACGCCTTGATCGTGAAACGACCAGAATGGGCCAGAAGACACGGCAAAGTAATTTTGCTTCATGATAACGCACCAGCACACACTTCAAAACCAGTTAAAGACTTTCAGCAGCACTTTTTCTTCAAAATGAAGTAATGAATTAAAACTTCCTGCAAATGCTCTTTTTTTTGGCACGAAATTCGACATTTTTAAGCGTAAAAATATTTATGATGTTAACACCTTCAGAAAATTTGACATATGAAGTTTTGAAGCTTGTTGTCAATACAACAAAATAACAGACATATCAAATCGCATATATATCAACGTAAGTGTAACTCCATGTATTGAAAAAATCCGCATTATTAACCGGTACGCCTAGTAAGCGGATAAATGAGTGGGTGGATGGATGAGTGGCTAAATGGATGCATAACGTTAGGCAGTTGCCCAACTAGGTCTTGAATGGAACCCACCATTGCTGGATCTGACCAAACCATAATCTCTTAAAAAAGAAGCTTCCTTCTCATCCCTCTGTAAATCTGGTCCCCAAATCGGGCTCCATAGTCCTGTGAAAGGGAAACAAGCTTCTGAAAGGCTTCCTTGGACCCCCTCTGACTTTCATATCCTCATCAGTTTCCCAATCCAGAAGCCAAACTTTGATATATTTCCTCTCCCTCCCACCCTCCCCATCACCAACTCTACTGCCCAAGTACCCCTGGGATGTATCCTGTTCTCCCCATCCCTCCTGTTCCCACCTTGGTTCAGACCTCATCATCTCTCAGCCTCTTAACTGGTCTCTCTGTTTCCAGACTCACTCCCCATGACACATTCCAACCCCACCCACCCCAGAGGGACCTTTCCAAAATGCAGGCCCTTCTTGGTCTGGCAAGGGGCTCCACAGTCTGTTAGACTTCACATCCTGGATCCGCGGTTGGGCATTGGAGATGCTCCAAGATCCACATACACAGCCTCTCCGGTTTGTCTCCTGTTGGTTCCTCCATTACACACTCCCCCTCCTCCAAACACCCCCCAAGACACACAAACCCACAGACACCCAGACACACGGCAAGACCACAGGATGTCTGGATCACTCCTTGGGGAGTCCTGTCAGCTGGAGCCACAGAATCCCTTTGGGGACTCTGGGAACGAGGCTCCTGAGTGGCTTCAGGGTCTCTGCCTGGGGATAGGGTGTGTCTGTGCCCTCACTGGGTCTGGGTGGCGGTTCAGGCTGAGCATCTGTTGGAGGGAAGGGAGAGCCTAACTACAGACTCCCCCTGCAGAGCTGACGATTAGTAATTAACTGGGAGGAATCACAGGGGTGAGGTTAATCGGGGAAAGAGGGAGGGCAGCTAGAGTTCTAGGGACTTTGCCCTTGACCCAAGGGTATAAAGTGGAGGGTCCCAGCTGCTCTTTGGGTCCTTGGGACTTCCCTGAGCAGCTGAGCAGGAGCTGAGACACAGAATCCTAAGGTGAGCCCAGAGTCCCCTCCTCCCAACCTCATCTTCAATTCTTAGTAGAAACAGTTCATTACCCCAGTCCCCCTCCTCCTGCCCCCATAACATCTCAGTACCAGCCCAGCCTGGCTCACTCCCAAAGTGAAAAGGACTTGTGTTCTTCCAGGACTGGGAAATCAGCTCAGGACACCCCCCGCCCCCGCACCCCATCCCACAGCCAAGGCCCCTTGGGACAATGTTAGGGGTGGGAGTGAGGAGGTGTTGCTGAGGCAGCCTGGGGCACTCCCACCCCAACAGCCAAGAACTCCAGGGGCAGTTTGTGGCGGGGAGAGGGGGGCGTGGGACCTAAAACAAGCCTGGACTTCCCAGACTTGGGGACAGGGTGGGGGCCCTCCTTACCTAAACCAGTCCTGGCCTGAGCCTCACTCATGGGAGCAAGGTGGCAGGATTTGTTTCTTGTTGAGGGGGTGAGGAGTAGGAGAGGGGTGGTCTGCCAAGGACAGTGAGCCCTCCCGAGTGCTTGCCCAGCTGGTCCCTCATCCAGAACAGGTGTCCATGGATCCTCCCTGCTCTCAGGACAAGCAAAACAGCTGCGCAGCCCATGCCGGGCCCCGGCCCACACCTGCAGCCTCTGCACATGTTCCCTGGCCCCTCCAGCTGCAGGGTGTCGGCAGCTTCTCCCCGCACATGGCCCTTGCACACATTCGGTCCCCTTCTCCTCCTGGTAGTGCCTACTGACGGTTCCTCTCTGTGTGACCCCTCTTCCCTCCTCCAAGGCCCATCCCACCGTGAGACTCTGGTGGCACCCATACCTGTCATTAGAACACTTGTTCCCGTCGCCATTTTCTATCTATTTGAGGGATTATTTCATTGACAAATGTCTCCCCACCACCCTTTGAATTTCATAGGGGCAGACATTGTGTCTGTATCCAGTCACAACTGTACCCCAGCATCTAGGATAGGATAGATGCTCAATAAATACTTGCTGAATGAATGAATGAATGAATGCCCAAATCTTTGCTGAGCACCTGAGTGTGCTTCCCTGGGTAAGGGGGTAGGGGGGTAGGGGGGTAGGGGGGTAGGGGGGTAAGGAGGAGTATTTCTATGGGTGTGTGGGATCACACTTCATGAATGTCTGTGCAACTGAGTGTGTGGGTGTGGGCGGTAGATGTGTGAGTGTGTGAGTGTCCAGGACATAGCAGTCGTCATTCAATGTTGTTGCAGACACCACTGTGTGTGCCCAGGATGATGTCCTACGGAGAGAGGCTGGGGGGCCCTGCTGTCTCCCCAATCCCAGTCCGCAGGGGGCACGTGATGCATGGGGCGGCCTTTGCCTATGTGCCCAGCCCTCAGGGTGAGTGTGCCCCCACTCCCAGACCCTGCTTGCCCACGGTTGCCCACATCCTGGGTGAGACCTCCACCCCTCCACTCCACCCCTCCTGCTCTCCCTCGGACCCGGGGCCTCTGGGAACTCCTGACAAGCCTCCCTTCCCAGTCCTGCACAGGATCCCAGGGACCTCCGCCTATGCCTTCCCCAGTCTGGGCCCCGTGGCCCTCGCCGAGCACAGCTGCCCCTTTGGGGAGGTTCTGGAGCTCCATGACCCGCTGCCTGCCAAGCTGGCCCTGGAGGAGGAGCAGAAGCCAGGTGGGCTGAGTGGGGTGGCAGGGACTCCAGCAGTCACTGCCCCAGCCCTCTGGCCGCTGTGCTCATGGTTGTCCCATCCCCAGAGCCCGGACTGGCCCAGAAGCTGCGCCAGGCTGGCGTGACACTCCTCAAGGTGCCACTGATGCTCACGTTCCTCTACCTCTTTGTCTGCTCCCTGGACGTGCTCAGCTCAGCCTTCCAGCTGGCTGGAGGTAGGGCTAGGGGAGGGGCCTGGGGAAAGGCCCTGAAGGGCCTCAAGCCATGGTGACTCATGCTCCCCAGGGAAGGTGGCTGGTGACATCTTCAAGGACAATGCCATCCTGTCCAATCCGGTGGCGGGGCTGGTGGTGGGCATCCTGGTGACCGTGCTGGTGCAGAGCTCCAGCACCTCCACCTCCATCATCGTCAGCATGGTCTCCTCTGGCTGTGAGTCGACCCACTAGGGCCAGGGAGAGAGTGTGGGGAGCTGGGTGTGCTGCACAAGGGCTGGGGAGGGGCCAGGAGTGGGAACAGGGGACTGAGGGCTAAGGGCAGAGCCCTGGCAGCTCCCACCCTGTCCTCCAAGGCCTAGCCAGGAGTCTCCGTCTGGAGGGGTGCCCAGGAGCCTGAAAGGTAGCAAATGGGCACAACCCCAGGAGGGCTCACCTCCAGAACATCACGCAGCTCTTCTTCCCATCCGTGGGAAACAGAAGCAGAACGATGAGAGCAGGGAAGCTGTGGGAGACACACATACGGTTTCCGGGAGGGAGGTGGTTGCAGGCCGCTGGGAAGGGCAGGCTGGAGCTCGGCCAGGAGCCATGCTCGGGCGGTGGAATTTCCTCCTCCGCAGGGGGGCCTCCGTTGTGCTCTGAGGCCTTTTATCTCATTGGATGAGGGCTACCCAGATTACTGAGGTTTATCTCCTTTGCTTAAGGTCAACTGATTGTAGAGGTGAATCTGCAAAACCCCTTCACAACAATGTTGAGGTTAATGTTGGATTGAATAATTGGGTACCATAGCCTCACCAAGCTGACACATGAAACTGACTGTCACACTCACGCCTACATGCCATGCCTAGTTGATCTGTAATGGCATGTACATGTTTGCATATAGGACACATGCACTCATATACACATGCCCCCACGCATGTTCACATATGGACATGTGCAGTGTATGTTTACATATGTTACATATATGTAAATATACAGCACATGTACCTGTGACACCGAGGCTGGGCGGAGTGAGCAGCATGGCAGGAATGCCCACTAGTGGCCAGAACCTGGGTAGTGGGTCTGGCAGGAGGTGCCGTGGGGACAGGAACTGGGTGGACACTACCCACTTAGTTAAGAGGCCCTTTCTTCTCCCAGTGCTGGAGGTGAGCTCTGCCATCCCCATCATCATGGGCTCCAACATTGGCACCTCTGTCACCAACACCATTGTGGCCCTGATGCAGGCGGGGGACAGGACCGACTTCCGCAGGTGAGGGGGGAGAGTGGTGACGGGTCTGTGTCTGTGGGGGGAGGGTCGTCCCAGACGCCAGGAGCCCCAGAACGAGCAAACCCAGGCTCCGGCCTACCTTGCAACGTGGCCTCCCTGCCCAGGGCCTTCGCAGGGGCCACTGTGCACGACTGCTTTAACTGGCTGTCAGTGCTGGTCCTGCTGCCCTTGGAGGTGGCCTCTGGGTACCTGTACCATGTCACTCGGCTGGTGGTGGCCTCCTTCAACATCCGCGGCGGCCAAGACGCCCCTGAGCTGCTTAAGATCATCACGGAGCCCTTCACGAAGCTCATCATCCAGGTGGGGGCAGGGCTGGCCGGGGTGGAGGCGGGGCACAGTGAGGCCCCACACTCACTCCCCCTGCCCACATCTTGCCCACAGCTGGACAAGTCTGTGATTACCAGCATTGCCATGGGCGACGAGTCCCTGAGGAACCACAGTCTCATCAGGATCTGGTGCGACCCAGACCCCATGAAGGTAAGTCCCAGGTCTGGCCCCGGGTGAGAAAACTCCCTTTTCAGACAGCTGACAGTTAGTGTCATTATCTTTTTTTAATGCTCCAAGTAGACCTTACAGACCATTAGCCTAGAGAGGGCAAAGATGTGACACTTTGACCATGAGACTATGCCTACGGCAGATGTTGCTAATCTCTCCCAGCCTCACGCCAGCTTTAGGCAGCCACTACCAATCAATTAGAGTTGGCATGTAATCGATCTAGCCCAGTGGCTCGCAAAGTGTGGACCACTGGCACCTGTACTGCCTGGGAACCTGTTAGAGATGCAAAGTATTCAGCCTTTCCCCTCTACCAACTAAATCAGGAAAAATTCGGGGGCGGGGCCCAGCAGCCTAATTTCAGTAATTTCTCTGGTCTGCTCCATGCTCAAGTTTAAGAACCACTGCTCTGGCTCAACCCTCTGGTTTCACAAATAGGGAAATAGGCTCCAATAGGCTAAGAAACGTGTTGGAGCTTGTCCTGCCATGTGAGGGCGCCGAGCCCAGGTCTCACGGCCTAGGCCTCCTGCTTCCCCACTGGGGAGCAGGGCTTAGTGACTCAGCTCTGTGGATTTGGGGGGCACAGGTATGCGGGGAGAGGGCAGGGGCGAGAGTGCTATAAGGATCCCCAGGAAAGCAGGATCCCAGGAGCAGGACAAGCGGGCCATGTAGAGGCCTCACTGGAGACACAACAGCCCCTCGTGTCAACATCGGGGCTCCTCCCCTGGACACGCACACAGGCATGCGTCCGCTTGCCCTTCTGCACTATTTCTGCTGCTTCCTGGCTTCTACTGCCTGGAATGAAGATCTCTTTGGATGAGTCGGACACCCATGGGCCGGCCACTACACCAGGCGAACAAGGAGGCAGCCATAAATGGGAAAATGCTTCATCTAAAGCATAATCCTCAGTACCTGCTTCCCCTTGATTACATACGAGAAGTAACTCCACTTAGAACAAGATAGAAAGAAGCTCAAAGCCCAAGCCTCTCCCCCCCCCAGCCCCCCCCCCCCCCATCATCTCCTCTTGCTACTTGAAGTCACGGAGCCTTTATCCCGGTGTGAATAGAGAGCAACCTTTCAACCTGCCCTGCGAGGTTCCCTGGTCTGAATGGCACACAGCTCCAGCTCAGCCCTGCTGAGTCTCAGAGGCAGTTTGACATCAAAAAGCCCACGCAGGCAGCTTTTATGCTGCCTTGTGTCCTCTCTAACAACCTCTACCTTCTCACCAGCTCGCAGGGGGCCCTCCCCAAGCTCTTGGACTCATCACAATCTGCTCTACTTCCTAGCAAAGCCTGGGGGAGAGGAATCACACACTTTGATCTTTACAATAAAATAAGCCGGCACTCCTCGCTGCTCCGAAAGCCTGCATGCAGCAGGCCCCTGCAGCACGTCCCACGGAACGGAGCCCGCCCCATGACATCCTCTCGCAGGGCGGGAGGTGGACAGGAGCATCCCGCTTTCCACAAGAGGAACCTGAGGTTCATAGGCCGAAAGCAACCTGCGCAAGGTCCCTCGGCTGGGCCGTGGTCACTGCTCCAGCGGCCGCCTGCCTGAGCACTGGTTTCTCAGCCCAGCTCTGCCAGGAGACCCTTTAAGAGCAGTTTCCTTGGCTTGGAGAGTAACTGGCGGGTGGGACTCGAGCTCCCTGTTCTTACTCTCTCCCTTACGCTCTCAGGAGGTGATGTGTGTTAGCAGCTCCTCCTGCACCGAAGACTCGAGTTTTGCTTTGGCCACGGAGTCTCCCTGTGCTCCCTTCCAACCTGTCCCAGTTGCCTCCAGCTTTCACCAAGCTGGACCCGACTCACCCAAACCAGTCTCGGGGAACCGTGTCACCAAGGAGAGAATGGAGGGTCTGAGCTTGTCCAGATGGTGGGGGTGGGGGGTGGGGGAACAACAGGCTGTTTCAACACCTCTTGGCACTCTGGGGGCCTGACGCTGTCCTGGGAATTACCTTCTTGTGTGGTCACATTGTGGATGGTCAACCAGACCTGCCTGGTTCCAACAAATGTATTTTGAGGGCTTGAAACATGAGAAGCAGGGATTATTATATCCCTATTCTACAGATGAGGAAACTGAGGCTCAGAGGGGTTTGTCCAAGTCCCTGTGATTGAGGTAGGACTAAAATCCTGGTGGAGTTTGGAGCCTGTGCCCCTGAATTTTCATCTTATAGCCTCTTCCAGATGCCACCCTGGTGTCCCACCATTAGTGCCCGTTCCCCACTCTGCCCATCACCCAGAAAGGCACCAGGCGACTGCTGCCACCAGATAACCCTCCAGGAGTGAAGTGCTGCTCTAAGGAATTCTCCTCTTCGCCACCAGATGGCGATGCTGGCACGGTGATCCCCCTCCGCGTTCAGAAACAAAGACCCTCAGCTCCCCTTCCTGGGAAGGGAAAGGAGTCTTGGATCCCAACATTCCTTTGTGAGCTTCATCATCTCCTTCATTTCCCAGGGGTGCCTCCTGCATTTAGGATGGCTCTTCAGGCATTTAAATCCCAACTCTCTCTTCCAAGATTCCTCACAACTAGCTCCTGGGAGAGGTGGGCAGCACAATGGACCTCATGATGCAGAGGGGAAATGGAGGCCCTGAGAGGCTATGTGTCTGGCCCAGTGTCGCACAGCTTGGAGTGGCTCAGCTGGGGTTTGAGCCCAGGTCTGGCTGAGCTCATCCGTTCTGCTCTTCCCACAGAGTTCACCACCCCCACCGCGTGCCCCTCCCACTCCGCCACGCCTCGAGGCCAGGAGGGATGGCCACATGCTGGGGTTATGCCCAGACCCTGGGCTTGCTAGCTCTTTGTCTAGGCTTCCGCCTCCTCCCTCCTTCCCTTTACAGTCTCTGGACACCCCCTGTGAGCTCAGCCAGGGCCACACAATCCTAGGCAGGAACCCGAGATCTTGGCCCTCACCCTTGTCCTAACCCAGTGATGGTGAACCTTTTGAGCTCGGCATGTCAGCATTTTGAAAAACCCTAACTTAACTCTGGTGCCGTGTCACATATAGAAATTTTTTGATATTTGCAACCATAGTAAAACAAAGACTGATATTTTTGATATTTATTTTATATATTTAAATGCCATTTAACAAAGAAAAATCAACCAAAAAAATGAGTTCGCGTGTCACCTCTGACACGCATGTCATAGGTTCGCCATCACTGTCCTAACCCAACACTGCAAGCCCCAACTGGGACCCCAGAGAAGTTCTCTTCCTCCAGCCTCCCAGGACCCCATAGGCCCCTCCCGGACTCATCTCAGCAGTCATCTGGGATCCACAAAGTCCTCTCCACAAGGCCATGATCCTCAGGCAGATTCGCAGGAACCATTGATCCTGACCTAGGAAGCAATCACTCATAAACACACACACACACACACACACACACTCTTACCCTTCCCAGATGGGTCCAGGAAGGCAGGGATTTGCCATTACTTGAAGGCACTGTCATGAGCTAAGTCCTTAGGTGAGCTTTGCACACACATTTCTCTTGTCACCTTTCAAACAGCTCTTTTATTGTCCTGCTTTAGAGAGAACACACTCAGGGAGGTGATATGATATGTCTAAGGTAGCTAATATAAGCAGCAGGATTTGAACACAGATCTGCCTAACAGCAAACACCTGGCTCTCCCTCACACCTGGCTCTCTCTCTCCCTCACACCTGGCTCTCTCCCTCACACCTGGCGCTCTCTCTACACCTGGCTCTCTCCCTCACACCTGGCTCTCTCTCCCTCACACCTGGCTCTCTCTCTCTCCCTCACACCTGGCTCTCACACCTGGCTCTCTCTCCATCACACCTGGCTCTCTCTCACACCTGGCTCTCCATCACACCTGGCTCTCCATCACACCTGGCTCTCTCTCACACCTGGCTCTCCTTCACACCTGGCTCTCTCCCTCACACCTGGCTCTCTCCCTCACACCTGGCTCTCTCTTTCACCTGCATAGCAGTTCCTACCACTTGCTTGGCTTTTCTAACTGAGCCCATCAGAGACTATTTCCTCCTGGTTCCTTGGCCTGCATTTGGGGCTGGGCTTGAGGGTACCCCACGTCTCTGGTGTGGCTAGCTGGCAACACAGCTAAGCATGTTGCCCCACACAAGGGAACACATACCACTAACATAAACGCCGACTTAAAGCCAGGTGTCATGAATAGGTCTTACCTTTATCATACATTTTTTAAATGACACAGTTTGGACTCAAGCCTAATGGAGCAGTAACATCCAAGTGCCAGGATCCGTCTGTGCCCCTACCCTCAGCACCAGGGGAGGTCAGAGGCTGTGGGATGCAGAGTTTCAGGGGGGAATGGAATCAGCACCCATATCAGCTCGGAAGACCAGAATGTGTTTGTGGGGAGAAGAGGGAAGTTGTGGCTCTTGCATTTCGCCTGGGGCCCTGGGAGTAAATCATTCCCCCCTGTGAGGTGGCAGGCTTCCAGCCAGCCCAGCCCACTTCCTCCTTTCATACTCGGTCTGGGGGAAGGGGAAGGTGCACCAAGTTGCATTAAAAAATAATAATAATAACTCCTTAGCCTAACGAGGCTACAAATTCGTGCGCCCTAGACCAGACCGGCCTTCACAGAATTGTACAGCATGTCTTAAAGTGGTTGTCAGCACTTACAAATAGGGAGGCTTAATTTAAAATTATAGAGCTGTGGTCTCCCCTGTAGAATCAGGCCCTTCGGCCATGCTAGGCTATGTCCCTGGGTGGAGACAGTGGCCTGGAGCTGAGTGGCTACTACCCCGATAGGCCCAGCACATGGCCGCCACCAGCGCCAGCCTGAGTCCCTCACCGAGGCTACTTGCCTGGCCTGCGTCCTCTGAACCGAGGGGCCTCCCCAGGAGCCCCCATCACTTCACTGATGGTAACGGGGGGAGGAGAGCACTGTGGGGCCTGGACTCTGCCCACCAGTGGGCCCCTGCCCCGCAGCCTTCTCCAGACAAGGAACTGAGCAAGAGGAAAACAGACCTTGGGCTGGGTGCCTCAGGTGAGAGGCTGGGGCAAGGAGCTGGGGGAGAGGGAGCCCAGGAGGGGATAAAACACGGGGAAAAGGGAGTTTTCTGAAGAGAACCAGGGACAGCAGCATCGTGCCAGGAAGAGGTGGGAGAAACAAGGACAGGAAGCCGCCGGGTCAGGAGGCCCTGTGCGCCCAGAGAGAGCCAGTTCAGCGGATAATGGGGCAGAATTGCAGAGGGCTGACCGTGGCCAGATTCTCGCGTGGCAGATATTTTCACCCCCATCTCTCCAGCAGAGGAGACAGGCTCAGAAAGGGCAAGTGAGCCACCGAGACCACGTAGCCAGGAGACCCACTGCCGTTCTCCCAGCCCCGTCGCTCCCTCATCTTCATCTTCCCCCCAACTCCAGGCTGCATTTTCCTAAATTCCCTAAGTCACCCTCCTCTCAACCTAGGCTCCCACCCCCATGCCCAGGGCAGAGGCCAACCACAGCCAGACCCTCGGAAATGCCACCATGGAGAAATGTGAGTGCCGGCAGCAGGGAGAGGTCCAGATGGCAGGGGCAGAGCCTGGCAGAGGTAGGGCTGTCCCCCCAGGAAGGGTGGCTGCCAACCAGCCCAGCTCCTGAGGTTTAAGGAGACTGAGGTGGGGTCTTGGGCTCCAAGTCCAAGGGGGTGGCAAAGGTGGGGGGCTGGGAGCTGGATGGGGGGGTCAGTCCTCAGCAGCTTGACACCCCTCCCAACAGGCAACCACATCTTCGTGAACACAGGGCTGCCCGACCTGGCCGTAGGGCTCATCCTGCTGGCTGGCTCCTTGGTGCTGCTGTGTACTTGCCTCATCCTCCTTGTCAAGACGCTCAACTCTCTGCTCAAGGGCCAGGTGGCCAAGGTCATTCAGAGCATTATCAACACTGGTGAGCACCAGGCGGTGGGCAAGCAGGCCCCAGAATGGGCCCTTCCAGATCCCAATAACTCCTGACACTGCCTTGCTGTGCGATCTGGGTAAAGCCCTACCGTATCTGAGCCTCAGTTTCCCCATGTGAACAAAGAAGAGACTTACCTGGGTGGTTTCTGAGGCCCCTGAGATGCTGACAGCTGGGGATCGGTGGCTGCCTCTGGCCATGGTTCCATTCCAGCAGGTAACCCTAAAAAGGTGAACAGTGGCCTCCACTTGATTGAATCGGCAAGTAATCATCAAGCCTGTACCGTGGGCCAAGCACGGTATAGCGCTGGGAGTAAGAGGTGAGGCACACAGCCTAGAGTCCCCCTCTGGGGGATGGCAATGGAAACCACATTATGGGGTAAGGGAGAATGAGCCAGGGAGAAGGCAAAACTGACAACACAACAGAGTCTAGAAGAGGCTGCTTTGGTCAGCGGCCTCTGTGCAGATGTGACATTTGAGCAAAGACCTAAATGAGAAGGAGTCAAGATACGGGTGGAGGGGACAGCAGTGCAAAGGCTTGGAGGCCGGGACCAGCTGGGCAGGTTTGCCGCACAGAATGGTAGCCAGCGGGCATCCTGGAGAGAGGCAGGGAGAGGTCAGAGAGGTGTGGGGGAGCGGATCACAGGGCCACCGGCTGCGCTCAGAGCCTGGGCTTTGTTAAGGATAACGGGGGCAGTTGGGGTTGAGGACAGAGAGTGACACCGTCTGGTTTTTATTGTCAGCTTCATTCTGGCACAGGCAGAGGCCGCATGGCAAATGCTGGAGGGGAGCTTGGAGGAGGGAGGAGGGTGGGACACAGCCTGCCTGAGCGCCGGGTCGGGAGGGCTTTCCAGGGCAGTGTTGTCCACCGGGGCCTGAAGGTGGACGTGTACGAGTGGGAAGGAGAGCTGGGCCGAGGGAACCGAAGGCGTGACAGAGCCGGGCTGAGAGGAGCCTCCAGACCGAAGGGCCAGCAGAGCCCTCCCAGCTGAGCAGGGGACCGGCAAAGGCCCCACTGGAAACGCACCCAAGACCTCCTCCTCAAGGAGGGCTCCCCCTGCGGTCCCAGCCCCACCCTGACCCTGCGGGGCTGGTTTCCCCACAGACTTCCCCACCCCCTTCACCTGGGTCACCGGCTACTTTGCCATGGTGGTGGGCGCCGCCATGACATTCGTGGTCCAGAGCAGTTCTGTATTCACCTCGGCCATCACCCCACTCATCGGTGAGTGCTTCTGCTGGGGGTGGGGGGCGGGGTGGCAGGGAAAGGGCTGAGGGGGAGCTGGGAGACCACATCTTCCCTCTTCCCCCCAGGCCTGGGTGTGATCAGCATTGAGCGCGCCTACCCCCTCACGCTGGGCTCCAACATCGGCACCACCACCACAGCCATCCTGGCTGCCCTGGCCAGCCCCCGGGAGAAGCTGTCCAGTGCCTTCCAGGTGTGCCTGGGAGAGCAGCCCTGCCAGAGAGAGGACCGTGCTGGGCCTGGGGTGTGGCGCTGACCCTTGGTGGGACGCTGAGTAACAAGCTGTTGACTGCTAACTAGGCCAGCGGCTCTGCCAGCCTCTGCGGCAACCATGTGGTGTGCCGCCCTCAGGACCTTGCTGTCTACCGGGAAGATGTGACTCAGTCACACCAATGAGCAGGGGTGGGGTGTGCACTCTGAGGGAGGGGTGCTGTGAGAGGGGGCCTGGCCAGTCTGGGGGACTCGGCAGAGCAGTGGCTGTTCTAGGGGAAGTAGTAACGACAAGCAGGGGCTCAGGTCAGGGTGGGGACCCATCAGGAGGCCAGAACTGCTGAGGCAGAAACTAGGAGAAATCGTTTAGCTCCTGGATTTGGGCGGCATCTGCTGGGGAAGTCCTAGAAGCGGGGTTTGAGGGGGAGATGTGGGGAGCACAGGGCAGTGATTATTTGCCAGCTGGCCCAGAAGTGTTTCGGTGTTTTACTGGGGGCACGTCAACCCTAGTGTGACTTTCCTGCTGCCCAGACCAGGCCGGGCCCTGTATCTGTTCCCACGGTCCTGGCTTGGGAGTGGGCCTGTGCCCACCTCAGCTCCTTTGCCCTCTTCTCTGCAGATCGCCCTCTGCCACTTCTTCTTCAACATCTCAGGCATCCTGCTGTGGTACCCGGTGCCCTGCACCCGCCTGCCCATCCGCATGGCCAAGGCCCTAGGCAGATGCACCGCCAAGTACCGCTGGTTTGCCGTCCTCTACCTCCTGCTGTGCTTTGTCTTGATGCCCTCGCTGGTATTTGGCATCTCCATGGCAGGCGGGTGGGCCATGGTGGGTGTGGGTGCACCCTTCGCGGCCCTGCTGGCCTTCGTGGTGCTCGTTAGTGTCCTGCAGAGTCGCAGCCCCAGGCACCTGCCCAAGTGGCTGCAGACATGGGACTTCCTGCCCCGGTGGATGCACTCCCTACAGCCCCTGGACCGCCTCATCACCCGCGCCACCCTGTGCTGTGCCAGGCCCGAGCCCCGCTCACCCCCACTGCCCCCCAGGGTCTTTCTGGAGGAGCTTCCCCCTGCCACACCCTCTCCCCGCCTTGCCCTGCCTGCTCACCACAATGCCACCCGCCTCTAGGCTTCGGCCCACACTGCCACCTGGGGCAGGGAAGGGCCTGTGCCTGGTGCCCGGGTGGGAGGGGAGGGGTGTGTGTCTGTGTACATGCTCCTGCCCTTGAGCAGGCCCTCAGAGGTCTGGGCTGCGTGACTGGGTTGCTGTGAGAGCCTGTGTCAGCCTGCACGTGTGTCCACCATGGTGCACCTGTGGCTCTCTGCAGGCTGCAGGGCACCTGCGATGACTTCCAGCCCTTTGCACATTGTTTGGAGGCCGGAGCTTGTGTACTTGTGTCCACACAACTCCAACGGGGCTGGGTGGGAATGAGGGCGGGTCTGAGTACCTGACCCCCAGCTGTTTGCTCATGCAGAGATGTCACTGGCTGAATTCTCACCCTCTCCCTTCCACTTCCCTTCCTCCATGCCATTCTCCTCTTCCTCACCCAGCTTTCTGCATCACTGCTACAACCCCCTTTCCCAACACTGCCTGATTTTAAAAAAGAAAAAAGGAATTAAACTTTGATTATGCATTTGAACATCTGTTTGTTCTCATTTGGGGGGGAGGAGAGACCATAGCTAGGGGTTCAGCAGCACTATCTCCACTCCCAAGACAGCCTGCTGTGCCTTGGGAGAGCCAGCCCACAAGCTCACCCCAACCATTTCCTGGCTCTGCCTTAATGAGTCCAATCCACAGCCCAGGCTCCCTGAAAGTCCCCAAGGTCAAGGCCAATGTTAGCAGGGCTCTCTGCACCTCCATCCCCCAACCCACCAGGCTGACCTCTGGTTTCTTCTCGTCTCTGGACTCACCTACCTCACTGACTCCCTCCCTCCCTCCCTCTTTCTGGCATGAGATCAATTCTCCCCAAAGCAAGTGACTTGTGGGGCTTATGGGGACCACTGTGAGAGGGGACCAGGAGGTTCAAAGTGCACAGGACAAGCCAGGATACAGGGGGGCAGGAACCAGCCACCCTCCCTCCTCCTACCCTTGTCCATCTTTGACAAGAAGCCATGTCTCATTTAAACCCACTCAAGTTTTCAATTCCTGTTCCTCTGTAGCTTCCCCCCCCCCCCCCCGACTCCAGCTTAGGCATGCAGGGGAGAGTGCAGGTGTAGGAGGTGCCAACGTTCCTCCCTCCAGTCCAGGGTATCTGTGGAGCCTTTGGACCCCAAGGAGACTGGAGGCTGTAGGTCCCAGACCTGGCTGTGATGATCTTGGACACAGTCCTCCACCGACCCTCTTGGAGGCAAGTGGAGAAGATGCAAGAGACTGGGAGCCCCAGAGACGCTCCCCAAGCTACCAGCCACACCTGTCACCTGTTCACAGCCCCTGCTAGTGCTTCCTCTTGCCAAGTGGAAGAGGCGAGAAGCACACTGAGGTGCAGCCTGGGGAGGGGTGTAGGAAGGTGGGGAGGAGACTCCCTTAGGGTTCATCCTGCACGGCTGTGGGGACAGTTTTGTGGGAAAGGATGCTCAGGTCTGAGCTAGAGAGTTTGAGAAGGCTGCTCCCTGGGGCTCTTACTCAGCTTCGGTGTCCCTAGGGCCCTGGGAAGTCTCCAAGGCCCGGGCCCCTGACTCTGGCCAGGGGAGTCAGGTCAGAAGCCTCTGCAGGGCACCCAATGGGAGGGCACCCAATGGGAGTCATAATCCCAACTCCACCAGGTGACCTTTCTGCAAGGACTTCCAGGAAACCAGTGTCCTCCTCAGCAACAACTCCCGCCCCCACCCCCTGCAACCAGAGGATGAGTCCGCCATTCCCAGGTCTGAGTTTATTTTGTCTCCGCGGCCACCTGGCTGCTCTGCTAGGTGCCCTGAGTGCGCAGCCAGTGGATCAGCTCGTGCACCTTCTTGTTGAGGATGCCCCCGTGCACGCCCCGCCGGCCCATGAGCACGAGAAGAGCGCGCGGCGTGTGGCCCACGCAGACCGCGCGCCCATCCAGCCCCTTGGTGCGCGCGTCCAGCACGCCGTCGCCCTCCGCCAGCAGGTGGTCTCTGATGACGCAGCAGCGGCGGCCCGCCACGCTCAGGCCGGCCTGCAGGAAGGTGCACCGGTCCTGCCCCGTGAGCACACCCACCTCCTGCGGCGAGATGGCGGCCAGCAGTCCCCCGGGCCGCGATGCCCACACACAGCGATTGTCCGAGTGGCCCACGATGGCTACGTCGTCGATGCGCTGGTCCTGCAGCACCGCACTGATGTAGGCTTTCCACTCGCCCATTCTGACTCAGCCCTGGTCCCTCGCCCTGCACTTCGGAGGGTTGCCGGGCTGCTCCCGCCTAAAATGCTGGGGGCACTGTGACGGATGCGAGGGCGGGGTTATGACGCTGAGGCTGGCGGTGGAGAATGGGGGCGGGGTTGGACCTGTCACCTGGTGAAGTTCACATATAGCCTGAAGGAGGAGATTGCATGAGGGTGGAAGTAATCCGTGAAAACCAATTTGGATGGCCCATCAAGCACAGTGCACATGGATTTAAAAACAAAAAGGTGCGCCCGCAGGCGTGCCTCAGTGCTCCAGCGTTGACCTATGAACCAGGAGGTCAGGGTTTGATTCCTGGTCAGGGCACATGCCCCGGTGGGATCAGTGATTCCCTCTCATCATTGATGTTTCTATCTTTCTCTCCCTCTCCCTCTCTGAAATCAATAAAAATATATTTTTTAAAGATGCCACATCAGCCCTGGCCGGTTTGGCTCAATGGATAGAGCTCAGTCTGCGGACTGAAAGGTCCCAGGTTCGATTCCAGTCAAGGACATGTACCTTGGTTGCAGGCACATCCCCAGTGGGGGGTGTGCAGGAGGCAGCTGATTGATGTTTCTGACTCTCGATCCCTCTCCCTTCCTCTCTGTAGAAAAAAAAAATCAACAAAATATATTTTAAAAAATATATTTTTTAATATATTAGAGTTAGAAACATCGATGAGAGAGAAACATCAATCAGCTGCCTCCTGCACACCCTCTACTGGGGATGTGCCCACAACCAAGGTACATGCCCTTGACCGGAATCGAACCTGGGACCCTTCAGTCCGCAGGCCGACGCTCTATCCACTGAGCCAAACCGGTTATGGCAAAATATATTTTTTTTAAATAAAAAGATGCCACATCTGGACAGTGGGGCCTCTCTGCCTGGTCCCCAGAACATGGTTCTCTAATGTCAGGCGCTCCAGAATCGCCTGGAAAGCTGTGGTGCAGACTGCTGGGCCCGACTCAGAGTTTCTGATTCAGTAGTATGGTGTGTACCCTGAAAGTGTGCATTTCTACAAATTCCCTGGCACCACCGCTGCTGCTGGTCTCAGGTTCACACTCGGAGACCCACTGCCCTAGCAGCGTTGGGGGGGAAGTGAGGGACTCCACTCTGGTCGCCAGCCCTAAGGCTCCACACCAGTTTTCAGGTTAAGCATTTCTAACCACGGTTCCCAACCCCGCCTGAACATGTCATCACCGGAGAACTTTTAAAACATACCACTGCCCATGCCCCATCCCTAGAGACATGGGATTTAATTGCTCTGAGGTGGATCTCGGGCATAGGTTCCGACGTGCAGTCGAGGTTGAGAATTTCTCTGGAAATTTAAAATATTAATGTTTCATACGAGGAATAATATGTGGAGCCACTCTGCACAGGGCTCAGTACACGTCAGCTGGACAAGAAAAAAATCTAAATCTCGCATAAGATCTCAATAGATCCTGTTCTCTAGGGGCAGTGGAGAAGCTGCGCTTACTGGCTTACTGTCTCGGCATTTCCCAGCGGGACCCCGGAAGAGCTGTGCCTCTCAAGCATTTCCAAAGCACTTTATTGAGTGTTTACTCCGTGCCTGGGGCCGGACTGACGGACTGACGGCGCTGGAACACATCCTTGCGGTCCAGGATCGGGCCCAGCCATCCTCCCATTCCAGAACCACCGAGGAGGAAAAGAGGAGTTCCTGGGCGGTCAGGAAGCCATGTGCTCACGGATCCAAGTCAGGTAGTTGGCCACATCGGTGTACACACCCGGCTTGTTACGGTCGCCACAGCCCGAGCCCCAGCTGATGATGCCTCGCAGGGTGAGCCGACGCCCTTCGTCCTCCTCACACACCAACGGACCCCCGGAGTCACCCTGGGTGGAGATACACGGCTCAGCGCCCTTGGCCTGGGGTCTGCACTGGACGGGGTGGGGGTAGGGCGCGAAGCGGCCAGAAGGCTCACCTGGCACGCGTCGGTGCCCCCCTCGGGAAAACCAGCGCAGAGCATGCCGGGGTAGAAGGCGTTGCCGTGCATATCAGGATCCGAGCAGTGCTCTTGAGGGATCAGCGGCACCTGCGCCTCCTGCAGAAAGCTGGCATATTCCTCCGCCCCTGGGAACCAACGAAGTGTTCACCCCACCATTCCCGACTCGGCTCCCCGCCTGCGCCAGGCTCTTCCAGATCCACTGCCTCTCTCGCAACAGGCCCAGGAGGGAGGCAGCTGCCGGTAACACCTTTCACGGACCAGAAAACAGTCCCGAGGGGAGCAGGATGCGAATGGGCGGATGGGCGGGTCAGAGCAGGCCTCCCCCTTCCCAGCCAGCATCTCAGAACCTCAACTACCCACCCTGTTCGAGCGCAGGCCCGTGTCCTAGTTAGCCGTGCAGCCCGGTGCCCAGTGGGACCCAAGAGGAAGTGTGATGCTCCCTGTACTCGGGAGTTTGGGGGCCCCCAACTGTGGATCCCAGGCCCGGGGAGGGGTGGCTGCAGAGACAGGGCCCTGCACGTCCTCACAGCCCAGCAGGTCAGCGCCTCCCATCCCTGGTGATACCAACGCTGCGGGCTTGTCTTGCCCACCCCTGTCTTGCCCACCCCGGTGCCAGAGGTCTCCCTCCCGCCCCCAGCGGTTCTGCCTACCCTCGAATTGGTGGCCCCAGCCGGCTACCTCGCAGAGCGCGGCCTCGGGCTGGGCGGGGCGAGCGGCGCCGCTCGGCAGGCAAACGGGCCCCACGGCAGGCGACGGGCGCGCGCAGCGGCCGTCCTGGCTCTCCTGCAGGCGCAGCAACGCTAACGGGGGGGGGGGGGGGGGGGGCGTGAGGCCCGCACGCCGGCCTGAGAGCCCTCCTCCCAATTCCCCGGTCCCCGGGGGCGCCCCCACGCACCCAGGTCGTGCTGGTAGGTGACGGGTGAGAAGTCCTCGTGCAGGTGGTAGGCGCGCACGGCCAGGACCTGGCACTGCGCACAGCTCTGGTTGTGGCGCTCCTGGCCCAGCACCACAATCAGCTCCTCCGGCGCCGGCCTGCGGGCAGGGTGGGCAGAGGATGCAGGTTCAGAGCCGGACACCGGCGGCCAGGAGGAGTCCCCTGCCCCTGAGCCCCTTCCTGGGTCTCAGCTTCCTCCGGGGGAACTGGGGGGGGGGGGGGGCATGGATTCGGGTGTCGCGCAGGCCTGAGCCTACGCCGGGCAGGCGGTACTGGCCGGTTCTGCAGGCAGTGAGCTGCGGTCAGCACCCAGCAAGGGGCGATGAGGCTGCCGGCGCAGAAACTGTGGCCCCAGTACAGCGCGGCGATGTAGGGGTGCGCGCCGGGCAGCGCCACTAGTCCCCCGACGACGCGTTTCCGGAAGAACAGCCCTTTCCGGAGCCTCTGTCCGCAGGTGGCCGGGCCGGCTCCGCCCTTGAGGGGCAGCTCCGGCATCTCCTCCCAGAGCACGGGGGGCAGCTCCGGCAACGCGCCCAAGGCTGTGGAGGAGCCCAGGTTGAGGACAGGGAAACCCACGAGTGGCTGTAACGTAGCTCGCCCCGTGCGCTCTCTGTTTGGTCTTCCTGCCCCTTCCCAGTTACCTGGGGTCTGGGTCGTGACCTGAGGCTCTGGCCATGCTGAACGCGAGGGTAGGGGGGGCTCCAGACGCATAAGGGGTCCCCGTGATGGAGACTGGGTCTGGGGCGCTGCTAGGGTTGGGGTTTGGCATCGTGCTAGGTCGCAATATTCCCAGCTCAGCCGGTTGCCGCTCCACACGAAACACCACGGCTGGGTGTCATTGTCTGGGTTCCTGTCACCACCGGAGAGGGCCCTATTAGAGCTTGGGGAGCCCCAAAGGGCCCTGGAGCCTGGAGGGGGACTCCCTGCCCTGCCCGACGCGGTACCGGCAGAAGGCATGGTGGCCCAGTCCCCTATTCAGTGCTTGCTCTGTAGTGAGGTTCTGGTAAGTGATCTCCGACGACCAAGACTGACACCGCGCGCCCGAGATCGTGGTCCCAGCAGCGCCTCGGTAGCCGAACCCAAGGCCCTCGTAGCAGTTGGCCTCTTTGTCTGGGGAGAGAGGAGGCTCCCTGCAGCCAGGGCTGGTGTGGTCCCCCTCCCCTCCCCGCCCCTCCCCCTCTCTCCCTGCCTCTCCCCGCTCAGCCCCTCCCCTCCTGTCTCAGTCTCTCCCCCTCCCCCTCTCTCCCCTCCCTCTCGGCGAGCCTCCCCATGTGGAGGCGGGCCTTCTGCCTCCAGCTGGACCGGACTCACCCACGTCGCAGAAGCGTCCCGCGTAGCCCTCGGGACAACTGCACAGACGGCGACCCTCCGCCTCGAGGCAGCGGCCGCCGTGGAGGCATGGGTTGTTGCTGCAGACTGAGAGGAGGAGGCCTTGAGCCACCTCTGGGCCCCAAGACCCCACAGAGAGCTCTCCCCCTTCCGGAGGCACACCACCCGACCTTCCGCCAGCTTTTCCTCCCTCCTCCCGACCAGCTCCGGACCATTCACTCACCCCGGCTGGCCAGGGGCTTGCAGTGGGCTTGGGGGCCTTGGCACTGGCACTCGGCCACGCCTGCCGGCTCAAGCCTATGCCATGTTTCATTCTCGTGGAAGAACTGGAGAAGCTGGGGCTCGAAGCACTTCTCTGGGGGACAAAGTGGTGCTCTGGTCTCAGACAGACTGGGGCCATGCCAGTCTCTGAGGGTCCTGGGACCTGTTCAGGCAGGGCTGCTCCTGCTCCCCAGGCCCCGCCCCCCCCCCCCCCCCCCCCCCAGCATCCCTTACCTCTCTGGCAGTGCTTCCCCGTGAAGTGTTCTGGACAGATGCAGCGAGGGCCGTCTGGCATGTTTACACAGGTGCCGCCCCGCTGGCAGGGGTTGTGTGTGCTGCAGTGGTCTGAGAGATGGGCACAGTGGGAGGAAGAGGAGAGCCTGAGTCAGACCATAGGAGCCAAGTCCATGCCTGAACCTACTTGTCTTGTCTTTTGGCCTTGTTTCCAGGCCTTCATTTACCCCCATGCAAAATGGGGCTACCCCCTCCCAGAACTTCTCCCGCTGGAGGGAGGGCCCAGAATCCCAGGTGTGTAGAGTCTGATGAGACTCAGAAAAGTAACGAGGGGGGAGGGGAGGGCCTGGGGCCACCCCAGAGGCTGTGTGTGGCACCTTGCACTTTCTGGGGCTTCAGGCAGTATCCCCATCGTTGGTCCTGGTCAAAGTTGGGGGTAGTGGCACACCTGGAGGAAGAGATAAAGCTCCCTGCTCTGCCCAGGCCCACCCTCCCTATCACAGCCCCTCTCTCCAAGCAGGTTTCCTTGGGTAGATGCAGGGCAGAGGCCATCTCCCCAGGCCCCTGCCCCAACCCCTTCTGGGTCATCTTACCAGGGCCGGAGGCCAATTCGGCCCCTGCGGGTGCACTGGTGATACAGCTGCCGGCGGTACTGGAAAGGGAAGTAGCAGGGCTCCCCAGTGACAGTGAGAACTGCGGAGAGAACACACGCTCTAATGACATTCCCTGTGCCAATCTCCCAGGCACCCTGCTCAGGGTCTAGTTGGAAAGAATAGACACCCAAAAAGATCACTGTGCTGCCAGTCCCTCTGGTATGACTCAGTTGAGCATAGACCCAGGAACCAGGAGGTCATGGTTAGATTCCTGGTCAGGGCACATGCCCGGATTACAGGCTCAATCCCCAGCAGAGAGCATGCAGGAGGCAGTCAACCAATGATTCTCTCCCATTATTGATGTTTCTATCTCTCTCCCCCTCTCCCTTCCTCTCTCTGAAACCTTTCACACACACACACACACACACACACACACACACACACACACACACACACACACAATCGCTATGCCTTCAATTTTCCTGCTTAAGAAGTTGGGTCCAAGCGTTAGACAGCTGGAGTGGTCTCAGGCTCCAGCACCTACTAGGTGTATGACCTTGTGCAAGTCTGCAGCTCCCCCCACCCTCCCGTGCACGCACACACGCGTTAGAAGAGTGCTTGCCACAAAGGAAGGGCTTTATCAATGCTTGTTGAATGTTGAAGTCACTTGACCACTCTGAGCCTCAGTTTCCTCATCTGTAAGATGGCAATAATAATAGTACAGTCAAAGCGTTTTAGTTTTGCAAGATGAAGAGTTCTGGAGACAGGTGGTGCTGATGGTTGCACAATATGAATGTACTTAATACCACTGAATTGTACACTTAAAAATGGTTAAGATAGTAAATTTTATGTTATGTGTATTTTACAACAATAAACAATTTAAATGATGATGTAGATATATTAGTACAGAAAGGTGTTCATAATTTGTTTATTTTTATTATTTTTAAAATATATCTTTATTGATTTCAGAGAGGAAGGGAAAGGGAGAGATATAAACATCAATGATGAGAGAGAATCATTGATTGTCATGCCCTCCACGGGGGATCTAGCCCACAACCCCGGGCATGTGTCCTGACCGAGAATCGAACCATGACCTCCTGGTTCATAGGTCAAAGCTCAACCACTGAACCACACTGGTCAGGCATTTTTATTATATTTTTAAATCCTTATCTGAGGACATGCTTAGAGAGAGAGAGAGAGAGAGAGAGAGAGAGAGAGAGAGAGAGAGATTGACATTGATGTGAGAGAGAAATATCAATCAGTTGCCTTCCATATGCTTCCCAACTGGGGATTAAACCTGCAACCCAGGTATGTGCCCTGGCCAGGAATCAAAAAGGCCACTTTTTGGTACATGGGATCACACTCAACCAACTGAGCCACTCCATCTGGGAGGGTGTTCTTATTTAAATGAAGAATGCCAAGTTACAAACAGCATGTTGGTATGGTTTTATCTTTGGACAAATACATTTATGCGTAAAAAAAAAATCTAGAAGGACATTCTCAAAATTTGCAAGAGTGGTTTTTGGAAGAGTGTGGCTTATGACGGACTTTTTTCTTTTGTATTTTTGTACTTTCTGAAGTTTTGACAATAAAAATATATTGCTATTATAATTTCTAAAAATAGTATAGCCAAGCCTCATCATTCACAGATTCTGTATTTGCAAATCTGCCTTCTTGCTAAAATTTATTTGTAAACCCCAAATCAGTTCTCAAGGGGCTTTCACAGTCATGCACAGACATGCACAGAGTGGTGAAAATTTGAATTATTGGAAGCCAGAAGTGCACGTTCCCACATGAGTTCAACCCAGGTGTGACACTGCTTCTTGCTTCAACTCTCCTGTTGTAAGCAAGTGTCCTTTTCATAGTTGATTTAGTGCCACATTTTTCACGTTTTGTGCTTTTGTTGTTGACCATGGCCCCCATAGTGCTGAAGTGCTGCGTTCCAGTGTGCACGTGGGCTGTGCTGTGTCTCATGGAGAACACAGGTATCTTAGATAAGTTTCATCCAGGCATGAGTTGCTGCCTTTGGCTGTGGGTTCAATGTTAATGAATCAACAATACACATTAAGCCAGGCGTCTTTAAACAGAATCCCACATAAAACAAGGTTTATATATTGGCAGTTGATGAAAACTTTGTGACCAGAGGCACACAGGAACCCAACTCTATATTTCCTCTAGGAGCAATGGTTCAGTATTTGTGAATTCAGTATTCACGCTGACTAACAAAACAAAACAAGAATTGACTGTATCTGTTTTAGGGGAACACCGTGAAGTTTAAATGAGCTAGTGCCTGTAAAACACTTAGCACAGCCTGGCATATAGTACCTGCTCAATAAGCATTCGCTGTTATTTTGTTGTTAAAGGCGCAGTGGCACTTGCTGAAAACCAAACCAGTGACAGGACAGTAAAAGAAGAGAGAAGGGTCTGAAATGGACTCTTAAGAGGCAAATGGGATGAACAGAGAGGAGGAGCATCCTAAGTAGGTGATGCGGCAAGGGCAGATCACCTAGTTGGACTGGGCAAGTTTGGGTGGCTGTGGAGTGATGAGGAAAGGAGGCTGAGGCACACAGGGTTGTATGAGCTAGTCCTCAGTGCCACGCCAAGGGGCTAGGCCTGACCCCACACGCCAGGCTCACCAGGGCAGGGGCCATCAGTTCACAACTCCAGGTGAATATGTAGTGCCTGAAAGAATGAAGGCAATGGGAAGCTCTGGTTGGGTTTGAGGAGGCGGGAGATGGCAGACATCCCCACCTAAAAGAGAGCTTAATTAGAAAAGCTAGTATATTTTAAGCATTGACCATGCACCTGACAGTGAGCTGAGTACTTTCCCATGGATTTATGACTCGTTTCTCCTTCCCAAGACCCTTAAGGTGTTTACTATAACCAGCCTGGTTTTACAGGTGGGGAAACTGAAGTTTGGAGAGGTCGAGTCACTTGCTCAGGGGCATTTGGGCTCCAGACGCCTGCTCTTGATCCTTCCTCGCCTATCAAGGCCTCTGGCCTCTGTGTGGCATGGCTGATGCCTGTGAGATGTATCGAGGAAAGGAAAAGAATGGGGGAGCATGGGGAAACAGAAAACTAGCAGGTGCTGGACTGGGCACTCAGAAACAGCCCTACACTCAAGGAGCAGACAGCTACTAGCAATCTGGGTCCCTAGAGCCCATCAGCATAGACTTGGCACACAGCAGGCACTCCGGTCTGAATGCCAGCCAGGTGACTCTGGGGACAAGAGTAACAGTTGTGCCCAGGATCCTGCCCCTGGTTCCAAGGGCCTGAGACAGACCCAATCACACTCATTCCCACCCAAGGGTCTTTTCGGAGGCAGACCCAGGCTACTTACCCACTGTGTGTCCATCTTCTACCGGCTTAGGCACCTTGAGGTCTTTCCAACGTGGGGTCTACAGGAGGAGAGAAGAGGACAGGGAATTTGCCCTGGAAGTCATAGCCTGTCCTTGATCCCATGCTAGTCCCCAGCTTCTTCTCACAGCCCAGAGAAACAGAGCTTTCCTCACAAGACCCAGGCCCCTTCTCCTCCTCCCTCCTCAGGGACCCTCTCCTCCAGAAATGCAGGTCACCCCCTCGTATCCACAGGCTCTGGTGTCTCTCTCCTCCTCCTGGGCCTTCTGAGCTGACCTCACCTTTCCACACAGGCCTTCAGTCACCTCGACCAAGAGGTCACAGGCAGAGGCCAAGCTTGTGACAGGGACCCCCAGGGCCACCCCGCACAATCCTCCTGGTTCCCACAGCCCTCACCATAAGCGCTGGTTCCAGGATCACCACCAGGGACCCCAGGAGCAGCAGAGCCCTCATGGCGTCTGTCCGTCTGTCCACCTGCCTACGCAGGAGTCCAGATCAATAGAGTTGGCCAAAGGTCTCTGAGGCCTGGGAAGTGGAGATACATTGAGCTGCCTGGTGGGGCACAGGCTGTGGAAAGCCAAAGGCAGGAAGTTGGCAGTTGGGGGGCTGGGGTAGAACAACGAAGACCTGGGTTCCTTCTCTCTTTCCCAGATAGTGGGACTGGAAGCAGGAAGAGAGACTTCTTGTGTTCTGGGGATGAAGAGGTTAAGGAGGCCCGAGACAAGCTCCCTACTATCGGGATTGCACGGTCCATTGGGAAGTGTATTCATCTTCTATTGCTGCCTAAATGGAACCATAAACTTCACAACTTAAAACAATAGCCATCTATTAGTTCACAAATTTGTAGGTTGACAGTCCAGCACGATGCAACTAGTTTTTCTGCTCAGGGTCTCACAAAAGTGACACCAAGGCTGAGTTCTCTGGAGGCTCTGGGGGAAAACCCACCCCCACGCTATTCACACTGTTGGCAGAATTCAGTTCCTTGCATTTGTAGGACTGAGGTCACTGTTTCTTTGCAGGCTGTAAACCAGGGCCCACCTTAGCTCCTAGAAGCTGCCTGAAATTCTGACCACACGGCCCCCTCCCACTTCCTAAGCCAGCAGCAAAGTCTCCCTGGTGTTGACTTTCGTGAGTTGAATCTCCTTTCCCAGGAAGAATGCTGTTCCTCCTAAGGGCTCACCTGGTTAGTATAATATCCCTATCTTAAAGTCAACTGATTTGGGACCTTAGTTACATTTGCAGCATTCTTCCACAGAAGCATCTAGATTAGGGTTTGATTGAATAACTGGGAGAAAGTAAGCATATACCTTGGGGGCCATCTTAGAATTCTACCAACCACAGAAATTGAAGCAATTGAGCACAAAGGAGGGAGATGGGTGGACATATGTTGTTTTTCCTGCCCTGGCACCCTGATTTATTTTATTTTATTTTGGGGGAACCACTCCTCCTTTATTCTCTCATGGGTCTCTAGTGCTGCCAACTCTACCCTCCATTCTAGGGCTGGGGGTGTGGCCTCGGTCTGACCAATAAGAACAGGGTACCTGTGGACCTCAGTGATTGGTTCAGGGAGCAGCATAGACACAAGTTAGTCCCTCCCGTCAGAGTCAATCTTGGGACTTTCTCACCAAAACTTTTGGGAAAGGGGCACTTTCTTCCCACTAGAGTCCCTAAGAATGGGAGCCTGGAGATGTTGATGGCCATCTTTGTCTCTGTTTGGGGAAGGCCTGCCTGAGAATGAAGCCTACACATAGTTGAAAAGCAGAGCAAACCGAGAAGGAATGAACAGGTGCAATGTGGGAGGCGTCTCCAAGATGGTCCCCAGTGATCACCTCCTGAAATCCATGCCCTTGTGCATAATCTTTTCCCACAGTGAGTCAGAGCTGTTCTGTGGGTCCAGTAGAATATGGCAGAAGTGATGGTGTTTGACTTCCAAGCCCAGGTCATAAAAGGCATTGCAGTTTCTGCCATGGTCTCTTGGATCATTCACTCTACGGGAAGCCAGCTGCCCGCTTGGAGGACACTCAAGCGGCCCTAGGGAGAGGCATGTGTGGGGAGAAAGTACCAATTTGACCGCCTTGTGAAGGGGCTATGCTGTAAGTGGATACTGCAGCCCCAGTCAACCTCTCGCCTGCAGCCTCATGAGTGACCTCAAGCCAGAACCATCCAGTTAAGCTGCAGCTAAAATTTACATTTGTTAAGGTATAATTAACATCCCTCATAAAAAGAAGGTGCACTCTCCACCATAAAAACCCTTAGCTTTTCTTCCCCCAAAGAAAAGATGCCCAGGCTCAAAAATAATTCCTTCTTGCCCTAGCTGGTTTGGCTTAGTGGATGGAGCGTCAGCCTATCCACTGAAGGGTCCCAGGTTCGACTCCAGTCAAGGGTACATGCCTGGGTTGTGGGCTTGGTCCCCAGTAGGGGGCATGCAAGAGGCAGCCATTCAATGATTCTCTCTCATCATCGATGTTTCTATCTCCCTCTCCCTTCTTCTCTGAATTCAATTTTTAAAAAATATTTTTTAAAGGAGCTTAGTACCTATGTTTAAAAATCTTTTTCTTTTCTTTCACTGATAGCTCCCTTGCCCCAGCCTCCTTCCTATAAAATTCTTCTATGTTGTACAACCCCATTGGAACATACTTCTAGTTGCTAGATGGGATGCTGCTCAATTCATAAATTGCTTAATAAAGCTAATTAGATCTTCGAGTTAATTCTATCAAATTTTGTTTTTTGTTTTTAAAAAATAGACCTAAACTTGACCAGTGGGTGCTGCTGTCTCCAAGGACTCTGAATCCTGAGGAGGCCACATGGGATGATGAGAAGAGTTGCGTGTCTAGCACTGTACTGCCTGTGCCCTGACCAGATTGTCCCTGCTACAAGGCCTGTCAGGATGCCTTTGAAAAACCAGCTTAGGAAGCAGTGAGGAAATTCACATTCCTCATTTCACATCACACGAGATCTGAGGAGAGAGGCCCTAGGAACACTGCTTTCAGTGGCTTCACAGTGTCATTTAGAACCCAAGATCTATCTTTCCTTCTTTCTTCCTTCCTTCCTGCCTTCTTTCCTTCTTTCCTTCCTTCCTTCTTTTTTTTGTTAATCCTCACCCAAGGATTTTTTCCCCATTGATTTTTAGAAAGAGTAGAAGGAAGTGGGGGAGGGGAGGAGGAAAACATTGATGTGAGAGAGACACATCGATTGGTTGCCTCCCTCACATGCCCTGACCTGGGCTGGGGATTGAACCTGCAGCCCAGGTACAAGCCCTTGACCCAGAATCGAATCCTCGACCTTTTCAGTGCCTGGGCGGATGCTCTAACCACTGAGCAACAACAGCCAGGGCTCTTCTTTTTTTCTTTTCTATGGCGGTTTGTGTACAGAAACCATGTAAACTCCAGTAAGAAGAAACTTCCCTTCCAGTAAATCCTGAGAAAATGAGGAAAACTTCCTCACAAAAATTCCAAGCAGGCCTCCCCTCATGGCTCATTGGCCAGAACTGGGCCACCTGACACCCCTAAATCAATCTCTGGTAAGGGTAGGAGGTCTTCATAATTGGCTTAGACCAGGGGTTTCCACCTTTTTCATCTCATGGTGCACATAAACGAATCACTAATGTTCTCTGGCACACCAAAAAATAAATTTGTTGCCAATGTGACAAAAAAAAAAAGGTATAATTTAATTCATTCACACCAGATAGCTATTGCTGTGCTGGCTGTTGACTTTTTTTTTTGTTTGTTTGTTTTTTTTGTACAATCTAGGGAAGAGGTCAGTGCCCTGTAAACAGTCAGGTATTGCATGCTTTACAAATTCTTGCAGCACACAGGTTGCAAATCGCTGACTTTGGTTAAACATGACTATGTCATGAAGCCTCCACAAAAACCCCAAAGGACAGCTCACTGGCCCTTTTTAGAAGAGCTGCCATGTGGTGGAACCACGCTCCATGCAGACAGACACTCCCTGTTCCGGACTTCAGCCTCCGTCTCCCTTCACCTGGCTGGTGACTTGTGCCCTCTGATACCCTTTGTAATGAATTGGTAATCTAGTGAGTAAGGGAGTTTCCTGAGTCCTGTGAGCCATTCTAGCAAATGAGTCAAACCTAAGGAGAGGAACCTCTGATTTATTTATAGCCCGTTCGTTGGTCGGAAGCACAGATAATAGTCTGGACCGTGACTGGCATTGAAGCGGAGGGCAGTCCTTCGGGCTGAGCCCTTCACCTGTGGACTCTGGTGTCTGGTAACTGCTTGGTGTGGGGAAGCCTCCCTGCACACACATTGGAATCGAGTCCAGGGGCCCTGTGAGCCGCTCAGTGTTCCTTCCCCTCCCCCCCAACGTGGATACAACAAAAGACCGTCCCATCCTCAGCTGGGGGGGGGGGGGGGAAGGGGCACGTGACCCAGGCCTAGCCAATCAGAACACTGCCTCTGTCCTCGGAGATAGGTTCCAAATGAACACCTGGCTCAAAGCAAACCACTGAGAGGCAAGCCCTGGGTTTTTGCTGGAATCAAGATAGAGGCTTTCTCTTTTCGTAGAAGTTGCCACATTGGTGAGAAGTGAGCTTGGCGCTGCTGGCAGCCATTTTTCACACCTCGGAGGGAAACCTGGCGGACAGTACAGGTAACACGGGTTAAGGATTAAAGAAAACAGACAAGAGAATACAGCTGGGGCTCGGTGGGACGCTGCTTCTATGATGGAGAGACAGCGCCGCGGCCTGCAAGCGCAGCTTTATTTTATAGTCAGAGCACACAAAGCAAAACAAGGGTAGTGGTCAACATGTTTGCAATGTTCTTGTGAGTTTCACCTTATTTTGGCAGCACTTGCTGCACCTCCCACAGCCCATTAACTATCTAGGAAGGAGCAAGGGAGGACTATAAGGTCAAGCTTAATTATGCCAAGAGGGCTCTTCCCTCCAAGCTGGGACTTGTTTGTGGCCCTGCCACAGGTCAGTCTGAGGCTTAACCCTCTAGCCACTCCCTACAGTTGTACACCAAATATTACCAATAATATTCTCCTTCCAGACATAGAGTTGTTATTCCAGAAAACTATTTCTGTGTGAACACAAAGCAAAACAAACAAACAAACAAACAAAACCACTCCCAACTTAGCGGCATAAAATTACTATTTTATTATGCTCATGGGTTTTGCAGGTCCAGAATTAGGCAAGACACAGCAGGGATGGCTTCGTGTCTCTGCTACAAACATCAGGGACCTCTGCTGGGGAAACTGGAATGGCTGGGGCTGATTCCAACGGCCAGGAGCTGGAATTGCCTGGAGGCTCCCTCACTCATACCTGCGGTGCTGTGGTGGGACTGCCCTGGGAGCAGAGCCCGGACACATGGCCTTCCCGTTCCCTTGGGGCTTCTCGCAGA
Source organism: Myotis daubentonii (assembly GCF_963259705.1). Lineage (NCBI taxonomy): Eukaryota > Metazoa > Chordata > Mammalia > Chiroptera > Vespertilionidae > Myotis > Myotis daubentonii. The sequence continues at coordinate 73,363,273 of NC_081844.1, read as the reverse complement.
ATTGCCGCGGATTCTGAGGGAACCTCCCGGGGGAAGCTTTGGGAGAGTGAGCATTGTCGGAGAACCAGGCTGCATGGCCTTTTCTGGCCTGGCTTCAGCCCTTATGGGCATCAGTAATGTTAGATTCTACTGATGACAGAATCACTAGGGACAGGGAAATTAGACCCCAGCTCTTTTTCTTTTTTTTAATACATTTTATTGACTTTCTTACAGAGAGGAAGAGAGAGGGATAGAGAGTTAGAAACATCGATGAGAGAGACACATCGATCAGCTGCTTCCTGCACACCCACTACTGGGGATGTGCCTGCAACCAAGATACATGCCCTTGACCAGAATCAAACCTGGGACCTTTCAGTCCGCAGGCCAACACTCTACCCAGTGAGCCAAACCGGTTAGGGCTAGAGGCCACCTCTTGATGTGGGGATGGCAAGGGCACATTGCAGAAGTGCCTGTGGGAGGGGAGTTTATTGCTACGCCCAACTTTGGAAAATACAATCTCCCCCTGTGGTGTTGTACCGCACACCCCTTTCAAGTCAGTTGTGGCCATGTGATTTGCCTTGACTAATGCAATGTGAGCAGAAGGGACTTGCTTCACTTCCAGCTGCAAGCTTTCAGGGCTACACGGAATTCACATTTCCTTTCACCAGCTGCTACTGTGGAAGCACAAATTGAGATGGAGCCCCTGTCACCATCAGTCCCTGAGTGACGACTCTGAGTGGATCCTGCCCACTTCCCAACAACCTGCATCAGACATGTGGTGAGCCTGAGAGATAAATTTGTTTTAAGTCTAATGTCGCTGAGATTTAGAGATTGTTTGTTACTGCAGCATAACCCAGCCTATCCTGATCTTTAAAAAAAAAAAATGGTAGCAAACCTTATACACTGCTCTGCGCTTTCCTTTTTTATTTAACAATGTATCTTGGAGATTGTTTATATCAGAGCAGGAAGAGCACCTGCACTTTTTTGTAACAGCTACATAGTATTCCTGTACCAGAAAGGACCAAATTTTACCTCATCAGTCCCTGTTAAGGATAATTAGTACAGGACAGTCTTGGCTGAGAGTTGCCCCAGTTTCCTGCTTCAACAGTGCTTGGGTAGACCCAGCACTCAGCTCCCATCCGCATGGGCTGCATAGATCAGGCCCGCCTTCATTCCTCGTTGCACCCTCAGATGCCCCAAGGCCCCCGCCACTCACCCAGAAAATTGTGTCTCCCTCTCAGTTACGCCAGAACTACCACCGGGACGTGGAGGCCGCCATCAACCACCAAATCTATGCCTTCTACATCTACCTATCTGTGACTTACTACTTTGACCGTGATGATGTGGCTTTAAAGAACTTGGCCAAATATGTTCTTCAACAATCTCATGAGAAGAAGGAACATGCTGAGAAACTGATGACGCTGCAGAACCAACGAGGTGGCGGAATCTCCCTTCAGGATATCAAGAAACCAGACTATGATAACCGGGAGAATCAGATGAATGCAATGGAGTGTGCGTCACACTTGGGAAAAAGTGTGACTCAGTCACTACTGGAATTGCACAAACTGGCCACTGACAAAAATGACCCCCATTTGTGTGACTTCATTGAGACTCATTACCTGAATGAGCAGGCGAAACCCACCAAAGAATTGGGTGGCCATGTAACCAGCTTGTACAGGGTGGGGGCTCCTGAATCCGGAAGGACAGAGTATCTCTTTGACAAGTACACCGTGGGAGACCGCGATGAGAGCTGAGCCTTAGGCTCTTCCCATAGCCATGGGTGACATCCCTGGTCACAAAAGCAGGACATGAACATGGGGTCACCTTTACCTTTTCTATAAGTTGTACCAAATCATCTACTTATGTTCTTTCCCTTGTATCATTCCTTCAAATAAAGTAATTAGTACCCAAGGATAATTAGCATAGTTCATCATTTTGGACAATGCTGCAAGGAATAACCTTGAAAATTCATTTCTTATTTTGCTTGCGTGCAATTATGTTTGTAGAATAAATTCCTAGAAATGCATATCTCAGATGGTGGGTGGCAACTTCCCCTTTTAAAGAAGTCACTTTTTTATAATGTATTTTATTTTATTATTTTTATTGATTTCAGAGAGGGGAAGGGAGAAGGAGAGAGAGAAATTGAAACATCAAGGGCATGTGCCCTTGACCGGAATCAAACCCAGGACCCTTCAGTCCGCAGGCCGACGCTCTATCCATTGAGCCAAACCAGATAGGGCTAGAGAAATCACTTAGGCTGTTGGTAGACAATGGGTTGAAGAGCAAGAACCTGAGAGTTATGCATAACACTGTCCCCTCTTCACCCTTTATCAACCACCAAGTCCTGCTCACACCAGCTCCATGATTGCTCTGAATCTGGCCACTTGTTTGTGACACCTCCTGCTCACTGCCCCGACACAGAGCACCCTCATTCCTCTTTCTAATGGTTTATCCTAAAAGGCCTTGTGCTCTGGTCAGTGTGCTCAGTGGTTAGAGTTTCGGCCGGTGCATCGAAGGGTTCAATCCCTGGTCAAGAGCACATACCTGTGTTGCAGGTTCAATCCCCAGCCCTGGTCTGGGCATGTGTGGGAGGCAGTCAAACAATGTGTCTCTCTCACATCCATGTTTTCCTCTCTCTCTATCTCTCCCCCACACCCCGCTTCCCTCTTTTCCACTCCCCTTGGCGGCCTGCCCTTCCCTTTCCATGCGCCAGCTATGAGGAACCTTAGAGATTCTGCCTCGCCTTTGATTTCCATAGTGGAATGCAGGGCCCGTCTTTCCATTTCATAGGTTTCCTCCTAAAGAGGAGGGGTGTTCGGATGCTGGGCACCAAAACAACAGGTGCTCACAAGGCAGCTGGGCCCCTCTCTCCTGACCCTTGATCCCCACTCCTAGCGGGTCCTCCACAGTGTGGCCCAGAGTGAGCAAGTCTGATCACACTTACCTCTGGCTTAAAACACTCTTGACCGCTCCTGCTACCCTCAAATGAAGTACAAACTCTACGAGGCTTCCAAAGACCTCTGTGATCCAGGCCCCTCCAAAGCCTGGACTCATTTCTTGGCCCCCAGGCCCAATACAATGTGCAGGTGAAACTCTACCCCAGTGCTCTGCCCTCAGGGCCCAAATGCATGAGCCCTTACTGTCTACCTCCACAGAACATTGAATGTGTGCTGGCCCTTGGTCCAGACGGCTCTTTCCCTCCCCACTCCAGTTACCAGTTACCTCTGAAACCTGCACATTCTCACTCAACTCTCAGGTCCCACTTGGACACAACAGCCTTCACTGGATGAGGTACCTGCCCTTTGTCCTCTTCCAGGGCACTTACCTAGACTTCCAGATGTGTCCTAGGTCCATGTACCTTTCTCCGTATCGGCAATTTTCAACCAGCGGCACCGTGCCACAAGGATGTTTGAAACATGAAGTACCTATTTAGTCGGGGGCACTGACCTCTTTTCCCTTAGATTGACAACAGCCAATGCAACAATAGCCATTGGTGTGAATGAATAAAAATGATACCTATTTTTTGTCATATTGGCAAAAAAATGTAATTTTTGGTGTGCCACAGAGTTTCAGTAATTAGTTTATGTGTGCCACGAGATGAAAAAGTTTGAACATCGCTGCTACATATCCACTGCCCTCCTCTTGGTCCAAGCTGCCATCCTCTCTCTACCGGAATTCTGTAGCCTCCCAACTGCTCTCTCTCTGCTTCCACTCTTGCCTCCTTAATGTCCACTAGCTACAGTGATCTTTTAAAATATAAATTGTCCTTTCAAAGGCTTCACATTTCACGTGAGAAAAACAGATGCCTGGCCATGTTCCTTCATCTCATGTCAGACCCCTGGGCCCTGAAACGACACAGGCCCTCCTCTTCCCTGAACACATCAAACTGGCCCTAGGCTCAGAACCCTTGCACTGCTCGTTACCTCTGCTTGGAACTCTGTTGCCCCAGATCTTTGTGTGATTGGATCTGCTCAAATGTCATATACCCTGAGACCATTTCCCTTCACTCACTCTTCTTTGTCTTGTCCTAAAAAATAAAACAACCAGTAATTTTACCAACAAAGAGGGTTTATTCGGGAATAGCAGAGACTTGCAATTCAAGACAAGCATGCTACAGCAAAACCATAGGCAAGTTCAAAAAGTAAAGGAGAGGAACATTATTTCATAGAGAAAAAGAAGGAAATTGAGAGAAGTAGTTGTAAAAAAAAGTCCACGCCGGCCGGCATGGCTCAGTGGTTGAGCCTCGACCTCTGAACCAGAAGGTCATGGTTTGATTCCCCATCAGCGCACATGCCTGGGGTTGTGGGCTCGATCCCCAGTGTGGGGCATGGAGGAGGCAGCCGATCAATGATTCTCTCTCACCGTGGATGTTTCTGTTTCTCCCTCTCCCTTCCTCTCTGAAATCAATAAAAATTTAAGAAAAGAAAAAAAGGAGCATTTTCTTAAAAATAAATAAAGTCCACTTTCTTTTAAAGAGAGAAAAGGGAGAGTTCAGGGTGAGCAAGGACATCTTCCTGCTGGGGCAGTAAAGTAGTATCCACTGGCAAGTGTGTCTCTTCCTTTGAGGTTCCTAATTGACGCCTTCATTTTGGGGTCTGTAATTAGCCTCTAGTGGTAGGCAGGAGGGCTCCCCCTTCTGGCCTCATTTCAAATGAGGTTTCTTTTTATTAATTTTCAGGCGCAATAGCACTTACCACTCTCTGAGACCACCCTACTTATTCATTTATTGGATTTTCATCTTTATCCTCCTTCTAGCATGTAAGCAGGGAGCGTGGCTATCTTGCTGACACCACTCGGTGCCAGACACCACTCGGAGGCTCTGCACTTTGGGATGAATGAATGGCTGGGTGACAGAAGCCCAGCTGAATCTGGTTCTCCCTTAATCCCCGAGTTTGGGCAAGCCTCCGTCTCCTGGTGTGTGAAGCGGGGATGGAGGGAGGAGGATGTTGAACTAGACGGTGCTGATGAGCTGTGAAGTTTCGGCCTTGCTTTCTCACTAGTCTTCGGCCAGGAGCCAGCCGCTGGGCCCGTGGCGCCTCAGCTCCCCACCTGTGTAATGGGTGTGAGCTCATCCCAACGTCTCGGGTTGGCAGCGATGCCTTATAAGGCGGCAGAAGCCGAGGGCGGGCGAGGCCGTGTGGGTGGAGAGAAATCACAACATCCTGCAGCGGGGGCGGGGCGGGGGTGCCCGCGGCGCCGCGCCGGAGGCCGGGGAGCCGCTGGGGAGGCCTGCAGCCTCCTCTGGGCCTCTCCTCGCTTCCTCGGTGCGCCCTGCAGGATGGGCCGACCCAAAGGAAGACGAGCGGACCGTAGCCCCTGGCAGCTCGCGGCCCGGGAGGCCCAGAATGCCCAGTGCGGGTCCCCTGCAAACCCTAGCAAAGCCCCGGCGGCGGCGGGACCCGGGCCACACCCCCCCCTGCTGGCCCAATCAGAGTGCGCGGTGAGAACAACTGAACATCCGGCCTCCGGGGCGTGACCCAGAGGACCCACCGCCGTTGTCCCGGCGGAGGCTCGGCCCTAATTGGCAGTTCGGCAACCTACGACGGCGCAGAAATTCGAACCCAGGGGCCGGACCCTACCGCAAACCACGGAGGAAGGGGTGACGCATAAGTCCCGCCTCCCGCTCCTCGGAGCGAATCCCTGGCTCGGGGGCGGGGCAAGATGCAGAGGTTGTCTAATGGAGAGACGGCGCGGGGAGCGCCCTCCCGGTGATTGGCCGAGTAAAGTAAACAGAGGGTGGGGCGGGGCGGGGCGGGGCGGGGCGGGGCGGGCCGGCGCCGGGGTGGCCCCCGGAGGGGGCGGAGAGTGCGCGGCGGGCGGCGGCGGCCGGGAGGCCCGGGAGGCCGCGGTGCGGTCACTGCGAGCCGAGCCGAGCCGAGCCGCGCCGATCGCCATCCGGCCCCGGCTCCCGCGCGCGATCCCGGCCGGTGGCGCGGGCCGGCGGCGCCGCAGCCCATGGAGCTCGAAAACATCGTAGCGAACACGGTGCTACTCAAGGCCCGGGAAGGTGAGGCGGCCGGGCGGGCGGCCGGGTGCGAAGAACGCGGGCACGCGGCCTCTGAGCTCGGCGGGGCGACCCCGCCACCCCATCTCCTAGGGCGGCGCGCTTCGCGCCCCTCACCCGCGCAGACACGAGTCTTTCCGGCCCCGCGTCCTCCTCCTCCGCACCTGCCCCCAGGAGCTCGGGCCCAGGAAGGGGCGGGGGGCAGGCCACCGCCCTCGCGGTGTGGGGAAAATGAGGGGGTGAACGAGCGGGTCTGGTGTACCAAGCGGAAGGAAGAGGGAAGGGTGGGACCCGAGACCCAGGAGAGCTTCTCTGAGGCCTCTCCCAGGTGAGAGAGGAGAAGATGCCCCGGGAAGGGGCAACCTACCCCCACGTGCCTGGGGCCCGGGGCCCGTGCACAGCCTGGACGGGCACAAGTTGATGCAGGGTAAAGGTTTGGAGAATGAATGAACGGCCATCGGACTTGGGGAAGCTGCTTGTCACGTATGCTACCAATATGACTGCCACTTGCCCAGCACCTGATGACACGGGACAGAGGTGAATGGTTCACGATTTTTGCCTTCAGGAAGCACACAGGCTACTGGGGCAAATAAGCACAGAATTCAGTGGGAGGCGGCTTTGAAAGAAGAGAGCATACTGGGCTGGCAGGGTTGTAAGTGCAAGGCCTGGCAGGGGGAGCTGGTCTGGTGAACCAAGTGTGTGCTGAGCTCCTCATGGCTCCCACCCAACGTGTTAGCAGACACCTGCTCTAGAGGGTCCTGGGAGACGCAGAAGGACCAAACCTGACCCTCACTGCCGGGTGCTCAGTCTGCCCCTCCTCTGCTATTGTCCACCTTGGTGACATAATCAAACACACACTTGGTGCTGTGTCCTGTCCAGGGTGCTGGCAACCAGACTGTACAAGACCCTTCTTTTTGGAACTCTAGGACAGAGAGGTCATGACAGTTTTTCCACTCTGCTGAGCTTCCGGCTGAAAGTGCCCTGAAAGAGTAATCTGCTTCACCTTTGTGCCCCTTTTGCAGCGACTCTCCTCCGGGTTACATAGTAAGACTGTAACCCGGGCTGAGGATACAGGATGCCCCAATACAGCTTATAGGAAGCCCAGAGGAGCCCCAGCTGGCACAGCATCTGGTACCTTCTGCCTCCCCAGTGGGTATTGACCCCAGGGAGGTGCTGCCTGGAAATAGGCATGGCAGGCTGGGTCCTTAGTGCCCAGAGCCTTCCTTATCTCCTGTCCCTTATCGAGTCCGGGGCTGGGCCTTCCTCCCAGCCTCTGGGGGCATCTGCCGATTCTGTTCTGCCTCGTCATCCAGCAAGCCAGGGAGGAGGGGTGAGGAGAGCCTGGCCTGGCCTCCCTCCTATTGCTGTAGCTAATTCAGGCCTCAGGCTGCTGAGAACACTGTCTTGCCTGGCCAGAGAGTATGGGCACCATCAAATAGGCTTCTTCAGGCCATGGGTGAGGCATAGGAGTTTGGCCAGAACCGGGACCCATGCCTCCACTGAGGAATCCTCACCCCACCTGGCTGTGTCTCTCCCACCTACCTGGCTCTAGACAAGTCTCTTCTCTCTGAACTTTAGTAACCTTTTTTTGTGGAATGGTTGGGAAGAGGACATGAAAACTAAAGGAAATCCCAATTGTCTCTGAGTCCTGAACCCTGGCCCGTGGACTGGCTGCATCAGAATCCCTTCATGAGCTGGCTGACGGCTTGGGGCTGGGTCTTTGCCAGCTTGCCAAGTGGTTTGGGAGCCTTTGGTGTATATATTCAGTTGACACCTAATAAATATCTGACATATTTGGGGTGGGAAAGGAGCTTGGGTTGTGACCCCAAGGATACGGGTTCCAATCCTGCCTCTGGTACCTCCAGGTTTTGTGATCTTGAACACAACGGTTCATTTCAGGGTCTTGGTTTTCTTATGAAATTGGGCCAGGTCTGGCAGAGCTGCTGAGAGGATGAAGTGAGACAGCCCTGGATATGGGAGGCCTCGCTTAGTCCTTCCTTTTCCAGGTGCCCAGAGACATAGTGAGGTGACCAAGTTGGGGCAGGGAGGAGCCCCACTGACTGGTGGCAGTTCCAGGACAGGATATTTGCGTGTGACTCTGTGCTGCTGCCTTAATGTGGCTGGGAGGAGGGGAGGGAGGAGGAAGTAACTGATGGGGAGGCAGGCGGATGGAGGGTTGGGTGAGGGACCTGCGGGGGTGGGGGAGGAGTTCCCCTTCTAGGGAGGTCTTGCCTGGGTTGGGGTGGGGGGGGGGGGTCTGTTGCTTACTCACAATGGAGCAATGACTGGGATACACTGGGTGTGGGCTGCAGGAGGGCTGCTAGTGGGTTTCCCAATGGGTGCCCTGCAACACTTCCTCCTCTGGTCAGCTTGGGTCAGGGAGCACATTGAGGGACCCAGCCCTGCTTCCTCCCGAGAAGGCAGCCCCTTCCCCTTGCACCACCCGCCTTCAGCAGGCCAGATGGAGATAAGACTGGGTAACCCAGGGGGGAAACTGAGGCCAGGCAAGGGAAAGTGGTAGCTTGAGATTGCCATTGACTTGGAGCTGGGGCCCACCTCTTGTCACAGCCCTACTGGTGTTGGACACAGACTCTCCCAGTCACCCTCGCAACACCTCCGGAAGTGGCCTAGGACCCAAAGTACACATGGAGAAATTGAGGTTAATAGTGGGCAAGTGATGGGCCTAAAGTGTGAATTGGAGATTCCAACCAAGGTCTCTAAGACTCAGGCCCCTCCCACTATTCTCAACCTCATGGCCCACAGGCCACATCTGGCTAGCTCTCTTAACATGTTTTATTTGGCTGAAGTGGTATTTAAAAAAATAGGAACCAATATTTCATATAACAGTCTGGATTCCCAGAGCTGGCCAGCATTCTTGCCTAGCAGAAACCAAGCAACAGCTGGAGTTGTGCTGCAGCCGCCTCTAGTAGAAGGGACACGACTAGGTCAGTTCACCCCACTCTCCACCACTCCCTGTTGTCTCCCATCTGGTCCGCATTCACCATATCTGCCTAGCTTTGTAGGCATTTGAGCTGCTACCTGGGTCTCCGCAGCTGTAGTTGGGAGGTCACCTAGGTGAAATGAGGCAGGTCTGAGGGCCAGGGAAGCCCCTGTGTGCAGGGGTGGGCATCCTGAGTGCCAACCCTCCTGCTGCCACCTGATCTGAGTCTCTCATAGCCCTGATACAGGGCCCAGTGACTCAGGCTGCCCTCTGGCTCTGGCAACTGTCAGGCATATGTCCTAGAATCTCCCCCTTTGGGGTGTTGATTTACATGGTTCCCGCCATTGTCAAGTTCTTTTCTATTTTCTTCACCTGAGAAACTACCTGCTAGGTAGCAGCTGAGACTTGCCGGGGCTGCCCAGAAACCCCCTTCCTCAGCGTCCTGGGCTTACTGCCCTCTTGGCTCTTCCAGCCCAGGAGCCCCCAGCAGGAGGATGGATGGGACCATGCATGTCCGGGGACCCAGTGAGGATGTGTTGGAGTTGTAGAAGGAAGGCCTCTGCCGGCCTCCTTTAGTGAACCGTGCCTCGGCTGGGCCCCGAGGCCTCCGGACCACGCTGCGTGGAGGGGAGGCATGGCGGTGGCCACTCAGCGCCTGTTCGCTCCCACAGGTGGTGGCGGGAATCGAAAAGGCAAAAGCAAGAAATGGCGACAGATGCTGCAGTTCCCCCACATCAGCCAGTGCGAAGAGCTGCGGCTCACCCTCGGTGAGGCCTGGGTGGAGACCCGGGGTGCCGAGGCCAGGGCGCCCTGCTGGTGTCAGGGAGCCTCCCCTGAGACCTTACCCTGGGGCAGACGGGCAAGGTTGGGGGGGTCCAGGGAGCAGATTTAGGCTGCACCACCCACCTCAGTTTCAGTTCCTGGACTTGTGATGGGTGAAGGCAAAGAGCAAACAAAACAGCAGGGGGTGGGTGGGGTGAGTGTGGGGAGTAGGGCAGGGTCAGATTTGGGGCAGTATGAGAGCAACAGAGGAAGAAAGGGCTGGGCCTAGGGGGAGCAGAGCTCAGGGGACAGAGGATATAGTAGAGGCTGGAGCCAGCCCACAGATTGACTTTGTTGGGAACCTTACGCAGTCTGGTCCTGGGGGGCCCAGCAAAGCCTTGACCAGAAGGGCCCAAAACCCCAGTTCCTGCTTATCTTGGCTGAGGCCCCAGGTCTGAGCAGTACTTGAGGTTGCCCAGGCCCCCCTGACAACCTACATGTGGGCAAGGAGTATATTGTAGCTGCTTCCACTGCCTGGGAAGGAGATCTAGCCTGGAGCGCAACGGAAGCCACAGCTTCCTCCCGTACTTTCGCCAGGCAGGCAGCAGGTGTGGGCCCAGCCTGGGCCTGGGCGGAACCTCAGACCACACCCAACCCCAGCACTGTGACGAATTCGAGGTGGTGTGAACCAGGAGACAGTGGGGGAGGTGAGGGCCCCGGTTCCAGAGCCACACTCCTGGCTGTGTGACCTTAGACTAATCACTTAGCCTTTCTGGGCCTCAGAGTCCCAAGCTATGATACAGTAGAGGTTCTAAAGGAGAAAACGGGTGCCATGCTTCAGGGCTGGAAGCTGTCGATGGGATCCAGGGCCTGGTGGTGTGGACAGGAATGCCCCACTGGCTAGCTCCAGGTCCAGAACCCAGCAGCTCCCACCTCTGCCTGCAGAGCGTGACTACCACAGCCTATGCGAGCGGCAGCCCATTGGGCGCCTGCTGTTCCGAGAATTCTGCACCACGAGGCCTGAGCTGACCCGCTGCATTGCCTTCCTGGATGAGGTGGTGAGTGCTGCTTAGCCCCAGGCCTAGCCCAACACCCAGGGTAGACAGAGGTCCCAGACCCTGTGTGCTCTGGTGCCCCACACCTGTTACTTCCCCCAGACCTCAAGCCTCTCCACCTTCCACCCTGCAGGCTGAGTATGAAGTGACTCCTGATGAGAAGAGGAAGGCATGTGGGCAGAGGCTAATGCAGAATTTTCTGAGCCACACGGTGAGTGAGCAGTGATGGAGGGATGACGGCAGCGGGCAGAGCTCAGTGATGGGGAGAGGAGTGGTTACCACCTGGGCAGAGATGCCCTGGAGCTGCTCCAGGCTTATCAGGCAGCACCGTGGGCACAGAGCCTAGGAGGGGGGACAAGTAGCCTGCCAGCAGCTCTGCTCTCCCCTGCCTCTAATGTAGAAGCAGGAACCGAGTTCAGTCATCAGACAGGCTAGGGCACCACCAGCCTGCAGCTGCCCCTAGCACTGGCCCGAGATATCTGCCATCTCTGCCCTAGGAGTGAGCAGCTGGCCAAGGGGGCCTGTTCACTGACCTGTCTGTGGCCTGTCCTCAGGGTCCTGACCTCATTCCTGAGGTCCCCCAGCAACTGGTGACTAACTGTGCCCAGCAGCTGGAGAAGGGGCCCTGCAAAGACCTCTTCCAGGAACTAACCCGGTAAGCCTCTCCCTCCCACAGGCCTAAAATTGCGTCCTGAGGAGGGGCTTCTGTGGGTCTGGAAGACTGTGAACAGCTCAGCTGCTCAGCCTCTCATCCCAGCCTTGCCATGCTGTGTGACCTGGGGCAGGTTGCCTCCCCTCTCTGTAGCATCCTCAACTTCAGCACGGGTGTGTCTCCGTCCTAGGTGGGTTAGCAGGAGGGTTGGCTGAGGATGCTGCCTTTTAGGCTGAGCGTGCATGTAACAGGGGGACTGGTCCATCAGACTGAGAACCTGGGATGTCAGGCTGACCAGTGGGCTGGGCCTTCTCAATAGGCTGACCCATGAGTACCTGAGTGTGGCCCCTTTTGCCGACTACCTCGACAGCATCTACTTCAACCGTTTCCTGCAGTGGAAGTGGCTGGAAAGGTGAGCTCCTCGAAGGTGGGGCCAGGCCGGCCAGGTTGTTGGGGCTGTCATGGGCCTTGGACCCCTGCTCAGTCATTTGCTCCCCAAATCCTTTCCCACAGGCAGCCAGTGACCAAAAACACCTTCAGGCAGTACCGAGTCCTGGGCAAAGGTGGCTTTGGGGAGGTGAGTGGCCAAGCCAGACCATGTAGTGGTGGGGTAGAGTGGGTCCTGGACAAGCCCTCCTCCCTGCCCCCCAAACCTCTGTGCCCCCAGCAAGAGCACAGCTTGTTCCCATTTGCCTCACCTACCCTGGCTGTTAGGTGTGCGCCTGCCAGGTACGGGCAACAGGCAAGATGTATGCCTGCAAGAAGCTGGAGAAGAAGCGCATCAAGAAGCGGAAAGGGGAGGCCATGGCACTCAACGAGAAGCAGATCCTGGAGAAAGTGAACAGTAGGTTTGTAGTAAGTACAGACAGGAGACCTGCCCTGCCCCTGGCCATGTACTTGCCCTCCCCACTCACCAGGCTGATCTTTTCCCCCCACCCCACCCCTCACCCCTCCAGGCACTGCTCCCATTCTTGGAGATGCCTGGGAAGGGCAGGTTTTGGGGTGTTGATACCAGGCCCGGGAAGCAGGCTGGGCCCCCAGGAGTGGCACTGAGGATATCTTGGGCGGCTGGCACCAGCCCCGCCACCAGGTGGCCTGTGTTCCCTGCCTAAGGGCTCGGGTCCCTTGGGCCACAGGTGAGCTTGGCCTATGCCTATGAGACCAAGGACGCGCTGTGCCTGGTGCTGACACTGATGAACGGAGGTGACCTCAAATTCCACATCTACCACATGGGCCAGGCTGGCTTCCCAGAGGCACGGGCCGTCTTCTACGCTGCCGAGATCTGCTGTGGCCTGGAGGACCTGCATCGGGAGCGCATTGTGTACAGGTGCGGAGTTTGCCTCCCACCAGGGGCTGTGGCTGGGCACGAGGGAAGGTGCTGGGAAGATGTGGGTGTCTGAGCCCAGGGAAGCGCTGGCTCGAGGCTCTGCACTTGCCCACATTAGGTGGATTTGAAAGGCTCAGAACCCAGGCTCTGGGATCTGGCTGGCCCGGGGGTGAATCCGGCATCGTCACCCTCCTCAGTGACTTTGGGCCAGTCTGCTTCCTGCGCCTGACACTGTTTCCTTTCCTGGAAAACAGAGGCTATAATTCCTGCCTGGTGGGTTGTTATAGGGGCCAAATGAGAGCATTTGGTAAAATACACAAGGCTTGGCAGTGAGGGCTCTGCCCATTACTGTTATTGGTGATTATTTCCTTGGAGTCTCCCAATAGCCCCAGGAGGGGAAGAATGAGCAGCCCCATTTGACAGGAAAGGTGGAGTCAGCCACCAAAGGGTTGGGGGGAGCTTGGGGGGATCCCCTCGACACTGGGTGAGCAAGGCTACTAATGACATCTGGGGAGCTTCCCTAGGTAAGAGATGCCTTCCACATGCCTAGTCAGTCCCAGGAGAACTGGCTCCATAAATCCTTCGTCTGCTCCCTCGAACTGGGGTTGCTGCGGGTGGAGGGCAAGGCTCTCTTGTCACCCTGGCAACAAATGGCTCCTACATGTGCTGCACATCACATCCCAGGAGTTGACCCAACAGGGAGGGGGTAGCCCTGCCTGGCTGCCTGGCACACTGAGCAGCATCTGATCCTGCCCTTCTCTCCCCACAGGGACCTGAAGCCAGAGAACATCCTACTGGATGACCATGGTGGGTGGGGGGGTCACAAAGGGGGGGGGTCACAAAGGTATGGTGGTGTGGGGTGGAGTCCAGCCCACCTGCTTCATGGGCTCCTCACTTTTTCACCCACATTCAGGTCACATCCGAATCTCTGACCTGGGGCTGGCTGTGCATGTGCCTGAGGGCCAGACCATCAAAGGCCGTGTGGGCACCGTGGGCTACATGGGTAAGTCCTCTCACCGTCCTGGGCCCGACACCTCCCTCCCCCCAACTTCTGTGGAGTCTCCTGTGTCTCAGGGAATAGAAAGAGCTATTGTCCCTCTTTCATAGATCAGGAGTCAAGACTCAGGGCCCCACATACGTGTGAACCCACTTCATTTATTACTTACTGAGCTCCTATTGGCTGGGCTTGCAGGTGGCAACCAGTGAAGGGACTTAAATCCATGTCCATGGCCCCAGCCCTCCACCCCCCTGACCTGCCTATACTCAGAGTGGGAGTGCCCATCTGGGGAGGGGCCAAGATGAGGTCCTGGGTTCCCCTCTGGGACAACATGACACAGTAGGCGGAGCCCGAACTGCAGGTGGTCTCTTACCCACCCCTTGCTTATTGTGTGTCCTCGGACCAGCCACTCCCAGCCTCACTTTTCCTGACTGTGATCCTCATACCTCCTGCCAGGGTTGCCTTGAAGATGAAGAGGCAGTAGAGGCAACTCACCCTGCCCTGTAGGCAGTGTAGGCATCCAGCAAGTGACTTTCCTCCTTTCCTTGGTCTAATGCTAAATCCATAGGTTGCAAACTGGTAGCCTCACGGGCTTCCATTGGCCTATGTTTGTGTGTTTCAATCAAATTAGTTTAAAACAATTGGAATTGGTTGCCAACATTGAATGAGCCAGACTGCCTCACATTAAAAATACGGATTTCTGACTTCTTTGAAAAGTTAGAAACCTGCCCTCTGCAGGTGCTCTCCTACTCACCATGGTCCCCACCGGGCCATTGGCAGTGCCTACTTGCCTGGTGGGTGTTCGAGCTGATCCCCTGCCTTGACATGTGATGGGCTTCCTGGGGTACCCCTAACTCCTTCTTACCCCTAACTCCTGTGCCACCCACCCAGCTCCAGAGGTGGTGAAGAATGAACGGTACACGTTCAGCCCAGACTGGTGGGCGCTAGGCTGCCTTCTGTACGAGATGATTGCAGGCCAATCGCCCTTCCAGCAGAGGAAAAAGAAGATTAAGCGGGAGGAGGTGGAGCGGCTGGTGAAGGAGGTGGTTGAAGAGTACTCCGATCAATTTTCCCTGCAGGCCCGCTCACTCTGCTCACAGGTGTGGCAGCCAGCGGGAGGCCTGGGCTGGGGCTGGGCACCTCTCCCAAGGCCACCCTGACCACCCCTCCCCTGCTACAGCTCCTTTGCAAGGACCCTGCCGAGCGTCTGGGGTGTCGTGGAGGTGGTGCCTGTGAAGTGAAGGAGCACCCCATCTTCAAGAAACTGAACTTCAAGCGTCTGGGAGCGGGCATACTGGAGCCGCCCTTCAAGCCTGATGTGAGTACCACCTATACAAAGGCAGGACCAAGCCAGGGAGGGGGCTGGCGGCTCTTGGAGTCAGGATACCTTCCATTTGAATGTAAGAAAGCCTAACTCAAACAGCTTAGCCAACAAAACAGATAATTCCCTGGACTCACAAAAATGGAAAGCCCCACCTGGGGCTCCAACTGTGTTGTAGGAATTGTCTCTCCTCCTCCCTCCCCGAGAACTGGTCGCGGGGCGGCATTTACTCGCAGGTAGCTCTCCCAGGGCGTGGCAGGGGTGGACCCAGCAGCTCGAACTCACAGTCTGCCCGCTCAGCCACAGCCACTCCTGTGGATAAAGAGCACCTCTTGCCCAATGATTTAAAAAGTCCTAAAAGGGAGGATAAAAGGCCTAACGCTGACACTGATTGCCTGTGATCCCTCAGAGGCCCCTCAGGGGCCACACCCGATCATATGCCTGCCTGCAGCACTGCTAATGGAGGAGACCAGTTCCCCAGAGGAGAACCAAGATGCTGTTAACAGCAGGGGGAAGGGCTGTTAGGGTTGGCGTAACACCTGGTACCCACCACACCTGGCAGTGCTCACATTCCATCTGTGGACAGAACCCTCCCTCTTGTAGAAGCTCACCCATTTGCTGACATCTCAGTGGGTCAGGCATCCTGCAGGCAGGAATATTCTTGAGTTATCAGACTCCAAGTGCCAAAACCCCAACTCAGACTTACTTAAGCCCAACATGGAGTTTGTTGGTTCATTTGGCCAGAAAGTCCCAGAGTAGGACCCACATCAGGGTTTTATGCTGTGTTGCCAGGACTCCATCTCTTGGCTCTGCTTCAGCCTGTTGACTGCCCTCCCACTAAATTCAGGCTTCTCTGTATAAAGTCACAGGGAAGGTTCTGATTGGCCAGAATTAGGTCATGTGCTTACTCCCCTCCCATGTGTGAGAGGCCTGTGTCTTGTGTTCACCAGGAACACTGGGGAGGCAGGAAGGTGATAGGCAGACCAGGTTGATGCATGATTGTTTATTCATTCAACAAATATCTGAGTGCCCAGATGTGCCAGACCCTGGAGATAATGAAGTCAACAGGACCCAGTCCTGCCTTCATGTTCTAGTGGGAGAACACACCAGTATAAGCCAGTAAGTGAAACATTTTAGGTAATGTGAAGTGCAGCAGCAAAGAATAAAGCAGGCTAAAAAGAAGATAAGGAAGATGGGGGGCGTATTTTTAGAAGGATGGTCTCTGAGGAGTTGACAGTTAAGCAGAAGCCTAAAATATGTGAAGGAAAGAACCCTGCCAAGATTCACAGTGTGAGCATTCCAGGGAAAAGGCCTGAGCCAGGCAGTGCGTTCCTGGGGCAGGGACCAGCTTCAAGAACTAATACAGCAACAAGGGGCTAATGTGACAGAGGCGTCTTCCTCTGAGTGTAATGGGGGCCTCTGGGAACATTGAGGCAGGAATGTGAGGTGCTGAGGTGGGCCATAGAGGAGGTGAGTGGAAGGGAGGGACCCACTAGCGGGCTGCTGCCTCTGAAGGACTCTCATGTAGGCCTCACTGACACCCCATGATGTGGGCATTGCTGGGGGTGGCTGAGCCTGACGTCAGCAGCTGCCTCCAGCTGCACTGCCACTCCTACTTCCCAGGCACATCGTCTAATTTAACCTTGAAACCACCCACTGCCCCCAGTCTTTCTAAGTAGAAAATCAGCCCAGCGGCGTAGCTCAGTGGTTGAGCGTCAACCTATGAAGCAGGAGGTCATGGTTTGATTCCCGGTCAGGGCAGGCTGTGGGCTCGATCCCCAGTGTGGGGCGTGCAGGAGGCAGCCAATGATGATTCTCTTTCATCATTGATGGACGTGTCTATCTCTCTCCCTCTCCCTTTCTGAAATCAATAAAAATATGTACTTTTTTTTTAAAAAATATATTTTATTGATTTTTTACAGAGAGGAAAGGAGAGAGATAGAGAGCTAGAAACATTGATGAGAGAGAAACATCGATCAGCCGCCTCCCGCACATCTCCTACTGGGGATGTGCCTGCAACCCAGGTACATGCCCTTGACCGGAATCGAACCTGGGACCCTTCAGTCCGCAGGCCGACGCTCTATCCACTGAGCCAAACCGGTTTCGGCTGTACATTTTTTAAAAGTTAGAAAATCAGTGCCTTGGACTTTAACAAGGCACTGATTGTTTTTAACAACTTTATTGGGAGTTAATTCATATACTATGTAATCCACTCATTTTTAAGTATATAATTAGATGGGTTTTAGCATATTCAAAATTGTACAAGCATCATCACAATCAATTTTAGAACATTTTCATCACCCCCTCCCCCCCAAAAAAACACAAAAAAACCTCGTACCCGTTAGCAGTCATTCCCCATTCTCCCCTTCCCCTGGCAACCACTAATCTTTCTGTCACTATAGACAGGGTGTGCTAAAAAAATGTATACATACTTAATAGCTGATAGCTCAATTGATTTTTTTTCTTTTCAGATTTAACCCATTGGAATTAATAATTATTCAAAGTGTGTACAGTTTTTGGGGACACCCTATATTTGCCTAATCTGGACATTTTATATAAATGAAATTATACATGATGTGGTCCTTTGTTAATGGCATCTTTCCCTTTGCATGTCTTTCTTCTTTTTCCCTTTGCATGTTTTTAAACCTCATCAGTATTATAGCACATTTCAGTCCTTCTCTGTGACTGCACAATATTCCGGTGTATGAATAGTCCACATTTGTTTGCCTTCATCAGTTGCTAGACATCAGGGTTGTTTCCACTTTTTGGCTATCGTGAATAATGCTGCCACGAACATGCACATACACTTTTCTGTGGGGACACGGGTTTCCTTTTCTCTTGGCTGTGTACCTGGGAATGGAGTTGCTGGCTCATCTGGTAATGCTGTTTAACCTTTGGGGAACTGCCAGACTGTTTTCCAAGGCAGCTGCACTATTTTATATGATGATGTTTTAATTGATACCCTTAATAGTAGGGGATGGAGCAAGCTGTTGAACATCCCAAGACAGAGACCCCTCAGCACTGGATGCAGGTGCCCTCTGCAGGTGCCTGCTGAGATTCAGCTTCTGCTCACCTCACCAGTTGTACACGCAGAGAGCTGTGTGCAGACGGAGGGGGCATCTGTTAGTGGTTCCACCCGGCACTGTGGAGGCTGCTGGCTGTGGTGGGTCAGCTACCAGCAACTGGTCAGGGACGGAGAATGATCCCATTTACAGAGGGGAATTGAGCTCAGAGGGAAGGGACTGCCATGCTTAAGAAGTACATGGGTTGCTGGTTTCTGACTCCAAACCAGAGAGCACAACCAGGCCAAGACTGGAGTGGTTCTCAGGGCTGAGCTGCCCTCCCATGCATGGGTGGTGCTCCTATCTGACCACTGCCTTTGTCCCCTCAGCCCCAGGCCATTTATTGCAAGGATGTCCTGGACATCGAACAGTTCTCCACAGTTAAGGGTGTGGAGCTGGAGCCCACGGACCAGGACTTCTACCAGAAGTTTGCCACGGGCAGTGTGCCTATCCCCTGGCAGAATGAGGTGGGACCTGCCCAGCTGAGGGGGCGGCGGTGAAGGGGCTCCAGAGGTCGGCCCTGGGGGCAGTCCTCACAGCTGCTGTCCTGTGGCAGATGGTGGAGACCGAGTGCTTCCAGGAGCTGAATGTCTTCGGGCTGGATGGCTCAGTTCCCCCAGACCTGGACTGGAAGGGCCAGCCCCCTGCACCCCCCAAGAAGGGACTGCTGCAGAGACTCTTCAGTCGCCAGGTAACCCCAGTAGTGTCCTCCCTGGGCCCCAGCCTTGCTCCAGGGGATGGTGGGTGGGAGGCCGGGCCAGTGCCCGCATGTGCTGTGAGTGGGCTTCCTCCAGCCGTGCCAGTGGTACCCAGGGTCTCTGGTCTCATTCCCGCCCATCCCCCACCTCTGGCTGGGCTCACGGCCTCTTTTCTCTTTCCAGAGGTGAGCAGTGTAGGCTCCCCGTGGGTTGGCTTTGCTGCCTGGCCTCGGGGAGCCACGGGCAGCCCTTCCATGGCAGAGGCAAGATGTGGGAGAAAGAAGTCCGGTGCCCGCTCCCCACCTTACCCTCCCCACTGCTTTCGTTCCCTGCACCCCGGCACCTTCAAGCTGCTAGCCTTGCTTAGCCATCTGTTTCCCCATGCCCTGCCTTCAGCTGCCCCAGGGAAGAGCAGCTTGATGGAGCCCTGCCCTGCCAAAGCCTGGATTCCACCTGGTCCCCCTTACTTCAGCCTGTAGTTGGCAGCCCCTGCACCAAGGTGTGGCCTGAGCTGCTGCTCCAGGCCCCGCGTGGGAGGTCCCCTCCCCAGAGCATGGCCCACTCAATGATGGCACTGGTGGCTAACAGCGCTTGCTCTGCCTCTCTCCCTCTGTGTCTTCCCCGCCCTCCAGGACTGCTGTGGGAACTGCAGCGACAGTGAAGAAGAGCTCCCCACCCGCCTCTAGCCCCCAGTCTGAGGCCCCCACCGGCGGTTGGCGGTAGCAGCTACTTCGAGTGCTGTTTACAGTTTTGCACAGTGGTCCTCCCCATTGTCCACTCAAGTTGTGGCCTGGGGAACACAGCCGGAGCTGTCCCCAGTGTTCTCTGCCCCTCAGCCCGCAGTCTGGCTGAGTTTGGCAAGGCCTAGGCTGTCCTTGGGACAAAGGTGCGTCCCTTCAGCTCTTGTCCGTGGAGCTCGGGGCTTTCTGTATTTATGTATTTGTACGAATGTATATAGTGACTAGAGCATTCTGAAGACCCACGCTGGAGCTGGCAGAGGGGCCACTGCCAAACTCAAGGCTCCTCAGGCCCCTGAGCCCCCAGCACTGTGCTCACCGCCGCCGACCTCCGAGTGAGACTCGTGCCTGCCTCTGCTGCCCTAGCTCAGGCCACCACCTCGGGCCCAATGCTGTCCCTTCTCAGCACTTGTCAGAGCTGGACCTGGGGCATGTGCCAAAGTATGAACGGAGATTGGGCTGACTCTGGGGCCCATCAGTCCACTGCCCAGGCTGTCCCAGAGGGGTGTGCCTCTGCCTTCCAGCTCCCAGGGCACCTTGTCCCTCATGTGCCCTGTCCTGAAGACACCTCTTGCAGAAATGCCCCATCCCAGGCGGGGAAAGGGGGTGTCCCTGGCCAACCCTCAAACATTCCAGACTTCTCTCATAACAATAGACACATGTGCCCAGCAATAATCCACCCCTCCCTCTGCGCGTGCGTGTGCGTGTGCGTGTGTGTGTGTGTGTGTGTGTGTGTGTGTGTGTGTGTGTGTGAAGGGGGCAGGCTGAGGTTGTGTGCCTATACGCCAGGCCCCACCCAGCCCTTCCCAGACTGGATAGCCATCCTGGTCCCAGTGTTGGAGTAGCATGGGATTACAGGACCCTGGTTTTTCCATATTTAAAGCCAATTTTTATTACTCATTTTGTCCAATGTAAGCTGCCATGTGTCTCTATATGAATACAGTCTGAGCACAAAGCTGGCCTGCTGCCCCTGCCTGCCTCTTTCTTTCTCCTGGTGCTCGGCCGGTCTTCCTTCTTCCCTGGATCTGCTGGAAGTGGGAAGGGATTGGAGGTGGGCCTGGTGGGGGCTGCCCTTCTAGCAAGGGCCAGGAGTTCCCAGGGTGACCTTGGGGCAGCCTCTCCAAGCATTCAGGCCTTTGGGTTTCTTAGCTTCCTACATGGGATGAGGCCTGAGGGAATTGGGTCCCCACCAAAGTGTGGGTCTGGCTTTGCCTGATTGAGAGGCAGGCTCAGCTGGCAATATCCCCTCCAAGGCCAAGGTGGCCTGGCCCTCAATTGTGGACTTGGAGCAGCCAGGGGAGTGAGGTGGAGCTGCTGTTAGAAACACCTGCCCAGTCTGTCTCACCTGGACACCTGCTGTGTGCCTGGCCCAGGGCCAGTGCACGTGCAGTAGAGCCATCCCGCTGCTTTGCCCTTGAAGCAGGGAATGTGGCCAGGCAAAGACGAGACAATGGCGATACTGGGCATTAGGCTGTAGCAGAGGCATGTGGGCATCAGAAAGGGTCTTCTGAAGATAGAAGTTGAACCAAGCCTTTGAGACATTCAGCTGGGAACAGAGGGATTAGGAGAGCATACCATTCCATAGCATTCAAAGTGCAACGACTTAGCAGGGGGGCAGGGGAGGGCACGCCACAGCTTGTTAACCACAAGTCTGTCCCAGTCTTAACAAACCTGTTTGATAATCTCCCAGTGACCTCAGCCACACACATACCCATGCCCTGTGCCACCATAAGAGTTTGCTTATTGCCTCTGGGCTGGGTACCCCATGCCATAGACCACATGAGCTTTGCTGTTGGTTCTGGATTCAAGTCCCAGCCTAGTCACTTTGCCTGATGGGAAGATGAGTGTGATACCTATTGCCTCACAAGGCAGCTATGAATGAGAAGTAGCCAGTCACCCCTCCCCTTAAGCCCCTAGGTCACTAACAGGACTGGGTACCAAGCTGACAGTTATCTCAGGCAGTCAGAAAGAAAACTCCAAGCAACAACTTAGAAGATGGGGTCTCTTGGGCTATCTCAGGTCTTGATGGTGAGTGGAGTGTGCTCTTCTATTAACTTGAGGGAAACAGAGTAAGGAAAGGGCCTTGCCAAGCTCTTCCAGCTGGTGAGTGGCTGTTGCAGGGCAAAGGAAGGCAGCTGAAGATGAAGCTGGATCCTGCCCATGAGGTTAGGGCCCAAGGTACACTTTCCTCTCTGTGCCCGGCTCTGGGAGGAAGGGCAGTGAGGAGGTATCAGCATGCAGAGACTGGAGCCCAGCCCTCGGCAGGTGTGAGTGGGTGTCAGGTGGACAGGAAGGGCCCTGTGGCACACTACTGCAGTGGGTCCAGATCTCCCACCAACCTTCCCCTTGGGATAGGGAAGCATCCAGGAAACTTCTTGGCTAGGATTCAGCGTACCTTAAAGCGCACAGTGCACCACTGGCAGAGGAAACTCGGAATCACTTCCCAACAAGTCTTCCTGAGCTCACCTGCTCTGAGAGGGAGCTGGGGACTCGAAGGTAAGCTTGGAGCTAAGTCTGGTAAGGAGGCAGACTTGGGAATAGTGGGAGCCAGTGGGAGCAGGTGGCAGAAATCATTTAAGAGCTGGCAGGGCTGGGACTAGGGAGGGAAGGCCCTTTGGCTACAAAGGTGTCAGAGTTGGTGCCCTCCAGCACACAGGACCAGATGTATCTGGATAGTCTAGGGCCGTGGTCAGCAAACTGCGGCTCATGAGCCACATGCGGCTCTTTGGCCCCTTGAGTGTGGCCCTTCCTAAGCCTTAGGAGTACCCTAATTAAGTTAATAACAATGTACCTACCTATATAGTTTAAGTTTAAAAAATTTGGCTCTCAAAAGAAATTTCAATCGTCATACTGTTGATATTTGGCTCTGTTGACTAATGAGTTTGCTGACCACTGGTCTAGGGCCTCTAGTGGTTTAAGATGGCTAAACATGAGGTGGGGTGGGTGAGGTGTGGAAGAAGGGAGTGCCTGGAGCTGAGGTCAGTGAGATACAGCCATGTATGGCTTTGGAAGCAGTAACTTGGGGTCTCATCTGGAAGGCAGTGGAAGAGTGCCTGCCCAGCATGTACAAAAGCACCCCAAGTTTCCTTTGGGAAACTCTCCACTCAGTCCGTGTGGTTTCGATGGGGCCGGGTTTGCACCCACTGCACACACACATCACAGACACCTAGAGCTGTGTGAGAGGTGGGGCTGTTGGGGATCTTTGGTTGCAAGGTAGAAAGTGTTTTTGTTTTTTAAAGAAAGGATGGGGGGGAGCTGATTGACAGGAAGAAGACTGGGGCGGCTCCAGGGCCTTGGTCGCAGACCCGATTCTCCCAGAAGGAATATGCTACAATCATGTTCATGTCTGCATTGCTGACATAAACCCAAGGAATCTGAATAACCAGACTAGAAACCTGCCCACTGTGCATCCAGAGAGTAGGGCACTTGGGTTAATAGGTCCACCATGATGACATCCCTGGGACACAATGATTCCTACCTCCCCCCCCCCCCCCCCAAATGGAGAACCTAAGAGTCGTAAGACAGCCAGGTTCTGGCTCAGCCTAAACAGTGAGGCCATCACTAGGGCTCAGTTCTGTTGCTGGGGATGAGCAGGGTCCATGGAATCCAGAGCTATGGATCAAGCACTGGGTTCTGCTGCTATTTCTAAGTAGGCATGTGGTGATGTAGGCTTGCTGGAGACAGTGGGAGCGGCCTTGGGGCCCTGAATTCATGGTTGGCGCCACACTGGGGTACCTGCCGGCTCCAACCCCTGCCCACTGCAAGCGTGCAGAGCCTGTCAGTATATGGCCAGGGCCTGGACGTGCGTCTGCTCTCCGGGCTGCGGGGTGGGTGTGTGTGGTGTCTAGACCTCAGCTGCTTGGCTGAGCATCCCGTGTGCTCGGCTGATGGTGTGCACTGGGTTTGCCTGCATATGCCAGGCCCAGAAAGCCTGTTGCTAGGTGTGCGGCGCGGCGAGCGCATTCCCTGTGCCAGGGGTGCCCGGCTCGGCAGGTGGGTGCGGATCCTCCGCCTTTGGCTCCCGGGACTGTCTCCTCCGCCGCGAGGTGTGGGGGGCAGGGGCCCGCGGCTGGCGGCCGCGCGCGCGCACGCCGGGCTCAGGACGCGCCGTGTACGCGTCCGTGCGCGCGCCCCGCGGCTCCAGCCCCTCGCTCGGAGCCGCCTTCGCTGCCACAGTCCGCTTCCCGGGGCTGCTGTCGCCTCCCTCCGGCCGGGGGCTTTGTCCGCGGGGCCCGCGCCGCTCTCCCGGAGCCAGGACGACGAGCTCGAGGAAGATGCCTGGGCCCGTGAGTACCGCGGCGGCGGCAGCGAGCCGGTGGGCAGGCAGTGAGGGCGGAAGACAGTCCCGGGGCCACCCCCCTTCCCGCGGACGGCTCGGCGCCCGGGCCCGGGTCGCCGCCTTGGACCCCGGCCCCGGCCAGCCCCTCTCCCAGCCCCCACGGCAGGGAGGGAGGGAAGGAGAGGGAGGGCGCCAGTGAGCGAGGGAGCCGGAGCGGGGCGCGAGCAGCCACTGGTTCGCTTGGAAACGGTTGTCACAGCAACGGGGTTTCGCTCCTCGGTAACGCGACTGTGGGGCGGCGACACCCTCTCCCAGCCCTCCCCCACCCCATGCGGGGCCTCAGCCCCCGGGCACAGGAGGAGAGGGGATGCGGGGACTACCCCTCTCATGGTTGGGGCGGGGGACTTCGCCCCTCTGGCCCGTTTGGGTGTGCCTGCCTCCACAACCCGTCGAGGGTGGGGGTGGGGGTGAGCGCACCTTGGAGCAAGATTTGGCTCCCACGTGGCTGCAATCGTCGCAGCGGGGCCCCTGGGGTGGCAAAGGTAGGGGGGCCCTGGCAGGAAGAGGCATGGAAGCTGGATCCGGATCCCGCCACCCCCACCTGCCTTTGAAATGGCCCAACCCGAGCTGGGTACCCCATAGATGATGTTTCTTACCAGGGGAGAGGACAGAAGCTCGAATCTCTCGTCCTCCTGGCCAGGGCATGTGCCAAATGTGGCTGGGGCCGGTGGTGGGTCTGTACTACTCATTCCAAGCCACCTTTCTGCAGGGAGGGGTGGGAGCAGCGTGTGCAGGGGCAGAGGAAAGGACTTTGCTGACCCGGGCCAGATGGGAGCACCCCAGCCCATTGTCTGGATCACAGGTGTCCCTATCTTATCTGAGCACAAAGCCCAAACTGTGCTGGGTGGCATGCAGGTTGGCCGCAGGCTGGCCAGTGCCACATGGAGATGCTCTGACCCAGGGAGCTCCTCTGGACAGAGAATGGCAGCAGAGTCAGAGGAAATGACCTCTGGCTCCCACCCAACCTCCCCTCAGTGTCAATGTGCTGGGGAGAGAAATGGCCCTCCAGCCAGCTCTCCTGGGTCTGACTCAGCAGATGCCGTCCCCTACTGACCGCAGGCCTCTACCACAACCGCCACCCCTGGCTTTCCCTTCCCACCCAGGGTGGTGTCCTGGGCACCAGAAGTGACCATTACCCTGGGCATTGAGACGTTGGCATAGATGTCCATGGATGAGTGGTGCCCTGAGCCAGGCCCAAGTCTCCTTCCCACAGACAGTAGGCCTCTGGAATGATTCACAGGCCCTTTCATTCTCTTTCTGCTTGGGGGTGAGGGCTCTGCATCCATTATTCCTAATCCTTACAACAGTTTTGCAAGGTAAGTTTATTACCCCATTGTAGCATTGAAGATTCCTGAGGCTCAGGGAGGTAGTGACTTGCCCGAGGTCACACAACCAGTCAGAGTGGAGCTAGGTTTCCAGGGCTGGTTCTGCTGGCATCACCCCTCTGCCTGCTACACATCTCTTGTGAGCCAGGCAGGAAAGAACTGTGGAGCTTTCTAGAGGAACAGCCTTAGCCTTCTTTCACATTCCTCCAGTGAGCAAATGCGGTCTTTCCTGCCTTGGTGCACCTTCTTCCAGAAATAGCCAGATTTTGCTCCCTGAGATGCTCCACAGGACTGGTCTGCTGCCAGGCTGGCTCCCACCCACCCTCCCTCCATTTTCTCTCTCTGGGGAAGACCAAGCAGTGAGGTTTGCCTCAGTATCCTGGGAATCTCCCAAGGTTCTAGTTCTTAGTTTTTGGCCTGATCACAGAGCAGCTGTGGGAGAAGGAATTTAGCAAAGAATGACCTATGTAGTGCTGGCCCTTGTGGGTGCTCAGTCTAGCTCAGTGGTTGGAGACCCAAATGCCCTGAGGGCCCAGGGTGGGGAGTGCCAGGGAGCTACTGAGCTGCAGTCAACGTCACCATGTGAGAATGTGGACTAGGTATAACCAGACTGTCCAATTTTCAAGATGAGGCAAAAATCCAGACTTTCATGTAAAAACTCCTGGTTTTTAAATGTTGGCAACTAAATATTTTTTAAAAAATTGATTGTGGACCAACAAAACACATCCATGAACCTTGTTCAGCCTGTGAGTCACAAGCTGAGACCTCTGGCCCACAGTAAAGTGATGGCACTTTTTGCCAGACCATGCCAGGCTTGTGTAGATGTAGCACCATGGTGTGGTTTCCACATATGAGCCTCTTGAGGCTGCAAGATGCTGGCATTTGGTTTGTCACATGCAGCTCCGTACTCTGGTCTTGAAGTATTTTCACCTCCCTCATCTGTTGTGTTCCTCCATTGTGCTGCCAGGCAGGCGTCATCATCCCTGTCCTGCAGGTGAAGAGTCTTCAGCTCAGCCATGAGAATAGCTGGCATAGGGTCACACGGACCCAGCAGGGCAGGGCAGGGAAGAAGCCGGATTTGAACTCAGGGCTCCCCCAACAATGCTCTGTGTGTCACACCAGGCCGCCCCTCAGAAAGAGTGGATCCTCATCTCCCCCTTCATCCCCCAATTTGTAGTCAACTCTCCTTGGAGGGACAAATCTGAGTATAGTAGATACTGACCTAAGTAAGGCCTCTGTGCCCAGAAGCCTCCTGGGGCTCCTGTCTCTGTTGTCCCATTTGCAGTTCCCCAAGCCTGGGGTTCATGGCCCAGTACCATGGTTAGGTCACAGAGATGCTGCCTACAGGTACTGGTGCCAAGCTCTAGTAGCTGGCCGAGCTGGAAAGGAGGTTGTGGCCAGCTCCATGCTTGGCTGACTTTGGCAACTGGGACAATTCCCATCATTTCTCTCTGGCCTGAGTTCATCTGTCTTGGTGTGAGAGGAGTGTAAAAATGTCACCAGTGCCTTCTTGCCAGGACAGTGGACTTTGCAGTCACTGGACTTCACAGTGTGGGCCTAAGGCAGCCCCAGCTTCTTGTCTGTAGAATGGGGATGGCAGCAGCCACCCTCTGGGTGTCACTGAGATACTGAATACAAAGAGGCTAGCAGTGAACCTGGCATGTGCAAGGGCACGCAGGACATGTTAGCAGCCTCTTTCTTTTCTTTTTTTTTTTTTGCTATAAAGCATTTTTAACTTTCTTTTTTATTGAATTATTGGAGTTACATTAGTTAATAAAATTATATAGGTTTCAAGTGTACAATTCTATAATACATCACCTGTATATGTGTTCACCATCCAAAGTCTGATCTCCTTCTACCACCTTTTATCCCCTGTTTACCCTCTTCTACTGGCCACTACCCCCTGCAGCCACCGACTTCCACCTCATCCTCACTCCTCACACACACTCGGCTCCCTCTCTCCTCTGTCCCCTGGTCTGAGTCCCTGTCCCTTCACTTGATTGGTACCTTTGGCCTCACATGCAAGGAACCTCATGACCCAGAACCCCAACTGCTTGGGGTCTCCTCTACCCACAGCAGAGAGTGGCAAATGCTTCCATGCATATTTCCTCTATGAGGACAGAGATGTATGGTCCTCAGCTTGCTTATAAAACAACCTGCAAGGACCAAGAGCTGGGTGATGGCCTCTCTCTGTGACATTTTGAGGAATGGCTCTCATTCCCCAGGAATGAATTGGATGCAGACCCAGCTCTTGAGGCATTCCTTGTCCCTACAGCTAAAAGACCAAATAGGTAACCGGACACCTCCAGTCACTCCTCCAGCAAGTGGTTTTTTAGCTACTGTGAACCAGGTGATAAGGACAGATGCAGCCTCGGTGTTGGACATAGGCCTATAGAACACTGTTATATCATTGGGCTTCTTATCCAGCCTTGGAGGTGAGGTGGCTCAGGGCTGACTTGTCCCGGGAAGTGACAAGTGAGGCCGTGAAGCTGAGTAGTGAGTGCTGGGGCAAGAACAATGAGGATGTATTACAGACCCCTTGGAGAGAGAAAGCAGAACTGTAGGCAGTGCAGAATGGAGCCCTGAGAGGTAAGGCTGAAGAGATCTTGGCTGGAGCTCATCTCAGAGGCCATGAGCTAGGTTAGTGGTTCTCAAAGTGTGTTCCCTGGACCAGCAATGCCAGCACTTGCTGGGAATTTGTTAGAATTGCAAACTCTTAGGCCCCCATCCCAGACCTGGGGGTGGAGCCCAGTACTCTGTTTTAACAAGCCCTCTATGTGGCTCTGGTGCTTACTCCAGTTTGAGAGGTTCCCATCTAACTGTGTTAAAGAGCTGGACTGTCTCCTGAGGCAGTGGGGAGTTGTTGGAGGGTTCAGGCCAGAGAGGGCCCTGGGAAAATGGGCAATGTGGAGAGTGGGCAGGCTGGGCAGGAACACAGCACAGAAGTAGAGACCATGGTAATAGGGGCCTACGTGAGAGATGCTGGTAGCCTGGCCAAGGCAGTGGCAGGGGAACCAAAGGAAGTGGACAGATGAAAACACACTACACTGAGGGTGAAAACAACAGGATTTAGTGGATAGAGTAACTGGTGGGTCCTTTGCTGAGATAAAGGACCCAGTAGCAGATCTTTGGGGTCTGAAGTTGGGAGCCGGGGTTCTTCAACCTACAGGGGTACAGTAGGTCCAGAATGAGACATCTAGGTGACCTTGGGTGTCATTTAATCTCTTTGAGCCAAGTGTTCTCATCTGTCAAATGGGAAAAGTGCTAACGGTTCTCAGGATGACTGCGAGAACGGCCTGTGGGATCCAGCCCTTGGGCAGGAACGCCTTGGGGACACTCACATCTCTGCACCCCCAGCTCAGAAGCCTTGAAAAGCACTAACATTTGTTGAGCGTCTCCAAGTCCTTTGCACAAATTAGCTCCATCTTCACCGTGGTCATTGAGGAGGACACTGAGGCGACACGGAGTTCAAGAAACTCACTGCCCTGGGTCTCTCTTTTACTCCCTCCTGTGCTGCCAGTGAGCATGTGGCCTCAGAAAACTGTGCAATCCAATGTGCTCACAAACTCTACAAATAAATCAAGATGGAATCCTAAAAAAAATGTTCAAATAACCTGCAAAAAAAGGTAAGAAACGAGAAAGAGGAAACGAAACAAATCATAAAATGACAGACTTAAGGATGAGTCCATCTGAACGCACTACTCCTAGCACAGCCAGAGGCAGCCACAGAGCAGGGATTTGGTGTGAACAGTCTGGAGAGGCTGGGGAAGGTCAGTGTGTACAAGAGGCTGCAGCAGGTCTGCTGGAAGCATGACAGCGGCCCAAGGAGCAAAGAGCTTGGGGAGCCTTTGAGCAGCGTGGCCTGGTCAGGAAGTGAATTTGGAAAGGCCTACAAGGATGTCCTGATGATGATGGATCGAGCACCTACAATGGGTGAGATGAGATGGCCTGAGAAGATACTGGGCAGGAGCCAGGCCTCAGGCAGGGTCTCACGCACTAAAACTGAGCCTTGGTGCCAGAGGGTCAGCTCAGCTGTAAGACTTCCTCTCATGGACACACAGTGGCCTCGTCTAAAATGCAGCAGTGGTTCCTGCCTCCTGACTGAGGGGCCACAATGGCACTCAGCTGGTCTTGGCCTGCCCCAGTCTGTTCTAGTGCCCAGCCAGCTGCACTGGGCTCCTGAGGGCAGGGTCTCTGTCCTTTTTTCCTGGTTAACCTGGAGCTGCCATCAATTTCTCCTCCACCATGTAGCCTTTTCCCACTCTTGAGCTGTGGGCTGAGGGCCAAAAGGGCCAGGGCCTTGATGGGAAGGAGCAGGAAGGCACATTTTGGCGACAAGCTGGCCAGTGTCCCTGTGGCTGCCAAGTCCTCATGTACAGGTGCACACGCACCTGGCTTTTCATATACAGTTCAGTTGTCATGTAGGGAAAGGTGTTTTGACACAGACTTTGCATTCAGACTTGGGCTAAATCTTAGATCCCCCCTTATTAGCTTTGTGACTTGGAGCAAGTTCATTTCCCTGTCTGAGCTGGTCTCATCTATCAGATGGACTCCCACCCCCATGAGAAAGTGCTGGTGAAGATCACACAAGATTCTGCATGAAAAGAGCCTAGAACAAGGCCTGACACACAGTAGACAGGCCTTGGTAGCTAGTTCTATTTCTAAATGCAGCTAGACATCACCTCTAGCCACAGAAGTGCCTTTTCTGACCCAGAGCTGTTCTTGCTCTGCAGGCCAAGGGGCCCCCTAGTTAGTATCAACTTCCTCAGAGCATTCCTGAAAATTCCTGTGGGCTCAGGAAAAGGAGAACAACGGATTTATTTAACTCCCAGTGACTGGCAGCATCGTGTTTTTATCAGGGCTGCGTCGCCATGGCAGCCTCATGGCAGGGCTGTGGAGGGGGTGGGTGGAACTATTGTTCCTGCCATTGTCTGTTCCGGAATGCAGGCCCAGGATAACGGGACTGGCACAGGCACCAAGTGGCACATGGCACAGGCAGCTGTTTCGTCTGACAAGAGCCCTCTTGGGGTGGCCTGTGCCCTGGCTCCCCCCCAGCGTACTGCCAGACCAGTCTGAGATGGCTTGATATGGAGCCCCCAGGTTGGGGCTCAGGCCCACCATGGCCCCCAAAGCTGGATGTGTTCCTTGGACATGTTGAGGATAGGGGTGTCCATGGGGCTCCTGGGAGAGGCCTCACAACATAGCTCAGGGAGCACTCTTCCACCCCAGGCTAGGGTGTTGTAGTCAGGCTTGGATTTAAATTACAGCACGGCCACCTGCTATCTTATACAGCTAATTGCTTCCCCCTTCCTTATCTTTAAAATAGGACTAATTACAGTTACCCCAAAGGGTGGTATATGAAAGCCCCTGAGTAAAAGGCATTCAAGAAGGGCTCGTTTCTGCTCTGCGGAGGTGATGAACAGTCGCCTGCCATCTGTCACTCTGCCGTCAGGGTCCCCTCCCACATACCTCTTAGGATGCCAGGTTCCCCTCCCAACCCTGGCTGTGGAGAGGAGTTGGGAGGAGAGGGGCCCGTCTGGAGTGATGCGGGACCAGGTGGTACTAAAGACTTTTCCTCCCCTCTGGGGAAAGGGGAAGGAATGGAGGGGAAGCGACCCAATGTCCTGGAGCTAGAAGGGCAGGGCCAAGTGGGACTAAGCAGGAGTAGGAGGTGAAGAAACTGGGATCTGGCGGATGGAGGCACATAGAAGAAAGGAAGAGGGAACAGCTCACGCTGGGAGGGTATTCGGCGCGGACAAAGGCAGATAGATGCAGCGGGGACAACCCGCCCTGAGCTCGCGCTAGAGAACGGCGACCATCGGGAGATCGCGGTGCGGGCTGGGATGTTCCATGCTTTGGGCAGCCAGGGGTGGGAGCGGGTACAAGACCTAGAGCCCCTGGGGCTGCTAGACACATGCATAGGGCTGAAGATAGGCGCCTGTGGTTGGTTGTGTGCCTCTAGGTGGGCCACCCTTTCCCCGCCGCCAAGCAACCAAGCGGGGCTCAGGGGGTGCGGGTGGCGGGCGAATCTCCCTTGCGCAGAGGCCCAGTCTGGCCTTCGCGCGCCCCCTGCTGGCCTGCGTGGAGTTCCCTCGGCTCAGCGGCAACGGCCGAATCTCAGACCCGGGAAAACCCTACCGGGGAAACCTCGAGGTGTGACGTCACCCTCGTCGGTGACGTCACCGCCCCCGGGGAGTGTGGGGGTTCCGGCAAAGGAGGCATCCCCGGGACTGCACAGGGCACCGGCAGGGAAGTCGTCGGGGGCTGCAGCGCGCCTTCACCGCGCCTTATGTCTGTCCCATAGGTCCCGCGCGGCCCCGGGTGAGGCCTGCCCGCTCGCCCGCCGGCACCATGGGAAGGAGCGGGCACCGGTACTGCTGCCCCCCGCCGGCGCGCGCAGGACTTGAGCCTCGCCGCAGGCAGCCCCCTGCCGCAGGTCCCCAAGTGACGCTGGCGGCTCTTGGGAGCGTGGCGCGGGCCCGGGGCCACGTAGAGGAGCCCAGTGTCCAGTGAAGCTGCCGAGGACCCGCCGCCCGCGCCGCCGCCATGGTTATGTCCCAGGGCACCTACACGTTCCTAACGTGCTTCGCTGGTTTCTGGCTTATCTGGGGGCTCATCGTCCTCCTGTGCTGCTTCTGCAGCTTCCTGCGCCGCCGCCTTAAACGGCGCCAGGAGGAGCGACTGCGTGAGCAGAACCTGCGCGTCCTCGAGTTGGAGCCCCTCGAGCTCGAGGGCAGCCTGGCCGGGAGCCCCCCGGGCCTCGCGCCTCCGCCACCACCGCACCGCGGCCGCCTGGAAGCGCCGGCGCACGCGCACCAACACGTGCACGTGCACCCGCTGCTGCATCACGGGCCGGCACAGCCCCACGCGCATCCGCACGCACACCACCACGCACTGCCGCACCCGCAGCCGCCGCACCTCTCCGTTCCGCCCCGGCCCTGGAGCTACCCGCGCCAAGGTAAGTGCCGACCTAGGCCGGAGCGATCGGGATGGGCGGGGCCTCGGCCGCGGGCTGACTCGTGGTCTTCCCTGGACCCGTGGCCCCAACCTAGGAGGGCACGGGCTGGGCCTGGCGTTGGCTAAGGTTTCTGCGGGAGGCTGGAGACCTGGCTAAGGTTTCTGCGGGAGGCTGGAGACTTGGCTAAAGTTTCTGCGGGAGGCTGGAGACGGGTGGTCTCACACCTTCGGACCGCTTCCCACTCCACAGCAGAATCGGACATGTCCAAGCCTCCGTGCTACGAAGAGGCGGTGCTGATGGCCGAGCCGCCGCCGCCCTACAGTGAGGTGCTCACGGACACCCGCGGCCTCTACCGCAAGATCGTCACGCCCTTTCTGAGCCGCCGCGACAGCGCAGAGAAACAGGAGCAGCCGCCGCCCAGTTATAAGCCGCTGTTCCTGGACCGAGGCTACACGTCGGCGCTGCACCTGCCCAGCGCCCCGCGGCCCGCGGCGCCCTGCCCTGCGCTCTGCCTGCAGGCGGACCGAGGCCGCCGGGTCTTCCCCAGCTGGACCGACTCGGAGCTCAGCAGCCGCGAGCCGCTGGAGCCCGGAGCTTGGCGCCTGCCGGTCTCCATCCCCTTGTTTGGGAGGACTACAGCCGTATAGAGGGGTGCCTGGCGACCCGAGCCCCAACAGTAGACTCCTGGCCTGACTGAGAGGCTTTTTAAATACTTCCCTTGGACTGCGGGGGGTGGGAGGGATTTCTTATCCCATTTGTTACATTTTGAGGATAATAAAGGTGTGTGATCTGGTTTGGTACAAGCGGAGGGGACACCCACTGCTTGCGTCCAAGGTTCTGGTGGCCAGGTGTGCCTGGGCCTTGGCAGGAGAGCTGAGTGCGCTTTACAGCTAAGTGGCTGGAGGATGCAGAACTAAACCTGAGGTCAGCCTGCTTCCCCCAAGAGCCTCAGACCCCCTCTTCCCTGCCCATGAAATCACGGTGAGGTGCCCCTGTGGCCTTAGAGGTGGGAAAAGTTGGGGAAAGGGGTCAAGGGCAGGCGGCCCAGCAGCAGGCCCAAAGGGATCTGGATTTCTTTATTAACAGACATGAGCACGACCCGTTACAGAAGTTTGTGCTTTCCAAAAAACAGTTACTGAATGTGAAAAAGGGACCCAAGCAAAGAAGGGAGTTGGGGAGGGGCCACCCAAGCCCTGGGTCCCACCCATAGCCCTGACCTGAATCGGGCCTAAGGCCTCCAGCCTGGGACCCGCCCAGCAGGAGGAGGCAGGAAAGGGCTGGGAAGCTGAGCCGCCCCAGCTGGGCCTGCTACTTCCTTAGGGCCAGGTGGGTAGAGGTCAAGAGACGGGCAGGGAGGGGGTCCCAGGGAGCCAGAGCCCGCGAGCCATTTATTGCCATGTTTTCAAATTCGTGCAAAATATCTGAAGCCCTGGACAAAGAATACAAAGTGATATTTTTCCAAGAAACATAAAACTAGGAAAAGATGTGGGGGACATTTTCCCACCAGAGCTCCCCCCTCACCAGGCCCCAAACAGGGTGAGGCCTCCACCCTGGCCAGCTGAGTGAGCAGGGAGGGCTAAGCGCTACAATCTGGACCGGGTGGGGAGGGGATGGAATTTGCAACAACATTTCAACTACCAACGGGAGGAAAACCAGTCAACTGTACAAGTCTCCTATCAACTTTTTTTTAAAAAAAGAAAGAAAAGCTGTAAAAGTCAGGCCCTTTGGGCAAGGAAGCGGCCAAGTCCCCGGACAGGGCCGGGATCGAGTGGGTGCCAGGCGGAGCGTCTTCGAGTACAGGCGCAGCGGGCCATCTGGGCAGAGGCCAGCGCAGGTGGGTGGTCTTGGCAAGGACAGCCTGAGGGTGGGCGCCACTGCTAATCGCCACCCTCGAAGCCCTCCTCCTCTTCCGGGACTGGGTCTGCATCCCAGCAGGTGATGTCAATTTCTATGGTGTTGGGAAAAGAGGGCAGTTAAGGAAATGGCCAGCAGACCCACGGCTGTAGCCCCCTGGGCACTGTGCCCGCCCACACTTAAACCCAGCATCCCCATCCTAATTCTGACCCACCATCCATACCCACACTACCTGGAGGCTTATTGTAGAACACAGGAGGCGGAGCCTTTGCACACAGATCTTCTGATTGGGCGAACTCCTCCTCCTGTGATTGGCTGAAGTACCCCTCACTGGCCTGCGAGGAGGAAAGCACCGGGTTACGGTGGCCCCACCCTGCAAGACTAGGGCTGACCTACCAGGCCTGAGACAGTTTCTCCAGCAACCAGTGATTCCATCCATGGTTACCAAGAAAACAGACACCTGACTTGGGAACAAAAGCAGAGCTGGCCCAGGGAAGGCGAATGGAATACAGCTTCCTCCTAATAATGTGGGTCACAGAGAAAGGGGTACTGCTGCAAGCCTAAAACACTCAGGGTCAGCCCCCTTCTCAAGCCCTGACTTCCAACCCTACCACCAGGCTGCCCTGCCCTACCTGAGTCCCCTCCTTCTGTGTGGTCTCGCCATTGGTCAGTAGGTGGGGCTCCGGCTCGGGCTCCGGCTCCGGCTCCTGATCCAGCTCCTCTAGAGCAGAGGGTGGAGTAGGGGCCTGGGGAGCAGCCAGGGGCACCCCTTCTACTTCCTCCTCTGGGTCACAGAAGGTGGCTGGTGGCTCAGGCAGCTCATCAAAATTGAGGAGACTGGCACAGACTTCACCTGCTGGTGGCAGTGGCTCCTGAGCCCCCTCATCCAGCAGGGGCACCTCCGCCAGAGTGACCTCGGCACCTGAGGGTGCTGTCAGAGCGCTAGGCTCAGCCTGGGGTGCCGAGGCACCATCCCCGTTGTCAGGCCATAGGTCAATGAGGCTGGCAGTGGCAGGGGCGACAGTGTTGGCAACAGCGGTGTCAGCAGCAGCAACGCCATCGGTTTCAATGGCAGCAGCTGCCAGGGTGTCGGCTGCAGTGGTGTTGGCTATGGCAGGCTCTAGAGGGGCAGCCAGGACAGCCTGCTCAGGAGCCACCATGAACATAAAGTCCTCTATGGGGCTGCCTTGCCCCTGGGGAGGCCCCCGTGCCTGCGGGGACTCCTCCACGGGGCCAGCCCAGGCCTCAGGGGCTGCAGCTCTGGCCTCCTTGCTGGTCCCTTCGCCCTCCAGGCCGGGGCCAGGCTCCTGGGTCTCTGTTACAGAACAAATGGAGGAGACAGATGTGACCAGCTCCATCAGCGAAGGCCTGGACAAGCACACTACCTACCCTGTCGTGCACTGAAAATCTGACGACCTCCTGGAAAGAAGGCCTCTATTAATAGCTCCATGCAGAGCACCCTCCAGCACCCACTGGGTTCTGCTGCCCCTTTACCGAGTGTCTGCAAGCCACTCAGCAGCCTTGGGAGGAAGGCCTGGGTCCTACTCCATGGAGAGACACGGAGGCTCAGCGGGTAGGTCTGACTGCCACACCAGGCTCCTCCCTGCCACAGCCACCTCCAGGGCAGTACAGTTTGGGTGATGGGTGGCCCAGGCGCCTGGGGAGTTGTTACCATGGTCGCCTGGGTTTTTCAGCACAGGGACTGGTGAGAGGCCCAGGACAGCTCGGGCCCCTCACTTACCTTGGGTTTGTGGAGGTGGTGGTGGTGGTGGTGGAGGCTGAGAGGACGTGACCTCATCCAGGGCCCGCTCGATCTGCTCAGAGACAGGGGTGGAGGCTGTGCTGGAGTCAGATGGGCTCCGGGTGGGGATGGGGGTGGGTGCCATCCTCCGGTGGCTGTCCAGGTGGCTGCCTGTGGAACAAACCCCCACGGTTAATGAGGGCCAAGAAGCCAGGTGGGACCAGGATTGTACACCTCAGGGCCTGGCCAGCATCTCTTCTCTGGAGTCTGGGTGGGGGGCTGGGAGCTCCCCAGGCTCCCCAGGGTCCAGACCACAACTCCAGACCCTATAAGCCAGGCCCCTGGGGGTCAGTGCCCCTTCAGGGCCAGGGAAAAGAGGCAGGCAGTACCTGCTCTGGGGACAAACACCAGAGATCAGTGGTCAGGCTGGGGAGTAAGGGCAGGGGTGCTGCTGGGAAGTGGGGCCCTTCTTACCCCCCTGCCGAGGCCTGGGGCTGCTACCTACATGGGAGGGAGGAAGAGAGGTTTGGGGTGCGGTGACAGGTGATATAGGGAAAGGGAGTCCGTGGAGGGGAGGAGGAGGAAGAGGAGGAGGAGGAAGGCCCACTGTCTGATGCCTTTATGAAAGGGCAGTACGGACGACCTGCCGAGAGAGACAGACAGAGAGAGAGACAGAGGACAAGAGAGGGTCAGTCTCCCCCACCCCCGCCCCAAGGCCTCACCCACCCCCAGAGCTGGCCCTGGATATCCAAGCTGCCTTTGGCCAGGGCGCACATTCAGCCAAGCTGGGCTACAGCCTCAAGCACCAGCCACAAAAAGCAAGGAGCCTGCCCAACACAGCCAGCCTCTGCAAAACACACACCCATGGACAGCCTGCCCCACCCCCGAAACCCCAGCACAGGCCAAGCACACACAGGGTCAAACACTCAGACCAGCAGACAGAGCAGAAGGGTGCTTCTGGGGAGGCAGAAGCTACAATGAGAACCCTGACCGGGATCCTGGGTGCAGGCTCCAGGGCTGCCTCACATGCACCACAGCCCTCAGGCTGGACCTGGTTTAACCCCAGCAGGGCCACTCCCTACGGCCAGGGGCGTGCCTTAGCCCATGCCAGAGCTGCCTAGATGGCCTCTAGCACTGCCCACTGCTCAGCCAAAGCCCAACATTGACCATCACCTCCCCAGCCTTCTCAGTCCTGCCACCTGGGAGGCAGTGGGTGGGAGCACGCTTGATGAACAACCTTGCCTTCTCCAAGGGTCCTTGGGCAAGGCTTCTCTTCCAGAAAATAGTGTCAAAGAGGCTCAGGGCCAAAACCTGAGTGGGGGTCAGGTGGGGGTGGGACCTGGGACTACCTGGTCTATGATTGAAGGGCGAGGGTACATCGCAGCTGCCCACAGAGGCCGATGCGACTCGTTCCTGCTGCTTGAAGAACTCCCGTGGGTTGTCGGGCCGCTGGGCAATAATGGCCGCTGCCTCCTGGGGGCACAAGGGAAGGGTCAGAGACAGGCTGGCCAGACTGCGGCACTCCCTGATGGACTCACCTGCCCTGAACCCCAGCTCTCACCTCTACCTCCGATTCTGACTTCTTCATCTGGGTCTCTTCCTCTTCATCCCTCCGGTCACCCTGGGGGAAAAAGGGACAGTGTCCTGGGCACCCCCACCAGGAGCTCTAGCCCCACGTTTCCTCCATAATCTGGCAGGAAGAGGCTTGCAGGTGGCACCTCTGCTCCCTTTACCACCATCACACAGCTCCTTCTCTCCATCCACAAGGCCCTCAGCCACCTCATCTCCAGCCTGGACAGATGCCTGGGCACCCAGCTCAGCTCCTCCTGCTCCTTCACCCCAGATCCCCAGTCTTCCAGGAGCACTCCCTGCTTTGCAGCCAACTTTTTTCAAACCTCCTACCCCAGTATCTAGCCAATAGCGCCGTCTGGATTTCAGCCTCGTGACTGAGGCTTCCTCATTAACCTCCCTCCACCCCTGACTTGGCCCACATTTCCCTTCCCCTGCCTGACCTCATCCCTGTCACCTCCCCACCAG
This sequence comes from Myotis daubentonii, assembly GCF_963259705.1. Classification (NCBI taxonomy): domain Eukaryota; kingdom Metazoa; phylum Chordata; class Mammalia; order Chiroptera; family Vespertilionidae; genus Myotis; species Myotis daubentonii. The sequence goes on along the minus strand of NC_081844.1, from coordinate 73,325,484 downwards.
CCCCCTTATACCCTGACCTGCCCACACTCCCTGAGATGTAGACCTAGCGTCCTCAGCATGACATAATAGTTGTCATCCCTGGAACATGCATGCCATTTACCACTTGGTATGGGAGATGAACCTCTCTCCTCAGACGCCCAGCCCCCACCCCAGGTCCAACTCTTCCTGCTTCTGGCCTCAGCTTGGGCACTGCCTCCTGGGGAAGAGGTCCGTGGCCCATTCAGGTCCTTTCCTTCTTTGGGTCCCCACCAGGTGTTCTAAGCACACACCACAGGTTACACTGTGTCGGAAACCTCCTGTTTCTGGGGTCAAGTCCCCTACCCTTTGCGGGTGACACAGGATGAGAACTCAGGTCTCTGTGTGTGGCCAGCATGAGGTGGAGTTGGCACATGTCTGCTCAGTTGAATTCACTACACCAAAGCCTCTTCATAGTGCCCCCTGCTGCTCCTGTGGCAAATGGGGCAGGAGGGACTGAGGGGGGACAAAGAGCGGCAGGTGCGGTGGTGAAGCAGCCGGGCTCCTGGTTTTGAGCACATGCATAACCAATAGGGTGCATTAGAATGCCCTTCAGTGTCCCCCTTCAAGAGGGATGTCACTCAAAACTTCGTGACTTCCAGAATGAAGTCTAGACTCCTCTACCTTCCCCAGTTCCCCTGCTCCTCAGCCCACTGGGCTCCAGTCATTCTCCTTGCCTTCCCATAATGAATACCCAACCAGCTTTTGCGGATACTCTGTCCCTGCCAGTATAACCTCCCTAGGTTCCTCTGCTTCGTTTGGGAAAAAAAAAAAAAAAAAAAAAGACCAGAGTTGGTTTCCCACCTACCAACGACGTGAAAAACACCGAGACAAGTTAGGGCTGTGGGCAGGAAGAAGCCGCTGCGCCTGAGCATCTGCAGATACACAGGAGCTCCCGGCAGCCCAGGCACAGAGGGAACTCAGGCAAGAAATGCAAGTCTTATCAGAAGAGAGGAAGCATTTTATAGTTCTAAATTCCAAAGTTCCTCACATGGGATCTTCCTAGAGGACCTGAACTTGTAAGGCCACTACACTGACCTGTCAGAACAGCCACTGTCACTATCACAGGAGCCACACATGAAGGGGTCAGATGGGACTATCAAATAATGGTGCAAGTTCCTTAAGATTGTGCCTCAAATGTTGATAATTAGTGCAAGATAAGTGATCAGCTCAGAGGGGACACTATGCTATTCTTCCTACTTTGTGGGTGTGAAATTTCCTATAAAAAGAAGCTTTTTCAAAAAAAGCCCTTGCTCTGAATGGACAAACTAAATGTGGTATATACAGTGGAATATTATTAGCCTTAAAAAGGAAGGAGACATTCTGACACATGGATGAACCATGAAGAAATTATATCGAGTGAAATAAGCCAGTCACCAAAGGAAAAATTCTGTATGATTCCACTCACGTGAGATACCTAGAAAAGTCAAATGCATAGAGACAAAGTAGATTGCTAGAGGCTAGGGGGAGGGGAGAATGGGGAGTTAGTGTTTAATGAGTACAGAGTTTAAGAATGGGAAGGTGAAAAAAATTCTGGAGATAAACCGTAGTGATGCTTGTACAACGTGAATGTATTTAATGCCACTAAACTGTATATTTAAAAACGGCTAAGATGTTACATGTCATGTTATGTGTATTTTAAAAATAAAATCTTCGGTTAATTTCATCTTGTTCATCTTCACCACCATATTTTTAACACCTGGCACAGGCAGGTGGTGGCAAGGGTTTGTTGAATGAATGAGGCTGGAGCTTACCAACTACACATTACCTCCACCCATCCAGAGGCTGGCGGGATTGGTGACCTATGAGAGCCACTTAATGCCAATGCCTGCAGGGTGTCCTGCCCCCTCCCTCCCAGTCTTCTCCTGTGGATGTGGCACTGAAGCTCCTTTGGGTCCCCAAGGCCCAACATCTGCCCATCATAGTCCCAACCCAGACAAGTACCCCCCACCTCCCGTCCTGAACTATATCGCACCACTGGATGACCTTAATTCAAAGCATGAGGATTTTCAAAGGGCCAATCCACAGGCCCTATGGGACACCCCAATGTTTGAAGGTTCAGACAGCATCGCTGGAACAAGGGGCTGTTCTGAAGGAGACACTGCACACACAGTGTATCGCTCAGAGCACCAGCCAGATTCATTTGTGTGGCTCTTCAGCATTAGTGTTGGGGGACCAGGTCTGCAGCCCTACGTGCAGAAAGCATGTCTAATCCATCTGAGCCCCTCAAGCCAGGCAAGGGAGCCTGGTCAGTGAGGGTCTGGGTCAAGATAGATTTTCCTCTTTCAGACTAAAGTAGAAGCTTCTCCAAGCTTTACTCAGCTCCGGGCCAGACCCCACGTGATTGAGTGGCAGATCTGACCCTTCACGGCAGCCCATGGAGCAGGACCCAGAACACCCAGCACTGTCTCCCCAAGAGGCCCGGGAGCACAGGGCCCACCCTCATCTCCCTGACCAGGAGGCTGGAAGCCCTGGTTAAGAACTTACAAAGATGGACTGCTCATTTAACCGCCTCTTGGCCTCCTCAGCTTCTAAAGTCTGCTGTTTCCTCCTGAAATGATAAGTGAGCCTAAGTGGGCATGCACCCTTACGGAGGGCCCACAAGGACCTGCCTGTGGCAGGGCGGGGCCTGCAGCAGGGCGGGGCTGGGCACACCTGTGCTCTTCAATCTGCTGTTCCCTCTCTCTGTAGCGCCGTTCCCGCTCCTCCTGCTCTTGCCGCTCCTGCTCCATCCGCTCCTGCTCAAATCTGAGCCTCTCATCCAGGGCTTTCTTCCGCTCCTCCTCCTTCCTCAGCTCCTCCTCCTTCTGCAGCCGCCCGTGCCAAGGCAGTGAAGACCCTGAGCCTGGGGTCCCCCTGTCCCACCAGGCCATCCCCAACCCAGGGCCAGTGAGGTCTGGGTTCTGAGAAAACATGAGTCCCCCGGGCATAAGTCTCACTCTTTCAGTTGGGGGAGCACACGGGATGGGACACACTATTGATGGGGGACTTGAGGAGAGAATCCCAGGGCTACCCCATGGGGTCGGGTCAGCTCAGCCTGCAGGCTGGGGTTGGGGTCCACACCTTAGCCTGCTCCCAGAACTGCTCACGGTTAATCCGCTTCATCTCCACAGCTGCGTCAGTCTTCTGGTAGGTGGTGCCCTGCAGAGTCACAGGGCCTGGTATGAGCTCCGAGAGCAGGCTGAGAGCTCCCAGAGTTCCTACCAGAAAAGGCTGAGGACTGAGAGGGCGGGAGGAGGAGAGCCCTGGGCAGGGCCAGCTGGCCTCAGGCACACTGACCACCGGCTCAGCATTCTCATCCTCACGCAGCCGCAGCCGGTGCAGCACAGGGCTGGAGAGCCGTGCCAGACCGTTGGAAAGCCGCTGCCCAATGGCGCCCGCATCTATGTCTTCCACGCTGCTGGCATTCACAATCACATCGACGCCCTGCAGCAAGAAGGTGTGTTCAGGCAGTATGGCTCCCTCCCATCACCACCATCAGCACACAGACCCTGGGTAGCCGGTCCCACCCCGACTCGCACCTGGAAGAATTCAGCCACCTTAGCCACATGGCTGGCACAAGCACATTTTCGGGCATCAGGCACATCTTCACCAACCTGCAAAGTAGCCAACAAAGAGGGGGTTGAGAAAGGACAAGAAAGGACAAGGAGGGCTGGGCTCTCTTCCCAGGGGTAGAGTGGGGTTCCCTCCAGAGGTGTCAGAGGGTGGAGGGTAACTGTTCCGGGGTCTCAGCTCCCTTCCCAGCCCACAGCTGCATACCCAGTTGATGAGCACGTATTTTGGCAGCGCAGCCTGGGAGTCCTTGACGCTGCAGAAGCCGTACATCACCTTCTGGTTTTCAAAATGGCCTGAGAGTTCCTGCAAGCCCCCGTCTGGAGGAATTAGGAGGCATCAGGACTCCCATCTCCTAACCCTTACCCCACCGAGGGCCTGGAACCCAAAGGAAAGGCTCCATTTGTGGGCTCTGCAGGCACAGCCCCTCCCCCCTCTTCCCTCCCAGAGCTCTGTGTTGGTGTGAGAATGAGTGGCAGGCAGGCACTGGCTTTGCCTCTGAGTCCCCAAGGCCTGATTTGGGGTAGGACTGAGGAAATGCTTGTTCTTCACACATCCTCATGACATACTAGTAACTGGTGAGGTAAAAGAAAGCCTTTGGGCTCTAGAGAAAGTGAGGGCGATCCGGGCCATCCCTACCAGGTCCCCTCCCCATAGCTGGGGACTTGGGCTGTGTGACTCCTCCTCTCTGAGGCTGTCTACTCCTTATCAAATAGGAAACAGGCTGCCTCCCTCCCACCCTGGGGAGCTGAGGGATGATCAGGAAGGACACCTGCCGGACAAGTGTGGGTCTGCTGGATGCAGGCAAGGAGGTGACCAGGCGCCAGGTGACCTACAGCCAAGCGGGCGGGGAAGAAAACAACCAGAGGAGCGGGGAGGAAGGGCTGAGAGAAGGCAAAGGAATGGCTGGAATTCTTACCTCCCGATGCTGCAAGCTTGAGGTCATCTGAGCCATCCTCATATGTGTACAGAGCCCTGGGGAGAGGGAGTGGTGGTTCTTAGAACTGTCAAGGCCCAGGCTGCCAATTTTGGGTGGGGACAGCTCTAGGGAGGAGGAGGAGGGACACAGAAGGGGCAGGACAGGAAGGGGGCTCTGCCCCAGCACTCACTGCCTGACAATAGGGCTAGGAACCATTTCTGGAGGGGGGACGCCCTGAGACCTGGTAGAGGGGCGCCTGGGTTAGGTGGGGAATAAACAATGGGGGTCGGGTAGAAATCACTGTCCATGCGTCACGTCCTGGGAGCTCTGGTCCTGGCAGCCTACAACTCAGCCAGCGGGTGTGACATGGAGATTCCAAGGCGATGGTTCCTTGGTTACTGTTCCCTGGCTACCATGCTCCTCATCCCCCATTGGCTGTTGCCAGGCGTGTGTCTGGGTACCCACGGCCCCTCCCCTCACAGCAGGAGAAGGGGAGGAGAAAGAACCTGGTGCTCACTCTGATCAGGGCATCCCCTGGTAACCATGGCAACCCAGCGACTGGCACATGCCGGGCCCACTCCAACTGCAGTCTCCTCAACACAAAGGACCCCAGGGACACACCCTCAGCCTTGCTCGCTGCCTCACTGAAACGTGGATGCGGTCACCCAGATCCCTCTTGCCCAGACCGCCCGGTGATTTTGCTCTTCCTGGTCTTCCAGCCCCTAGGCCACCTCTGCTGCCGCTGAGGCCCGGGCCTCCTGGGACTGCCAGCCTCTCCTTTAGCCTTAGCTTCACCAGAAAGCTGACTGAGCAGCCTTCCTAGCTTTTTTCCTCTCTCCTAGCTTTTCCTCCCAAGTGGCAGTGGCACAGCATCCACTTCACAGAAGGGAAGGCAGAGATGTCTGCTCCTGAGGACCCCCTTGGGGAGAACAGGCCTGGGGCAAGGAAGGGCCTTGTTCCAGAGGCTCCAGAGGGCTCAGTCCCTTCCCCATTTCCCTATTGCCAAGGCAGAAGGCAGGGGACTGGGAGGGTGGTGGGAGCACAAGCGGTCTGGACAAGAGAAAGGGAGAGTCAGTGGGGACAACGGGGAGAGGCGGAAGAAAGAGAAGACAAAAAGAAAGGGATAAAGAGGAAATGAAGGAGAGAGGAAGGGAAGGGAAAGAAAAAGAAGGGAGAGAGGGAGGAAGCAGGAGAGCAAAAAGGAGGGCCTGCACAAGTCACTGCTAAGGACACACACACACACCCCAATTCCCAGGATCCCTCCCTCATGAAAGGGACACAGGTGGGCTGTGAGGCGGGGAGCTCTTGCTCCAACTGTTGCCCGGGCCCCCTTGCTGGCAGCTGCTTCCCAGAACAGCTGTCCCACCACCTGTCCGGCTGCCCTAACCCACCACTGGGAACAAAGGGCCCTCAGAGAAGCAGGGTCTGTCCTTCCCAATTCCACAGATGAGAAACTGAGGCAGAACTCCGAGACCCTGGTCCCCAGACACTGCCTTAGGCAGCATACTGCCCAGGGATGAATGTCAGCCTCTCGAAGGCTCTGTGGGCCCTTGCTACTCCCAGGAACGCCTGCCCTGCCCCTTCCGTCCTCAGTCCTTGCCTACCTACTCTCAGGCATCTTTCTCACTCCGGCCACAGCCCTGATCAGGCAGAAACCACATCTACGTTCAAGGGCTTCAACAGGCCTTCGGTCCTGGGCTCTACCCACCTGCCCTTCCAGCTGGACCTCTGCATCCACACCACACGCCTGGGTTAACCTCAATGGCTCCCTGATGCCGAACGCAGTTCTGAATATTTCCCACTCTGGAGACTGTGTGTACACGGTTCCCTTCGCAGGAAGGCTAGGTCTGTTTCTCCACCCATGCCCACCCTTGGCAGAAATCCCTCGGGGTCCTGATGCCAGATCGCCAGGAAGCTGTGCGCCGCCCCACACCACTTAGCACATCCCAGCAGGGATGGAAGAGGCATCTGAGCCCGCCCCAGATCTCACTACACCAGTGCTTCTCACATACATCAGAGGCAGCCTGGGCCCGGACAGCACAAGCAATCAGGAGTGGGGGAACCGGGACTCTACACATCTCACCAGCTCCAGCCCCTGGTGACAGACATTGCCTTGAACCTAAGCTTCGTGAAGGCGGATATCTGACTCAGTCAGCCAACACACTTCACTCTCTGGGTTCAGGATCCAGCACACAATAGCACCAGTAGGTATTTGTAATATTGACACAAGCTCTGAGAAACCATCTAGGCCAGAGAAACTGGAATGAGGTAGGACCCGGAATATGGCAGCTCCAAGGAGAAATGCTGGGGTCAGCTGAGGCGAGAGGCTGAGGGCAGGCAGAGCCCTCAAGACAATGGCACTCTCAGATATTAGAGATGGAAGAGCCCTGGATGTCCCAGGTATGGTTGAGCCCAATTCCCTCTTCTTCTTTTCTTTTGTTTCTTCTTCTTATTTTTTTTAAAGTTTTTATTGAGTTGGGAGAGAGAGGAAGGGAGAGGGAGAGAAACATTGATGAGAGTGGAGCACTGATCGGCTGCCTCCTGCATGCCCCCTACTGGGGATGGCGCCTGCAACGGAGCATGAACCCCAATGGGGAATCGGTGCATGGGAAGGCACTCAACCAACTCACTACACTAGCCAGGGGCCCCTCTTCTATTTTCAAGAGGATCAGAGAGGAATGAATTCTTGTGTGGTCACACTGAGTCATGTCACATCCAGGGCAACACTGGCTCTTCCTGGGTCCCCTGTCCCCGTGACTGGGCAGTGGTCCATTTCAAAAGAAGTGAGCTCGCCCCACCACCCTCACCACTCAGAGGCCAGGAAAGGGAGAATAATGACAAGCCCCCTTTCCCCAGGCAGCAGTTTTATCCAAGACACCTTCCTCTGGCCTCTGAGTACAGGTTCTGCTCCTAAGTCCTGAGACCCCACTGTATCCCTAGCTCAATGCCGGCAGCTGGGGGCATTCATGCCCCCCCCCCACACACACTGTAGGATGTCATTTCCACCCCTTTTTACAAAATGCTATCTAGGCCCTTGGGAGTGAACAAATGTGTGCACATGCAAGGGTACATGTGTGCATCTGTGTGTCCCACACAAAACCCAGATGGGAAGTGACGCACGCCAGTGATGAATAACTAGTTTTGGCCACATGGATACTGTTCGGTGACGGGAGCTCAGGGCTCTACTGAGCAGGAGGTGGGCCAGCAGTGGTTTGTGGTCCTGCACTGGGCCCCCAGAGTTCTGCTTTTGGGAGGTTAGGGGCAGTGATATGGTGGTAGACAGTACCCCTAGACTGAGGGCGAGGGGGGCATTCTGAGATGGACCACGCCCCTCCCCAGGCAGGGCCCATAATATCCCAAGGCCAGTTCCTCCACCAGGCCAAGCTGGCCACTTGCCCTGAACTCCTCCCATGATCTCAGCCCCCAGGAGCAGGGCTGGGACAACGGGCTGGCCGGCTACCCACTTATGCTGGCCTATGCTGGCCTCTCCTATGACTGACCTACAGAACATGGGAGCTTGTCTCCCGAGTCCATCTCTCCAGGCAGGCCTGGCTACCGGCCAGTGCTGCAGTGCTGTGGCATGGACGCCTGGCCACTCGTCCCCTCCTCCGGCCCCCAGGTCAGTATTCCTACCGGAATGCCCTCCCTACTTGGGTAAAGCCAGCCAAGTGAGGTCCCTCAGGCCTGCCCTCACTCCGTGCCTTGGTATCCTGCCGGCCAGCGGGAGTAGAGGTCTGGGAACAGAATGAGCACCTCACCCAAGAGATGAGTATTTGGGGGTGAATGATTCCGGAATGGGGCAGTGTGGAACCCCTTGGCTTTCTTTCCACCCAGAGCAGGTGGTCCACCCCGCCCAGCTCAAGCTGGAGACAATAGCTGTGGACGGGGAGAGGGCAATCCCGCTCCTCCCCCACCAGGGAGCTGAGAGCCCCTTGCACTGGCCGCGGGGCCAAGGGTTCAGATCTGCTCAGCTCCTCATCCCTTCCTGGGGGCTCCCTCCAGGCTTGTGCGCCTGAGGGCTTCCTCCCAGGGTCCCCAGACGGCCCTCTCGGCAGGCAGTTCGGCCCCCTTGGCATCTCCCAGTCCAGCTGCCCGATCCCTGAAATCCCTTCACCCTGCCCCCTCCGCGGCCCCGGAGAACGGGAGTCCCTGGGCTGTTGCCATGTGGCCATGAACATCTTTCCATCACACCCCAACTCCGAGAGGCCCCCCCGGTGGGCGGGGCACCGGCCCCTAGCCCTCTCCGCTCCTCCCCCGCCCCAGCGTTCCTTTGTGCTGCGGCCATCCGTCCGGGCTGGGCAGGGCAGGGCAGGCTGAGCTGGCTCCGCTAGCTGGGTCCCCGCCCCGTCCCCGCCCGGCCCGTGCCCGCTCGAAGGTAGCGAAGGTGCCCTTGGCCGGCCTTGCACACCTGTCCCCCGGGCCCGGGCCGGGGGATGGGCTCCTGCCGGGCCACGAGCCCGGGCCACACGTCCGGACCCCGCGTCTCTCCGGCCCGCGTCCGGCCACCTCTCCCACACCGCTCCGGGGGCGGCCTCGGGCGCTCGGGGCCGGCAGCGCCCCGTCGGGACCCCCGGCCCCTCCCCCGGCGCGCACAAAGGCAGCCCCTTTCGGAGCTCCCGGGCCGCTGCACCATTTCGGGGTCGCCCCCACCTTTCCCGCAGCCGAGCGGCGGGCAGATGGAAACAAAGGCGCGGCGGCGCGGGGACAAAGGGGCCGGCGGGGGCGGGGGCGGGGGGCTCACCAGTCGGCTGCGCTCTCCTCCCGGATCACCTCCTCGTACGCCGCCAGCAGCTCCAGGCGGTGGCCGCTGAAGCTGACGCCGGCCATGCTGCGGGGCGGACTGAGGCCGAACGACAGATGCACAGACGGACAGACAGAGGAGGAGGGAGGGGAGGAGGGAGTCACCGCCGTCGCCGCCTCGGAGCCTCTGCAGCGCTGCGAGCGGAGAGAGCCAGCGGCCGGGGGAAGGGAGCCGGCCGGCGGGGGGCGGGGGGCGCTGGCTCCGCCCGGCTTGTCCCTCCGCCTCGGTCCTAGCGCCGCCCCGGCCCGGCCCAGGGGGAGGTCCGCCCCCCCTTCCCGGCCTGCCTCGGGCGCCCCCGCGCCCCTCACCCAGCGCCCTTGCGCCCGCGCAGATCTGCCCCTCCGCTCTCCAGGCCTGTCCCACCCGCGTCCCAAACCCTCACCTCCCGTGGCCCCAGCCCAGGTGCTCACTCTCTGCCCCAGCCCCAGCCCCAGCCTCACCAACTCAGTTTCATTCTTATCAGCTCCCGGTCCCAATCCCACATCCACTCACTTCAAGCCGGCCCAGACCCATCCCTTGCTTAATTTCTCTCTATCCGGGCCTCATCCCCATCCCTGCTCCACCCCTACCCCCAGCCCCCAGCCACAAAGCACACACCCCCATCTGCTACCCAGCCCCACCTCTAAAAGGCCCATTCCTAGTCCACCACGGTCACTATCCATTGCCATCTGCATCCCAACCCCAAATCCAGCCCCATTTCTTCCCATCCCAGCAGCTCCAGCCTCATTCCCAACTCCACGCTTAACATGCACCTCCCCCCCTCCCCCAATTCACGAATCCCCATTCCTAGCTGCACCCTCCTCAGTCCAGCCTATCCTGTTCCCATTCTGATCCCAGTTCCCAAACACACCCCTCCATCCCGGCCTCCTTGACCATTCCCAGCCCCCGCTCACATCATTACCCCAGCATTGCCATCCCCTTCCACCACCTCTGCCCCACCCCTACGCGGAGCCCCCCTCCCGACCAGCTGCCTCCTGGGCCCTGGAACCAGCCAGGGAAATCCTTTGCCTTGTCCCTGAGCCTCAAGCCTCCCAGCATAGACTTCCTTCTGGAAGTAGCATCTGACTTCTGAGTTGGCCAAGAGGAGTAAGAGAGTAAGTAGCGTGTGATTGGTCTCCAGCAGCAGTTCCCAGTGCTTGAGAGAACAACCCTCTTAAAATTCAAAACATTTTCCCAGACCCCTGCCTGGGAAACTCTGTGCCCACTATGCCCATGGACCCCTGGCCCTGGCAGTTTCTCCACAGCCCACACTTGGAACAAGGTCCGAGGATTTGGGAGAGGGAGGAGACCCCCCCGCAGGACTAAAGGGAACTGGGACAAGTAGGCAGAGGGATGTTGGGCCTCAGCCTGAGGCACACAGCTGTTGAGGGATAATGTCTGCATGGGAACCCACGTCACTGCAGCACACCGCATGCCCTCGTCACTTCCCCTTCCACATGTCGCGGCTAGCCTGGCCTGGAATTTAGTCAGAGTCGCTCCCCAGGCCATAGCCAGCTAGAGGGTGTAGGGCAGGAGTCAGGGAGTAGGTGTCCTGGACAAGGAGGAAGTGTATCCCGTGCAGTAGCATCCATGGTCAGGCATCCTTGTTACATAAAATTCCTTAAGGCTGAGAGACTGAAGAAAGAGGCTGACAACTACATTATATTACGAGTTTATTAAGGGAACTTACAGATGGGATGCATCTTGGGCGGCGGCAGGATGAGGTGGGTACCCTGTGTGCCGAGGGACAGACACTAAGGGGTTACTCATACAGGAAAGGGCAGGATGGATGGGGTATTAGGGTGTGACCCTCCCCAGATAAGAGGAAAATGCTTGCTTGTGGGCAATGGTCTATTCCAGGAACCAGGACAAAGTGAAGCATAGGGGAGCGTTGATCGGACAGTCTCTGAGGGGACTCATGGGAAGTGACCTCTGTTCTGGCCCTGATCTAGCTGGTTCCAGCCTGAGGGTCCAGCAGCAGTCACCTCATTGAACAGTCAGAAAGCCAAGGGGTTCAGTGACTGATCTGGAATCGTTAGGAGGCTCCACGGGGGGCTGAGCTGGCAGGATGTGGGCCTAGAGCTGGCTGAGGGGTGTCTTTGCCAATGATGGGGAGAGCCTCCTGAGAAAAAAGCCAGCACTGAGGAAAGTCACGCAGAGAGATGAATAGAAACTCCTAATAACACCCATGGTACCAGATCCCACCAAGTCTGAAGTCATTAACCTTTTCAGTTAAATGAGATAAATTCTCCGTTTCTAATGAAACTAGTTTGAATTGCAGTTGAGAGAGTCCTTCTTGATCTACTCAGTCCCCAAGTAATGGTCACTTTTGTCCGTGGCAAGGTGAGTTGACCTTCTAGTCCAGGGGTCCTCAAACTTTTTAAACAGGGGGCCAGTTCACTGTCCCTCAGACCGTTGGAGGGCCGGACTATAGTTTAAAAAAAAACTATGGCCAAAACCGGTTTGGCTCGGTGGATGGAGCGTCGGGCTGCGGACTGAAGGGTCCCAGGTTCGATTCCGGTCAAGGGCATGTACCTGGGTTGCGGGCACATCCCCAGTAGGAGATGTGCTGGAGGCAGCTGATCGATGTTTCTCTCTCATCGATGTTTCTAACTCTCTATCTCTCTCCCTTCCTCTCTGTAAAAAATCATTAAAATATATTTAAAAAAAAAAAAAAACTATGAACAAATTCCTATGCACACTGCACATATCTTATTTTGAAGTAAAAAAACAAAACGGGAACAAATACAATATTTGTGTTTGCATGTGGCCCGCGGGCCGTAGTTTGAGGACCCCTGTCCCCCAGGCTTTGATTGGCACCCAGGCTCGTCCTGGTGCCCCCCCTGAGCACTCTGTAGAGACCCCACTGCACAATGGCCCCATCTCCCAAGTTCTCCTCAGGCTCCCAGCAAGCTGCTTGTCCTCTCAGCTCCCCTGGAACTCTACACGCGCCCCCCTCCCCCCCTGCACCACCACCAACTGGGGAGGAGCCCCACCTCCACTCTCAGGGTTGGCTTTGGACTCAGTGTGGCTGCTGCGCCCCTTAGCCCACGGCCTCAGCTCCCTTCCCGTCGCATGGCCGCATGGAGGGCTCCTTGGGGCTGTGTGCATCTGTGTGTGTTCCAAGGCCGGCGGTACTGAGACAGCACCAGTCACCAGTTCCTGCCTCTGTTCTCTGCACCTGGTGAAACAGTTGCTTGCCCTCCACTGCCTCTCCCTGCTGACTTCAAATGCACTCCAGCCGCTCAGAGCTGGAAAAAGCCTCTCTCCTGCTGGCTGTCTTTCCAGTTCCCACTCAGACCCCGCCCTGGGCTCTGCCCCCTCAGCTGGGGAGACTGATCCCCAAGGGTGCTAATGGCCCCCCTGCCTGACGCCGGGACATTTCCCAGTCACCACCGCCCAGCCTGCACCCAGCTTTGGAACACCGTGATCCCTGCGATTCTGTGGGGACAGGCTGAGGTGCAGTGCGGAGCAGACCCTCTGATGCTTGGCCCCGCAGACCTGGGCCATTCTGGCTGGTGGTTCTGGACAGGCTGCTTTCCCTCTCTGAGCCTCCCGTCCCTTACCTGAAACATGCCATTGATGTGATTTCTCTTAAGTGCATTTTGAGGATTAGATGAAATTGAGTGATTGCTCTGTGGGTGCTGGCAGAGGTGACCATTCAGAACAGGTACCCCATGCTTGCTTTTACTTCCTTCCATCTAGGCGAGCCCCTCTTTCTGAGGTTCAGCCTCAGCTCTCTGCTCTTCACTTTCCCCTTACATTCTCCCACCTTCCCTCTTCCCAGTTTCCCCCCTCCACCCCTCTTGGCACTCAGCTGAGTGAGTAGCCACCACAGCCCAGCCTTCAGAGAGCTGTCTGCACTCTCTTGTCTGCACACTCCTTCTACATCCTCCCCCCTCCGCCTTGTCCCTCTAACCCAGGCAGTGGCCCAGCTCTCAGCTAAACTGATCTGGCCAAATGTTACCTTGTTGCGAAACGCCTTTGGACGCCTGGCTTATCTGCCTGCTTGACACTGTTGGCAGTTTCTGGAAACACTCCTGCCCAGCCCCAGCCACCCCACCAGACCACCAGGCCGACAGGCCCACAACTCTCGTCTTTGGCGGCTCCTGCTTCCTCTGCCCAGAGCTGTGATGCTGGTGCTTCCTGGGCTCTCCTCTCTTATCTATGCTGGGGCCCTGGCTGGCCTCACACTGCACTTGGCCTACGTTTATTATTTTTTTAAATGGGATTTTAAAAAGAAATCTTAGTTGCCAACATTAAAAAACCAGATTTCACATAAAGGTCTGGATCTCTGGATGCTGTTAATAAACTGGCAGATCAGGCCACAGCTGGCATTACCATGTGGCAGCGCGAGGCTGAGGCGGAGGGTGGCTGCCTGGGAGAAGCCTCTCCCCAGAGGACTCCCAGCAGCACTCACCATCCACCCCTGTGATCTTACTCGCTTGTATCCATGGAAACCAAGTGTGGACTGAGGGCTTCATGGTTCAAGAGAAATGGTAGAGAATACATTTCACTGTGGAAGTGGAAGATACTGTTTAATATGCTCCGGACGTCTGTGTTGAAAGAAAACCCGTATCCCTCCTGCTTCTCTCTTGGTAGACCTGCCTGGGTCCAGCTCCCAGCGTCCACAGGCATCAGTTAGAAACACCTGTGATGACTGCCCCAGACCTGTCCCAAGCTCATTCCAGAACTGAACCCAAGGTGAATCCAGACTTGAATCTTCAGCTGCTCCCTGAATGTCTCCTAAATGTTTCACAGGCACCTCATTCAGTCTTTCAGCAAACATTTTTTGGCCTTCCACTATGCGCCAGGCACTGACAAGACACCATGAAAATAACACAGGAAGCCCTGTACCCATTGCCCAGGGTCCTCAAGAGAATAGACCCTTCTCTTCTCTTAAAGGGGAGGGGCCCAAGTTATGGAGAACACCAACTTCAGATGTTCATGCCAAGGAGCCTGAAGGACAGGTGGCCGTGGATATGCTGCGTGGTCCTGGCCTAGTTTGGGCCCTCTCTTCAGTCCCTTTCCAGTCCAGGCTTCGGGCCGGAGAGATGACAATCCCCCTAGGGTGGTGGAGGGCACCAGTAAGAAGCAAGAGCCCCCACATAGGTAAGGCCGACGCCAGAGTCTCCAGGTGTCCAGGTACCAGGCAGAAGTGAGCCTCCCATTTCAACTCTTCTCTGAGCTCCACGCCAGGCTGGACCAGGATCCCCCTTCTGTGGGTACCGGGGCCCAGCATATGGAATCCCCCTTCCTCTCCTCTGGCTGACCAAGAGCCCTCCTTGTCCCCATCACAAGGACCATTAGGATGGTTAGCCCTAAGAAAACCAGCTTAATCTCTACCCTGATACCTGCCTCAAATCCCACCACTCCTCATGCATAGGGAGGAAGCGCACACAGCACACAACTGGATACAGGTTTATTGTGGCACTGGATGTGAACAGGGGCCGGTGTGGCCAGCACCGTGTGCAATGGTGGTGGAGGGAGTGAGGGAGATAAAGGGGGTGAGGCAGGGCCCAGGGAACCCCAGACTCGGGCCAGGGGTCAGGGTTGGGGTGACCTTTGCCAACCCGACCCAGAAATCTGGTGGGATAACTCCAGAAACAGTGACCCCTTCAGCTGGGCAGGGAGAGGCAGCCGTGGGCTGGAAGGGCTCACACGTGGGAGAAGGCATGGCTCTTGCAAAGGGGTTTGTCCTTCTTAGAGTAGAAAGTCTTTCCTTCCAGGTTGATCTGACATATCTGGGGACAGCCAGGGTCCAGTCACTTGGGGTTGGAGTAGCCGGAAAAGCCCCTTCCCGACCTCTCGTGAATCCCAGAGGCAGGCAGTGGAGGAAAGCAGGTGGAGAACAGGGTGCGGGGGAACCCAGGACTGAGGGGCACTCACCGCGCACACAAAGCACGTGTCATGCCAGCTGAAGCCCAGGGCCTCCAGGAAGCGGTCCCCGGCGTCGATCTTGAAGTCACAGCCTCGGCATTTTGTGCCAAACATCTTCTCATAGTCTGGAAGGGATGGAGGCAGAGAGGAAGGAGGAGCTGGGTTCTCACCGGCCTTGGCCACGCCCCCTTTGCCTGGCCCTGCCCCTTATTTCCTTTTTAAAAAATGTTTTTATTGATTTTATTGACTTATTTTTTTAAATATATTTTTATTGATTTCAGAGAGGAAGGGAGAGGGAGAGAGAGAAACATCGGTGACAAGAGAGAATCATCAACCGGCTACCTCCTACACACCCTCTACTGGGGATTGAGCCTGCAACCCGGGCATGTGCCCTTGACCAGAATCGAATCTGGGACCCTTCAGTCCGCAGGCCAAAGCTCTATCCACTGAGCCAAACCAGCAAGGGCTGTTTCTTTTGTGTGTGTTTTTTTGAGAGAGAAGGGAGAGGGATAAAAACACCGATGAGAAACATCACATCTATTGGCTACCTCCTGCACACCACCTAGCGGGGATTAAGCCCGCAACCCTGGGCATGTGCCCTAACCGGGAACCAAACCTGGGATCTCTTGGTTCATGGGTCGATGCTTAACCACTGAGCAACACCAGCCGGGCGGCCCTCCCCTCTATTTCTTACCTCGCTCACAGTAGGGCACTCCTTCTTCCATGTAGAAGGCCCTGTTCCGAATGGGTGTCTTGCAGGCTGTGCAGGTGAAGCAATGCACGTGCCAAGTCATCTTCAGGGCATGCATGATTTCCTGGGAGGAAATGACAGTCAACTGGCAGCTCAGCCCACTCCTTCCCACGGTAAATGTGACATCTCCCTCCCACTCCCTGTCTCCTACCCCGAGGTCTCCTGGTGACGTCCACTATGCCTCTGACTTGACATGTCCAACGCTCAGCTCCCAGTCTCCGTACCCCTAACCTGCTCCTCCCACAGCTGTCCTCATCTCCATTTTTGGCAACTTCATCCTTCCACCTGCACAGGCCAAATTACCCTCTCACACCCTCTATCAGGTCCACTAGGGAACCCTGTTGGGCCCACCTTCACCATGCATCCAGATCCTGACCACTGCGCACAGCCTCCCTCATGCAGGGTGTGAGCCTTGGACATCTCTGGCGAGGTGACCCCATAAAACCAGCGTCTGCACTTCTCTCTCTGCTCCTACAGGCTGATGTTAACCTGAGCCAGGCCACATCCCCTCTGCTGGAATCCCTGCCTGCTCCACATTTCTCTGAGCAAAAGCCAGACCCCTGTGAAGGGCCCAGAGGCCAGCAGGTCTAGCTCCTGTCCCTTTGCTGCCTCTACATACTAGTAGACTCTCGCCCAAGGTCAATGCACCACACACCATCTTGGGGCTTCACACCAGCTGCCCCTCTGCCTGGATTGCTCTGCCGCCTTGGTATCTGCAAGGTTCAGCCCTGACCAGCCCTCACCTCTTTCAAGTTTCTGCTGAAATGTCACCTTCTCCATGAGGCCCACTCTGATAACATGGGTTTACACATTTATTTAAAAATGTTAGAGTGGCCCTCACGGTTTGCTTCAGTGGATAGACCATCAGCCTGCAGACCAAAGGGTCCTAGGTTCGATTCCAGTCAAGGACTTGTATCTGTGTTGTTTTTTTAATATATATTCTTTATTGATTTCAGAGAGGAAGGGAGAGAGAAGGTTAGAAACATCAATGATGAGAGAGAATCATTGACTGGCTGCCTCCTGCACGCCCCCTACTGGGGGGATCAAGGAGGCAACATGGGCATGTGCCCTTGGCCGGAATCGAACCTGGGGCCCTTTAGTCCACAGGCCAACACTCTATCCACTGAACCAAACCGGCTAGGGCAAGGGCATGTATCTTGGTTGCAGGCTCTCCTCTAAGCCCCCGCCCGGGCCCTGGCCGGGGCTCATGCAAGGAGGCAACCAATCAACGTGTTTCTCTCATATCGATATTTCTGTCCTTCCCCCTCTCTTCTGTTCTCTCTAAAAATCAATGGAAAAATATCCTCAGATGAGGATTTTAAAAAATAATAAAATAAAAATGGAAGAGTGTGGGCCAAGCTAGATCTGAGTGTGGCCAGCATCTAGGTCTCAGATATACCATCTCTGCCCTCCACAACTTCTATGTCACATCTTACATCACATCACAACCACCTGGGCAGGACTCACTGCCCAGAGAAAGCGACATGCCCCCAAAAGACGGCAGAAATGGGTTTTGTGCCCGTCTCGTTGACTCCAAAGCTGGCTCTTCCCACTGCCTACAATAGGACAGGGGCTCCAGCAGGATTGGGGGCCCACAGCTGGGCCCAGTGGGTACATGGCAGGAAGGCAGGCTTCCGCTGGTATTCACAAGGACCTGTGAGCGGTACTGTCTATTTTACCCCGTTTCCTAAATCTGTCTGCTTCTCCCACCCCATGCCCCTGACCTCAGCAGCCTCAGCCCCCCCCGCCTTACCCCCCATCTAGGTGTCTCTCCCTGCCGGGGAGGCTTGCTGAGGCACACCAGCCCCCCCAGCTCCAAACTCCTAACACAGCCCCTGCCACCTCTTCCACCTCAACTCACACTTTCCCAGGTGTCACATTATGACACAAGTTATTCCTTCTGCCTGCAGCACTGTCCCTGATCCTTCTCCAAGTTAATTACTACACATTTAAGAATATATATTTTTTATATTGATTTATTGATTTCAGAGAGAGGGAGAGGGAGAGAAACATTAATGAGAATCACTGATCAGCTGCCTCCTGGGGATCAAGCCAGCAACCCAGGCAAGTGCCCTGACCAGGAATCTCCTGGTTCATGGGTTGACACTCAACCATTAAGCAACACTGGCTGAGCTAATACCTACACATTTTAAGTTCAAGTTAGAGGTCACTCCTTCAAGTGTTTACTGACCACCTCCTACATAAGGGCACAGTATGACGCATGAGCAGCCCAGGCGGTGTTGAGCGTCAACTTATGAACCATAAGTCGGGGTTCGATTCCCAGTCAGGGCACATGCCCGGGTTGCAAGCTCGATCCCAAGTGTGGGGTGTGTAGGAGGCAGCCGATAATGACTCAATCATCATTGATATTTCTGTCTCTCCCTCTCCATTCCTCTCTGAAATAAACAAAAATATATTAAAACTTTTTTAAATAAGCATGAACAAAATAGCCCATTCCCAGCCCATGTTCATACCTGGGGAAGACATGGTAAAAGGACTGGGGTTAGTGAGTAAATTGTGCAGTGTCTAGCCTGGAGGGAAGGGTGGGCATCAAGAAAGGTGTTCCTGAGGAAATCATGAGTCCCAGATGAGAATGAGGTAAAGAGAATGCTAGTGTTCCTGCCAGAGGACACCTGTGCAAAGGCCCTGAAGGGGCGGGGGGTGGGGGAGACAAGCACCTGTGGCTGGATTACCAGGGTGAGGGAGGCTGGTGGTGAGTGGTGAGCCTTGAGCATGGGGTCCCAGATCAGAATGAGTTCTTTCTAATGTGTCCCCCCCCATCCTCCAGAGCTTCCCTCCAACTCCACTGGAACAATTTAATTGCCCTGTGCCTCTCCCCACTCTTCACACTGAGCTCTGAGGACAGAAAGTCTCCAGCGCTGGGCGCAGGCAGGGTACACAGCCCATGGCAGGTTGGGGAGGTCAGCCTCCTGTCCCATCGAGCGTGAGGGTGCGCCCTAGGGTCTACCAGGCCCTGGAATCCCTGCAAGAGGGGAGCTGAGGCTGCAGGGCCACTCTGTGGAACCACCAGCCTGGGCAGGGCAGGAGCAGTCTGCCATCAAAGCTCACTCCAGAACCCAGGACTCAGCCTGTTCCGTGAGCCTCAGCTCCTCATCTGCGGCCTGGGTGATAGACCTGCCCACCTAGGACATGGAGGGAGGGGCAGGGGGAGAGTGCAGGGTGACGCCAGTAGAAAACCCAGATGCCCAGCTCAAGAGATCCTGGGATCCAGCCCATTTTCCAGAAGAGTCAAATGGACGTGGCCTATTCTGGCAGGGAAATGGGTGTGATCTTGGACAAAATTCCCTCATCTATCAGAAAGAAATAACCAAACTGACTTCATAGGATTGTGAAGCTGGATGCCTACGCACAGTAAGTGCCACATGACCTGTCACTATAATGACGAAGACTGATAATGTCCCATTCTCCCATCTAATGATGGAACCTCTTTCTGCTGGGCACACGGCTGCCCCACATGGACTGTAGCCTCCCTTGAAGCTCAGTGGGGTCATATGACTGAGTTCTGGCCAATGGAATGGAAGCAGAGGGCTGGGTGGCAGCATCTTCTAAAGAGAGCTGACATGGGCCTCCCTTCCAACGTCATGCTGGCTGGAACATGAAGATTTTGGCTGAGCCTGAATCCATGGACTGTAAGTGGTAAGTAAACCTGTGCAGACAATGACCGAATAACAAGATCTAGGAGCCTGGATCCTTCTACCAGTCCTGGGCTGCCCACCTCTGGAGTTTTTTAAAAATATGCTTTTAATTATTTCTGAGAGAGGAAAGGAGGGAGAGACAGAAACATCAATGATGAAAGAATCACTGATCCACTACCTTTTATACGCCCCCTCCACACTGGGGATCAAGCCTGCAACCTGGGCATGTGCCCCGACCTGGAATCGAACTGTGACCTCCTAGTTCATAGGGCGACACTCAACCACAGAGCCACACCAGCCAGGCTGGACTTTCTTAGGCGAGAAATAAGCTGCCATCATTTTGAATTCTCTACCACTTGCAGTCAAGGTAACCTAGTATGAGCATCACCGCAGAGCTCTCTGGCTACGGCTGGCAGCTCTGCCTCTGGACCCAGAAATAAGAAGCATGAGTCCAAGCTGGAGTCAGCTGGGCCTGAGGCTGTTCCCAACTCGTTCCCCAACTCTGAAGCGTCTTGCTCCTGAGCTCTGAGGAGTTTCCGTAAGTACAACAGTAACCCCCTCAGCTTGTCATCCCTGCCTGTTCTGTACCCTTTTCCCTGGCTCTGCCTTCAGCCCGATACCCTAGGCATTCCCCTCCCCAGTGTGAACTGGGGACAGGACACATGCCTATCTCTTCACAAGGTGTCCCCAGCATGGGGCTCACTGCCACACTTAACAGAGAGAACTAATGAGGGAAGGCCGGCAGCCCATCACCTTGAGCCATGACACGTGCTGACCTAAGTCCCAAGCCAGCTCCAGTGGCAGCTCGGTTGCCCTGCAGGACACCCGGCCAGGCTATGCTGAGTGTGTAGTCTCCGTGGTAAGACTAAGATTTTGAATCACAAGTTTTTGAGTGTGAGTTTCTGGCTTTGCCACTCAATAGTCCTGTGTCCTTCAAGCGCACCAAGTCATCTCTCAGAGGCTTCATTTCCTCATACCTTAGGGGTGCAGACACTGAGGACCAGCCTCTCAAAAGACTGTCACAAATAACCCCCTTCTCTTCTGTCTTCTGCTCTTACGAGTTTGCTCTGAGGCCCAGGTGCTCAGCTCTAACTACTGAGATGAAGATGCACATTCCTGGTTTTTCTTCCAGAGTTAAAAGGCAAAACTTCATTAAAAAAATACCATTTGCCCCTCTGCCTCCTTCCTGTCTGCAGCAAGAATATAAGGCTGGGGCCTTGCACAGTTACCTGGCAACCATGATAGGGTAAGTTTGGGGACAAACGTCTATAGGCTAAGAGCAAAAAGGCAGGAAAAGCCTAAAGGCATCCTATTCCAGCCCTGCAATTTTTGACTACATCTCTGCAGTGGGCTTTTCTGTCACTGCAGCCAAGTGCAATGCCACAGCCACAGCTTGTTTCAACCTGATCCACGTGTACTTCCCTCCTTTGGGGAACATTATGCTAGTTTTAATTCAGGGAACCAGTCTTCCCCCATTCTCGGCCAACTCCCGCTCCAGGGCCTGTGTCACCAGGCCAGGCCAATCAGAGACACGGGACTTGGGTCAGGGATGGGCATGTGACGCAAGCCAGGCCGATGAGCAGCAGCACTGGCACTCTTGATGCATCAACTGGCCCAGAAGTGAAGCTGACATTCACTCTGCAGAGCTAAGCTGGGAGGTAACCTGGAGCTGCTGTGGCTCCATTTTCGCTGCCTTCTCGGGAACAGAAGCTGGGAATGAAGCCAACAATGAAAACAGAGGCAAGTAGTAGGAAGAGTCCTGATGACCTCGGGACCTGCCATCAGCTGGGCCTGAAATTTAGCACCCCTTGGACTTGCCAGTTATTTGAGCCAATACACCCTTTTTTGTTGTTGTTAATACTCACCAGAGGATACTTTTTTCCATTGATTTTTAGAAAGAGAAAAAGGGAGGGAGGGAGAAACATCAATTGGTTGCCTCCCGCACACGCCCAACTGGAGACCAAAGATCAAACCTGCAACCCAGGTAGGTGTCCTTGCCCTTGACCAGGAATCGAACCCACAACCCTTTGTTGCATGGGCTGGTGCTCTAACCACTGAGAAACCTGCCAGGGCTGAGCCAATACACTCTTGCTCAAGCCCTTTTGAGTAGGATTCCGGTCATTGTTAAAAGGATCCTGGCTAATGCAAAGTGAGACCAAAAGAGCAACCCATTTATTATGCTGCTACGGATCGAAAGGGCTCATGCAGATAGAGCCCCTCAATGCCAACTGGGTCAGACGCACCTTCCCACCCAACTTCCAACCCCACTCACGCCTGTGATCTTTTTCTTGCACTTGGCACAGCTGGGTGCGTAGCGCATGTCATAGCAGGGTGGGCAGAAGATGGCACCCTTCTCCTCGAAGAAGCCGCCCTCTTCAAGGACCATCCCACACTGGCTGCACACAAACTCCTCGGGGTGGTATGCGTGGCCCAGTGCCACCAGGTAACGGCCCCTGAGGGGGAGGTGCGGGCAGTGAGAGGGAGAGTATACAAATGAGGTGAGAGCGCCTGGCCCGAGCCCAAGCGGGTTTACTAAACAGAATTCTGAAGCCTGAAGGGGAAGTTCATTCTCTGCATTTCCCAAGGAAGGGAGAAAATAGGCTTGGGAGATGACTTGCCCAGTCACACAGGGAGAATAATGAAGCTGTATCACTTTATGACATGAATGGGGCCGTGTTGGAATAGGGAGGAGGGTTATACCGGGTGGGGCTGCTGGCTTGGGCCCAGTGAGATGAACATGAGG
The DNA here is from genome assembly GCF_963259705.1 of Myotis daubentonii. Taxonomy (NCBI): domain Eukaryota; kingdom Metazoa; phylum Chordata; class Mammalia; order Chiroptera; family Vespertilionidae; genus Myotis; species Myotis daubentonii. Next base: position 73,303,188 of record NC_081844.1, on the reverse strand, counting down.
AACTGGGGCCCTGCAGGGCAGAAGGCCCAGAGTGTCCCTGAGTCCTGAAGACCAGTGGGTACCTGAGGGGATGCTATCCTGCTTGCCCGCTCCGTCTGGCCTGGGGGGAGGTCCACAGGTCCCATGCTCTGCAGAGCATCAGAGCGACAGGAGGCAAGAGCAGGGGTGAGCTGAGAACTAGAAAGCCTCTAGAATCTGGTACTTTGATTCTGGGGGGAGGTTTGGGACTCTGTTGGATCCCAGAAGCAGTGTAGAGAAGGAGGGACCCCTGGCCTGTCTGCAGAGCAGAGGTTAAGTAGAGAGAGACCAAGCAAACAGGAGGGAGAGAGGCAGAGGGGCAGGCCCTTCTCTGCCTGAGAGCAGTCAGTCTACGGGTGAGCTCTGATGCATCGCCGGCACTTCCTCCATTGCACTGGGGCCGACACTGATAAAGACTGGTGTGGGGAGGGGAAAGTGATGCAAGATTCAGAATCTGAGGACCCAGGTCAGGTCCCTACCCCCACTCCAAATGGGAACTGAATCTTTATCCTGTGCAATGGCAGCTGAGATAAGTGGAGAGACAGATGGGGGAGCAGCAGTCAGAAAGACACTAGGATAAGGCATCAGGACAAGAAAGGAACAGGGCACCCACCGGATGACCTTGTGGCACTGGTGGCACACAGGAGTCTTGCCATTGCTGCCACCGCCCCCTCCTGTGCCCCCTCCAGCAGCTGCCTGCACGATGGAGGTGCGGTTCTGCAGGGGCGTGGGTGTGGCAGGCTGGCTGTGCCGGGTCAGCACTGTGCTCGTCTTGTCCGGGGCATAGCGCTCAGCAAATGCAGGGTCCACAGCCCAGGGTGGGCGGCTGGTCGGGCTGGGGGTGGTAGGGCCTGCAAGGGCCAAGGAAAGTGGCTCCGGGGGGTGCCCAGTGACCCCAAGTGACAGGGATAGAACCCAGGCCAGCTTGGAGGGACCCACCACCCCCATCACCTGGAGGCCACCCACCCTTCCCCAGACCCAAGCCCACTCTCACCAGGCCAGGGCTCCTGAGGTGTAGCTGAGGCTGGGACTGGGGCTTCTGTCCTGGGCACCTGGCTGCAAGATCTGCCATTCAAGGCACTGCACGGCTGGGTCTCCTAACAAGACCCCACCCCCCAACCTCAGTCCTGTTGGCCCCATGGGAGAGGCCTGGGTGCATGAGAGCTGCTGGGCCGGACTCCAGGTCCCATGGGTAGGGCTGGGCCAGGCAGCTTCTCCCAGCCAGGATGCAGCAGGCCTGTCTGTTGCACAGGGCTGTGAGGTGGAGCAAGGATCTTGCTTCCAGGTCAGCTCTTGGGACTTCCTCATCCCCAAGATCCAGCTCTGAAGGCAGGACCCTCTTTGTCAGGTACCACCTCCCACCGAGACCCAGACTGGCAGGGCCCACACTGGGTCTAAATAATCTAATACCCCACACGCAAAATATAAACCAAGCCCACAAAGACAGAGGCAGAGAAAGGAGGACTGAGTGTTTATTTCCATGCCCAAGCCAGGACAGACCTGGTAGACAGCAGTACCAGAGGGCACAGAGGGAAGGCAGTGGCAGATGAAGCCGGGCCTGTGCCAGGTGGGCAGCCAGGGCCAGGCCAGCAGGAGGCTCAGTACAGGAGCAGACAAGAGGTGGGCCATGTAGGCAAAAGCTGGAGGCACCAGGGGTGCCCTGGGCAGGGGGAAGAGAAAGAGAGGCAAGAGAGGACAGCTGGCCAGCCAGCGCCGGGCTACGACTGCACGTTGAGCACGTGGGCAGAGCGCTGGTGGTGCCAGTCCCGGAGGCGGGTGTAGCGTGGGCTCTGCAGCTCCAGGACATACTTTTCCCTGAGGGGCAGAGAGAGAAGGAGGAGGAAGTCGAAGGAAGGAGAGATAAAGGGAAAAAAGAAAGGAGGAAGGAAGGGAAGAAAGGAGAATGGAGACCTGGCTGGGGACCCCCAGGAGCAGATACAGGGTGGTGGCTGGAATGGGAGAGGCAGCAGGTGAGAAAGAGGGACTGGTGCCCGCCCTTTTACCTTGACTTCTTCAGGTGCTCCTCATCCGGGTCTTGCACTGAGAAAGCAGAGGCAGGCATTGACCGAGAGAAAACAGAGGGCTAGCCCAGCCCTGAGCCCTGGCAAAGGGTCACAGGGTGCCTAGCCAGCTCTGGCTGAGCCCAGGTCCAGGCTGGGGGCCAGGAGGAGAGTTTGCCCTGCCCCGGGCTGCCACTTACTGAACTCGGTGCCCGTGAGGTGGGCAAGGATGCGGAAGGAACGGGATTGGCCCGTTCCGGGCCGTGGCCGCCAGTCTTCCGTGTCTTCCATCAGCCGCTGCTTGCTGGCATCTGGGACCAGCGGTCGGAGCGGCTGTCTGTGGGGAGGGTGTGGCTCAGGACCTCATGCCAGGCGTAACCAGTGGGGTAGCCCCTCCCTGGAATTTGTGCATGTGGGCTATAGTGAGGGGAGAGTGGGTAAGGGCAAGGCCAGGACCCTGCTGGGTGAATGAGGGGGTAGGGTAGATAAGTGAGAGGGAGCCAGGGTAAGAAGGGGCCACCACCCAGAATGCCAACAGGAAGGAAGAGAGGGACAAGCAGAGGGGGCTCACTGACTTGTCAGGGGTCTGCACCTGTGAAGGAAATAGACAGATGGGACAGGTAAAGGAAAAAAGGGACAGATACATGGGAAGAAGAAAGATAGCACGGGTCAGAGTGGCCAGGGGCAAGGCTGCACTGAGTGTCTGAGGCTCAGTGGGCCCAACACCACACCCTAACCCCGGGGTGCCAGCAGGGGCCGCTGCCTGGCTCAGAGCTCCCAGAAGGGCAGTGCTTGGGCAGCAGCCATATCACCCTAGGAGGGACCTTAAACCTGCAGCCCCCGCCCGGGCCGCCAGGGGCCACTGCCACACAGTGCCAGCAGGGCTGGGGTGCAGAGCAGAGAGAGCAGCAATGGGTGGGCTTAGCGGGTGGACTTAGCGTGGGTGGTGGGCGGGCAAAGCTGACATACCCATTCTGCTGTGGGGTGCTGTCAGCCAGCAGGGGCGCCCCGAAGGGCCGCGCTGTCTTGTTGAGGGAAGTGCTGGGTGCAAAGGTGTACCGCGGGGGGTCCGAGGCAGGGGTCAGGGCCTGGGCGGAGGGGGGAATGGGAGGGGGCCTGGGCCAGAGCTGCGGAAGGGGCGCCCCCTCCCACCGGTGCAGAGGACAGTGGTGCTCCAGCCCCGCCCCTACACGTCTGGATGAGGCTTTAGTGGAGGGGGTGACTCAGGTTTCAAGGGGCCCATTTGGGAGCAATGATTTCAGCCCACCAGTGCAGCTAGCAGCACAAGCCTGGTAGAGGTATTGTGGACAGACAGGCAGAGATGCATGGGGCAGCCCTGACCCAACTCCCAGTTCCCCACACTCTCCCAGACTCCAGCTTCTACCCCTGACCCCTGGAAGGGGGTACCAAGGCGGCTGTGCAAGAAAAGCAGGCCAGCCGGAGTCCAATCCCACCCGCCCAGATGGCCCAGGCCCTGTCGCCTACCTTCCGAGGTTTGCTCTGAGCCGGCTGGGCCCTGGAGGAGAACAGGAAAGGGTGACAGAGAGCCAGGACCAAAGGCAACTCACCTGCCAGGGGGGTCAGAGCCCTTGTACCTGCTGAGACCCAGGCTGAGCTGCTCCCCACAGGCCCGGATCTTGTTTTGGGCTTCAATGTGCGTAAGGCCTCCAGCATTCTCGCCGTCAATACTCAGCACCCAGTCGCCAACAGCTACCCCAGCCTGTGCAGCTTTGCCTCCAGGCGTGAGCTGTGAAGAGAGGAGGGTCAGGAGAGCACAAAGACTGCCAACCAAACTGAGGCCAACAGTAGTCAGCCTGCCTGAGCTGCCCGCTTCCAGACACAGAGGCCTCTTCATTCAGCATATTGTGGGCAGCTGCTGGATACTAGAGATCTGGGAGGGGTGGGGCTCACCTGAGCTTCACAATCACCCCGTCTATTTAGTTATTCACCTCCATGACCCCCCCCACAGTAGACTCTAGAGCAGCTGTGGGGGCCAGATCCAGCCCGTTTGAAATGAATAAAACTATTGAAAAAAAAAGACCGTACCCTTTTATGTAATGATGTTTACTTTGAATTGATATTAGTTCACACAAACACTCCATCCATGCTTTTGTTCTGGCCCTCTGGTCCTCGAGTCAAAGTTTGCCCACCCCTGTTCTAGAGACTGCCCTGATGTCAATACGCTGCCACCCTCAGGCTAAACCCCAAACTTCTCAGCTCCAACTGGCCTCTTGCCCAGGCTGTTCCACCTACCAGACATGTCCTCTGGCTTATGCATGTGGCAAGTTCCTCCCTGACGCCCCGGGTGCTCTCACTGACCTCTTGCGCTCCCAGCACCCTGTGCCGGGGCCACCACCAGGGATCTGCTGGGATCCCCTGAGAGCCAGGAATAGGCTCCATCGTCTTCAAGTTCCCAGTGAACAATGCATGCCTGAGGGGGCCCATGGTGTCGCTGTGGCTTCTTGGCTGTAAATGTGTCACCTCAAGCCCTTCAAGTGCCACTCACCCTCTGTCCAATCCTTTGGGCTCTGGTTGGGGACCCCTGGTTACTGTGGCAAATGAGGAGCAATAACAGGATGGGAGGGTCACCCAGTGTGGGCTGAGACCATCAGGGATGACTTCTGAGAAATGGTGGGTCTTGGTGACAGGAGTGGTGTGTGCTGCCCAGGGGGTGAGAGTCCACTTATGAAGGACTCCAAGGCAAGGGGAAGGAACCAGGACTGGGCCTTGCGGTTAGGAGGTTCCATTAGCAGTTTGAAGGCCTAGGTTATGGTGATTTCTCAGGTCTCCGATAGACTTGGCCCCGATGAAACCCACTGGGCCCTCAGCAGGAGCAACCCAGTTCATGGGTCTAAGCTCCCAGGATGCCTGGCCAGAGGATGTGTTGAGCCTGGCATTGAGCAGGTTCTGTGGGGAACAACTAGAAGGGAGATTCATACTTCGCGGCTGGGGTTGGAGGGTTCCAGAGGTACTGGCTGCCCAAAGCCCCAGGAGGCTCCTCAGGTGTGCAGGTACACAAACTGAATTGAAGCAGAGAGAGGGGAGGCCAAGAGACCAGATGCAGAGACTGACAACACTGGAGTAAGGGAGAGATGGGTTTGATGGCTGTTTCATGCTTGGGAGGTTGGAGGGGTAAGGCATGGGTGACTCCTTCTTCACCTGCTAAGTGGTACGAACACAGCTTACATTTATTGAGCACCTAGTATTGCCACATACTGACACTGAATCCTCCAACAACCCTGTGGAAAGGAGTCTGAGATTATACCCACCTCATACATAGGAAAACAGAGAAGTTAAGTAATTTGCCTCAAGTTGCCCAGCTAGCAGGAGGTAGGGCCCAGAACCTACTCTGGTGAGTTTTAGGGCCCAACTCAGAGGTCAGCCTACTGGAAAAACTCCCTGATTCCTTGGCTGGGTTTAGAGCCTGGATTCCCTATATTACCTTTAGTTCAATCCAGCCCCTTACAATGGGCATAGGGAAGTAACGCCCTTGAAGGGAAGTGACCTATGCAAGGTCATGGTGAGTCAGTAGAAGGGAAACCTGGTCCAGCCACTCCCTACCCACAGGGCTGGCTCCTGGGAGATATGGACTGAGCCTGAGGTGGGGGTCTTGGGGTGGGCAGGAGCAGCTGGCTCCCAGAGTTCCGACAACTTCCTTCCTAACAGTGGGAGTGAGGACAGGAAGCACATGAAGGATAGGGGAGTGGTCAGAGAGGTGGAGAGAAAAGCATGAGAGCTGGGAGGGCAGGAAGGGAGTGGGGGATGGCTGGAAAGAGAAGCAAGGAGGCCAGAGGGACCAAGGAGGGGAAAAGAGCCAGAGGGGCTGGACACTGCATGGGGTAAGGGGTGAGTCAGCCTGAGGGCTCCACTGAGCAGCCCAACCCCCCAGTCCCAGACATTACCTCATCTCCCAGGCCTGGGACCACAGCCAGCCCTAGCCCCTCCCTCCTCCCTCCATGCTGGGGTCAGGGGAGAGGAAGAGGGCTGCCCAGCTCATAAAAGACCACCCCACCCACCCACCCACTCACTAGGGCCCAGGTCCAACTATAAGGCTGGGATTAACTGTTGGCCTCATCCACATGCTAGGGCTGCTGACAAAGGAGCCAAGAGTACCCCCAATAGGCCACATCTGGAAGTCCAACCCGCAGGCTACTATGCTGCCCATCCCCACCAATGAAAAAACTAAGGCCCAAGGCTCCGCAGCCACAGTGGCCAGCACTTTTCCAGGGAGGGGGTGTGGGGTAGGTTTTCATGGCTGGCAAGGCTTGAGGATTGTATAGGGGTGGGTGTGTATGGTAGGAGGACCACTGCCCTTAGCTACCCTGCTGGCAAGGCAGTTGTCAGGGGAAACCGAGGAAAGGTTTGTGGGAAAAACAGTGACTACCTCCCTGCGCTGGCCATCAAGCCCAACACCCACAGACAGACTCCACCTTACAGCTCCTCTCAGGCTGGGCAGTGCCTGGACAACCTTCTGACCCCCTCTGGGCGGTGCTTGTCCTGGGCTTCCTGCCATCAGCTGCCTGTCCACTGGGTGCCTGGGTGGGCCTTTCTGGGCAGGCGGATTGGGCACAGAAATTCCCCACCCCTCATCACCCCTAGACCACAGTCAGAGACACCGGCCCAAGGGCTGGCCTCACTGTCCCTGGGCAGGCAGTTTGTTCTCTGTACACAACTGACCCTACAACTGGAGCCATGGCCTGGTGGTCACCAGCTGAGGCACCCACCAAGGTGGTTCAGGGGTCCAGATCGAGGCCAGCCATTTTTAGCTCTGCAGGGGCCTGCCACCAGTTGTTCATCCCAGTGTGGGGCTGCATTCTTGGGCTTATAAGGCAATCCCCCTGCCGCAGGGAGGAGCCAGCCTGCAACTCCACCCCCACCAGGGCAGGCTCTCAGGGGCTGAAGTCAGAACCCTAGAGCCCATTCCACATCTACTTGGGGTCAAAGGCCACTGCAGCCTGAATGGGACCAGTGGATGGGAATGGAAGTCCTCAGGTAGGCTGGAGAAACAACCCCCCCCACCCACAAAAACTGCAGTCATCCCAGGGCCTGAATTCTAATCCCTGCTTGGCCAAGAAATCTCCAAAAGGAGCCCTTCCAATTCAGCCCTGAGGCCCCTCATTTGAAAAACAGGTGATAATGGCTATTTCCTGGGTGGCAATGAGATTGTAGTGAGATCCTGCAGGCAATACCCTGCCTGTGGCCTGGCAACAAGTATTGTATTGCTCCCTCAAGCAGCTTACACACTTCCTAGAGACCTCAGGCTCCCCTCCTGCAGAATGGGCCTCAGAGGCGGCCCCGGGAGCTTTGTGGAATGGCACCAGGTAGTGCAGTGCTGGGGAAGCCTCTCCTAGCATCCACCTAGTTAGTAGTCCTTGTAACAAGGGCTCCCCCCACCACCTCTGGACCTGGATACCTCCTGGGTTTCGGCCCTGGCTCCAATTCCTTCCATCCATGCTTATAGACCTGAGCATCCAAAGACTCCTGGTATAGCCCTCCCCCAGCCTAGGCTCACCCGGGAGATGGAGAGGGGCACATTGAAGTCCTTGCCCCCTTGCAGCCGAAAGCCCCAGGGGGCTGGTCCCTCCAGCACCACCTTGAAGGAATCCATGGTGCCTGCCCCTGAGAGAAGAGAAAGGTGAGTAGCTCGCATGGTAGGGCAGGTAGGCACAGCTCGGAACACCAGCCTTGGACTGGTACCAGGCAGGCACGGACAGACGCTGAGCACACCCAGATCACCAGTAGGCAAGCACCTAGTCAGGTTTGGCTGTGCTGCTGCAGACAGGGGCAAACCCCCTCCTCCCAGGGACTGGGAGGGTGAGGAGAGCCAGCATCCAGGCTGGAAGTTCTGTGCATCCAGAGCTAGTGGCGCGACCTTCCCCCAAGCCAACTTGGAGTCTCGGACAGCGGGGTGAGTCAGGGGCCGGCGTTCCTCTCCCCCGCCCCCAGGTCCCGGCAGGCAGGCCGCGGCTGGAGCCTGGTCGGGCTATATAAGGCGTGTAAGCTGACACTGTGCAGAGCCAGCGGAGGGAGCACCCGGGGGCTCGGGACTCAAGGGGGAGGGGTGAGAAGGGAGGCGGCTGGAGCGGGTCCTAGTCATTCCGGGACTAGTCGAGGCTCCTGGGAGCCATGATGGGACATCCCTAGGCGCTAAGGGAGGAGGGGGAGGCGGCGAGGGCGCGATCCCGGCGGAGATCGGTGGGGGTCGGGACCCCAAAGCGTGGCCAGTAAGGGAATTCATCCCGGAGCGAAGCGGAGGTGGTACCTTCCATAATGGCCTGCTACCATCCAGATGTGACTCAGTTTCCCTCTAGCCCACCGCCCGAGTCCTATGCCCCGACCGAGTGCCAGGCGCAGGAATCAGCGCAGGCGCCGATCCTCCTAGCCGCAGCCGGCTTCGCCGCAGGAAGGCGGGGGCGGGGGCGGGGGCAGGGGCAGGAGCCCGGGCCCGCGGGAGGAAGCTCAGCGCTGGCCACGACCCCTAAAGCCCTCTGTGGTCCCTAGAAGCCCCCGGGTCCCTGCCTGGCCCAGCCCCAGCTGCCCCTGCAGCCGCCTGTACCTGTTCGGCCCCGCCGGGGCACTGCTCGACGGCGGGCTCCCAGGAGCTGCCTTGGGATCGGCCGCCGTGTTCTGGCCCCGCCCCCGCAGCCGCCGTCCGCTTTGAGGCCACGGAAAGGGGCGGTGTCTGAGGCCACGCCCAAGGAAAGCCCCTCCCGCCGGCGGCCTCTCCCGCCACGGGAAGCCCCACCCAGTCCTTGGCCTCGCCCAATCACGAAGCCCGATCACGCTTCGAGCGGAAAGCACGGCCCGCCCAGGTCCCCTCCGTGGGGCGGGGCCTTGGCTTCGCGAAGCCGCTCGCCCAGCCGCTTGCGCCTCCTGCTGGCCGAGTGAAAAGAAAGCAACCTTCGGAGACAATGGTCTCTGAACATTAATTTCCTCCTCGGAAAAATGGGACCATAATACCCGCTTCGCAGGGCCGCAGTGAGGACAGGCACTGTTTGGGGTAAGGCTCAGACATCGGTGGCTCCAGGATTTCTAAATCGGAGGGACTTGGTGGGGGGCACATATCGTAGCGGAGTTCGTTGAGGGGGGAACAGGGGAACTTGAAGCTAGGTTTGGAGAACACGGACTCTACGAAGGCAGAAAATAATGGCAGGAGCGGACCGAGACGGAGGGGACCCTGGGCTGGCCTGAGCCTGACCTGTGCCCCTGCCCTCACTCCCTCCCCCTGACCCCGGGGCAGTCAGCAGCCCGCTGCCCTGCGACCACGGCTCAGCGCCGACACCGTGCTCTTGAGATGGGCTGTATCCTGGTACCAAGAACAGGCAGCACCTCCGCTGGGAGTGGAGTGTCAGAGTCCCCACTTGGCCGCCCTCCCGCCACGCACCTCCCAGCGCAGGTGTGGGGGGAATTCAGCCGGACAGGAGGGTGCGGGCGAATGAACAGGCGTCCACCCCTTAGCTGCTTCTAGGACATGGCTGTTCTCCCTCCACCATCCTCACATTCCCCTCTTCTGCCTCATGCCCCTCACTGCACAAACTGCTATAAGAGTCTCGTGTTTAAAACCCCCGCTTGAACCCTAGCCGGTTTGGCTCAGTGAATAGAGCGTCGGCCTGCGGACTGAAGGGTCCCGGGTTCGATTCCGGTCAAGGGCATGTACCTTGGTTGCAGGCACATCCCCAGCGGTAGGCAGCTGATCAGCTGATCGATGTTTCTCTCTTATCAATGTTTCTAACTCTCTATCCCTCTCCCCTCCTCTCTGTAAAAAACCAATAAAATATATTTTTAAAAAATAAAATAAAATCCTCGCTTGACCCCACCTCCCTCTCCAGCTATGGCTTTTTTATTCTCTCCTTGAGAGTGAAATTCCTTGAAGGAGTTATCTGTGGTCCTGTCTCTACTTGTTTTCCTTCCGTTCTCTCTTGAACCCACTCCAGGGAGGCTCTTGTCCCTCCAGCCCTCTTCTCAAGGTCTCCAATGACCTAGGCCGGCCATGGTCGGCAAACTGCCGCTCGCGAGCCACATGCGGCTCTTTGGCCCCTTGAGTGTGGCTCTTCCTAAGCCTTAGGAGTACCCTAATTAAGTTAATAACAATGTACCTACCTATATAGTTTAAGTTTAAAAAATTTGGCTCTCAAAAGACATTTCAGTCGTTGTACTGTTGCTATTTGGCTCTGTTGACTAATGAGTTTGCCGACCACTGACCTAGGGTTATCAAACCCACAGCTTTCTCAGCCTGCCTCTGCCTCTCCCTGGGAGCACTGCCTCTTGCCCCACTGCTGTTCCTCTCCACCTCCTTTGGAGGCTCCGCATCTGCCTCCCAACCTGGCCATCAGTCTTCCCCCTCTACACTAACTCTCTCAGACCCCATCCCGTCCTGTGGCTTTCAATAACGCCGACATGCCAAGGTCTCCCAAGTTGTATGTCCAGCCCTGACTTCCCCCCCACGAACTCCGGACTCTACTACCCAACTCTCCATCTAATCTCTACTTGGATGCCTCCTACATATCTCAAATCATGTCCCAATTTAAACTAGTGATGTTCTCACCTCCCTACTCCTTCCCCGTCTCAGTAAATGGCACCACCACTCATCTGCCTGACCCAATAAAAACTACGAAGGTATTCTTCCTTTCCCTTCTCTGCACTACTCCAGATTCTGCACATTCCACCTGCAGAATGTGTTCCACATCTAGTCGCTACGGCCACTAGTGTTGCCACATGCCTCGTGTCTGGAAACCTTAATAGTCTCCTCACAGTCTCCCTGCTTCTACCCTTGCTCACTCCAGAATTTTCTCCTCCCAGCAGCCAAAGTGATATTTTTAAAGCAGAAATCATACCACATCACACTCTGCTTTTAGCATCCCTAAAGCATTGCACCTAAAATAAAACTGAAATCCTTAAAAGGCACATGACACTAATAAACTGGTTCCACCTCCCAGTACTTTTTTCCTTGCTCACTTCACTCCAGCCACGGTGGCCTCCTCATTGTTCCTCCAACGTGTCAAGCATCTTCCTGCCTGAGGGCCTTCTGCTTGGAACACTTTCCAGCAGGCATCTACTAAACAACAGGCTCTCTTTCTTTGCTCAGGTCTCTGCTCAAATGTTGCCTTGCGGAGCCTTCCCTGATCACACTGCCTAAAACAGCACCCCCTGACACCTCACCTGCATCACACACTAGTCCCTCGTCCTGCTTCATTCCCCCAGGCACTTACCACCATCCGACATGATATTCAGTGTTTTTTCATTGCCCTTTGTTCCCATTCGAATGTCATTCCAGTGAGAGCAGGGGCTCGTCTGTCTGTCCACATTTCCCCAGTGCCTGTACACAGTGTGAACGAAGGAAGGATGGAGAGAGTGAAAGCAAATACGCAGAGGAAGAGAGGGCAGCCTGGGGGTCCAGCAGTCCTCCAGCAGAGAGGACACTGGCATCCAGTTCCTTGGACCTCTTGTGCAAGCTCAGGCCTAGGTAAAGCCATCAGAGCTCCTGGCAGAGGCAGCCCCTGGGGAGGAACAGGCCCTGGGCTAGGACACAGTGCCCCCTGGTGACCAGGACACTTGCGACTCCAAGGCAAGGCCCTGAGGTCCTGGTTTCTAAAGACTTTCTGTTCCAATCTGGTTGGAACCTCAGAGCAATTGCCATGAAACAAAGAGGCTTAGATTTAAAAATTTTAAAAATTATATTTTTATTAATTTCAGAAGAGAAAGAGAGAGACATCAATGATGAGAGAGAATCATTGTTTGGCTCCGTCCTGCACTGGGGATCGAGCCTGCAACACAGGCATGTGCCTTGACCAGGAATCGAACCAGGACCTGGTTCATAGGTCGACGCTCACTGAGCCACGCCAGCCAGGTGAGGCTAGGATTTTTTTTTTTAATTGATTTCAGAGAAAGAGAAAGAAACACCACTGGGTTGCAACCTGGGTATGTGCCCTGACTGGGAATCAAACCCGTGACCCTTCGGTGCATGTGACGACACTCCAACCAACTGAGCCAGGGCAAGAGGCTTAGATTTTTAATAAAGAAAAGCATGCCAGACTGGGTGCTCAGAGACCTGGGTTCTAGTTCTGGCCATGTCCCTGACTCTCTGGGTAACCTCCAGTGTGAACTGAGATTTGCTCAGCTAGCAAGGGGTGGCTTGCACTGTGGGGTGAAGGGGTCCCTACTGCAGCCACCCTTTCGAGGAGCCTCCTCTCAGCTGCTCTATTGCCGGCAACCTGATTGTTCATGAAAAGATGTCATCAGGAGTGTCCATAAGTGGGGCCAAAATCCGCCCCCAAATCATGACTTCAACATTTTTCCAGGCTTTGACCTCTGTGGCCACGTACACCCTGGGAGAGCGCCGCACAGAACACACACGTCATCCCTCAACCTCCCTTCACACATGACATTTCAAGACGCATTTTTAAAATATATTTTTATTGGTTTCAGAGAGGAAGGGAGAGGGAGAGATAGAAACATCAATGATGAGAGAGAATCATTGATTGGCTGCCTACTGCACGCCCCCCGCCCCCACACTGGGGATCTGTCCCACAACCTGGGCATGTGCCCTCACTGGAATCAGACTGGTTCATAGGTCGACGCTCAACCACTGAGCTATGCGGGCCGGGCTCGAGATGCATTTTAGATGCCCAGAGTCTAGCATCCGGTTGCACTCTTTTTTCTTTTTGTTTTTTTTTGTTGTTGTTGTTAATCCTCACCTGAGGATATTTTTTCCATTGCCTCTTAGAGAAAGTAGAAGGGTGGGAGAGAGCGAGAGAGAGAAACATCGATGTAAGAGAGACACATCAATTGGTTGCCTCCCGCATTCACCCTGACCAGGCCCAGGATCAAAGCTGCACACAGATATGTGCCCTTGACCAGAAATTGAACCCGCGACCCCTCAGTCAGGGCCAGTTTCACTCTTAAATCCTGAGTTTGTGGGAGAGGTCTGCGGTGAGGATTCGTAGTTAGTCTGTGAGATGTAGAGACAGAATTGGCTCACTTAGGGCTATGGTTCCTAATCCTGGACCCACACTGCAATCACCTGGGGAATTGACGAAACCGCCCTGCTGGACTGAAGCCCAGCCCGTGGGTGGGCCCAGGCATGGGCATCCTTTAAAGACTCCCAGGTGATTCTGTGTGCACCCACGGTTGAGCTACACTGTGTCTGAGGTCAGAGCTCCAAGCAGAACTCAGGCAGAGGAGGAGGGAAACCAAGTGAAGGAGGGCTGTCAAGTACTGCTGAGAAGTTGGGAGGGTCCGGGTCACAAAGGGAGCCCAGGTTGCTTTTGTTTGGGGGAACAAGGAGGTTGGTGAGCGGATATAATGGATGTGATGAAATAGTGGGCACCACTGGGAGATGAGTAGGTGGAAGGGAGAATGGGAGGTGAGAAAATGGAGATCAGAGGACTCAACAACTCTTTTGAGGACTTTCTCTGTGAAGAGGAACAGAGAAGTGGGGAGATGCTAAAGGAGAATTCAAGTTCAAGGGAAAGTTTCTTTTATAGTTGTGAAGTTATAGAGCATGTTGGTGTGGCTGGAAATGATCATGATGACAATGATGGAATGAATGGGTGGAAGAGAGCGGGGACAGCTCCGTTTGCTGAGCTGGGAGGTGAAAGGAGCTGGGGCTGGAGCACAGATGTCTTGGGAACAGGGTGCTTCTGTCATAGGCCATGAGGAGACGGTGCAGATGCTGGTGCACCTGTAGGTGAGGTGGTGGGAGGTGGGGGGTATTCACCTATTTTTTTAAATATTCTAAATAGACGTTTTATTTTGTGAATTATTTTTTATTTTTCAATTGCAGTTGACATTCAGTATTATATTAGTTTCAGGTGTGTGAATGGACAGGGATGAAGGGGAGATGTGAAGGTCTTGAGGAGGAGAAAAGCAGCTACTCTGGGATGCAGGATCTCTGAGCAGCACGGAGAGCCTGCCTATGTGAGGTTTGAGACCCCTCTGGTAAAACAATACAATCAGCCTGGTTGCATGAATTTCTCTGGCCGTGGGCAGCTGCCAGGCACAGAAGAAAGTTGGGCCACCCAAGGCCCGGCTTTGCTGGACAAAGATGGAAGGAGAGAGGTGTGGGAGGGGGTGACTCCATTGGTGGAGCACAGAATCTAAGTGGGACAAGGATAGAGTAGTGGACAGCAGCCATGCAGGTAGTCAGAGGTCACTGCAGCTCCGGGCAGTGGGGAGGAGCCGCACGTGCCATGCTAGAGGAAGTGGGCCGGAAGGAGAGGAGGAGGTGGCCAGAGGCAGATGCTTGGAAATAAGATTGTGTCACTGTGACGTGACAATGGAGACTTACTGTCATGGGACAAAACTGTCGGTGTGCCAAGGGTGTTGGCAGCTGAGGCAGAGTTGTGGTCAGGAGGCCAGGTCCTCAGGGGCAGGATGCTTGTGTACATGAGGCCCCAGGGTTGGTGACAGGAAGTAGCATGAGGGGAGGACAATAAGGAAGGCACTGAAGTCTTTAGGAGACGTGCTTAAATCCCTCTGATTGGAGGCTCCTTGAACACAGCAATGTCCCCAGTGCCTGGCCCAGAGTAGGCGCGTGGTAAAACACGCAGCAAAGGATTAATGAATGTATGCCTAATGTGTAATTTGTTCTTTAGCCTTGACAGTTGAGGAAACTGAGGCCAGGGTTCGCTAGTGTCTGAGCACTTTTTGCTTCTCAGCAGGAGCAGGGTTTTGGGATGTGCACACATGATGAAGTCCCTTCCACCCACCCCTCCTGCCACCCCCATCACCTTCTCCCCAGCTCCGACTTCCCAGTCTCCAGTTGGGCTCCCTCAAATTTGGCCTCCACACTGCTTCTTCCATAGTCCGATTGTTCCTCCACTGAGAATGAGACCAACGCAGGATGGTCAGGCTTCTCAGGCTCAGCCACTTACTCCCTCTTTGCCCCTTAAGCCTCTGTAAACACACTTTTCCCTTCCTCTCTGTGCCCAGTGTGCCCGCCCTTGGCCTGGAAGCCCTGGGACTCCCTGCCCGCCCGGTGCAGCCCTCCCTGCCCTTCACACGCCTCACTTCTCCTCTGCCCGACTGTCCGCCCCTACTGCACATGGAGCCATAATTACCTGCACCCTGCCCACCTGCTGGCTTGGACTTGAGACCACTGGTAGCAGAGGTCAGGTCCAGGTCATCCATGTCCCTAGAACCCAGCAGAGGGCACTGGTGTCTGCTGCAAAGCATGTGAGGGAGGGTCTGTGTGCCTGTGTGGATCCCAAGTGCCACTACCAGGAGCTGAAGTGAGGGGGTGCGGGGTATGGACCACAAGGCAGGACCAAGAGGGGAGCTAGAGGCTTTATTCTCAGCAAACCTGTACACTATACACTGGAGGGCTGGCAGGGCTCTTGAGGGGCCTCCTCAGGCCACCTGCCTTGGCCCCAAAGGCCAGAGCGGATGCAGGGTTGTGTCCCCAGATATCCATTGTTTGCCCACCCTCTTGTCCCAGGCCAGATCCCCCCAGGAGTTCAGGGCCTATCGCAGGGAGCTGGGACCTTCTTCCGCTCTCGGCTCAGCAGCGTCACCAACTTGGCCTTGAAGCCTGAATGGGCACCGGAGCGGCCAGAGACCCCGGCCTCGTCGCCATTGTCATCAAGGTCCAGCTCCAGCAGCCGTCGGTACTGGGCCTCCAGGCTGCTGTCATGGGCTGGGCCAGGCCAGCCCAGGTCCTTGCTGTTGTGGTAGATGGGGCTGGCTGGGGGGCTGAAGCCACCAGGGCCCTCCTGCTCAGGGTCCCTCAGGTCGGGTGGTATAGGGCCAGCTTCTAGGGCACACAGATTCTCGTAGAGGTGCTCAGCGCCGGCCAGGGGCCCGCTGGTCCGCTTGCACACGGCAGCGTACAGCCCAGACTCCAGGGGCAGCGGGGGCAGGCTCTGTGGCCCAGGATCGGCCAGGAACACCCTACGAGAGTCTGAAGGCTCAGACCCTGGGGGCAACTCCCGCAGCTCTCCAGGAGGCTCAAGTGAGGGCAGGGAGGTGGCCCGAGGCAGGGGGCAGGGCCGAGGCCCCACCACCTCAGGCAGCCGCTCCTTCTGGCGGGCGATGGCCGCAGTCACGACCCCGCACAAGTCTCGAGCTCGGGGGCTGCTGAAGGCGAAGAGGCCTTCGCCTGAGTCACAGCGGCGGCCAGCTTCGAAGGAGAACACGTCCTGGTCATGGGTGACATGGGCGGGTCAGCTGCCAAGGGGTTCCCCCATCTCCCACTGTCCCCTAGTCCCCTCCACTGCAGGCCCAGTGCCTCACCTTGTCGGAACCAAACTTGCGCAGGAAGTGGTAGGGCCAGGTGTAGAGGGCCTGCGGGCTGCCTGGCTCGCTCAGCTGGATGGCATCTTGGCCCAGCAGCAGGATATAGGGCCCCTTCAACTGGCAGCGGGCAGCTGCCTCTGTCCTCTGCACCACCACCGGAAATGTGCCCACTGCAAGCAGAGGGTGCAGACGCTACGGTCCCCCAGAGGCCCCAGCCCTGGGTGTGGTGGCACTGAGGCTGCCCTGCCCCTCCCTGACTCACCTTCCTGCCAGGAAGAGTAGATGGAGTTCTCTTCCATGGGGACCAGGCCCCGCTTGGGAGCCTCCGCCTCCCCTGATCCGGAGGAAAATTCCCCTGTGGCCTGGGGAAAGGGTCAAGGTCAGAGATTAGAGTCTCCCCGCCGCCCCCCCCCCCCGAACCCCCGACCCCCCGACCCCCAACCTCTTCCTCCATCCTTTTCATGTGGGGAGATGTCACCTGACACACTGCACAACCCTGGGCACCCCTCTGAGCCGATTTCACTCCTGTAACCTCTGTAACCTTATTCTTCCCTCTGGGATACTGAGAGCGGTAGTCAGCGACACACAGCAGGATGGCCCCTCACCCTTGCATTAGGCTAGGGACCAGGCCAGCCCATGTGTGTCCCCCACAGGTTAGAGTGGTGAAGGGGCTTTGGGGGTGCAAACAAGTGAACTGGCCATTCACTCCTCCCCCAGTCCTCTGGCTCCATCTCACCCCTCCCTACCCCTAGTTCCTGCATGTAATTCACACTGATCTCAGCACCTCAACCATCACCACCTGGCCCATGGTAGCATGGCCAGGGCCAAATGCTGTGGGTTCCTCGCTGGTCACCTTGCTCCTATTCATTTCTTTTTCTTTTTTTATTGTTTTTAAATAAAAAAACTTAAATACACAATATAAAATTTACCATTTTAATCGTTTTAAAGTGTATAATGCAGTGTTTTTAGTAAAGTCATCAGGTTTGCAATCAAGGTTGTGCAATCATCATCTTTATCTAGTTCCAGAACTTCTCATCACTCCACATTAAAACCCTGCCCAGCCCCTGGCAAACACTAAGCTGCTTTTGGTTCTATGGATTTGCCTAATCATACAATAGGTGGCCTTTTGTGCCCGGCTTCTTTCACTTAGTTTAATGTCTTCGAGGTTCATCCACTGTGAAGCACGTCTCACTACTGCATTCCTTTTTATGGCTGAGTAATGTTTCATTGTATGGACAGACACATTTGCTTATCCATCATCAGCTGACAGACATTTGGATTGTTTGGGCTTTTGGGAATAGTGCTCCTCTGAACATTGTATGTTTTGTTTGAACATGTTTCAATTCTCAAGAGACTTGCTGGGTCATATGGTAACTCTTATGTTTCACTTATTAAGGAACCCACCGGACTCATTTCCTTTTGGCCCATTACAGACCCTGTGAAGCTTTAAAACTCAGTCCCTAGCTCAACCCCACCAAAGGCTTCTCCTCTCACTCTTAATAAAACCCCAAACTCCACATGTGGCCCAAGGTGGTTTCAGCTGGCTTCCACCGGACTCTCACCTCGCCTCCTCCTGAGCCCTCCCACTCCTTGCCCTCCAGCCAAACCAAACTTTTCTCTGCCTCAAGGCCTCTACCGCACTGCGCTCACTCCGTCCAGGACACTCCTTGGACCTCAGTGCCTGGGACACTCTCCTCAGATGTTTGCCTGGTGGGTTGTCCTTCAGGACTCAGACCTACTGTCCCCTCATGAGAGGCCTCCTTAGACCATCCTGCCTAAGGCCCCCTGGTTTACTCCTGGTCCCACCCCTGCCTTTCATTTTCTCCATAGCATGTATGGCCATCAGATTTTTTCTGTGGTTTCTGGGCTGTTTCCCAGGCTCATAGGTACTTGGCAGGTGCTTGCTGAGTGACAGGATGTGAGTGAATATGGAATGAATAAGAGGGAGGTGAGCTGGTCCCCCTGGGGCCAGACCTCGGTGCCCGGCCCGCTTGCCCTGTGCTCACCGGGAAGGCCAGCTGGCAGATGGGGCCCATCCATGCCTGGCGGTGCTGTGCGGCCAGCAGGTGGCTTCTCTCGGTGGTGGTGAGCAGGAAGGCACCAGTGTCCCGGGGGCAGCTCTCACCATCAGCTGGCAGCACCGACACGCAGTCGGCCAGGCGGATGACCCGCCGCTCTCCCCGTCGGCTAGGACCTGCAGACCTGTCACCTGCTGGCCCCGAGCCACCATCCCGGACTTCCCAGCTCTCCAGCCGTGCCACGCCTGATGGGCCACCTGCATAGAGCAGACCCCACACCTTCCGCCAGGACTTCTGTGGGCGGTGAGGATGGGGGTAAAGACCACTGCAGCTCACTCAGCAAACACTCCTGGTCACCCAGGCTGGCCTTCGCCTCCCTCAGCTCCTCAGGGCCTCGGAGGAGGAGGCCTTGCCACAGCCAGCCCAGCAGGGGGAGGAGTCTGTGCTTGGGATCAGTCAGCCCTGGGTTAAATCCACCCCACACTTTCCTAACTGGTACCTCCTTAAGACTAGTGTCCTAGTCTCTCAAAAGGTCATGGCAATGTGAGGCTGGGGCTTCCACTGGATTATGTCTGTAAAGTCTCCAGTGGCTGAAACAGACCACTTGACACTGCTGTTCTGTTGGTGCCCAGCCCCACCCCCCCAAAGGTCACTTGGGCCACAGGACAAGGACTGTGGCGGGAGGGAGGCCTCATTCTCATGATGGCAAGGAAGGAAACATGCAAATAGCGTCAAGCAAAGGAAACAGACCGTTTATCTGCCTGGGCAGCAGCTGCAGCTGAGCTGTGGGGGTGCAGAGCCTGCTGCCTGAGGAGAAGTGAACCCCCTACTATGTCCCATGACAGGCTGGGAGGAGCCGAGCCCTCTTCTGCAGGGTGGGGTTCCAGCTCTGGGGTCTCCTTCAGCTCATCCCCTGGCCCTCCGAAGGTGGAAGGCTGTTGGATTAGCAAGCCTCCCGGCTCTGCCCTGCCCCGAGGTTTGTGTTCTTAGACCCTCCTGACTCTTGGCTTCCCCATCTGTAAGTGAGGCAGGGTCTCCCCAAGGCCCACTCAGGCCCAGCTCTTCTGCTCAGGCAGAGGATGGGCCTCTCTCCCATCCCCACATCTGGGTTAGATCCCCCACCCTGATTCCCATCACCATTCTCCCAGGTCCAGGTGTGGAGGCCCAATTATCCTGGGCAGCCAGGTCCCCACCTTGCCAAACTTGACGTGCTGCTGGTACAGGATGCCATCCTTGACGGGGGTCTCCAGAGGCTCCATGGCCGCGGAGGGCCGGAGGGCCGGAGGGCCACCACTCCGAAGGCCTGAGGAGACTGGTGACAGGCCGAGGGGAACTCCTCACACTTCCCCTTCTGGCCACTTCCCCTCCCTCTGTCCAGAGAGGCAGCTGCATGACTGGGGGAGGGGAATCCCTTCTTCAGTAAAGGAGCTAGAATAGGGGGTGGGGGCATCACATATTTCCACCTTAGGGTTGCAGCTGGCCAAGGTGCTCAGGCATGCCTGGCAGAGGCCTCAGACCGCCTGAGGGCAAAGACCCATGCCTGCACCTGGGTCACTGGGTGTGAGTGAGCGTCAGGCCCACAGGCTGGCCCCCCAGTCATGGGCTCTGACGTCTTCCCTGATCCCTCAGGGGGCAGTTGTGCAACCTGGGACCTGCATTCCCACAGCCAGACTGGCGAACTTCCTTTCCTACTTGCAACCCTGGTTGGTTGGCTTATCCTTCTATCAAAATATTTTTAATATTCATTTGCTCCATCTTCACAGCCCCTAATGCCAGCCTGAATATCTCCCTTTGAATCACCACCCCACCTGGGCGCACTCATCTCTCCCCTTTCTAAACCTTTTCTGGCTTCCCACTGCCCTCAGGTCTAGCCTGGGCTCCTCAGCCCAGCACGCAAGGTGTTGAGTCCTGACCCCAGTGCAACCCCTCCAGGGCACCCGTCACCGTGTTCCTCTGGGTGCCAGCTGCTTACTCTGGGAGGACTTCCCTCACCCTCCATGCTGCCTGAGCGCACAAAGGCCCCAGCAGTGTGCCCAAGTCCTCATGTGTGGCCCTGGCCACCTGAATGTAGGTGGCATGTCCCCAGTGGGCCCCTAGGGAGCTCATATGTTCTTTTGAAGTTTTGCTTCCTGCTGGGGACCTTTTTTTTTTTTTCCCTTTGCCTTGCCTTGCTGGAGGCCAGTAACTTGGCTCTGAATGTGGGTCTGAATTCTGAAAACAGCCTCATGTCATTCATTCAAAGCCACCTCTGGAAAGGAACGTGTAAACAGGCTGAGGAATATAATTTAGGGGTCACATATCGAGTGTGTTGCTTCTCAGGCAGGACATTTTTTCCAAGTCCTCCTGCACCCGGCTTTGTGCCAAACATGGACCAAACAGGCCGGAACCCAACCTTACAAACACAACCCTTTGCATTCTCACTGCCATTTCAACAATGAGGAAATCAAGGCTCAAACATTAAGTAACTTGCGAAGGCCACACACCAAGTGACAAACATGGCTTGAGCAACTGCTGTCCTGCTGGGATAAGCATGTGGCCTTGCACATGAAGTGTCTGACCGTGCCGGTCCTCTGCCTACCCCTTGCCAGATGTTGAAATCCTGGTCCATTTGTCAAGATACTCGTGATTGCTGCCCATGTTCATTACATCTGATCTCTTTCCTAGTCACCGGTGAGCTGCCCAGCGGAGAGCTTGGCACAGAGCATATAAAAAACTGCTTGTAGCCTGAGTGGCAGTCCTGTGGCACCGGCTGCTTCTCAGCAAACAGAGCGGAGGGTTCCATACCAGGAACAGGGGGCCTGAGGCAGGAAGTTGCCTCTCAAGGGGCCCTAGGAGCTTTGCACAACCGACAAGGAGGCGGCTGGGGCAGGGCTGGAGGTTATGACAGCCAATCAGACACACAAAAACCCAGTCAAGGATTTTGCCTTGTCTGCCAGTGTGGTGCCTCTGAGTCATAAATAAAGATAGATGCCTCCTGCCACAACCAAGCCATCTGGGTGTTGGGGAGAGACCCAGGGTCTGCCTCAGAGGGCTCTAGAGGTCAGAGGGTGAGGTGGCCAGGAAGTAATGGGCAGACAAGGTGAAGCACAGAAGCAGGGCTGGGGCTGAGACTAGAGAGGCTTGTGCTTTAATGGCAACTGGGATAAAGGGGAACAATCATAGTAATTCCAGAGGCACAGAGGGCAGGCGGCCAGGCCCAGCCTAGCCCAAGCCAGCTGGGCCGAAGATGCTGGCTTCTTGTCCAGGGTCTGGTGTGTGGGAGGCAACTGGAACCCAGACTGAGGCCTCTTGGAGAGGGATGACAGACGGCTAGAAGTCCATGGAGCTGTGAGCCAGGTAGTCCTTGCGGCCGATGTTGCTGACCTGCTTGGTCTGCATGGCCTCGAGTTTGGGGCAGTCAGTGATCCGATGGCCCAAGCCCCCGCAGAAGGCACAGCCTCGTTCATCTGGGGGCATAGGGAAATGGAGATCAGCAGGGTGACAGGGCCAGGTTCGGTGCCCCAGACCTTGTCCCCCCACCCAACGCCCCCATCCACTCATGTGCAGTGTAGACTTGTTTCCTGGTGTTCCTGTCATGCCCCCCGCTTCGCAGTCACCTCCGATGACCAGCATGGACTCGTCCCCACAGTGCAGCACTTGCAACACAGGTGGCACCTTCTGCTTGGCCTCCAGTAGCAGGGCTTTGAGGTCCATCAGCACTGACTCATCTGTGGGGGCAGTGGGGAATCATTAGGTCCAACCCTGGGCCCCGTAACCAGGACCTGTAGGACGCGGGAGACAGCCGTGGCGGCCTTGGCAGTACACTCACCGCAGGCCTTGTTGATGAAAGTGGTGGCGATGCCTGTGTTTCCTGAGCGCCCAGTGCGGCCTATTCTGTGCACTGCAGAGAGGAAACAATCTTTGGCCCACTGCCCAGGTCTGGGGCCCAGCCCGCACCCCAATCCCACAAGCTCCCACCGTAGTTCTCAATCTCCTCAGGCATGTCGTAATTGATGACGTGCTGGATGGCAGGGAAGTCCAGGCCCTTGGAGGCTACGTCTGTGGCCACTAGAACATCCTTCTTGCCCTCCCGGAATGCCTCGATGGCCTTGGTCCGTTCCTCCTGGTCTGGGGAGGGTCAGGCGGGAGCTGTCAGGGTGACAGCAGGAGCCTGGGGAGTAGTGGTAAACCAGCCAGGCAGGAAACGGGTTAGGTGAGGGCTGCTATAGCAGCCAGGTTCAGGCATACACATATGCCATCCTGACCTTTGCCCCCATGGATGGCCACGGCCTCGACCCCCTTAAGCAGCAGGTACTCATGGATGGCATCCACATCTGCTTTCTTCTCTGCAAAGATGAGCACCTGTCCAGAAAGGCCACCTCGTCACAGGGAGTGCCTCCACCCAACGACCCCAACCTTCCCCAGCATCCTGCCCCTATTGCCCTCTCCCCTCATCTTGGGGGTCCTGGGCTGCACTCACGGGCGGGGGTGTCTTCTGCAGGCACTCGAGCAGATACACCATCTTGGCCTCCTCCTTCACATATTCCACCTCCTGCCACCACAGGAGCTAGGTCAGGTGATCCTGAGGACAGGCTCACCAGCCACAGTGCTGCTGCAGAGGCTGGGCCCCCCAATCCCATCTAGGTGATTAGAAACCCCGTGCACCAAGGGCTGGACACCCTAAGAATGTTTCCTGCTAAGGGTTGAGGCTTTGAATGGGACCCCTAGTGCCCCCTAGGTGGACCACCCACCTTGCTCCAATCAGCTTCAAGGGAGTCTCGCTAGACCCAGCCCTCCGTGGTGAGACTGCCCACCTGTATGACATCTAGGCTGGCGGCCCCAGCGCGCCCCACATTGATCGTGACAGGCTTCACCAGGGCACTCTTGGCAAAGTTCTGTATTTTCTTAGGCATGGTGGCACTGAAGAGTAGGGTCTGTCGCTGGCCCTGAGAAAGAGCTGGGGCTGAGGGCACATGGGGGCTGGGGAAGCTAAGCAGCTGGGACAGTGGGTGGGCAGCCCTGAGGGTGGAGTACCCTGGCCAGGCAGGGACGGGTACCTTGAAGTAGGAGAAGATGGTGCGGATGTCACCCTCAAAACCCATGTCAATCATGCGGTCAGCCTCGTCTAGGGCCAGATAGCGACAGATGTCTAGGCTGACCATCTTCTTTTGCAGTAGATCCATGAGGCGCCCAGGGGTGGCCACCATCATGTGCACACCACTGGGGACCAAGAGAGACCTGAGGTCAGGCCACCTGCTCAGCCCTTCTTAAAGGCTGGCACTGTGACTCACCCCACTCTGGCCTCCTTCCTGTCTCTCCTCACCTGTCCCCTCCTCATCACTCCCACCACTTTGCCCTGGGTTCAGCATACATTTCTACTGGAGCAAGCTGCAGCCTTCTCAACCAATGCTGTCTATATTCCGGAGCTCTTCCCACCCATGTTTTGACCTCTGCCATTCCTTCTCCTGGAGGGCTGTTCTGAATCTCCAAATAGCCTCAGCCTGCACTCCCCCAGCTCCCTCCATAGGCCTGGAAGGGCTCACTTTACTGGCATACTGAATTCAACTGCTCTGTATCTTCCCTGAGACTGGGATGCCTATCAAGCAGGCACTGGGTGTGACCTGTCTTGTGACCCCAGACAACTGGTGATACCTACTGGGGACTGACTGCACTGTGTGGAAGAGCAAGGGTCCAGCCCTGCCCCAGTGCCTTAGCCTCCTTGCTGGACTACATACTGAACGGCCCTAACCTTTCTGAACACCCCAGGCCCACCACCTTTGTCTTTTGCCTGGAATGCCCCAATCCTCTGACTTTCCAGAGGCCTCTGTTCCAGTTACTATGTTCCCATAGTCCCTCACCACACCCCCCTGCCCCACCCCAGCTGACCTCTTGCATGAGACTGGGAGCTCTTTTAATTAGGCCTCTGCAAGGATCTGCAGAATAGCTAAAGTTTATCTAGACGCTTTGGGGAGGCCCTAGGGTGAGGGGTGCTTATGCTCACTGTCGGATGGTCTCCATCTGCTCTTTGACAGACATGCCCCCGATGCAAAGTGCGCAGCGCAGGAGTGGCGAGCTGTCCTCCTGCAGCAAGCGGCAATAATACTCCAGGATGCCGTGGGTCTGCCGGGCCAGCTCTCGCTGCAGATACAGGGGCAGGGGCTGGTACCAGAAGACAGTCTCACTGGTGCCCTGCCCTCCAGGCCAGCCTATTTTACCGAGGGACAGATAATGAGTCCATAGGGCCCTTCACGCTTGGAGAAAGGTAATCTCTTTTCTTGTTCCAGGCAGAACATGATGACAGGCAAAGTGAACACCAGCGTCTTGCCTGAACCCGTGAAGGCGATGCCTATCATGTCACGGCCGGATAGACTGTTGGCAGAGGACAGGTCTGCGGGTCAAGTTCAGCAGAATACAGGAACTGTCCATCACTGCCCTCCTCAGGACCCCCAGGTCCACACTCACATGGTGGGAATACCCTGGATCTGAATAGGCGTTGGGTGGTGGATGCCTTTCTTCTTCAGGCCTCTCAGGATGGCTATGGAAAACAACCCTGACATCATCTTACGTCTCACAGGTGCTTTATCAGGCCCCAAAGTCGTAAAACTGCTACCATTCCCCTCAAGTTACAAATGATGAAACATAGAAACAGGGAGAGGGAAAGAAAAGACAGAGAGACCTGTTCAAAGCTCCTAGGCTAAATGGAGACAGAATTCACCCCCAGATCTGCCTAAGGCCAGCCTCACTTGTCCAATTAAGCTTCCTAGTGGCACAGAATAGTGAATATCTTCAGCTGGCACAACTGAAAAAGGAGCCTAAAGAAACTCCTCCTCAAATCCCCCCCATCCCCGCTGGCTATGCTGCTGAGCTCAGTGGGAACTAGGACACAACCTTACAGACATTTAACTACCAAGTGTGATGCCACTCCCACTCCCCAGGTACCTGCAGGAAATTTCATTTCCTTGAAGCTCTTGATGGGTGGTGGGATACCATCTCCTTCCACCAGGATGTGGTATTTTTTCCGTACACGCTCATGCCGCTCTTCAGACATACTCAGGATATAACGGGGAGGTGTCCAACTGTGAGTGGTGGTAGGGGTCAAGAGAGGCCCTGGGCATAGCTGCCTTTGGCATGTGCCTGCCAGTCTCAGCCACAAACTATTCCAGGTAAGGGTAACTGCTCTTCCAGAGACTATAAAGTATACCTGGTTTTAATTGGATCATCATATGTGATTCCCTTGGCCATCTCCTTCACTGACATCAAGGCTGAGAAGAGAGATATGGCTCAGGGCTGGCTTCTCCTTCCCAGAGGCCAGGCCACTTCCTCCCTGCCCAGGCTACAACTATACCTCGGCCCTCAGCCACACTCTCCAGGATCTTCTCCTCTTCCTTCAGCTGCTTTTCCTTGGCAGACTCCTTGCGGGCTGAGGAGAAAAACAGACACATGTCAGAGACACCAAAGCAGTGCACCACCCTGAGCCTCCCGCCACTGCTGAGCCCACCTTCAGCTTTCTCTTTGAGGTGCTGGTGCTGATCCAGGAGGCTGACATTGGACTGAGGGCCCAGAGGGATGTCGTCCTCATCTCCCCGGTGGTCACTGCCACTGTCCTGCTGCTCCTCCTCCGCGGCTCCCTTGCGTCTTCGCTGTAGCAGCTTCTGGAGCTGAGGGTCCAGCAGCGCCCCTCAGAGCCAAGCCCGACACAGAGCTGGGCATCGCGCCCAGGAGCTGCGGCAGGATCCTGGCTTTGGGAGAAGATCGTGCCCCGGGGTGCAGAGCTGCTCTACCCCTCAGATTAGGTCGCCAGTCCCTCGGGTTGTGCCTGAGGCCACGCTCCCGTGTAAATCCCCTCACTCCACAGACCGCTGAGAAACACCCATCCCTACTCTCACTCCTCCTTAGACCCAGGCCCTCACCAGCAGCTGTCGGCGCTGTCGCAATGGCACGTAGGGCACATAGTCCTCGTCGTCCTCATCCTCCGCCTCGGAACGGCTTCCTGCGGCAGTCGCCTCGTCGGTACGAGCCCGCTGCAGAGACCCAGGAATCAAGCCCGGAACCCCTTCCTCCCCATCTTCACGGCGGCTCGCCACCCAGGGGACCCCAGCCTCTCTCCCACCTTCCGTTCCGGTTCCGAATCCTCCATCCTTTTCTGCACGCATGCGCCCCACAGCAGAAAACCCCGCCTTACCTCTGAGATCCAACCAGATGTGAAGAAGCGGACGTCGGCGCCTAGCAACGACCTCTGAGTGACGGATCGCGCCGAGGGACAAAGTTTCTCCTGAGCCGCCGTCTTGTGGGGCGGCGTCTACGTTCTCTCTGTGGCAATGCAGCTGGCAGGGCTGAGGGCGAAAGCATCAGGCAAAGCATTGTGGGATACTGGAGGATTTGAAGCATGAGCTAAAGGCTCATACCGAATCCGGTAACAGGGGCGGTGCCCCGAGTGAAGACCGTCGCTCAGAGCATGACGTCATGGCGCACGCACGCCGGCGGTCACTGCGCCCTCTAGTGATTGGGGAGCCCAGGGGCCGGGCCTCCATCCCCCGCAGGGCCGAGCGGGCAGGGTGTGGCTTGCCGAGTGACTTAAGCACTGCCGCTGACTGGTGTCCTCTTCTGAGACACCTATGTTCCGAGTAGTGAGTGGTAAATAAAATACTGATGACGATGGCTTTCAACTGAGGGTCTGTACATGTGTGTGTAAGCTATTATTGTTGTAAATGCTGTAATAGAGTTCAGAGGGAACCTGAGGCGACTTTGAGGTGACACTGATTGGATCTGAGCTTCCAGGGAAGTGTGGAATCTCAGAGCAGGGAGTGGAGGAGAGAAAGAAAGAGGGCCCAGCAGGAGTGATCTGCCATGTGCAAGTGCAGATTCCTAGGGAAGAAAGAGATCAATTGGCCCACATGGAGCAGGGGGAGCCAGAGCAAGGGTTGGGGAGGTAAATTGGGCTCAGAGCATGCAGAGCAGTGACTGTCAGTAATTTCGGCATCGGGGACTGAGAGGAGTGATGGGTCAGTGCTGTCCTTGTGTGCTGGGCATTGTGCAGTGCTGAAGCAGATAAAAGATGAGCAAGATGCAAACCTGGCTTGTGAGATTATGGATTAGTTGAGGAAACAGAAAATATAACCAGTCTTGAGGTTAAGGAGAACCTCATCAAGACATGGTGGAATCATCACAAAGGCAGAGCAAACTGATATAGTAAAAGTGTCTTCTCAACTGGGATGTGAAGAATAAGTAGGAATTTATGACGGAAGGGTAATCTGCGAACAGGCAAGTATGTGAGCAAAAGTCAGGAGATCTAAAGGTGTCAGGCCTAGCTGGAGACTGAGGTTGTAGGGATGGCGGGGTGTGTGCTGGAGGCAGAAGCCAAGCACAGGGGGTCCAAAATGCCACTTACAGAAGTCTTTTATCTGTAGGAAAAGTGCTGTTTCAATCAGTCCTGCAATTTTCAAATAAGGCAGAATTTTATTATTTAAAAGTCTTTATTTTAAAATATATTTTTATTGATTTCAGAGAGGAAGGGAGAGTGAGTTAGAAAAATCAATGATGAGAAAATCATTGATTGGCTGCCTCCTGCACATCCCATACTGGGGATCCAGCCTGCAACCTGGGCATGTGCCCCAACGGGACTTGAACTTTTGGTGCATGGGACAATGCTCAATCCACAGAGCCACACCTGCCAGGTGAGGCAGAATTTTAGATAGCTGTGCCAATTCAACTTGAGGGCAGGAGGCTGGTGCAACAGAGAATAAGAGGAACACAGGTAATACATACACAGAGAAAGGTTTTACAGGAGTGTCCATACTTTCCTGGGGACTGGAATTGTGAGCCTGTGGGCAATGCTGTTTCACTTCTTTAGAAGAGGAAGCTGGCACTGACTGCTAGCCAATGGTGGGGCTCAACTAGGTGGAGGGGTGGGGTGGGGTGGGAAGAGGGAGCAGTTTCTGATCCTGCTCCCAACACTACATAAAGGTACTTAGTCGCCCTAGCTGATTTGGCTCAGTGGATAGAGCGTCATCAGCCTGCGGACTGGAGGGTGCTGGGTTCGAGTCTGATCAAGGGCACATGCCTGGATTGTGGGCTCGATCTCCAGTAGGGGGCATGAAGGAGGCAGCAGATTGATGATGCTCTCTCATCATTGATGTTTCTCTCTCTCCCTCTCCTTTCTCTCTGAAATCAATAAAAAAAAATTTTTTTTTAAAGATACTTAGTGATTGTGTTGCTATTGCCTCCATCACTCCCCACATGAGCTAAAGTTAAGAGTTGATTTTAGTCAAGAAAACAACATTGGGGGTAACAACAGGTGTGTGAGGCATTTTTAGCAAACCTATTATATTAAAATTTAAATTTACAAACCAGATCTAATATGGGAGATAGTTTGCTTTACTTTACAGAAGGGTTTATTATCCTCTTGACTGTCAAGTACTTAAGCTACATGTCTTATTCGCATTGATAAGTCAGATCCAATTTATAAAAACTCCATCTACTCCCCCACCCCCCCAACTTTCTCTGACAACCTCAAACACCCAGGCTACAGGTGCACCCTCCATAAAGGCCTTAAGCTTTCCCCAAGCCCCTTTCTCACATGAGCTATCCACAGACCAAGTC
Organism: Myotis daubentonii; assembly: GCF_963259705.1. Classification (NCBI taxonomy): domain Eukaryota; kingdom Metazoa; phylum Chordata; class Mammalia; order Chiroptera; family Vespertilionidae; genus Myotis; species Myotis daubentonii. Next base: position 73,274,342 of record NC_081844.1, on the reverse strand, counting down.
CCATTCCTCCCATTCACCCATCCTACAGGGGAGAAAAAGACAGTGTGGGGAAGGGGCTACTCCCATACAAGGCCTCACAACAGGAGGAAAGGGCACAGAGACCTATGCTTTAACCCTAGTCAGCCAGACTGAGTTCATTACAGTCACTTTCTTGTCTTAGCTTTAGTTTCATCTATAAAATTCCCACTTAACAGTCCGCTTGGAACAGATGCAAGAATTAAGTGGAAACAATGCCAAGCCACTGATAACACAGTACATACCTAACATGGTTAATGACTAAGGCCACCCCATGCTTCTGATTGCATCCTTCACCTCACCCCTGACCCAGCCTAGCAAAAGACCAACACACCGACTCTGTGTCCAAAAGTTGCTTTATCTTTCGGCAGGAAAGATCTTCACAGTATCAAAAGTAAAGAATTAAAAAACAACAACAAACAAACAAAAACAAAAAAAACCAAACACAAAAAGAGCAGTGTTGGGCCAGCAGTACCATCAGCCCCTGGCCCACAGGCCAGCCCAGCCCAGCCCCCGGGCTCTGAGTGTGGAGGCTGCATAGCACCAGGAGGCGGCTCTGTGGAGGTCCTGAGGGGCCCCAGCCCGGCAGGGCATCCGCTCAGCTTTTGGTTGGTCCAGGATGGCAGGAAGCAAGGAGGGTCTTGGGCAGGTGGGTGGGGATATGGAGGAAGAAGAAACTGTAGACCTTCAGCTGGCAGTTGGGGGTCTCAGGACACCTGAAGAAGCTGGACCCACAGGGGCTGAGAAAACAGAAGAGCATGGCCACATGGTGAGTAATGGCCTTCCCATGCCACATGGGTCTCCATGGGTCCAAGGTGGAGGGAGGGAACAGCTGGCTCCTACTTTTGCTCCCACAGACTTCCTCAATCACCTCTAGCAGAGGATGGAAATGAAAACCCTGCCAGGAAACAGAGCCCCAGTTCTGTTTATCAACATGTGAAATGTCATCCTAGTTCTCAAGGAAGGTGGGGCCATCCCTAAGGAGCTCATGGCCCCCATGGCAGGCAGCACTCCCTTCCCCCAGACCAATGTGGAACAAGTGCTCTGGCATGTTCTCTGGTGGGTACAGGCAGGGGAGACGCCGCCTCTGTGCTCAGACTCCTGCTTTGAGGAGGATAAAGGTCAAAGGAGATGGGGGAAGGGAGCATCTTTTGTCATGGGAAAGAGATCTCACAGGAGGGCCTGGCCCAGGGAGGAGCAATGGAAGGACAGAGTCCTCGAGGTAAATGGCTGCAGAATAGACAGGGTTTGTGCCTCTGGAGAGCATAGCCCGCTGGGCTGTCACTGTGGAGGTGCAGGGGCCAGGATACCAAGCCCCCAGTCCAATTCCCTGTGCCTCAGAGCATGAAATGGTCTGGTGCGGACAGAAGCTGGCAGAGCATCAGGAGAGGGTGCACGCGACACCTGGGGATTTGTATACCTCACTGAGCTGTGCTAGGAGTGGTTTTCTTGAGGCTGAAGTTGGTCCAGTTCACAGCAACTTTCTGACGTGTTTGCTTTGCAGAATCCAAACAGAATCTGTCAGGTTTGGGAGATGACACAGAAGAAGCACAATCAAAGATTCCCCTGCCTACTGAACCCCCTCTCCTAGACCCGTGTGTTCTGGTCACTAAAGCAGCGAGGTCAGCTCTGCACAACCTCTCCAGCTCCTAGGCATTGGGGTCTAGTAGGTATGGGAGTTGTGCTGGCTGGGGGGGCTATCAGATTGGAGCACCCACAAGCCCAGGGGACAAGATATGAAGAGAGTTTACACTGCCTTAGGATATGACGTCCCCCTCACCCTGTATTTTACTCTAGCTATGCTAGGTTCCCTTCCATTCCCCTAAGGACATGTTTCTTTCACCCTCAAATCTCTGTATGTGCTGACTCCACTGTCACAAAAATCCTTGTTTTCCTTGGCCCACTCATTCCTATTCCTCAAGTTTCAGCTTGGTTATCACCTCTTCTGGGAGGGCTGCTCTGGCTGCTCCCACCACTTACTTCTATAGCCGCACTTATTGCCAGACTGTAGGTTTATGCTCTCGCCCCATCTAGACTGTTTGATTCATCTCTGCCCCATAGCTCGGTCCAGGCAGAGTAAAGGAAGTACAAGTGAATAAACAAAGTGAACGAAGCCGGAAAAGGCCTGGTTCTTGGGGTCTGACACGCACACCTCCTTCATTCAGTCCCTTGCACCTTGCCAGATGCCCCATCCTGCCAGGTGGCTTCTTTAGTGCGGAGACTGTGGGGAAAGCCAGGAGGGCTGGAGAGGCTCTCCATCCCAGGGCTCAGGGCTGAGGGAGGCCCTTTCTGAAAGGCCTGGGTGCAGGCAGGAGAGCAGGCAGCCCCACACCTACCTCTTGAAGTATTCCACCTCCCGGTCAGTCTCATCCATCTCCACCCCATCCATGTCCTTGGGCAGGAACACATCGTCTAGGAAGACACAGCCAGGAGGGCTCAGTGCCCACATCCAGGCCTCTGGGTCAGTGCTGCCCACACACGAGGACTGCCCTCCACCCCGTGGGCTGGCAGGGTGGGGGCCAGCCACTGTTCCTGGTGCACTCACCCAAGGAGGAGGCCGACTTTTCCTGCTTGTTGCGGCTCCGGCGGCTGCGGCCCTTGCCCTGCGGCAAGCTCTGTGGCCTTGCTGGGCCTGAGGGCTGCACAAACTCCTGTTGCAGAGGCCGTGCCTTGGCCTCACCTGGCCAGTTTCGCCAAGAGCTGCCCTTTTCCTTGTCGGCTTTTGGGCTGCTAGCCCAGCCTGGTTCTGGCCGGTTTCCCGGGCTCCCCTCTCCGGCCTCAGCACAGCAGCCCACTTTGGGAGGTTCCAGGGTCTTGCCTGGCTGCTTGGGGCTGGAGGTCTGGCCCTTAGCACCGGGAGCCTCCAGGCTGGCTGAGGACCTGGGGGCTGGAGTTGCCTCACTCTTCTTAGCCTGACCACCCTGTCTCTTGCCTTTCCGCGGCTTCCCACCTGAGGCCATAGGCTCAGGTAGCTCCTGCTTGCCACTAGGGACTTCCTTTGGGTTTGGCTCCTCAGAGCTGGTGTTGCCTGGCTTGGGTGTTTTGACCCAGATCACCCGGGACAGGTTGGGCACGGTGTTGAGTCTCCTCACTAGCCCATTCTCTGGGATGATACCAGGAGGAGGGCCCCTCACCTCTGTCCACAGTGGTTGGGGGCCTCTCATTTCTGCCCATGGTGGGGCTGACTCGCTTGGAGCTTGTAACGTGTGGTTCTGAGGGGAGCCCAAAGTCAAAGGGGACAGGTCAAGGTTGACGTCAGGCCGGTGCCCTGAGGAGCCATTGAGGTTCAAGGCGGGTAGACTCTGGGTCTCAGGCTCAGCAGCCCTTTCCTTAGAGAAGCCATTGCTGTCCATACTGAGCTCACACACACTGAAGCTGGCACGGATGGAGTCCTTGACAGTGTTCTTGATCTCCTGCAGACGGCTGCTCAGGAAGCTGTTGACCCGATCCAGCTCCTGGTCAGGCCACTCCAAAAACCTCTCCCTGGCAGGCCTCAGCTCCTGGCTTCCAGAAACACCACGATTCACCTGCTTTAGAGATTCTGCTGCCAACTGGGCTTTCTCCTTTTCCTGCCAATACAAGAGGCAGTTTCAGCAGGGGCCTGGCAGCTACTAGGCAAAACATGACACTTGACACACTAGCCTGGGGCCCAGCTCAGCCATTGATTGGCTAGAAGCAGGACCTCGAAATCCTGGCCTGCTTTCCCACTCTGCAGGAGTAATCAAGTGCAATCAGACAGGTATACGTCCTGGTGGTGGAGGCAGTTAGACCCAGAGGGCAAGGTTTTTACAGCTTGTTCACCCAGAATCCCAGTGTCAGTCCTAGGGCCTAAGAAGGCTGGACTCAAAGGGGTAGGAACATAGTTCACTGAATCTTGCCTTCCAGGCCTGTGCTTGAGCAATCCACTTATTTGCTGAGTCTCAGTGGACTCATGTGCAAAATAAGGACAATAATTTTGGAGTGAAGACCAAAGTGGGGACAGATGTGAGGAAGATAGCTGTTATAGAGGCATTCCTTCCAATTCTGCAGGTTGTAGAGGAAAAAAGCTATGCCACCATATGGATCTTTCAGGAAGGAACATGTGGGACTGTGAGATTGATATGGTAGATCAGACTGCTTTGGGTGGTCAAGAATGTGCGCCCTCCCGATGCTGTATACAGGTGCCACTGAAGAGGGCCAAGCTTCAGTTGGCCTTCAATAATCAAGACCACACCTAAAGCGTGCCCCACAGCATACAATGGACAGCTACATGGGGTCCCTAGGGCAAGATGTAAAAGTAGCCCCTTTGCCCAGGTGAGGCCCAGGGGGCTCAGGGAGGCTAGACCCTGCCAATCAGTGCTGACAGAGCTAGATCTGGAAAGTGAAAAGGAAAGTATGTGGGCTTTCACCCCACCTCTCTGCCCAAACTCAAAGCACCAGCAGAAGCAATGAGGCCTTTACAGGAAGATAGGAGACAGATGTCAAAGGCTTATAGGAAGGTGGTGGACTGGTATTGTGCCAGGGGCTGAATGACCCACAATTTCACATATTTCCAGTTGATTTGGGATTGAAAGGGAAGAAGCAGAAAAAGGAAAGTGGGGACATGCCACCACCTATGAGTCAACTTAAAGAGGGTAACCCTGTGCCCCAACAGGCATACATTTATTTATTTATTCTCTCATCTTTCTTGAACACTGACTACACAACTAACTAGGATCACAACTGTGGGACCTTGGACAAACCACTTATTTTCTTTGAACCTTATTATAACCATTTGTAAATTTGGGAGAAAAATGACTTACCTATACTTAACAGGGTTGCTATGAGGACACCTGAGAGGGTGTGTGTCCCTCTCCCTGGGCACAAGTAAAACTGTACGCCTTGATAACCATGGTGCTCAGATGAGGGAGTACTTCAACCTGGAGGAGTGTTTCCAGTATATATCATGGAGTTCAAGGCCATGGGCAAAGCGCTGAGGCCATGGGGAATGCACAAAGGATTAGAAGGCCCTTCTCTTCACTCCTGCCCTACACCAGAACACCTTTGCTTTTGTTAAAAACTGAGTTCTGGGGAAGTGGGGTGAGGAAGGAAGAGGAGGATATAGAGGGGATAAATGGTGATGGAAAGAGACTTGACTTGGAGTGGTGAACACACAATACAGTGTACAGGATTATGTGTTGTGGAATTGAGCACCGGAAACCTACATAATTTTGTTAATCAGTGTCACCCCAATAAATTCAATAAAAAGAAAAAAAAGAGAGACAATCAAGATGGCAGCATAGGTAAACACCTGAATTTGCTGCCACGCACAACCACATTAAAACTACAACTAAAAGACAAAATGACTATCATCCAGAATCACGGGCAGGCTGGCTGAGTGGAATTTCTACAACTAGAAGGGAAGAGAAAAGCGCACTGAGTCTGGTAGGAGGTGCAGAGGTGTGGAAGTGTGGAGGTATAGAGGAGCGTGCAAAAGGGGCTGGCAGCTGGGTACGCTGTTGTCTTTTTTAATCAGGAGGGAGATACAAGTTCTGAACTCCAGTTCCGGGTGAGAATTTGGGGTCCCAGACTCATATGGAGAGAAACTGGACTGTCAGGCATCAGGCCAGAACACGAGGGTGGCTTTCTCGCAGAGGTGCTTGCAGCAGTCATTGCTCCTGCACGAGGCTGCGGAACACAGACCTCGGGACCTCTCTGAGGCAGAGCAGACTGGCAGCCATTGCAGTTTGCTCCGCTCTGGTGATTCCCTGAGACCCCGCCTCACCCAATTTACAACCCCACCGAAGCTGTATGCAGAGACTTTTGCATATAAATGGCCTGGACTTTCTCCACATAAAAACCTGGGCAGACTCAGTGAGTGCCAAAGCCCCACTGAAGCAAGTCCTGCCCCATAAGGGTGTCTTCAGCACAGAAGTTCTCCCACTGTAGACACAACTAGGCCTCACAGCCAATTGGCCTGGAGGTCAATTCCTCCCAGTGATACCAACAGCAATCAAGGCTTAACTACAACAAGACTGTGCACACAGCCCACAAAGGGGCACACCAAGAGTGTCCACCTCAGGTAATTAGGGAGGCTGAGCCTCTGGGCCCTATAGGGCACCTAGCACACAAAGCCACTCTATCAACACAGGGAAGCAGCCAAAATGCGGAGACAAAGAAACAGGTCACAAATGAAAGAAATGGAGGAAAGCAAACTACTGGATATAGAGTTCAAAACCACAGTTATAAGGTTACTCAAGAATCTTCTAGAAACTTCCGAGAAATACAGTGAGACCCTCAAGGATATGAAAAAGGACCCATTAGAAATTAAGCATAGAATGACTGAAATAATAATATAGAGATCCAACAGCAGATTAGAGGATCCTAAGAATCAAGTCAAAGATTTGAAATATGAAGAAGCAAAAAACACCCAACCAGAAAAGCAAAAGGAAAAAGGAATACAAAAATATGAAGATAGTGTAAGGAGCCTCTGGGACAGCTTCAAGGGTACCAACATCCAAATCATGGGGGTGCCAGAAGAAGAGAGCAAGATATTGAAAACCTATTTGAAGAAATAATGACAGAAAACTTCCCCTACCTGGTGAAAGAAAGAGACTTACAAGTCCAGGAAGTGCAGAGAACCCCAAACAAAAGGAATCCAAAGAGGACCACACCAAGACACATCATAATTAAAATGCCAAGGGCAAAAGACAAAGAGAGAATACTAAAAGCAGCAAGAGAAAAACAGTTAGTCACCTACAAGGCAGTACCCATACGACTGTCAGCTGATTTCTCAACAGAAACTATGCAGGCCAGAAGGGAGTGGCAAGAAATATTCAAAGTAATGAATAGCAAGAACCTACAACAGCTGTGGGCAAACTACGGCCCGCAGGCCGGATCCTGCCCGTTTGAAATGAATAAAACTAAAAAAAAAAAAAAAAAAGACCGTACCCTTTTATGTAATGATGTTTACTTTGAATTTATATTAGTTCACACAAACACTCCATCCATGCTTTTGTTCTGGCCCTCCGGTCCAATTTAAAAATCATTGTGGCCCTCGAGTCAAAAAGTTTGCCCACCCCTGACCTACCACCAAGATTACTCTACCCAGCAAAGCTATCATTCAGAATTGAAGGTCAGATAAAGAGCTTCACAGATAAGAAAATGCTAAACCAGTTAATCACTGCCAAACCAGTATTATATGAAATGCTGAAGGGTACTCTTTAAGAGGAAAAAAAAAAAAGAAGAGGAAAAAGGTAAAGATAAAAATTATGAACAACAAAGTGACAACAAATACATATCTATCAACAAGTGAATCTAAAACTCAAGTGAATAAAAAATCTGTCGAGCCCTGACCGGTTTGGCTCAGTGGATAGAGCGTCGGCCTGTGGACTGAAGGGTCCCAGGTTCGATTCTGGTCAAGGGCATGTACTTTGGTTGTGGGCACATCCCCAGTGGGGGGTATGCAGAAGGCAGCTGACCGATGTTTCTCTCTCATCGATGTTTCTAACTCTCTATCCCTCTCCCTTCCTCTCTGTAAAAAAATCAATAAAATATATATTTTTAAAAATCTGTCGAACAAAATAAACTGGTGAATAGAATAGAATCAGGGGCATAGAAAGGGAGTGGACTGACAATTCTTGGAGGGAAGGGGGTGTGGGGGGTGCGGGAAGAGACTGGACAAAAATTGTACACCTATGGACAAGGACAGTGGCGGGGGGTAAGGGCAGGGGGTGAGGTGGGAACCGAGTGGAGGGGAGCTATGGGGGGAAAAAGAGGAACAACTGTAATAATCTGAACAATAAAGATTTATTTTAAAAAATAAAAGAAAGAAAGAAACTGAGTTCCTTTTCATTTTCAGAAGAATTAGTTCTGCTGCTAAACAAAGATGTCTCAAAACTGGTGTAGAGGGAGTGATATGGAACCGCATACAATTTGGTAGTGAGAAGCGGGAAACACATTTTCTGCTGGGCACCATGAGCTCACAGGTTGTCTCATTTAATCCTCACAACTGCCCTTGTTGCATCATTATCCTCAATTTACAGATGAGGGCACTCAACTTTGGAAAGATTAAGGAACTGGCTCAAGGTTACATGGCTAGTCAGCACATCCAGCTGTGATCTGCAGTTCTTGTGTTTTTCAGTCCCGTCTGACAATCATTTCATGACCATCGACTCTGAGGCACTAAACTGGGCTCTGAGAATACAAGTGTGCAGAAAAGAGTCTCTGCTCGTTGACTTGAGTGTGCCTGGGGAGATGGACACACAGGAAACAGGCTGTTTAATTCTGCGTGACAGTGACTTCCTGAGTAACAGTGACAAGAGCTATGGGGGGAAAGCACAGGATGCTCTAGGAACCCAGACTGGGCCATCAGGGACTGCTTCCCAGGGGCAGTAGTATCTCTCCTAGCATGAAGGGTGAGGAGGATTATCCTGGAGAGAGTGAGGCAAGCACTTTCCAGACAGAAGACAAGCAGAAAGGCTGGAAAACTGAAAAACCCAAAATCTTTAGGGAGTTACAGCTGGAGCCCAGAAGGGACAGGGGTGAAGCTGGCAAGCTAAGTACGGGCTAGATCCTGAAGAGTCCTGGAGGCCATGCTTGAGTTTGGGTTCAATCCTGTGGCCACATTCAGACATTGAAGGCTTTTTAAGTAGTGGCCACAGGTGGAGAGAAGTGGATGGTTTGAGCTACTTGGGAGGTAGCATGGCCAGGACTCAGTGATGGGTGGGGAGAATGAGACGAGTCATGAAAACAACCCTGACAACCACCTTTCTGCCACAGCGGCTACAATGACCAATTGTTCACTGTGCTGAACCTTTTCTGCGCATCACTCCATTTCATCCTCGCAATAATTTGAGTTAGGTTCTACTGTTCTTCTCATTTTATTGATGAAGAAACTGAGGCTTGAAGGTTAAGTGATTTGCCCAAGGTCATACAGCAAGGGTGGCAGAGCCAGGTTTCAAACTGGTCCAATTCCAAGGCCCACTGCTCCCGATCACCACAATGCATTTCTCCCAAGATGGCACCCAGGTTCTGATTCAGGCAGCTGGGTGGATAGTGGTGCACCCAACTAAACAGACAATGGAGGAGGAGGAGGAGCAGGCCTCTTGGAGAAAGATAAGCTGTTTTGGACGTGCTGAGTTTGAGTACCTGTGGAATGCTGTGAGGAGGTGCCTAGTAGCAGTAGTGGACATCAGTGTGAAGTGCAAGGAGGAAATAAGTGGCCAGACCATACGGGGAGGCAACACTATCTAAATGGATTCTCTTTCCCAGGGATGTGTCCTCAAGCAGGAAGGTCAGACAGAAGAAGAGGAGCTCACAAAGGAGACAGAAAAGAGGGCAGAGAGGAAGGTGGAAAACATGAATTTGGCATTCCTATTGTCCTTTTCTGTACCCCCTCAACTGAGAATGAAGGTGCCAAAGAAAAGAATGTTTGAAGAGGAGAACAAACACAAAATGTGAGATGTTGCCTAGTGGACAAAGAAGATGGAACAGGAAAATATGACTATTTGGCAACAAAGAAGTCACTGGTAGCTCTCTGGTGGGGTGGGGGTGGAAAAGAGGTTGTAGTGAGATGGGAGAAGTAAAGACAGTGAATACAGAGAATATTTTTCAAGAGATTTGGCTATGATGAGAGGAAAGAGATGAGGGGGGTGAGACAGGCTGTATGCTCAAGAAACAGTTTGCTTTCAAAAAAGAGTACTGGGGGGACTCTTCCCCCTCCCCACGTGGGAATCTGTACTTGTTCTTCAATACATTTCCACCTTTGCTATACCAAAAAAAAAAAAAAAGAGTTCTGGGCACAGCGGAATGCTGATGGGAAAGAGCCCGGAGGAGAGGCTGCAGGTGCAGGACAGGAAGTCGATGGTAGCCTGAAGAAGCAAGAAAGGACTGCATGGGCCTTAGCTAGGAAAAAGGGTAACTCATCCTCATGATAAGTTACCCTGGGGCAGTAAGATGTTGAGAGCATGCCTGTCCACTGGCCTTGGTGAAACAGAAAATAAGGTTATTTGCCAAAAAATAAGGTGTGGGTGAGGAAAACCTGGAAGTTAGAGAAGAATGGAGGTCTGATAAAGGGGCTATGATGAATGAAGTGATCAGAAGAAAACCAGAGGCCTGCTAGGCAATATAGGGGCTCAGGCAAGTGGGAGACCATGCAGCCCTGGTGCCACAGATAGATTCGAGTCAGTGCTCTCCTTGAGAATAGAAGGAAAGAGATGGATTGGGTTCAAACCCAGGGCTGCGATTCTCCTGAGTGAATGTTAATGGAAGGGCAATGGGACAAGAAATTGAGAGTATTGGTAAGAGAGTGAGTAAATGGTCTCATCTGGTCTGGAAAGGGGAGAATAGGGTACGCAACAGTCTTCAGTGGATAAAGAGGAGTGGCTAGGAGATTGCAGATGACAAAGGCAGGGGTCAGTTCCAAAGGAGCAGGGGAGAGAGTCATGGTCTGGAAATGATCTAAGGAGGCAGAAACTCACTTGGCTTTGTCTCCTGTGGCAGGACAGAATGAGCACTTTATTGGATGACTACTAGGGAAAGCTGTGTTTTCGGTGAATAGCCAGGTTGTAAGGCTAGGAGATAGATGGAAGGAAATGGGGAGGAGGCTCACGTATAAAAAGATAATGACCATGATGGTCTATCACATGGCATTGCAACTGGCTGCTTCCACTGTATCCTGGTCTCTACTGTGCAGTGAGTTTTTGAGTAAGTGACTAGTGTGTGATAAATGGCAGACTAGAGGGATATGCAAGGTGTAGCAGGAGTACAGTGGGAGAAGTTACCTGAGCAAGGCTGCAAAAGAGGAGACATCTTAACTGAGCTTGGAAGGAAGTTGTCAGGGGAGAGAAGAGAGCATTATTGGTGAAGAAAAAAGAATGTGTGGCACACAGATTTATGAAAAGCACACGAGGCCTAGGAACTGCAAAATGTGCCCACTGATACCTAACTGTCTTAAGAGGCCAGGAAAGGTCAAAGAGGCCAGGCTGCCCACAGGACACTTCTGGCCAGGCAATGCTGGATGGGAGGGAAAAAGTGCTGACCATGTTCTGAAGGCAATGGTGGGCCCCTGCTTCAGGGTGCAGGACAAAGGTCCTGGTTTGTCCTTTGGGTTGGAAAAAGATGGAGAGCCACTGTTGCTTTCCAGAATACCAGGGCTGTTTGACTACCCAGGACCTGGAGCCAGCTGGATGTCAAACCCAATCTCCTCAACTGCTGCGCTCTCAAGTATGGCACTGTGCAGATGCAGCCGGGAGTAGGCAGGCAAAAAGGTAATAAGGCGGCAGGGGACCAGCCATCAGCCCTAGGGCTCGCCTGGCATCAGGGCTGCCCGGGAAAAACTCACTGGCCTTAGCTTAGGTCATTCCCATGGCTTCAATTACATCTCCACGTTGGCAACTCCCAGCCCCACACCTCCATCTCCACTTGGATGTCTCGTGAGAACCTCTGAGTTAACATGCCCCAGCTGAATTCCTGTCTTCTGCCAATCCCATCCTTGCTCAGTGAAAGGCACACCATTCTACCAGTCACCTAAGCAAACACTTGGGAAACATCCCTAACTCCTTTATCTGTCTTGTAATCAAATCACCAAAGCCTGTCACTTCTGCATCCTCTGAAAATATACTTCTCGTCCAGTCCCACCATCAATCCTCTGTACTCTGGCTCTCTCGGCTTTCTGGTCTGGAGTATCACTTCACCAGGCTATCTTCCATACTGCTACACAATAATCTTGGAATACAGAATCAACCAAGTGCATTCTTGATTAAAGCCCTCCAGTGACTCTCCGCAGCTGCAGGATCAAGTCAAAGCCCTTCAGCAGGGCCCACAGGCCCTTCCTCACCTCCACTGTCTGTCCTTCCTCTCCAGTTTGAGCCCTGGCTGCACTACTGCTGTGAAAGTGTTATGCCCGCTGCCAGGAGGGCCCTCCTGATGAGTTTGTATTCACTCCCTGTGACTCAGTTCCAGAGTCAGCCTCTTGGTATGGCCATTTCCAGCAAGCCCTAGCAGGATGGGGGGCTTCCCTCATCCCAGTATGTGTCACACACTAACGTGCTCGTCAAGTTTTGTGTCAGTCTCTCCAATGGACCGAACTTCTCCAGGGTAAGAACTTAACAAATGCTTTGGGGTTTTTGTGTGTGTGTGTGTGTGGGGGTGGGGGGGGGGGGAGGGTTGCAGCATTTACAGTGTTTACGGAATGATTAAGTGAGTGACTGACTAAAGCAAGTCCCGGGCTTGAAGGAATCCAGCAAGCTGCTTCTGAGGCCAGGACTCATTTGTCCTCTAGTCACTGGCCCCCAGTCTCCCTGACCCTGATGCCTCCCAAACTCATTCAGACCTTCCCAGAGCAGTGAGCCACACCAAGGTCCTTGGCAGCCAGCAGCATTCATGCCCCGGAAGTCCTGGGGGTTGGGGCAAGGCATTCCTCAGGAAGAAGAGGTGATAGAGCTGGGTTCCCCCCCCACACCCACCTTCTTTTTCAGCTTGTGCCGGGCCCGCTTGGCGGCCCTGGCGCTGTTGGGGACTTTGGGCTCCGTGCTGTTGATGAATTCCAGCAGCTCATCCACATCTCGGTGGTCCACGGCGGGCTCCCCAGGGATCCCGCCCAGGGCGCCCCCCTTCATGGGCAGCTCCTCTTTCCGCCTGGTCAGCCTTGAACGGAGCTTCTCTCGGATCTCGGTATAATTCCGACTCGTCGGGGCAGCGGGTGGCTGGTGGAGGGGGAGGTGCTGACGTTACACCCTGGGCCTGGGAAGCCCGTAGGACTCCCACCCGCTGGCACCAAACATGTGGTAAGAAGCAAGACAACTGTTCTTTCTACCAGAGCCACAGAGGCCAAATGGCTTCACCTCAGCCAGGCGGTGTGAGGAGGGAGTAGGAGATATGTGACAGCATTGGGAGCACACTGGCATGGGAGCCAGGAAAGCAGGTTTGAGCCCAGGCTTCGTCACTTGGAAGATGTATGACCTTGGGCAGGTCACTGAGTCTTGTGAGCCTCAATTTTGTCATCTCTAAAATGAGGATAACACCTAGCTGAAAGGTGACTAGCAATGTAATTACTTTCAATTCTTCTGTTCTCAACTGCTCTCCCCTAGCCGGCGGCCCCTTCCTCTTCACCTTAGAAGACTTCTGAACTGTTTCCTCCCCCAGTCCAGAGACAGTATGTATTCTGCTCTGTGCCTCCTTCCTGGCACCATCTGTGCACATGGCCTGTCCCTCAGCTGGCTCTCACACTTGGGGGACTGAGAGCCTTTGCTTCCATTCTGCCTTCATTGCACAAGTGTTCACTTCTCTGTGATTATGCCATACACAAACTCATCAGAATTATAGCCTTCCTCTCTGCCATTTCCTTTCCTTTTGCCTAAGGAAAAAAAATGTCATCTTAAGAGAAACCACAAAAACAGCAAAGTTAGCAAAATGTTTAAAAACCCCTACCTCACCAATTTGCTGTAAGGATCAAGTGAGCAGACACAGATGCGAGGACTCACAGGGTCCCAGCGAGGTTACTATCCCCTTGAGCAAGGGGTTTCTGGGGAGAGCAGGCACTCCCCTGGCTCACCTTGGCTGGCCCCGAGCCCTCTCAGGCACAGGCAGGTTCACTCACCGCATTGTGGCCGAAGAACTCACAGTAGCAGCAGTCACAGAACTTCCCATCTCTCTGGTGTGTGGAGGACGAGGTGCAGGAGCTACGCTCTGAGCTGCTGTCCTCTTCTTCGCCTAGCCCCTCATCTGCCTCGCAGGGCTGGGGCAGTTGGCAGGCCAGGCCACTATGTGTAAACTTGTGCCCCTTGCACCCGGAGTCTCTGCCGATGGGGGAGAAAGACAGGCCCAAAGGTGAGAGAGCGTGTGGCAGGAGCAGGCTACAACAGGCACCTGGAGAAGCAGCCCCGCCATCAATGTCCCCACTGCCCTTAAGCTGCCTCATCCCACAAAGGTCAAGGCAGTCAGGCTGCATCAATGCCACTCATAATTACAGGGCTAACACCCTCATTGTCCCTCAGGGCCCAGCTCAATGGCACTGTTCTGGAAAGGTCCCCAATGCCTCTCCTGCCCACACCCACCATGTGACCCTCCTGGACTCTGATGGCCCCGATTACATCTGTCTCCATCCTACCATCTATCACACTTTACTATAGCAATCTATTTGTCTCAGATCAACTGTGCACTCTCCAAAGGCAGGGACTATGCCACTTCTATTTTTGGGTCCCAGTGTATAGCATAACAGCCTTGCACACAATGGGTTCTCAGTAAGTAATCTGAACAGATTAGTGGGCTGGTGGCTCCCCTGGAGCATCCAAAGGAGGTTAACAGGGTAAGTCTCCTTTCACTCTATAAGATCTTATGCCCGAGTCTGCACCAGTAGGCAAAGCTGCCTTAGCCATTGGGCCTTGAGGTTGGGAAAAATGGGCCTTGTGGGCCATAGACTCCAAGAACTTGTTTGTGCCAGGTACTGTATTCAACACATTATTTCTAACTAGAGGCCCAGTGCACGAATTCATGCAAAAGTGGGGTCTGGCCAGCTGCCCTGATAGGGATGATGGAGGTCAATTGGGGGTGGGCCAGTCGCGAGGAGGGGCTGCGGGTGGTTGGCGGCTGGCCCTGCCCCTAATTGGTGAGGGGTTGGGGGCCGATCAGGGGCTGGGCCAGCCAAGGGGGGGTGCCAATCGGGACCCAGATCAGGCTGGTTGGCTGCCACAGTGCACATCATAGCCACCAGTTGTTCTGGTCATTCTGGCTGTTCTGCTGTTTCAGTTGCTGGGCTTTTATATAGATAGATAGATAGAAAGATTACCCCCCGCCAAGGCACGCAAAATAGGTGTTGCAGTGGAGGGGACAGGCTCAGAGTGCTTCACTGCTCTGCTCATGGAGTGACCAGGACTCAGCCTGTGTCTGTGCGCAAAGTTCATGCTCTTCCACTGCACTGCTGACTCTGGATTTCAGGAAGCACAGGGCATCTTATAATACAGACTGGAATCAGCAGTGGGAGCCAGGTGGAAGGGCAGGGCAAGGGTCTGGGAAGAGGTCTGGCTCCAGGGCAGGTTAGTCCCATGGGTGGAAAAGGAGGAGCATGAGCTATTATCAGTGGTGCTTAGAGAAACTTAATCCAAATTGACCACTCTTCAGCTGCTACATTAGCAAAATTACAATGCTCAGTACCCCCGAGAATATGGAGAGATCAGCACTCTAATACTGGTGCCATGGCATTATGAAGAGCTTTTTGGAAAGCAGTTTTTCAGTGTATTAAAAACCCTTCTTAAAAAAACCAAAACCAGCCCTACCAAGTTTGGTTTGGTGGATAGAGTGTCAGCCTATGGACTGAAGAGTCCTGGGTTCGATTCCGGTCAAGGGCACATGCTTGGGTTGAGGGCTCGATCCCCAGTGGGGGTTGTGCAGAAGGCAGCCGATCAATGATTCTCTCTCATCATCGGTGTTTCTCTCTCTCTCCCTCTCCCTTCCTCTTTGAAATTAAAAAAAAAAAAGGGAAAACATCCTGACATCCTTTAAACTGAGAACTTTCTGAGAGATCTATTTCAAGGAGAAAAATCCAAGTCAGAAAAAGCTTTAAGCAAAGGCATCTTTAGATATTTTTTTTAACATGTTTTATTGACTTTTTACAGAGAGGAAGGAAGAGGGATAGAGAGTTAGAAACATCGATGAGAGAGTAACATCAATCAGTTGCCTCCTGCACACCCCCTTCTGGGAATGTGACCGCAACCAAGGTACATGCCCTTGACCGGAATCGAACCTGGGACCCTTGAGTCCGCAGGCCGACGCTCTATCCACTGAGCCAAACCAGTTACGGCTAGATATTATTTATAATATTAAAATGTTGCCCTAGCCAGTTTGGGTCAGTGGATAGAGCGTCCGCCTGTGAACTGAAAGGTCCCAGGTTCGATTCCAGTCAAGGGCATATGCCCGAGTTGTGGGCTCGATCCCCAGTGGGGGACTTGCAGTAGGCAGCCAATCCATGATTCTCTCTTATCATGGATGTTTCTCTCTCTCTCTCTCTCCCTCTTCCTTCCTCTCTGAAATTAATAAATATATATATATATATATTTTTTTTTAAAATATATTTTATTGATTTTTTACAGAGAGGAAGGGAGAGGGATAAAGAATTAGAAACACCCATGAGAGAGAAACATCCATCAGCTGCCTCCTGCACACCCCCTACTGGGGACGTGCCTGCAACCCAGGCACATGCCTTGACCGGAATCGAACCTGGGACTCTTCAGTCCACAGGCCGACACTCTAGAGTCTAGCCACTGAGCCAAACTGGTCAGGGCAATAAAAATATATTTTAAAAATATATATTAAAATGTTGGGGAAGCCCTAGCCGGTTTGGCTCAATGGAATCACTGATCGAAGCTCAATAGAGCGTCGGCCTGTGGACTGAGGGGTCCTGGGTTCAATTCCAGTCAGCGGGCACATGCCCAGGTTGTGGGCTCAATCCCCAGTGCGGGGTGTGCAGAAGGCAGCTGATCAATGACTCTCTATCATCATAGATGTTTCTATCTCTCTCCATCTCCCTTCCTCTCTCTGAAATCAATAAAAAAAATATACTAAAAAATGAAAATTAAAATGTTGGGAAAAATGTGGAATGACCTAAATTTCAGTGACTAGAGAATGGTAAAGTGCACCGTGGAGAATATCCTCCCACCCATGAAGCTGAGGCTCAGAAGACCACACAGGAGGCTAAAAATGCTAAGTGAAACCGCCGACCATACAGACATCATCAACGCATGTGGAAGAGATGAGGGAAAACTGCTACAAGTGGTGGGATTTTAGAGTGGGCAACTACAAATGTATAACAAACACAGATCTGATTTATAATAAAAAATAGACATCTATCTTCTCCAAAGAACTGTATCTTTCAAATATATATTAATATAACCTTTCTCAATAACTAGAGTTACTTTAGGACTCTACCTTAAGGACACAATTCCCAACTCAAACACAGATTTGGGTGCAAGGAGGCTTATAACAGCCATGTTTATAATGGTTTAAAAACTGGAAATGTCCAGGGGTAGGGGAAAAAAAAAATCATGCTAGAGCTGTACAATGAGATATTAAGTGCCAACGGAAAAGTGTTTTGAAGAATTTTTAACTGGAGAAATCATCAATGGTAAATGTTAAAAAAAAAAATCATTATACAAAAATGTATAGTGTCCTGGCCAGGTTGCTCAGTTGGTTAGAGCATCATCCCAATACACCAAGGTTATGGGTTCAATCCTCAGTCAGGGCACATACTAGAATCAACCAATGAATGAATAAATAAGTGTAACAACAACTCGATGTCTCTCTCTCTCTTCCTCTCTCTCTCAAATCAAATTTTTAAAAAGTATGTCAAACAGAGACCTAATTATTCTACATAGAGAAACATCAGGGAGACTATACTGCAGCATTAGAAATTTATCTTTTGATTGAGGACATTTTTTCTTTATAGACATTTCTAAATTTTTCCAAATTTTTTTTTCTGGTTAATCCTCCATGAGGATATTTTCCAGATTGCTTTTCAGAGAGAGTGGAAGGGAGGGGGAGAGAGGATGAGGGGAAGGGGAAGGCAGGAAGGGGGAAAGGGAGAAACATCGATGTGAGAGAGAGACACTGACTGGTTGCCTCCCGCACACGACCCAATTGTGCCCCAACCTGGGGCAGGGAGTGAACCTGCAACCCAGGTACGTGCCCTTAACCGGGAATCGAAGCCTCAACCCTTCAGTGTGAGGGCCAATGCTCGAGTCATGGAGCCACACCAGCCAGGGCAATTTTCCCAAGTTTTAAAAAAATAACAAATACCTATTTCTTCTAATTGTAAAAACTATGAAAAACAACCACCATAAGCAGAGCTACCCTCTAAGTTCTGCCCCAACGGCAGCCTTGGCGAAGTTTTCCAAAACTCTACGCCCAGTCAGCAGCGAGTTTGTCCTTCAGGCCACTCACTCACCTGTGAGTGTTAAGAAGCTGCTGTGAGCCTGGTGGTGGGAGCAGAGGCCCACTGCAGTGCCCACTACAGGGGTGGCTGCACCCCGAGAAAGAAGGAGGCATCTTCAGGAGCGGCATGCTGGTGGAAGGCAGGTGGGGGCTCTGACATGCCCCTGGGGTGTGTGGGGCGGCAGCAGCAGCAACAGGGCATTCTGAAACCTGCGCAGGGAATGGTGCTGAGGGGGTGGTGGGCAGCAGGTGTGGGTGGGATGGTGAACCAAAGGATCCAGAGTGAGATGGGATCAGTGACACTGGCTGTGGATGGTGGCCAGTGGGGCTGTTGGGTGGAGCAGTGAGGTCTGAGTGCCGGCGGTGCTCCGAGATGGGGAAAACCTCACCTGTGGGCACATGGGGGAGAAAGGTGTCAGAGTAGGGGCCCAGATCCCTGGGAGGAAAGCCCAAGGACCCGCTGCCCCAGCACCCTGCTTACTGCAAACAGAGGGACGTATTTGGGCACAGTACCTCAGCACAGCAGACCCATGAGCTTTTGGGAATGCCTAGCAGTGCTACCTTGGGCTGGAGAGGTTTCTCTGCAGGCAGCAGCTCGGCTGGACAAGCTTGAGAAGCCCAGGCCTGAGGGAGAAGGCATCAGGAATGCCAGCCCCATGGAAGGCCATACACCTCTACTGTGGCACAAGCAGGGAAACGTATTCTGTCTGTCAGGGTCTCTCTAAGACCTGCTTGCTAGGTACTCCTCAGACCCAGAGCAGGATCTGCAGGAGCCAGCAGAGCAGCAGGCTGAGATTCTGTCTCTGGGCCATGAAGAGTGAGACTCTTTGGTGGCCCCAGATTTCAGAGAAGTAAAAAAAGGCTTTCATGACTTTGGTTTATGCACCAAAATAACCGGAAAAATGTACTGCTCAACTCTCACAGTTGAGGGGACAGCACCCCTCTGAAGAACTCAGCCCCTCCACTTACAAGTAGACAGCAATTCCATATTTACACAGTACATCAATAAGCCATGATTTTTTTTCTTTTGGTCTCGGAGGATTACCTCAGGGTCTAAAGAAGGCACATAGGGCTACGAAATAGGCTAATAATCATGGCAGCTTGCAGTGTCATCCTCTTGTGGATAGAAGTGGAGCCTTTTATACCCACCCCATAGGTGGAGAAAAGGGAGCCTAAGAAGACAAAGGCACCCAAGTCCTCTGTGCTGCTGTAGGGGTCAGGTGTTCTGTGATTTAGGTCCTAATGCCCTAAGGGCCCTCCCAGACTCCATCAGTGCCCACCAGGTCCCTTCTAGCTCTAATGGGAATAGCTACCAGAGCCAATGACAGCAGTGTTTTTTATCTTCAGAGTCCTGGGGAAAGGAGTGCCCCCTGCTTCCACTAGAATAGCTCTACACTTACTTAATTTAATAAGTGATCTTCTGGTTTGTGTGAACGAAGTGGTTAGGAAAACACAGCTGTTTACACTTCTGAAGCCTGTCTCTTTCCCGAGCTGGGACACTCACCGGGGATGGAAGGAGGACTCCCAAGTGAGCTGCCTGGAACAGTCCCGCTGGAGTGTGGGGAGTTCCAGAGGCCCGAGAGCTTATGTGCTGACAGGAACGAGCTGGGATCCCAGTCCCCTGAGTTTCCATGGCAGGATGAGGACGAGGATGAGGATGACGAAGAGGATGACGAAGAGGAATGAGAGTCACCCCCACAAGACTGTGATTTGCAGGATGTGTGTGACAAGGATATCTGGAGAAGAGGTAAGAAAGAGGCTCATGATGAAACAGCAAACATCAGAGCCAATCCTTGGCTGCCTAAGCTTACCCAGGAGAGCTTTCTCCTCTCGGCCAAAGCACAATCCCCACAGCTCCAGGTGCAAGGGCAAATGTGGGCCAAGTTGCTCCCAGTGGGCTATGCCGCTCCCAGTGAAGTAAAGTGTGTGGATGCTGGTGAGAGACTTGGGGGGAGGAGAGGGATCACAGAGAATGCCTGTCAACTGTGGGCCTTTGGGGAGTCCAGAGAGCTCCCAAGGAGAGAAGGGTCTGTAAGTCAGGAGTCCTGGTAAAAGAGAGGGGTTGGAGGGGAACAAGAAACAAGGATGGTCTGATTGCTGATTCAGGAGACTACAGACTTAGATGGCTCCCAGCACCTTGGAGGCCTTCTGAGGCACACTATAGACCAGCCGTGGGCAAACTACGGCCCGCCGGATCCGGCCCGTTTGAAATGAATAAAACTAAAACTAAAAAAAAAAAAAAAAGATCGTACCCTTTTATGTAATGATGTTTACTTTGAATTTATATTAGTTCACACAAACACTCCATCCATGCTTTTGTTCCGGCCCTCCGGTCCAGTTTAAGAACCCATTGTGGCCCTAGAGTCAAAAAGTTTGCCCACCCCTGCTACAGACCATCAAACTGACTTTTGCCCTCTATGCCATACTGGTTGGCTTTCAAGCTGCCACAGAACTGAAGGCAGCATGGCCACATGTAAGGAGTAGAGGTCCCTATCTATCAATTCCTATGAGCTGTCCCTCACATTTTACCCAGACTCTCCTCAGAGGCCAGTGGGCTGCCTTACGCCTCTCTTCTTCCCCCGCCATGTGACCCTAAGCCACTAATGCTGTGTGGGTACAGCCCAGCGGTCTCTCAGCACCTGGGCATAAGGGCCATCCGAGGAAAGCCACCTGAGAGGACAGGGAAGGAACAGTTCAACAGCCTGACTTCTTTGGGCAGGCAGCCCTCCTGTACTCAGGAGCCCCCTTCACAGTGGTTACCTACCGCCACTGCATGCTCTCGACCTGTCTGCCTTTCATCTTCCTCCATGCTCCTTCGGCAACTCTGGCAGACCCATAGAGGCATCTCTCCTAGGAGATTCTTGACGAGCTTTGGCATGAAGTCAGGGGGCAACTTCTCACCCTGCAACACCAGTCCGTTTTGGGAAGGGCCTTCTTCCCAGCCTTTGCGTTCCCGATGACACAGCAAGCAACAAGTCTGCACAGACTGGCTGGAGGAGGGGGGAACCTGTCCAAAAGATAGAAACAGGGTTTCCCAGGAGGGGAAAGGCTGCTTAGAAATAATATTAGCAATACTAATAATGTCACTTATTATGTGCCATGCACGGGATTAGGCACTTTACATAATTTTAGCCATTGTAAAAGCTCTGCAAAGTAGGTGCTATTATTCCCATTTTTAAAGATGAAGAGACAGATTTTAAGAAGTTAAGTAAGTTGCCAAATGTTGCAGAGCTAGTGAGTGGTTGAACTAGGATTTAAATCTCAGTGAGAGTGATTCCAAAGCTCATGCTCAAATGCCTTAATGTTCTAATGTCCCCAAGTCTTGAAGTTTAAAGAGAAGATGGCCCTTCCTTGTCTGAGATGTCCGTGAGAGGCCACAATCCTTGTGTTGTCTGTGCAGTCTACACACAAATCCCATCTGGAAGGAAAGAATATTTCAGGTATGCAACATGGGGAAAGACATGTGGGTTTCCTGAAGAGCTATGTAATTCCATTAGGATCACAGCAGCATTTTGGAGGAAGGGTTTGGATAGCTAGTCAAAGGCATCAACTGAACTGAAAACTGAGTTGGAGGGAAGGTAAGGCAGACACCTGGTGCTTCTGAGAGGCAAAGGTGTGGTGAAAAGAACCTGGGCTTTGGAGGTCAGACCGACATGTACTCTAACACCTGCCTGACCACATGAGCTGGGTGACCTTGGGCAAGTTATTTAACCTCTCAAGCTCCAGTTCCTACCCACCTTGCAGAGCTGTGTGGCTCAATACATAAAAAGGGTAAGTGCCTACCCCTGTGCATGCCCATAGGAGAATCCCAATACATAGTAATTCTTATCTGGACTTTTCTTTTTCCCTTCTAGGCGAACTTGACATATGTACATAGGTTTTCTTTCATATTGAGGGGTACTGACTAGGAGGCTAATTGGATTTAATGACCCTAATTAATGGCTTTCCTATGTCCTACAACTTTGTAGTCCCCTCTCACTCTGACACTGGGCGTGGTCATGTCACTTTCTTTGGCCCACAGGATATTAGCAAATGTGCTGCCGGCATAAGCTTGAAAAAATGAATGCATTGCTTCCTTGCATGGCTGGGCTTGCTCACTCTTGCACCTCTGCCATGTCATGAGCATGATCAGGCTAGCTGTTGGAGGGACATGAGGGACGTGTGAAGAAATCTGAGTCTTTCTAGACAATTGGCTGGCAGATCAGATACATGAGTGAGCACAGCTGAGATCAGCCAAGCCGGCTGCAATCTGCAGAAATACCCAATTAACCCATCTATTCATGAGAAGTAATAGATGCTGCTGCTTTAAGCCACTGTGTTTTGGGATGGTTCGTTACATGCAACTGTTAAAAGATAACCTTCCAAACTTACCCACCACTAGGTAACAGGTGTTTGCAGAGGCCAAGCAGAGGAATAATAAAGATTATCATTCTCAACCTACCAGTAAAATTAATGCCATCATCTTTTTCTTTTTAAAATATATTTTTATTGATTTCAGAGCAGAACACAGAGGGAGAGAGGGATAGAAACATCAATGATGAGAGAGAATCATTAATTGGCTGCCTCCTGCATGCCCCACATGGGATTGAGCCCGCAACCCGGCACATGCCCTGACCAGGAATCGAACCATGACCTTCTGGTGCATAGGTCAACGCTCAACCACTAAGCCATGTCGGCTGGACAATGCTATCATCTTTTTCAAATAAAATCACCTTCTAAGAGTCAGATGGAATCAGAGTATTCTTAAATCTGTCACATTACAATTACTCTGACTTTGGTCCCTAATTTCTAAGGAAGAAAAGGGACCAAACAGTAGTACCAGGGACATAAGGAAACATTTGGGGAAGTACAAGGACCTTTGAAAAGAGTACCAGAGACACAGAAACCTTACATGTGCAACTCATATGAGATATTAAGAGCCTACACCAGTAATGGCGAACCTTTGAGCTCGGCGTGTCAGCATTTTGAAAAACTGTAACTTAACTCTGGTGCCGTGTCACATATAGAAATTTTTTGATATTTGCAACCATAGTAAAACAAAGATTTATATTTTTGATATTTATTTTATATATTTAAATACCATTTAACAAAGAAAAATCAACCAAAAAAATGAGTTCACGTGTCACCTCTGACACGTGTGTCATAGGTTCGCCATCAATGGCCTACACGGTCTCTGCCAAGGGAACATTTTAATGAGCAAGGCAGCTGCTCAGTAGCAATTACAACAGGGTACTGCCTCCTAGAATCCACTGGTGGTATCTCATGGAAAGGGTGGAAGGTGGATAGAGGAGAATGATGGTCAGAGAAATTAAGGCAAAAAAGACCTTTTTTCAAAGTGTACCCAGGAAACTTTCCATGTCTACAGTAAGCCATAATAACTGCAGAGGAACAAGGTGAGGCCAACACCCACATTCCTTCCCTATAATGATGGTGACCACAGTCTTAAGGCAAACACCTGAACATGTAATTTTAGTACAACAGAGCTTCTTTTCAGTTAGGCGTTAGATTCTAAAGTTACTATATTAGATGAAAATCTTTTATGAGTAAATTTATTCTTTTTTAATATATTTTATTGATTTTTTACAGAGAGGAAGAGAGAGAGATAGAGAGTTAGAAACATCGATGAGAGAGAAACATCGATCAGCTGCCTCCTGCACATCTCCTACTGGGGATGTGCCCGCAACCCAGGTATATGCCCTTGACCGGAATCGAACCTGGGACCCTTCAGTCCGCAGGCCGACGCTCTATCCACTGAGCCAAACCGGTTCCGGCGAGTAAATTTATTCTTGAAATTCTTTATATGGCCTGTGAAGTATAGCATATGTGTTTTAGATATGACCGAGAATTCAAATGTACAATATACATTATAACAATATAAGATTAAGTGGGGGTTTTTTCTGTTTTCTTTTTTAAATATATATATATTATTTTAGAGAGAGAGGAAGGGAGAGAGAGATAGACAGAAACATTGAAGAGAAACATCATGTATTGGCTGCCTCCTGCAGTCCCCCTACTGGGGATTGAGCCCACAATCTGGGCAAGTGTCCTGACCGGGAATTGAACCAGTGATCCCTTGGTTCATGGATTGATGCTCAACCACTGAACCACACTGGCTGCTCTTTTCTTTTTTCTTTTAAAAGCAAATACAGAATTCTTGTAAGTTAAATGTGTTACCAATAGACTGCATTTAATGCCAGAATAGGTGTGGCAAGTGCTAGGGTGTAGCGGAAACAATACTGGCTTTAACATCCTGGGCCTCTATCACTTACCAGTTGTATGATGCTGGGCAAGTTATACTTACTCTCTGTCTCCTCATCTGTAAAATGGGGTTAAGTCTGAATTTGTACAGTCAGCAGTGAGCATTAAATGTGACAAAGCACCTAGTCTAGTGCCAGGCCCATAATATGTTGCTCAACATATGGTACTAATTATGAACCAGATGGGAGCAATAGAAAACAGTACTTAAAACCAGGACTAGGGTGGAAAATATAGAAATACAGGTCACTGTATTTTACAAGAATGCAAGTATTTCTTACATGCCATGACTCTAAGGTGACTTGTTAGACATCTTAATCTCTGCCCTCAACTCCATGAAGTCATTCCTTAAATTCCCCAAATACTCTGTATTCTCCTACCTCATGCCTTTGCCTAAACACCATTCCTTCCCATGTTTACCAATAAGGAGTTGGGCAGGGCTTAAATGCCCAGGTTAAATCTAACCTTATCCAAGCTTTCCTAGCGAGTTCCTCTTATAACTTACCTCCTTTCACATATCCCACAACACACTGTGCCTTGGTTATAGCATCTGTGCCTTCCACTTATTTTATTTACCTACCTCTTCCTTCCCTAGAAGGCAAGCACCAGGTCTGATTCTTGTCTGGTTCCCTCACAATGCAACACAGGGCCTAGGCTCAGCTGGGCACATAGTGGCTAAATCAGACCTGTTAAATGTTCCCAAGGCAATATTGCTGGCAGGCAGCTTGGTGAAACACTGCTTGAAATTATTGCTTCCCACAAAGAAAGGCCATCTCCCTACCCTGGACCTTCACCTAAATGGTTCTAATCCAGTGGTTCTCAACCTGTGGGTTGCGACCCCTGAAAATACATCCTGCATATCAGATATTTACATTACGATTCATAACAGTAGCAAAATTAGTTATGAAGTAGCAACGAAAATAATTTTATGGTTGGGGGTCACCACAACATGAGGAACTGTATTAAAGGGTCTCGGCATTAGGAAGGTTGAGAACCACTGTAATCTAATCTCAAGTGTGAAAGAATATAAGATTGCATTCCTTGGAGATTATAATGAGATGCCTCTGTTCATGGAAATAAAGTAATTTTCCCTAAAGCCAAATTGGTACACACAATAAATGAGATTAGCCATCAATAGAAGTGAATTTATAGGACAGTTAAAGAGAAAAACACAGAGCCTGGGAAGCTAATTAACTTTAACTGAAGTAGGGATGATACCACCTACATTGCATAAAGTTGCCCAGAGGATTAAGTGACATTAGAGATGCAAAGTTTACCTCAAGGGATCCACACAGTAGACACTCAATCTATTATCTAGGCCCCTGGGCTATTGTGTTCTTAATAAGTCTACACCAGAAACTAGCTTATCCACTGACCTGAGTTTGGTACACTTGAGTCCTTCTTTCTAGGCAACCCCTAAAACTGTC
This sequence comes from Myotis daubentonii, assembly GCF_963259705.1. Classification (NCBI taxonomy): domain Eukaryota; kingdom Metazoa; phylum Chordata; class Mammalia; order Chiroptera; family Vespertilionidae; genus Myotis; species Myotis daubentonii. Next base: position 73,248,762 of record NC_081844.1, on the reverse strand, counting down.
TTAACCCTCAGCCTTGGTGCCTGCACTTGGGTACAATGCCTGGTGGAGCTTGGGGACTTTTCTATCTGACATTTTCATCTCTAATTGCCAGAGGGTGGCGAGAACCCCAAGCTGTGGAGATGTTATATTCAGTCAGTACTACCACTGTTCCTTCACATTTTTGCTTTGGCAGAGAAAAGCTCTTGGTTCAGAATTCCCTTTGACTGCAATCTCCTGCCATTTTCCAAATTCCTGGAACTTGTGACCCCTTATACCCTGAAGTCAACCCAGGCTTCCAACTAACTGTTCTCAAGATGTGTTGTTAGCACTTGGCACAGTATTCCCCCTCAAAGAATATGACCAATAAATATTTATGAAATGAATGAAGCATTCAACCACTTTTCTTCATCACAAAGGCTGATGGAATTGATTCTTAAACCCAGCAGCCCTGGGCAACAACTAATTATTCCTTCCCACCTCAGTTAAAATTTCAGAGCCTTGGCAGACACAGGTCTAGACTTAGGCGGCGGGGGGGGGGGGGTTTAGAAAGCGGTTCTAGGGGTTCTCTTGAGTTGGGATTTGCTCAAACAAGCTCCAAGATAATTCTACCTCACTCTCTGAGCAAAACCAGAATTTCTGGAGAGTGTGGGGTTACTCACACGGGATCCATGTTATAGCACGCATATCCCCAGAGCAGTCAAGGAACCAGGTGAGCCCTAGACTATAGCCACTCCCAGCCCAGGGGGTTCTTATGTGCAGCCATTAAAACCAATATCTCTGTTCCCTCATCTGACCAGGCCCCGAGACTTTTCATCTAAGAAACATTATGCTAGGCAGTCTAGTTTTTCCTGAATAAAAGAGATAAAAATCAAAGAAAGGAAAAGCCACTCTTTTCATAGAACACCATTTCCACTTAAAAGAATGGCTGACAGCCGAAACCGGTTTGGCTCAGTGGACAGAGCATCGGCCTGTGGACTGAAAGTTCCCAGGTTCGATTCCGGTCAAGGGCATGTACCTTGGTTGTGGGCACATCCCCAGTAGGAGATGTGCAGGAGGCAGCTGATCGATGTTTCTCTCTCATCGATGTTTCTAACTATCTCTCTCTCCCTTCCTCTCTGTAAAAAAAAATCAATAAAATATATTAAAAAAAGAAGAAAAAAAAGAATGGCTGACAAACTGATTATTTGAACTTAGGTTCTGTCAGACATTTTCTTAAAAAAAAAAATAAAAATGAGCCTTTTACTTCAAGAAAAACAATTTATTTATGACCATTGATAAAATTCAACCTTTCAAGCAAAACTTAGAATTTTAGAAAACCTGTATCCACCATCATGAGCTTGACAATTCCCCAATACTTAAAGGCTTTACTGATATAACTGGGATTGATGTTAACAAATCTTATCTATAAAATGAAATGGGAAAACATTTGGAAAATCTGCATAGCTCAGTAAACCTATTTTCCAAAGGATCAAAGCATGATGTTAAAGAATCACACATTGCCCTGGCCAGTGTGGCTCAGTTGGTTGGAGCATCATCCCGAACACCAAAAGATTGCGAGTTCGATCCCTGTCTGGGGCGTGCATGAGAGGCAACCAACCCCCACCCCCTCTCTCTAAAAAAACAAAAGCAAAAGCAAAAAAAGTCAACCATTGGTCAAAAATCCAATAACTTTAATGTAAATGAATATTTACACTTCACTGATATGGTCACAGATTCCATATTGCAAAGAAGAACATCAACTATCATCTGGAAAGGCTATTAAAATACTCCTCCCATTTCCAACTTCTCATATAGGTATCTATATGAGATTGAATTTTTTAATGTATTTCAACCAAAACAATATATTACAAAAGTCTGAATACAGAAGCATATATAAGAATCCAGCTTTTTTATATTAAGCCAGACATTTAAAGTTTTGCAAAAATGATAACAAGACCATTCTTCTCACTCATTTTTTAAAAATAATTATTTTTTTCATTAAAAATTATGTTACTGGCCCTGACCAGTTTGGCTCAGTGGATAGAGCATTGGCCTGCGGACTCAAAGGTCCCAGGTTTGATTCCGGTAAAGGGCATGTACCTTGGTTGCGGGCACATCCCCAGTAGGGGGTGTGTAGAAGGCAGCTGATCGATGTTTCTCTCTCATCTATGTTTCTAACTCTCTATCCTCTCCCTTCCTCTCTGTAAAAAAATCAATAAAATATATTTAAAAAAAAAAAGATTATGTTACTGTAACAGGTATAATATTGCTATTCTCAAATGAATTAGTAACTAAATATTTTCACTTTCTCAGCTTTAATACTTAAATTGGTAGATATCAATAGATATAACCAACAAAAGCTCTTCGGGTCCTCAATAATCTTTAGGAATATAAAATGGCCCCAACACCAAACACCTTGAGAACTGCCAAAATGCACAAAAAGCAATAGTGATAAACAATGATATAGTTCACAGCATTACCTGGATAGCTCTTTGGGGGCATGAATAAATTTCCACCCCAGCCTTTTTGTCCATAATTTAGGGATTAATGGGGAATAACCTGGGTCACCAGACAGCTGTCAAGGACTGCTCTGAAGCTGGATTAAATTTCTAGCACTAAACCTGCTTCTATTCCTCTCATGGATTCCTTATACAGTATGTCCACGAGTACCTGTACATTTGTAGAGGGTTCCCCAAGACACAATGCTGTATCTAAATAGAGGCTCTACAGCAGCTTCCAAATTCTATTCTGAAATGGCCCATTAGAGCACTCTACTCTGACGACACCAGACTTCAATAGCTCTCCTGTAACCAAGGCAGGCAGAGGACAACAGCAGCAGCAAAAATTCCCTTCCAGAAGCAGAGAAAATAATGAATTCCCAGTCCAGAAGACTCATCAGCTCAGTCATCACCATTTACTCTTCTGTTCACTCATTTATTTCCTCATTCAACAAACATTTTAAGAGCCCCTACCTGGTGCCAACCATTGTACTAGGTGCTGGAAAACATAAAACTATATAGAGCTCCTGCCTTAAGAACACATACTTAAACCAGGCAGGCTCATGCACTGTGTTGTCAATGTTCCCAACCTACCTGGATGCCTCATTCGTTTGAAGAATCAGGCAAGAACATAAATTAAAATAATACACAATTAAAATACACAAATGAAAAATAAACAAACAACCAGGATAGTGGGCTTCTTTACTTAATGTAAGCTTATTATTTCCTTTTTGAATACCTATCCAGTTTAATGATCTTCCTTTAGCTCCCCTTTCCTATCTTGGTCTTTCTTTAATCTCCAGGCTCCTTTCTGGTTGAGCTTACTACCAAGGCACTCTCTGGCCCCTGGCATTCATGACTTGGCCCCCGCTAACCTCTCCATGCTCCATTTCTACCTGAGAACCTTAGACTCTATTCATACTCAGCCCGTCAGCACTACTCCTTGGCAAATTCCTACTCATTCTCTAAGATCCTGGTTAAAGGTCAATAAAGATTTGAAGGACCAGATAAGTAGAGCTAATTATGTTAGTATTGTACCTATTATTTTGTACTATAGACATATTCTCTATCTGTCCCCAACCTCCTGGTAGAATGGGAGCTCTTTGGGGGTAGGGAGTGTACGGTGGTCACTTAAGTGTGCCCAGGAACCTCGGGTTGGCTTGGACCTGGCACAAAGCAGGCCTTTACTGAACAAATGAACAGCCCTGACCAGGTAGCTCAAATGGTTAGAGCATTATCCTGATAAGCCAAGGTTGCAGGTTTGATCCCCAGTCAAGGCACATACAAGAATTAACCAATGAATGCATAAATAAGTGGAACAACAAATTGATGTTTCTCTTTTTCCCTCTCTCTCTCTCTCCCCCCCCCTTCCTCTCTTTCTAAAATTAATTTTTTTAAAAAAGGTGAAATAAATGAACAAATGCTTAAAGCCCATCTGGCTCATGTCTCAGCTGACTACACAAATAGAATCTAAGACACAGCTGAACGAGACATGCTATGTTAAAGGCACGACTGCTTCACTCCAGGCCACTGATGAGGGCTTCACTGCAAAGAATCTCAGACCATTCTTTTTTTTTCTCCCCAGACCATTCTAATGCTGGCAATCAGAGCTGCAGTTAATTCTCAGGGAGCTGATATCACAGTACCTCAGTGCCCTGGAGCTTTCACTCAAACTCCCACCCAGGCTGTTGACTCAGGTCCTCCCAGGAGGCAGAATGGTTGTTTCATACCATCAAGTCAGTTTGTGGAGAATCTACTCTTGTTATACAAGCTGAGTCAAGGAGAGGGTAGTGAGTATCTCTGACCTCCATGGCCTCCCCCACCCCCTCCCTGCAAGGCTAGCTCATCCATCGAACCTACCTCCTGGGTGCAATCAGTCACAGAAAAGCTGTTGTTCACTGACCTGGAACTGTATTACCTGCTACTCTGTAACCCCAGCACAGATATCTCATGGGTGGAAGAGTATGAATTTTGGAGGCAAGACTGTTGTGAGTTCAAATCCCCGTTCTGCCATTTTCAGTATGATCTTAGATGAGCTTCAATTTCCTCATTTATGATAATAGAATAAAACCATACTTCACAGATTTGTGAGGACAGAAGGAAATAAATTATGTAAAGTACCTGGCCTGGGCCTGGCACACAGTAGGTGCTCAATACCCGTTAGTTTCTTTCCTCTTCTGTCCTGGAAGAAATGACAGGGAAACTTACTAAGTGAGACTTGTCCAATCCAAAGTTATTACTTGAAGCACAGGACAAAGGACTAGACAGGTGACCTTCAAGGCCTCTTTGAACCCCTCAGAATATGTTCTTTAGCTACAACTTTCTAATAACCTTCATTGTTTCAGGTCCCTTCTTTCTACCTTAGTTTCCCTATATTCATTTCAGAATGGAGGCAAACAACAAGGAGAGTTGGAGATCTAAGATTCTTGAGTAGGGACTAAAAAGGAGATGGCCTATAGGACTGCAGCAGGGCAAAGAACCAAAGGGTGCAAACACAAGGCCTTTCCTGGGACATAAGTACAGTCCTTGTCTGCTCTGCACACCTTGCCACAAAGAACCATTATCCACAAAGCGCTCACTCACACTTCCCTCTACCTCTTCCTTTTTAGGATCAGTTTGGGTGTTATATCTGCCTAAGTCCATAGGCAGAATAAACTGCTTTGCTCTGGAATGCCCTAACACTTGTTTTACATATATCTTGAATAGAGCTTATCACAGGTATCCCAGTTGTTGAAAGCTACCTCTCCACAACACTATGAGCTTTCCATGGGCAAGGCCTGTGTCCCATAGTTCAATGCATCCCAATCATTCAGTAGAGGTGGCAGTACAAAGTAGGCATGGGTCACTCTAGCAGGTCTGGCTCAGTGCATGGAGTGTCAATCTGCAGACCAAAGGGTCCCAGGTTCGATTCCGGTCAAGGGCACCTACCTTGGTTGCAGGCTCCTCCTCGACCTGGGCCCTGGTCAGGGCTTGTGGAGGAAGCAACCAATTGATGTGTTTCTCTCACATCAATGTTTCTGTCTTTCCCTCTCTCTTCCACTCTCCCTAAAAATCAATGGAAAAATATTCTCACGTGAGGATTAATAAAAACAAAAAGATAGGCATGGGTAAATGTTCTGATACATAAAGGAAGATTAGCAGTTGCAGAATATCAGTAATAAGGAAACAACTGAAGAAGCAGGGAAAGTTTGTTTTTTGTTTCTTTAAAACTAAGGCTGTTTCTATTCCTGCTCCTCCCTAGGATGCCCCATTCTTTAAAGATATTCTAGGCCTCTTGTCACTCTCCCATGAGTTGGGTGCTTCTTGCCTCTGGGTCTCTATTATGCTTCCTTTGTTTAGACAGTTTCTCCCATTCTGTCCTCAGGAGAAACTTCTCCTCAACCTTGAAGGCACTCTGAAAAGCCTACCACGTCTGTGCATCCTCAGCATCCAGCATCCATAATAATCACAGCTACCACCCGTGCTCAGTGCTTGACATGCAGTACTGGCTAAACCCTAACGTGAGCCTGGCATCACTGTCATTTTATACATGAAAAAACAAACCAAGAGACTGAACTAGCATTTGAACCTTAATGCAGAGGAAGCAAAGTTCTTCTAGCCTTACTGCAATTATTATACACTATAGGCACAGTGCACAAAATTCATGCGGGGGGGGGGGGGGGGGGGGGCAATCCCTCAGCCTGGCCTGAGCCCTCTCACAGTCCGGGAGCCCTCGGGGTATGTCCAATGGGGATGTCCAGCTCACGGTGTCAGTCAGACATCCCTAGCATTAACCCCCCCACCCCCCCACCCCCCGCGGGAGAGGCTCCCGCCACCAGGGGGCAGCTCCTGCATTGAGCATCTGCCCCCTGGTGGTCAGTGTGTCATAGTGACCAGTCGTTCTGCCATTCGGTCATATGCATGTTTGCCTTTTATTATATAGGATGTGTTCTCTAGACCATGAGCCCCTATGGACAGGGACCATGTCTGATTCACTTCTGCACCCCCAGTTTGCCCAGTGCTTGGCACAGATCAGGTGTCTATTTGTGTTTGCAGAATAAATGCGCACCCAGGTCAAAGAAGAGGAAGACTGAGCATGGTGTGTGCAATGAACCTAAATGAATGACTGCCAGCCTGGTCCAGCAGTAGGAGCAGGTAAGAACAAAGTGGTAGGAACTTACTTCTTTTATTATAATTTAGTTTAACTGCCATTTTTTGAGCAAATAAGGACAATGCACAATAAATACCCCAGAAATGAATTAAAACATCACCCCGTCCTCACAAATTCTAGGTTCAGTAAGTAAAGGTTAGGATCTTAATAGTCCATCTAATAATCAGATATTGAGCTTATAGCTCTGGGATGTTTTAAAGAAATTAAAATTTTAAAAATCTTGGCAAGTAAGCCTTTATCTTCAAAGGCCTTTTGGCATTTTTACATAGTGAATTTCTAGAGGCTTACAAAGAAGAACCAGAGGCAGCAGGAATCCCCCCTCAGCATTATTTCCCCCTACATGCAATGAAAATGTCCAGGCGGTGATTTTAAGGAGGAGGTCCCTGGGTATGTATGTCCTGAATAAAGACCCTAGCACAGAGGTCATAATGCTTGCTGAGTAGATTAAACATAATGAGATGGTTTTAATAAAGACCCTGACTGATTATCTGCTCCAGTCCTTTGAGGGACCAAGTTTTAAACTCTGAGCATTGGGGAACCATATCTCCAGAGTCCCTTTAAACTAGGTTGGGCACAGTCTCAGGGGATGCTATAGGGAGAGCAGAGATGGGAAGGGCAGCATGAGTTCAACCCCCACCAACTGCTGATTTACAGTCTAGCAAGTCTCCTGGGGGTCTACTGAGTGTGCACATCTGGATTACAAACTGAATGGTCCAAGAGAAACCTAAAGAAAGCCAGCAGAGCTGGCAGTGAGAATGGGCATGTGGCACAGCTCCTGTCGCACACTACCTCTGACTCCTGAGCTTGTGTGAGCCTTGATGTACTAGGTGCTATGTGGGTTGCTTCACATTCTCTTGCACAATTGCTGATGAGGCTTAGAGAGGAGAGAAACATGCCCAGGGTCACAAAACCAAGAGCCTGAGCTTGGAGTTCACCCCAAGTCTATAACACTGAACACTATTTCTTATGCCTACTTCAACTGCTTTGCAAGTTTTTTCCCCTTTGCTCCTAAGGCAGTAACTGTCTTCTTGTGAAGTAAGGGAGGATTTCGGTTCTTTAATTTTTTTTTTTTTTTTTACAATATACAAAATAAATCTTTTACCAGATGGGTTTGGGTTCTTAGTGAACAGATCAATGTAGTTTAGTGGCCTGAAACAATTGGAAGTAGACTTTGAGATCCCAATTAAGCTCAAGATACTGCATTTAAATATGTACATGTTATGTAAATGAGTGGAGGGGATTTGATGAAACCAGAGTGGCCTATGAACCTTAACTCAGGAAGCAAAGCTTATTGCAATTACTATACACATGTTCTCTAGACCCTGAGCCCCTTGTGGCCAGGCACTGTGTCTGATTTGATTCTGCATCCCCAGATAGCCCAGGGCCTGGCACAAATCAGGTGCCCTTTACATGCTAAAGAGGGCAGACCATTCAGAGATTGCAGATTACTGCCTTTGTGGAAATGTGGGTTCAGCAGCAGCAGTTGCTACAGCAGCAGACTTCTAGAGTTTTAAGAGATGGCATAAATCCAGTTTGAGTTCAAATCAAAACAAAACCAGAAACAAAACGATGTGTGACTTGGGGCATTAGAACCTGACTGTGGACTGGAAATGCCCCTATTTGCCACCTCAGGCTTCAGCTCAGCATAGAACACTGAATTCCACTTTACTTACCCACTCTGTGTACATAAGACAGGGTTATAAATGGCAATGGGAGCAGAGATCCTCGCCTGTGGGCAGAGCAATGACTGATCCTTTCAGCAGGTGCTTTTCCCGGGACACCAAAAAACTGCTTCTGGCATACAGAACCCCCCCTCCCCGCAAAAAATTTGGGCACAATCAGAAGAGAGTTTGTCAATCTGTTTCGTCTCTTTGTGGCTACAGAGAAGAAAAAAAAAGCTGTGTTAAATCCCCCAGAGGACACCCTTTGGGGGCAGGGGGTGCACTGAGACCTATAGTGGGAGATTTGGGCAAATGTTTAGTTGTTTTGAGTTTCTGTTTCTTCATCTGAAAAATGGGATAATAGTATTTATATCCTTCAGTTCATTCATTAACATTTGTTAATCACTAAGGATGGAGTATAATGGTGACTGAGATGGTTCCTGCACACTCAGAGTTTATGTAGCAAAAGCAGACCAATAATTATACCAAGTTAACTCATCACATTTGTGCTAAATGCTGAGGAGATACAGGGGTGGTGGGAAGATTAGAAGTAAGGCATGTAAATGCCTGGCATGAATGAAATGGAAGGTTAAGCAGTGGAGTAGGTAAGAACATGTTGGGAACGTACCATGTTAGTGAAGGTTATAGCTCTTAGGAAAGATGCATCCTAAATAAAAACTAAATGATTGAGCCATCATCCAAACTTTCTGGCCATGAATACTTTAGACTGGCTAAATGGCAGGGGACCCTAAAGTATTATTGTATGGTTTGAATGAGGGGAGAAGACAATAGAATAGCTCCCTGGCTCTCCCTTCCCCCATTCTCCCCTTCTGGATAACAGCACTCCCAGAGAGGGGAAAGAAAAAGTTAGGAGGGGAGGCAGCTTCAGGGTCAGAAGTCAGACCAATGGAGGGTGGGTTCCAACCTGGGCAGTCTCATTCCTCTGGAAGCAGTCGCAGCCCAGGGTAGGGGATGGGGGTGAAGGTGGGGCTTCTGATACTCAGTAAGTAGTGATATTTTCATTAATTAAAAATTTTATTGTGATCTGAGATACAAAGGAGACCAGCATCAAAATTGGGTTATAATAAGCACAGGTTCTCAACAGATTCCTTCTCTCATTCACCTAGTTCTTTCTACTCCTTGTCAGAAAGGCCCTGGCTAGGTGTGGAGGACCAGGTAGGTGACACAGACTGTGCCCCTGTGGAGTTTACAGTCCAGTGTAGGAATAGACACATCAACAACATGTTTCATCACAGAATGGGGAGTGAAACCAGAGGAGAGCACTGGGGCTGTGGGCACAGAGGGGGTACCTCACACAGCCAGGGAGGTGGGGGCTTTCTGGGAATGGTACCCCAAATGGCATCCCCACTCACATGCACAATTCCAGAGACTCTACTAGAAGGCTGTCAAGAGCCATGCCTTCTGGCTGCACCAGCCTCCCAGAGTCCCCTGCTGCTCGATGCAGTGTCTGCAGAGCCAAACGCATCTTCAGCCACGCCTCAGCCTCATCCGGCGCCGCACGGACCCTCCAAGACTCCTGCAGGAGCCTGCCTTCCCTGGCAAGCTCAGCCAAAAGACCAACTCAAAACTCCTTTGTCAAAGCAAGCTTAGGGCGAGCCACCCGGCCCCAGGTGCCACAACCCGCCCGGAGCACCCGTGGCTCCTGCCACCCGGGCCGCTTGGCGAACACTGGCAGGGTTACCTCCCATTAAACCCTTTGCCCAAAAGAAAGTGACCTTCTTCCAGGAGGCCAGCTGGAAGCTTTGGCGAGTCCTCTGCCTGCTCGCTCTCGGCAGAATTCGCCAAGCCCAGGGACCTGAGGGGCAGGGCCGGCGTCTCGTGGGCCAGGGGTATGGAGGAGAGCACAGGTAGGCCCTGCTGGGTTCCCACCTCCGTGCCGGAGCCTCACCAGAGTCCCGCGGGCAGCCTGGCGCTCTGCTCCCACCGCCCCGCCGGGCAGGCGAGGAGGGAGGCCCCGAGACCGACGCCGGGGGCACAGCTGCCGAGGGGCAGTGGCTGCAGGCAGTGAGGGGAAGGGGTGGAGCCGCTCTCGGGGGGAAAGGAAAGAGGCTGCGTGCAGCCTTCCAGGCCCCAGCGCCCCGAGATGGCCCGTGGGTGGGTGGGTGGGGGCTCAGGTGGGCCTAGGGACAGCGAGGGCAGAGGGCTGAGCCGTGGCCTCCGGGCCGGAGCCTGGTGCCCGGGTGGGGGTCCCGCCAGGACGGTTGGCTTCTGTTCCGGCCGGGAGGCGGCGGGGGGGCAGGCAGCGTGGTCTCGGAGCACGTCGGCCGTGCCTCGGCTTTGGAGAGAGGGGTCCAGCCTCGGCCCTGGGGGTACGATGGTCCATCCCCAAACCTGTTCCGGCTGCAAGAGTCGGAGCAGCCGCACCCGCTTCGCTCGCTCCTACCTGCGCCAACTTGGGCTCGTCCTCCTCCCTAGTTCCATCGCGGACGGGCTCCGCCGGCGCTTCGGGGGGCCCTGCACCCGCTCCGGCTTCCAAGCTCGGCGGCGGCGGGGGCTCGGGCACCTGAGGCTTCTGCGGCCCTGCGGCCCGAGCCCGCTCGCGCCGGCCCGCGCCTCCGCTCAGCCTGCTCCGCCTCCGAGTCATGCTGCTGCCCGCGCCTCTCCCTCGCTCCACTTACGCCGCCGCCGCCGCCGCCGCCGCTCCCCTCTCAGGACAACAGCCAATATGGCGGCGCCCGGCTCCCCTCGGCCGCTGCCAGCAGGTCAGAGGGCACGAGGAGTCCGCGCCGCCGCACTAGCCCCCGAGGCCGCCGGCGCCATTTTGAATAAGGTCAGCACCCGGAGTTCCGTGGGAGAAAGAACGTGGTGGGGAGACGCCCTCCCGGTCTCGCGACGTGCGCGAGGAGCGGGTGCCCGCAGTGGCCAGCGCACTGCCCGGCCCTTGTCGCGTCATCCCGTAAATGGATGGAAGGATGGATGGGTGGATGGATGGGTGGATGGATGGGTGGATGGATGGATGAATATCTGCATTGCAACAGCACTTTCACACCCATCATCTGACTTCTCACACACGGAGAGGCAGGTGCGGCCGTTCCCGCTGTGTAGCGGCGAAAATCGAGGCCACAAAAAGCAAAATGCTCCACGTGGTCCAGGGCTCGTGGACGGCCTGAACTGAAACGGACGAGAGGCTCGTCCAAGGCCTTTATTTGCAATGTATGGCCCCCTGAGAGTCTAGCGCTCAGTGCCTGGCACACGGGACTCCGGCCGGGTCCTTCTCCCCATTCTGTTGGGGAAAGTGGACACTTAACATAACACAGTTACAACCGGGGTGATAAAGGCGGGGTAACCGACACGTACTAGCCAGTGCTTCAAAAAAAGGAGGGGATTGTGAGTAGTACACGAAGGAACATCTTTAAAACATATAATAATTGTGTATTGTTAAAAATGTTTCCCCCTTTTCCTTCTTTTTGGAATATATAACACATACACACGGTACAGATTTTTTTTCTTTTTCTTTTTTTTTTAAATTAAATCTTTATTGTTCAGATTATTACATTTGTTCCTCTTTTTTCCCCCATAGCTCCCCTCCTCCCAGTTCCCGCCCCACCCTCCGCCCTCACTCCCCACCCACTGTCCTCATCCATAGGTGCACGATTTTTGTCCAGTCTCTTCCCGCATCTCCCACACCCCTTCCCCCCTCCAAGAATAGTCAGTCCATTCCCTTTCTATGTCCCTGATTCTATTGTGATCACCAGATTATTCACTTGATTCTTAGATTCACTTGTTGATAGATGCATGTTTGTTGTTCATAATTTGTACCTTTACCTTTTTCTTCTTCCTCTTCTTAAAGGATACCTTTCAGCATTTCATATAATCCTGGTTTGGTGGTGATGAACTCCTTTAGCTTTTCCTTATCTGTGAAGCTCTTTATCTGACCTTCAATTCTGAATGATAGCTTTGCTGGATAAAGTAATCTTGGTTGTAGGTTCTTGGTATTCATCACTTTGAATATTTCTTGCCATTCCCTTCTGGCCTGCAAAGTTTCTGTTGAGAAATCAGCTGACAGTCGTATGGGTATTCCCTTGTAGGTAACTGAGTTTCTTTCTCTTGCTGCTTTTAAGATTCTCTCTTTGTCTTTTGCTCTTGGCATTTTAATTATGATGTGTCTTGGTGTGGTCCTCTTTGGATTCCTTTTGTTTGGGGTTCTCTGCGCTTCCTGGACCTGTAAGTCTATTTCTTTCACCAGGTGGGGGAAGTTTTCTGTCATTATTTCTTCAAATAGGTTTTCAATATCTTGCTCTCTCTCATCTTCTGGCACCCCTATAATTCTGATGTTGGTACGCTTGAAGCTGTCCCAGAGGCTCCTTACACTATCTTTGTATTTTCGGATTCTTTTTTCATTTTGCTTTTCCGGTTGGGTGTTTTTTGCTTGTTCGCATTTCAAATCTTTGCCTTGATTCTTGCGCTCCTCTGGTCTGCTGTTGGGAGTCTGTATAGTATTCGTTATTTCAGTCTGTGTATGCTTAATTTCTAGTTGGTTCTTTATCATAACATCGAGGGTCTCATTAGTTTTCTTGAGGATCTCACTACATTTATCGGCGGCTTCTAGACAGTTCTTAAGAGACCTTAAAAGTGTGGTTCTGAACTCAATATCCTCCATTGACAGTTTTGTCCTGTTTCTTTGTCTCCGCATTGTTTATGCTTTCTTGGTACACCCCCTAGTGGTCTTTGTGTGCAGTCTTGTAGTGAAGCCTTGATTGATGTCGGCAATACGGGGGGGGGGGGGTGATTTGACCTCCAGGCTAACTGGCTATGAGAGTCCGCTGTGTCTGCAGTGGGAGAGCTTCTGTGCTGGATCCTTAGGGCGGTGCTAATCTAGCGTTTGCGTGAGGCTATCCAGCAAATGGCTCTGTGCAGGGCTTGGGCGGGGCGAGTCCCCGGGGATCTACAGGGCGGCCGGAGCGAGCAGTTATGGCTGCTCTCAGTTCCGTCCCTAGGGGCTCTGCCTCACAGAGTCCCAGCAACTGCTGCAAACCTCAGAGAGAAAGCTGCCTTCGAGTTCCGACCGAAGCCAGACAGTCCTGCTTCTCCCGTTTGAGTCTGGGTCCCTAGAGACTCGCCCGGATCTGGAGCTCAGAGTCTGAAACTCCCTCCCCCGCCAGCCCGCTCGTGCGCACTCCGCACCTGAGTATTTCACTTCTGCATTGCGCCTCCTCTGAGTCTGGGTATGATATTCTCTTTCCTCCTAGTTGTAGAATTTCTACTCAGCCAGCCTTCCTGTGGTTCTGGATGATGTCCGTTCCCTCTTTAGTTGTTTTTTTTGAAGTAGTTGTTCGAGGCAGCAATCTCTGGCGTTAACCTATGCCACCATCTTGGTTTCTCTCCCAGATTTTTTTTAAAGTTGTTTTTTTATTGTATTTTAATTTTTTCCACCACCATTTATCCCCCCCATACCGTTCTCCACCTTCACCCTCTCCCTTCTCCCCTGCAATCACCATACTATTGTCCATGTCCATGAATTCTTTCTCTTTTTTTTCTTTCCCCCCAGCTGTCAGCCTGCTATCTATGAGTCTGTCTCTATTTTGCTTGTTAGTTTCAGTTTGTTCATTAGATCCCACATATGAGTGAAATCATAATGGTATTTGTCTTTTGCCACTTACTTCACTTAACATAATGTTCTCCAGGTCCATCCATGTGTGGCAGAGGGTAAATTTTTCTTCTTTTTTTCCACTGAGTAGTATTCCATTGTATAAATGTGCCATATCCAGTCATTTACTGATGGACACTTGAGGTCCTTCCAAATCTTGGCTATCAACACTAATAAAAGAGAAAAATGGTAATTGGCATATGAGCTACCCTTTTCATTGGCTAATCAGGGCTATATGCAAATTAACTGCCAACTAAGATTGGCAGTTAACTGCCAACTAAGATTGGCAGTTAACTGCCAACAAGATGGCGGTTAATTTGCATATGTAGGCACAATGCAGGGAGGCGAAAGGGAAAGCAGGAAGAAGCCCCCTGCCACTGACAGTGATCGGAAACCCAGGGGGGAGCTAAGAGCTGGGGGGCAGGGCAAAGGCGGCCCTGGGGCCGCCTTTGCCCTGCCCCCCAGCCATGATCGGAGAATCAGGTGCCTTTGCCGCCCTGGCCAGTGATAGCAGGAAGTAGGGGTGGAGCCAGCGATGGGAGCTTGGCACGGTCGAAGCTGGCAGTCCCAGGAGCTAGGGGTCCCTTGCCTGGGCCTAAAGCGAAGCCCACGATCGTGGGGCCGCTGCAGCTGCAGGTCCCCACTGCCCGGGCCGGACGCCTAGGCCAGAGGCGTCAGGCCTGGGCAAGGGGCCGATCCCGCGATTGGAGGGTGATGGGGGTCAATGCCTGAGGGCTCCCAGTATGTGAGAGGGGGCAGGCTGGGCTGAGGGACACTCCCCCCCCCCCACCCAGTGCACGAATTTCATGCACCGGGCCCCTAGTTGTAAATAATGCTGCAATGAACATAGGGGTGGGTGCACATATTCTTTATTTTTCTTTTTTTAAAAATATGTTTTCATTGATTTTAGAGAGGAAGGGAGAAAAATAGAGGGACAGAGAGAAATATCTCTCGGCTGCCTCCTGCACGCCCCCTACTGAAGCATCCAAGGCATGTACCCTGACTGGAATTGATCTGGTGCCCTCTTGGTTCATGGGTCAGTGCTCAACCACTGAGCCACACCGGCCTGACTGCACATATTCTTTCAAATTAGCGTTTTGGGTTTCTCTGGGTATATTCCAAGAAGTAGAATCACTGGGTCATAAGGCAGTTCCATTTTTAATTTTTTGAGGTATCTCCATACTGCTTTCCACAGTGGCTGCACCAGTCTGCATTCCCACCTACAGTGCACGAGAAGGGTTCCCCTTTATCCACATCCTCCTGGAGTGGAGTAGAGATGAGGTCCAGCGTGGAAGATCTGATGCCCAGGGTGAGAATTGGACCTTCCATGAGGGTGATGGTGCCTGGGCACAGTCCCTACTACTGTAAAATGGTCTCTGTAACACCTAGGCCCAGAGGGCCTGAGAGAGTCAGGGCAAAGCCCAACACACTTGTTACAGAGACCACTGTGCAATAGTACGAACTGTGCAGATTTAACAGCTATGTGTTCTAGGACGTAAATAGAAAATTGCTAGTAGAGTAGATTGTTTTATTGGAGTGACTGGTAATTGCTCCAAATCACTAATTAAATGGGCAAGAGCAATTGAACCCATGTTACAGGGCCACGAGGAAAAACCATAAAGGCAAGGAATGAAAACGGCAGACAGTGTTGAAGAACTTGATCTTGCCTGGGGTGTTTGGGAAGCAAATCTTCCAAAGCGGGGAGAGACTTCCTATTCCTCCCTACCCCATCACGCATCTGGCCTCCAAGTCTTGTTGATTCTGCCTTCAAAACATTTACTCCAACCCTAGCTGGTTTGAAAGCTCAGTGGTCAGGGCTTAGGCAACCAATCGATGTGTTTCTCTCACGTCGATATTTCTCTCTGTCTTTCCCTCTTTCTTCCACTCTCCCTGAAAATCAATGGATAAATATCCTCGGGTGAGGATTAACAACAACAACAACAATAAAATATATGCATTTATTCCAGCAAGAAGAAATCTCTGTTCATAAATTCACCTGAATATATAATTAAAGTTTTCTATAACTCAACTTAATTTCTATTTTGAACTCCCATTCTGCTGAAGTGGCAGAAACTTGATCTCAACTAATTGAGGGTTTTACCCCTTCTCTGGGGTTATATTTAAGGCCCTGAGCTCTAGCAGTTTGGTGTGTATGTGTGCGTGCGTGTGTGTGCGTGCATGTGTGCGTGTGCGTGTGCGTGTGCGTGTGTGTGTGTGTGTGTGTGTGTGTTGGAGGATCGAGTTTTCAAGGTCTTCCATACACACAGGCATTCATACATAGAATTCATAGAGATACCTTTGGTCCCCACTGGTTACTGGCGATACCTGGCTGTTCTCAATCTCTGCTAGAGACCATAGCCCTCTCCCTGCCTCATGCCACTCTGGCCTATGGGAATCTTGCTGAGATTACCTAAGGTCCTTTGTGCCTAGATATATCTCAGAGACATCTCCACACTGGATTTTGCTGCTCCCCATGGCAGCATTCCAATCTCTTGGATTCTTTGCTCCTTCCTCGGGTCCCTCTCTGCTCTCATCACTTCCCTCCATCTACCTTCTCTTCCTTCCTTTTCACTAGACCCCTGAAGCCCTCATTTTGGGGTTTCTGGTGGACCCAAATAGATGGCACTGTCTTTCTGACTAAGTTTCTAAGCATACTGGAAAATGAAGCCAAGTATAGGCAGGCAGAGTCTGGATTATTCCCTTATTACTGACAAAGACCAAGCATTTGCTTATTGTGGGCTTATACTAGTATATTACTGAGCCCGTGAGTTCGGCAGACTCCCCCACACTCCCTGTGATGGCAGTGCTTGACTGGTAGGCCTCCCTCCCAGAGCCCCTGGAGGGGCAGCGAATTTGTACCCCTGCAGGCAGGCATATCCTAAGAGAAGAAGAGCAGAGCTGAGCGGAGCCTGTACCATATTCTCCCCAAATACACTGATCAGATGAGTTACTCTCTCCCAAGTGCAGAAGTATCTTGCCAGTGGCACCTCTTCATCTGGACCAGTTCTCCCTATTCTCTTGCTCATGAAGTTTCTTGCAACTTTTTGGCTGTCTGAAATTTCACTCCTTTCCCCTAAGTCTTTTTGAAACCAAATACAGAAGTACTTAAATCTTTTCTTTTTTTAAAAAAATATATTTTATTGATTTTTTTACAGAGAGGAAGGGAGAGGGACAGAGAGTTAGAAACATTGATGAGAGAGAAACATCAATCAGCTGCCTCCTGCACACCTCCTACTGGGGATGTGCCCGCAACCAAGGTACATGCCCTTGACCGGAATCAAACCTGGGACCTTTCAGTCCGCAGGCCGATACTCTATCCACTGAGCTAAACCGGTTAGGGCTAAATCTTTTCTTAATAAAGATTTGGAAAATAGACAAATGTAGGTAGAATTCGCCTTAACCGGTTTAGCTCAGTGGATAGAGTATCGGCCTGCGGACTGAAAGGTCCCAGGTTTGATTCCGGTCAAGGGCATGTACCTTGGTTGCGGGCACATCCCCAGTAGGAGGTGTGCAGGAGGCAGCTGATCGATGTTTCTCTCGATGTTTCTAACTCTCCCTCTCCCTTCCTCACTGTAAAAATCAATAAAATATATTTCTTAAAATGTAGGTAGAATTCTATAATGAATTCCCTTGCAGCCATCACTCAGCTTCCACAGTTATCAACTCATGACCAGTCCTAAATCATCTATAACCACTCCCCAAAACTCGTGTATTATCTGAAACAAGTCCAATACATTCCAGAATGATTCCTTACTTTGTTTTCTGTCCTGTCACATCCCACTCCTGAGGGGCAATGAACACAGAATGGACCAACTATTTGAAAGAGGGTGGGGGTGAATTACTAGAAAAAAGAAGGGAACATTATGAAAACATTATCCTGCCATAGTAGTTAGGCTGTTTCTATTTTCTTTGTTACCATTGGAGTTTAAGACTCATCATTTATCTCTGGCAGCCCCCTCATAATTATTCTCCTTGCTTCTTTTCTCCCTCTGGATTGCTGGAGTTTCTTGAAGTAACCACCTGCACCAGAATCACTTGGAAAACTTGTTAAAATGCAGATCACTGGGCCTCTCTCCAGCCCCGCTGAATCAGACTCGATAGTGGGTTCCAGGTGATTTTTTTTTAAGCAGCCCATATGATTCTGAAACACAGTGATATTGAGAACTGCTGTTCCAGCCGAGCCTCCATGCTGTCCCCACATTGTCTTCAAGCACCATCTCTCTCTCTCTTACACACACACACACACACACACACACACACACTGAGGACAATCCAGGAGGCTCCCACCTACAGGATAAGTTTCAAGTTATCAGGCCTGGTATTTAGGGCCTGTAGCAGCCTCTTTCCTTGCCTCTCTCTTCCTTGAACCCAGGGTTCCAGCCCCATCTTACTACGTTGATACGCTCAAACACTTTTTGTATTCTCTCCCTCACCCTCCTAGATCTGACAAACTTGTGCTGATCATTTGTGGGCCAGTCTAAAGGTCTTTTATTTGAAGCCATCTGTAACTCACTCCTCTGTACATGGTAGTTGAAAGGCCTGGGTGTCAGATGTACCTTGCAATCTAAGCACTGCCACTTACTGACCATGTGACCTTAGGAAAGTCCTTGATGTCTCTGGGTTTCAGTCTCATTATCTAGAGAATGAGGATAAAAGCAGTGTCTCTTAGGACTGTGAGATGTAAATGGAGACCTTAGCACCATTGGGAGACAAAACTGTACCTTTGTCCTCTTAGGGCAGCGGTTCTCAACCTGTGGGTCGCGACCCCTTTGGGGGTCGAAAGACCCTTTCACAGGGGTCGCCTAAGACCATCGGAAAACACATATATAATTACATGTTGTTTTTGTGATTAATCACTATGCTTTAATTATGTTCAATTTGCAACAATGAAAATACATCCTGCATATCAGATATTTACATTACGATTCATAACAGTAGCAAAATTACAGTTATGAAGTAGCAACGAAAATAATTTTATGTTTGGGGGTCACCACAACATGAGGAACTGTATTAAAGGGTCGCGGCATTAGGAAGGTTGTCTTAGGGTCTCTGGCTGGGCCTGAGAACTAAATTGACAGAGGATAGATTCATAGGAGAGAGGTATACAGATGACCCGTGGGGAACATGGGTCTACTTATATGTAGAATTTTCCCCATAAATATTGTAAATGCATTTTCCTTATGATTTTCTTTTTTAAATTTTTTAAATATGTATTTTTATTGATTTCAGAGAGGAAGAGAGAGGGAGAGATAGAAATATCAATGATGAGAGAGAATCATTGATCAGCTGCCTCCTGCTGGCCCCCTACTGGGGATTGAGCCCACAACCCCAGGCATGTGCCCTTTACTGGAATCGAACCTAAGACCCTTCAGTCCGCAGGCCAACGCTCTATCCACTGAGCCAAACCAGCTAGGGCCCTTATGATTTTCTTTTTTTTTAAAATATATTTTATTGATTTTCCACAGAGAGGAAGGGAGAGAGATAGAGAGCTAGAAACATCGATGAGAGAGAAACATCGATCAGCTGCCTCCTGCACACTCCCTACTGGGGATGTGCCCGCAACCCAGGCACATGCCCTTGACCGGAATCGAACCTGGGACCTTTCAGTCCGCAGGCTGACGCTCTATCCACTGAGCCAAACTGGTTTCGGCCCTTATGATTTTCTTAATAACATTTTAAGGGAGGAGCCTGCAACCAAGGTACATAATAGCTTATTTTATTGTAAGAAGACAGTAGTCTTCTATAATACATATAATATACAAACATGTGTTAATCAACTGTTTATGTTATTGGTAGGTTTCTGGTTAATAGTATGCTATTAATAGTTAAGTTTGGGGGAAGTCAAAAGTTATACACAGATTTTGAAAAAAAAAATATGTTTTTATTGATTTCAGAGAGGAAGGGAGAAGGAGAGAGATAGAAACATCACTGATGAGAATCCTCAACTGGCTGCCTCCTGCACACCCCCTACTGGGGATCAAGATAGCAACCCAGGCATGTGCCCCTACAGGAATGGAACTGTGACCTCTTGGTTCATAGGTCGATGCTCAACCACTGAGCTACACCCACTGGACTATACACAGATTTTTGACTGTGTGGTGCAGTCAGCGCCACATTGTTCAGGGTCAACTGTATAGATTTTTACCTGTACAGGGGAGCCCCCACAGGAAAATGAAGATCTGGAGAAGTGGCCAGGGTCGGTTGAATGAAGAAAGGCTACTGTAGAAAAGTAACTCATATATGTAGAGATTAAAGATAAGAGTTTTTTAAAAAAAATGTTTTTATTGATTTCAGAGAGGAAGGAAGAGGGGGAGAGAGAAACATCAATGATGAAAGAGAATCATTGATAAACTGCCTCCTGCACTCCCCACACTGGAGAATTAGTCCAAAACTCAGGCATATGCTCTGACTGGGAATTGAACCTCGATCTCCTGGTTCATAAGTCAACACTCAACCACTGAGCCACACTGGCCAGGCCAAAAGTTATTTGACTTTCTTATTAAGTAAATCACAGATGTTCAGCCCTAACCGGTTTGGCTCAGTGGCTAGAGCGTCTGCCTGCGGACTGAAGGGTCCCAGGTTTGATTCTGGTCAAGGGCATGTACCTTGGTTGCAGGCACATCCCCAATGGGGGGTGTGCAGGAGGCAGCTGGTCAATGTTTCTCTCTCATCTATGTTTCTAACTCTCTATCCTTCTCCCTTCCTCTCTGTAAAAATCAATTAAAAAAACATTAAAAAAATCACAGATGTTCATATTTTGGCAGTGGTTACCAGATTATTATAATCTTTTCTTTGTGTGTGTGTGTGTGTGTGTGCTTTGCTGGGGGGGGGGGGCGGGGGGGGGGACCAGTGGATATTTTTCCATTGATCTTTTTAGAGAGAACGGAAAAGAGAGGGAAAGACAGAGAGAAGCATTAATACGAGAGAAACACATTGATAGGTTGCCTCCTTTACGATCCCCAACCAGGGCCCAGGCAGGGGAGGAGCCTGCAACCAAGGTGCATACCCTTGACCAGAGTCGAACCGGATACTAGTTCACTCTGTCCACTGAGCCAGACCAGCTAGAGGTATTGTAATCTTTTGATGGTGTCATGTTCCTTGATTTTCTTTTTTTATGTTCCTTGAAGTCTGATGTTGCTGTCTTCACATTTGAAGTAGCAGTCGCCTCCTCCAGGCTTTACTCTTTGCCTTTGGGAGACAATTACCTTCCATCAGCCCTCCTAGGGGTTCTGAGGCTCTCTCAGACCTTCTATGGCTATGCCTGCTCCACACCTCTTGCTCCATCTAGTGGCAGAATTCATAAGCTGTGTGCCTTCTCTCAATCCTGCTATGTCCCAGACCCCGTGCTGATAACCTCCCTTTTGCCTTTCCAAGGGTAAAGCTACAGCTCAAGTTTGTGATCTCTCCCTGGCTGGCTGATGAAGGCCAGTTTTCTGTACTAGCTGTCTGCCAAAGCTTTCTCTCACCAGCATGAGGAGCACACACACAGACCGAGCCACAGGATGGGCTGTGAGGAAGTGAAGCACACAGAGCACTGGCAGTGTCTGTGGGCCATTGGGGGGCGTCCACAGGCAAAGTAGCCCCAGCAGCTGGTGTGCAGGCTGCTGCTGCTGCTGCTGCTGCTGCTGCTTGTGCTCTGGCTCATTGAGTCTTGCAACTCTTTTTTTTAAAAAAAATATTTTTTATTGATTTTTACAGAGAGGAAGGGAGAGGGATAGAGAGTTAGAAACATCAATAAGAGAGAAACATCGATCAGCTGCCTCCTGCACACCCCCTACTGGGGATGTGCCCGTAACCACGGTACATGCCCTTGACCGGAATCGAACCTGGGATCCTTCAGTCCGCAGGCCGACGCTCTATCCACTGAGCCAAACCCGTTAGGGCTGGGCAGGCTTCTTAATGAAGTTTGTGATATAGTTAGTGGGATCCCTATTCCTCTAATTCCCTCTGAGTGTCTTATCTACCGCTCTCCCGGCCCATTCCCACTCACCAGTCATGCAGCTCACAACTCAGTACTCTGGATGGAGCAAGAAAGAAATGGGCTTCTTTGGCAGAGTTCTGCACTGCTGGGGAAGCCAGGTGCTCACTCACATGCTCTTCCTTTTTTTTTTTTTTTTAAATATATTTTATTGATTTTTTACAGAGAGGAAGGGAGAGAGAGAGAGAGTCAGAAACATCGATGAGAGAGAAACATCGATCAGCCGCCTCCTGCACATCCCCCACCGGGGATGTGCCCGCAACCCAGGTACATGCCCTTGACCGGAATCGAACCCGGGACCTTTCAGTCCGCAGGCCGACGCTCTATCCACTGAGCCAAACCGGTTTCGGCCACATGCTCTTCCTTTATCCCACTGGATAAATCACCAGCTGCCTTGGGTTACAGATGATGCAGGTAAAATCAAACTGTTCCAAATGCATTTTGTTTTGTTTTGTTTTTTGCTCCATTTGCTGGAACTTCTCCTCTGGAAACCTAGACTTCCACAAAGGTTCTTTCATCCATGAGTGATTGCCTAAGATAGTATTCTCCAGAGAGAGGCTGACTCCTTCTTTATCATACCCCCTGGATATACACAACTGTCATTTCCTCCCATTTATGTCAAGTGTTGCAAGACAGCTTCAAGCTTCTTCAACCAATTTGCCTACCCAACACTTCCTAAAATTTATACTACAGAAACTTTGGTACTGGTACTGTTGGCAATTAATTTAAAAAATTTTAAAGACTGTGCAGGACAAACAAAATATACTGCAGGCCACCAGTCTGCAAACTCTGATTATAGTCTGCTTCTAGTTATATAACTTGTAGTATAAGTAAATATATTCACTTATGAAACAGGAACATCATCGATCGGTTGACTCCTGCACACTGGGGATCGAGCCCGCAACCAGGGCATGTGCTCTGACCAGGAATTGAACTGGCGACCTCTTGGTTCCTGGGTCAACACTCAATCACTGAACCACATGAGCCGGGCAACTTCTGTTGTTTTAAATTACCAACTTTGTGGTAATTTGTTATGATAGTCACAAGAACATACTGTTTTTCTCATTCGTGCTGCCAGCTCTATAAAAACAGAGGCAGTGAATTTCACCTCTTTGTTTGGGGTCTTTCCTCTACCTGTAGAAAAGTAGCTATGGCAGAGAACAGAATGCCAAGAATTGAGTTGAACTGGCCAGGTTTTAGAATGGCCTACCCCTTGCTGGCTCTCTTCTATAAAACGAAACATGTGCCATTGCCTCCATAGTGACTGTGAAGGACCTATGTGGATATGGATGGGGAGCCCCTTCCACTGTGTGTGTGCAGCTCTCCCATGGCTTTTGTTGCTCTTTTGTGACTTACTTCCCTACAGAAGTGTTAGAATAAGGTCCCAACCCCAGGGGTCCCTCTGAAAAGAGTGGTCATCCTGGGGTTAAGTGGTCATTCTGAGGCAAGTCCTAAATAAGAAATAATAATTTGGAAGGCCTCCTGCATGCTCCACACTGGGGATCGAGCTGGCAACCCGGGCATGTGTCCTGACTGGGAATCGAACCATGACCTACTTTTTATAAAAGGAAACTAACTGTTGATACAGTTAAATATACATATTTTAAATCTACATATATGTATTAATTTTAGAGAGAGATGAAGGGAGAGAAAGAGAAACATTTATTTATTGTTCCACTCGTTTCTGCATTCATTGGTTGAGTCATGTTTGTGCCCTGATCTGGGATGGACAACTGAGCTACCCAGCCACGGCCAATGAACAGTGATATTTATTGCAGCATTATTTATAAGAGCAAATAATTAGGGGGAAAGAAACCTTAATCACTTTCATTAGAGGAATGCTTAAAAAGTAAAATACAATCATATTATGAAATACTACTATTTTTAAGAAGAATGAGATAGACTTCTCAATGATGAGGAAATGTGAACACATTCCCACTAAACTTTCCTCGCTAGGGCCAAGTGAAACAAAAAGACTCTGGGGGGGTGGGGGAACCTCCAACTTCTAATGCAACTTTGTGGAAGCACAATAATAAACGGCTAACTCCGGTGAGCTGCCAAAATACACCGAAATTTGGGTAAAATTCAGGAAGGTCACGAAGGAAAGGGTCCAGACCCCTGCTGATCTCACATTTAGTGCAGACCTCTTCAAAACCGGGCTGCTCTGTCCCAAGAAGCCCTATGGCCCTTTATCCTGCCAGCCATTGGGGCACGGAAGTCATTGGGTCCAGCGAAGAGCCGGGATCCGGCTCAAAGGCCTCGTGGAGGAGTAAACACTGGTGCTGATGGTAGGAGTCTTGAAACCATACAGACCGGATTTAAGAGTGATAGAAGTTTGGGGGGCAAAAAAGTGGTAAAGGGAGACCATGATTTTTCTTTTAATATATTTTATTGATTTTTCACAGAGAGGAAGGGAGAGAGATAGAAAGTTAGAAACATCGATCAGCTGCCTCCTGCACATCTCCCACTGGGGATGTGCCCGCAACCCAGGTACATGCCCTTGACCGGAATCGAACCTGGGACCTTTCAGTCCGCAGGCCGACGCTCTATCCACTGAGCCAAACCGGTTTCGGAATGATTTTTCTATTTTGAAAAACATCTGATGATAAATCTGAGCATTGCTTATGTCCTTTTTTTCAAAGCTGAATTTTTAAATACAGAAGCAAACCCATAACGGCAGATGCTATGCCAGGAAAATCAGAGATCCCAGTTTCGAATCTTGTGTCTGATCATAATTCGCTCCTCAACCTCAAACTGCATTACTCTCATCATCTGTAAAAAGGAGATAATCACCAGTCGCCGGGCCGCGACGGGAGCCCGATGGTGAGAAACTTTCCACTTTGTGACTTCAATGCCAATTCGGTTCCAGGTAGAAGCCGCGCCCAATCACGTACTGCCGCGCCAGAGCCGCGAGGCATCTCGGGATTTATAGTCCAGTTTCCCGCCCCCCACCCCCACCCCGCCCCGGCGGAACTCGCTGTCCCGATAGGCCCCGCGGCGGCGGCAAGGGTACGTGGCGCGGCCAATTGCGGCTGCGCG
The DNA here is from genome assembly GCF_963259705.1 of Myotis daubentonii. Classification (NCBI taxonomy): domain Eukaryota; kingdom Metazoa; phylum Chordata; class Mammalia; order Chiroptera; family Vespertilionidae; genus Myotis; species Myotis daubentonii. The sequence continues at coordinate 73,223,870 of NC_081844.1, read as the reverse complement.
GCCAGGTGAGGCAAGATGGCTGCGGAGCTGGGCGTGCGGGTCTTCAGGCCCTGGCTGGGAGCTGGGCTGGGTTGGGTGGTTCGGGCCCTTCTGTTGCTGCTGTGGTTTGCGGCCCGCGGAGGCGCGCTCTACTTTCACATCGGGGAGACAGAGAAGAAGTGCTTTATTGAGGAGATTCCGGACGAGACCATGGTTATAGGTGCGGGGGGAAGGGGACAGTTGGGAACTAGAATGTGGGCGCGGGGCGCGGGGTGTGGGAGGGTCAGCAGCGCTCCAGAGCCGGGAGCAGCAGGCCTCGCCGTGCTCCTGCTGCCGCGGACCTGGAGTCACCGCTGACCTGGGCTCGCCCGGCTTCCCTCCAGGAAACTACCGGACGCAGCTGTATGACAAGCAGCGGGAGGAGTACCAGCCAGCCACCCCCGGACTGGGCATGTTCGTGGAGGTGAAGGACCCAGAAGACAAGGTGAGCGGCCCCTTTGCCCCGCGGAGCCCTCCGCTCTGCACTTCAGCGCTAGACCAAGCAGGCGCGGACACTTCCCCTCCTGGTTTCCACATCTGCTAAGTTGGTAAAAAACAGTTGGTTATGTGGGGAAATCCAGACTTGGCTTAGACTGTTGGAATACTGGCTCTCCTCTCAGCCTCATACTGACTGCTGCATGATTCTTTCCCTAAGCCATTTACTAGTCTGTGTAATGCAAGTTCATCTGTTTTATAAGTGTGAGGATTAATTGTGGTGCTGAGAAACAATTTTGCCAACTCTAAAGCTGTGACATCTACACGTCAGGGTTTCATAGAACAGTGTACTTTCCAAAAAGAATGAGCAGCTTTAAATTTTGACAGCGATTAAAAGAAAAAAAAACAACCCTCAAATCCCTTTAGCTGTCACCTAAAAAAATGAATGACACCAAAATCATTGAAAGGGCGTGAGCTATGAATAAAAGAAAACTTCCCAGGAGCAGTCACATGCCAAGCTATGCCTGATTTTTTTGCCCCTATTCCAAATAGTTTTCAGACAAGCTTTTGGCAACTGCTTCTGAGCAGCTTTGGACCTTTTGGTGTTGTGGGATGTCTACAGCTCTGCTTGCCGATTTTTGAGGCACTTAAAGCCTTAAGCACCATCCAGCTCCATGCAATGACTCTGACTAAAGCCCTTTCTCTCCAGGTCATTCTGGCCCGGCAGTATGGCTCTGAAGGCAGGTTCACGTTCACGTCCCATACTCCTGGCGAGCATCAGATCTGTCTTCACTCCAATTCCACCAAGTTCTCCCTTTTTGCTGGAGGCATGTTGGTAAGTGGACTCACATGGGACCAGCCCCTGTTTGGGTCGGGACTGGTGATACTGTGGGTATGAGATGAGTATGTGGAGCTCTTTGCATACATACCTTGGACAGAGCATCAGCCAAGGCTTATTCTTTTCTGTGTGTCTAGAGCCCCATAGAGCTGGACACTGAGGAGGCTTCATCAGTGTTGGCTTAATGAACAGTTTAAGGAAGGTGGGTGGACTGACTGTCAGCCCTTGGCATGAAGAGGGAGCAGAGCTACCTGATTGTCTTTCTCTTCCTTGTCTGTTCACAGAGAGTCCATCTGGACATTCAGGTGGGTGAACACGCCAATGACTATGCAGAAATTGCTGCCAAAGACAAGTTGAGTGAGTTGCAACTACGAGTACGACAGCTGGTGGAGCAAGTGGAGCAGATCCAGAAAGAACAGAACTATCAGCGGGTGAGTGGCTAGGCTAGGATCAGTGGGCTTCTTCTCTGAAGCTGCCTACTGGCTCAGCCAGGAGTTACATGTCAGATTTATTATGAAACATACCAGGTTGTCTACTTTGCAAATATAAAAGGTGGGATGGCTATTATTAACTCTTCTTTGTATTTGAGGAGACAGTCTCTTAAGGCTGTTATTGCCCTAGGTTACACAGTTACAGAGTGGCAGCAGGAATTGATACCAAAACTTGGGTGCTATTTCCATGGCTCTAGGTGATCCCAGGGGTTTCAAACTCACCTGTGTCCAGGAGTAAGCAGGTTCCATTAGTGGATCTATGACCATAAGGATTGGTAGGATAGTAACCTGCCTAACCAGGGACAGCTACTGTTGCCAGCCAAGGACAACCTTGTAGAAATTCTAGCTGGCTCTGGGTTTTAAGAGGAGCTAGAGGTCCAGGTTTTTGTGTGAAAAATTCATTGGTTTTAAATGTTAGCAAAATACTGTGTGAGCCAAACAACACACACGTATGGGCCAGGTGCAGCCCCTGGACCACCAGTTTGCAACCTGTGCCCACAATCTTCAAGGAGCAGTTGGGAGACCTGAGCAGAGAGGACTCAGCAAGCCCATTCCTGGGCACTTCAGGACAGCTCTGTCTGAGGGTGATACCACACTACTTTACCTCTCTAAGCGCCAGGGTAGGACCTGGGAGGTCTGTAACTGACAGAGCAAAACAGACTTAAGTTACCTGAGGTCCTCTGGATAGTGAGGGTGAAGACAGTCCCCACGTGGGGTGGCTCTTTGCAGCATTTGACTGGTACCTGTGCAGAACTAGTTGGCCCTGGGCCATATTCCAGGGAGGTAACCCAGCAGTTCTAATGGACCCAGGTGGGGCCCAGCCAATTCAGGCTCTTCTTTCATTCTCTCCTCCCACAGTGGCGAGAGGAGCGCTTCCGGCAGACCAGCGAGAGCACCAACCAACGGGTGCTGTGGTGGTCCATTCTGCAGACCCTCATCCTCGTAGCCATCGGAGTCTGGCAGATGCGACACCTCAAGAGCTTCTTTGAAGCCAAGAAGCTGGTGTAGCCATCCTTCCTCCCAGGCTGGGGGAGAAGAGGCCTCCTGGAACTGATTTCTCTCTGGCAGGAGGACTGATTCCCAGCCATGGATGTTCTGGAGGGAAGAGAGGTCACACGCACCCCAGGCACAAGCTAAGGGGAGCAGCTCAGCTGGCTAATACTGAGCAGGTGGTGGGGCAAATGCCTGCCCTCTCTCCTGAGCTCTGGGCCTTTGCAGTAATCTCCTAGGGGCTATTGAAGCCACTGGGAGCCCCACTGGCACCTCAGAATCACAATGTTACTGATCAGGGATGTGAGGCTGTTATCTGGGGTGGCTGCGGGGAGGGGAGTGGGTGGGCAAGTCAGTTTACTTTTTGTCTTCCTTGCTAACTTGGGGTTTTAGGCAGGTTGGGATATAGCTGCGATTCTCTGCCACCCTGAGAACCTCCTTGGGCCTAAATCCAGCCTGCTGATCCAGGGTGTGTGTGTAAATTGAGGGTGGGATATAGAGGGGGTTGCAAAGTGGGAAAATGGTCCTGAGATTGACTCCAGGTTTTTCACTTGGGTGTCCTTTTTGGGGCTTGAGGAACTGGGATCAGGGCAAGCAGAGGTCTTGGTGCTGGCTGGGGATGGGGCCTGCAGAGTCTTAGTTACTGATTTCATTTTCAATAAGTCTAGGTTTGTTACATTGGTTTCCCAATAAAAAATTTAAAAAAGACTTCTTGTCCAATGTAAAGTTACTCTACTATCAGTGGGCATAACACTTCAGGGAATGTCAGTTCTTCCAGTGGGCAAAGCACTTCATATTCCAAGATGAGTACCCACCTTTGAACGTCAATCTTTGTTTTTTAAATATATATTTTTATTGATTTCAGAGAGGGAGAGAGAGGGATAGAAACATCATGGATCAGCTGCCTCCTGCATGTCCCCTACTGGGGATTGAGCTGGCAACCTGGGCATGTGCCCTGACGGGGAATTGAACTGTGACTTCCTGGTTCATGGGTCAATGCTCATCCAAATAGCCACACTCACGAGGCTGAACTTCATTCTTTTCATCCTCTCCATCCCTTCCTGCAGCAGAGGGTAGTGGTTTTGCCCAAGGATATCCAACAAGTATATTGGGTTGGGGTTCAAATTCACACCACTTCCTCTGTGCCAGCTCCCTCATGAAGTGCCTCCCTACCTTTCCAGAGTAGGTGGACTCAGAATAGACTTGTCATGGTGCTGCAAGGAAATGCCTATTTAGAATGCAGTTCTTTGAACAGGAATGCTGCAGGTGTGGGAAGGACAGAAATCCCTGGGTAGGTAGGGATAAGGATATTGATGGGCTTAACCCAGTAGCTGGAATCAGCTGCCTCTTGCATGCCCCCTACTGAGGATGGAGCCTGTAACCCAATCAGGGAGTTACTCCTATTATTAACGTCATGTATTAGTATGGTACATTTGTTAGAAATTAATGAACGTAGCCAGGCTAGTGACTCAATTGTTTGAGGGTTGTCCCATGAACCAGGAAGTCACAGTTTGATTCCCCATCAGAGCACATGCCAAGGTTGCAGGCTGATCCCCAGTAGGGGGCATGCAGGAGGTAGTAGCCATAGATGCTTCTCTCATCAATGTTTATACCTCCTCTCTGAAATCAATAAAAAACAATTTTATAAAATATTAACCTAGTAATACATTATTATTAACTAAAATCCATACTTAATGCAGATTTCCTGACTTGTTACTTATGTCCTTTTTCTGATCCCCTCTATGAAAGTCTGAGAAACTGTCACCGCCAAGAGAAGCCCAAAGAGACAACTAAATCTAAATCTATTGTGTCCATCTCTCTACCAAGTTTATTTTTTCCTTTAGTCCTCACAGCAATCATGTAGATCAGGCACGGTATATACGTATACTTAGGAGAGGGAACAGAGATTGTTTTGCCCCCACACATAGCTGAATTGGCAGAGTCAAGTTTCGAATCCAGTCCATCGGTCTGTAGTGCCTGGCTCCTAACTCCATGGGGTATCTCTTGAACGCAAGACTAAGCCCTGAGCTTGGCTTTGCGGTCCTCCAAGCTTGTTGCAGAGGAAGAATGCACCTGAGTTGACAGCCAGGAGGCCCAGACGCTCCTCGCCTTCCCTTGGGAAAAGGAGGAAGATGCAAATAACCCCAGGGCGCCGGTTTGAAAGTCCTGCCCCAACCCAGTGACTTGAGCCCCCCTGGGGCCTCAGTATTTCGGGATGTTAGGAAGCGGGGGCAGTTAGCAGTCCAGTGGTAGCCGTGCTCGCGTGTTTCTCCACAGGCGGAACCTTTGTCGCCACAGCTCCGGGGAGCAGACGGCGCGGCCGGAGCAGAGGACCCGCAGGACCGAGGGGCTGGGCGACGGGTAGGGGCGGGGCGGGAGGCGGAGGTGCCGCGTAGGCCGAGGAGGCCGGCCCGCCCGGCTGGGAGCTCGAGCCCCATGCGCGGCCGCCTCCCCCCACGATGTTCCCCTCCCGGAGGAAAGCGGCGCAGCTGCCCTGGGAGGACGGCAGGTGAGCGGCGCCGGCCCCGGGCCCTGTCCTCCGGGTGCCGATCTTTACCGGCCGCGGGGCGGAATCTAGGAGCCGGAGGCTGTCGCGACTCGTCTCTGCGGGGCTCTCTGAGGGTCTGTGGTTCTCATCATGGGTCACTGGGTCTCGGGAGTGCGTGTCTGTCTCCGTGTGGGTCTCTGTGGCTTCCAGTCTCTGTCACTCTGCAGGGCTCCGTCACCCGTGGGTCTGTTTCTCCGCTGACTTTCCTTTGTGAGTTCCTGGTTCTCTCTTTGCAAAGTCGTGTTCTCAGGAGTTTCTCCTCTGGCCGCTCCCTATCTGAGTGCTGGTCAGTGGCTCCGTTGACCTCTCTGAATGGATCTCTGTCTTTCTGTCCCCGGTCTGTTCCATTTCTCTGTTTCCACCTCCACGTAGCGGTGACCCTCCCTCCTTCGCGCTTCCCCTTCCTTTCTGGGCCACCCAAGGGAACGCGCCGAACAGCAGCTCTGCCCGCTGCCCGCTGCCCGGCTAGCGGGCCTCCTCCCGCAGCGCTGGGTCACCCCCTGCAGCCGCACTTGCACGGAGCCTGCCCCGGGTTAGGTATGGCCTGGCCCAGGCCTGAGCTAATGTTTACCACTGAAGCAGAATCGGGGAGGTGGAGCTTTTTACTTGTCTACATTTGGGAGGACACTTCAATCTTGAGATGTGACCCCAAAACTCTTCTCACCTAGAACACATAGTGAGTCTTCTTAAAAAATATATATATTTTATTGATTTTTTTACAGAGAGGAAGGGAGAGGGATAGAGAGTTAGAAACATCAATCAGCTGCCTCCTGCACACCCCCTACTGGGGATGAGCCTGCAACCAAGGTACATGCCCTTGATGGGAATTGAACCCGGGACCCCTCAGTCTGCAGGCCGTCGCTCTATCCACCGAGCCAAACTGGTCAGGGCACATAGTGAGTCTTTACCCAGCGAATGACACCTCGTTCCCTTTAGATCTCTTAACTTGGCCATGTGCCAATTGGTTCTGGGATATAGTGGGCACAACTCTTTATCTTTGGGGATTTTTCAGAGTTGGTGTTGAAGTAAGAAGACAGGACTATAATAGAAAGAAAGCCAGAACTGTGGAGTTAGCCCCGGGCAGAAATCCTCTTTAATCGCCATGTGACCAGAAACATATCACTTAATCTTTCCGACTTCAGCTTTTCCATCTCTGAAACCGGGAAGAGAGCTATATGAGGACTGAGGGAGACAAACGTAAAATCCTTGATACTGTGCCTGGCACAGAGGAGGTATCTTCCACTTACCCTTGCCATTTGGAAGTGCTGTCATCAGAGCATTTGATTATTCAAAGCTTATATCACTACGATTTGGGTGAGAGAAGAAAGGAAAGGTAGTGGAAGACAATTTTCATTTCCTGATCCCTTTTCATAAACCTTTGGACAAACACTGTGTTCTCAGAAAAAGTTACTGATGTCTCTTCTCGCTTTTGACACAGGGGTACTAAGGTCCATGCAACAGATGCAGGCTAATGTAGCAATGGAGAGTGCTGGCTGCGGAGCCAGCCTGCCTCGGTTTGAAACTTCTCTTTCCTAGTCTTGGGCACAGACTGAAGAAGGAGAAAAAACCTCATCTGGTTTGCCCCTCAGAGCAGGGTGGCCCGGGCCTGGGAGCCGATGGGACTACAGATCTGGAGTTTGCCATCATGTGGCATCAGGGCAACTTCTCAGTGTTGTCCACTGTCCGAAGGAATTGGGGTTCGGCTCTGAATTAAGCTGTTCAGCACTTTAGACTTTTAACAGCTCTGGATGAGAGTACCCAATGGGGATGTGATGCTGGTAGGAAGGAAGGGAAAGTTAGACCAAGGAAACAGCATGTGAAAGGGCATGGAGTGCCCAGTTCGTGCCATACCCTGGGTAATGGTCATTGCTTCTTCCCCTGAAGGTGGGATAGTTCCCCATGTCCACCTCCCCGGTCTCCACCCCATCCCCAGAAAGGGCTCAGAGGGAGAATCAGTAGAGACTCCAGCCTTCCCAGGCCACTGGCAGGATTGGGTTCTGCTCCCCATCGGAAACCCCCACCACAGGACAATGGGGGGTAAGTCAGAAGCCCCCTGTGTGGGTGTCCTACCCAGCCCTCTCTCTGCTGTGTGTGGGACCTGGCTTCAGGACTGCTGGCTTTCTGGTTGGCAATTGTGCCACTATAGAGAGGCAGGACTTGGTGTGGCTCTAACTGCATAACTTAAAGCATGCCCTGGCTGCTTGAACCCTTCCTGTAGCTCACTTCGCATGCCCTCTGCTGTGTGTCTGGTGCTGCAGCCTCAGACAGGAACCTGATTATTTATGGGGAAGACAAGCAGGGACTTGGGGGATTACAAACCTCTAAGTACTCCAAAGGGTGAAGTACCAGATGCCATGGAAGCATAGAAGGGGCATGTATCTCAGTTTGTATACGTGAGAAGATGGGCAGTGCTGGCCATGACATTGGAGTTTGGCCCTGAAGGATCAGTGAGGGGCTTTCAGACAGGAAAGGCATTTCAGGCAGAAGCATCAGGCTGTGTGAGGGCTGGAGCACGAAGGAATATGGTGAGCAGAGGAGCTCAGAGTTGGCCAAATTATAGCATTGGATGAGTGGTAAGGGGCAACGAGATGGGGCCAGGTCACGGGGGTTTGACTGTCAGACCAAGGAATTTGGTCTTTTTCTTGTAAACAGAAGAGGATCATCCATGAGATTGAAGAGGTCTGAGCTGGGCAAGGACCAATGAGACCCAAGCACAGAAGAGAGGCAGTAGGTGAGGAAGGGTCAAGGGACACTTAGGAAGTAGAATCTATAAGCCTGGTAGCTACTTGGTGACTCCTAGAGGTTATAGACAGGTTGCTTTGCTGATTACTTCATGGGGAGTCCTGCAGAGGAAGCCTCCCTTTTCTTGGATTCCCCAGCTTCTCCTTCACTACCCTCAGGAACTTCTAGAGAGAGAGGCAAGAGAATCAGGTGAATTACACTTGTTTTTTTGTACTTTCTAACCTAAAGGCCAATCTCTCTCAGCACTACCTCAGTGTTTAAGATGCCAGCTGTCTTCCCAGTTTCTGAAATGAGCCCGGGTACTAGCCCAAACCCCAATCTTTCTTTCCCTACTCCATCTCTCAACTCTTGTCGCATGGGCTGCCTGTTGGACTGAAGCTTTGGGACTTGTTCAGTGAACTGCCACTGTCAGTTTGGGCCTTGCATTGGTTTGGGGGCAGGCCTGATCTTCCGAAAATAACATTGGGTTTTTCGCTGGTGATTGATGCCAGCACAGACCCAGATCTTAGGGAGCTTTCTGGTGTGAGAAGCAGGATGAAGCCAACGTTTCAGCAGGTGGTGAACATACAGGGTGTGGAAGGCAGTGGGTGAGATCTCTAAGTCCAGGCTCCTGCCATCAGCTCAGGTCGGGAACCCCTGTCCTGGGGAGGGGCAAGTGCAAGATACAAGGAGCCTTATCCCAGCCTTCATGGTCTGGCCAGGGCTCATGCACAGAAAATAAGAAAGCATCAAGGAATGGGCAGCTCTGCGACCCAGGAGTGGTCGGAGGGCTTTCTGGAGGTGGGGGCATGGGCTGTATTGTGACACATGCTAACAGCATGAACAAAAGCATTAAAGTTGCTTCTGCACTAATTCACAGGTGCTTAGGCAGACCAGCCCTATTTGTGGGGAAGCCAGAGAAGGGGTCTGTGACAGAATCCCAGACCAGACCTGCCCTTCTGACCATCCCTGCTCTTGTCCCAGGTCCAGGCTGCTTCCCAGCAGCCTTCCCCGGAAATGCTCCGTCTTCCACCTCTTCGTTGCCTGTCTCTTACTGGGCTTCCTCTCCCTGCTCTGGCTGCAGCTCAGCTGCTCTGGTGACATGGCCTGGGCATCCAAGGGACAAGGGCAGGAGACCCCAGGTCCACCCCGGGCCTGCCCCCCAGAGCCGCCCCCTGAGCACTGGGAAGAAGATCCATCATGGGGCCCTCACCGCCTGGCAGTGCTGGTGCCCTTCCGAGAACGCTTTGAGGAGCTCCTGGTCTTTGTGCCCCACATGCATCGCTTCCTGATCAGGAAGAAGATCCCACACCACATCTACGTGCTCAACCAGGTGGATCATTTCAGGTAGGGACTACCTGAACCTGCTCCCCCTCTCCAGGGGCCTCACCTCGTCCAGACCTTTCAGGGCCTGCTCCCTTTCCTGGCAGCAGCCCAATGCTGGTGGGCCTCAGACCTGTGAAGGGCACCTGGGCAGTGGCAGGAGGGAGGGAGGTGGGACCCTTCTCACTGGGGGTGACAGAAATCTTTGGGGAAAGTTTGGGGCTGGGAAGGCCCTGATCTGATTTCCATTTTCAAATGGGAGTGCTGTACATGGAGTAGATTATACCAGGACAAGAGGAGGAGCAGGGAGAGCTGTGGGTGGTCACTGCAGTTGTCTGAGATGATGGGGACTTGGCCAGCATGTAGAAGGAATGGAGGAAGACAGACAGGGCTTGCCAGGGGATTGGTGGTAAGGATTAGACGAAGGGAGTGTCAATACAATGGCTTTAAAGTTGTTCACAGTCTGGCATTATCCTGAAATCTTTGCACTTACCAAAATCTTTTCTCCATAATCACAATCGAAGCATCTCACACTCTATCCCACCTTTCCTTCCAATTCCCTCCCTCTGGAGACTCCCTACAGTTCCTGGACACCACCAGGCCCTGTAGTCCAGGATGCTCCCAATTTCCTTTCTTTCTTTCTTTCTTTCTTTCTTTCTTTCTTTCTTTCTTTCTTTCTTTCTTTCTTTCTTTCTTTCTTTCTTTTTTTCTTTCTTTCTTTCTTTCTTTCTTTCTTTCTTTCTTTCTTTCTTTCTTTCTTTCTATTTTACTGGGGTGACATTAGTCTACATGAACATGTAGGTTACATGTGTGGATTACTAATTTACAAAATCTGTATGTAGGACCATGTGCCCACAACCCCCAATTTTCTTTTTTTATTTTGAGAATACCTTTATTAAAGCGGGGGACAGTGAAACAAAGGAAGGGCTTAGGGTAGAGGAAACAACAGGAGAGAGAGAGAGAGAGAGAGAGAGAGAGAGAGAGAGAGAGAGAGAGAGAGAGAGAGAGAGAGACCCAACGAAGTGCTCTGCTTTGGCTCTCTAGAACCGTTATAGGACAGAAGTGGGCCACGCTGGGCTGAGTAAATTCACTGAAAAGTAAAGTCACAGTGAAAGTCCTGGCCAGCTTTTCTCAGTGGTTAGGGTGTCAGCCTGCAGACCGAAGGTCTTGGGTTCAATTCAAGGTCAGAGGCACGTACCACAATTGCAGGTTCAATCCCTGGTCCCAGTCGGAGCACAGATAGGAGGCAACCAATCAATGTGTGTCTCTCTCTCCCCTTCCACTCTCTCTAGGAATCAATGGAAAAAATATCCTCTGGTGAGGATTAACAGCAAAAAAAGTTACAGTGAAAGAAGTGGGCCAAGGCAGGCTGTTTTTTGCTCACTGAAGTCTAGGACAGGAGAAGCCACAGGAGATAGCCTTGGTGGTGATCTGCTTGGCTCTCTAGAAACATATAGGAAAGAAGTGAGCCAAGGCGAGGTTGGTTATCTCACTGAAAAGTTAGAGAGAAGGGGGCCTTGGAGATGGTTCAGGGTGTAAGCCAGGGATGAGCTGCCGCCGCCATTGCTCCTCTGGTTGCAAGTCTCATGGGATTCTTAGAGTTTAGGAGAGAAAAGTAAAGATGCACACCTGAGAGGGAAGAAAGGTGAGTGTGCTCCAGGAGAGCCTGCCGATGCTCCCAATTTTCACTGTCCACTCTCCTTGTCCTCACTTTCTCCTGACCTAACTTGGATTCCATGGCTCATTGTTAAAATCACTCCCCTGCACATATCTCAATTCTCCTGCCCCTTTCTGCCTGGCACAACTTCTGCCTGGTGAAACCTGACTGTTTCATTTACACCTGCTCCTGGGCAGCTGATGTGACTGGAGACATTGAGCCCTGGCCCAGGAAGCTCCTCAGCCCTGCCTGAAAGCCTCGAATTCCTCTAGTCTTCTGCCTTTCCCCTCTCCTCCCCCATCCTCCCCCCAACTTTGCTTTCTTTTTGAGAAAACAGAACCAACTGGAAGAAAACTTGTGCAAGTCCCCAACCCCTGGCCCTGTGGACCAGCTTCTGTGCATGGTTGCTTTTGATGCCTTGTCCCAGCTCTGCTGGGGCCAGCTCTTCCACTGGCACTAGCTCCCTTTCTCGTCTCCTACTCAAGGACATCACTCCAGCTCTGGGCCCTTTTCTGTCCTACATGATCAAGTTTTTCTTCCTTTCTGGGTCATTTGCATCAGCATACAAAATTGCACATCTCCCACAGCTATCACCTCATTTCTCTGCTCCCCTTTATAGCAAAACTCCTCCCACTTATCCCCTCACGGCTAAAACAGCTTTCACTGACATCACCAATGAACCTTGTTAATCATCCTTCATCCTGTAGACTTCTCGGCAGCATTTGCCAAATGGATTACTTCTTCCTTCCTCAAACACCTCTGTCTGACTTCCGGGGCAGCCCTCTTTGAGTCTCCTCCTTTCTCACTGGCTGCCCTCCCCTCCTTCTTTCCAGGTTCTGCCTCAGCTCCCTGGTCTCTCGGTCTCAGTGCTCCTGAGTGTCTCCTTGCTGGCTACAGTCACTCCCTGGGGGATCTCATCCCGGCTCAGAGCATTAGATCCCATCTCTACTCTGGCGACTCCAGAGGCTATACTCCCAGCCCAGACTTCTCTCCTGAACTCCAGACCTGCACATCCATCTAGTTGCGCAGCTCTCCATTTGCTGGTCTCGGAAGCACCTCAAGCTTAACTTGATCAAAGCTGAATTCCTGATATCCCACCTGGCAGGCCAGCTTCTCCTGCCTCCTCCCCGACCAGGAAATGCCAACTCCATGCTTCCAGTTACTCAGCCCAAAAAGCCTTGGAATCATTCTCCACTTTTCTTTCTGTCTCACATGAGACATCCAGTTTGTCAGCAGAATCCATCTAGAATCTGCCCACTTCTCACCGTCTTCACTGCCACCTCCCTGAGCTAAATCACCATCATCTTTTGCCTAAATTATTGTAATGGCCTCTCAACTCACCTGTATGCTTCCACCTCGGTCCTCCAGTCTCTTCTCAACACCCCAACTAGAGTGATCCTGTTGCACCCTAAGTCACAGTGTGTCCTGCCTCTGCTCTAAGCCGTCCAGTGGCTCCCCACCTCTTCACGGCCAAAGCCTAAGCCCATCAGGGGCCTGTCACCTTCTGACCTCATCCTCTATGCCCCACTCACTCACTGCCTGGCCACATTGGTGCCTAGGCCTTGCTAGGCACTCTCTCCTCTGCTCAGAGCCCCCTTCCCCTGATTTCCATAGGGCTCATTCCCTCCAGCCTTCAGGTTTCTACTCACCCTTCACCCTGTTACCCTGACCACCTGTCTTAAAGAACAACTGCCTCATGCTTTGACCTCCTGCTTTACTTTTCTCTACAGCACTATCTGGCTTTTTAAGTATTTATTTGTTTATTTTTTTGTCTCCTGTTATTCAAATATCAACTCCTTGAGGGCAGGGCTTTGATTTCTCACTGTTAAATCCTATGCTCTCAACAGTTTCTGGCACATAGTAGGTGCTCAGTAAACATTTGGGCAATGAATGGAGGAGCAGACGTGAAGCTGGATAGCTCCACAGTGAAATCAGTGTCGGCCTGGAGGGCAGCATAGGCCCCAGGGTGGGTGGTGTAGAGGACGGGCTCTCCTTCAGAGTCTGGGGGAGAGCCAGCTCGCTGCCCGTACCCTGCCCAGCCTTGGCCGTTCTGTACAGGTTCAACCGGGCGGCACTCATCAATGTGGGATTCCTGGAGAGCAGCAACAGCACAGACTACATCGCCATGCACGACGTGGACCTGCTCCCTCTCAACGAGGAGCTGGACTATGGCTTCCCTGAGGCAGGGCCCTTCCACGTGGCCTCCCCAGAGTTCCACCCGCTCTACCACTACAAGACCTATGTCGGCGGCATCCTGCTGCTCTCCAAGCAGCACTACCAGCTGGTGAGGCCCAGCCAGCCTGTTCTGCTGAGCCAGGGAGCTCCCACTGGGTGGGGGCACTGACAGGAGGAGGGCAGTTCTGGGGCGCAGCAGGGAACCCAGGAGCAGCCAGAGACAGGAGAGAAGAGCAGGAGCAAGCAGGTCAGTTAGGGTGGATTCAGGCGCAGCACAGAAAGCCCGTGAAAGTTGGCTTCATAAAAGTTGTGTTCATTGGGTCTTAAAATGGATAAGTCTGGTTGGGGCTGAGAGGAGGGTGTTGCTTCCTGTGTGGCTTGCCCAGCCACTCAGACAGTGTCACTAGGGCACCATTTCTCTCTCCTCATTCTGCCTTCTTTAGGCAGGATTTCTTTCCAGATACTCAGGGTGAGGGGTGGTGGTTGTGGTTGCAATCTGTACCTGTCTAGGCCCAAGTCCACTGGAAGGGGGAGCTCCCTCTCCAACAGCCAGACAGGAGTTCCCGAGCCACACCGCACAGGCTCTTGATTGGCCTGACTTGTGTCCTGGGCCCATCCCTGAGTTAGTCACTGTGGCGGGGGGCGGGTAGGGGGGGAGCGGGGAGAGGAGAAGAACTGAGTAGTTTAGACCTGAGTCTCCTGCTCCTCACAAGACTAAAGCCAACTTTATGTAAATGAAGTCCCTAATCTGGTAGCGAAAATTGGTATCTGCCACAGAGCCCAACTGTTCCTCTCCCATACAGAGGAAGAAGCCAGGGCTGAGCCCAGAAGAAATGGGGAGGGGCAAGCAGGAATTGGTACTTCTGCCCTTTACCAGCCACCCAGAGAGGTGCCCTCCTGCCGGTCAGATATTTTGGGGAAACAAATCATCTCATACAAGTTCCAGGCACAGGGGCTGGGATGTGCTGACTGTCCCCCCAATACTGCAGAGGTTGTGGGAACTGTGAGCATCGGTGTCCGCTGCAAACTTCCAGGGGAGGAGGAAAGGAGGCTGGGTACTTCTGAGAGGTAAGAGACCAAAGAGCACACTGGGCGGATGAGGCAGGTGATGCTGTCTGTCTCTGTGTTAGTGCAACGGGATGTCCAACCGCTTCTGGGGCTGGGGCCGTGAGGACGATGAATTCTACCGGCGCATCAAAGGAGCTGGGCTCCAGGTAACACCCCCAGGTCCCCTACCACCACCTCAGCCATCGTGGCCACCCCGAGGCTCCCTTCTCTGCCCTCAGCTTGGAGATCCTCAGCTGGTTCTAATCCTAGTCCTGCCCCCAACTTAGCACACCTCTTCTGCATAATGGGAATACAGGCCCTTGCCTGTGGCCTGTGGCCTGTGGCAGGCAATGGGACCCCAGAGGACTAGTGGCGAGGGCCAGGGCTCCAGGAGGGGCAGCCTAACCCAACTTCCTTTGGCCTCCTCAGCTATTCCGCCCCTCGGGCATCACAACTGGATACAAGACATTTCGCCACCTGCATGACCCAGCCTGGCGGAAGAGGGACCAGAAGCGCATTGCAGCTCAAAAACAGGTGCTGACTGGTTCCCTGATCAGGCATGGATAGGCGATGACATGGGGGAGCCAGCAGGCCCAAGCATTTCACCAAGTTCTACGTGGGTTCAAATGGCCCTACCCACTCCTTTTTGGCCCAGCTCAGTCGATGGCATTTTGTTTGGGTACCCTTCCCTGGTTGGTGGTTGCTATGGGACCTGGGACCTGGGTCAGATGACCCCCACGCAGGCTGGGTGGAGGGGACTCAGCTGAAGGTGCCAGAATCCCAGGCAGACCTGCAACCCAAGAGTTCCCATCCCTCAAACAGCTCTTCTCTAGGAGCCATACTAGTCAACTGAAAACCCCTGCTCTCCTGCTTACTGGGGCATACAGCTGTGGGCGAGCCTCTCTTCAGTGGGGTCACAGAACCTCTGATGATGAGGTCATCGGCATCGATATACAGCTGGCACCCACAAAGCCCTGAGTATGTGCTCTCTCCCCTTTTCCTTCCCAGGAACAATTCAAGGTGGACCGGGAGGGAGGTCTGAACACTGTGAAGTACCGTGTGGATGCTCGTACAGCCCTGTCTGTGGGTGGGGCCCCGTGCACTGTTCTCAACATCATGTTGGACTGTGACAAGGCTGCTACCCCCTGGTGCACATTTGGCTGAGTTGGTGGACAGTAAGGAGGCTTGTGCCTACAGGCCACACTGCTATTCAGGCCCTGGACAAAGCCTCAGGCCCTGGGCCCAGCTCCAGTAGGATGTGGAGTGGTCTGCAGGCTACGTGTTTGCAGCAGCCTGGCCCCCAGAGGCAGGCTTGAGCCAGGACAAGACACACAGGGTGCCTGGGATGCTGCTAGCAATAAACAGTGATGGAGAGAGGCTGGGATGTGGCTCCCACCCGGGACTCTCCGCCCTGCCTCTGCTTGCCCTGCTCTGCCCTCCTTTGCATGCTGAGACCTGAGGGCTTTTGTTCCTTCCTCCAGGACCGCCTCATGCAGAGATATGGTTTAGAGGCCAGGCTGCTGATATGAGTGGCTAGGGCCATTGGGAGGCTTAAAGTGCAGAAACCAGAGAGCAAGCCCCACAGAAAGGGAACAACTGAGAGCAGCTCTAGCTGGTTGTCACCATGTAGGAATGTGGGCCTGTGTTGTCAGATCTTCTGATTTTTCAAAAGAAACTAGAAGTCTGGATTCTTAAGTGAAATTGGTTAATTATTAAATGATAGCAACTAATTGAAACTTTTAAAAAGTATGGCAGTCCAAACAAAATGTGTTGTGAACCACCAGTTTGTCACTGTGGCTGACATCTCTCTTTGTTATAAGCCGGCAAGGAGTTGGGTTAGGGCCGGGGATGGCCAGACCAGGGGAAGCTCAGGGGGGAGAGAAGCCAAAGACACAAGGTTCCTGCTACCGCCCAGAGCCCTCTAGGCCTTCTTTCGGGGCAGTGTGACCACCGCCAGGCTCTAGTGAGCTCTGACTCTGGGAAGGGGACTTCACCTGCCTCACTAAGATGGACCGATCCAGAGGACTGGACTCAGGGCAGGCAGGATGTGTCGGCAGTGGCTCAGTCATGGCTTGAGGGAGTGAGGGCCATGTTTCTGACGCCAGAGGAAGAAGATGAGAAGTGGGAGAATCCCTGGGGTGTTCCCACAGCACAAGCGATCACCTAATGCCAAGGAGAGGTGAAGGAGGGGAGCTGAGGGGACTGTGGAATTGGGGAGTGATCTTGCAGGGAAGCCTGGGGCCAATGAGAGAGTGGGAGGCCACGGGCCCTGCAAAGTAGATCACTTCTTTAAGGCATTTGATTGCCAAAGATTGGCGGCAGAAGTCCTAGGGGACTGGGACAGTTAGGCTAGTTTAACAAGTAGGACACCTGGAATGCTGGAGGAAGAGATTGAGGTCCTACAGTTCAGGAGGGTGGATTCAATAGCTCTGCTCCAAAAAGACTCTGAGCTGCTGTGTGCAGTTGTGTGGGTTGTGCACTCTACAACCTAAGCATAAGCCAAGAGACTTGAGCCAAAATGAGCAGAGTGAAGCTTCAGGCTCCATATAACTGTTCACGTGGATAACAGAGGGTCTTTGTGATCCTAAATTGGTCTTACCCAGTGATTCAGCCCCACAGTGAGGGGCACGCAGGCTGCAATTACAGTGCAAGGGTGGTGAGCAGGACTTACTCAACTTGAGGTCCAGGAGAGGGGAATAGTGTGTTTTCTGTATGCCAGTCTCCCGGGCAACCATGGCTAAATCATCCTGGACTTAAGTAATGTGGAGGCAAAACTCCAGCCTCTTGGAGCTGGTGGGAATGGATGTGGTATCATAGCCCTCAGCTCTGTACTCATCTGGCACATAGCAAGACCTCACAAAATGTGGGTGTTCCTTTATACCTGCACCAAGGATGTAGAATGAGCAGAAGAAAAGCAGGATCAGCTCACTCAGCCTGGGCTGGGGCACAACTCCGACCTGGGGCCGCACACTCCGCTATGGCTGCTGCTGCCACCTCCAGGAGAGTGGGAGAGAGCTGAGCAATGGTTTGCAGGGGGAAGAAGCAGGCAGCTCTACTGCTTCCTAGTGCCTTGGTTGCCTCCTCTGTGGAGTAGAGCTAACATCCCTGTCTCGCTGGCCAGATATGGATGAAATGAATCCAGGATGAACTGGCACCTGCTGAGCATTCACTGAGTACAACATGCTAGGTCTTATTGATTAATCTGTCTTGTAGCTGAGGATGGTGGAGCACAGAGAGCTAAGTAGCTTGCCCAAGGTAAAAGAGTTGGCACCTAGTGGAACTTGGCCTTAGAGCAGATTCCTTCACTCCTGGCCTGCACAGCTGGTCCCATGCACGGATGTTCCTTATCCTCCAGACTATTCCTCCTCTCTCTAGCCCTCCCATGGGGAGGGCTAGCCAACATGGTTTGATGTCCCTCCCACCTCTGAGAGGAAACTAGGGCCATGGGTGAGATACAAAGTATCTGCCCCATGCTTCCTCTGCTGGATTAAGATGGGGATTTGGCTGCTGGGTAGGTCCCTTGGAGCATCAGTGGGACCAAGAGCGTGGCACTGTGCCTGAGGAATGTACAAGGTGCTTGGGGAAGGTCTCCAGGAGGCTTGGGCTTGCTGGTGGAGTCAGTTTGCTGTCAGATAGGAAGAGTTCTGGAGGGATCAGCATGTGCAAGGTAGAGAGATGAAGAGAGCATGTTATGTTCAGGGATCTGGAAGGAGCTCTGGGCATCCCTGGTTTGCCAATACAGTGCAGAAGAGTGTGTGTGTGTGTGGGGCGGGGGGGTGGCAGCAGAGGGAAGGTTGGGTGGACCATGAGGATCTGTGTATGCCACATTGAGCAACCTATACTGTATTCTCTGGGTTCAGTGTTTTCAAGCACAGGGAAATTTTTGAGCAGGGAGAGACCTTTCTGAACCCACAACTTTAATGTATTGAGACAACACTCTAATCAACTGAGCTATCCTGCTAGGACACCACTGTCAATTTCTTAGTTTTGACCAATGCACTATGGTTAGGTAAGATATTAACCATAGGGGGAGCCGGGTAAAGGCTATACAGGAATTTTCTGTAATATCTTCATAATTTTTTTGTAGATCTCAAATATTCCCAAAGGAAAAACAATTTTTTAAGATAAGATATATGAGGAGCATAGCAATTGCTCAGCTGATGATAGAATCTTGCCCTTCCCTTCAGGCTGACAGTTGAGAATTTCCTCTGCTACTGCGTCTGTCTGAGCTATGCCCCCTCGCCCACAAGTAAGGTTGAGTTGAGGACTCCTCAGGCTATGATATTGGACCAGAAAGAAGTAAATGGAAAAGGTAACTATTTGTTGTCTGATAGTGCAGCACCGAGTATTTCCTTCCCAAGGAAGGGATGTAGGAGATGTTTTTCCTTAATGATTACCCCGAGTGTCCCCTTGTCCGTTCCTTCATAGAGGCCTTCCTGACTACCCATTCTTAAGAGTTCACACACAAACTCACGCATACATCATCCCTTTTTATTGCCCTCACAGCTGTCATCATTAACTGAAATCTTACTTATTTACTCTCCCCTGTTCCTTCATCTCTCTAGAACTTCAGCCCCCTGAGCTCAGGACCTGTGTGTCTTGTTCATTGCTATGTCCCCAGTACCTAGCACTGGGCCTGCTGCCTCATAGGCACCCAGTTTTAATGGAATTGATTGAATTGAAATCCCCAGGTGGCAGGTTGCAGCCCACAGCACCAGCTGCTGTTGGCCAGGCCTTCTCTGCCCTAAGGCTGATGTTTTGCTCTCCTGTCCTGTCCTGAAGACCCAGGGCCACCTCTTCCCCACACCTGACTTCATCTTCTTTGTTCACTTGCCCTTTCCATCTTGTTTACCTGTCTGCCAGCAGCTGCTACACTACCTGCCAGCTTTAATTCTGCTTCATTTAAGCTCATTTGCACCAATTTCCTTTTTTAGAACAATCCACGCAGTCCCCTGAAGAGCAGCACATGCTGTGGGCGGCCCTGCTTCCCTTTTCCTGATGAGCACCGAGCAGCAGTTTCCTTCCCTCCGAGCACTCACTGAAAGCCCTTTGCCAGAACAGGAGAGGCCTAGACTCAGAGATGCTCATTTCCTGTGGACCTGAAGCCAGGGGCACACGCTGTGGAAATTCTGAATTTTAAGGGGATGGGAAGTCCAAAGTGCTTTGGGGGCTGACCTGCTTCCTGGGGTGACTTTTCCTCCCTCACGGCTGTAGGACCCACCCCACATCCTCATCACTGGGCCTTTAGGCCTCGCGGTCCTGGGGGCTACAACTCAGGAGAGAGTCTGTTCTGCTCCCTAGAAATTGGAGTGAGAAAGAGGTTCAGGAGTAGTGGCCCCACCCAGGGAATGTTCTCTCTTACCCTTAGAGCTGGCAACACCAGAGGCTGCAGAATTGCCCTTTCTGTGCAGTGGCCTAGAATCTCAGCCCAGAATGGGAAAACACAGACTTCCTGACACATTGTCACATCCACCTCTCACTTTCTGCTGCTGCAGAAGGCTCAGCATAAAATGAAATCATGTTGCTTTTCATAGAAATGAAGCCAAGGCAGGAATGTGGGCAGGCAGAAACTGAAGGGCCAATGAGACTTATCTGGAAGAAGAGAAATTCCTGGGGTTGGGTCAGCCAGGGTAGTGGAACTGGAACTTTGGCCTCAGCCAGAGGAGGTAGTAATCCCACCTCCACCACTAATTCACTGCAACCTCAGGCAAGTCGCTGAGCCTCAGTTTCCACATCTCTAAGGTAGAACTTTTCATACCTGCCTACCTTGCATGGTACATATCTGGTAGTGTATGGTGTCTGACACATAGGGAGTACCCAATAAGTAAAAGCTTTTATTACCATTTACAGGCTTTAAAACAGTGAGTGACGCCATCTTTACTGTGATTCAGAGAGTCATATTGCCTCATTACTTAACCATTCCCTCCTAAAAGTGCACTGGGGCTTGCTGAGGACTTGGAGGGCCTCTCAGAAAGACACAGGCATTCCCACATCTACACATGAGGGACTTGGCCTTGAATTCACTGACAAAATTAATTGCTATTTGCCAGATTGTGCTCCCTATAATGTTGTAGTGTTTTCGATTTTAAAAAAGCACAAAAGGCCGAAACCGGTTTGGCTCAGTGGATAGAGCGTCGGCCTGCGGACTGAAAGGTCCCGGGTTCGATTCCTGTCAGGGGCATGTGCCTGGGTTGCGGGCATATCCCCAGTGGGAGGTGTGCAGGAGGCAGCTGATCGATGTTTCTCTCATCCATGTTTCTGACTCTCTATCTCTCTCCCTTCCTCTCTGTAAAAAATCAATAAAATATATTTTAAAAAAATAAAAAAATAAATAAAAAAGCACAAAAGCCCTAGCTGGTTTGGCTCAGTGGATAGAGTGTCAACCTGCAGACAGAAGGGTCCCCCACTTCCATTCCAGTCAAGGGCACATGCCTGGGTTGTGGACTTGATCCCCAGTAGGGGGCGTGCAGGAGGCAGCCAATCAGTGATCTCTCTCATCATTGATGTCTCTATCTCTCCCTCTCCCTTCCTCTCTGAAATCAATACAAATATATTAAAGGGGGGCGGGGGGGGGGGAATCCACCTACAACAACAGAGAAAGAAATGCTTAATTTCTGGGCTCTGTCGTGGCACTGGATACCTCCAGAGAACTGGCGCTGTGTTCCAACACTTAACTGTTCCAGGTTCTGTTTCCTACTATATGGCCCCTTTCTTTCTGCTGCTTCCTGCTGGCAAAGGAAAGTTGATGACAAGACTTGGGCGAAAGCAAAATGTAGTTTTAAATTAAATAATACATTAAGAAAATGAGTTATGTCTAAGGAGAACAAATTCAAGTGTGATCTGGGATCTACAGGTTCGCCATCCAGTGGTTCTAAGCCTGGCCACTCACTAGAACCCCCTGTGGAGCATTAGAAGCAGTAGCCCAGCCGGGTGGCTCAGTGGTATGAACCAGGAGATCACGATTCCCAGGTTGCAGGCTCAGTTCCCAGTGTGGGGTGTGCAGGAGGCAGCTGATCGATGATTCTCTATCATCATTGATGTTTCTGTCTCTTCCTCTCTGAAATAAATAAAAATATATTTTTTTTAAATTCAGGGTCTTTAAACAATAAAATTAAATTTTAAAAACATTTCAGGGCAGGGTTACCATGGGGGTGAGGAAGGACAGGGTGCATTTGGGGAGAGGCCGACAGGGGGCCTAAAGATTTTCTTAGTTTTCTATTTCTTAAGCTGATGTTTGACATATAAGGAATCATTCTATTCTTTTTCATACCTTATATGTACATGTATATGTGTCACATTTATGACATATAAAGTATTTTAATAAAAAAATTGTAATGGGAACAAAAAGAAGACCATAGATACCTGTGGTAGTTACGAGTAATGAAAATGCACAAATTAAAAGCCAACATCATGCTGTGTTGGTAAGGATGTGGAGCAACTGGGAATTTCATGCAGGCGAGTACACGTGCAATTTATGCCTGCTGTCTTCGTAACTAGCCCTCCTTTTCATTCTCAGTTCCCCAGATGGAATCGACTAGCAGGAGGGCCCTGTGCTCTCAGTGGTAGCAGCTGCCCCTGTTTCTTGTCCCAGGGCAAACAGAAATGCTGAAGAGAAACAAGGTGAAACTTTCTGATTAAATAGTCACTCCTACTTACTTGGAAAGCCTCCCTTGTTCTTCATCTGTAAATTAGGCATAACTGTTGCCTATGGGTTTGTTGTGATAATTCAATGAGATTATCTATGCTCAGGATGCAAGAAATGGAAATCTCCCTTCTTTTTCCAAATTAAATGAGGACAGTACCAGCACCTGGAGGGACTCTACTATTACCCTGGGAGGCAGGGAGCCCTACCCTCTTTCTGTATCATCTAAGGCTCTCCCAGGCTTACAAAGTCCCAAGAAGGTCCCTGTCGATTAAAAGCGATCTAAAGACACATCTACCAAATGCAGCGTGTGGACTTCAGGTGGATCCTGATTCAAACCAATCAACTAGAACAGATTCCTGATAAAAGCAGGAAAATATGAGTAAGGATTGAGTATTAGGAGATGGCAAGGTGTTGTGAGGCCCCCCAAGAGGGACCCTCACTCTGTCCCACAGATCGACGGCGACCCCAATCAACCGCAGGAGACGTCACTTGATGCAAAACGCAAGAGGCTTTATTCTTTATTCCAGCGCGCTGGGGCCCAACCCGTACTCACGCAAGAGCAGAGGAGTTGTGCCCCCAGCAAGGAGTTTTTCAGCTAATTATATGCTAAAATCACACATCAGGGAGGGGTTGCATGCAGGAGGGTAAGAGGAGCTTGATAGGGATAAGGCACTCCTTCCTGGTGTTTTACAGCCTGTTCCTCTCAAGGTTGATTGAAGCTGGGTTTACTCAACCCATCCTTTGTTGGGGCTATCTCCTGTAATAGCCTTGGGGAGGGCGTCATTCCCTCTGTTCCTATCTCTAGTGGGGGAAGCCTAGGGAGTTGAGATAAAACAGGCAGCTAGGCCTGGCAGCTGGGCCTGTGCAGTTTGTAACATTCTTTTATTCTTTCATTCCCCCATTTGCTTTTTGGTAAGTTCTAATCATGGAACTTCTGTCTCTAGACATTCCTCTTCGAAACTATTTCTCTGGCGGAGAGACTGGTATTGCTGCCTGAGCACTAGTACCTGCACAGCACTTATTCCTTCTCTGATAAAGGTGACCAGTCGGTTTAAGATACAGGGCCCAAAAGTAAGAATTAAAAGCAATATAATAAGAGGACCCATAAGGGTGGATATGAGGGTCCACTGAGTCCTAGACTTCTTTATTTTGCCTGGGCTGTCTTAAGCCAGGTGTGATGAAGCCACGTCGGGATCCCGTCGACCTGACCGCCGTGGGGGTGGTCCTTTCAGTCCTTGGGTGGCAAATTTCTTTACCCAAACAGTGTCACCAGGTTGGAAGGGATGAACCGGATACAGGCAGATCATCTTGGACGTGCTTCTGGTCTGCTTGCTGGGTAGACTGTAAAACCTGAAAGAACTTGAGTAAACTGGTGAGATGAGTAGTACAGGGTCTGGAAGAGTCACTAGAATCTGTAAAGGCCCCACTGGTTTTAGGGCAGCCTCCTGGGCTGCTTTGTCTGCAGCCTAGTTCCCTCCTGCTTCTGGGGCGTCAGTGCCAGTTGACCCATCGTCCTTGCTCTGCTTATGTCTCTCTAACTACTTATTATATTACCTCAAGGATCCTGGCTCTGAATTCTTTCAGGGAAAATGGGCGTTGAATTCTCTTCTGTAGCTGCTTCGTGCTGAGGAGGGACAGAAGTTTCTCTCAGAGCCAAGAGATCCTTGCTATCTGTCAGAGGGACGATGAGGCCTGGGCACAGAAGGAGGTAGGCTTGTGACCTGGCAGAGACAAACTGTAACAAATGGTCTGGTGGGAGGGAAAGAAAACATTTCAGTTTTAATAACCTCTGTTGAAATAGGATTTTTCTCCTTAAAACTCCTCTATGGCTATCAAAAAGCCAAATCAAGATCAATTTATCTACTGTATTCAATTTGGCCTGATGTTTGCATAAATACAACAAGAATGGTAACTGACTACCTGTGCTGGAATTTCATGGTTGAACCTTAATGTGCCCCGTAGGGCCAGGAAGCCAAGCCATCCAGCTGCCATCAGGCCTGCCTGCAGTATCTGCTGTGTTAGGTGAATCCCTCACCTGTAGCAACTCCACCTGAGCCCACGCTCTAGGCTTTAAGGCCCATCTCAGTAGCCCTCCTACTCGTTGCGGCCCAGAGTGTGTGGGGGTTTCGCAGGGATGCAGAGGCATCCTTATTGCTCCCCTTCTACTCTTACCAACCGCCA
This sequence comes from Myotis daubentonii, assembly GCF_963259705.1. Taxonomy (NCBI): domain Eukaryota; kingdom Metazoa; phylum Chordata; class Mammalia; order Chiroptera; family Vespertilionidae; genus Myotis; species Myotis daubentonii. The sequence continues at coordinate 73,199,801 of NC_081844.1, read as the reverse complement.
GTGATGGTAGGGCATGGGCCTGACGCTCCAGCGCCAGCCATCTTCAGGGCTCCCAAGCAGGATACCAGGCTTTTCCTGTGGCACCTTTTTTTGGCTTCAAGTCTTCAGAGGTCAGACAGGTTTCTTTAAAACATGATACTCCAGTCAAAGTTTTCATTAAATAAAACCACTACTGGAAACTGGTCTTATTGAATTTATGCAAAGAAATGTATTGCCATGACTTATTAAGCATTGCCAAATTTCGGAGGAATTACATAAGGAGAAAAAGCCACTGACCTGCCTTAACATCTTCTGATTTTCCTTGTAACTGTTAGATTTCTTTTATCATTCTTCCTAAGTACTTTGGCATAACTATTTACCCTCTGTTTAGGGAGGCAGAATGTAAATTATTTACTCTTTCTGACCTACTGGCCTGTATCATTTGATTAATTTCCTTTCAACATTTCTCTTCTCCTTCTTATCACATACACAACCTTTCTAAATTTCATACTTTCAAATTATCCTTTAAACCTTCTTTCTATGTCCTTAAAAAAATGCATAACCATGCCTCAGACCTTCTACTCAGTAATTCCTTATTCTTAGAAACCTCAATCCTTTAATGATTACCATAAAGTAAACAGCCAGTATTTCTTAGATTACTAAGACCAGGTGCTTCCATCCTTATGCAATTTCAAGTATACTGTATTCGTCTAATTTAGTCTTGAAAGGGTTAAAGAGAACAAAACGGGGCAGAGAGAAACTTACTGAGCTTAGCAGCTTGCGGCCTTGAGTCCAGCAGATAAGTAAAAATCAACAAAACTTCTGGTCTGCTTTCCCTGCCGACGGCCCCCCTCTTTTCTGTATTAACCATTTCCTCAGCTGCTCTCCCTCCTAGATTTTCACTCAGGTACCCGCCTGACCAAAGTTTTGGAGCCACACAAAGGAGAGGAGAGGGCAGGCCCCCTCCCTCCACACATGCACACTTTCACCAGACATTCATTCAGCAAAGGCATTTAGCTATTACAACACACAGTTTTTCTCAATCAGTAACATTTTTAAGCTTCAAGGTCCCAAGTTCTCAGCAGTTCTGGAAAACCACACCTGAGGCTGGCAAGCAGGTTTGACCCAGCCCTTGACTTTAAAATGACCATAATGCTTAAAGGAGTAGTTTGAGTCTGTCCCATAGCGTCCGTCCAGTGAGTCCACAAAATCAAACAAAAGAACACAGACACCAAACAAACAAAGACACCTAAGACAAACACAAGACAGAGACAAACAACTCGGGGTACCCCTTCTTACCTCCAAGGTCGGCTCCGCGGATGAGGGGTGGTCGTCTAATCCCGGACGAGCCCCCAAATGTGAGGCCCCCCAAGCGGGACCCTCACTCTGTCCCACAGATCGACGGCGACCCCAATCAACCGCAGGAGACGTCACTTGATGCAAAACGCAAGAGGCTTTATTCTTTATTCCAGCGCGCTGGGGCCCAACCCGTACTCACGCAAGAGCAGAGGAGTTGTGCCCCCAGCAAGGAGTTTTTCAGCTAATTATATGCTAAAATCACACATCAGGGAGGGGTTGCATGCAGGAGGGTAAGAGGAGCTTGATAGGGATAAGGCACTCCTTCCTGGTGTTTTACAGCCTGTTCCTCTCAAGGTTGATTGAAGCTGGGTTTACTCAACCCATCCTTTGTTGGGGCTATCTCCTGTAATAGCCTTGGGGAGGGCGTCATTCCCTCTGTTCCTATCTCTAGTGGGGGAAGCCTAGGGAGTTGAGATAAAACAGGCAGCTAGGCCTGGCAGCTGGGCCTGTGCAGTTTGTAACATTCTTTTATTCTTTCAGTGTGATAATGGCATTGTGTTTGGGCTTCAAAAAATTTCTCCTTCCCAAATAGCTATTCTCTGATCTCAAATAATGGCATGCTGCTTCTCATTTTGACACAGCCTGAAATATTTATGGATAAAATCTTATAATGTCTAAGATTCGCTCTAAAATAATCCAGTGGTGGGAGTTGAAGGGGATGGATAGAGATTAAACAAGAGTGGTCAGGAGATACTCACTGTAGCTGGCTGGTAGATACAAGGGGCTCATTGTTCTCTTCCTCCTATTTTTACCTACATGTGAAATTTCCCAGGAAGAAGAGAAAAAAGGGAGAGGAGAAGGGAGGGAGGGAAGCAGGAGGCAGGAAGCCTCCCCCGCCCTCCATGCAGGATAGAGCTCCAGCTCTCCGAGCACAGTTCAGCTCTGTGGTGATGCCAGCAGCCCTCCTGCAGGAGATCTGTACTAGCCAGCATGAACTTCAGAAGACAACAGTTCTACACATTATGCCAGCTTCACCAGTCCTTTGGGAGCCACACCCACCCAGAGGACTGCAGTATCATGAGTGCAGAGTCCACTTGTCTTTTTCCGTCCATCCCGGGAAACCAGGCGCAAGAGGTGGGGCCACTTGCCTTTTTCAATCTCCTGAAGGACCACAGCAGTTTCTCTTCAAATACACCAAATGTTTTCATTCCACACCTTCTGGCACAGTCTGGCAGCTCTTGAGAAGGAGCTCAGATCTGAAAACAAAAGATCCTGGCCATCCCCTACCCCAGCCCAGGCCTCTCTGGCCTCCTGGAAAGGGGAGGAAGATGAGGTGGGGTGGGTGGGCTCATCTTTCCTGGTAATACCTGTTCTTCCCACGTTCTCCCTCCTCCAACCAAATACAGACCAGGAGACTTCTTGCTATAGCGGTGCCATGATATAAGTTAAATGCCCATGGATCCCCATTGTACAAGTAAGGGGAACCCTCTGGAGAGGCCAGGTGCTGTACGAGAGCCACTCCTTCCCACTCCCTCCATCACGAGTTCCTCAATCAGCCTTGGCTGGGTAGCTCAGTTGATTGGAGCATCGTTCAGATAAACTAAGGTTGTGGCCAAGTCAGGGTACATGCAAGAATCAAGCAATGGCCCAGCCAGAGTAGCCCAGTGGTTGAGTATGAACCTATGAGCCAGGAGGTCACAGTTCAATTCCTGGTAAGGGCACATGCCCAGGTTGTGGACTGGATCCCTATAGGGGGGCATGCTGGAAGCAGCTGATTGATGATTCTCTCTCATCATTGATGTTTCTGTCTCTTTCTCCCTCTCCCTCTCTGAAGTCAACAAAAAAGAAAAAAGAACCAGTAAACGCATTAATAAGTGTCTCCCTCTCTCCCTTCCTCTTTCTCTCTAAAAATCAATAAATATTTTTTTAAGTTCCTCAATCATCCACTGGCTTTTACTGCCCCCTTGTGGTCATTTGCTTCCCATAGCCATCCCTGCAATACAAATTTCCTGCCTACCCACCTTGCACTAAGCCAGTTTTCATTGAGGAGCAGACATTTGGCTTATTAGTGGGAAAACTTCCTCTTAAATGAATATCTTCCAAACAAGTTATTTGATTTTTAAAAACGTTACTGGTTAAAAATTTCACAATAAAAATGTAGGGAGAAAAATATCTTACCAAGTGGCTGGTTATAGGGAAAAGCCTGCCTCTATATGGGTAAAGGAAGCTCTAATACCATAAAAAACAATGCTCCTGCAGACACTGTGCTTGTTCCTGGCAGGATTGTGGCTGGATCTAACTCCTAGGAGTCTTTTTAGAGCCTAAGCCACTCAGTGACACCCCTGGTGACAGCAGAACAGATTTAGAGGCATACACCAGAAGCCAAGTCTCATCCCAATCTTGGGCAAACAAGCCACTATGCCTCTATATCCAGTGGTACTGAGGGCAAGGTTTTAGACCCCAGCATGCAGAGGACACAGGCAAACAATTTGATGAAACCAGTTTGTGGCCCGCTGCTTTCTACCCTGTGTGAACTGGTTCTCAGAACACCAATGAGCAAGTCTGTCCCCAGCTGTTCCAGACGTCTTACACCCGAGCAGAAAGAGCCAGGCCACTGTGAACTGTTCCAACTTACTCCCAGAGGCCCCGTCCTCTCCGCCAGAGCTGTAGTGCAAACGCCTGCGTTTTGTTTGTCTATTTTGTGATGCACGTGCCTGGTTTATGCTTTTGACTGCCCAGGCATCCACTTCAAAGACGGCTGTCGGGAGTAAACACGGTGCCAGCCACACGACTAGAAGAGCCAGGCTGCTCTCCATCCCCAAAGTTCCTTTGTTTTAGAGACCTTTGGTTTGACTTTTGTCTTTCTCTTCTTGCCTTTAAATATTGCTCTTATGCTTTACATTCACTAATAAAGAGCGAACCCAAGAAACCCTAGGCTCCCACCCTCAACACCAATAAAAGCAAAACCCCAGCCTCTCTCTCTCTCTCTCTCTCTCTCTCTCTCTCTCTCTCTCTCTCTCCTCCCCCCCCCTCCACCTCTTCATTGTGGAATCTCCAGAAATTGTGAATAATAAACCTTGTTTTCTTTTTTTTTAAATATATTTTTATTTATTTCAGAGGGGAAGGGAGAGAGATAGAAACACCAATGATGAGAGAGAATCATTGACTGGCTGCCTCCAGCATGCCCCCTACTAGGGATTGAGGAATCGAACCTGGAATCCTTCAGGCCGCAGGCCAACCCTCTATCTACTGAGCCAAACCAGCTAGGGCAAACCTTGTTTTCTTTTATTCAAAGTTTCCTGAAGGTTATTGCTGAAGGCATCTTGCAATTGTGGTATACTAGTACACACACTGAGACCAGCTTAAAACAATAACTTTGCCCAAAGATGCCTTCTCTCTGATTTCTGACACACAATCAGCACAGTGTGCCTGCAAGTAGTGTTTTCCCATGACCCGAGGAAAGCCTGCCTTTCTGGCTCATGCTGCCACAGCAGTCTTTAAAGGACCGAGTTAGAGAGACTGTAGCCTCAGGAGGGAGCCCACTGTAGTGAGACGCTCAGGCTGGGCAGCTGGAGAGTCCCAGCTTCAATAACGGCATGTCCTCTACAGATGGCCAAACGACATGAAAAAATGCTCAAAGTCACTGATCATCAGAGAGATGCAAATTAAAACGACAATGAGGTATCACCTGTCAGAATGGCTACCATCAACGAATCAACAAATGACAAGTGCTGGTGAGGATGCGGAGAAAAGGGAACCCTCGTGCACTGCTGGTGGGAATGCAGACTGGTGCAGCCATTATGGAAAACAGTATGGAGTTTCCTCAAAAAAATAAATATGGAACTGCCGTTTGACCCAGTGATCCCACTTCTAGGAATATATCCCAAGAAACCTAGAAACACCAATCAGAAAGAATGTATGCACCCTGATGTTCATAGCAGCACAATTTATAATAGCTAAGATCTGGAAACAGTGCAAGTGCCCATCAGTAGATGAGTGGATAAAAAAGCTATGGTACATTTCTACCATGGAATACTATGCAGCAGTGAAAAAGAATCACTTACCCTTTGAGACAGCATGGAGAATATCATGCTAAGTGAAATAAGTCAGTTAGAGAAAGATAAGTATCACATGATCTCACTCATATGTGGAATCTAAGTAAGAAAATAAACTGATGAACTGAGTGGGTACAGAGACATGGAAACATGGAACAGAGTGAAGAATCTCAGAGGGAAGGAGGGGGAGGGTGGGTGGGTGAGTGGATGGGTGGGAGGTAATCAACCAAAGACCTTGTATGCATATATGGATATGGATAACCCATGGATACAGACAGTGGGGTGGTGAGGGCCTGGGCAGGGGATGAAGGTAGGCTGGATGGGGCTGATGGAAGAGAAAAGGGGACATATGTAATACTTTCAACAATAAAGATTAAAAAAAATAACTGCATGTCCTCATGAAACTAATTACTCCCAAAGCCTCTTTCCTCATCTCTGAAAGAAGGACACCAGCACCCACCCCAAGAAGTGTTGGGATGATCCGGATGGAAGATGGTTGAGATTTGCACATCGCACCACTGCTCAGATGTGCAAAGAAATGTGGCCAAGTGCATTTTCTTCACAAGTCACAGGGATAGGCTAGGGGCGCCAAGATGTTAGCTCAGCATTTCAACCTCCTCTGCTCCAAACTGTCTTCTGAGTTCTTTCAACATAAGAAACACCCGAACTTATAGAGAATCTCTGTGGGTTTATTAGAACCAAAATGGCAATTGTCAAATCTCAATAGATTGAGAAAATGCTCTGGAAAATGGCAGTTTTACCACTTATTTTATAGTCAGAATCAAAGGGAAAGGAGTAAGAGGGTTACCTGAAATCCACTGGTGATCGCTTAGGGAGGCAGGAGAAAGCAAAGGGGATAATATTCGAGACTGGATAAAAAGTAAAACAGATATATACATACTCCTTTTTTAATTTTGTTGTTGTTGTTGTTAATCCTCACCCAAGGATATTTTCCCATTGAAATTTTTTTTTTTTTTTTTTTTTTTTAGAGAGAGAGAGTGGAAAGGAGGAGGAGGAGAGAGAAACATTGATGTGAGAAAGACACATTGATTGGGTGCCTCCCGCACGGGCTCCAACCAGGCCTGGGGATAAAGCCTGCAACCAAGTTACATGTCCTTGACCAGAAAAGAACCCAAGACCATTGAGTCTGAGGGCTGATGCTATCCACTAAGCCAAACAGGTTAGGGCCTTACTTTTTTTAAAATTGAATTTTAGAGGGGACACTTATTTATGCATTCACTGGTTGATTCTTATATGTGCCCTGACTAGGATCAAACCTACAACCTTGGGGTATTGGGAGGACTCTCTAACTACCCTTATTATGTGATGTGACCAAGAAGATGCAACTCTACTACTGTATGACCTATATAATTATGGTTCAAGATCAGGCATTCATACTGGATGGCTATTGTGTTGGCTGTTGTCATTATTTTATTTGGCAATCTAAGGGAAAAGAGTTCAATGCCCCTAACTAAATAGTCAGGTATTGTATGTTTTAAAAATTCTTGCGGCACACCAGTTGAAAATCGCTGTTTTAAATGTATCCAAAGAAATAAATGTTAAAATCTTTCTTAAATCCATGAACAAGCTCTTCTTCAACACTTTGAAGTTTTACATTTTTTCCTTTTTCTCCTTGAATTTGTGTTTCCTTTCCAAGTTCTCCATATCTTCATTATAAGGCAATATATTTTTAGGCTTCAAAGTCTTTTACTGACCATCTTATTATACTTAGGTATAACAAAAAGTATATTATTGAAATTTACTTTATTTCCTGTTGACCATAAATCCTAAGTGTTAAATAATTTCTCTGAATTGAATTATTGATAGAAATAGAATTAGTACACAATTGACCAAAACAATATAAATATAAGGGGGTGTTTAAAAATATTTTTTTATTGATTTCAGAGAGGAAGGGAGAGGGAGAGATACAAACATCAATGATGAGAGAGAATCATTGATCGGCTGCCTCCTGCATGCGCCACAATGGGGATCAAGCCCGAAACTGGAGCATATGCCCTGACTGGAATCGAACCATGACCTTCTGGTTCATAGGATGATGCTCAACCACTGAGCCATGCTGGCTGGGCGAAAGCAGTCTTTTACTGAGGTATATGTTGCTAAAAACAATTGAACTGTTGCTAGCAATTCTTTTTTTTTTATAACAGAAGTAGAAACTATTAAACATTTTATAAAATGGAGACTGTAATTAGAATAAATATTTTATATGATTTGACAAAACTGGTTTGACTTCATTCTTGAATAACAAAGAATCTGAAAGAAATGTCATAGAACTATCATCTATGCGTCTCAGCCACTGTGGGGACAATGCTGGCATTCTGAGGGAGTGCGTGAGCTCAGCGTCACTAACCTCCAAAGTGCTTGCTGTTGGAGGCATGTTCCCCGGCTGAGGGCTCGTTGGGATGAGCACTGAGAACAAGGGGCTGCTCCCCAGTGATGTCTGTTTTCTACTTGTGTTCTTTGCTTTGCTCCAGGGGAGCTTTATTACTTAGGTAAGATTGATTAAATCATTGATGACTCATCCTGCTATTGTCATGATTAGCTAGTTTGTTAATAATAATAATAATAATAAGAGCCCTAACCGGTTTGGCTCAGTGGATAGAGCGTCAGCCTGCGGACTGAAGAGTCCCAGGTTTGATTCTGGTCAAGGGCATGTACCTTGGATACCTTGGTAGCTGAATTGATGTTTCTAACTCTCTATCTCTCTCCCTTCTTCTCTGTTAAAAAAATAACACAACGTATTTAAAAAAGAAGAGAAAGAAGAGAGGAAAGGGTGGAGCAGATATTAGCATGGTCTCTTGGACAGCTTCACCAGGAAGCTAAAGCTTCACGCTCCTCAGGGAACCACAGGTCCATTCCCTGAAGATCACTGAGGGGAGGGACCAAACAAAGAAGAGATGATGTACACGGGAAGTCAGGTTGACAGTGTGGCAGGAAGTTAGACATGAGCAGAGCGAGGACATTGGGTCAGGTACAGAAGGTCATCAGGGCGGAAAGCCCTGGGTGCCTAACAAAGGACAAGTGTAGGGTGGGATCTTGCCTCAGGGTGACCTTTCCTCCCCTAGCAAATGGCTGGTCGTGGGGTTTGGACCCTCTGACCATCCTCCCTAGAGATAACATCTAGGGCTTAATTGTATTTCCGCTCCAGGCCCAGAAAAGCAGCAAAACTAGACAAGTGACCTCAGGTCCAGCTGCACTGAATAATGACCTCCTTCCCTGGTGCTGACTAATCAGTCAGTGGAGACCTAGACCCTGAAAGGACACACCTGGGAAGCTGCTGGATATTCTGTTGAGATCTTCCCCTGGGGCCTCCTCTACAATCTCCACCCTTAAAACCCTTAGGACAGAGGGCCTGTGAGGTCTGATCAAATAATTGAATCGTTACCCCTTCCCCTGGGAACTGGTTTTAGACCACTTCACAACTGACATTCCCTTTTGCTTAGACCAGCGATGGCCAACCTTTCGGATCTCATGGACCACCAGTGGTACACGGACCACTGGTTGGTGACCGCTGGCTTAGACCACATTCCATTTGCTAAAACCATTACCTTTCCCCTCCAGATTTGCCCAGGATCCGGACATGAACAGAGAATTCCCCACCCAAAAACCTGCCTAGAGTCCTTTAAAATCTCTGACTCCCGCCCTAGCTAGTTTGGCTCAGTGGATAGAGCATCGACCAGTGGACTGAAGGGTCCTGGGTTCAATTCCAGTCAAGGGCATGTACCTTGGTTGCAGGCCCCACGGCGAGGTCAGGAGGCAACCAATAGATGTTTCTCTCTGTCTTTCCCTCTCTCTTCCACCCTCTCTAAAAATCATTGGAAAAATACCCTCCTGCGAGGATTTAAAATGTTGAAAAACAAACAGATAAATAATAAATAATAAAATAAAATCTCTGACTCCCTGACCCTGGGTGCTGGCACCATTTTGGGGCTCAGTCCATCTGGTCTCCAGATGACCTAATAAATTTCTAACCCCTTCCCACATTTGGTCTCGTGTGGTCCTCCTTCAGCAACCCTAGCATTTGGTGCAAAACCCGGGAGGGTTCCATGGGGAAGGGGAGCCATCAACCTGGCTTCAGTCACCCTGAGTTTTCTCCTGGGAGAGCTGTAGGCAGCAGCAGCTGGTCCTGGGCTTACCTCCGAATCCTACTTGGATGACTGACTGCTGCCTCCATTTGGCCTCCCTCCCCTATGGGCCCTCCCGAACCAACCAAGGAGGCCCCGGGGCTCTCCCCCCTGGTGAGTTTCCACGCCTTCCTCACTGCCAAACTCCAGGAGCCCTTCCTTTACCTCTATAACTTATTTGCTAAGCCCATATCTTCTATGAATTACTTCTACTACCTCTGTGATTTTCCAAATAAGTGGTCACTTACAGTTTGAGTCTTGGCTCTGAATTCTTTCCTAGCCAGAATTCAAGAACTGAGGTTTTTAAACCCGGTCCAGTCTGACCCCATGGGTCTAACACCTGGTACTATTCTGAAGCCCCCAACAGCAGGGAAAGTGCTTGGCTGTCAGTCTAGCCTGGGGAAAAGATCATTGGCAAGTGCTCAAAGTCTTGGAGAGTTAAAGTCCCCGAAGAGTTCCCTCTCTCCTTGTTCCCTCTCTCTCTTGTTCCACAACTATGCTCGCTCGTCTGTTCCCTTTCTATAGCCATGTGGCCTTCAGGAGCCACATGACCCATTAATTTTATATCATCAATAAAGCTTTCCCACAAAACCCCATTGTCCCACGGGGACCTCAGGAAATTCTTTTCTTCGAGGCACCACAAGAACTCCACTTACACCAATAACAATCTTACTACTGGTCTGAAAGTTTATGTGCCTAACATTTCAAAAAGGCCAATATTCAAAACATCAGAGTTTGGAGTAAGGAGAAGACACCTAACTGAGGAGATGGGGGTCTTAGAGGTTCCTTAAATCCATCTTAAGAGAGTCCAGACCTCACACTTTTATGTCAAATGAAGGAAAAATGGGAAGGGCAAGAGGTCATTGAGGACCACAGACACCTGGGCACCAGCAGGGACCTAGGAAAGAGTGTGAAATCTGAAATCTCTGTTTCCAGTCTGTTAACCCCTGCTGATCTAAATCCAGTCTTGAGGCTTCTGCAGATCTTTGATAAATAATAATTACTTTTTTACATATTTAAAAAATGCCTCGGGTGAGGCACCTTCTGGCAAGGGGGCTGTTTTTGTGTTTTGTTTTGTTTTTTAATATATTTTTATTGATTTCAGAGAGGAAGGGAGAGGGAGAGAGAGAGACAGAAACATCAATGATGAGAGAGAGGCATGGATTAGCTGCCTCCTCCACGCCCAACACTGGGGATGGAGCCCGCAACCCTGACTGGCCTGAAACCCGGGCATGTGCCCTGGCCTGGAATTGAACCAGGATCTCCTGGTTCATAGGTTGACGCTCAACCACTGAGCCACACCGACTGGGCACGGGGGCTGTTCTTAAAGAAAAAATAAACCTCAAGCTGCAAGCAGAATTCCTCTATAATGATTAGCACGTCTATATGCAAGAACACAGGCTTGAGCAAGACGGGGTCAGGGAGGCTATTTCACTGGCACAATCCAGCCTTCAGCCCCTCTCCTTCCCAGAGGTTAGTGGGGGACTGAAAGTTACACCCCTCTAATCACAGGGCAACCAGCCCCCATCCTTAGGTGGGGCTCAAAAGTCACTTCATTAACATAACAAAAGACACAGTGATCACCTTTATCCTTCAGGAAATTCCAAGGGTTTGGGGAGCTCGGTGCCAGAAACTAGGAGGAAGATCAAATATATGTTTCTTATTCTAAATCACAACAATCCCTTTCTCATCTAGGAAGTACAGTCCCAGCAGCTGCCTCCAGAAGCCCCCACACCCACTACTCTGACTCCCAGTTGTCTCACTTGGACAGAAAGCTCAGCCATCCAGACTCCTGTCAGGTGACCCGGAGCTGACAGGTCCCCTAGAGGTCATCTAACATGCCTCTCCCTCCCACAGAAAGAAACCGATGTCAGACTTGTGGCCATATGGGCTAGGCCAGAACCCAGGCCTTTCACCTGCTCCATCCTGGACCAGTGACGCCTCTCGGCCAGAGCATGGGGCTGGGACGCTCACCTTTATCCAGGGACTTCTACCAGCCAAGCACTGGGACGCATTTTTTCAGGTGTGTTCACCTAAACCCTCCTCACAGCCCTGACAGATATTTCACTAAGGAAGACACAGAGGCACGGAAAGGCAAAAAGACCCAGTCTTTCTGACCCAATGCCTTGGCTTTTCTCCCTGCTGCACAAAGAAGTGTAACATCCTGCTCCTCCTGCAGTTTCCTCCCAAGTTCCCTCTTCTAGTAGCGGCAGATTAGGTAGTCTTTCAGCTTCCAGCCCAGCAGTGCAGGGGTCATTTTGAATTCTTTCTTCTTCAACCTGGCAGCCAGTCTGTGGGCACAGAAGCCCGCTCTGGCAGGCTGGAAGAAACCGCGAAGGGCAGGCAGTTCAGCTGTCTATGCAACACTTAGATTTCCTCTAAACGGCTGTGGTGAAGCCATTGCCCAGGTTCAGCCTAGTCTGAACTCGGCCCCCACGTCTGTGCCAGGGGCTCGCCTCTTTCTGATGTTACCTGTTGCATCTTGAAATGGTTATGATGTTCCAAAGTCAGCCTTAGGTCAAGCTGAAACGGGTCTACGTGTTCCCTCCGCTCTCCACCCCCACACTCACATTTTCACTGGTCCTAGTTGTTGTTTTTTTCTTGGGATTCACAGAACAGACCTGCCTACTCTCCTCGACCTTAGCCCTTTAAATGTGAAGGCTATAATCTCCTTCCCAGAAGGTAAATATCTCCCTTTGCTCCAGCTGGTCTTCACAGGACATACTTCAAGTCTCTAATCAGTCTGGCCTCTCCTCCTAAAACGCTCCAATTTATCCAAATCCTTTGTTACAAACTCAGTGCCTATGGGGGCCAAGCAAATGACATCAGTGAGTACGATGGGTGGAGTTAATAGGGAGTGGTGGGGACGGTGGCAAAGAGTAAGAACCCATCTGTTGGAAACAGTCACTTTAGTTTCAGGCGATTGTTGCCCCACAGAAATGAGACCCCAGTATTGCCAGATCCCTCATTTTCCAGGAGAAACAGAAAAAATTTTTTAAAAATATATTTTATTGATTTTTTACAGAGAGGAAGGGAGAGGGATAGAGAGCTAGAAACTTCGATGAGAGAGAAACATCGACCAGCTGCCTCCTGCACACCTCCTACTGGGGATGTGCCCACAACCAAGGTACATGTCCTTGACCGGAATCGAACCTGGGACCTTTCAGTCCTCAGGCCGACGCTCTATCCACTGAGCAAAACCGGTTTGGCAAAAATAGAAAATTTTGATTTGTATTTGAAATGTCCTGATTTTTTAATCTCAGTAATTAATTAAAAACACACACATACATACACACTGTGCAGGCAAACAAAAACCTGTGGGCTCTATGCAACTTCTGAAAATGTACCACCTAAAACTGGATTCAACACTCAGAAGCAGTGGGTAACCTGTTCTGTGCACCCTAACTTGTGAAAGCTACTCCCTCTCTCTCTCGATGTCCACTATTTCAGGTCTTCACCATCTCTTACCAGGCCCAGGCCCACTGTCCTGACCAGCCAGCCGTCTCTACCTCTTCAGCCCTGCTCCTCACCACTGCCCAGAGCGTGCCATCACCCAAGACCCTGCTCTAAGATCCACTATGGCGAGACCTCACGCAGCCAGGCCTGGCTCCTTCTGGAGAACATGCTTCCTCAGCCTCCCGTTTCCGTTTTTGTTTTTTGTCCCCTCTTCGGTTGGAACTGGGGCCCCTCCCTTCTACCCACTCCTTCATACCTTTGCTCAAGCTAGGCTTTCCTCCAGGAATGCCTTCCTCCTTCCCCACCTGCATCTTATCTTGGCTCAGCTTCCCTCCGCCTGAGGTCTCCCCTGGCTGTGTCAGCCCAAGCTGGTTTCTGCCCCTTATACTTTGCCAATACCACATCTGTAATATGGGGAGAAGACAGACTGACCTCAAAGGAATAAATGAGGTGACTCATGTCTAGGGCTTGGAGCAGCAGTGGGCACACAGGAAGGGCTAGCGAACGTGAGCTCTTACTATGAATACCCTGATTAACACTGAATCCACATGCCATCTGGGGTTCTTTCACATTTCTACTCCGGTATTTCCAGCTAAATGATAAAAGAATCCTGGGCACGGAGACCTGCAGACCTGGGTCAGAATTTCATCTGCCCCACATTTTACCCTGGTGAAGTCACACAAATTCCTGCTGTCACCGGAAAGGGACCAGGCCCGGAGCAGGTCTGCCTCAGGGCCAGCCTGTAGTGTGTGGGTTCTTGACTTTGTGCAGGAAAGATGTCACAACATGAGCCCAGGTGATTTTGAGTACATTCATTGAGCCGGGGACAGTGAAACAAAGGAAGGGCTTAGGATAGAAGGAGCAACAGGAGAGAGCCTGGGTGAGGCTACTTTGGCCTCTAGAAACAGTATAGGAAAGAAGTGCGTGGCCCTGGCTGGTTTGGCTCAGTGGATAGAGCATCAACCTGTGGACCGAAGGGTCCTGGGTTCGATTCTGTTCAAGGGCACGTACCTTGGTTGCAGGCTCAATCCCAGCCCTGGTCGGAGCTGGTGCAGGAGGCAACTAATCGATGTGTTTCTCTGACATCGATATTTCTCTGTCTTTCCCTCTCTCTCTAAAAGAAGAATCAATGGGTGCTTGCTTCGGTAGCACATTTACTAAAATTGGAACGATACAGAGAAGATTAGCATGGCCCCTGTGCAAGGATGACACGCAAATTCGTGAAGCGTTCCATATTTTAAAAAAGAAAAGGAAAGGAAAGGAAAGGAAAGGAGAGGAGAGGAGAGGAGAGGAGAGGAGAGGAGAGGAGAGGAGAGGAGAGGAGAGGAGAGGAGAGAAGAGAAGAGAAGAGAAGAGAAGAGAAAAGAAAAGAAAAGAAAAGAAAAGAAAAGAAAAGAAAAGAAAAGAAAAGAAAAGAAAAGAAAAGAAAAGAAAAGAAAAGAAAAGAAAAACCAATGGGAAAATATCCTTGGGTGAGGATTAAAAAAAGAAAAATTGGAGTGTTTTAGGAGGAGAGGTGTGTGGACTCGCTGAGAAGTAAGACTCAGTGGCAGAAGTGGGCCAAGGCAGGGCTGCTTTTAGCTCACTGACAAGTCAGGGGAAAGGGGGCCTTGGAGACAGGTTCAAGGGGTAAGCCCGGGAGGAGCTGCCACTGCCCACTGCTCCCCTGGTTGCAAGTCTCCTGGGGACCCTTTAAGTTTAGGAGAAAGAGTGAAAAATTACATGCCCGAGAAAAGAAGGGGTGCAGGTGTACTCCAAGGAGAGTGTGTGCTGGGTCCTTTGTCGTGAGGGTTCTTACCTGTTTTCTAAAGGGGATACCTCAGAGGAGGATCCTAATGGAATAATCAAGGTGTCTCCTTCAATATGCTGATTCACCAAAATGAGCTTATAAAGAGGTCAGGGTCATTCTCTGGTCAGTTTCACCTTCAAAGAAGTTAGGAAAGAGGGACCAGACAAAGCAGGTCTGCTCTGGAGGTCTGGAATACTTAAACCATTTGCTCTTAAGTGTCCTTGTTAGGGAAGATAAGATCTTGTGACTTATTCTCTGGCTGTAAATTGCTCAACAAGTTTGTTCAGCTATCTGTCTGTTTCCCCAGTCCACCTGCCAAGGAATTTTCCTAGTTTCTTACTATCTTGCCTCACCGAGGCTCGTGTCTCTGTAAAACGGAGCTAATAGTTCCCACTTCTCAGGGTTGTGATAAGGACCGAATGAGGCAATGTCTGCAAAGAAAACTGGGAAGAAATGCTATAAGAACATGTTTCTGGAGGAAGAAATTCATGATCAGCCACCGAACTGCTGGAGCCAAGGGCAGGTGGGTCTTTGAACAGACCCGCCACCGTGCCCTCCGCTCAGTCCCAGCCTCCTGACTCTTCCCCGATTCTGCCCATTCCAGCCAGTCCTCTCACTGTGGCCTGGATGACCTTCCTACAACACATCCATTCCTTCACTGATTTCTGCATTACCCAGTTATTTATTCAGTAGTTACTGGTTCTGAAAACAAAACAGACCAGAATCCCTGCCCCCTCATAGGTGTTACATTCTAGAAACTCATTAGGTAACGTATTTGCTTTAAAAACTCCACTGACTTTCAGTTACTTATGCCAGGGTCAGAAATCTTGAGCTTGGCCTTCAGGGAGTTGGTGATCTGGCTCCACTCCCTTCCAGTCCCTCCCCACTTTCCCAGGAAGAAAGGCTCCTGGGCTCTGGGTGGGCTACTCCCCCTCAGACCCGAGCCTTTGCGCTGGCTGTTTCCTACTTCTCCACAACCTCACGTAGAGGCAGCTGGAGGTTTTCTCTGTTGGGGGCCTGTTGGCAGCCTTGCCCACAGCCTGCGTCAGGGAAGGGCCTCTCCTCCCCATGAGCTCTGCCACACTCACCTAGAGCTCCCCAAAGTCATTTTCCTTGTTGTCTCCCTTTCTCTTTCTAAAAAAACAATAAAAACCATATTTTTTTTAAAAGTGAGAAATGGTTTGACTGTGCTGAATTTAAAATTGTAATGAAGGGATTAGTTTCCTTTAATACAATTTATTCCCCAAATCCCTTATTGACCCAAGGAAAAAAATCACCAGTGTTGGCAAAAATTCTAATTAAAGTATTTCTATTCAGGAAAACTATGGAATTGAAATGCCCCCTACATGTTGAAGACTCATATTTTTATATATCTCTGCCTGAAGTCCAGACTCAAATCAGCAACTGCCCCATGAAACATGCTCGCTTAGACATCCCGAAACCTCATCAAATACATATTCCCAAAGGCAAACTGCTGACCTCTCACCAAATTGTTCTTCCTCTCAGACACCTGTCTAAGATTGGGACCATCGCTTATTTGATTACTCGGGCCAAAAACTTGAGGCATCCTCTCCCTTATCTCTCTCATCGCCACACATAATCTAAAACCAAGTCCATCAACTCAACATTCAGAGTATCTCTCAAATCTGTCCTCTTTCCAGCTCCAATGTCCTCACCTAAGTTCACATCTCCCACAAGGGATTAACCCAACTGGTCTCCCCGAAACCATTCTTGCATCATCTGTTCCATCCTCCACACTGATAGTTAAGCAAACCAAGACCTCTCCTCCAGTAAGAGGTAGACTAGATATCTGATAAAACCTCCTGCAGAAAATAGCTGAAAGAGTTGGTCAAATGTTTATAAAATTCTCTCTCTCTCTCTCTCTCTCTCTCTCTCTCTCTCTCACACACACACACACACACACACACACCCCACATTCTTAATAGCATCAAAGAGCTAACTAGATAGTGAGTGAGGGAATGTTGTGCCATGGTCCATTAGAGGACAGGATTCCAAAGAGTTGACCCTGAGATTTGAGGCTGCTGAGAGGTCAAGTTCACTTCTAGTGGCCTTGCATGGCTGGAGACAAAAATCGGTCAGGGGCCTGTCAAGGGTGGGGGACTGATAAACCACACCCCACATTAGGCTCAGCCCCCAAAAGACTGTACCCCAGAAATAAAGGTGAACTGAAAGCATATCAGCCTGTCCCTGAATGGCAGTCCAGCTGTGAGTCATCAAGGTGCTCCGGAAAACATCATGCCCTAAGTATGAACTAAGATGATCTCAGTTTGCTCATCCCTCCAGGCACCTGGCAAAAGCAATAGAAAATTCTCTCTGGTGAATGACAAAACAAACCCATTTAAATAATCTCTGCAAATAATTTCACACACAATATTTACCACACGGACACACACACACACGAGGAAGCAAGATTCCTTGAGCTAAAACCATCAGAAACAATAGTCAACAGAAATAGAGCTGGAGGAACTCCAGACTAAAAAAAAATTACACTTACTACGTCTAAGATGTTAAATGCCAAAATTGAAAGCTTCAACAGGGAGCTGGAAACTATAAAATTACATAGTATATGCAAAAAAGAAATACAATAAAACTGAAACCCAAAAGTTATAGCTCAACGGGTGGGCTTAACAGCAGATATGACATGGCTGAAGAACTAATCTGAGAAATGGGAGGCTGGTCAGAAGAAACAACCTAGCCCTGGCTTGATAGCTCACTTGGTTAGAGTGTCATCCCGACATGCCAAGGATTAGGGTTCAGTTCCCTGGTTGAATTGAACCAAGAAGCAACCAATGAATGCATAAGTAAGTGGAGCAACAAACTGATATCTCTCTCTCTTTAAAAATCAATCAATCAATAAATAAAAAGAAGTGGCTCAGTTGGTTGGAGTGTTGTCCTGTGTACCAAAGGGTTGCGGGTTTGATTCCCAGTCAGGGCACATACCCAGGTTGCAGATTCGATCCCCAGTGGGGGTGTGTAAGGGAGGCTACTGATCAATATTTCTCTCATATCAATGTTTTTCTTTCTATATGTATCTCTCTATCTCCGTCTCCCTTCCTCTCTCTATAAAATCAGTAAAAAAGGGTAAGAGAGAGAGAAAAAAAGAACAATTTAATAAGAAGTATGGAGAGACCGCCCTGGCTGGTATGGCTCAGTTGCTTGGGCATCATCCCATGCACAAAAGGGTTGCCAGTTTGATTCCAGGTCAGGGCATATGCCTGGGTTTTGGGTTCAATCCTCAGTTGGGACAAGTGTAGGAGGCAGCCAATCGATGTTTCTCTCTCTTTCTCTCCCTCTCCTTTCCTCCCCTCTCTCTAAAAATCAATAAAAACATATTTGAAAAACAAGAAGTATAGAGAGACAAAAAGATGGGAAATACAGAAGAAAAGGTTATAGATATGGAAGTTACAATGAGAAGATCTTACATATGTTTAATTGCAGTCCCAGAAGAAGGGAAGGAAGAGAGATGGGAACAGAAGCAATACTAGAAAAGATGATAGTTGAGAACTTTCCAGAATAGATGGAAGATATCAATCTATAGATTTAAAAACTCAAATGAATCACAAGCAGAATTTTAAAAAATCCACTCCCTGATCCATCATTGTGAAAATGTAGAAAATCAATGACAAAGAGAAAAATAGTGAAAGCATCCAGAGGAAAACAATAGGTAATCGTGCCAGTTGTTTATCTCTTGCCTCTCAGGGCTAAGGCCATCCTTCTATAATATGCTCTGTGATGCTGGGGCTAGGATCTCAAACCACAGTTCCCAGGCCCCCTTGCCAGCTGACTTCCTGTTGGATTCTACCAAAGGGAAGCCTAAAGGGAGATTAGGAGGGAGAATGGGATCCCTTCCTGTCTGCTTCCTGTAGGCTTCAATTCAGGACTCTCCAGCTCTCCTGCTCCTTTCAACATGCCTGGCACCAGCTACACTGAACCCCCTCACAGGTAATAGCCCAAGCCAGCAGGGCCCTGGGGGGGCAGGGGGGGTCCTCCTCCAAGGCCCTAGATCCTGTTAACCTTATCTCTTTTTTTGTTGTTAATCCTCACCTGAGGATTTTTTTTACATTGATTTTTAGAGAAAGTGGAAGGGAGGAGGAGAGACACAGAGAGAAACATGGATGTGAGAGAGACACATCAGTTGGTTGCCTCCCGCACATGCCCTGACCAGGACCAGGGACCAAACCTGCAACCAAGGTTCATGCCCTTGAGCAGAATCGAACCTGGGACCCTTCAGTTTGTGGGCTGACACTCTATCCACTGTGCCAAACCTTCTAGGCTAGCCTTCTCTTCCCTTTATCCTCCTAAGCCTATGAGTGACAGCTGCTTCCTTTAATTACTATTTGGGCACCATCCTCCTTACTCTTTCAGGCTTCCAAAACCTGCATATACAATCTGCCTTGTGTATTATATATCTCCTTTATTTGAAAAATTACTGGTAGTATTGTTTGTATTTTCCCGAGTAGACCCTAAGTAATACAGAACTCTTCAAAGGAGACACAGTGTGGTAGATAGCATTATTATACCCAGTTATTTGCCAACAATCTCTGTGGAAGACCAGTACTTTCCCACCCTGCTGACCTAAGGCCATGACCAGTGACATGCCAGAGTAATGACATGTGAGGATAAGCCATGTCTGCCACCCCTTCTCAGCAAAAGCTTTAAGAACCATCACATTACTTTGCCATGACTCTTTTCCCTCTGTCAGGACACTAGCACGTCCCAGGGGGAGCGGTAGCTGACTCACACAGGACATGGAAAGTGAGCTAGAAATAAACCTTGTTGTTGCAAGCTAAGGAGATTTAGGAGATGTTTGTTACTGCAGCATACTCTAGGCCAGCGGTTCTCAACCTGTGGGTCGCGACCCCTTTGGCGGTCGAACGACCTTTTCACAGGGGTCGCCTAAGATTATCCTGCATATCAGATATTTACATTGTGATTCATAACAGTAGCAACATTACAGTTATGAAGTAGCAACGAAAATAATTTTATGGTTGGGTCACAACCTGAGGAACTGTATTTAAAGGGCCAGAAGGTTGAGAACCACTGCTCTAGGGAAACTTGACTGATTCACAGAATTAGACTACATATGAGTCCTCAGTAGTAAAAATGGAAGTCAGCAGGTGGTTGAACAATAGCATCAATGAACTAAAGAAAAATGACAGCCAATTTTGAATTATACTCAGAAAAACTATTCTTTAAGAAAAAAAATAGAGAATGAACTGGTGATTATAATAGAATCAGGGGCATAGAAAGGGAATGGGAGAGAAAACCAAGATGGCGCCATAGGTAAACACCGGAGTTAGCTGCCTCGAACAACCACTTCAAAAATACAACTAAAAGACGGAACGGACATCGCCCAGAACCACAGGAAGACTGGCTGAGGGGAAACTCTTCAACTAGAAGGAAAGAGAACAGCATACGAGACTCAGAGGAGGCGCAGTGCGGAAAATACAAAGGTGCAGAGGTACGCATGGAGCAGGCTGGCGGCTGAGGGCGCGGTTGTTGGTTTCAATCGGGAGGGAGTCTCAGATTCTGAGCTCCAGTTCTAGGCGAGTCTCTAGGGACCCAGACTCAAACGGGAGAAGCGGGACTGTCTGGCATCGGTCTGAACTCGAGGGCAGCTCTCTCCGAGGTTTGCAGCGGTTGCCGGGACTCTGAGAGGCAGAGCCTCTGGGGACAGGACTGAGAGCAGCCATAACTGCTCCCTCCGCCCGCCCTGTTTGATCCCGTGAGACCCGCCCCGCCCAAGCCCTGCACAGAGCCATTTGCCAGATAGCCTCAGGCAAAGACTAGATTAGCACCTCCCTAGAGGACAGAAGTTTCCCACTGCAGACACAGCTGATTCCCACAGCCAGTTGGCCTGAAGGTCAAATCCCCCTAGTATCAACTATAACAATCAAGGCTTAACTACAACAAGACTGCGCACAAAGACCACTAGGGGTTGCACCAAGAAAGCATAAAAAATGTGGAGACAAAGAAACAGGACAAAACTGTCAATGGAGGATATTGAGTTCAGAACCACACTTTTAAGGTCTCTCAAGAACTGTCTAGAAGCCGCCAATAAAGTTATTGAGATCTACAAGAAATCTAATGAGACCCTCGATGTTGTGATAAAGAACCAACTAGAAATTAAGCATACACGGACTGAAATAAGGAATATTATACAGACTCCCGACAGCAGACTAGAGGAGCCCAAGAATCAAGTCAAAGATTTGAAATACGAAGAAGCAAAAACACCCAACCAGAAAAGCAAAATGAAAAAAGAATCCCAAAATACGAAGATAGTGTAAGGAGCCTCTGGGACAGCTTCAAGCATACCAACATCAGAATTATAGGGGAGCCAGAAGATGAGAGAGAGCAAGATATTGAAAACCTATTTGAAGAAATAATGACAGAAAACTTCCCCCACCTGGTGAAAGAAATAGACTTACAAGTCCAGGAAGTGCAGAGAACCCCAAACAAAAGGAATTCAAAGAGGACCACACCAAGACACATCATAATTAAAATGCCAAGAGCAAAAGACAAAGAGAGAATCTTAAAAGCAGCAAGAGAAAGAAACTCAGTTACCTACAAGGGAATACCCATACGACTGTCAGCTGATTTCTCAACAGAAACTTTGCAGGCCAGAAGGGAATGGCAAGAAATATTCAAAGTGATGAATACCAAGAACCTACAACCAAGATTACTTTATCCAGCAAAGCTATCATTCAGAACTGAAGGTCAGATAAAGAGCTTCACAGATAAGGAAAAGCTAAAAGAGTTCATCACCACCAAACCAGTATTATATGAAATGCTGAAAGGTAGCCTTTAAGAAGAGGAAGAAGAAGAAAAAGGTAAAGATACAAATTATGAACAACAAACATGCATCTATCAACAAGTGAATCTAAGAATCAAGTGAATAATCTGGTGATCATAATAGAATCAGGGACATAGAAAGGGAATGGACTGACTATTCTTGGGGGGGAAAGTGGTGTGGGAGATGCGGGAAGAGACTGGACAAAAATTGTGCACCTAGGGATGAGGACAGTGGGGGGGTAAGGGCAGAGGGTGGGGTGGGAACTGGGTGGAGGGGAGCTATGGGGGGAAAAAAAGAGGAACAAATGTAATAATCTGAACAATAAAGATTTACTTAAAAAAAAGAAAGAAAAAATAAAAAAAACAAATGCTAAATAAAGACATTTTCAGACAAAAACAGAGAATAATGATCTGAGAGGAAGATCATGGATGCAGGAAGGAATGAGAACAAAACTGTGGTAAATATGTGCATCAATCTAGCTGAAGATGGACTGTTATAAAAGAAAAATAATAGTCTGGCTGGTGTAGCTCAGTGGTTAAGTGTCAACACATAAGCCAGGAGGTCATAGTTAGATTCCCAGTCACAGCACATGCCTGGATTGTGGGCTCGATCCCCAGTAGGGTCATGCAGGAGGCAGCTGATCAGTTATGTTTCTCTCGTCATTGATATTTCCATGTCTCTCCCTCTTCGTTCCTCTATCTGAAATAAATAAAGATATTTTTAAAAAATTAAAAGAAAAATAATAATATCTGTAGAGTTTTATAGACAACTGTAGCTTGGAAATCAAAGCAGGAGTGTATGGAATGAAAGTGTTCTGAGGCCAGTGATGAGCTACACTGACCTCTCGCAGCCCCTCATATGGCCAAGAAGGCACACATCTCTGTGTTATCTTTCCCCACACTGCCCAGCCTCAGGCACACAACCCAAAGGGTGTTCTATAACATACCTGGCCAGTACTCTTCACAAAGTGAAGTCACAAAAGCTAAGGAAAGACTTAAGACCCATCACAGATTAGAGGAAACACAGGGGATGTGGCAGCTAAATGCCATGTGGGATGGTAGGCTGAATCTTAAAGCCCTAGTGGAAAAACTGGTCAAATCCTACTGAAGTCTACAATTTGTAGTGTTGCTACTAATGGGTCAGGTGCTGTTACTGTACTGCATTCTGTATGATGCTAATACGGGAATGTTGAGTCAAGGATATAATGAACTCTTCTATTTTTGTAAGCTTTCTCTAAGACGGGAACTATCTACACTAATAAAGACAAAGATGCTAATTGACCGTACCTTTGCTATGCCCTAAGCCACACCCACCAGCCAATCAGAGCGACTATATGCAAATTAACCCAACCAAGATGGCAGCCGGCAGCCATGGAGCTGGAACAAGCAGGAGGCTTGGTTGCCCAGGCGATGGAGGAAGCCAAGCTTCCCGTCTGCCCTGAGCAGCTGTGGCCTCCGCTCATGGCAACAAAGTTTCAATTATAGAAGACAAATAAATCCCAGATACCTGCTTCCAGCCAGCCTCCACTGGGAGCTTGGGTGGCTGGGGGCTGTAGCCAGCCTGCAAACAGCCATCAGCCCCTCACCCAGGCTGGCCACACCCTCATGGGGTGAGGGTCCCCGCTGGGGGGCTTAGCCAGCCTGAAAACAGCCATCAGCCCCTCACCCAGGCTGGCCAGGCACTCCTATATAATAAAAGGGTAACATACAAATTGACCCTAACAGCAGAACGAATGGGAATTACTGGTCACTATGACACACACTGACCACCAGGGGGCAGATGCTCAATGAAGGAGCTGCCCCCTGGTGGTCAGTGCGCTCCCACAGGGGGAGCTCTGCTCAGCCACAAGCCAGGCTGATGGCTGCCAGTACAGTGGTGGTGGTGGGAGCCTCTCCTGCCTCCTCAGCAGCGCTAAGGATGTCCGACTGCAGCTTAGGTCTGCTCCCTGCTGGCAAGTGGACATCCCCCGAGGGCTCCTGGTCTGCCAGAGGGATGTCTGACTGCCAGCTTAGGCCCAATCCCCCAGGGAGCGGGCCTAAGCCAGCAGGTGGTCATCCCTGAGGGGTCCCAGACTACGAGAGGGCACAGGCCGGGCTGAGGGGGAACCCCCCCCAGTGCACAAATTTTTGTGCACCGGGCCTCTAGTTTCTAAATAAAACAAAAAAAATCACCTAGAGCAGTGGTTCTCAACCTGTGGGTCGCGACCCCTTTGGCGGTCGAACGAACCTTTCACAGGGGTGGCCTAAGACCATCCTACATATCATATATTTACATTATGATTCATAACAGTAGCAACATTACAGTTATGAAGTAGCAATGAAAATAATTTTATGGTTGGGTCACAACATGAGGAAATGTATTTAAAGGGCCAGAAGGTTGAGAACCACTGACCTAGAGGCATTGACTGTTAACATTTCTGACACATTCTCTGCTTGTCCCCTTTCTTGTATGGCTGACATTTTATGTTCCAATAAGGAAGATCATGTAGACACATGGTTTTACTCTACACCAGGCTTCTGGAAAAGTCACATTAAAGTCTCACAACTGGCACCATCACCTTCTTTTCACAGATAAAAAAGTGAAGGTGTGGGGCAGGTTAAAGGTCACAGTAATAAAGGCCAGGACTCAATGTGAGTGATGTCCCAGATGCCAAATTCCAGAAACACACTGAAACCCAATTATTTAAAAAATTATATTTTTTATTGATTTTAGAAAGGAAGGGAGAGAGATAGAAACATCAGTGATGAGAGAGAATCATTGATCAACTGCCTCCTGCATGCCCCACACTGGGGATCAAGCCTGCAATCCAGGCATGTGCCCTGGCCAAGAATTGAACCCATGACCTCAAACCACTGAGCCACACCAGACAGGCTAAAACCCAATTCTTTTCTTTTTTTAAAAAAAATATATATTTTTTTTTATTTTAGAGAGGAAACGGGAGGGAGAGAGAGATAGAAACATCAATGATGAGAGAGAACGCTGATCAACTGCTTCCTGCACATCCCACACTGGGGATCGAGCCCGTAACCTGGGCATGTGCCCTGACTGGGAATCAAACCAGGACCCTTCAGTCCGTAGGCCAACGCTCTATCCACTGAGCCAAACCAGCTAGGGCTAAAACCCAATTCTTAAATTCTGCTTGTTCACACACACATTCACTCAACCACAGAGAGCACCTCCTGAGGGTTTACAGGAGGCCATGGCCCCACCATCAACCTACCTCCATTCTAAGTTTTGTGCCTGTAGCCCAGGGCACGCAGTCTGCCTGGGTGGGACAAGGTGATGCACCCCTGCAAGGAAGGCCTCACTGCCCCGCTGCAAAGAGCGTGTCTGGCTGACAGCACCCAGCTGTTAGCACCTTCTGGCTCCACCTTTCCTTTCAAGTGGAGGTCCTGCTCTTTTCTAGAGGCCAGCAACTGAGCAAGGTGGTGGGGTAAGGGCCTTTTCTGCCCTATGGGGCGGGGGTGGGGGGTAGGGGGGGTGGGGGGTGGGGGGAGGAGTGATCTCAAGTTAGATCTGCAGCTCCATGCAGAGCCACTGGTGGCACCTCTGCCCAATCCTGCTCCCTCCCTTTTCTTTCATAGAAGTTCCCCTCAGTGAACTCTTGTGCTTCCAAGGATGAACCTGTAATAAGCTGCTTCTTTGGCTTGTGTCACCTTCCCACCAGCTCATGTTGGTGAACTAACCCAGGGACAAGGGGTGGCCTTCGCCCCCTCTGGTGCCCTCTTTGTCCCTCTGAGCCTAGTAAGGCCTCTGGGCCTGGCAGCTGTGTGCAGAGTAAAAGGCTGGTCTCGGGCCTACACTCCCTGGTGCCTACACCACACGCACAGTCCTGTGTTCATCCTGCTATTCGACCTGCCGAGGGCATGGCAAACGTGTGCTTCGAGGACCTTGAGGACCCCGTGTGTGGCCCAGATCTTGGAGGAGGTGGAGCAAGTGGGAGGGCGTTGCCACCCTGGTAGGCTTGGACAGAGGGATGGGTGGGGGTGTGGCAGTGCCAAGTGGAGGAGGGTGTGTGCCAGCCTGTCTGGCTCTCCTGGGTGGGGTTGGGTAAATGTTTGGGTAGAGGTGGCAGCAGCACATGGCTCTGTGAATAGGGCCTGCTTGCAGTTGGGGATGGAAGCCAGCTAGGTGGGCTGTGTGGGCACATCTACTCGGCGGAGGAATCAGAACAGAGCAGGGGCCTGAGAACCCTCTGTCTCAGCAGAAGATACAGGGGAAAGGGGGCCGACTTCCAGATGGCCAGGGCCAGCGGTGTCTCGTGAGCCGGGACCCACGAGGGCTATGCCCCGCTAGGCTGGCTCGCTGGGCATGGATAGAAGGAGAGGTGAGGGACCCGCTGGGCAGACACATAAGTGGGGGGGGGGGTGGGGGGGGCAGGTCGCTGAGAGCTCCAAGACCAGGCCCTAACTGCTCAGGCCTCTGGCTCCTATGCTCCCTGGGAAGCGCCCCTCTTTTGGCCCCGAAGCCGGGGACTTGAACCTCTCAGCCGTCTTTCCGCACAGGCAGAAGCCCCATGGGTAACCCCAAAGATCACTTCTCCTGGCCTTCCCTTGAGGGAAGAGAGGAGTGAGCTTCCTGGTTCTCTCTCAGGAGAGGAATGTCCGTGGGCAGGTGGCACCGTACTGGTGAAGGGCAAAGCAGAGAGACTACCCCCTGCCGCTTGCCACAGGCCTTGCTGGCAAACGCTGGGGGTCTGAACTCTTCAGCCTTGTTTTAGGCAATTGTACCTGTGAAATCACCCCCCCTAAAACAGATGTACATTACAATTTAAAATGTTTGCTTGCACTGAATATTGATGAATAAAATATCATATTGGCTAGTATTTGCCTTAAAATAACCAGGGACGCCCTAGACAGTTTGGCTCAGTGGATAGAGTGTCATCCTGCAGACCCAAGGGTCCTGGGTTCTGTTCGGATCAAGAGAATGTTCTTTGATTGCAGGCTCCTCCCCGGCCTGGGCCCTACTGCAGGAGGCAACCAATTGGTGTGTTTCTCTCACATTGATATTTCTCTCTGTCTTTTTCTCGCTCTTCCACGATCTCTGAAAAATCAATGGAAAAATATCCTCGGTGAGGATTAAAAATAATAATAATAATAACCTGGGATGCCCAGCTGGTGTGGCTCAGTGGTTGAGCATCAACCCATGCACCAGGAGGTTGCCAGTTCCATTCAATGTCAGGGCACATGCCCAGGTTGCAGACTCAGTCCCCAGTAGGGGATGTTCAGAAGGCAGCCCATGGATGTTTCTCTCCCATGGATGTTTCTATCTCTGTCTCCCTCTTCCTTCCTCTCTCAGAAATCAATAAAAACATATTTTAAAAAAATAACCTGGGAGTGGGAGGGGCTAGGGACGTGAAGGGAGTCTTTATATAGAGATGAATAAAATCATAAAGCTGAGTGATGGGTACATGGGAGGTTTTTCTCTACCTTTGTGCATATTTGGAAATGTCTGTAATTAAGATTTAAAAGTAATCTATGTAAAGACCTTGCTAAAAAATAAAAAGGGCCACTACCAGCACCTTTCACTTAGCTCTGAAATGTGAGAATCCAAGTTCACTTCAGTGTAGTTTTTCCTTTCTTTTGAAAAAAATTTTTAATTAACTGTGGTGGATTACACAGAACATACAATTTACCATCTGAACCGTTTTGAAGTGTGCAGTGCAGTAGTGTAGGCACATTCACATTGTTGTGCAACCGATCGGCACAACTGTTTCCTCTTGCCATTGACCTCCCCACCCCATACACCTCACCCATAAATCACTGCACCCAAGCTTGGAGCCCAGGTCTCCCAAGTTCCAGAGCACGTTCCCTGTTACCACCCTGGGTGGCAGCTGGTCCTGGGCTTGGCTGTGGGGCAGGCCAGGTTTCTGGTGACCAGCCAGTGGGCCAGTCGGCTGCCTGGACTCTCAGAGCAACTGTCACACTGTAGTCTGGGCTGGCTCTTGCAGGTCTGAGCTCTCTGCCCAGGGCAGGCATCTGAGCAAGTCCTGGCAGCTCTCAGTTTCCTCCCCACCTGAGGCCTGGGGTTGTCCTGGTCACCAGGGAGGGCTGGCAGGGGGGTCGGCAGGGGTGAACACAGGCTCCTCCCCACCAGGGTGGCTCAGGAGTCCACTTTCACCCTAGGGTGTGGGGCACATCTGCTTGGGTGGGGTGTGAGGGCAGGCAAGCAGGGTCCTACTGCCTCAATCCTGACAGCCACAATGCCCCATGGTGACACAGCTCTGGGTTTAGAACAATCTTGAAGCTGCTGGCAGGAGCTACAGTGGGCACCAGGAGTTACCTGTTAGCCTGCTCTTTGCAAGATCTGAAATCCTCTCCAGAGAGCCCAGCTCTCCTTCCTCCTCCCTTGGGCAGGGGCCTGGGCAGCTCCAGGGGGACAAGAGAGTACAAGGGAGGGCAAGTAGTGAAGGGTGGGTGGGGGACACAGCTGTCAAGTCCTTCCTTCATTGGGCTTATACCATTTTATCCTCACAGTAATTCTGCCGGTTTGCAAATGAAGAAATGGAGGCTCAGAGAAGCCCAGGATTAGAGCCAGGGTCTCCTTTCTTCACCCTCATCCTCCTGGTTAGAAAGCAGCCATAAGGTGGTTGTTTTTTGCAGATGGTGGATTGGACCTGAGCAGGTGAGCTGGCCCGTCATGGAGGAGACCCTAGGGAGTCTGAATGGGGACTGGAGTCCAATGCTGTGGGCTCAGAACTCCCTGTCTCTGAGGGGTGACAGACAGGTGACCTAGAAATGCTGGTGACCTGTGACAAGGAAGAGCTGCTGAAGCAACACAGGACGCAGGCTGCAATTTGGGTTCTCCCAACAGCCAGCACTGACAGGTGAGGGCATGAGGCAGTCCTCTACATGCAGCAGGGGCCAGGCTGGAGAGGGAGCCCGAGGGCCAGCCCTGAGGCTGGGGCGATGCGTCTCCAGCATAGAAGCGTGGGAGCAGAATGTGTGGGCTGGAAACTGCCTTCCAGGGCAGAGTGGGTGATGGCTGGGTGGTAGGGAGCCCCGGCACACTGCTGCAATAGTCAGGGAGAAAGGTGATGAGGCCAGAGGTGGTGGCCAGAGCCAAGGAGGCAACTGCTGTTCTCCACGGTGGCTCCACGATTTTACAGTCTTGGCCACTAGCGGGCAGCATGGTGCACATACTACCCAGCCCAGGAGACAGGCTGACATGCGTGTGTGCTGGGGTGGGGACAGCACACAGCCTTCCCGGCCACTTCAAGGCAAGCTCCATGGCAAGCATTTTGTTTTTCTGACAAACCTTCCACACAGGGAGAAGGGGGAAGGATAAACTAGCACTTACAGGTGCCAACCAATGGCCAGGCCAGGCCCTGGGTGCTTTTTAGATGTCACTTCACTTCATCCTCCCAGCCAAATTATGATCCCCTTTTTGAGAAAAACAAAACAAAACAAAACTGAGGTGCAGAGAGAAAAATTAAATTGCCCAAGGTCAGTTGATTCAGGAAGTGGGTGCATCCAGGGAGCTTGGTTTCCCTTCCCCTGGCCTGGTGCCCAAAGTGCCTCACCTCCTGGCATCTGGGCAGGGTGGCTCCTCAGCCAACTCCACAAGTATGCCAAGGCTGGGGGAAGGTAATCCAGGCAGGGGTGTCTGTCCTGTGAGCCCAGCAAGGTGAGCAAAGTTCACCGTATAAAGGTCCCCTGCTGCCAGGCAAGTGTTCAGAGGGCGACAGAGGCCTGGCTTCTGCTGATTCTGACTGCCCACCGCTGCCCAGCCCATCTTCTTTTCTCAAAGGCCTCAGAAAGGCACATAGGAGGCAAAGGGCCAAGGGGACAGAGATGAGAACAAGAGGCAGCCTGCACAGAGAGGAGTGCAGCTAAACAGAGTGAGCACCAGTCTAGGCAGCAAGAGACCAGCCTCCAGACCCAGCCCTGCCAGGAACTAGCTGAGGCCTGGGGCTGCTCTGGTCACCAGAGAGGGCTGGCACGGGGGTCAGCAGGGGTGAACAAAGGCTCCCTCCCACCAGGGTGACGTAGGGAGGGCATTCTAGTGTTTTGGGGAACAGGTCATGTCCCTTCTCTAGACCTCAATTTTTCTATCAGAGGAGGATGGACTGAGGGCACCCAAGGGCTCAATGTAACGCTCTATGGTTTACGCCCTAAGGCTCATACTTGTGAATATGCATAGGAAGGCATGAGAGAGCAGGGTGCATGGAGGGGCCAGGGAGACATTGATGGGGCAAAAACTGCCTCTCCCCTGGGCAGCTGATCCCCAACTGTGCACTCCCTAAGCAGGGGCGGGCAAACTTTTTGACTCGAGGGCCACAGTGGGTTCTTAAACTGGACCCGAGGGCCGGAACAAAAGCATGGATGGAGTGTTTGTGTGAACTAATATAAATTCAAAGTAAACATCATTACATAAAAGGGTACGGTCTTTTTTTTTTTTAGTTTTATTCATTTCAAACGGGCCCGGCTGCCCTAAGGACAACCTCAAAGGACTGCAGACAGAGGGAGCATCTGCCAGGCCAGCTTACTCCCCAACTTCTGGGGAGGGGAAGGGAGTGCTCTTAGCAGCGTGGAGTCTGGAGCCTGTGTAGGAGGCAGGGGACAGGTAGCATGGTCCAGGCTGGTGGGGCCTGGGTACCTGAGCTTTTTTAAAAACGTTTTTATTGATTTTTAGAGAGAAGGAAGGGAGAGGGATAGAAAGATAGAAAATCCATAAGACAAAAACATCATCCGCACGCTCCCTACAGGGGCATGTACCCTGACTGGGCCTGGAACTGGAACTAGCCACCTCTTAGGGTTCATGGGTCGATGCTCAACCATTGAGCCATACAGGCCAGGCTGACTTTTGTTTATTTGAATGACAACCCTGCTAGAGGGATGGAGCCAGGCTATTCTCTACCCCAGCCTCCTGCACTCTAGAACCCCCACTTTGGAGAAGGCCCTAGTACAGGTGGGAGACAAGCTCCCTGCCTAGATGCCAGGGTTTGTCAGCCTCCCACCTGCAGCTGCCCTGCTCTGGTGTGCAGCCACTTTCTACGTATTCCATCCAGCCAGGACCCTCTTACCCTCTCCCCTTCTGTCTTTGACATTTCTGGGTTCCAGGGTGTCTTCTTATTCCTTTCCCTCCTGCACACTGGCCTGGAGGCCAGAAGACCTGGGAACAGTCATAGTGTTTA
The DNA here is from genome assembly GCF_963259705.1 of Myotis daubentonii. NCBI lineage: Eukaryota > Metazoa > Chordata > Mammalia > Chiroptera > Vespertilionidae > Myotis > Myotis daubentonii. The sequence continues at coordinate 73,169,131 of NC_081844.1, read as the reverse complement.
TAACAACAGAAAAGGGAGGAGCCGAATCTGAGATGTCATAGAATTTACCCCCCGCCCCCGCCTCATGTAATTTTTGGCCAAAACAAGTCAATTCTTTCAAATCCTCTCATGAACAACTCCCCTCTCTTCCTCTCCCCAGTGCCCCTGCCCTCCATGGCCAGTTTCTGTTCCCTGAGATTCCTCTAATCAGCGGGCATCCTGCCTGGCCCACCTCACAGGCCTGTGTACCCGCCCCTTCACAGTTCCCTCTCTCAGCACCTCGAAGGCTCCTGACCCTATTTCAAGAGGCCTTTCCGGTCTGCTCCAGTGTGCCGCCTCTGCTCCCTCCTCCCGCTGACCTTTCCCACCCCCAGGGCCCTGAGCTCACTGGGAAGTCTGCCTTTGCCCCACCGTGCTCGACTTCTCCAGCCACAGATGCTTGCTCCCGACCCCTTCCTCCATGGGAATGCTTTCTTCTGTCCTTCATGTACCATCGCAAAAGTGAGAACGAAAATGGGGTTTGATAATAAATTTGACAAGTGCAGTGGCCAAAAGAGACCTCACAGGGTGATCTGACCATAAATTCCCAACTGGTCAGTTCTTGGTGGGTAGTCACATCCCAGGCATATACCTTTTCTGGTCAAAGGCTTATCTTTGCCTTAAGCAAGCCCTGTCCGCTGTTTCTGTGCATCTAGGTTAACACACATTTGACATGCCTCTTTTTCCAATCCCTTGGAAGGATAAACCAACCTCAAGAGAGCATATAATTTTGTCAACTATCCTGTAATCTAATCCTTGCCTTGCTTTCCCCCACGTTCATGTAATCTGTCCTTAATTCCAAATGTATAAAAGAAACTGCAAAACTGTCATTCTCCGGAGCATTTGTGATCTTGCTTCCCAGCATGCCATCAGTTTTGGATCACATAAATTATTATAAAAATTCTCTAGATATTTGGATGTTCTCACAGTGACAAAAGCCCCTTCTCCAGGGAGGTCTTTCCTCAGGTCCCCCAAAAGGTCAAGTGTGTCCTTGCTCTGAACCTTTATCTTGTTAAAGGAAAAAAGCACAAGCCCCCAATGGTGTCACTTCTGCTAAAAGCCCATAATACTGTTGACAAAAGAATGTCCTGCCTAAGAAAAAGTTATGAGTTTACTTGAGCCAAACTAACAATTGCCAGGAAGCAAAAATCTCAACGGATCAAGAAAATGCTCCAGAGAATGGCAGTTTTACAGCTTATTTTATACACTAAAATCAAAGGAGTAGACATAAAGGGGCTATTTGAAATCCATTGGTGGTAGATTAGGTAGGCAGGAGGAAGCAAAGTGGGGAAATCTCTGAGACTGGATAAAAAGTAAAACCAGAGAGACACTACTTTTACAGCACATAGAGATGGTATATGGGCAACAAGATAACAATGAAGGGCCTGCTGGTTTGGCTCAATGGATAGAGCATCGGCCCATGGACTCAATTCTGGTCAATGGCACATACCCTGGCACCCTGGTCGGGGACTTGCGGAAGGCAACCAATTGATGTCTCTCACATAGATGTTTCTCTCTCTCTCTGCTTCTCCCCCTCCCTTCCACTTTCCCTAAAAATCAATAGAAAAATATCCTCAGGTGAGGATTAACAGAAAACAAACAAAAAACTATGAGGGTTCTATGGTCTCCTGCTCTTGTGGGAGACTGTCCCCTGATGGGTCTGGAAAAAAGTGGGTCTGAAATTCCAAAGGTCTGTTATCTTAGATGCAAAAAGACAATAGATGGGCTCACTTAAAGATTGACCTTTGTCAAGGAAGCTTTCAGCACAGAATGAGACCCACTATAACTTGCTTTTAGTTAGGAACTTTTAATTTCAGACCATCCTATGCGGTTACTTTAGGTCTCTGAGTTTGCAAGGCCCACCATGCAGGCCTCCCCCGAGCTTGTCAGATTTAGTATGTGGCCCTCTTCTCATCCACAATACCTAACCTAGATTTAATACCTGATCTAACTGCTGTTTCAACTGTTGACGTAAGAAACATTAAAACCTGTAGAGAATTTCTTGCCCTGGTGGGTTAGCTCAGTTGGTTAGAGCATCATCCGTACACCAAGGCTCTGAGTTTGATCCCTGATCATGACACATAAAAGAATCAAGCAATGAATGCATAAATAAGCAGAACAACAAATTGATGTTTCTTTCTCTTGTTCTCTCTCAAATCAATCAATAAAAAAACAAATCTGTAGATAATTTGTATAAGAGTTTATTTGAGCAGAACTGACAACATATGCTGGGGAACAAGATCTCAAATGCTCCTCAAAATAAGTTTCCAGTTTCTTTTATGCATTTGAGAGTAAGGAGGGAAAGTAAAGAATACATAAATGTGGGAGAAAGCAAGGCAGAGATCAGATTACAGGATAGTTAACAAGATTATGTGCTCTCTCTTTTAAAAAAAAGTTAAATCTTTTTTGTTGAAAGTAGGTCCCATCCCCCCCCCCCCATTGATCCCTTCTAGCCCGCCCCCACCCTCCACCCCAAGCCTTCACCACCTTATTGTCTGAGTCCATGGGTTATGTGCTCTCTTGAGGGCAGTCATGTATTAGAAGGGGTGATCTGAAATGAGGCATTTCAAAAATGTGTTAATCTAGATGCACAAAAACAATGGATAGGGCTGGCTTAAGGCAAAGATAACCCTTTTACTAAAATACTTATATGTCTGGGGCGTGACTACTTACCATGACCTGCTCAGTTAGGAATTTATGATCTGATCACCCTGTGAAGTTACTGTCCATAAAACCACTTTTCATCCACACAACTTCTCACAGAAACATAATCTTAATCAACCAGTATGGGATTTCCTGGGTTTCCAGGTCAAGAACCAATAACATAATCTGTCACATAGGTCCTCTCCATACCCCCCTAGAAAGAAGAGACAATCTATATAATAAAAACCCTTCCTTTCTCTTCCCCCAAAGAAAAGATGTCCTGGCCCAAAAATAATCCTTTCTTTTCTTTCACTAATAGCTCCCTTGCCCCACCCTTCTTCCTATAAAATCCTTCCATTTTGTACAACTTCTCGGAGAACGCTTCTAGTTGCTAGATGGGATGCTGGTTTGTGAATGGCTTAATAAAGATCTTCAAATTTACTCAGTTGAACTGTTTTTTTTTTTTAACAATTTGTAACCCTACCAGACTGAGGGGGGGGGGGGGGGCTCTTCAAGGGCTGACACTAAAGTATCTGCTTAAATAGTTCTCCAGAAAGTAACCTCACAGGGTGATCTGATTATAAATTCCTAACAAAGCAGGTCATGGTGGGTAGTCACAACCCAGGCATGTAACTTCTTTAGTAAAAGGCTTATCTTTGCGGTAAGCCAGCCCAGTCCATTGTTCTGTGCATATAGAGTAACACACCTTGGAAATGTTCCCTTTCAGACCCCTCCTTCTGATATGTGCAGTAATCGTACCCCTACCTTGCTCTCTCCCACCTTTATGTAATCGTCCTTACTTCCCCTCATTAATCTCAAATGCATAAAAGAAATTGTAAACTGTTATTCTCAGGAGCATTTGAGATCTTGCTTCCTGGCATATGTTGTCAGTTTGGTGCAAATAAACTCAATAAAAATTCTCTACATGTTTGGATGTTTCTTAAGTTGACAGGAAATTGGCAAACCGGTGACCCATGGCCCAAGTCTGATCCACGGGTGAGTGCGCGACGTCTTTATTTTTTAATTGACAAAATCTACATACATAAAATCAAGCATTGAAAAGTGTACAGTGCAATGACTTTTAGGACATTCACAATGCTGTGCAACCACCACCTCTGGATTTTCCTCATCCCACAAAGGAAACCCCATACCTTTCAAGCAGTCACTCATTTCTCTCTCTACACAGCCCCTGGCACTAACTGCTTTCTGTCTGTGTGGATTTCCCTGCTCCTTATATGTGGAATCACACGGGTGGCCTTTTGTGTCTGGTTTCTTTCACCTAGCAAAATTTTTTGGAGGCTCATTCGCTGGAGGGGCCGGCAGCGGATGACGCTGCTCTCCGCAATCGCTGCAAACTCGCTTTGTATCCATGCATGTATCAGCACTTCATTCCTTTTGAATAATATTCCATCGTACGGATATACCACAATGTGTTTATCCATTCATCAAGTGGACAACTTGAACTATGTCCACCTTTTGGCTATTATGAATAGTCCTGCCACACACATTGGTGTACAGGTACTTGTTTGAGTCCCTGTTTTCAATTTTTGGGAGTATATACCTAGGAGTGTAATTGCTGGGTCGGAAGGTGACTGTTTCACTTTTGAGGAAGACACAGGTGTTTAATATTTTTCAATCTGAATGCCTTTAGGTATCCATTTCTGCCTCTGTCTCCATTTCTTCTACTGTCTTACATCGAAGTGTTCGAGTCAAATTGTTTGGTTCCTGAAGGCATCTGGATTTGCTGGATTTCCACCTCTCGGGAGCACTATCTTGCTCAGCCTCCAAAGGGGATAATATTTACCTAAGAGAACATGGCGAGGACCAGGGAGGTGATGGACTGAACGCGCCTCTTCCGAAGCTGCTCTGAAAACGGAGAGAGACCGCGAAGACAGGAGGAGGAGGAGCGGGGCAGGCGGAGCGCGTTTTGGAGGCGTTGTCCGCGCTCGGGGAAGCGGACCAGCCGGTGTCCGAGCGGGCGGGCACAGAGCGGCGCCGCGCAGGGAGCAGCCGGCAGGGGGCCCGTGGGGCCGGGGCGGGGCTCAGGTTGGCCGGCAGTGGGCGGGGGTGGCCCCTCGTCCCCTCCCCTCGCCTCCCGAGGCCCCGGCCACGCTTTGGGCTGGCGGCGCGCGGGTGAGTCAGGCCGGGTTTTCCCTCCGCCTCTGGGGCATGCGAGCCAGCGCCACCGAGCGCGTCCCTCCCTCGTCAATCCGGCTCCGGCGCCCGCCCGCGTTTTCCCGACGCCTGGCACCCAGCCGCCCCGGCCGGGCTCGCAGTCTCCGCAGGACCGGCGCCCTGGAGGGAGGGTTCAAATCCGCGCGAGGGAAGTGCAGCGCGCGAGGGGTGCGGAGCGGTGCCAGCATGGTAAGTGGGGCGCGCCAGGGGCCGGGGCTGGACTCGGGGGGTGGGGCCGTTCGCGAGGTCTCCCTTTCCCGGCGACCTTGGCCAAGCCTCAGCCCCGCCGGCCGAGGTCTCCGTCTAAGTGGGTGGGGGTGCCCGGGTGCGGTGTGCGCCCAGGTGTCCCCTGCTCCGGGAACCGAGGCTCTGAGGCTCGGGATCGGGGACCCACCCACACGCTCCGCTGGCGGGGCCGGTAGCAGGTTACCCTGCTCCCCGCAATCCCCGCGAACGCGCTTTCCATGAATTGGCGTTCGGGACCCCTGTGCCGCGGCTCGGGTGGGGCAGATGCCCTTGGCAAGGGAGCCTGACCTCGGCCTCTGTCTCCCAGCCCCACCGCTCCGGGCGGGCCCCAGGAAGGCGCCAGGAAGAGACTGCCCCTCCCGTCCCCCAGGTAGTTAAATGTCGCCCCGCAGTTCTGGGGAGCCCTAGCCCGCCTCTGCCAGAGCTTTCCCGGGGCAAATTCCGAAAGGATGCCTACCTCGTTTGCCTCTCCTTCCCCAGGAGACCCCTCTCCCGCCCCCTCCGCAATACCCGCTTCGTCCTTCAACCCCTCTGCCCTGTACAGGCGGAAGCTGCCAGCCTTTCTCCTGGGCCCCCAACCAGGGATGCTCCCACGTCTTGGCGGCCAGAGCCACGACACAACCTTTGGCCAAAGTGAGGGCTGGTCTAGGGCCAGCCGAAATCGGGGTTCTGGCTGTGTTCAGAAATAGCACTGGGACCCCTGTCTTTCTCGGGGCACCACTCTCCTCCAAGAACAGATTGGGGTTCTCCTCCTTTGCATCAGGGGCTGAGCCTGGCTGTCCCTCTGCCTTGGCCACCATGCCTTCTCCCTGCTTGGCCTGGGGAGGAGGCAGAAGCAGAGAGATCACCATCCTGGACTAGGTGATGAGCCTCCTCCCAGGGCCCTCCTGGGCAGGGCTCTTGTGCTGGCTGGCTGTGTGTGGGTGTGTATGTGCCAGACTGTGAATGAATTCGACCAGCCTGCTCCCACTACCGCCCCTAGAGCCAGCAGCTTCCAGGGCTAGAAGTCCCCAAGCAGCAGTGCTGCCACTATTTCTTCCTGATCCAGGGGCAGGCCGGAGGGATTCCAGGCTAAGGGGACTGGAATCCAACCCAGCATGGTTGCACAGGCCCTTGGGAGAAGCAGCTGTGGGGGCTGGGCAGACATGCATACCCAGCAGTGAGTGCCCATGGGGGGCAGTGGGGACCCCTGGCTGGGATAGCCTGATGCAGTGCTGAGGACCTTGCCCAGGGAGTTGGGATGGCTGTCGCTGTGGGTTCTTAGGCAACTTGCTTCCTCTTTCTGGGCCTCAGTTTCCCTGTCTGTAAAATGGAGTGACAGTAACTGCTACTCTGCCTGTCCTCACGAGGCTTTCATGGAGATGAGATGATGGAAGGAAAGGGCTGAAGAAAACCGTAGAGTTCCGTGCAACTGTAAGACAAAGCACCGCTCCTGCCGGGGTTGGACTGTGCCTCTTCAAGTGTTGCAGGGTGTCCAGGGTATGCCCCCTTCCTGGCCCCCCCGCATCCACCGCCCCCTCTTTTGGAACAGGGACATTCCAGTCCCATTCCTCCGGGGCAGCTGCAGACACACCCCTCAGCAAAACTGATTCCCCAGCAGGTGGTGGGACACCCCCCTCCACACCCCCCCTGATGGGCTGTCAGGGCTCAGGAGGGGCTGATGCAGCAGAGTTAGGAGTGGAGCTTCCTGCCCACTTGGCTCTGGAATGTCCCACCCAGAGGAGATGCATGGTGGGGAGCCTGTCACTTCCTCCTGTGCAGCTGAGCATGACCTTAGGCACGTTATTTCAACTGCTGGGCCTCAGTTTTCTCTCCTGAAGGGGGGCTGACACTACTCCCCTCCTGTGCGTGTTGTGAGCCTATGGTAGGCCCTGTGTCAGGCTGACCCACCAAGGCACCCACTAAACGATGCCAGGATGCCTCCTTGATGTTCTGTCTCTGCTCCATCTCCAGGTGGTCCCCCAGGCCCATTCTCCTGGCTCCACCAAGGGTGGTCCAAAAGAGATATCCCTCTGTGTTCAGGACTTCCAGTCTGCTGGCTAATCTTGGGGCCAGGGGATGGGAGGAGTAAAGGCCCTGTTGGGGCCACCTGGGGCCTGTGCAGAAGGCCTGGCCCAAACCTAGCCTGTAGGGTTATGGGGAGCTTTCAGCTCTGGGCAGATCTCTGGGCCCCAGAGCAAGCAAGCCCAGGCATTTAGAGGCATCTGGCTTTAGGCTCTGATCCCTCCCCAGTTGCTGTCTCTCCCCCACTCCCCACCAAATCCTCTCCAGCCCACAGCTGTCCTGTTCTGACCAGGCCAGTCCCTGGGCTTCCAAGCAACAGGAAGGTGTGTGTGTTGGGGGTAGGCAGGGGAGGTGGAGGGACCGTTCTAGGAAAAGGTACTAGCTGGTAATGCAGCCAGAGAAGTTACTTAAGAGGGGTGGAGGGTGGGGGCCTTAAAGAAAGACAAAGGAAAGGGGCTGTCTATGCCTCTTCCTCCAGCTCCATAGCTGTTTCTAATTGCTCAAGTCACTTGTGGAGGGAAGCTGGCCTCATGCCTCCCTCACCACCTTCACCCCCCCCCCCCATCTAGCCTCTGGGCAGGGAACTAGATGGTCTCTCCTGCAGAGGAATTCCTGTATTATTATGTATATGTGTCCCAGAGAGAGTAGTTCAATGCCGTGTGGGTGACCTTGAGCGTGACTGTCTGCTGTTGGACTCTCCTCGCTGTGTCCTCTAATATAGGAGCCCCTGTGCTGCTGGTGGCACTGGCTGGACTGCAGTATAAGAGTGGCTGGCATATATCTGTTATGGCCATGTCTGCCTCTCTAGACCTGAGACTCTTTGTGGGGCTCAGGGGATGTCAGTTATTGCTCCTTGAGACAGGAAGTGAGGATCTGCCAAAGGGAAGGTGAGATGGTGTGTATTTGGGATGAAGTGAGCTTATTTGGCATCACTGTCACCATCGTCCATCGTCATCTCCCTCCCCCCGCCCTCCCCTTGTTGCAGTGGGTTTACAGTTCACAAGACCTTTTGCCTCTGTTGTGTCTGTGACTGTCACAGTAATCTCATAAGGAAGGCAGGGCAGGCAGGGTCTTTCTCCCCTTTAGAGATGGGGAGACTGAGGCATGGTGAAGAGAGGTGCACCGTGGAGAAACAGTGTGAGAGCAGGGCAGGAGACCAGCTTCTCTGCTGTCCCACCTCCCTGTCAGGAGTTCAGTGCCCTCTCAGACACAGCGGTACCTGTGGCCGGGTGGGTTTGTTGTGGTGAAGGGTGTCAGATTGGGAGATCGATGCTTCCATTCCACCTCTTTGGGCCATGGGTGACATCCTTGGCCATTTGGCAGCCATGGTGCTGGTTCACCTGTGCCCTCACCCTAGCCAGCTCTGTGCCCTTGGGCAAACCATTTCACCTTTCAGAGCCCTAGTGTCCTTACCTAAAAAATAGATAGGACCTAGGTCACAGGACTCAGTGAGACCCCTGTGTCGCCGTAGGTGCTTAGCACTTGTGATTCGTTACCTGGGTGAGTCCCCGGACCCTGTGTGGCCTATGACACCCCCGGAGGTGTCGAGGGAACTGGGGCCTGGGAGGGAAGGGTTGGGAAGGATACTTTTGCCCAGGGTGAGGTGGAGGGCCACACGGTGAGGGGGCAGGGCTGAACCCTCCTTCCCTTTTACTCCTAGAGAGCTTTGTCTCCCACAAACACAAAACCTGGAAATGGCGGAGGAAGATGGAACCTCCTAACCACCATTGTTTAGGATGGGAGTGGGTGTCCCGGCAGCATATTGGGGAGGTTCTGGGAGACTCACAGCTGCAGCGTGCCTGCTGGGGTCTAACTGGGAATGGGAGCAGCTGCGGGGGAGGCAGAAAAGGTGGCATTGGTTCATCCGGCATGCTGCGCACTGGGCCTAGCACAGGGGATCCAGCCGGGCACTTGGACAGGTCCCACCTCCACTGTGTGGTCCCAGCACAGGAGCCTAGTCACTGGGTCTCCCACCAGTAATGTTCATGTGTCTGACCAGCTCAGCTCTGCTCTGGTCAGCCTGCGTTGACCCTGGCTGCTGACTGGGCGCTTTGTTCTATTATCTTAGCCCATTCTCTAGGCATCCCTGAGTGATGAGTTGTCATCCCATTGTACGCATGAGGAAGCCAGGCCCCCCATGGTGACTGGCTCAATGCAGGGTGAAGATTTAGAGACACCCCTGGCCCCATCCTCACACCTGGTGGTGGGCTCTCTGGGGCATATGAAAGGGCTGGCAGGGGCTCCAGCTGCCCCTTCCCCTGCCTCTCACCATGGCCCAAGGTGAACACCTGTTCCGGAAACTGTGGCCATTGTTCCCTCCATCCTTCCTCCCCTCGGGCCCTTCCTGTTTGTATCCCTCCCACTGCCTGGTGCAGCCCCGCCCATGCCAGGTGCTTCCCTTGGGGAACTCACTCTCTGCAGAAAGAGGGCTGAACTGGGTTTCCCCTCTCCCAAGAAGAAGGAATGGAGTATCTGAGGTGGCTGTGCCCTCTGCCTACTTTCCAAATTGGGGGGGGGGGGGGGGGAGTCTAGCAGGAGAGTGAGCAAGGTCAGAGTCAGACAGGGCCTGAGTCCTCAGCTGGCCCAGTCCTGGGGAGGGTCCTATCCTGCCGTTTCCATGCCTCCCCTCATCCATACCTCCCCACCCCCAATCACACACCAGCTTCTAGCTGATGCTGGGGTACCGGGCAGGTGGCTTTAGGGCCTGTGCCCCTTCTTCTTGCCAGCCTAGGAATTCTGTGCTGCATTCTCTCCATATCCATATCTGCCTCTCCTGGGCCTGGGCCAGATGGGGAGCTGACACAGAACCAGCACCTGGTTTTAGGGCATCAAGGGCGGGTGGGCAGCAAGCACCCACCTGCCCCTGATGGAGCCTCTTGATCTCTAGAAGCAGCTGCCTGTGCCGTGTTGAAACTTCATGGACACAGCCCCAGGCCCTGCTGGCATTGCCATGGGCAGCGTGGGCAGCCTGTTGGAACGGCAGGACTTCTCCCCTGAAGAGCTACGGGCAGCACTTGAGGGGTCCCGAGGCTCCCGCCAGCCTGATGGGCTCCTCCGGAAGGGCTTGGGCCAGCGTGAGCTCCTCAGCTACTTGCACCTCCCTAAGAAAGACGGCAAGACCACGAAGCGGGCTGCTCGGAATGAGCCTGCCGACTATGCTACCCTCTACTACCAGGAACATCCCCGGGCCGGTGACTTCAGCAAGACCTCGCTGCCCGAGCGGGGACGTTTTGACAAGGTGCACCTCTGCCCAAACCCCTCCCTGGGGTGGGAGGGTGGGATGGGAGCTTGGGGCCTCCTGGGAGACCTCGGCGCTGGGGCAGGGCTTGGACCTGAAAGTCCTGCTATGGACTAGCCTGGTCATTGCTTTCCAGTGGCAGGCACCCCGTGTCTGAAAGGACCCCTAGGGCTGCGGGAGCATCGTGGGGCAGTGCTGTTAGCTCAGGGCCTTACCCTGCCCTCTCTTCCTGGCAGTGCCGTATTCGCCCATCGGTGTTCAAGCCTGTGGCAGGCACCGGGAAAGGCTTCCTGTCCATGCAGAGCCTGGCGGCCCACAAGGGCCAGAAGCTGTGGCGCAGCAACGGCAGTCTGCACACTCTGGCCTGCCACCCACCCCTGAGCCCAGGGCCCCGGGCCAGCCAGGCACAGGCCCGTGCCCAGCTGCTGCACGCCCTCAGCCTGGACGAGGGCGGCCCCGAACCCGAGCCCAGCCTGTCTGACTCCTCCAGTGGGGGCAGCTTTAGCCGCAGTCCTGGCATGGGCCCTGGCCCTTTCAGCTCCTCCCTGGGCCACATTAACCACCTTGGGGGCTCCCTGGATCGTGCCTCTCGGAGCCCAAAGGAGGCTGGGCCACTGGCCGGGTTGAACTGCCTGCCTGAGCCCCCACCGCCCTATGAGCTCTCTTGCCACACGGCCGAGGAGGTGGTGGCCATGCTCCCCGACACCTGTGAGGATCTCAAGAGAGGCCTCAGTGACCAGGATGGCGTCAATCACTTCACACAGGTGAGGGCAGCCTCTGCCTAGGCTCTTGTTCTATCCCTGGGCCGTGGAGTACTGGGCAGTGTCCTCAGCCAGTTCCCCCACATGACACTGGACATGAGAGGAAGAAGGAGATGCATCAGCGCCTCTCCCCCCAACCCGCGTGGTGGGATGTCGGGTTCTTGCTGGGGTTCCCTGTGCAAGAGGGAGGGAGAGACTCCCTGGGCGGGAGGGCGGGAATATGTCGGGGACACTTCACCTCTGGAGGGCATCCCAGGGTAGGGCACGTGTGGCCAGGGCCTTGGGCCCTGGTCCTGTGGTTTTCGGGTACAGGACGTTGGCTGCGGCTATTAGGGGCCTCTTTCCCTTGGCAGGTGCTGGAGGAACGCCAGCGGCTGTGGCTCTCTGAGCTGAAGCGCCTGTACCTGGAGCGGCTGCACGAGGTGGCCCAGAAGGCTGAGCGCAGCGAGCGGAACCTCCAGCTACAGCTGTTCATGGCCCAGCAGGAGCAGCGCCGCCTGCGCAAGGAGCTGCGGGCACAGCAGGGCCTGGCCGCTGAGCATCGGCCTCCAGAGGCTGACCCCAACACTCGGCCAGAGGAGGAAGCACGATGGGAGGTGAGAGACCGGGCTCTCAGGAACTCTCCTGTCCCCGTTTCTGCAGCCCCCTCCTCTGCCCACCCCAACCAGCCTTGCTGGGTGCTCACCCCTGCTGTGCCCCTTCCAGGTGTGCCAGAAGACAGCGGAGATCAGCCTCCTGAAGCAGCAGCTGCGGGAGGCCCAGGCCGAGCTGGCGCAGAAGCTGGCCGAGATCTTCAGCCTCAAGACACAACTTCGGGGCAGCCGGGCACAAGCCCAGGCCCAGGACGCAGAGCTGGCCCGGCTGCGCGAGGCTGTGCGGAGCCTGCAGGAGCAGGCCCCCCGGGAGGAAGCCCCAGGTAGTTGTGAGACTGACGACTGCAAGAGCCGGGGGCTGCTGGGGGAGGCAGGAGGCAGTGAGGCTGGGGATGGTGCTGAGCAGCTGCGGGCTGAGCTGCTGCAGGAGCGACTCCGGGGCCAAGAGCAGGCGCTACGCTTCGAGCAGGAGCGTCGGACCTGGCAGGAGGAGAAGGAGCGGGTGCTGCGCTACCAGCGAGAGATCCAGGGGGGCTACATGGACATGTACCGCCGCAACCAGGCACTGGAACAGGAATTGCAGGCGCTGCGGGAGCCCTCCACACCCTGGAGTCCTCGGCTTGAGTCCTCCAAGATCTGAGGCCAGTGGAGAGAGCTGACAGCAGAAGCACCGTCAGAAGAAGGCTTGGGCAAGCCCCCCCTGAGATGGCCGGCTCCTTCCTGACATTGAAAGGGGGCAGAATCTGCTGAAGCCAGCCAGGGTCGGGGAGGCTCACCGAGAGGAGGGATCCCAGAGGGGCTGTGGGCTGGGTAGGGTGCCAGCAGCAGAAGCCAGGTCCAGGCCCACCTGGCTGAAAAGTACCCCTGCAGGACCCAGCCTGCTCCTGGAGTACGTGTGGCCCTAGGAAAGGGAGACTGGGAGATGAGGCGCTCAAGTTGTAGATGGGCAGGCATGAGGGAGGAAGGCTGGGACAATAGCATTGGCCTCCCCCAGAATAAAACCACGTTTTCTATGAGGAGGCCCTTGGTGATACGCTGGGCCTGTCCCCAGCCTGGATCAAGGATGGTTGGGGTCGGGGGGCTGTGGACCTGGGCTATAGCTCCTCCCAGAGTCCTGGTCAGTGGGAGGTTGTGCCCAGTTCCTGTGTGCACAGCTGCTGGGCACGTGTGTTGGCAAGTGGAGGAGTCATCCTCCTTGCCCCAGCACCACATGGATCCTTAGCTGCCGTGTGGGCTGAAATTCCTTTCTTCAGCACCAGTGGGATTTTTCAGAAGGAACAATGCCAGGGAACCCAGGAAAACAAAGGGGCAAGTCACCCAAGGCGTTGCTAGAACATGAAACGTTCCCTTGGTGGAAAGTCTGAGCCCCAGTGCCCAGGCCCCTGCTGGGTTTAGGGCTAGCCTAAGACGGCCTCTTCTGGAGCTCCCCAAGGCTCCTGTAGGGACCTGTCCTGCCCGGAACCCACCTCTCACCTTCCTGTCTGGCTGTGGTTCACCACCCCTCTACACAGGGATGGGGCTTTGGGAAGGTGCAGGAGACAAGTAATGGAGCAGAGAAAGCTTGTGGGTCAGTGGGTAACGGGCCTTTGCCACTGCAAAGAGAATGGACATCTCCCCATAGGCATGGAGGACCCTGGAGTATTTCTAAGCAGGGGTGAGATGTGAGCTCATTTGTACTCTGAAAAGCAGCCCCTGCCTCTCAGACACCTGGCTTCCTCTCTGGGCCTTGGCTCCCTCCTGGCGGGTGGCCTGGTGCACAGACCCAGACTGGCTGTGCAGGTAGCCTCTCCCCACCCCTTGCCCTTGTAGTGAAGCTCGGCGCCCTTACAGGTGAATCACTGTGACTGCTGCCATGCATCGAGAGCTTCCCTTCTGCCAGGCACTGTTAGGCTGCCAGGGCATGGGGGCTCAGGTGTGAATCTTTCTGCCCCAGGGCAGGCAGCACACAGAGAGACTTCTCCCCTCCCTGTGTCTGTTCTGCTGGGGCAGGCACAACCTCAGAGGACTTCTCAGCAGAGATTCCCCAGTTGGCTCCCAGTGGCCGTGCCCTGCCCTCCTTGCCAAGCCTGGCAGCCACTCAGGCCCCTGCAGGTGGGGCCTGTGCATGGGGTGTGGATTGGGCTGTAGAGTGAGCCAGTGTGCCCTGCCTTTTCAGGGTGGAGAGGGGTGTGTGAACTGACTGCCAAGGGGATGGTGTGTCTGGCCCTGTGAGTGGCAGGTGTGTGTAGATGTGCTGTGGGTGGTAGGTGTGTCTGAGGGGGTGTGTTTGGGGCTCCTGGGCTGCTTCCTGCCGCTCCCTCTGCTCCATTGCTTGCCCCCTGGCTCCAGTCCCTTTAGCTAGTGGAACCTGTGACCAGGACAGACCCCTGGGGCCTAGCTGAGACCTATCTAGGCCCACCCCTCAGCCTGGGGAGGGAGAGGGAACACCTGGGTTAGGCATTTCAGTTCCCCATAGGCCTTAGTATCCATTTCAGACCCTCCCAAACCAAGGTTTCTGGGCCAGTGGCCCTCTAGAGCCCCCCCCCCCCCCACCCCCATTCAGTGCTGGCCTGAGTCTGGGCCACACCCTCCTCAAGGCCTCGAGCAAGTCGGGCTGGGTGCCCACATGCCCCACAATGGCCAGGGCCCACTTTTCCGTGTACCACCTCTGCAGAACAGCTCCTCACCCAGCAATTAGAGATCTGGGCCTGCCAGTACTGCCAGTGGGGAGTGGGTGGGCGGTACCAAAACTTGGCAGCTATGCCAGAAACCAAGACCAGGCCCAGATGCAGGGGGAGGGCTCAAGAGAGCCAAGCTGGGGTGTCTCAGAGGAAACTTGATCCCTATTAGCTCATCCCTGCCTGGCGAACCAGTTCCCAGTCCCCAAGCCAGCTTGGTGGCTCTAGGGCTCTGGGACCAGACAATTACAGGTGCCACTGTAGTGGCTACTGCTTCAGGGCAGCTCTTCCCTCCTGCCCCTGGCAGGCCGCTTGGGACCCCTCCGCCAGCAGACTAGGCCCAGGCGTCCAATTCTTCAGAGCTGTGGTGAGCCCCACCCTGGGCTCCCTACCCCTGGTCCCTCCTTTTCTCAGCTCAGTATCTGCTCCCTGGCCCCTCAGCCTGTCACTTAAAGCCTCTGGCAGTCTAGCCCCCTGAGTCACTGAGAGTGGTGCCCCTTCTGACCACAGCAGCCCTCTGGGCCTTCCTCCTATAGGCAAAGCCCCCTCACCGTGCTCGGATCTTGTCTCATTAAGGAAGCCTTTTTCTTTTTTAAAAATATATTTTTATTGATTTCAGAGAGGGAGAGGGAGAAATAGAAACATCAATGATGAGAGAGAATCATTGAGCAGCTGCATCCTGCACGCCCCCAACTGGGGATCATGCCCTTACCAGGAATTGAACCGTGACTTGGTTCAAAGGTGGACGCTCAACCACTGAGCCACCTCGGCTGGACAGGGAAGCCTTTTCTGAAATCAGAGGGCAATGCATCTCCCTGTGCCCACAGCCCCCATATGCCTCGCCACCAGCTCTTTCTATGCTGCTGGAATTGTCCCTTCACCTCTGGACTGTGGGCCTTGCCCAGCCAGAGCTATGTCTTGTTTTTGTTGTTTGTTTTGTAATATATTTTTTTATTGATTTCAGAGAGGAAGGGAGAGGGAGAGAGATAGAAACATCAATGATGAGAGTGAATCATTGATTGGCTGCCTCCTGCACATCTCACACTGGGGACTGAGCCTGCAACCCGGACATGTGCCCTGACCAGGAATCAAACCGTGACCTCCTGGTTCATAGGTCGATGCTCAACCACCGAACCACACCGGCTGGGCTCATGTCTTGTTTTTATCCCTAGAGCTGCTCTGGCTCCAACCCCAGAAAGCACAGGGGAGCTTTAGAGTCAAGAGGGACCAGGCCCTTCCTATGACTGACATGAGTTTGAACTGGGGATAGGTGGGAAAGGTTCCTGCTCCTAGAGTTCATTCCCCCATGGGTATCAGATGTGAACTAGGTTTGTCAAGCTCCAGGGTGCCAGAGCTAGGTGCCATTCACTGCACAGTGATGTATTGCTGCCTCCCTCAGGGCCTCCTGGCGTGGTTCCCAGGTGAGGAAGCTGAGGTGGCCATGGCGTCTGCCTTCTTGGCCCTTTCCCCGGTGGGTGGAGGAAGGAGACAACACACATGGCCATGTAGTGCAGTGCAAATACAGCGATCAAGTCGATAGTGAAGGAGGCAGAGGGAGCATGAGGAGATTTCTCTGAGACTGAGGGGCTGGGGCTGTAGGTATTAGTGATCCTTTCTCCAAAGACGATGCAGGCCCCACAGTGGCAATCCATCACCTTGTGGATTCAGAAAAGAAAAAGAATGTGTGGTTTCCTGCAACAAAAGTGAAATATGTCACGTGAGATGAGGTGTGAGTGCCATGGGAGTTCAGAGGAGAGCGGGCTCACTTATCACTCCAGGTGATGGAGTGGAGGTGACAAAGGTTGGCCAAACTTTGGTTAAGCTACTTTAATTTTTTTATTTTTTGAGGGAGAGGAAGTGAGAGAGAGAAACATCCACGCAATAGCACACATTGATCGAAAAAATATCCTCTGATGAGGATTAACCACTCCATCCCCCCTCCCCCCCCAGCTGGGAATCCATCCCAAAACTCGGGCTTGTGCCCTGACCGGCAACTGTTTGGTGCATGGATGAAACCCAACCAACAACCAGGGCTTGTTAGGCTCTTCTGAGCTCTTTTGGACTAGGTCTGACCTTGGAAGGTGACCTTTCTTGTACAGTCCAGTTCTAGCAAGAATCCTTAGTTTAGCCAGAATTGCCCATCCTCTATACTACACCACCCTACACATTTAATTTGGTTCCTCATCCTCCACTGGTCACTGGCCTGTCTTCCGTGAGAATCCTGTCGTCTATTTAGCCAGAATGCCCTGAGGTTTTCTCTTAGTAATTTTCTTTTCTTTTTAAAACATATATTTTTATTGATTTCAGAGAGGAAAGACGAGGGAGAGAGAGATGGAAACATCAATGATGAGAGAGTATCATTGGCTGCCTCCTGCATGTGGCCCCATTGGGGATCAAGCCTGAAACCCTGGCATGTGCCCTGACCCGGAATCAAACCTTGATTGATTGTTGAGAGTCTCATAGGTCGAGACTCTCAACCACTAAGCTACGCCAGCTGGGCTTTGTAATTTTCCACCCACTGGCCCCCAGTCTGGTCCTTGGCCATAAATTCTACTTTTCTTTGTTGTGTTTGGAGTTGAGCCCACTCTCTGTCACCTACTACAAATCTCCATTGCTGTAGCCCTTCTTGAATAAAGACTTCCTTACCATTCTAACAAGTGTCATGCGTAAATTTTTTTCTTTCTTTTTTTCCCTTTTTTTGGTTAATCCTCACCCGAGGATATTTTTTTCCATTGACATTTTTGAGATAGTGAAAGAGAAGGAGGGGGAGAGAAAGAGAAACATGGATGTGAAAGAGACATTGATTGGTTGCAACCAAAGTATGTGCCCTTGACCAGGAATCGAACCCGTGACCACTTGGTGCTCAGGCCAGTGCTCTAACCATTGAGAACACCGGCCAGTGCATTTCTTTTTATTTAACAGGGGTAAGCTTCTCTGAAGAGTGGAGTTGGGATTTCCTCAGGAGCAGCATGGGATAAGGGCATCTAGGACAGGCCTGGACTTGGACACAGGGAAGTGTGGGGCAGGCCTGGGGGAGGGCTCTGTCTGACATAGGAAGACTTCATTTCCTGTGACTGTGGGTGGGTCCCAACCGCAGCCAAAGGGAAGGGCCAGAACCACGACTAGTTTTATGTGTGTGTGACCTGTGTGGTCATGTAGGGTCCCACACACAGAAGGGCCGTACACTTTGGTGCAATGCTCTACTATTGCCATCTTGAATTTAATGATGTTTGAACAAGAGGCCTCATGTTTTCATTTTGCTCTGGGGCCTGCAAATGATGTAGCCACTCCTGGCCTGAACCAAAGCCTTGCAAGGAGGGGCAGGAACCGGGAGAAGAAGCGGGGACTTGTTGGGAGCCGCCTGGAGGGTGAAAGGAAGAGACGGCCTGAGCAGGCTACTTGAGCTCCATGGGATGAGACCTGACGCTCCCAGGTTCTTCAAAGGGCTAGCAGTGGGTGCATCATGGGCTGCTGCCACCACCCACCAGCTCACAGGGGAGGACTCGCTCTGAGGGAAGGAAGGCTGTATTTTCAGGAGAGCATTCCAGGGCTTGCCATCTAGGTCAAGAAACTTTTTTTTTAAGGATTTATCTAGTGTGTTCTTTGTGTGTCTGTTTCTCTTCTCCCATTTTAAGGTATAATTTACATACAGGAAAACTCATCCGCCAAAACCGGTTTGGCTCAGTGGATAGAGCGTCGGCCTGCTGACTGAAGGGTCCCAGGTTCGATTCCGGTCAAGGGCATGTACCTTGGTTGCGGGCACATCCCCAGTGGGAGATGTGCAGGAGGCGGCTGATCGATGTTTCTCTCTGTTTCTAACTCTCTATCTCTCTCCCTTCCACTTTGTAAAAAATCAATAAAATATATTTTAAAAAAAAGAAAAAAAAAGAAAACTCATCCTTTTTAGGGTTCAGTTTTTAGAGCTTTGGCAAATGCAGAGTTGTATAACTAACCCTACAATCAAGATATGAAATAGTTCCAGCATCCCCCTCCCCCCAAATTCCTCTGTGCCCCTCTGTAACATCATTATATAAAAGGGTACGGTCTTTTTTTTTTTAGTTTTATTCATTTCAAACGGGCCGGATCAGGCTCGCAGGCCGTAGTTTACCCATGGCTGCCTTAACCTCTACCCGCTCGCTCCCCCCCTCCCGCAACCAGTGACCTGCTTTCTTAATTACCATGTGTTTCTTTCCCCCCACTTTTTGTGAGCCTTATTTAATCCCACCACATATTAAGAACATATTACAAAGTAGCAAGTAAAACAATATGACATTGATGTAAAAATAAAACCGCTTCAATGGAAAGAATGAAGAGCCAGAAATAGATTCCATATTGCAGAAAATTCTAATAGGATGACGGGCTTCAACATGAGAAGGTAAGAAGGATTATTCAGTAAGAGGTGCTGTGGTAACTGGACAGAAATGTGGGAAAACGTCAGACGTTGCACCTCCACGTGCACACTGAAATGGACATGTAAATTGGGGAGGAGGCCTGGAGGGCTGTACCAAAGAGTTAAAATTTTAAAAACAAATCCTAGGAAACTAGCACAAGGTTAAACAGACTATTATTGAATTGGTGGAGAACAGCTGTTTTTCTGCTCTGAAGCAGCCCCTTCTCCCAACGAAAACGAACACAATCCCAACGGGTACACTTGACAAAATCAACTATGCAATAAACCTTGGTGCACGCAGTAAAGTGACGCAAGGAGAACCACATCCTGGGGAAGCAATGACAAAGGGGAAACTGCCTGAGGTGTCAGCCTGGCGTTCAACGTCCTCAAAGAAGCCGGGCTTTGCTCAGACCTAGCCTAGCTGGCAGGTCCAGTCTGGCTCCCGGGAGGAAGTGGGAAGGCCTGGGGCGCTCTGGGAAACCGGTGGGGTCCAGTTGGCTCCGTGGCGGAGGCGGCCTGGGCCTCAGCGGGTGGCCCCAGGCTAGGTTCACTCAACTCTCCGCCCCCAAGCTCCCGTGGGCCAGGACCACCCAGGCTTGGTGTGCACGGGCCGGCCGGGCTCTCCAGAGGTGGGGCTCTGGACTGCCCCTTCTCCGCGCGTTGCAGGAGGTTTTGGAGCCATTAGGATATTAGGTACCTCAGTATTCCTGAGCATTTAAGGTGTCCCAAGTACATGGTGTTGAGGATACAGCAGTACTGAGTACAAAGTCCTGGTCCAAACGGAGCTTTTATTCTTAAGGGGAGGTGTGTTAGGGGCCGGAAGGCAATAAACAAATAATAAACACACAAGATAATTTTAAGCCAAATGCTATTTAAAAAAAAAAAAAGTGGTTTGTGCAAGTGCTATACAGAAAACTAACAAGATTGTGCAAGGGTGCTTGGGGGTGAAGGCTGGGGAGGAGGCCTGGAGGGTTGAAGGGGGAGGTTGCCCTGGAATGAGACTGACACGGAGAGGGAGCAGAAAGTCAGGAAAACCAAAACCGAGACCAAGTCTTGTCTCTTGGGCGGGTTTTTTCCCTTTTTTCTTTAATTGATTTCAGAGAGAGGACAAAGAAACAATGATGAAAAAGAGGCATTGATTGGCTGCTTCCTCCACGCCCCCTCCTGGGGACGGAGCCCGCAACCCAGGGGTGTGCCCTGACCGGGAACCCAACCGTGACCTCCTGCCCAAGGTGTTGGTTCATAGGTCGCCGCTCCCCGGCGGAGCCACACCGGCCGGGCTGGGCTCGTTTCTGGTTCCCGTCTCCAAGGCTTGTGGACGGGAGGGGGGCTCCTCCGCCCTGCCCTTGAGAGCAGCCCCCTACTCTGGGCGGAGTGCGAATTCAGTCCCGGCCTGGGTTTGGGGTCACCCTTCCTCTTCCGGACATTGTGCAACCCGGGCTCCCCCCGTTCGCCCAGGAGGGGCGACCGATGGGCGGGGGGGCAGAGCAGGGACTGGGTACCCTCACCCCAGCAGTCTAATCCTCTTGAATGCCCAATGAGTAGGTTAAGTCCTGACTTAGGGACAGAAAAAAAGTGACTTTTTAAAAAAACATCATTTGATGTGTCAAAAAGAGCACCAAGGAGCCATCGCGGGAGAGCCTGTCGGACCCTGGCCGAGGGGTGGTCTCCTTTGAGTGAGGGCAGAAGGCCGGGGCGGAGTTGAACAGTTGTCCGTTTAGGGCTTCAGAGCGCGAAGCGGGGCGCTGGGACCGAGTTGTGGGGGGCGGGCGGGCGGGCCAGGCGCTTCTTCCCGGTAGGGAAGCCGCCCCGCCAGCCATGCACCCCCAAGCCTCCCGGGCCAGCGAGCGGGTGGGTCCGATCCCTTCCCGCCGACGCGGAGGGTCGAGGTCCAGCCGCAGCCGCGGGCGCTGGGGGCTCCGGCGTCGCCCGGGCTGCGGGGGGTGCGGCTTCCCGCCTCCACGCGTCTCTGTGGGCGACTCCACCCTGGGCGCGCGGGAGGGTGAGGCTCGGCGCCCAGGCGGAGAGGCGCGGCCCTGCGGGGCGGCCACCCCTCCGCGAAGCTGCGAGTGGGCGAGTCCTGATCCGCGGAGCAACCGCCGCGGCTTCCGGTCGGATGACAGCGGCGCCGGAAGCTGGGCCGGGGCTGCAGCAGCAGGTGAGAGCCGCGGTGTCCGGGCCTGGAGGTGCGGGCCGCGGGCAGCGCGGAGGGGCCTCCCCTGAGGCCCCCCGACTAAGTCCCTGCCCCAGTCCGCCCTTGGACTTGTTTGCTCCGTGTCGTGGGCCCCGGCCGAGAACTGGAGCCCCACAGGCTCCCAGGACACGCGAGGAACCGCTTCTGTCGGGGGAATGGCTCGAACTCAGACGTCCCGCCCTAGTGCAACCGGCTGGGGCCCGGCTGGGCTGAGGGGCCAGGCAGGGCATTAGGTCAGGGTCTTGTGGAGCATGAGTAAGAGTCGGACAGTCATTTGCATTAACGCAGGTGAAACTCCCAGCAGGGGCTGTATTCCAGGGAAAATAGTGGGCCTTTTCGCCCCCTCAGTTTTGGTTAATGACAAAAGAAAGATGGAAACTTCAACCAGCCCTAGCGGGTTTGGCTCAGGGATGGAGCGTCCGGCTGCCGACTGAAGGGTTCCAGGTTCCTTTCCCAGTCAGGGCACATGCCCGGGTTGCGGGCTCGATCCCCAGTAGGGGGCGTGCAGGAGGCAGCCGACCAATGGTTCTCTCTCATCACTGGTGTTTCTATCTCTCCCTTCCTCTCTGAAATAAAATAAAAAATGTATATTAAAAAAAGAAAAAAGAAACTTCAACTAGAGATCTGTAAGGAAGAAAAGGAACAGGGTGAGATGATAGAGTGAATGGGTGGGGGTGGGGCAGAGGGGCACTGGGTCTGGGAGACCATCTCTGAAGGAATGAAGTTTGAGACTTCAAGGAGCCAAACAGGGAACAGATTTGGGAGAAGAGTGTTCCAGGCAGAGGGAACAGCCCGTGCAAAGACCCTGAGGCAGAAATAAAGTGAGTGTAGTCAAGGAAGGGAAAGATGGCTTGTGTGGCCCGGCTGGTGTGGCATCCACCTTTGAACCATGGGGGTCACCTTTTCCCTTCGGGTCAGGGCACATGCTCGGATTTCAGGCTTGATCCCCAGTAAGGGGCACAGGAGGCAGCTGGTTGATGTTTCTCTCTCATAGATTTCATAGATGTTTCTCTCTCTCTTTCTCTCTCTCAATCAGTAAAAACATTAAAAACAGGAGAGAGAGAGAGAGAGATGAGCAAGGATTGTAGAGTGAAAACAGAATTTTCTCACCATGATTCAAAAACCCCTGCCCTCACACCTGCCTGCACACTCCACTGGGCCCCCTGGCTTGGGGATGGAGCTGTGGACAGATATGTTACGCTGGGCAGTTCTGAGCATTGCTGTATGATATGGGGGTGGTAAGGAGCACCCGGGAGCCCTCCTCACTGCGTCCCCCAGGTGGGGCTTGACCCTGGACCCTCCTCCTGCCCCCAGGCAGAGGCCACCATGGAGCAGTGTGAGAGCGTGGAGAGAGAGGTGGACAAGGTCCTGCAGAAGTTCCTGACCTACGGGCAGCACTGCGAGCAGAGCCTGGAGGAGCTGCTGCATTACGTAGGACAGCTTCGGGCTGAGCTGGCCAGTGCAGGTGGGTGTCCATCCCCCCCTCAACCCCAGAGCCCCCTTCCTGCCTCCCTGTGGGCCTAGGATACCCCAAAGCTACTTAATAACAGGGTGACTTTTCTGCTCTATCATTCCTTATATATTTATTCCTTGGCATTCAACTATAAGAAAGAAACTTTCCCTTATATAGTTATATAGTTATATATAGTTATTTATAATTAGAATTCTTATTCAATGGGTTATACTACATTATTGTTATACATTTTGATGCTCAAATTGTGTTAGATTTGCCAAGAGGTATTCCCTAGTTCCTATGTCCTTTTTTTTAAAAAAATTGAGCTGATTCACATAAAAAAAAAAACCCTTTAAAGGGTACAGTTTGATGATTTTATTGTATTTACAGAGTTGTACAAACATTATTACCATGTAATTTCAGAACATTTTTATCACCCCCAAAAGAGAATAACTCCTCCATTCCTCCCTCTCCCCTAGCCTCTGGCAACCACTAATCTGCTTTCTATGGACTTACCTATTCTGGACACATCATATAAATGGAATTGTACAGCCCTGACCGGTTTTTCTCATTGGTTAGAACAGCTGCCTGTGACTGGAGGGTGGCAGGTTCAATTCCCAGTCAAGGACACATACCTCAGTTGCAGGTTGCAGGTTCACCAGCCCCCATGGAGGCGCATCAAGTGGGAGGCAACCAGTGGATGTGTTTCTCTCACATAGATGTTTCTTTCTCTCTCCTCCCCTCCTCCCTCCCACTCTCTTTAGAAATCAATGGGAAAAATATCCTCATCTGAGGATTAAAATAAAAAAATAAATGGAATCAGACAATATGTGACATTTTGTATTCTTTCACTTAGCATAATGTTTTCAAGGTTCATCCCTGTTGTAGAGTGAATAGCTACTTTTTTTCTGTGCTGTGTCATATGATAACTCTGTTAAACTTTGGCCCCTTGAGTGTGGCTCTTTCTAAGCCTTAGGAGTACCCTAATTAAGTTAATAACAATGTACCTACCTATATAGTTTAAGTTTAAAAAATTTGGCTCTCAAAAGAAATTTCAATCGTTGTACTGTTGCTATTTGGCTCTGTTGACTAATGAGTTTGCCGACCACTGGCCTAGCTGATGTGGCTCAGTGGGTGAGTGTTGACCATGAACCAGGAGGTCACTGATTTCCTGTCAGGGCACATGTCTGGGTTGTTCTCACCTTCTTGATAGTGTTGTGTGAAGCACAAAAGTTTTTTTGTTTTATGAACAAATGGTACTCTTTATTATTATTTTTGTTTGTTGTTTCTTTGTCGTTTTTTAATCTTTGTTGTTGAAAGTATTACGTATGTCCCCCTTTTCCCCCTATTGACCCCTTCCAGCCCACCCTGCCCCTGGGCCCAGGCCTTCACCACCCTATTGTCAGTGTCCATGCGTTATGCATATATGCATACAAGTTCTTTGGTTGATCTCTTCCCACCCACCTACCTCCCCTGCCTTTCCTTTGAGGTTCAACAGTCAAAGCACAAAAGTTTTTAATATTGATAAAGTTCACTTTATTTTTTCTTTGGTTGCTTATGCTTTTATTGTCATATCTAAGAAACCAATCCATGATCATGAAGATTTACACCTCTGTTTTGTCTAAGAGTTTTATAGTTTGGGCTTTTATACTTGCTCTTTGATCCATTTTGAGTTAATTTTTGTGTATGGTGTAAGGTTCAGCTTAATTCGTTTATGTGTGAATATTCAATTATCTCAGCACTCTTCTTTCACCTCTGTGTCCTTTTTTATCTTTTAAATTTATTACTTGTTATTTTTTTCAGCACGCCCTTATTTTCTGGCACAATAAGATATTACCTGGAATCAGTAATTTTTGCAAATAGCCATGGTTCTTTTGGTGGGAAATGGTATTTGGAAACGATGATCTAGGTTGTTACTGAGGTGTCATGGTTTTTGGTTTTTTTTTAGCAAATGGATCTTTTTCCTTCCTTCCTATCCATCCGTCTTAGTATATTGTAGGCAATGCATTTACAATGATGCCTTCAATTATAATTTAGTATCACAGGGTTCTTCCCAGACTTCCCCCATCCATAGCTGCATCTCTCTTCTCCAACAGTGAGAAGGCTGACTGCTGATACATTTCTCATCTGCTCAATTTCTATAATATAGAGAAAGTATTTTCAGAATTGCTATACTTAGTACCACTGAGAAAAACAAATCTACAAAGTAGAGTCTGTTTCCTTTTTATTTCTTAAAGAATGCGTGCAGGTGGTGTGGACTAGAAGGGGTCAATGGGGGGGGGGGAGGACATATGTAATACTTTCAACAATAAAGATTTTTTTAAATGAATGTATGCACATGGAAAAGACTTCGAGGTCAAAAAGGCTGAGAGTGAAAAGTGTCTCCCTTTCACCCCTGATTCCCGATTTCTGTGTGCCTCTCTCCAATAGTCATCCCATTCTGTTTCTCAGGTGCCCTTCTATGCAGCATCTGTGTGCACACGTAGATGTCATGTGGAAGTGTTTACTCCCCCTCCTTTTTTTCACACACAGGGAACATAAAGCACATAGTTTCCTGCACCTTGCTCTTTCCCCTACACAGTCTGTCTTGGGGAGTATTCTGTATCAGTACATAGGGATTCTGCCCCATTCTCTTACCATTATGTGGTTGTACCATGCTTTTTTTTTTTAATTGATTTAAGAAAAAGGAAGAGAAAGAGAGATTGATTGGGTACCTCCTACACACACCCTGACCGGGGATCGAACCTGCAACCTGGGTATGTGCCCTGACCGGGGACCGAACCTACAACCTTTTGCTACACAGAATGACACTCCAACTGAGTCACACCAGCCAGGGCGGTTGTGCCATGCTTTTGATGGAATCTGTTAACTGTGTAGAAGAAACACTTTTCTTTTGCTGGTCCAAAACTCATTACACTGTCTGTGCTCTTGGTGAACAGGTGGCTATGGCTGCAGTGTGTTCACAGGGAGAGGGTTTCTTCTCAGATGGGGATTTGTCAGGACTAATGGTTGTCTGTGGGGTCCTTGGCAGTGGAAATTGGGGGATTCCAGGTTAAAAAGGCTTTGGTTTCTTAAGAGTGTTGCTTTGTTCTAAAGGACATGAGGCTAGAGAATGTGTAGTGTGGCCCTGTGACCTGCGGGGAGCAAGATGCGAGAAAAGAGTGGCAAGCTGGGCTTTCGGAGAGCAGTGCTGATGTTGGCAGTGGAGTCTTCCTGGGGTAGATGGGTGGCCCAGCCACCACCTCCTTTTTGTATTTTTCAGGACTCATTCACTTATAAGGACAGAAACCCAGCTCAGACCAGTGTAAACAAACATACACACAAACCAAGGGGAGCTGGATTTATGGGCTCAGGTAACTGAAGGGTCCAGGCCCGGCTGCATTCAGGTACCCATGTGATCCCTCAGTCCACACTGGCTTCATTCTCAGAGCCTGCTCCCCCGAGATGCCCACGTGCTCCAACCGCTCCTGTTCACATTTTGTTTGTTCAGCAGCCTGGCAGAATGCATCTCTCTTCCAGGGCTTCCGCTCTTGGAGCTGCGAGTCTCCCTGGCCCTCTCTGTCACATCCCCTCCCTGAACCGAGGTGATGCATCTAGAGAAGTGGTGTAGATGCTGGGCCCAAAGACGGGTCCAATGCCCAGTTTGCTCTCTTCTCCAAGTCTCACCTGCTCTTAATGGTTGGTCTGGCTCTACCCCGGCCATGAGGTAGAAACCACTTCGAGCTGGAGTCCTGAGCCAGGAATCCCTGAGCTTCCCTGGCCGCCCCTGGCCCACCTGGTGTCCTCTAGTTGATAAAAGGCATTAATATGAGGACAATGTTTTAAGGTTCAAAGCCTTCTCACACAGGCATCTCACTCAAGATAATCAAGAGCCATCAGTGTGGTGGGGAGGAGCACAGACTTTAAATCTATCACTGCTGTGTCACCTGGCAAGGTTCTGCCTCAGCTATAGGACAGGACGTTAATAGTGCCCACTGCACAGCACGAGGGTGAGGATTAAATGAGCCGAAATAGAGTACTTACCCATAGTAAGTGCCAAATCATCTTCAGTTCACAGCAACCTACAAGCTGGTGCTATCTCCCCCATTTTATAGATGAGGCAATGAAGACAGAAATGAAGTCATGCAGTTTAAAATTGACAGGACCTGAAATAGAAGCTGAGTCTTTTTTAAAATATATTTTTATTGATTTCAGAGAGGAAGGGAAAGAGACGTTGGAGAGAGCCAAGGATGAGAATCATTGATTGGCTGCTTCCTGCACGCCCCCTACTGGGGATGGAGCCTACAACCCAGGCATGTGCCCTTGACCAGAATAAAACCCAGGACCCTTCAGTACGCAGACTGAGGCTCTTATCCACTGAGCCAAACCAGCTAGAGTCAGAAGCTGAGTCACTCTGGAGTTCAGGGCTGCCTCCTGGGCCTCTGTGAGTAGATGAAACAGGGACAAGTTCTGTCTCTGTGTCCTGACTCACTGCTAAAGTTTCTTTGCAGCCCTCCAGGGGACCCCTCTCTCAGCCACCCTCTCCTTGGTGATGTCCCAGTGTTGCCGGAAGATCAAAGACACCGTGCAGAAACTGGCTTCAGACCACAAGGACATTCACAGCAGTGTCTCCCGAGTGGGCAAAGCCATTGACAGGGTGAGCGTGTGGGCACCTGGAGTGGAGACAGGGACACCTGGATTTGGTACGTCCTAGGGCTTATCAGGAAAGCGAGTGTGGGGAATGCGAGTGCTGAGTCACAGGGCCCTGTCTCTCGTCCTTGTCAGAACTTTGACTCTGAGGTTTGCGGTGTAGTCTCCGATGCGGTGTGGGACTCCCGGGAGAAGCAGCAGCAGATCCTGCAGATGGCCATCGTGGAGCACCTGTACCAGCAGGGCATGCTCAGCGTGGCCGAGGAGCTGTGCCAGGTAATGGCTCGGTGCTGGGACCTGCCTGTTCTGTTTTTTACTCAATAGTTTTGTGGGTTTTTTTTATAATACATTCCTGTTATTATTGAATAAATTTATGTTAGAAAGGAAATCAGGTCTCCTGCCATAAATAGAAGGGAACTCGATGAGCCCTGGCCAGGGAGCTCAGTTGGTTAGAGAGCGTTTTCCTGATACACCAAGGTTGTGGGTTTGATCCCTGGTCGGGGTACATATAAAAATCAACCAGTAAATGCATAAATAAGTGGAACAACAAATCCATGTCTCTCTCCCCCGTCTCTCTAAAATCAATCAATAAATAAAAAAATTAAAAATAGATACAGTGAAAAGTGAAGTAATTAATTTCTAAGTAGGGTTGGTTGCCAGGCAGTGTTCTGAGTCAAGGGGGACTAGTAAAATGATTAGTTTCTTAAAAAGGGAGATTAGTAAAATGACAGAGTAGCACTGTTAGGTGTTAAAGCACACTGGCAGTAAAAGTAAAGTATCCTTTCTCTTAAAGTAATTAAGAGGATTGAAAAGGAATAATTCCTCACCATGCTACTCACACAGGGACTGGGAGGGACTGTCTCCATTACCTGGGTGAGGTATAGTCTGCCCTGTGGGAGGCCAGTGTGTGGCACTCAACTTCCCAAAACTGAATTGGAAATAAGAGGGGCCAGGTGGGTGGCAGGAGACCACAGCTCCTCATGCAAGGTCTCCAGCCTGTCTTAGACAGATGAGGTTTTATTAGAACAGAGAATTTTGGAAACAGTGATGGGATCCAGTGATGGGATCATGCTCTCCCCACAGGAATCTACACTGAATGTGGACTTGGATTTCAAGCAGCCTTTCCTGGAGTTGAATCGAATACTGGAAGCTCTGCACAAACATGACCTGGGACCAGCATTGGAGTAAGTGGGCCTTGGAGTAAGCAGGGAGCAGGGCTTGTCTGTGGTCTTCACCTCACCCAGTGTACTTGACATACCTCCAGCTCTGTCTTGTGGCCTCACCTAGGCTTTTGGATCCCACCCCTCTGTCCCAGCTCCCTCGGGGCTCTTCTTTCACCCCACCAGTTCCATACTCAACTGGCCCCTTTCTTTCCAGATGGGCCATCTCCCACAGGCAGCGTCTGCTTGAGCTTAACAGCTCCCTGGAGTTCAAGCTGCACCGCCTGTACTTTATTCACCTCCTGGCTGGTGGCCCTGACAAGCAGCTGGAGGCCCTCAGCTATGCCAGGCACTTCCAGCCCTTTGCTCGGCTGCACCAGCGGGGTAAGTGCCCAGGGTAGTAGATGCTGCTGGGCTCTGGCAGATGTCAGCATTTACCCAGGGTGCTGCTCCTAGCCTGAGAACTCGGAGCCCTCCTTCATTGTCTCCAAGGTGAACTCCAAACTCAAGGCTCTTCCTCCACTGTCTCTGTCACACTTTTTAGCTTCATCTCAGAACCAGCTCCGGTCCCCATCACCAGCTTTGTGCCATACCCACACACACATCATCCTGGGTTTATGTGTGCCATACCACACCTGCCCTCATGCTGCTCTGCCTCAGCACCTCCTCTGCAGGTCCCTGCCTGAGCCCTTTTCTTCACATGCGGATTTCTAAACCTCAGTGATTGGTCTTACCTTCCAGATGTTCCCCATCAGTAACCACTGTACTGCTAGTAACTTTTCTTTAGCTCCCTTCATATTTATTACTTCACATTTTACTAAAAGGTAAACATGAGAACCAATCAATGTTATTAAATTTTAGCTAGATGCCTCTTGAAAGTTTTTTTATTTTTTTTTTATTTTTTTTTTTAATTAAATCTTTATTGTTCAGATTATTACATTTGTTCCTTTCCCCCCCCCCCCCCCCATAACTCCCCTCCTCCCAGTTCCCGCCCCACCCTCCGCCCTCACTCCCCACCCACTGTCCTCATCCATAGGTGCACGATTTTTGTCCAGTCTCTTCCCACATCTCCCACACCCCTTTCCCCCCCAAGAATAGTCAGTCCATTCCCTTTCT
Organism: Myotis daubentonii; assembly: GCF_963259705.1. NCBI lineage: Eukaryota > Metazoa > Chordata > Mammalia > Chiroptera > Vespertilionidae > Myotis > Myotis daubentonii. The sequence continues at coordinate 73,139,854 of NC_081844.1, read as the reverse complement.
ATGTCCCTGATTCTATTATAATCAACAGTTCATTCTGTTCATCAGATTATTTATTCACTTGATTCTTAGATTCACTTGTTGATAGATGCATATTTGTTGTTCATAATTTGTATCTTTACCTTTTTCTTCCTCTTCCTCTTCTTAAAGGATACCTTTCAGCATTTCATATAATCCTGGTTTGGTGGTGATGAACTCCTTTAGCTTTTCCTTATCTGTGAAGCTCTTTATCTGACCTTCAATTCTGAATGATAGCTTTGCTGGATAAAGTAATCTTGGTTGTAGGTTCTTGGCATTCATCACTTTGAATATTTCTTGCCACTCCCTTCTGGCCTGCAAAGTTTCTGTTGAGAAATCAGCTGACAGTCGTATGGGTATTCCCTTGTAGGTAACTGAGTTTCTTTCTCTTGCTGTTTTTAAGATTCTCTCTTTATCTTTTGCTCTTGGCATTTTAATGATGATGTGTCTTGGTGTGGTCCTCTTTGGATTCCTTTTGTTTGGGGTTCTCCGCGCTTCTTGGACCTGTAAGTCCATTTCTTTCACCAGGTGGGGGAAGTTTTCTGTCATTATTTCTTCAAATAGGTTTTCAATATCTTGCTCTCTCTCATCTTCTGGCACCCCTATAATTCTGATGTTGGTATGCTTGAAGCTGTCCCAGAGGCTCCTTACACTATCCTCGCATTTTTGGATTCTTTTTTCATTTTGCTTTTCCGGTTGGATGTTTTTTGCTTCCTCGCATTTCAAATCATTGACTTGATTCTTGCGCTCCTCTGGTCTGCTGTCGGGCGTCTGTATAATATTCGTTATTTCAGTCCGTGTGTGCTTAATTTCTAGTTGGTTCCCCAATATAAGATCGAGGGTCTTATTAGTTTTCGTGTAGATCTCATTAAGTTTATCGGCAGCTTCTAAACAGTTCTTGAGAGACCTTAAAAGTGTGGTTCTGAACTCTATTTCTTCCATTGACAATTTTGTCCTGTTTCTTTGTCTGCGCATTTTGTTATGCTTCCTTGGTGCACCCCCTAGTGGTCTTTGTTCGCAGTCTTATAGATAAATCTTGATTGTTGTAGCTAATTCCAGGGAGGGTTTGACCTCCAGGCCAAGTGGCTATGAGAATCAGCTGTGTCAGCAGTGAGAGAACTTCTGTCCTCTAGGGAGGTGCTAATCTAGCCTTTGCCTGAGGCTATCCGGCAAATGCCTCTGTGCAGGGCTTGGGCGGGGCGGGTCGCACAGGATCAACAGGGTGGGCCGGAGAGAGCAGTTATGGCGGCTCTCAGTCCTGTCCCAAGGGGCTCTGCCTCTCTGAGTCCCAGCACCCGCTGCAAAGCTCCGAGAGAAAGCTGCCCTCGCTCTGACCGAAGCCAGACAGTCCCGCTTCTCCCGTTTGAGTCTGGGTCCCTAAAGACTCGCCCGGATCTGGTGCTCAGAGTCTGCGACTCCCTCCCGATTGAAAACAACAAGCGCGCCCTCCGCCGCCAGCCCGCTCCGCGCACTCCGCACCTCAGAATTTGACTTCAGCACTGCGCCTCCTCTGAGTGTCCGTATGCGTTTCTCTTTCCTCCTAGTTGTAGGACTTCCACTCAGCCAGCGTTCCTGTGGTTCTGGGTGATGTCCCTTCCGTTTTTTGGTTTCACTTTTGAAGTAGTTGTTCAAAGCAGCAAACTCCGGCGTTAACCTATGCCGCCATCTTGGTTCTCTGTCTTGAAAGTTTTTTTAGAAAGAGATATTAGCTAGTGTTCTAAAATAGACGTGAGTGCCACCCCAAGATTTGAGATTCATTCCCTGATGCAGTTGAAGGATGAGAAGAGAACCAGGGTGATGCCTGTCCTGGTCCCACATAGACAGCTCCATTGGGTTTTAGGGAAAATCAGTTGTGCCTGAAGACATTTCAGTCCCTGCCTGGCCAGGCCAGGCACCCCAGAGCCTTGGTGTTCAGCCTGCTCCCTATCCTGCTTCCACAGCCGTACTGTCCCTGGGGCTGGGTACCCAGCCCTGAGGAGCGACTGCCTCCTGTGCCCTGGTCCTGCATGTGCTGAGCTGCGCCTGGTTGCCTTGCAGAGATCCAGGTGATGATGGGGAGCCTGGTATACCTGCGGCTGGGCTTGGAGAAGTCGCCCTACTGCCACCTCCTGGACACCAGCCACTGGGCTGAGATCTGTGAGACCTTTACCAGAGATGCTTGTTCCCTGCTGGGGCTTTCTGTGGAGTCGCCCCTCAGTGTCAGGTACAGCCAGCCCTGTGGGCAGGGCAGAGTGAGTGGTTGGATTTTAAGGGGAACAATTTACCCAAGCTGGGCCATGTGCCAGGGACAGACCCAAACTGGCTCTCTAAATCCATCTTCCAGATAGGAACTACTTATGTCCACAGTTGGAGAATCTGAGATTAGGAAGAGTTATGGTCCAAGGTCACCATGAAGTTAGTAGCAGGGTCAAGGTTCCTATTTTGTAAGGTCTCTTGAATGAGGTCCCCATTTCGCCTGCACCTCACTGCTGGATTATCACAAGACCCTCTGCACAAGCCTTCTCTCAGCCTCATCTGTCAAACACCACTTCCTCACTGGTAGATCTGAGTAACGGAGTTACAGGTTCTAAGAGTTTTCACTCGAAGGCTCCTGTACAGTAATGCTCTTTTCGTGACTCCTCAGTGGCCTAGGATTAGAGGTACCCACTTCACAGAAGAGAAAAATGAGGCTCAAGACATGAATTAACTTAAAGGGCATATGGACCTGACCCCAGAGCCACTCACTACACCATAGTGGATAGTGTTACAGTGCATTTACTTTGACTGTGGAATCTCATGCTCCACTGTGTGGTAGACTCTGATTATAGGACAGTATTTCCCAGCAGGAACACCATCTGCCGCTCACACAGCACAACAGCCCTCCGCATCGTAGCCATTTAGCACCCAAGGCTCCAGCCAGTTCGCTCCCACCCCACCCAGATCATGGTGAGGTCTAAATTTGTCCCGTTTCCAAGTGCCCCAGTTGATAACCAGTTATAGGGGTGCATTATGACAGCAGAGTGGGGCCCTTTCGAACAGATCACTGTCCCCATCACACCAAGGACTTTTCAGTGGTTTGAATGAGCAGATACCTGCCCCCTGGATCTTCCTTTTGTCTCTCTTGTATGTTCTCAAGTTTGAGGGTGCATTAGAATGACACGCAATTACATATGTGGCACTTTATAAGCAACCTGATTCTCAAGGACTGATTTGACCATGTGCCAACTTAGAACCCTGACCTGAGTCCCGTGCTGATGGCAAGTGTGCAGGTCCTTTGTCTGTCTGCTGGGTCTTGGTCTGGCCACTCTAGCCCCTGCTTTGTTCTGCAGCTTTGCCTCTGGCTGTGTGGCACTGCCCGTGCTGATGAATATCAAAGCTGTGATTGAGCAGAGGCAGTGCACAGGGGTCTGGAGTCACAAGGACGAGTTACCGGTGAGCCCTGGCTGAGGGAGGTGTGGGCAGAAGGCACTGGGGACAGCCACGGCAGGAAGTGAGACTCATCCCTTGGCTGGCCTCCCCAGATTGAGATTGAACTAGGCATGAAGTGCTGGTACCACTCAGTGTTCGCCTGCCCCATCCTTCGCCAGCAGACGTCAGATTCCAACCCTCCCATCAAGCTCATTTGTGGCCACGTTATCTCCCGAGATGCACTCAACAAGCTCATTAACGGAGGAAAGTAAGTTCCCTGTGCTCTGCTCCTGCTTGGCTTGGCTCTCCTGCTAGCCAGCCTCTCAGACATTCTTGGTTCTCCCCCCTTTGCAGGTTGAAGTGTCCCTACTGTCCCATGGAGCAGAACCCAGCAGATGGGAAACGCATCATATTCTGACTCCTGCCTGGAAGGAACTTTATTTAAAGATGTTTTTCACCCATGAGACTTGCTGTCTCACTGGAGTGGTTGGCTTCAGTGGATTGTGGTTCATTTCAGAATTGCCTGAGTGCCACAATAGGGGCCAAGGAGATGAACCAACCTGCACTGGGCAGCTGGCTCCTTGACTGCAAGGGCAGGGACATGCTGGCCTCTGTATTCTTGCCGTCTCCGTTTATATTTGCCACAGACTTAGTAGCAATGGACAGGGGGACTTGGGTGGCGGCAGCAACTGTCTTTCATCCCTGCCCTCAGCCAGGTCTAATTGCCATACCAACGCCCTATCCACTTCTCCCGCTGTACAGCCTTACAACTGCCTGTATCCATCATCCACCAGTAAATACTCTGGGGTAGAACCGAATGCCATTTTTTTTATAACTTTGAGCAAATATATTCACAGGCCTTCTCCTTCCTTTGCTGCAATTATATGTCCACTGCACACAGGTACTGACATGGCCTGGCTGCTGCTGCTGCTGGTGGGACCATGCCAGCCACAGTGCCCAGTCAGGAAGAACCCATTCTACATCTCTGATTAGGCAAAAAAGCTGGGAGATTTCAGTCCCTGGGGAAGGTGTTTTTACATACATAAAATCTCATTACCTCCGGGTTCGAAATCAGGGCACGGGGATTTGGGAAGATTAAATGACTTGTACAACAGGGCTCACAGCTTGTTAAGGAGAGCTTGGAGTTTAAACCAGATGAAGCTCAAGCTCTTTCCAGTTTATTCCAAGGCACCTGAAGCCTGGTTGCTATGTATACTGAGTCCTGTGCTGGGCCTTGAGAGCAGGAAGATACCTTAAGTCTAAAATGTTTGAAGGGACTGAGTTACCAGGGCCATTATGCTAAGCAAGAAAGATGGCCTGGGGTTTCGTATTTAGCTGCATAATCCTATTTAAAATGTCCTGTATGGGTGGGTAAATTGCTTCCATAAGCTTCCCAATGGCACTAAGACTTAAGCAGGAAGAAGAGGGATGGGAGTGTCCCTAACAGAGGCTACAGGTTTTCATGCCATGGGGTCTGGGCTCAGCTGCCTTATCTGTAGCTTCCACCTACTAGGGAAGTGAAAGCTTGGGAGTGAGGAGCAAAGTTTGTTCTCAGCTAGAGTCTAGCACCAGCCCTGGCAGCCAGGCGTTAGCACTGACCACTCTTAAAGTCCTTGGGGTCCTCTGGCAAGAAAGTCTGCTTCACTCTTTCCTGCCCACCAACTCTTTGGCTCCACTAGCAGCTGCTGCTTTAAAAAACACCCACAGAGCCCTGGCTGGTGTGGCTCAGTTGATTGAGCTTCGTCCCACGCACCAAAAGGTCCCTGGTTCAAGTTCCGGTCAGGGCACGTACCCAGGTTGTGGATTTGATCCCCAGTTGGGGTGTGTATATGAAGCAACTGATCAGTGTTTCTCTTTCTCTCCCCCCTTCCTCTCTCTAAATCAATAAAAACATATTTAAAGAGAAGAAGAAAAACCAGCCACAGACTCATCACATTTTAGTCTTAGCATTTACTTCCTTCACACCTCATTCTTGAAACTGACTGCCAGGAAACTCAACAGGAAATAACACTGATGGAGAAGATGCTGCTGGAGCTGCCTGGGAAAAACACGTGCCTCAGAAGACTAGGAGATGCTGTGAGTGTGAGCAGCAGAGGGCAGCCAGCTGGCTCCCTGCCAGCCCAACAGCTTCTGGAGCAGGGGCCCAGGTTGCTGCCCAAGTCCTTCACACGGGCGGGGGCAGGGCCTGCACCTCCTCCAGGCACTCGTCATAGGTCTCCTGGTACTCCTCGTGGGGCTTGACCATTATCACGCAGGTGGGGCGCTTGGAGCCTGCGGCTGCACCCAGGTCCTGCAGAAGAAAAAGGGCTGTTTGGAAAAAAGGCCGCACGACCTGTATGCCAAGGAGTCACAAACGTATGACCCACCGGCCTCAACTGGTAGACAGACATGTGCTATTCAGTCAGCAATATCTTTTAAAACAGTTAAAATTGGTTGCCATCATTTATACTCAGCAAACTTTCAAGTAGTCCAGCAACACTGGGCCCACATTCCCACATGGCAACCGTGAAAGGGCTCCAGCCCAGCCGGGGCTGTCCCCTTAGGCAGTTTCCTGCCATCCCCCACTCCCTGTGCCCCAGACCTGGCTCCTGCTATGTGAGGATAAGGAGCCAGATCCCTGAAACACCCCCCCTAAAGCACTGCACCCACCTAACAGGACTAACACAGGTGCAGCATGTTAGTTGACAGAGCATGTCCACATATATATGTTCTGTTTCATTCTTACAGGCCACAGAGGAGGGGATTCCCATTTTACAAGGAAATGCAAGTGCTGAGAGAGAACTTACCAGTAGTCACCTGCTTAGGAAGCAGCTGAACCAAGGATCTACCCAGGCCCACCTTAACTCCAAGGTTCACTCTTTCCACTATGGCCTGCGGCCGAGACTCCATCCCAGACCCTCTCCTCTAGTGCTGACCAAGATCAGAGCTGAGGGTGCTCCTTACCGTCTTAGAAGGGATATAGACATAGGGCAAATTCCGGTCCTCACACATAACTGGGAGATGGCAGTATACTTCAATGGGCAACGTGTCTCCTGCCAAAATCATGATCCTGAAATGACAGAAATAGTCATTTCTAACTTGTTCATTCCCTCTTTTAATTGAAAGTCCACCTCTGGACTGGGTCAGAGATAGGATGGCTCCGGCCCTCAAGGAGTTATTAATGTGGGTCGTCCAACCTCTGAAAGGGTGCAAATCTGTGTTTGGTGACTGTGTTCCTCTGGGGAGGCGATCTTTATTTCTTGGCAACAAATGCCACCAAGTGTGGCAAGTGGTATCATACTGGGACAGATGAAGGACGGGAGGGACCCCAAGGAGTAAGAGCTCAGCTCTCTTTGGAGTACAGAAAGGAGCCAGGAAGCCACACTGGAACAAAAAGCTGAATGATGACTATCAGGAAGCCCATGGAGGAGCAGGGGGCAGAAAAAAACATTTAAGGAGGAGAATTAAAATGGCACTAGATATACAGAGGCAGGCCGATGGCAGCCTGGGATGGCTTTGGAATCCAGAATGGGGACAGGGGCAGACAAGAAGGCTAGAAAGATTGGCAAGGGCCCCACCCAAGGACCTTGAGTGCCAGACTAAGCATGGGCCTTGAATGACAGAACCAATGAAGGCTTGCCAGAGAATCCTCAGCTGGGGCTCCTAGCTGGCAAAGTGCCAGGCTCTGGTAAGGCCCTCAGGAGCCCTGGAAACAGGAGGAAGAGTCTGTGAGATGCAAACAGCTGGAAGAACTCTTGGTTTAAAGCACTGGGTCCACATTCCTAGTTTTCCTTTTGCCTCTTGGACTCTCCTCCTCTGCAGGCTCCTTTTCTTTGAATAGCTTTTATTTATTTACTAGAGGCCCAGTGTAGGAAATTTGTGCATGGGGGCGGAGGGTCCCTCAGCCCAGCCTTCGGCCTGCACCCTCTCTAATCCGGGACCCCTCGGGGGATCTCTCGCAATCTGGGTCCGCTGGCTCCTAACCACTTGCCTGCCTGCCTGATCTCCCCTAATTGCTCCCCTGCTGGCCTGATCGCCCCTAACCGCCTCTGCTTCACCCCACACCCAGGACCCAGGATTCCCTCCTCCTTCAGGTCACAGGGACCTGGGCTTCCCTCCCTCTGGCTGGCCGAAGGCACCCAGGACCCGGGCTGGCTTTGCCCTGGCCGGCTGCAGTCACAGGGGACTGTGGGTGGGTGGCTTTGCCTGGGCTGCAGCCGCAGGCACAGCCATTGGCCCCTGGGACCACAGCTTGTCCCTCTCCAGGGCCACAGCCTGGCTGGTCCCCATTCCTCTCTTTCGAGCTCATATGTGCTTGGCTGGTCCCCATTCCTCTCCCCAGTGTTGAGTTTCTGAGCCATTAAGGCATGACAGAGTGAGGGTGTGACGATCATTTGCATATTAGCTCTTTATTATATAGGATTTTTATTGATTTCCGAGAGCAAGGGAGAGGGAGAGAGAGAAACATCAATGATGAGAATCATTGATCAGCTGCCTCCTGCATGTCCCCTACTGGGGATCAAGCCTGCAACCCAGACATGTAACCCAACCTGATTGAACCATGACCTCCTGGTTCATAGGTCAACACTCAACCACTAAGCCACACCAGCCAGGCTGAACAGCTTTTAAATGCTAGTGCTCCACCCTAGCTGGTTTGGCTCAGTGGGTGGACCGTCAGCCTGTGGACTGAAGGGACCCAGGTTCGATTTTGGTCAAGGGCACAAGCTGAGGTTGTGGGCTTGATCCCTAGTAGGGGGCAGCCAATCAATGATTCTCCCTCATCATTGATGTTTCTCTCCCTCCCTCTCCCTTCTTTTCTGAAATCAATACAAATATACTAAAAAAAATAAAATAAATGCTGGTGCTCCTCACAGCCTGGTCCTTGGCTGCCCACTCAGTACCTTCTTGCTGACCCCATCCATGGTCATGGCATCAAGTTCCATCTAGTATGTCCTGACAACTCCCAAATTTATTCTCTCCAGCCTGGCCCTCTCTCTTTCAAGCTTGTAGCCCATCTGGCCATGTCTCTATTTGACAGTCATGCTGGGGAGAGGGGTCACGAGTCTAAAAGATACCTCAAAAACTTGTCTAAAATCAAACTCATGATCTTCCCACACAAACCCAGCCCCTCCCCCATAGTTCACTATCTCAGTGTGGGCCCTTTGTCCGTTCAAATGGAACCCACACCCCCTCACTCCATGTCCAAAAGTCCTCTCAGATATAAGCACTTTAATTCTCTCCATCTCCAACCTAATCAGAATCACCTTCACCTCTTCTAGATTACAGTAGTCTATTTCAGTGTCCCCATCTACTCTTTGAGCCTGATCCTCACCAAAGTTGATGCTCCCTGGCTTTAATCCTTAATGCCCTTCCAAAGCTCTGAGTACAAAAACTAAACTTACCATGGTTTACAAAGCTCCGCGAGAAGGGAGCACTTCTGCCCACCACTACCCTCTCCTGCCCTGGGGACTACTTTCTTCCGGCAAAGCCCCTCCCCTCCAAACCAATTCCTGGGGAAGGTGTTTTTACATACATACAATCTCATTACCTCCAGGTTAGAAATCAGGGCAGGGGGATTTGGGGAGATTAAATGACTTGTACAACAGGGCTCACAGCTTGTCAAGGAGAGCTTGGAGTTTAAACCAGATGAAGCTCAAGCTCAATTCCTGTATCTTCAGATCTCAGCGGCCCCCACCGAGGTCAAACTCCCCACTGAGCATCAAATCTCCCCAGCAATTCATCTCTTGAGAACCTACAAGGTACATGACACTTCTGGGGATAAAGTGGGGTATCGCTTTATCCTATTCTCATAGAGCTGACTGTCGGCCTAAGTGGGAGATACAAGGAATACAAATGCGAATGAGTTTCAGATTCTGATAAATGCCAGGAAAGAAGATGGAGGGCAATGAAGTCTCACACTGCATCCGATACTTTTCCTTCATAGATAGCCATCACAACTTTTAGTTTTGGATGTGACCATCTGATTAAAGGAATCGTCTCCCCATAGTACAGTGCCTAAAAGGAGTAGACAGTGAAACAGTCGCTGAACGAATGAAGGTGGGGTCTACCCTAACTCATTTAGCTTATTCGATTTGCTTCCCCTGGAATTCATTTTCCCCGCGGTGTCCCTTAGCGCTAGGGTAAGTGAAGTGAGGGATTGTTGCAGGGTATTTACTGACTGCTTGATTATCTCCTAATAGAGTCAGAGTACTTTTACCGAACCCCTACTAAATAGTAAGGATACCTTCATTACCGCTTAAAATGCAAAATCCAGCAGGAGGGGGTTCTTACCCTTTCTCGCCTTTGTTGACAAACTTCTGAACCTCCTTCACTCCGCGCCAAATCTGCTTCTGTTTCACGGCTGCAATGACATAAGTCAGTCACGGGGAGGGGAGGGGAGCGGGCCTCGTCCAGCAACCCGCACCCTCACCGGCCACCGCGGCCCACCGCACCTTTCTTGATGCATTTGTACAGTTTCCGAGTGAGGCGGCGAGAAGCCAGGGGCTGTGCGATGGGGTTCAGATTCACCAGCAGCTCCTGGTAAGTGCGCTCCCCGGAGCACGCCTCCGCCTGAGCCTCCCGCCCCTCGGGGTCTCCCTTTATTTTGGTCATCGCAGCGCCAGTGGTAAGGAGTCCCCAGTAGAAGATCCACGCGGCCCCCGCTGCAGGAATCACTTCCGGATCACAGCACCGGGGAAACCCACGGAACACCACAGCCAATTAGGAAACGAGGTCTCGGACTCAGACCAATCGTTGACGCTCAACCCCCTTATATACAAAGCTTGGGGGCGGAGTCTAGGCCGCAGGGGCGGGGCCATCCCCCTAGAGACCACGCGGAGCGGATGAGGGGCGAGGTTCGGGCCAAGGACCGAGGGCCCTGAGGAAACCTGAGGCTCGGGGCGGAGCCCGGAGGGAGGCGGGGACGCTGGGGCTGGTGGGAGTTCGGCATCACCAGGACTCCCTTGGAGCTCGAGCACGTCTGAGGGGACTTGATCGTTGCAAAAACCTCCGAGTCTGCGACTCGGAAGCTAGAACGCGAAGTCAGCCCATTGCGGTTCCAAATCGCCTCAGAAGCTGCCCCCTCCGGTGGACAGTGCGCAGCCGGGCAGGTCCCCGTCCTGAGCTGGTCCTGGGTGTTGTGTCCCCGGTGCCCAGGTGCAGGTAAAGCCTGACGCCGCTAACGGTTTTCTTCGTTCTCGCACCAGGTCTAACACGCTCTTTCCTGGCAAGCGATGGGTGCCCCACTCGCTGAAGCGCCGCGGTCTGGACGCCGTTCCCCAGGGAGCCCGTGGCCCGCTCCTTCTTCCCGCGGGGATCTGCTCACATGTTACCCACGGGAGGGGGTCCCCCATGACCGCCTCATCTACAGTTACAGACCCGCCTCTCCCTCACCCTCATTCCCTCTAGTTCCCACTACGGCCCGGCATCACGCACAGAGGACACCACGGAGACGGCAGAGCGAGGAGGAAACCTGCGCGGCCACTGTGGGCGCCGCACTCCGGGGTGTGGTGGGGCAGCTCCGAGTCGGCCTCCCGTTTGCAGTTATCATAGAGGATTAGTGGACAGGGACACAGGGAGGCCAGCAGGCCTAGGCTGGGGTGGATCTTAATATCTCCGACTTATTTCTCTCACTGTGTCTTAGAAAACACTGCATGGAACTTAGTTAGATAATTGCTACACATTAATTGCCTTTGGTTACGGGAGGGAAGGCCTGCCTTTTTTGTGGTGGCAGAACAGGCCTGTATGTGGGACTTCAGAAGTCTGCAGGTGGCCATGGGACACAGTTAAGCCAACTTAAAAATTGATCTTTTGAAATCTGACTTTTTGCAACAGCATTGATGGACCTGGAGATGATTATGCTAAGTAAAATAAGCCAGTCAGAGAAAGACAAATGCCATGTGATCTCACTTATATATGGAATCTAATGAACAAAATAAACTGAAGAACAAAATAGAAACAGAGGCATGGATACATGGAACAGATTGACAGCTGTCAGAGGGGAAGGGATTGGGGGACTGGATGAAAGAAGGTGAATGGATTAGCCAAAGAACATAGCCCGTGAACACAGACAACAGTGTGATGATAGCCAAAGGGAGGCGGGGAGGGATAGGTGGAGGTGGGTAAGTGGGGAGAAATGGGGGTGGGAAGAGGCTTTGCATGGGTGACGAACACATGATGCAGTGTGCAGATGAGGGGTATTGTACACTTGAAACCTGTATGGTTTTGCAAACCAATGTAATTCCAATAAATTCAATAAAAAGACAAAAACAAAAAAAATGACACTTTAACTCTGTAACCAGTCATTAAATTGAAAAATAGATTTTTTAAATTTAGTATTTTAATAAGTAGGTTGTAATTCATCCTAACCTTTGACCCCAACTAATTTTATAAATAGGAAAATATATCAATTGAACAATGAAAATATGTTACATAAGCAATAAAAAATAATTTAAGCCCTAGTTGGTTTGGCTCAGTGGATAGGAAGGATCCCAGGTTCGATTCAGGTCAAGGGCACACGCCCAGGTTGCAGGCTCGATCCCCAGTAGGGGGCGTGCAGGAGGCAGTAGATCAATGATTCTCATCATTGATGTTTCTATCTCTCCTTCCTTCCTCTCTGAAATCAATAAAAATATATTTAAAAATAATTTAAAAAAATAATTTGAAAATGAACACACTTTATATGTACCATGTAACCAAAAATTGACTTTTTAAATGTTTTTCCTTTGGAATTCTTGAGAAAACGCAGCCCTTCCTGCCATTTAGGACCAGCTTTAGGACTGGTGGTTACTGTCAGTTTTGCCTGACTGCTCACTCCACGCCCTCTCTCCCTCCTCCCCCAGGTCCTGTGGTGGCAGTTCTGGCGCTCCCTGGGAAGCCAAATGCCTCTGAGCACACAGCTGGCAGGGCTCTGCTGCAGGGTGCTTTTCTGCTCCTCTTTCTGAGTGGTGTTCTTGTGAACATTTCAGTATTATAGGACAGATGACAACGCGCCAGGGTCACAAAAGGGAGAGGTGCTGCCAGATGTGTGCATATCACAGGAGGAAATCTGTACAGTAGAGAATTTCTTCTCAGGGAAACTCTACTCAAGCAAATGTATGACTGACCTCATCCCTCAGTTTTGAGGAAGGAATAATGTTTATGTGCCAAGCACATTACATGTGATATCTCATCCATTGCTCTCAAAGAATACCCTCATTATTTCCCGAGGCTTATACAGGTGAATAGCTCCATCCATCTCACACAAAGCTGGATTTGAACCCAGGTCTGCTAATCTCCAAGCATGTGCTCTGTTCATAACCTGTGACTTGGCGTTAGACCTCAGCTCAAAGGTCAAGAAACATGGCTGGATAGTGACAGTGTAGGAACCTTGGCCTGGCCAGGTCACAAGTGTCAGTGTTTTTAGATAATGCAGTACCAAGAGCAAATATGTCCATAGTGAACCACATTATGTATTTCTAACACCAGTCTTACAGATCTGTGCCAGATCCAACGTGGTTTATGTGGTGTAGGTATAATATTTTCACTTGGCATAATATTTTTAAGGTTCATCCACACTCAGTACTCATTATTACATGGCATCCCATTGTATAACATACCACATTTTATCTATTCATTTGTTGATGGACACTTGGGTTTGTCCCCAGCTTTTGACTCTTATGAATAGTGCTGCTATGAACAAGTTTTCATGTGGACATACACTTTCAAGCATGTCAAACTCACAGCTGGTGGGCTGCATGCCCGCTGGCTGCGAGTTTGACATGCTTAGATTCTCTTGAGTATGCACCTTGACATAGATTTGCTATGTAAAATGGTAACACTATGTTTCCCTTTAGGGGGAACTGCCTGGCTGTTTTTCCCAAGTGGTTGTACCATTTTATATTTCTACCAGCAGTGTCTAATTTTTCTACATTCTCACCAACATTTGCTGTTACCCGACTTTTTCATTAGTGTACAGTAATCCTAATAGGTGTAAAGTAGTATTTCATTGTGGTTTTGATTTGGATTTTTCTAATAGCTAATGATGCTGTGCAACTTTTCATGTATTTATTGGCTATTTGCATATCTTTAGAGAAATGTCTGTTCAGATCCTTTGTCCATTTTTATTTTTATTTTTTTAAAATATATTTTATTGATTTCTTACAGAGAGGAAGGGAGAGAGATAGAGAGTTAGAAACATCGATGAGAGAGAAACATCGATCAGCTGCTTCCTGCACACCCCCTACTGGGGATGCGCCCGCAACCTAGGTACATGCCCTTGACCGGAATCGAACCTGGGACCTTTCAGTCCGCAAGCCGACGCTCTATCCACTGAGCCAAACCGGTTTCGGCCCTTTGTCCATTTTTAAATTGAGGGTGAGCTTTTTAATTGAATTTTATCAAGCTAGATGTGTACTCTAGGAGCTGATTTTAAGTAGAAGAGAAAAATAAAATTATATATAGTTTGTGCAATTTGTTGGAAATCTGTTTTAATTCATTCCTAGGCCAGTTATGTCAGAATTGTATGGCCAGTATTAGTTAAGTTGTTCTTCCCTATATGTCTGCTTAGTTTTATTAGCAGCAATTGGTGTCTCCCCAAAACTGAATTCTGACGTTCGGGCCAGATTCTAAGGAGAGGGACCATCAAGTGGTGGATGGAACTTTCCTCGAGCACAACTGCTTGGAACATATCTTGCTGTGTAAAACTGAGAGCTTAGAAAAGTCAGCGTGGCACTTCAGAAAAATGTGGTGCTTTTTTTTTTTTTTTAGTGTATTTATTTGATAGAGAGGAAGGGGATGAGAGTAAGACAGAGAAACGTTGATTTGTTGTTCCACTTACTTATGCGTTCATTGTTTGATTCTTTTTTTCTTTCTTTCTTTTTTTATTTTTATATTGATTTTTTACAGAGAGGAAGGGAGAGAGATAGAGAGCTAGAAACATCGATGAGAGAGAAACATCGATCAGCTGCCTCCTGCACATCTCCCACTGGGGATATGCCCGCAACCCAGGCTCATGCCCTTGACCGGAATCGAACCCGGCACCCCTCAGTCCGCAGGCCGACGCTCTATCCACTGAGCCAAACCAGTCTCGGCCTTTTTTTCTTTCTTTTAAATTGATTTCAGAGATGAAGGGAGAAGGTGAGAGAGAGAGATAGAAACACCAGTGATGAGAGAGAATTATTGAATGGCTGCCTCTTGCATGCTCTGGGAATCAAGCCCACAACCCAGTATATGCCCTGACAGGGACTGGAACCGTGACCTCCTGGTTCATAGATCGACATTCAACCGCTGAGCTACGCTGGCCGGGCCAGAAGGTCAATTTTAAAAGGAACATTTCCCCAGGAGGTGTGCCACGACAGCACGGCCAAGGGTGATCCCGAGTGGGGGGGTTGAAAGGATTGAGAAAAGACAGACAAGAGAATGAAAGCTGGGTCTCGGTGGGACACTGCCTCCCTGATGAGGAGACAGCGCCAGCGCCCACAAGCCGTGTCTTTATATTATAGCAGATGCTATGAGGCAAAGTAGGGGTGTGATCACGTTGTTTACAGCGTTCTCGTGAGTTTCAACCTCACTCAACTACATGCACCTGAACTCTAGCACAAGGCATATGGGGCTACGTGTTTGGACCATAGGTTCAAGCTTACAACCACAGCCGTTGGCTATAATTGTGCTGGGAGGGCCCTGCCCTTCCAGCGGGGACTTGCACTGGCAATGAGAGGACCCTGTCCTTTCATTAGTCCGAGGCTTGAACCTGGCCAAAACACTGTAGCTGCGCCTCACAAGGAGGAAAAGATAGGCAGGAGGTGACAAAGGAAAATGGTGGGCCAGGAGCTAAGACTAACATAAATCAGCAGGTGATCCAGCTGACCTGGGCGGCGAGAGGATGACTGGAGCTCGTTCTGGAAAGGCAGAAGCCGGCAGAGGGACTAGGCGAGGTGGGCCGGGTTGTGCCTGGGAGGAAGCCCTGCTGAGTCAGGGAGCAGGCAGGATTAAGGTGTGGGGTGTCGGAATTGAGGAGGCTTTTCATCATGGGGGTCGAGGGAAAGAAAGGACTGGATCTGAACATCTGGCCCACGCCTCACTAGGCCAGACACAGTATTTGTTGGGACCTCCATGCAGGTCCAGCAGGGAACTGATCCTCACGTGGAGGGAGTCGAACCCTGCGCGTGCGCAGATCGCCCCGAGGGCGTGCGGGAAGCACTACGGTCGGATCTGGAGACGGAGCCGCGGGGCTGAGAGCCTCGTGGCCCTGCCCGCGGGGCGTGGGTATCAACTTGCAGGAAACAGGATTTGGCGAGGCGGGGAGGGAGGAAGTTATTCCAGGCAGATGGAGGTTTGCGCTGCCAAGGTGATCCCGCAGCCGCGGATGTGGGGCTCCGGCCAGAGGAGGCGGAGATGGCTCAGGACGCTGGGAGAAGGCGACGGGCGGGGCGGCCACCGGAGGAGACACTGGGTCAGATGAGGGGCCTCGGTGGGCAGGTGCTGCAGCCAGAGGGGCAGAGCAAGGGACAGTGGCAATCAGTGGATGAGTGACCGGCTCGTGGCCTGTGCTGGGTTTTCACCCTCTTTCCACCCATTTGAGTGCTGTCCCGATTTTCAGTGAAGAAAATTGAGGCTCAAAAAGGGGAAATGGCTGGTTCTAAATCTCAGAGTTGGGACGCCTGGCAGCTGGGATTTGGGTTGGGCCTCTTGATTCCCAAGCCACATCTGGAGCTCCTGTATTGGAGTTTAGGGGGAGCTGATGGCCCAGAACAGGGCAGGGCAACTTTTCCTACACAGGATCCGATGGTATTGTCTGCTGTGTGAACCAAGAGGCAAAATCGAGGGTATTATGGAGGTAAGTACGTAATATAAGAGGAGATAAAACATTGCTATACACTTTTATTGACAGAATTAAAAACTTTATTTTTACAGACACTAAATTTAAATTTCCTAGAATTTATAAGTCATGAAATACTATTCTTTAAAAACCAGTCTTTGTTTGAGGGTCATACAAAACTAGACAACTGGCCAGATTTGGGCCATGGGCCATAGTTTGCCAATCCCTGGATTAGGTCTGTGCTGTTCAATCTAGTGGCCACTGGCCACATGTGGCTACCAAGCCATTGAAAATTATCTGGCCGTAACCGGTTTGGCTCAGTGGATAGAGCGTCGGCCTGTGGACTGAAGGATCCCGGGTTCGATTCCGGTCAAGGGCATGTACCTTGGTTGTGGGCACATCCCCAGTGGGGGGTGCGCAGGAGGCGGCTGATTGATGTTTCTCTCTCATCGATGTTTCTAACTCTCTATCCTTCTCCCTTCCTCTCTGTGGGAAATCAATAAAATATATTTTAAAAAAATTATCTGGTCCGGAGAGCATTTGAGATCTTGCTTCCTGGCATGTCATCAGTTTAGCTCAAATAAACCCATAAAAAAATAAAGCATCTGGTCCGAATTGAGATGTGCTGTAAGTGTAAAATCCATGCTGGGTTTCAAAGGTAGTCCAGAAAAACAAGTAATACAATTTTCTGTGTTGATTACATTTGAGATTATAATATTTTGGATAGATTGGACTAAGTAAAATGTTTCATTAAAGTTAATTTCACCTGTTTCTTTTTACCTTTTTACTAATTGTCTAATACTCTTTTTTCCCCCCCTAATTCTCTTTTAATGTGGCTATTAGGAGATGTTATACACGTGTTTGCATTTGTGGCTTGCATTGTATCATATTTCTGTTGTGTAGCCCTGCTCGGGACTGAAGCTTGGGGGTGCCGATATTAGAAGGTAGGGCCTCTGGGAGACGATTAGGTCATGAGGATGGAACCCTCATGAATGAGATTAGTGCTCTCATAAAAGGGACCCCAGAGAGCTCCCTCACTCCTTCTACCATGTGAGGACACAGCAAGAAGACAGCTTCTGTGAACCAGGAAGCAGGCTCTTATTAGACACTAAGCCTGCCAATGCCTTGGTTTTGGACTTTTCAGGCTCCAGAACAGTGAGAAATAAATGTTTGTTTATAAGCCACTCAGTCTTTAAGTATTTTTTAAAAATATATTTTATTGATTTCTCACAGAGAGGAAGGGAGAGGGATAGAGAGTTAGAAACATCGATGAGAGAGAAACATCAATCAGCCGCCTCCTGCACACTCCCCACTGGGTATGTGCCTGCAACCAAGGTACATGCCCTTGACTGGAATCGAACCCGGGACCCTTGAGTCCACAGGCTGATGCTCTATCCATTGAGCCAAACCGGTCAGGGCAAGTATTTTTGTTATAGCAGCTTGAATAGAACTCTCCCTTCCTGTGCCCTTTGGTTTCCTTCTCTGTTAATGAGGGGTTTGAGCTTGATCTTTGAAAGCGATCATCTCTTGTATTAGAAGAAATGGACAAAAGAGGCCATGCCTCTGGAGGCAGGTTAACCGGGAAATGCGAGACTGTCACCTGTGGTGGGATGGTTTTCTCCTTGCGAGAGGCAGACAGTATCTGCCTACCAGTTTTCTTGCCCGGACTAGCATTCAAGGCCATCCACTGGGTGGTTATGGTCCAACTTTCCAGCCTTACCGCCCATCTTGCCCTATGCACGGAGTTGGGATTGTAGCCACACATGGAGGCAGTTCTGCCTTCTCCTCCTTAATCTCCTTAATGTCTCATACTGACCCTCTTTTCCATCCCTATCCTTGGACTATTGCTGTCCCAGTGCTCACTGACTCCTGTTTCCGGTGGATAAAGGGAATCCTGTGTTGTTGGCGTGTAAAGCCCCTGCCCAGTGGCACAGTCTCAGCTCCTGTGTATCCCGTGGGGCTACTTACAGTTTCCCAAACAGTCTGCCTTCCCTGCCCAAACCCCCTTTTCCCTCCCCCCACCCCCCTGCCATTTAGTCTTCATGGTGCAGCCTGGGTGCCTGTCTCTTCTAGGGAAGTCTTATCCTTCCTACCCCCTCCTGAGCTTGGTTCAGTGCCTCCCACGTGTGCCTGTCCTCCTGCGCTTCCCTGATACAGCATCCATCTCACCCTTTGGAGAGAATGTTCAGCTCCCAGGGCAGAGTGGCCTCTGATGGTGGAGGCCAGCATCTTACCCAGCACAAGTGCTTGGTGACTTCCCTGAAGGGATGACTGACGGAAGGAAAGCTTTCCTCTAGTGAAGTGGTTCTCAGCCTCGGCTGCACATTAGAATCACCTGGGAATCTTTTTAAAATCCTGATTTCTGGGCCTCATCCTCCAGAAATTCTGTTTCTTTGTTACTAATGTTGTGGCCCCACCCCATCACAAAGAAACAGAATTTCCGGAGGATGAGGCCCAGAAATCAGGATTTTAAAAAGATTCCCAGGTGATTCTAATGTGCAGCCAAGGTTGAGAACCACTGCTCTAGTGGGTCCCTTCATTGTCATTAACATGCAGCCTATTGTGGTGAGGACTGGGCACCTAATCTGTTTTTGCCTTCCTTATGGAAGCAGCTAAGCTTATTTCTTAGAGTCCCTTGTAGGTGAGGCTACATGACAGAGTTCTCGCCGGTGGAATGTGAGTGGAAGTTGAGTGTGCCCCTTCCAGGCCTGGACCATGAAGACTCCCACACTAGTTCCTCCCCAAGTTTCCTCTGCCAGCTGCAGATGACAAGGCCCAAGGGGATGGTAGGGCCACAAAATGGAAGGGCCTGGGTCCTTAAGTAATCATGTGGAAGGGAGTCGCTTCTCGCCTGAATACCTACCCTGGACTGTTAATCTGTAAGAAACATCTTCTGCAGTGTTTACCTCTGCTTGTTACCACAGTGTAGTCACCCTGACTGATATTCCTGTCATGCAAACCTGAGTGCAGGTGACAGAATAATGAAGGCACATTCTGGACTAGATGGCAGACCCAGTGGGGAGGTGAGGGAGAAAGGCTGACACAGCTATGTTCCTGGCCTGCACAGGTGGGTAGATGTAGAGGCATTCTCTGTGGCCAAAAACACCAGCAGAGGGTCAGGGCTTTGCGGAATGTCACGTGTTCCATTTGGAACGTGCTGAGGTTGAGGTGCCTTGGTGATAGTTCAGTAGAGATATTTATGCCTGAGGGCTTCGGGTTCAGAAAATAGTCTTTCCAAAGGGGTGTGGACATGTCAATAGCAGCTGAAGACAAGGTGTGAATAAATGAGTGAATAGATGAATTGTTACATAACCAGAAACTGAGGCCCTACAGCATAAACTAAAGAGCCTCCAGGGCTGATATTTTGAGAAGGCATTGCTGCCTCGCAGGGGAACCGGGCATTTCTGTTTTATAGGCTTTTCCGCTACTGGTCTGCAGCAGTGGGTCCTAAATCTGATCCTACCCCAATGCCCAGTGCCAGAGTGCTATATATATACAAGTGAGAATCCAATCCCAGGGGCCTGGGAATGTGCAGTTTTAAAAGCTATGAAGTGGATTGTGACAGGAAACTGCTGGTCCAACCAACCCCAGCAGGTCCAGGGGTCCCCAAAGGCGTGGACGGAGTCGGCGAAGAAGGAATGACACGGAGACAGCGTTCAGTTGATCAGCAGCCTAGCCAGGATCTCCAGCCAAGTTCTGGTCTCGATCTCCAGAGAGGTTCTGCTTAGGATCTCCAGCCAGGTTCTGTCCAGGTTCTCCAGGCAGGTCCAGTCACCAGGTTCTAGTCAGGCTCTCCTGCCAATCTCCGCAGTCAGGTTCAGTCCAGGATCCCCTGCCATGCTCTCTCGCCAGGCTCCGCCTCCAGGCTCCGAGGCCAGTCCCTGTCCAGGATCCTCTGGCATGCTCTCGCCAGTGAAGTTCTTCTGTCCCTAGAGAACGTTCTGTGTAGGTTCTGTGCCTAGGCTCTGTCTCTCTTGGTCCTGTCTTCCAAGCCCTGTCTCCTAAGTTCTGTCTTATAAGTTCTGTGTCTTGCTGTCTTGTTACATCTGTATTTATACCAGTTGATTTTAATCCTGTCAATTTCTATTCCAAAGGTTAGGGCGTTTCTTATCTCCATTCCAGGGAGTAAAGATTATGTAGCTTAAGCATGATTGTTCATAGTTAAAGTGATTAGTTACCCGCCTGGCACTTAGTTGAGGAGTTTCATCCCCTCCCTGACTTCAGGGAAAAATTCCTACCTGGGGAAACAACCTTTCTAGGAGAGGCATCCCCTCCCTGACTTCAGGGAAAAATTCCTACGTGGCGAAACAACCTTTCTCGGAGAGGTGACCTTGGTTAAAACACAGCGCCAAGAAGGTGAGCAAACATATTAAGAACCGTATGCCATATATGCCAGGTCCCTTGAAACAGCAAGGATGGACCGGCTCCCGGCAGCCAGGTTCTTCAGCCAGGTGCTGTCTAGTTTCTCCAGCCAGGTTCTGTGGCCAGGTTCTGTCCAGGATCTTTTGCCATGTTCTGTCTCTAGCGAAGTTCTTCTGTCTCTAGGTTCTGTGTAGGTTCTGTGTCTAGGTTCTGTGTCTCTTGGTTCTGTCTTCTAAGTTCTGTCTCCTGTTGTCTTGTTACATTTGTATTTATACCAGTTGATTCAGTCCTATCAATCTCTATTCCAAAGGTTAGGGTGTTTCTTATCTCCATTCCAGGGAGTAAAGATTATGTAGCTTAAGCATGATTGTTCGTAGTTAAAGTGATTAAGTACCCGCCTGGCACTTAGTTAAGGGGTTTTATTCCCTCCCTAACTTCAGGGGAAAATCCCTACCTGGGGAAACAACCTTTCTCAGAGAGGTGACCTTGGTTAAAACACATAGTGCCAAGAAGGTGAGCAAACATATTAAGAACAGTATGCCATATATGCCAGGTCCCTTGAAACAGCAAGGATGGACCGGCTCCCGGCAGGAAACCAGACTGAGCCCCTCTTTGTGCCTTGTCCACTGTATGAAACCTTGCGGGCTGGGCTCCTGAGGAGACTGGGAGGATTAGGTCTGTACGTGAAGCACGTATTCCATTGAGGTCTGATTCCAGAAGGGTGTCCTGGGCATCTCTGATTTGCCTTTGTTGGGCAGAGGCTGCCTCTGAGACTCAAGCTGGGCACAGGTGGCTGTCATAAGAATGTGACCTTGGGGGCTGGGGGATGGGGCTTCTTCAAAACTTCCACGTCTGTTTTGAGAATTGATTTGAGACATAGTAGGGGGGAGCTCAGCAGTCTTCCTGTGGATGCTTCTATTTGTTAGTGTTGGTACTAGCCTTAGCACCTCTCATTTCTACCTGCTACCTGCCAGGCACTTGCCACACATTCTCTGATCCCTGCAGCAGTGCTGAGAGGCAGGTGTTGTCATCCCTGTTTGAAAGATGGAGAAGCTGAGCTTCATGGGGACTAGTTAGGGACTGACACCTCATCTGCTTTCCACCAATGAAAATTAATTTAGGAGCCCAAGAGTAAGATGACAGGACCTGGTGGGGGCTGGGTGAACTGGATGGCACCTGTCCCATCCAGCTTCTGTGGCTATGTGGGACTGTCAGCTAACAATTTTCCAAAAGTAAGTGGAAATAGAACATTTTTTAGAAATATTATACTGCATAAATGTTGGTAATTTCTTAAGATGTTGAAAATGCTGTGCAGGGCAAGCAAGCACATCTGAGCCAGATTTGGCCCATAAGGAACCAGTTAGTAACCGTAGGTCAAGAGATCTTTTATTCATTCTGCAGGTATGGAGGTGCCTTGGAGGTGTCAGGGTCAAGGGGACAGACCTAATGCAGGAACTCATTGAGCTCATGGTTGGTATCAATATTGTGTGGTCCCTACACTGAGAGGGACACTTCCTTGGGGCCTCACAGACCACTTCCTGGAGGAAGCAGAAGTCTGATGGATGTTGTATTAGTCAGCTAGGGCTGCTGTAACAAAGCACCACCGGCTGGGTGGCGTACAACAACAGAAATTTAGTCTGGAGGCCAAAAGTCCAAAATCAAGGTGTTGGCAGGGCCGCATGCCCTCTGCAGGCTCTGCTGGGGAGCCTCTATCCTAGCCTCTGGTGTCGCTGGCAATCCTTGGTGTTTGTTGGTGCTACAGACTCAAAAATCATTTATTGAACCCTAGCTGGTTTTGCTCAGTGGATAGAGTGTCGGCCTGGGGATTGAAGATTCCAGGTTCGATTTTGGTCAAGGGCACATGCCTGGGTTATGGGCTCGATTCCCTGTAGGGGGCGTGCAGGAGGCAGCCAATCAATGATTCTCTCTCATCATTGATGTTTCAACTCTCTCTCCCTTTCCCTTTCCCTTTCTGAAAAAGAATCAGTAAAAATATATTTAAAAAAAATCATATGTTGAAACCCAATCTCCAAGGTAATGGTGTTTGGAAGTCAGGCCTTTGGGAGGCAATTAAGTTTAGATGAGGTCATGGGGGTAGGGCCTCATGATGGGATTAGTGAGTTTATAAGAAGAGACCAGAGAGAGCGCCCTTCTCTTTCCTCTCTGTCAGGTGAGGACACGGTGAAAAGATGGCCATATGCAAACTAGGAAACAGGCTCTCACCAGACACCTGATCTGCCAGTGCCTTGATCTTGCACTTCCCAGCCTCTAGAACTTTGAGAAAAAAAAGAAATGTTTGTTGTTTAAGTTAACCGGTCTATGGTAATCTGTATTAGCAGCCCGAATTGACCAAGACATGTGGACGCATCACTCCAACCTCTGCCTCTGTCATCACATGCCATTTTCCTTGTGTATGGCTATGGGTATCTTTTTTTCTTATAAGGCACCAGTCTAAGGGCCCACCAACTCCCGTTTGACCTCATTTTAACTTGATTACATCTGCAAAGATCTTATTTTCAGGTAAGGTCATATGCATAGGTACCAGGGGTTAGGACTTGAACATATTTTTAGAAGGGACACAGTTCAACCCACACATATATGTAGAGTAGGAGGAAGAGTATTCCAGGTAGAGGGAACAGCAGGTGCAAAGGTACCTCCAGAAGGGTGCAGGTGAGTTCTGGGAAATAAATCAGCACAGCCAGAGTGAAGAGTGGGCATAAGGTGTGGCTGGGGTGGCTCATAAGTCCAGTGGAGTGGTTAGGCTTGGCTAGGCTACAACTAGAGATATACCCCCAGGCTTAGTAGCTTGACAGTACAGATTCCTTTCTTGCTCATGGCAAGTGTGACATGGGTTGAACAGCTCTCCATAATGTAGCTCTACCATCAGGACATGTGGTCTCCAGGGGGAGGGAGGTCTGGGGGAGGCCCTGGCCTCTATGCCCAGGCGCAGAAGTGACCCTTCTACTCACAGACCACACAGCAAGGAGGTCTGTTTGGGTGGGGCATGGATTTCTGTGACCCCTAACTGGCTCTCTCACCCCACCCGTATTCAGGGTTAGGATTTCATTCTCAGAGTGGTGGGAAGCCAGCCAGGGTTTTCACACAGTGTGACAAGATCTGACTTGCGTTGTAAAAAGTTTCCTCCGGCTGGAGTCAGAGTTAGCCCTGAAGTGGAGGAGCTGGAGCTCAGGGAGCTGAGTGGGCAGTGGCTTGCGTGGGAGTTGGCTACTGCAGTCACCTCATATTTGTAGTTAGCTCCTGCAATTTCCACTTTGCAGGCTCAGCCAAAAAATAAATAAATAAAAATAAAAAGTGAGAAAAATGAATTCATGTAATTTTAAAAACTTTGAAAATGCACTTTGTGCCTGTCCTCTTTATTCTAGACTGATGATTGTACACATTTTTATACATATATTGCCTGACAGCCTGGACTCCTTGTTGATTTGAGAACCTCACTGTCATGGAAGAAATCCTCTACTCTTGTTCTATAGCTGGGACCCAATAATAAGAGTGAAGATCCTTGTGTCAAAGGGACTTTCTGCTGCTTCCAACATCCCAGTTCTCTGCCTCTGTCAGAAATACCCTCAGATGCAATATAAAGGCATTCTGGGCGAAGACTGATCCCCACTGGTCTGCAGTTCTTTATAGTTTGTAAAGTATTTTCTAAGCATTGCTTCATTTGAGCAGCAGAATTAAATCTGACACAAGATCTAAGTCAGACCAAGGAACTCAGGAGCTCAGAGACTCCTTGGCCTACAGTATCCCGGAGCCCTGGAACAGTACGGAGTTGGAAATGCTGGCTTTGTGGCCACAGTTTTAGATGTGTGATTTCAGCATTTTCCTCTATAAATTATGAATAAGTACCCACAAAATTATTTTGAATCTCCAATAAAGCCATGTTGGTGAAAACATTTTGCAAACTTTGAAGCATGGTCTGAATGTTGTTATCCTTAGACTTGACATGTTGTTGAGAGTGTTTCCCAGGTGGTGCTAAGAGAATCCAGGTGGACAAGGGCAGATTAAGTGAATTTGTGTCCCCAATAGTTATACCCTGTGGCTGCATTTAGACTATTTGAACTTAATCACCTGAATTATCTTCGTTGCTTGGGTAGCTGCACCCATCATCTCCTGTGAGTCACGTCCCTGGCCCTTAGGTCTGTGGGTGGGTGAGGGCTTAGGTGGAGATGGCGTGGTGAGTCTGGTCTGGATTTCACTGCAAGCCAGAGCAGTAGATGACCAAGGTTTTATGGAGATATGTGAGTTCCAGTTATGGAACCAAGTCTGAAGTGGTCAGGTGGGCCTTGGGGTGAACCAGAGGGCCTTTGCTCATCTGGGGTTGGGTGCCCAGCTCTAGTTGATTGATACCTTGGGAGGAATGTAGTGTATTTTTTCCAAATGTAAGATTGTCACATTTTTCATTCTCCTGGCAGCTCATTGGCTGGCTGGACTGGGGCGTAAACGTGGCCCAAGGCTTTGGGCGTCAGTGTTCCCATTTATAAGTTGAGGATGGTACCACCTTTCACAGGGCTGTTAGGAGATCAGAAAACAGCAGCCCTAGCCCGCCACACCGGATCTGGCCGCAGGAATCCGGCGGGCGGATGTCAGCTACCTGTGTTCTGTTGCTCCTGATAATTCCCGGGCTTCAGGGGTTGTGATCTTGGTCCATTTGGGACCCTTCACCCATATGATTAAAAGGAATCACGGGGTTATGCAGGCCTTTTAAATTTGGTTGTCAAGGAGTTATTAAGGTTTTTTGTATATTAGAAAAAGAGAACTAACTACCCCACCCCCCAACATCATGACTGAAAATGTTAGTGGAAAATTAAATTTCAGCAAAAATGAGTGAACTAGTGTAAATGAAAAATTTTAAGTAATCCAAAGTATAAACACGATGCTAATCGTCAAGGTGGTGATTGGGCAACACGATGGTTCTACCGTTTCTCTCGCCACATCCTCGTCAGCATGGTAGGCGCCAGATCTCTGCAGGACTCGTCTCCAGCCCGCGGCTCCCCGCTGCGGGGGGCGGCAGGAAGGGCGGGAGCGCGGGGCTCCCAGGGCACCAAGGTCAAGGGGAGGGCGAGCTGCGTCGCCATCCCTCCGAGCCGAGGTCCGTGGGGGACCGTACGCGCCCCAGCTCGGCAGCCCGGGTTCTGCCGCTTCCAGCCGGGCGATCTTGGTTTGCGAGACTTGTTCGAACCTACTTCCCTCTTAGGGGAAATGGAGCGGCCGAGACTGTCAATGCTGGGATTGGGGGCGCCGGAAGGAGAGAGACTGCGGCCTAACAGGGCGGAAGGTATGCCTGGGGCCTCTCAGCCCAGGGCAGGCACGTCGTTCAGTCCGGCAACGCTCCGCAGGGCCCAGGCTCGCGCGGGTTCTAAAATGAGGACAAAGCCCGCCCGATCTAGCGTGCGCGCGCCGACGTGGCCAATAGGACGCCGGCGCAGGGTTGAGTGACGGACGGGCACAGCCAGTGAGCATGCCTCTTGTTGCGAAGTGGGCGCCCCGGCTCCGGCATTATAAAGAGCGCCACGAGTCGGCATTGTCAGGCGGCGGTACCGTGCGGGCCTAAGCAAGTCTTTTGGGCGGTGGGTTCCGTGCAGCGGTGGTCGAGGAGGAGCGCGCGAAGTTGCGGCAGCTCCGTTGGCGGAGGGAGGGGAGACCGGGCAGCGCGAGCTTGAGCGCGGCGGAGCCTCGTGGCACCTTCCCGGCGGGTGGGGACAAGCGGGCCTCGCGGCGTCACCGGCGGCGAGGTGAGCGGCCGGGCCGCGGGCTGCGGGGGGCAGGCGGCGGGAGCCGCGCGGGTCTGACGTTCTGTGGCCGCTCGTTGCAGGGGCCGCCGCGCTCCGGTCTAATGTCGGAAACCGGTGAGGAGCAGCTCATGGAGACGACGGGCGCCACCGAGAACGGGCACGAGGCCGCCCCCGAAGGCGAGTCGCCGGCCGGGCCGGGCAGCGGGGCCGCGGCGAGCGCTGGAGGCGGGAGCGCGGCACCTCCGGCGGGCAACCAGAACGGCGCCGAGGGCGACAAGATCAACGCCAGCAAGGAAGAGGAGGACGCGGGGTAGGTGCGGCCGAGGGCCGACCGGACGCCGCCTTTGTTCCGGGGCCGCCTTTTGTTGGCGCCACGCGGCAGGGGGAGGGGCAGGCGGCCGGGGCGGCTCGGGCAGCGGACTTGTTCTCCGCGCCTACCCGCTCTGCCGCCGCTCGCGCTCGAGTTTGTAGGAGTTTGTTGGGTCGATTTTGGCGCCGCCCCGGGGCCTCTCGCGCGGCGCCAGGGACGGGCCGGGCGCCCGGAAGGGGAGTGCACTGGGGCCTCGGGCCCAGCAGGTCCGGGCCGCGGGGGCGGAGTTGGCGCGTGCCCGGGCCGCGGACTCCTTCCTCCGCCGCCGACCGAGGGCGGAGTTACGGTCTGGGCACCCGGAAGCTGCTGGTTCCTTGAGAGCGAATTTTCGGAAGTGGCGGGGAATGGCGGAGACGGTAGCCTTTTGATACGTGGTTGTTACACAAATTGCTTTCCGTTGTGAGCGCTCAGAGCCTGTACCCCGGCCAGGCTGTCCTTCCTTTCCCTCGCCCGGTCGGGGTTTGCTGTCTCCTGAAACTTGGTTAGCGTCAAAGTTGAGTTTGGGAGAGTAGTAGAGATTTAACATCTTCCAAAGATAGAGCCCTTAGGGGCTCAAGGGAGAGTCTTGTTCCAGGTTGTGGCTTTATTTCTGATCTTCTCAGTGAAAGCTTTGCTAGGGCCAGTCCTCATAAAATCAGTTTTCTTATTAAGACTTGTGGCTATGTGTCTCACCCTACCATTTCAGAAAAATGTTTGTTGGTCACCTGAGCTGGGATACCAGCAAAAAGGACCTAAAGGATTATTTTACCAAGTTTGGAGAGGTCGTTGACTGTACAATAAAAATGGATCCCAACACTGGCCGGTCAAGAGGATTTGGGTTTATTCTCTTCAAAGATGCAGCTAGTGTGGAGAAGGTAAGCTGGGTACTTTATATAAGGAGTAAATTCTAAGGACGCTACTCTTGGAGAGTGTAGCTTGGGTGTTCTGCGCATGGTTGAGTGCTTGAGAAAAGCAGCTCCTTGTAGTAGGGTAGTGAGTGGGCTGGAGTGGTACAGGAAGATGAGAGTGGACATGTATTGCCTTCCTCTGCCTATTCTGGACACTGCAAACACTATTGTGAGGACTGGAGGAGAGTCCAAGGTTGTTATGAGATAGGCATTTTAGCTTCATTTTACAGAAAACAAGCTAAGGTTCAGAAGCTGAAGTAGAAAAGCTCACACAGGTGGCTAAGTGTGGTGGAGTAAGGATTCTGAGCCCAAGCAGCCCAGTTTCCTTCAGTCACTGCGGCTTTACTTCTGGAGATAGGCCTTAAACTGGAACTGCCGAGGCAGGAGGAGGGTGTACAGGATAACATGGGAAAAGTCGGGGTGGTGAGGACTGATTTACACGTAAACCAGCTGTGCTTGACATTTGATGGTTGGGTTGGAGTTTGGAGGGGGTGAAACATTTTGTGTACCTGTGTTGGGGTTCCATGGCTCAAAGAGAAGAGCCTTGTATAGAGTCATGCCGCTGAGTTAGAACCTAACTTCCTTCTGTCGGAACAGGTCCTCGACCAGAAGGAGCACAAGCTGGATGGCCGTGTCATTGACCCCAAGAAGGCTATGGCCATGAAGAAGGAGCCTGTAAAGAAAATTTTTGTGGGGGGTCTGAATCCTGAAGCCACTGAGGAGAAAATCAGAGAGTACTTTGGCGAGTTTGGGGAGGTGAGTGGCCTGCCCTCTGCCCTGAGGTGGCCTTCCTGGTCCGGGACAGCCTTGGCTGACTCCAGGAGCCCTCAGCCAGGCTGCTTTATCGTTCTCTGGCCTTCATGGACCTTTTCTCCATCCAGTTCCCTGTGAGCCCTGGGGAGGTACTGGTCCTGAGCTTTTGCCTGTGTTTACAGATCGAGGCCATTGATCTTCCAATGGATCCAAAGTCAAACAAACGACGAGGTTTTGTTTTCATCACCTTTAAAGAAGAGGAAGAACCTGTGAAGAAGGTTCTAGAGAAAAAGTTCCACACCATTAGTGGAAGTAAGGTAAAGTGTCTGCAGTTAATGTGTGTCTGGCCTCTTGCTGAGAGAGGTCTGCCCCTTGCAGGTGTGGCTTAGGGGTTGGGCTGCCTCCAAGGGCTCTCCAGGGTAGTGAGACCCCATTGTTTCTCTGAAGGTCTGCTGCCCTGATTGGGGGCAGATGGTTCTGGCCTCCAAGGAGCTCTTAGCCTGGCAGTAAAAACAGAGTAGTATGCTGAGTAGTCTCTTTAAAGCTAGAGCTTAAGATGGTCTGAATCTAGAGTCTGAGATTTGCAGTTCTCAGAAGATTTTGGAACTTATGCCGTTCACTGATTTCTTTCCCTGGCAGTGAAGTCCTGCTTACTATAGAAACCGCTGCAGAGCTTTTCTATCTTATTGCTTCCAAAACCAAATCTTTATTCTTCTCCATCCCCTTTGGATACTGGCTTAGTCAGATCCATCCTAGAAAGATCCTTCCCAAAGCGCCCCCAGGGTCCTGGCTCATTTATACCCAGGGCCAGTTTGCCTTCAAATGAATAGAACGAGAAATACAGCTGTTACCACCCCTGAACTCTGGTCTAGAGAGGGGGGAGTATGGCTTTTTAAAGTATTTTTCAGGTGGCAGTTGCGTGTTGAGGGTGTGGCAGGGTGTGACAGGCCCTGTCTGTGCTGGAGTGGCAGCCAGATAAAGTTGGACAGGTAGGGTGGGGCTCTTGAAAACTTCAGTACCCTGGCTGGGAATTTAGAAAGATTGGATTGGACTCTTAAATTTCATGTAAAATGAGATTGGATCCTAGGGGACATTTGGAAAAGACACCATCCATTAGCTAGCCCAGTGGATAGGGATATCGCCAGGCCTTTTTTTCTGCCATAATGAAAAAATGGGCAGGAAGAACCTATAGGGCAGTACTCGTCACTGCTGGCAGTGGGTCTTGAAATACTGTATTTAGTTGTGTTTCAGTAGGGTAGAAAACATCAGATTGCATCACTGGTGGGGGTAATTTGCCAGTTGTACAGGAGTATGCTTATATGGGGACAGCTTATGTGGGATGTTTTTTCACTGGTCTTAGTTGGGGGCAAAGTATGTGTCAGGGTACTTTATTTTTTAGTTTATTTCTTCGAATTATAAGAGAAAGTTCATTTAGAAAGTTAGAGGTAGTAGAAGTGAGCTAGTTGGGCTGTGTAGGCTCAGAAAACAAGTTAAAAAAGCAAAAGAAGGGCCCTTGGAACTTAGGAGAGGGAAAGGAAAAGGCATAGGGGTGGTGGTGTAGGTGTAGAGGGGGACATGAAAGCTAGGGAGGGAGAGCGTTCGTGTTTTTTTAATTTTATTTTTATTGTTGAAAGTATTACAGATGTGTTCCCCCTTTTAAAAATTTTTATTTTTAAAATTGATTTTCAGAGAGGGGGAGGGAGAGAAACATTGATGTGAGCGCAGAACATCAATTGGCTGCCTCCTCCATACCCCCACCAGGGATTCAGCCAGCAACTCAGCAACCCTTCCGTGGACAGGACAATATCCTACCAACTGAGCCACACCAGCCAGGGTTTTATTTTTATTTTGTTCTTTTTTCAGTGTACTTCTAAAAATACACTTCTAATTTATTTAAACAGGAGCACTGGACGGTTCCTGACCCTACCTCCACCCACAGTGGGCAGGTTTTTGAGCTAAGCAGACACAGACTCTGGGGGACATACATAGGGCTTTTGGCCCATCCCAAATACAGACCAGTGGTTGGGGGAGGGATAGCGATAGCAGTTTGGCTTCAGGCAAGCTCTGCCCTGAGCCTCAGTGGCTTTCTTCCTCTGTAAGTTGGAAGTCAGGGTCACCACTATACATTTGAGTAGGATGCTTCATTTTTTTTCTTCTGTAAAGTAAAATCAGAAAGTGTACTTATTCTCTGGCTCTCATCAGGGTAGCCTCTGACCTCCCTGCCTAGTAGGACTAAGGTGGTAGTAGACCTGACAGTTGGTGTGTTTTGCTATACTGAGCTGGCATTGGCCCTGCTGTCCCTCTCCCAATTGTTAAACATGGAGCTGGCCTAACCCTGGGTTTGTATCCATCATTCCCAGTACATTCTCTGGGGGAAGGTTTGAGCCAAAAAGGCTCTAATGTGAATCTTGGTTTGTTGAGGTTTTAGTTATGGTTCTCAGAACTTATAGCCCAAATGTGGTTTCACACCCTACCATATTTTATTATTAAGACGGACCAGGTCTGAATGTTTGTAAATGAAGGTCGTTGTGCACAGTCTCTCCCCAGAACTTGTCCCAGTGGCCTGACTTCCTGTCCTCTTGGCTTGTAGTGTGAAATCAAGGTGGCTCTGCCCAGAAAAGTCTATCAACAGCAGCAGTATGGCTCTGGGGGCCGTGGAAACCGCAACAGAGGGAACCGAGGCAGCGGTGGTGGCGGTGGAAGTGGAGGAGGTGAGTGGAACACGGATGAATATGGGCCTGGTTTCCCTGCCTGCATGGAGCTTCCATGCCTGTCTTGGGGGCTTACTCTGGTCTCTGGTGTGGCAGGGTGGGCAGGGACAGGAATGGCTCTCCTGGGTCCGGGCTGTGCTGCTGCTGGTTGGAGTGGAAGAGCCCATATTTCCCATGTGGTCCGGGGCCCCAGGGCAGCGGAAGATTTATATTGTACTTTTGAGAGGGGAGGGGTGAGGAGCCTGATGGGCTCTCTGGCTGTCCTGAGTCTTGGTCCACCCATGGGTGGGTGGGCGGGCAGAAGGTAGGGCAGGGCTGTGCCAGGCGCTTTATCTCCTTCTGCCCTAGGCCCTCTGACTCCAAAGCCTGAACTCTATCTTTTTTAAGGCCAAGCTGCCAGAGAGGATTTGGGTAATCAGAGGGTGATTTGAGTGAGAATGAGTTCCTGCCTCTTTGGCCCTGAGAGAAGTTAGGTTCCGTTCTGTCTTCCTCTGCAGCTTGGGTCTAAGTGCAGAGTCAGGTTAGGGCTCTGTTATATCAGGACAGCAGCCCCTTCCTTGGCTTCTACTTCTGAGTTGCCATAGTAACCCCGCCACCCAAAGGGCAGGATTTCCTCCATCCTAGCTCCTACGTGTGCTAAATGGTCCACGGGCCCCTGTGCCCTGCTCCCCCCACAGGTCAGAGTCAGAGTTGGAATCAGGGCTACGGCAACTACTGGAACCAGGGCTACGGCTACCAGCAGGGCTACGGGCCCGGCTATGGCGGCTACGACTACTCGCCCTATGGCTATTACGGCTACGGCCCCGGATACGACTACAGTAAGTAGGAGAGAGGGAGGCCCCATCCAGTCACCCACCTGGGAGGCAGGACAGAAAGTGCAGGGGTCACTGGCAGCAGGGGCTTTTGGAGTCAGACAGGCTGGGCTTTGTAGCCTGCCCCAGGGGTGTTGGCTCTGGTGAGGATTTGAGCCAAGCGCCTGGCACAGGAATAAATGTTCAATAAATCTAGCTGCTATCATTGTTGTTCTTGTCCCTAGGTCAGGGTAGTACGAATTACGGGAAGAGCCAGCGACGTGGTGGCCATCAGAATAACTACAAGCCATACTGAGGCTTCGGCAAGAGTGCCCGTCTGACCGCACACGCTTTGTTTGGATATTGAGTGAACACAAACAATTATGTACCAAATTTAACTTGGCATACTTTCTATGGCCTGTCCCATGTGCATCTTATTTAAAATTTCCCCCCTGGAAATCACTCTCTTGTTTACTATTTCCAGAGCTCTAGTTGTTTTAGGCAGCGTGTGGTGTCTCAGAGGCCAGAGCGGCTTTGTGGGCTGATTTTATTACCGGGTTACCCAGAACCAGGTGGGAGGGTCAGTTTCCTGCTGCCGCTCTGCATCCTGGACCTGTGGACCCTGGTTGTAAAAAAGTCTATCTTAGGAAACCAGTGTCACCTTTTTCACCTTTTAATTTTATATTATTTGTGTCATACATTTCCTGTAATGGAAGTGTTAATTTTACTGTACTTTTTGGTACCTTTTGGGAATCTAATGTATTGTAAGGTATTTTACACGTGTCCTGATTTTGCCACGACCTGGATATTGAAGCTATCCAAGCTTTTGAAATAAAAATGTAAAAACCCCTAAGCCTGGGTGAGTGTGGGATATGCGGTGCATAGGACTTGGGCCCTTTTAAAGGAAGGAAATGGCTGGAGGTTTAAGGCAGCTGTTCATGGGGGTGAAGATTGTGCAGTAGGAATTCTGAGACACCTTAGAACACCTTTCTTAAAACGGGGTTCTGTCTTCCAGGACAGTGAACCTACAATCAAGGATGCCCCCTCCTGGCTGAAATGTAATAGCCTACTCTGGCAGCACCTATTTGCTGCTGGATTGGAGCACCTCAAGTCTGGTGGCAAGAGGAGGCAGCAGGCTGTGGGACTGGCTCTAGGTGGTCGGAGCCTGAAAAGGAGTTTTGTTTCCCCTCACTCCTAGAAGGAACTGGCTGGGGAGGACGTGGCTGCTCTTGCCCTCTTGCCTCAGCCAACAAATGCAAACAGTTGGAGATTTTCTGGCAGGAGTGTGTGGAGAGAGTTCAAGGTAGCCAGAGCCTCCCAATGTTGGAAGTACCCTATGGGAAGGGGACATTACTTGAAACAAAATTTACAAAAAAAAAGCTTGGTTTCCTGGGGGGTACAGAACGGTTCAGGAACCCAGTTGTGGCCTACTCACCTAGTAAAGGACATGACAGGGCAGGGCTACCAGAGGGCTGGGGCCTTAGTGTCTCACAACTTCGCACCTTTTCTTCCATGTCTGAAAAAGACCCCATGGCCACCCAAACTGGTTAACCTTTGTCGTCTGCTAAAGGCTCCTCCTGCCTTCAGTGTCTAAGCTTCTTGGATGGCAGTTTGGAGTTGGCCTCACTGGATAGGGCCATGATCCCCCACACTTGACCTGTATGTATGTGGCACCAGCCACAGGATCAGCAACAATATTCCCAAAGGATAAAGCCTGCCCTCAAGTTTCCCAAGACCCAGATTCAACCAGAGGCTTCTATAGGAAACCTAAGCTAGTGTGCCTCACCTCATCCAGCAAGTTTTATACCACTTCCCAATTGTGTACAGGGGGTTGGCCCTCAGCTCTGGAGCACTGGGGGCAGAAGTGAAATAGCCCAGAGGTGGAGGACAGGGCGGGGTGGTTCTGATCTCCATCTAAGAGAGGGGACTTTGCCTATTTAGGGGGCCACCCCTGCCCAGAGCTTTGCATGCATAGCCCTTGGGGGTGGGGTGGCTCAGCTCCCACCTCCCCAGTGCTTGGGAAGCCTCACCAGCACAGACAGAAATAGAAGTGACCTGGGCCAGTAAGACCCCCTCTCCACTTGAGCTCCTTGCTTCCTGCACTGTCCAGAGGATACCTAGCTCAGCTGTTCCACCCCCTTCCCCTGAGTACACTAGACCATTGTAGCTGCTGGGCTGGGTCCTGGGCACATGGTCAGCTGGACACCGGGCTTTACGCTTACCTGTTAGGATGGCATCCAGCTTTGCCACCACATGTTGTACGTTGTCCAGGCTGAAGCACATTGGGGGCTTAAACTTCAGGACATTCCTCCCAGGGCCGTCAGTGCTTAGCAAAATGTAGTTTTCCTTCAGCCTGTAGGACAGGACATAACAGAGCCTTGCTACACCACCAGCCCAGGGCCCTTCACATGGTTTTCAAGGCTTTCCTGCACCTGGCATTGGCCACTTGGCTAGGTTTCCAGCCACAATGCTCTTGGAGCCCTTCACAGCCCCCCCCCCCGCATGGGGCACTGGCTACCCCTTGCAAAACTTTATTCCCATCCTTTGTGCCCTGGTGTGAATGGCTCATATGGACCTGGCCCTGAGAAGGGGCATAGTCTTAACTGCCCCTGGAGTTCCAGTCTAGTCTGTAGTCCCTGTGTTTCCCACTTCATGTATGGTTTATATGATGTGTATGGCTTGCTTTGTAAATGTATGGGAAATGTCCAACATTACAAAGTGGTACAATGAACTCCATCCCCTTATCTAGTTTCAGTAACTTCCCCTGCTCCCTGCACACAGGTAATATAATTTCCAGACAGCTCTTGTCAGTTTAATTTC
Organism: Myotis daubentonii; assembly: GCF_963259705.1. Lineage (NCBI taxonomy): Eukaryota > Metazoa > Chordata > Mammalia > Chiroptera > Vespertilionidae > Myotis > Myotis daubentonii. Next base: position 73,105,233 of record NC_081844.1, on the reverse strand, counting down.
CAGTTCTTTTTAGGAGGGTGACTTTACCATACTTAATACTATCATTGATATGTAAGAGTGTCATTTTTAATATTCCACATTTATACTTTTAACCTAGGAAGCTGCCCTGGCCAGGTAGCTCAGTGGGTAAGACTGTTGTCCTGACATGCCAAGGTTGCAGGTTTGATCCCTAGTTAGGGCACATAAAGGAATCAGCAAGTGAATGCATAAAAAAGTGGAACGACAAACCAGTGTGTTTTTTCTCAGTGCTATCCCCCCCTTCCCCAATCCCACCTAGGAAGGCATTTTGGCTACTGAGAGAAGGGGTCTAACATGATTGTAGAAAGCCAATGAGGGAATCATTGATCAGCTGCCTCCTGTACACCCCCCACCAGGGATTGAGCCTATAACCCAGGCATGTGTACTGACAGGGAATCAAACTGATCAGGTTCATAGGATTTACATTTTTTAAAATTTATATTAGGAGCCATGGTGTCCCAGACTATGGCAGTGCTAGAAAGAATAGCCCTGGCCTTAGCGTGTTCGGTTCGGTAGATAGAGCATCGGCCTGTGGACTGAAGGGTCCCAGGTTCAATTTCCAGTCAAAGGCACATGCCCAGATTGTGGGCTCGATCCCCAGTAGGGGGTGTGCAGGAGGCAACCAATCAATGATTCTCAACATTGATGTTTCTCTCCCTTTCTGAAATCAATAAAAGTATATTAAAACAGAAAAAGAATAAGGTCTGGACTTCAAATTCAGGTCTACCACCTACTAGAGATGAAACACCAAATTCTTGGTAACAGATTCCTAGCTGAACTGGAGAAATCACAAGTGGCTATGAGATGGGGAAATCAGGCTGGGCCTCAAATCTGATTCCTTCCAATGGGTCATGCTGGCTGGATTCCTGAGCTGAGGCTGGGGTGGGGTGAGCATGGGGTAGCTGAGTGGGCAGATGTGTCTGACCAGCAGAGAGAAGGCAGGGACTGGATAGTCACTTAGGGGAGGAGTCAGTCTCAAAAAACTTCATGGAGGGGAAGATTTTTTTTTACATCCTTACTGTTTTATGTGAATTTCAAATGCAGAATGATACACATTTCCCAAGGATTTTTTGAGGTGGGGGAAAGGATAGGCGTGAGGAATGGAGATAAAAGGGGAGAAAGGTGCTGAGGCTGGAGTCCTACCTGGATTCAAGTGAAAAATGTGAACTGGTTTGGGCAGGGGGCTTCTAAGTCCAGAGATGATGCTCCATCTAGACATACCCACCCAGACGAACAGGAGTCCTGTCCATCCCCTGTCCCTGGTGTGGCCCTGGAGAAGCTCTGCAAAGGCAACTTGCTTGAAGAAAAAGTACCTGGATACCAAATAGTCAGCTTCTTCGGTGGCTGGCATCCTTGTGGCCTCATCTTTGATCAAATCCACACCAATAAAAAGTCCGACGCCCCTGGAGCAGAAGGTGACATCTCAGGAGTCCAGGCCTGAGGGACCACGGGCCTAGCACTTGCCCTGTGCCTGGGTCTCAGCCAAGCCCCATTGGAAAGTCCACCAGGGCTTGTACCTCTGTCTCCTGGGGACAGAGTCACAGGAACTGGTGGTGGTGGTGTGGGTCTAGGAAGTAATTGCAATGGGGAAGGGCTCTCACTTTTGACAGAGGAAAGATGGAGGGGCAGGGAGTCAGAGCTACTTGATCCTGACTTTTCCCCTCCCTAGAAGTGCCACTTTGGACAACAGCCCCTCTAGGTGCTTCACTTCTTTCCTTGTGGAGACTCCCACCATCCCAGGTGGTTAGGAGGTGCTTCGTTAGTGCGCGGTGACTTGACCCAAGACTCACCTGATGTCCCCGATGATAGGATGCTTGGCCTTCTGCTGCCGGAGGAGCTCCATCAGGAAGCTGCCCACACAGGCAGCATGAGCCTGCAGCTGTTCCTTCTCTAAGACATCCAGGACGGCCAGCCCCACTGCACAGGACACTGGGCTGCCCCCAAACTGAGCCAGGGGCAAAGGGCATGTCAGATGTCCAGCAGAGGAAGAGAGAGGGAGAGAGAGAGAGAGAGAGAGAGAGACAATCAATGATGAGAGAGAATTGCCTCCTGCACACCCCCTATTGGGGATTGAGCCCACAACCCGGGCATGTGCCCTGACCAGGAATCAAACCATGACCTGTTTCATAGGTCTGTGCTCAACCAGTGAGTCACATCTGTCGGCTGTAATTTTCCTTAGTTCCCTCTTTAATTCCAAATGCACAAAAGCTGCAAAATGCTATTCTTGGAAGCACTTTTCTCATTCTGTTGAGATCTTGCTTCCAGGTGTGTCCTCTGGCTCAAATATTTCCCCCTTCTTTGTTATTTTAATTTTTCAATTACAGTTGACATTAAATAGTCTAACATGACATTAAATATTTTAAAACACAGTGATTAGACATCATTTTTTTGTTCTTGTTAAGCCTCACAATATTTTTTCCATTGATTTTATTTTTTTAGTAAGTATTTACTTAAGGGAGAGGGAGAGAGAAATATCAATGATGAGAGAGAATCATTGATCAGCTGCCTCCTACATGCACCCTTCTGGGATCAAGCCCACAACTGGGCATGTGTGGGAATTGAACCGTGACCACCTGGTTCATGTGTCCATGGTCAACCACTCTGTCACACAGGGTGGGCTCCATGGAAGGGAAGGGGGAGGGAGAGAGACATCGATGTGAAAGAGCCACATCAACTGGCTGCCTCCTGCAGGTATCCTACCTGCAACCTAGATACGTGCCCTTGATGGGAATAGAACCTGAGACCCTGTGGTTATCAGGCCAACAATCTAACCACTGAGCTACGCTGGCCAGGGCTGACATAATTTTGGCTCAATTTTTTATAAAAATTCTCTTCACTTTTGTTAATCCTCACCCTAGGTATTTTTTCCATTGATTTTTTTTTTTTTTTTAAAGAGAGGGGTAAAGACAGATAAACATCTATGTGAGAGAGACACATTGACTGGATGCCACCTGCACGTGCCCCGACTGGTGCCGGGGATGGAGCCTGCAATGGAGGTACATGCCCTTGACCAGAATCCAAACTGAGACCCTTCAGTCCGCAGACTGGCACTCTAACCACTAAGCCAAACTGACAAGGACAGGTTCAGATGTTCTTACGTCAATGTGTCTCTTGTTGACCAAAACATTATGCTGTGCATGACTGTAGTTCAATACAATTTGACAAATGTGTAAAACTAGAACCTTCACCACAATGAGGACACAACACATTTCCATCACTTTCCAGAGTTGTATCCCCTTTCACTACTGGCCCAGGCGACTACTCATCTGATTTCTATCATTACAGTTTTGCCTTTTCCAGAATGTCATACAATGAGATTACAGAATATGTACCCCTTTGTGCCTTGCTGCTTCTGCTCAACATGTTTTTGAAATTTATCCATATTGTGTATTAGTAGTTAGTTCATTTTGTTGTTGCATAACATTCCACTGTATGGACATACCACAATTTGTTTATTCAATCTCCTGTAGATGAACCCTTGGGTTATTTTGATTTTTTACTATTAAGAATAAAACTAATTAATATTTATAAGTTATTTTGTAAACATATATTCTCATTTCTCTTGGGTAAATACCAGACTGCTGGATTATATAAATATATAGTTGATTTTTATAAAAAACTGAAAGTTTTCTAAAGTAGTGGTATCATTACTTTCATAGATTTATGAAATTCCAGTAGTTTCACATCCTTAAAAACATTTGGAATTGTCAGTCTTTTGTTTGTTTTTTAAATGTTTTTCTCATTGGTTTTAGAGAGAGAAAGGGAGAGAGAGAAACATCAATCTGCAGCCTACTGGGGATCAAGTCCACAACCCTGGCATGTGTCCTGACCAGGAATTGAACTGACATCCCTCCTGGTGCATGGGACAATGCCCACCCAACTGAGTCACCCAGGCCAGGTTTGTTAGTCTTTTTAATTGTAGTCATTCTAATGGGTGTGTAGTGGTATCCTGTGGATTATCTTGAAAATTTGTATGCATAGCCCCATACTTGAGATCACAAAAAGCTACCAAGGTGATTCAGCTATGAGGCAGCTTTTTGATAGGTTAAAAACAAATTATGTGTGGAATGGACAAAGGATACATTGAGGCTACATATTGTATATTATTTAACCATGAACTCGCTAAAAGGTAGTGTGTATTTGGTGTAGAATCATGACCTGCCCAAGATGCTCAACTAGCACAATAGATAGGCCTTTCCCCCAAGATCACCCCAGAGGGACAATAGAAAGAAAATGAACAAAAGCTTTGACACAGTTCTGGAAATCTAGAAGGCCATGCATATGTGTAGGGATATGCTCATGCCCAATGCTAAGTTCATGTTCAGGAAAGATCTGAAAAGTCTTGAGGCTCTGAAGGAGGAGGAAGGAAAGGCTAAGGCAGAGTTGTCAAGTGCTTGGCTGAGTGTGGAAGCACACCCTAACCCAGCCATGGGCAAACTACGGCCTGCAGGCCGGATCCGGCCCGTTTGAAATAAAACTAAAAAAAAAAAAAGACCGTACCCTTTTATGTAATGATGTTTACTTTGAATTTATATTAGTTCACACAAACACTCCATGCTTTTGTTCCAGCCCTCCGGTCCAGTTTAAGAACCCATTGTGGCCCTCAAGTCAAAAAGTTTGCCCGCCCCTGCCCTAACCCACACCACAACACATCAACCCTTGTGAAAAGGCTGAGAGACCTCTTGGTTCCGGGCATTTAAGGAGATGTCTGCCCAGTCATTCAATAATTACTAAGCTAACCAAGCAGAGACTATAGTGGCTACTCATAACAAAGAACACAGATTTACAGAATTAGTTCAAAGAAGGCATTATACAAAGAACAAAAAGCAATAACAAACTACAAGGAGATACTATGATTTCCGAAGTTGCCACATTATATTATTTAAAACTAGAGGCCTGGTGCACAAATTTGTGCACCAGTGGGGTCTCTTGGCCTGGCCTCTGGGACCAGGCCTTAACTGGCTCTCTGACATCCCCTGAGGGGTCCTGGATTGTAAGGGCGCAGGCCAGGCCGAGAGACCCCACTGGTGCACGACTGTAGCCAGGGAGGGAAACAGGAGGTTGGCCAGCAGGGAAGGACTGTGGGAGGGCTCCAGGGCGAGTCTGGCCCATCTCAATCAGTTCCGATTGGCCGGACCCCAGCAGCAAGCTAACCTACCAGTCAGAGCATCTGCCCCTGGTGGTTAGTGCACATCATGGCGACTGGTTGACCAGTCAACTGACTGCCCCCTGGTGCTCAGTGCACATCATAGCGAGTGGTTGAGCAGCCTTAGCATATCATTAGCATATTACGCTTTGATTGGTTGAATGGCCGGCCAATCAACTGGACACTTAGCATATTAGGCTTTTATTATATAGGATGTTCAGTTTTCAACAAAAAACCTTAAACATGCAGTTGACGAAAGAAAACGTCCAAACCTGTAGAATATTTATTTTTAATTTGCTGATTTAAGAGAGAGAAAAACATTGATTTGTTGTTCCACCTAACAATGCACTCACTTGGTTGAGTACCACACTGGCCCTGACCAGGGATCAAACAAGTAACCCCAGTGCATCAGAGTGATGCCCTAACCAACTGAACCACCCAGCCAGGGCTGTAGAGAATTTTTATGAGTACTTGAGCCAAAACTGACAAGACAAGCAGGATCTCAAATGCTCAAGATTATGACAGTTTTGGAGTTTATTTTATGTATTTGAAATTAAGGGAATATAAGAAAGATTAGATGAAGGTGGTTTTAGGGATTGGATTATAGGGTAGTTAAGATTATGTGCTCTCTTGAGGGTGGTTAAGGGTTATTCTGGCATTTTAAAGGTGTCTGTCTTAACTTAGATACACAAGAACAGTGGGCAGGCTTAAACCTTTGCTCAGAAGTTATAGGCAAAAAGAAAAAAAACTTATAGGCCTGGGTGTGACTATCCACTGTGAACTGCCCAGTTGGGAAATTATGATTAAAAAAATTTTTTTTATTGATTTCAGAGAGGAAGGGAGAAGGAAAGATAGAAACATCAATGGAGAGAAAGAATCATTGAAGGCTGCCTCCTACATGCCCTCTACTGGTGATTGAGCTCGCAACCCGGGCATGTGCCCTGACTGGGAATCGAACCGTGACCTCATGGTTCATAGGTTGACGCTCAACTACTGAGCCACACTGGCCAGGCAGACATTATCATTTATTACAGCACCCCCTTTTTGTCCACAAAAGAAAGAAGGAAGCATGGTGCATATGGGTAGGCGGAGAGGAAAAGCAAACAATAGAAACTGTCCCCGAGGAAGCCCAGATTTTGGCCTTATTAGACAAAGGCTTTAAGTGTTATATGTTAAAAGAGCTAAAATGCAAAACATGAAAACAAGGTCTCACCAAATACAGCAGCGGTTCTCAACCTGTGGGTCACGACCCTTTCACAGGGGTCGCCTAAGACCATCGGAAAACACATCTATAATTACATATTGTTTTTGTGATTAATCACTATGCTTTAATTATGTTCAATTTCTAACAATGAAATTGGGGGGCACCACAACATGAACTGTATTAACCCTTTGCGGTCGTTTGTCTACTCTCAACCACCAAAGCTTTTTTACCGTTCCGGTCGTATGTCTGCTTTTAGCCACCACCGCAAGGAACCGTACGAATCTTAACTCTATTCATTCATGTATCAGTTCATAATTTCTCTGAAAGCTCTTAAGTGTCTAAGCGACCTTGTCATGAACCAAAACATTGCCCCGACAAATCGGAGATATCGAAACTCAATATAAACAAACGCGGTCGTTCCACACTCGCCATGCAAAACATCGTGGAGAGCCAGTCGCCTTTTGAGGGTGAAGAAATCGACAAGCTTCAGAGATACTTCGCAGAATTTCAAATAAAGCCTTACAAATTACGTTTAACTGTAATTAGGCATTCTCGCTTGTTAAGATATTTCAAAATAATACTCCAAAATGGCAAAAAGAAAGTTACCGAAAGAAGTGTACTGCGAATCTGAAAGTAATGATGAAGAGTTTTATTTTGGCACCTTAAATACTGACTCTGACGTAGAAAGTGATAACGTTTGTAGTGATTCTACTAGTAGTGACGTAGTTCCAAAAAAGAATTAATAAATCTTGTTTATCCTTCATAATCTTGCATGTTATGTATCACTGCTCTTTCAATGGAAATTAATTCCGACCAGTACGACACCCATTCCAAATTTAATGTGACCGCAAAGGGTTAAAGGGTTGTGGGCTTGGGAAGGTTGAGAACCACTGAAATACAGAATATCAATAAATAGAAATTAGAAAAAAGAACCAAACTAATTCTGGAGTTGAAAAGTACAGTAACTGAAATAAAAAATTCACTAGAGAGGCTCAACAGTAGACTTGGACAGGCAGATGAAAGGATCAGCAAACTAGAAATATGTCAATTGAGACTGTTCAGTGTGAAAACCAGAGAGAAAAAAGAATGAAAACAAAAAAAACCCCACATGCCGAAACCGGTTTGGCTCAGTGGATAGAGCGTCGGCCTGCGGACTGAAAGGTCCCAGGTTCGATTCCGGTCAAGGGCATGTACCTGGGTTGCGGGCACATCCCCAGTAGGAGATGTGCAGGAGGTAGCTGATCGATGTTTCTCTCTCATCGATGTTTCTAACTCTCTCTCTCTCTCCCTTCCTCTCTGTAATAAATCAATAAAATATATATTTTAAAAAAAACCCCACAAAAAAACCCAGAGCGTTAGAGACAAGCGAGACACAATTGAGCATACCAACATATGTCAATGGGAGTCACAGGAGAGGAGAGAAAGAGAAAGGGGCAGAATGAAAAATAGAAGAAATAATAGTCAAAACCTTCCCAAATTTGATTTAGAAAACCAAAATCCAACAACAACCTATACATCCAAGAAACTCAATGAACCTAAAGTAGAATAATGAGTTCCATATCTGGATACAACATAATCAAATGATCGAAAGACAAAGAGGGTAGGTAAAATGGGTGAAAGTGGTCAAAAAGGTACAAACTTCCAGTTATAAACATAAGTAAGTCCATAAAATAAAATACAGCATGGTGACTATAGTTAAAAATACTGCTTTGCAGCCCTAGCCAATTTGGCTCAGTGGAAAGAGTGTTGGCCTGTGGACTAAAGGGTCCCGGATTCGATTTCTGTCAAGGACACGTACCTCGGTTGCAGGCTCCTCCCTGGCCTGGGCCCTGGTTGGGGCTTGTGCAGGAGGCAATCAATGGATGTGTTTCTCTCACATCGATAGTTCTTTCCCTCTTTTTTCCACTCTCTCTAAAAATCAATGGAAAAATATCCTCAGGTGAGGATTAAAAAAATACTATATTGCATATTTTAAAAAACATATTTTTAATTGATTTTAGAGATAGGAGGGGAGAGGGATAGAGAGACAGAAATATTGATGAGAGAGGAACATCAATCGGCTGCCTCCTGCGTGCTCCCTACTGAGGATTGAGCCAGTAACCTGGGAATGTGCCCTGACTGGGAATTGAACCCTGATCTCTTTGTTCATGGGTCGAACTCATCCACTTAGCCACAGCGGCCGGGCTGTACTACATATCTAATAGTTGCTAAGAGAGTAGATTTTAAAAGTTCTTATCACACAAAAAGCAACTGTAACTATGTGTGGTGATGAATGTTAACTATATAGATTGTGGTGATCATTTTACAATGCAGTTGACCCTTGAACAATGTACGTTTAAATGACCTGCATGGTTTGATTCCTGGTCAGGGCATATGCCCAGGTTGCGGGCTCAATCCCCAGTCGGGGGTCATGCAGGAGGCAGCCAATCAATGATTCTCTCTCATCACTGATTTCTCTCTCTTTCTCTGAAATCAATTAAAGAATATGTTTTTTAAAAAAGAGCACTGGTAAATACATAAGTAGGTTGAAAGCAAAAGGGTGGAAAAGGTATACCATGCAAACAGTAACTAAAAGAGCTGTTGTGACTGTACTAGTATCAGACATAAAAAAATCTTAAGGTTAAAATTGTTACTAGCTGGAAATAACAAGGGTGGAGGGGAACATTATAAAATATATGATTATGTAACCACTATACTTGAAACTATTACAAAGTAATATTGAATGTATATAATAAATATTCAGTGTGCCTAAATAAACTAGCAATATAAGCACTTTACAATGATAATTCATTTATTAAAAAGTTAAAACCATTACAAACACACATGCATTTAACAATAGAGTCCTAAAATATATAAAGTAAAAACTGATAGAATAGAAAGGAGAAATACACAATTCAACAATAGTTTAATCCCTCATTTTTGATAATAGAACGATGGAAGATCAATAAAGAAACAAGACTTGAACAATACTATCAATTAGACCTAACATATACAGAACACTTGACTAAAAATAACCCCCAAAACAAAACAAAACAGAATATTAGTACTCTTCTCAAGTGCACACAGAACATTCTCCAGGATAGACTATATATTAGGCCATAGTATATTTTAAAAGCTTAGAAGCATGGAACAGACTGTAGAATCTCAGAGGGAAGGATAGTGGGTGGGTGGGAAGAGATCAACCAAAGAACTTGTATGCATATAAGGATAACACATGGACACAGACAATAGGGTGGTGAAGGCCTAGGGCAGGGTGTGGGGGTGGGGGCTAGAAGGGGTCAATGGGGGAGGGGGGAGAGGAGGGAAATGAAACATATGTCATACTTTCTTTTTTTTAAAATATATATTTCTTTATTGATTTCAAAGAGAAAGGGAGAAGGAGATAGAAACATCAATGATGAGAGAGAACCACTGATCGGCTGCCTCCTGCACACCCCCCACTGGGGATCGAGCCCGCAACCCAGGCATGTGCCCTTGGCCGGAATCGAACCTGAGACCCTTCAGTCCGCAGGCTGATGCTCTATCCACTGAGCCAAGCCGGCTAGGGCAGTATGTCATACTTTCAACAATAAAGATTTAAAAAAAAAAAATTTAAAATCTTTTTTACCATAGTGAAATGAGACTAGAAACAAATAATAGACTACTGAAAAACTAAAAAATATGTGGAAATTACATAACACACTCTTAAACAACCAATGATTCAAAGAAGTCAGGGAGATTAGAAAATAACCAGAGATGGCCCTGGCTGGTCCTCAGTGGTTAGAGCATTGGCCCATGCACTGAAAGGTCGTGGGTTCAATTCCCAGCCAAGGGCGTGTACCTGGGTTGCAGGTTCCCTCATAGGCCCTGGTCAGGGCCTATGTGGGAGGCAACCATTCGATATGTCTCTCACATCAATGTTTCTCTTTCTCTTTCTCTCTTCCTCCCTTCCTTCCTCCTTCCCTCTTTTCCATTGAAAAGCAATGGAAAAATTATCCTCATGTGAGGATTAACAAAAAGAAAAAAAAGAAAATACCTAGAGATGAATGAAAATGAAAACAACATACCAACACTTATGGATGCAATGAAAGTAGTGCTTACAGGAAAAGTTCTGTCTATAAACAACTATGTTGAAAAAGAAAAAAGACCTTGAATAATCTAACTTTTCACCTTAAGAAACTACTAAAAGAAGAGCAAACTAAACCCAAAACAAGCAGAAGGAAGAAAATAATAATAATGATTGGAGTGGAAATAAATAGAAATATAGAAAAACAATAGAAAAAAATCAACAGAGCCAAAAGTTGGTTTTTGAGATAAACAAAATTGACAAATTTCAGCTAGGTTGACCAAGATCAAAAGAATGCTAATGTTACAAAACTCAGGAATCAAAGAGGACACATCACTAGTAATCTTTGAGAAGTTCTAAGGGAATAATATGTACAACATTATGCCAACAAGCTGGATAACGTAGGTGAAATGGACAAATTCCTAGAAAGATAAAGAAATGCTGACACCGACGTGAGAAGGATTAGAACACCTGAATGGACTTATAGTAAGTAAGAACAATGAATAGTAATATTAAATTCCTATAAAGAAGAATCGAGAACCAGATGGCTTCACTGGTCAATTTTACCTAAATGTTTAAAGAATTACTACCAATCCTTCAGAAAAGTCTTTCAGAGAGAATAGATGAACAATTCCCAGCTCATTCTTTGAGGCCAGTGTTACTGATAACAAAACCAGACAAGGTATTTCAAGAAAACTACAGATAAATATCTCTTAAGAATATAACACATATAACAAAAGCACTTTGGGTTCCTCAATAATTTTTAGATTGTAAAGAGATTCTTAGACCAAAAGTTTGAGAACCACAACACCATTATTCAATTCTAGGTTTTTCAAAACTTATTAATTTCTAACTAACGACACTGAAGTTAAGGGTCATGTTTTGTGTGATACTTACTCTTTTGATATTTATTCTGTAAACTGTGTTGAGGTGAGTTGGTATGTGATTGTTCTACATGCCCTCAAGAAAAATGTGTGTTCTCTAAATTCTTGCAGAACTCTGTAAATGTCTCTTTAAAATAAATTATTTTTTATTGATTTCAGAGAGGACAGGAGAGGGAGATAGAAACATCAATGATGAGAAAGAATCATTGACTGGCTGTCTCCTGCACACCTCCTATTGGGGACTGCCGGGAGCCGGTCTATCCTTGCTGTTTCAAGGGACCTGGCATATATGGCATACGGTTCTTAATGTTTGCTCACCTTCTTGGCGCTGTGTTTTAACCAAGGTCACCTCTCCGAGAAAGGTTGAATCCCCAGGTAGGGATTTTCCCCTGAAGTTAGGGAGGGAATAAAACCCCTCAACTAAGTGCCAGGCGGGTAATTAATCACTTTAACTATGAACAAGCATGCTTAAGCTACATAATCTTTACTCCCTGGAATGGAGATAAGAAACGCCCTAACCTTTGTAATAGAGATTGATAGGATTGAATCAACTGGTATAAATACAGATGTAACCAGACAGAGAGACAGAACTCAGAACACAGAACTCAGGAGACAGAGCTTAGAAGAGAATTCAGAAGACAGAACCTACACGGAGCCTGGAGACAGAAGAACTTCACTGGAGAGAACATGGCAAAAGATCCTGGACTGAACCTGACTATAGAACATGGCAAGAGAACCTGACTAGAACCTGGTGACTGAACCTGGCTGGAGAACCTGTACAGAACCTGGCTGGAGATCCTAAGCAGAACCTCTCTGGAGATCCAGACCAGAACTTGGCTGGAGATCCTGGCTGTAGATCCTGGCTAGGCTGCTGATCAACTGAACGCTATCTCTGTGTCCTTCCTTCTTCGCCGACTCCGTCCATGCCTTTGGGGACCCCTGGACCCGCTGGGGTTGGACCCCGGCAGGGGACTGAGCCCAAAACCTGGGCATGTGCCCTGATGGGGAATCAAACTAGCAATCTTTTGGTGCATGGGACACTCAACCAACTGAGCACTATATATTAAAATTAGTAGGATACAATGTAAAAGTTGTGCTTTAAGGGGAATAGACAGGCTTAAATATTTATATTAATAGAGAAAACAGCCTGGCCGGTGTGGCTCAGTGGTTGAGCATCGACTAGGAAGTCACGGTTTGATCCCCAGTGTGGGGTGTGCAGGGGGCAGCCGATCAATGATTCTCTCTCATCATTGATGTTTGTATCTTTCCCTCTCCTCTCCCCTCTGAAATCAATACAAATATAATTAAAAAAATAAAAATATATTGGAAAAAAGGGAAAAAAAGAAAACAGTTAAGTATCCATTTTAGGAAATAAAAACAACAACAACAAAAAACCACAACAGAACAAACCCCAAAGAAAGCAGAAGGAAAGAAAAGGACTCAAACAACTATTATTGTAAAAGTAAAGGGAACATAATGATAAAGATTAAAAAATATTAAGAAAGTATTAACAAGAAATATAGATTGACAATTTTGAATACTCAGATGAAAAATTCCTAAGAAAATACAACCCACCAGAACTAACTCAAGAAGAAATAAAAAGTTTCAAGAGTCCTATGTAACTAAAGCCCTATGTAACTAAGTATGTGTCTGTGTAATTATACATGTATACACAAATGCACACATAAAACCCCCCCAAATAAATAAAAGCACTAGTAATTCAATCAAAACATGGAAAAAAGAAAAAAAAACAACAGGCATTTCACAGAAGCAGCACATGGCCAATAAACATATGAAGAGATGCTTCACGTAAGTTGAAATCAGGGAATGGCATATAAAAAAAATTCCCTGATTTGACGGGCTACAACTTTATACCCCACTTGATTGGCACAAATTAAGAGGTGTTGAAGAGGATGTTGACCTACAGAATCTCTTATACCTGCTGGTGGGATGTTAACTTGTGACCTACTTTGGGAAACAGATGTCATTATCTCAAAATGAAGGTGAACATGACCAGCAATTCCACTCTTAGGTTATTCCTAAAAAAGCCTCTTGCACATGTACAACAGAGTTTATAAAAATGGTTCATATCAGCACTGTTCACAATAGCAAAAACCATGAGTACAACTGCAAAGCACATCAACAGGATTGTACAAATAAACCAAAGTAGCTTATACAATGGGATAATTATAAAGCAGTCAAAACAAATGAACTTCAGTGACAAGAGATGGGGATGACTCTTAGTAATATAATGTTAGGTGAAAAAACACACAAATCCCTAAAGACTACATACATGCAGCATGATACACTTATAAAGTTAAAAAAAATGAGAGTAACTAATGAATAAGGGGTTCAGAGTGATGGCTACTTGGGCTGGGGGAGGCAGGGTCTGGGAGCAACCGTATGGATAAATAGATGCAGGTTACTGTCGAGGTCCTAACTTTTATTTGGGATGATGGCTTCTCAGATGCTTGTCTCCGAATGAAAGTAACCAGTTAACGGATGAACTAAAAGAGGACTCTGCGAGAGCAGATGATGATCTTTCGTGAGCCATGGACTGACTCCATAAGCTATGTGCACTTCAAGTAAGACAGACACAAGCACCAGGCTCCGGCTCCACTGGGTTGTCTTTCGCCTAACACAACCCACTCCTTCCTCCTGGCAGGGCCAATTCCTCCTCATCCTTCCACATCCATAAGAATCCTCCCCTGCTCCTTCCATTCCTCTTCTTCGTCCTCTTACCCGCATCCCTGTGCTCTCCTGGCACTGTGAACACACTACTTCCGTTAAATCTTTCCGCACCATGTAAGCAGGGGTTTATGAGCCCATCTCCCCTCTGAACAGTGAACTTGTTTAGGGCAGAGGCGTCTACCTACGTGTCTGCTGGGTATGTGCTGAGTTTGCTGAGAGCACCAGCCTTCGTCCTTAATAACCTCTGACAAATCTCAACCATCCTGCCCAATCTTGACATGTTTCAGGCCCCCATTCAAACTGACTCTTTTTTGGGAGGTGACAGTGTGTTCTTCGTTCCCTTAACTTTCTGTCCTTCCCTATTCTTCCCTGAGCCCGTGTCCAGATTTGGGCTCCTTCTCTCTTGCCTGGACCAATTGCCTACCTGTAGTCTTTCTCCACACTGGGAACTTCTAAAGCATATTTCAATCTAGTCTCTCACAGACTAAAACCCTTCCATGGTTCCTCACAGCCCTGGGGATTAGTCCAGACTCTCCGCTCTTCTACCATGAGGCCATCTGCTGACCACTACGCTCCCATCACCCACCACATAACTGCGCTCTTGGCACCACTGAACATGCCGTGGCTTCTCCTCCAACCCGAGGATCCACTTCGCTTAGGGAAAGCTCAACCCTGCACCGCACCTCCTCTACGCTCCTACTGCAACAGGAACGCTAATCCTAGGCCATCACCCACACAGGTCCTCATGTATTTTCATCAGCTTTTAGCACAGGGTCTTGTACACAGTAGGCAGCTTCTGCTGGAAGGGAGAGTTTTCTTTCTATATATTTTATAAGGCATGATCTCTTGCCACAGCTCTTGGGTTGATACTAACTTTAAAGAGGTTTGGTGTTATTATCCTCTGACCTGCTTTAACCGTTCCCCGGCCCCCACCCACCCCCACAGCATCTTAGACACCTTTGTGGTGGCTCAGTGCCAGGTCTGTGGCCTTTGCTCAGATTGGCTGGGGCCTATCAGAACCCTCAGTGCTCCCCGGAGCCTTCACTCACCGTATTGAAGTACTCGACACCGGTGGCTTCAAATGCTCTCGCCACAGCTTGGGTTGTGGCCACGCAGGCTACAGGGTGGCCATTGCCAATGGACTTGCCCATGGTGACAATGTCAGGGACAAAGTCTTCCCCCTGCAGCTGGAAGGCCCAGAAGTGCTTGCCTACTCGGCCAAAGCCCACTTGAATCTCGTCTGCAACAAAGACTCCTCCAGCCTTGCGGATGTGCCTGTGGCAGAGGACAGAAGGCTGACGGCTGATGGGGACGGCTGTGGTGAGAGGGATCAAAACAGGAGCTGGGAGGTCTTGGGACTCTGAATCCTGGCTCTGCCAACAGTAAGGTTGGGGCCTTGGGCAGATGGCTGGCCTTCTAGGGGCCACTCTTTTTTCAGGGGCTTTGAAAACTCTGGCAAACAGGTGAGATGGAGGTTGTCATTTGGAACAAAGGTTGGGAAACCGCATTACAGCCCTGGCCTCCCTGGAGCTGCCCCTCCTTACTCTGCCACTTCCGGGAAGTAGCCAGCAGGGGGAATGATCTGCCCGCCCACACTGGGCAGAGACTCAGCGAAGAATGCGGCAATCTGTGGACAAGACGAGATGTCAGGAACACTGACCTGGAGGTGCTGAGAGGCAAACTGAGAGTCCTGCTGATGCTGGCTCAGGGCTGGCTCCACGCAGGATGAGTTACCATCACTGTTGCACCCCTAGTTCGGGCTCCTCATCACATCTGAATGTCTGAGACTCTGTTTTCTTTCAGGCCTCAAACCAATTCTTACAACCTGGATGCCTCCAGACTCCTGTACTTAGCATGCCTCAGAAAAAATCCACTGATTTCTCCCCCACAAGCCTGTTTCTCCCCTGCCCCTATCTGGTGACTCCCAACTCTCCCATCTGCCTCATCCCTGATCCAGCCCCCTCCTTTATCCATTAGTCAGCACAGCCTGACTTGCTCTGTATCATCTCTGCTCCCACTCCTTGCCATCCACCTGGACACTTCTGCCTCCCACAGATCGGCCAGTTTCTGCCTTGGCCTCCTGCCAGTGTCTTCAAACTGGATGCCTCTTCTAGTGCATCCTCCAACTGGCCACCAGGGTGATGCCTCAACTCAGACACTGAGCTCATCTTGTTTAAAACCCTTTAATGACCCCTTCTGCCTACAGTAATGACTTCCAAACTATGTTCTGCCTTAGAGCTTCTTTAGAAGCTCCAGCCGGATGAGGGAAAGGTCAATGGGGTAGAAAACCGGCCCCCCCACCCCTGCTGCCACCAGAGCAACCTCTTTTCTGGTTTTATATAAGTAGATGTAGAACATCTGAAACACAGGCCAGGCTTCCCAGATCTGGCTCTGCCAACCTTTCTGGCCTTGTAGCTTGTCTCAGCTCATGTTATGAAATCAGGCAGCACCTTCTCGAAGGACCCTCCTTCACAATCAAAACCAGCCCAGCCTGGGCCCCAGGACTCCCAGCACGCTCAGGACACATCTCTGGTCCAGAGTCTCACCGGGTTCCCTGTATCTAGCACCAGCTGGCGACAGAGGAAGTGATATTCACTGTTGGCTGGGCTAGACCCATGTAAATGCAGTTACCTGCCTGCCCTGCTCCTGTGCACTGCTGACCACACGTTTCACCTCACTGGCATAGGCCTCAGCCGGGTTGGGGTGGTCCTCCCGGTAGAGGCCCCGGTATGTGTCTGGGAGCGGTGCCTGTGGGGAGTGACAGCGCCGTGTCATATAGGCTCGGGGTGGTCACCGACCTGTTGCCCCCTTGGGCTGTGCGTACCACATGGACCCACTCCTTCTGGCCATCCAGGTCCCGGAACTTGTAGGGGCTGATGTCGATCAGGGAGCTCAGGTGGCCGTGATAAGCACTGGGGGGGAGAAGGGAGGGTGGGCTCAGGCCCAGGTGGCGCGAGTCTCTGGCCTGTCTTTGACAAGCATCTACCCTCCTCAGGAGACACACCTTTCTGCCATAGCCCCCGAGGCCTAGGGCTGGGGATGAGCACAGGCTGTGGGGTCAGTAAGACTTCCTGTGAGGCCGCTTCCTGGCCGTGTACCAGGGGCTAATCACTTAGGCTCTCTGGGTCAGTTCTCTCCTCGGTACAGTGGCTTCTCCTCAGGGTTGTAATGACCTTAGATGTGCTAAGGCGCTGACCCTGGGCTTGGGCCTTGTGCAGCGCATACTCACTACATGGGAGCCCCTGTCGGAACAGTTTTAATACCTCAAATGTGGGGCCAACTCTTAACCCCTCACAAAGGTTTCTCAGCTCCCCAGAAGCTGCCCTCCTAGAAGAGACCAGGGAAAAGAGCCCCCTGGCGTGTGTTGGGGAGTCTCTGCAGCGATGGTCCCTCATTCTTCCTGCCCAAGGCACCCAAAGTTAGAGCCTCATTGATCCCCAACAAGTGGTGGGCCCAAGCTTCTGGGAACGGCACTTACTGGTCTAATACCACCACGTCCCAGTGTCCTGTGTACTGGCGGGCCAGCCTCAGGGCTAGGTCATTGGCCTCCGACCTACAACAGAAAAGGGGGGCACGGCTCAGACAGCTAAGGGCTTTCCCTCCTGGGGGCCTGCTTCCTACAGGGAAACCCAGAGGAAGGTGGTGCCCTGCCAGCAGCAAGAAGATTCTTGGGACACCATTCATTAGTCATTAGGTACAAATTCATCAAATGCCTTCCTTCTGTGTGCTAAGACCAGGGGCAAAAACAGTGAAACAGACAGACCCTGATGCTCCTGGAACTTACATTCTAGTATGTGTCACGAAAGCAAAAAAAAAACCACAAAACCCAAACAAACCACACACACACACACACACACACACACCCCAAAACCCAAAAACACCAAAGAAATAAAGAATGCTCACTTAATAAGTTCCTCAAGAGGACCAGATGGGACCCTATTTAGATTAGGGGGTGCTATGGGCTGAAGTATGTGTTCCACAAAATTCATATGTTGAAGTCCTCAGAATCTGGCTGTATTTGGAGATAGGGCCTTTAAATAGACGATTACATTAAAACAAGGCCATTAGGGAGGGCCCTTATCCAACCTGAGTGAAGTCCTTCTAAGAGGAAATTTGTACATAGAGATACCAGGGGCTCATGTACACAGAGGAAAGACCATATGAAGACAGATGGCCACCTGCAAACCAAGGAGAGGGGCCTTAAAGGAACCAAACCTGCCGACACCTTGATCTTGGATCTGGCATCCAGAACAGTGAGAAAACACATGGCCCCCGGCCTGGGGCGGCCTGAGCTGACCAAGACAGGGGTCAGGAAGGGCTCTACGAGGAGGCAATATCTGCACTAACGCCTCAGGGGGAAGTTTCCAGGCACAGAAAGCAGCACTGAAGTTTTCATCAGAGAAGAGACATGATTCAGCTTCCATTTGAGGAGGAAGCCTCTGGCTATGTGTGTCCAACCGAGTAGAAGGAAATGAAAGTGGAAGCAACTCCCCTGAGCTTGCCAGGTTTAGCATGTGGCCCCTTGCCCATCCACAGTAGTCATAAATTAAAATAAAAAGAACACACTATTTAAATGAAAAAAAAAAAAGTGGAAGTGAGGAGACTCAGGAGGAGGACACGCAAGTGAGGGTAGTAACGGCCACGAAGATAAAGGGAAGTGGATGGAGTCATCCTGGAGGGAGGTGAGGCAGGACTGACGCAGGACTGGGAGGAGGGTTTCTGCCTTGAACAGAGATGCAGATGGCTCTGCCATTTACTAGGCAAGACAGGGTGCGGGTGGTAGTGAGGGCATGTCCTCGTGGGAAGGTCTGGGGTCAGTGTCTAGGAAAGTAAGGGAGAGCTGGGGCCATGGTCCCACTCCGGGTGTTGGTAGAAGACAATCATGTTCTTATTGTCTTTTCGACACGTGAAGCTGATGTTCAAGAAGTCAAGGGGGTGGTTAGAACCATGAGGCTGGAACACATGGGAAGCATCTGGGCTTGAGAGACGAGTTTGGGAGTAACCAGCACGTGGCTGCTAGGTAATCCCATGGGAACAGAAGAGATCAGGAGGGAGAGGTTCAGAGAGGACCTGCCCTGGGGCACAGAGGAGGAACTGGCAGAGGACACAGGAGAAGCAGCCAGAAGCCAGGGAGAGTGAGGAGTGCACAGGGTCCTGGAAGCTAGACCAGAAGCATTTCTAGAGAGTGGTAACTGTCAGTATTGCTGAGAGAGTAAGACAAAGGCGGCAGAGACACCACTGGATTTGGCAGCATGGAGGTTGCTGGAACCCACAGAGTAAATCTGGTGGAGTAAGCGAGCAAACGTCCCTTCCTCCGCTGCCAAGGAGGCTCCCACTCCTGGCCAGCTCCCTGCGCTTCCTAGAGAGGCTCCAGTTACGGCTTCCATTCCCTGTGCAGGTGGCTCTGGGCAAGCTAGTTTCATTTAAACTGCTGCTTCCACACACATACACACATCCAAATCCTTTCCTCCGGCGTAAACATGAATTTTTACATTTATTTGATCATATGTAGAATTGTAATTTATATTTTATCTTAAGGAATATTTATTATATAAAAATGTATATCCACTCATGTATTTTTCTTACAATTCTGAAGAATTGAAAAGTATTTAAAGAAATAAACTGTTTCCTTATCTATAAAATCAAGATGTAAATTCCACTTCCTAGAAATGATTGGAGGGGACTGATAAACGTACTATGTAAGTGGCAATGATAATGATAATAATACTTACTATAATCTAAATGCCTCAACCTACGATTTGTTGGAATGTTCGCTCCCAGGATGCTGGTTCTATGTACATGTCATCACCTGCCACTTCTGTCTCCACTGCCACTTCTAGTGTGAGCTGCCATCACCTGTCACCTGGCTGCTGAAATGGTACTTAATGGTGTCCATTTTCGCTCTCCACCAGCCCTGATGACATCACCTGCCTGATCAAAATCCTCTGACTTCCCAATGCTCTTAGGATAAAAAGTTTCTTTATCTGGCTGATAAGGTCCAGGATGATGGGCCCCGTCTCCCTCCCCAGTGCCTGCTCACACCTTCTCCTCTCCCTCACTGGCTGCCTTATAGTTCCTCCAGTGTGCTGGGGTCCCATGACTCTTCTGCTGCAGAGCCTTGGCACAGGCTGTTCTGTGTGGTAATCAACCCTGGTAAGAACACTTATGGGGCTGGCAGCACCCTTCCTCCTCATCTCCTCATCTCCTAGTCAGCTCTTAGTCTAATATCACTTCTTCAGGGAAGCCTTTCCTTTTCCTCTCAGAGCAGGCCAGGTCTGCTTCTATACCTCATTATATCCTACTAGAGGCCTGGTGCACGAAATTTGTGCATGGGTAGGGTCTCTAGGCCTGGCTGGCAATCAGGGCCTATCGGGCCTTCCGGCTTTTGGCCAGGGCCTTCTTCCTTTGTTCTGCACCACCCCCTGGTGGTCAGCGCACATTATAGTGAGCAATCGAACTCCTGGTCTTCTGGTCGAACTTCTGAGGGGACACTTAGCGTATTAGCCTTTTATATATATAGGTACTTTTCCTCCAGGCAATGACCCCTCTTGGTAATTTTGTATTTCTTTAAAGAATTATTTGATGTTTTTGCTTCTTATTGAGCAAGCAGGGATTGAACACTGTGCCTGTGTTTTCCTAAGGAAGGAATAAAGGAACACGTTACCTTGGTAAATCCTAACTGGGATCCTGGAAGGGAGGTAATGGCACCTCTTAGTAAGAGACCAGAACACTGGGTTGACAGAGTAAGCACAGGGTCTACAGCTGGGAAGTCTGGCACCTGCACAGTGGGGGCTACCTCCTCTGGTCCACACTCGGTCGGCCACACTATGCTGCCCAATGGTGAGCAACTCTCTTCATCTTGCTAGGGGGCCAGCTGCAGTGCACTTACCCAGAATTCAGGAAATAAAACACACAGAGTTCCTCTGGCAGGGTCTCCGACAGCTTTTGTGCGAAATCCAAGATGTTGTCGTGCAGGTATCGGCTGTTGGTGTTGAGCACCTGGTTCTGTTCATGTGCTGCTTGGACCACGAGAGGGTGGCAGTGCCCAACTGGAAGAGGGCCACCTCCATCACACAGCTGACTCTGCTCATCCTATCCTTCTAGCCCTCCCCGATCCCCAATCTGTAAACCCAGTCAGGGAAGACACAGTATTGGAGGAAGAGGTGGAGGGGAAAGAGGGGAGCCTGAAGGCAGAGGCAGGTGACACATGCCCGTTCTGGAAAGGGAGATTGAGGAAGGATTCTGGCGGAAACCCCATTTAGAAACCCACGTCTTTGGTGGGAGGTGGTTTGCTATATGGAGGGGGATGGGAGTGTCTGTCCGTGGGCTTGACCTCATCAGTCAGAGGGGGCTGGAGGTAATAACCGCCAAAGGCCAAAGATGATGCTAACGGCAAACATGTGTTGGGAGCTCGCCAGGTGCCAGGCACACGCAAAGCAAATTACAAGAATTAACTCAGTTAATCCTCCAAAACACTCTCAGGTGGATGCTTGGCATTATCATGTCTATTTTGCAAATGAGGAACCGAGGTTAAGAAACTTGCCTAAGATTACCAAGTTAATAAGTGAAGGACAGGGTATAAACCCAGGCGTTAGAGCAGGGGTGGGCAAACTTTTTGACTCGAGGGCCACAATGGGTTCTTAAACTGGACCGGAGGGCCGGAACAAAAGCATGGATGGAGTGTTTGTGTGAACTAATATAAATTCAAAGTAAACATCATTACATAAAAGGGTACGGTCTTTTTTTTTTTTAGTTTTATTCATTTCAAACGGGCCGGGCCGTAGTTTGCCCACGGCTGCGTTAGAGCCTCTACTTTATTAACTTCCAAGGTGCCTGCTCAGTCAGACTCGCTTTCCTCCCATTGGCTCTGGCAGCCCAATCTGGATAACTGAATTCCTACTTCAGTTTTTTCCCCCAGGACCTGAGATGGTCACTGGGGCTGAAGCCTTGCCATGACCCCAGCACTTGGCCAGGGGAGACCACTGCTGGTCGTGGCTGGACTGGCTGCTGCTCTCTCAGCTTGCCATCAGTCCCAAGTGGAACTGGACTCCCAGACAAGGATCTCTGACTACTGCCTGGTGTAGCCCAGCTCCTACTTGGAAACTTCTACAGCTACACCACAAAGATTGGGCCCCGTCTGCTCAGCTCAACCCCCGTTCTCCACCCCGCTCTGCACCTCAGGATCACACCTGCACCAGGTTCACAGCCTGGGCCTCCTCTCCGGCCCAGCCAGCGGGAGTGATGGTACTGACCGTGAGCCACATTGTTGATGCAATCGATGTATTCTGCTCCCTGTTCATCATACATGTACTGCCCTTGGCCCCGGACAATCTTAATAGGATCCTCAGGAAAAAAGAGTCTGCAGGAAGAGCTGTGAAGACAGGCAGAAAAAGTGGACAGCCATGTCTGAAGCCTGAAGGGAGAGTCCACCCATCACAGGCCTCCCCCAGCCCTTCCAGTTTCTGGAAAGGGTAAGGAAAGCTTGAAGGGCACCGTGTTGCTTCCCTGCCTCCAGTTCCCCCACACAGGTGAGGACTGGAAAGAAGGAAAGGCGGGGCGGGGGGTGGGGGTGGAAGCAGCTGCTAAAACTTAAATTGTTTTTTAAGTCCTGTTAAAGTTACGTGGCCTCATTCATTTCCGCCTGTGTCCACATCACCAATCTGTGTCCTCGGATCCCGGGAAAAGGTGGCCGCCCCAGACCCTTGGGGCTCCCCAAGGCAGTGTTTCTTTGCTGGGATGGGTGTGAAGGAGGCACCCCCACTCTCAACGGCTGTCAGTCCAGTTACCCTGCTGCCCTGTGGCCGCCAACTCCAGGCCCCGCCAGGGGCTGCCTCGCGCCTACGTCCCGGCGAGAGTCCCGCACAGGCTCCCTCCGCTGCGTCTGAACTTCAGCCCCTTAATGGGGCGCTCGCGGGACGGGGCCCAGGCTCGAAGGCAAGAGGCCTTCTCCGGGGGAAACGGGGGCCAAGATCTCGCCTCGGCCGCGGGGGTGGGGGCCTCGGGCCCGGAGTGGAGGGGAAGCAGCCGCCCGCAGGGCCGAGGCTCGGAGACTAGCAAAGCGGGGCTGGGCCGGCGGGCTTCGCGCAGGACCAGCGGGTCGTGCGTGCGCGCCACCCGCGCCGGCGTCGCGTTACCTGAGCAGCCGCCGCCTCCGCGCCAGCGTCGCAGCCTTCCCGTGCGGGGCCGGGTCCGCGGCCATGACGCCGGGCGGGCGCGCGGAGAGGAGCGCGGGACGGCGCCGCCCCCTCCCTCGCCCCGCCCCACGCCCCTCCCCTCCGCGCCGTGGCCCCGCCCCCCTGCGGCCCCCGCCCCACGCCCCTCCCCTCCGCGCCATGGCCCCTCCCCTCCCCCTGCGGCCCCGCCCCCTCCCGAGGCCCGTTTCAGGTTGGTAAAATCTTTCGGGAACGAGCCTGGCAGGCTTCCTACAGCCAACTCATCCCGTGGAAACCGCCGCGCGGGAGCGGTCCGCAGGTGCGTTCGCCGCTGCTCCCCTAGCGGGATCGGGGCCCCGGACTCAGTCACTGAGTCGCCTTCCCGGTGCATAAAGTGGGACGCGCCGTGTTTGCTGGGACTCCAGGCCAGTGACCGCGAGCGGTGTCCGTGCTAATGGAGTCATCAAGTGCTCAGGCAGGAGGGGCGTTGGGAGGACTCCTGAGCCTCATAGTGAGCACGTGGCCAGGAAACCGAGGCCCGGAACGGGAAAGGACTTTGCTCTCAGACACAGCACGTGTGCCGCGCAGGCTGGACTCCAGCGCATGCCGGCCTGACTCCCAGCCCTGGGGGTGAGGGGTGGAAAGCTGGCAGCCCTGGGGGTGAGGGGTGGAAAGCTGGCCTAGCAGAGAGATGTCCCCTCCTGGGGTGGGGTACTGGGACTCTGCCTGGATGAACCCTGGAACAAGGGATCACAGCCCTTTGCTTTGCTCCCTCAACGCTGATTCCTTGATTTCTTCCCCCATAAAAATGTAAAATGTTTATTAGAGCATTTATTAAAGAACATTTGGAGTTTCTTTTTCCTTTTTATTGTGGAAACATATACATAACATAAAATTTACCATTTTAACCGTTTTTAAGTGTATAATTAAGTGGCATTCAGTACGTTCACTTTGTGTAACCATACCACCATCCACCTCCAGAACTTCTCATCTTCTAAACTGGATAGAATTTCTTACTTTTAATTGTAAAGCTGAATTGAACCTTATGTATGACTGAAAACAAAATTCCTCCCAAATTAACCAAAAATTCTACCCACATATAGGGGAGGGGGATTTGACCCTCAGAAAAGAAGTACAGGCCACAGGCGACAGTTTTGGGGCTCATCTTTGGCTTTGTCTTGAGCCCAAATACGAACCTGTCTTGCGCCCAGGGCAGCTCAGAGGAGGTAGGCTGGCTCAGAGCTTTTTTAGTCTCAGGGTTGAGGGCGAGAATACTGCAGCCAGTCCCAGCCCTCATCTCACTCACTCTCCAGATGTTCAGGGTCAGGTGGCAAATCAGTTGGAGGTCAAGCCAGGCCTTACAACTGGGTCATTTCCTGGGCCAAGGGGCAGGTCATCACCAGGAAGCCTCTCCTTCCGGCTCAGAAAAGCCCACTCATTTCTGCCTCTGGCCCCAGGCTAAGCACTCCTCTATCCATTATCTCATGCTCAGCCTTCTGGGGGCCATTGGAGGCCAAGAGGGCAGGGAATGGGAGGAAATGGCTGAGTCAAAATTTGAACCTAGGGCATGGTGTTTCTCAATGCAGGCAGCACTGGCATTCTCATTGAGATGATTCATCATGGGACGGGACTGTCCATGCCTTTCAGATGTTTGATATCCCTAGCCCTGCCCACTGAATCCGAGGAGTATCTTCCAGTCATTGTGACACCCAAAACTAGCCCATGTAGTATCCTAGGGATCAGGAGGAGGGAGACCCTACTCCTCTCACGGGGTAGGAATTTTTGTGGTTAGTTTAGCTGCCATGGCACACAGTGGGGCTCAATAAATGTGCTTCCCTTTCTTCTGGAAGGGGGTAGTTCTTGTCAGGGAGATGTGAAACCCTTGGTCCTGGATGCTCTGCTGTGAGGCAGGGTGCTCACCCATGTCTCATCTGGGACCTTGAGCAAGTCATTTACTCTTCTCCAGCCTCTCGTCCCCACTCCAAGCTCTTGTAGCAATCTGTACCCTCTAAAATGAGAAGTTTGCAGACCTGAGGATACACTGTGAGGCCACAAGGGGGCAGCAATGGGCCATAATGACCTTGCCCTACCCAAAGGAGCAGGAAAGGGACCTCTGGTGCCTGAGGAAGGGGCCACATGTGGCTTCTAAGATGATCTGCCCACCAATCCCCCAGCAGCATGGCGCTGCCTAGCAGACTCTGGGCCCTGACAAGCAATTTCAGAAAGACAATCCTGGTTGCTTATCCCTAGGCAGAGGGCTACTCCTTCAGAGCCTGTTTCCCCACATGTAACATGGAAATAGTGACATGAGTCACATAGGCTCCCTCCTTCGCAAGTGGGGGGATCCATGAGGTACCTGAGTGGAGGGCGGAGTGAATTTACAAACTAGAGTGCAGTAGATTTGTGAGGTTATGCTGGAATGCCCAAGGACACTTGGACAGCTTGTGATGTCCATCAGTCATCACAGCCCCACTGTGTTTCTCTTCCTTTCCACACTACTGGCTTCCCCGGTGACCAAGACGACTGGCTGAGCAGGGGGCCTGCCACTTATTGCCAGCAATTGAGGGAGACAGAGGTGAGGACTTGACACATTCCTCCTCCTTAGCTGGTGTAGGGCTGGGCCTCTTCTGCTCAGTGAGGAGGCCACAGAGTAGGGGCCAGGGGGACTACTCAAACCATGGCCCTCCTTAGGCCCCAGTCCTTGGAGGAGGCCGAAGATGCTGTCATGCAGGCCTTGTCTGTTAGTATACCACCCCGGATGTGCTTGGTTTTGTCATCTGTGAAATGGGCATATTTGCTGGGTCCCTCTCTCAGGGTTGTTATAAGGACCAGCTGGAATAAACGATGTAGAAATGCTTTGCAAGACTATGGCCCTTGCTTGGTCTTGGAGTGGGGAAGGGGAGAGAGAACTCAGACTCTTGGGAGCTGCCAGGTGCCTGCCCTGCCCTGGGTTCTTGTATCCCATGCAGTTGGTCCTCATTAACCACCGTCAGAGTGCAGGCATCACTGTCCCTTCTTGTAGATGAGGTGGCAGGTTGGATTTTCTAAGAGGGCTGCAACAAGAGCTACCTCACATTTCCTCCTTAAAATAGGATGTTGACACTTTTCCCTGGAAAACTTTACCACTGATTGTGGCAGGAAGTGACACCATATGACTTCTGAGGCTTGGCCATAAAAGGTGACACAGCTTCCACCTGGTTCACCATGGAACACTCACTCCTGGAATTCAGCATGAGGAGCCAGACCACGAGGGATCGGTGTTCTGCCATCTGACCTCCCAGCTGACAGCCAGCATCAACCACCAGGTGTGGGAGAGCTTGAGCCACAACCACCCCGCTGAGCCCATTAACCCCAGAACTGAGAGAGAGGAATATAAAGGATCATTGTTTTAAGGCAACAAGTTTTGGGATGACTTTCCATGTAGCAGTCACTGGTCACTGGCTCAGGGATGTGACTGTCCAGAAGGCTCAGCTGGTACGTGGCAGGACTAGGCCTTGTGTCTGTGTCTTCCAAACTTAACCCCATGACCCGGAGCTACTTCCTCTGGTTTCTGGGGTGGGTTTCTCTGGTTTCTTTGCAATGGCCAGGCTGAAACCTTAGCCAGAGGTGCCCGAGGGGCAGTCTGCAAGGACAGGCTCAACCAGACACAAATTCATGGTTTATTACACACAGCAATACCTATCTACACAGAGAGGGCAGGCAAGTCGCTGGGCCAGAGCTGGTGGCTGGGACCTTTGTCACAGGTGGGGAGGCCTTTCCTTCGAGCGCGAGGCTCAGGTCGCAGGCCCCCTGCTCGGGCCGGCTGGGAACCACACCGGGATTCTCTTCATCTGTACAGTTCACCCGGAAGACCACTTTCGGCTAGCGGACCAGAGTGCTCCTGGGTGGGAGACTGGGGCCAGTGAGACCCAAGCTCTGAGCTAGAGGCCCATCTCCTCCGGCGGCAAAGTCTCATCACACCCCTGTTCTGGGGTGGGGGGGACAGACAGGAAGCAGCAGTCACTCCAGCATGGGCCTTGCCACCCTCCACACTTGGTCACCATGGGGCTCCTTGCAGTTGGGTCCATGTGGTGGTGATCACAGTGCTTGGCCTGTACTCCTGGCCAGAGGACATGTGTTCTCAAACAGGCTGGCTTCCCGAGGCCTAATGAACTTGGTGAGAGCTAGACCTGCCTGGGGTGCTTTCTACAGCTCCCAGTACCCAGCTGCAAGTGGGAGGCTTGTCCTTCCTGGTGAACCCAGGGTCCGGGAGGGTGAGCAGCTGGCTCTGGCTGAAGAGGCTGGAGCAGCTGCAGGGCGTCCATGCCCCAGGTGCCCCCCCGGGGGGCTCTGGGGTTTTAGGGAGCAGGCTCTTGTAGGGCAGCTGGGCAGCCAGACGCTCTGCTAATCAGGTGACTGAAGGCCCAACCCGGCATCTTTGCAACTTCGTCTGAGCCAGGCACCAAATCCTACGATTGTCCCTCAAGTACACAATTCCCTGATTGGCCTGTCCACGTTCCTGCCAGCTTCACATGCTGATTGTTCTGGGGCTGGGCCGGGCACATGCTCAAAGGTTAAAGGCCACAGGCAGTGCATCCCATGAAAAAAAAATCAATATATTACTGTTTTGTTTTTACAAAAATTAAAAATGTCCACATGGATCTGTACAGGCAGTGAGCTGGGTTCTGATCACTGGAAAAGGAGAGAAAGACTGAGGTGAGGAGGGGCCATGAGGCCCCTGGGACCCTCCCAGGTCTGGACTTCATCCATCCTGCCCATTTCCCAAGGAACAGGCAGGCCCTCCTCCCCTAGTCCCGGGCTCCTGGCTTCTACCCCTCTCGGGGGCAGCCTGGACCAAGTCCCACGGGGCGCTGACGGCTTTGCACTGGCTGGGCCAGATGCTGAGTGAGCCCCATGCAGCCAAGGGTGGGCTGTGCATAATCACCCAGGATTATGGCCCCAAGCCTCAGGTCACATGACAGGAGAGTCAAAACTAGGCTTGTGACAGGGAAACCTGGCTATTCAGTCACTGTAGGGAGCCGCAGAGGCCCACCTCCAGGCCCTTCTTGTCTCCCAACTCCTCCCTGCTTGTCCTGGAGATTTCCCTACAAGGTACCTTATGCCAGCAGCCAGGCACGGGCAGCCCGTCAGTGCCCTGGAAAGGAAGAAGGTTTCAGTGATGGGGGCAAGGGCTGGTCAGCTCTCCACCCTGGCACACTCTTGCCCTGGGTGAAGGGATGACAGCCCAGGGTGCTGCCATGTGAGGTTGCCGGAGCCCATTGAAACAGGACCCAAATGCCTGCCCGGTCCATCCAGGCGACCCAGGCACGGGACAGACCACTCCTCACTGCACTTGTCCTGAGTGCATCCCCTGGGGCTTTGTTGGGACACCTGTGCGGGGGCAGAACCGGGAGGACCCTGGAGTACTGGGCTCATGCTGTACATCTGCTGATAATGGGGGGCGGGGGGAGCGCGACCTAATGGCCATGACCTGGTGGCCATGACAGTGGCTTTAGACCCTCACCCCGAGGGCCTGAGAGTTTTCAGGAGTTGAGGAGGATATGGACAGTTCAGGAAGTGGGATCCCCCTCTGTGTGGCCCATCCTGGTCTCTGTGTCTGGATCTGAGCCACGGGTCAGGAGGAGGCCAGCAGGGTGAAACCTGGGCAGGGGGTTGTCTGGAAGCATCAGCCATTACTGCTCAGCAATCAGACACAAGTGGGGGGTCGTGGGAGATGGTCCTTAAGCGGCCTGGAAGATGGGGGACTGGAGAGGGACAAAGGCTGATCCTCTAGTCCCTGGGGGACCCTCGGGCAAAGACACTTCACTCTGTCCAAGGCACACTGACGTGCATCAGCAGGGGCGCAGGCTGGGGCCTGAGGGTGGTGGGGAGGAGGCAGGCAGGATGGGGAAGGGGGGCCGATGCCAGCACAGCACAGCACAGCACACAGCAGGCCAGACCATGTACCGCAGGGCAGGGCCCGCTGCCCCTCGCCAGGCCCTTCGAGCCCGGTGCCCCTCGCTTGCCTCCGCCTTTAGGATTTTCCTGTTTCAAAGACAAAGACTTCATGACTTGGAAGGAAGTCTCGGCCCAGGGGCTAGATCTGCAGGGCCACCCTGTTCCCTGCTGCCCTTGGTACTTTTTGCATGTGCTCACTGCTCAGATCTTCATGTCTTTTTCTCATTGCCTCTTCAAAGCCATCTGAGGGTGGGATAGTCTGAGGGTGGGACAGCACCCCCCTGTACGGATGAGGAGACTGAGGAACAGGGGGCTAAGTGACTCACTCAAGGTCAGAGGACTGGGCCTCTGGGGGTCCACGGCCCTGACCTTCCTTCGGTAGGTGGCCTCTCCCCATGCCCCTGGCAAGGGGGGGGCCAGGTATGAATATCTGGCCAGGTTTAGGATGGAAACTCAGCTGTTTCATTTTCCCTGTCTTTTCTGAGCTTCACTGAAATAGTCTGACATGTTACCTCTGCTGACTTCTAGAAAAAGGAAACTGAATTTCGGTTATTTTAGGCCCTGGGTCGGATGGGCCATCAGGGGCTGTGGTGACACAGCAGGAAAGGAGGAGGCTGTGGGAGCAGGGAAGGGAGAGGAGGGGCAGAGGGACAGCATGGGGCCACCCAGGCAGAAAAGCCTTCTCCCGGGTGGGACAGATACCCAGAGAGGTAAGGGCGGTCCCACCCTTCTCTATGGACAAGGAAGTGGAGTAAAGAGGGGCAGTGACGCTGGAAACAGACTCTGCCCCGCGGGGTCTCCCTTTCTATAGAGGGGACGGGTCGCAAGTTGCACCCATGGTGGGCTCAGGACTAGAGCAGGAGGGCCCTCTGGGACGGGAGTGACAGTGATGGTGGCCCTGGCAGTGGAGGCAAAGACGACATGAAGATGCTGCAGGAGGCAGCAAAGACCTTGGTTGGGGCTCCCCTCCTGCTCTGACACGTACCACAGGGCATGGCTGGTCCAGTCCTGGTGGTCCCGGCTCGCCCTTCTGGCCCTTCACTCCTTTCCGGCCAGGGATGCCTCGCTCTCCCTGCACAAGAAGGGAGATGGGGGTATGGCCATGGGTGCCATGCCCAGCATGCCTCCAGCACCTCTGAGAGATGGGCCTGGGGGCTGGCAGCCACCCTGCCCTGCTGCCCCCATCCCAGCCTCCACCCGCTCACCCACCTCTCTCTGCCTGCTTCTTGCCTCCCATGTCCTATCCGCCTCCTCCCTCCTCTTCACCTGCCTCCCTCCTTCTGTCCTCTTGCCCCATCTCCTCTCCAGCTGCCCCTATTTTCTCCCCGCCTACCCTACCTTCTCTCCACGTTCGCTCCGGTCGCCTTTCTCTCCTCGGGGTCCAGGGAAACCCTGACAAGGGGATTAAGGGTTAAACCTGAAAATGAGGTTTGAGGTTTTCCTCTCTTATCTGCCCCTCTCTGCCCCTCCCTCCATATTCGTGGTACCAACTGGCCCAGTCCCAACTCCTAGGCAGGCTGAGGTAGGGACATGCGTGCCTTGAGGACACCGGCACTGCTTCCTCTGAATTAGAACCCTGTCGGAGTCTGTGGATGGAAGCCCCAGCAGTTTGCCAGGTTGAACAGGTGGGTGTGACTTTGAGATGACACCTGAGCTCTAGGCCTCCCAGAAGGCAGCTGTGGCCATGGAGTCTTTAGCTCTGCCCTGACGACCTCCCTGAGTCCAGATGTCTTCTCCTCCTGACCCTTATCATTGATGGAACAAGCCCCGCCCAGTCAGAAACTCAGGTTAGAGCTCTTCCTTTTCCTTGTCTGCAGTTGTTCTTCAATGTGACACCTCCTAAAGTCTAAGGTAGACACCATTAGCCTTGCAGCCCTGTATCTGGTCACCATTTCCCTTCTAAGAGCTACTTGATTTTCCTGGGAACCCCCTCCTTTCTCATACTTCATTGATTTCACTCCTAGCTCCAGGTTGGAGCATGTGATCAGGCCTGGCCAATGAGGGCACTGCATTTTTCTGGCCAAGTGATATTTCAGCATTGACCCAGTCGATGAGACATTTTCTAAAAGAGAGTGAGCCCAACTGGCATGGCCCAGTGGCTGAGCATCCAATCGAACCAGGAGGTTGAGGTTCGATTCCAGGTCAGGGCATATGCCCGGGTTGTGGGCTCCATCCCCATTGGGGGCGTGCAGCAGGCAGCCCATCAATGATCCTCTCCTGTCATTGATGTGTCTCTCTCTCTCTCCCTCTCCCTTCCTCCCTGAAATCAATAAATATATTTAAAAAAAGAAGAGAGAGATAAATAGTCTTTCTCCAGAATTTGGGCCTGGAGAGATGCAGGTCTGGAGCTATTGGCTCCATCTCACCATGATGCCCACACAGAGGAATCACATACAAGAGACGCTGAGAGGTTGTGTTGTGTTGACACACTTGAGCCCTGGATCCATGTGCTGTACTTCTGGATTTTTCAGTTATGAGTTAGTTTAAACCAGTTTAAATTGTGTTTTCTGTCTCTTGCAACCAACAGACACTTGATCCAGTCAACCTTGGACTAATACTTCCCCTCCTCTCCTTCCCACAATACTTCCTTAGCAGAAGCCTCATCGTTTCTCACCAGGATATTGCAACAGGCTCCTTACTGCTCTCCCCACTTCCCGGCTCCAATGTATCACCCATCCATCATCTATTCATCCATCCACCCACCCATCCAAAAAGCACCTACTCTGGGCTGTGCACTGGACTTGGCACTGGGAATGTAGGGGACACCAGGCAGCTGTAGTCCCAGCCCTGGGAAAGGGGGTTACCAAGCCAACCAGATCATGCTACTGTACGTGCAGCATGAGGGCAAAAGCTACACACAGGAGGACCTGATCACAGTGAGTGGTGAGATACTTACATCTAGCCCTGGCTCCCCGGGTCTGCCCTGAGGAGAGACAAAGAGAAGGTGTGAGGGAGCATAGGTGCTGGGACTTTCAGCCCTGTAAGTTGTCCACAAGCCTGAACTCTGGCCCTGAAGTGCAGGGGTTGAACCCCCAGGGCCGAGTGACACCACAGTGTGCAGCCACAGGTGTGGGGGAGGGGCATTTAAAAAAGGTGGTTACCTTCTCTCCTTTGGCTCCTGGCAGCCCAATAAGGCCTAGTGGACCAGCTGGCCCCTGGATGAAAAAGGAATGGGTTAAGAGGCATGATGGCTATAGGAATTAGCACCTCTAACGACAAACAAGGCTCATGACACTCACAGGCAGGCCGCTGGGGCCTCTCTCCCCTGACTCGCCCTTCTCTCCCTTTGCTCCATCCAAGCCCTGGAAGTGAAGGGGGACACAGTCAGGGAAAAGGGTCAGACAGGTGGAAGGCCAGGAAATCTTTGGGCCTGTGGGGGCCCAGGTGTGCAGGGCAGAGGGACAGATTCCAGGCTCCGTCAGGTCTGGCCTGGGTTCCTTTCTGTGCAAACAATCAGAATGAGCTTCAGTGTGAGCATCTTACCTTTTCCTGAGTACTCATGGTAGGTGGTTGTGCTCACACCCATTTCACAGATGAGGAAAGAGAGGCACAGAGGGGGCAGGGATGGACCCGCATAGCATAGCAAGCAAGTGGCAGGACTGACTACCAACTGAGGTTCTGAGCTCCATCCCTGACAGCGTCTGCCTCCTCTACACATAATCTGGGGAGGCCTTGGGAAAAAGAAGAGCCAGAAGCAGCACATCTGGCTGGCCACATGCTCGGCCCACTCAGCTCTGGGAGTCCATGACTCTGAGTCCTCAAGTTGGCCTCTGAGCTGGAAGAGCAGAGATGGGCTCCCTCAGGGGAGGGCAAACAGTGAGGCCAGCTGCCTCCCCCTCTGTGTGGCTACCGGGGCAGGGCACACTGGCAGGCCACACTATGGTTTTAATTTAAGGGCAGAGGACACAACATTATGTAATACACACCAAACCCAAGACTTCATGTCAAGGCTGTGGGCAGTTGAGAGACAGATGTGCATGGGGGGGGGCATAAGGGGAAGTGGCAATGAGGGGGGAGGTGCAGAGAAAGGGGAGAAACAGCGAGGAGGGAAAGCAGTGGACTGGGGCCCAGGCAGGAGGAGAAGGGGTAAGAACAGAGCCCCCAGTGTGGGCATGAGGGGGCACCAGCCTTAGGGGACTCAGAACATTCAGGCCCTGGGAAGATGCAGGGCTGGTCTGAGGCCTCGCGTGGGGCCCTCACTTGGCCCATTGGCAAGGCTTTCTGAAACTGTCCGGGCTGTGAGTCTGCAGCAGGTAGGGGGTTTCACCCACGCCCCAGACTCACCTTGGGACCCTGGATTCCCTGAAGACCCTGGAGGAGGAGGAGAGAGCAGATCAGGGCCAGGGCCCTCTTGCAGGGGTCACGAAGGCTTGCAGGCCACTCACTGGCTCCTGTGGCCTTGACCTCAGGGCCTCCCAAGCCCAGATCCTGGCTCTGCCCTCCTTGCCTGACATGTTCCCCCCCCACCCCCCCCAGGGAATTCTGCCCTCCCTGTCACCGCTCCTAGGCCTGGGCCCACCACCCTCTTCGTATCCCAGCTGCTTCAAGCCAAACATTCTTACCATGGGGCCTGGGGGACCAGGAGGGCCGGGGGGCCCTGGCTCCACTATGAGCTGGGCCTAGGAAAGGGTCAGAAGTGGATTAGTTACAAATTGCCTCGTCATCCCTCACCCACCCACATGTGAGCTCATGGGACATGTTGGAGGAACACTCGCTGGACACCAGGCCCTGAGCCATTGCTTCTTGCTGCCCCCGCCTTGTGGGGGGCCCAGCGCTGGCATTTAGGTTCTCAGATGGGCCTTAGGTGGAGGACACAACTTGAGGTTCCCCCTCCCCTGCTATCCTAGGTGTGGTCAGGCCAGGTGGCCCTGCTGTTCTAAGACTTGGGCCTCCAGCTGGCCTGGGCTGGGCATTGGGGGGAGACCCTGGAATTCAGCACTCCCCCTTACCAGGCTCTCTCGTAGGCTGTCAGGTGCCGGCTCTCCCTTCTCCCCCTTGGGGCCGTGGGCACCCTGTAGGACAGGATGACCTTGAACCCTTTATGTCCATCACCAGATCACCACCCACGGTGATCAGTACCTCCCCTTTCCTCCCCCATAAGGCTTCCGTCAGCAGAGACTTGCCAGGTTGGCCAGTGCAGCTTAAAATAGTTTCCCTAGATCGATGGGCATTCAGAAAGCAGAGTGCAGCGGTGCACATGGTAGTGCTCCTGTGGCACAGGAAACCCCAGCACTGGCTCTCTCGCTGAGCGAGCCTTATGGATGGACAATGGGCATGAAGTGGTGGCACCTGGTAGCTGCTTAGCCTGTCAGCTTTTCCAATCCATCCACGCCAAGACCAGCTATCACAACGACAATGATGGTGACAGCAGGCACTTACTGCATGCCAGCCACCATTCTCAGAGCTGTCTGTTCCCTCACGTAGTGGGACATTATCACCCCATGTGAGAGGTGGGGGAACGGAGGCCCAGGGGGCGAGGTTGCTTGTACAGGGTTCTCGTCAGTAAGAAAGGAAACAGGATGCAAACTCAGGCAGCCAGAGCCGTGGCCTAACCACCGCCAACGCACTTCCAGGGGCAGGGCCTCCTTATCTCACCTTCTCAGTGGCCCCAGGAGATAGGCAGCAGGCCCTTCTACAGGCGAGGAAATGGGGGCTCGGGGAGTCTGAGCAAGTGGGCCGGGAGTCAGCTCCCTTTCAGCCCTACGGCCCCGCTGGGCTGAGGCTGCAGGGCCCCGCCGCCAGCAGGCACACCTTCACTTTGGGACCCCCCGTGGGGCAAGTAGGGAAGGTGGGGCCACCCAGCCACTTACCGGGAGGCCAGACAGGCCCATTTCGCCTGCTTCCCCTTTGGGTCCAGTTGGCCCAGCCTCTCCTGGGTCTCCTTTTGGTCCTTTGGGACCCTGAAAGCCACATGAACAAGGGGTCAGTGCAGCTCAGCAGGCATTCTCCCTTCCCCGACTCTGACAGGTCCCAGAGCTTTGTTCAGGCCAGGCCAGACCCCCAGTTCCTCATTGTGGGACCCCACCTCCAGCCCAGGTGACAAATGCACTCAGGGGCCTGGACAGAGACAGGAAGAGGGCACCCCGACACCTACCTCACTGCACACAGGGGTGCAGGTGGGTGGGGTGGAGGGAGTGGAGCATGAGGGCCTGGGCAGCCATGAGGGGGCACTATGGGGTTCCAGGTCAACCCTGTGCTTACCTCTCAGGAGCCAGAGACGGGAGCCCCAACCCCTACAGCCACCCCACCATCTACAGAATCACCTTCCAACCTTGCATTCCCTCACTCCACCACTGTGTAACATCCGTGATGTGCCACACACTAGGGACCTGGTGCCACACACACACACAAATGCCACATGACACCATTGGACACTGTGGTGTCTACGTAGGATCACATGTGTATACTTACAAAGGTACTAACAGTGACAGTAATGCTATTAGCTCACATTCGAAGACTCTTTGCTACACGGCACCGGGCACTGCTCTAAGTGTTTCCCACACACAGAGTTATTTAACCCTCACCACAGCCCGTTGCCACCCTCGCCTGGGGAGGAGGAGCAGAGGCTGCCAGGAAGTGAGCAGCTTGCCCGAGGCCTAAGGGCAGAGCCAGCCATGAAGGGGCACTGTGGGGCTCCAGAATTGCACCCAGGTGGCACATTTTGTTCTCCAACTCTGTACACAGACACACACACACACACACACACACACACACACACACACACACAGCATGACTCCTGGCACCAGTATCACCAAGAAAATGAAAGGCTCAGAGACCTTTTCTCCGTCGATTCCGGGGGCACCGGGCAATCCGAGCTCACCCTGGAAGGGAACAGACAGCAAGAGGGGTCATAGTGTCCCATGGTCCCCGAGAGGGGTCTGTGGCTAGGCTGTCGCCCCCAACCAGCGCACCGTTCCTGGTCAAGTCCCTGCAGTTAGACCTCCAGGAAGGCACCCACTGGGTGCCCAGCAGGATGCCAGGAGCCGGCCACCTCCACTCCTCCATGCCCTTAGACCCTAAAGGCAGATGTAGCCCAGGCTGTAGGTTACCTTTTGGAAGCTGAGGCCCCAAGGGTTAAATGACTTGCTTCAGGTCACACAGCCCAGGGACAATGGTGGAACCAGACCCTGTCTGATTTCACAGTCTTGGGCTCTTTCTCCTGAGCCAGGTGGGCAGGGTGTAATGATGCGCACAGGCCATAGGAAAGACCATGTCATCTATGGGACTTTGTGATGCCATGAGGGGTTTCCACATGTGAATCAAACTCCCAGAGTGCAGTGTAACTAGGGACTGGGAGAAGGCACCCTGCTTGGCAAGAAAGTAGCCCCTTTCTCTGAGCCTGGAGGATCATGGGGCGACAAGCAGAGGGGGCAGGTGGGCTCTGGAGACAACGGGCTTGAGGGGCCACACAGCTGCACGTGTACTGACCTTGGCTCCGGGGATTCCTGGAGGCCCTGGTGGGCCGGGAGGACCCTGTGTGCAAAGGTCAGGCTGGTCAGTGTTAAGCAGGGCCTCCCCCTCACTGCTGGTTCACCCCTCCACCCCGGGGGGCCTGTCTCTGTTTAGCTGGGCTACAGCAGGGTCACGGACCTTCTGCAGCCGATTCCCACCCACCCAGGTCAGGCCCCAGGTCTTGAAGGAGTCCTGGAAGGAGGCACCAAGCGTCAGGCCAGATATCACCGTGTCCACTGCCATGGAGAGCCCAGAATCCCGCTGCCCTCAGAGCTTGTTTCCCCAACATTAGATTTCCTCACAACACGGCCCTGCCCAGGATCCTGCGGTGCCTCCCTATTGCCTCTGAAGCTGCATCCCCAGCAATGGCCCAGCACTGCCGTCTCTACTTCTCCTGTGACCTCCCTGACCGTCAGCTCTGTTGCCTGTTGTCTCCGGCCCCAGGGAGTTCCTGGGTTGCACAGGTAAGGGATGGCATCTTCAGTCTCCAGGTCTAACCTGAGTCCCAAGCTGCTATCTTGACCCAGGCCTCCAGAAGGCTGCTCACTAAGGCTCATCATCGCCCTCCAAACTCACGTCCCCTCCCAAAGGCTGCACCCCATCCAGCCCCTCAGCCCCCAGAGTTCCAGTCCTCCACCTCCTCTCACCAACCTCTTCCTTCTTGTTAGAGGCTCCATTGAGATGTCCCGTCTTACATCTTCCTTCATTCCACCCACCTCCTCTAGGCCACGCGCAGCACCTACCTTCCCGGTGGCCTGCCTGCCTCCAGCCGTCCCCACACCCACTCTGTTCACCTTCCACACCATTCCCCAATATTGTTTTTTAGCATTTGCCCCTCTGCTCAAAGAACCAGCTATGGCTTCCTGCAGCCCATCCAATGGAGTCATCCTCCCAGCCTGGCACCTTGCCTCCCTGTGCTCATAGAACTTCTCCCATGGGGCTCCTAGCCAGCCTGGGTCACACCATGCATGTACATGCCCTCAGGCCATATCACACCACACCACACCATGCAGGCCTGGTGGGCCACAGTTACCATCAGCTTGTACTTCTCTGAGGCCTGTGGGGAAATAACTGGAATTGAAGCTCAGGGGGTGTTAGGTGCCATCCAGTCTGGCCTCTCTGATGGTCTCTCCCTCACCCCAGCTCCCTTCCCTAGCACCCAACCTCTCTTCCACTGGTTATGGGTCCCAGGTTTGCTGGGCAGGGCTCACAGGTTCCATCTCCCGAGCGAGGCTCTGGGGCGGGCCTGGCCACTCTCATCCTCCCCCAATGGTCATTAGAAGACCCGGCCCTCTAGCCTGAGTTCCCTGGGAAGGCCCCAGGAGGCCCTGCTGGGGCTGGACACAGGAGATGCTCTGCCCCTGCCCCTTGTTGCTTTGACC
This sequence comes from Myotis daubentonii, assembly GCF_963259705.1. NCBI lineage: Eukaryota > Metazoa > Chordata > Mammalia > Chiroptera > Vespertilionidae > Myotis > Myotis daubentonii. Next base: position 73,067,322 of record NC_081844.1, on the reverse strand, counting down.
CCAAGGGAGCTCGGGGCCACATGAGCGACATCATAGCAGCTCTCTCCGTATCAGCACAGCACCTGGTGACGCTGGGGCCCTGGTGTACAGAGTGTGGATTAATACACAAAGGGAGTGGTTATTCCCTTAGGAAATGAACAGCAAGGCCCATCTGGCCCACCAGGAACACTACCTTAAGGGCATCCAAGATCCTGCCATCGTAGTCAATCACCACCGTGTCTCCTTGCTCACCCTTGAGGCCTGGGGGACCCTGGGGTGGGAAGAAGAGGAAGGTTTCAGGGCGGAGCTCCATTGGCGGGTGAAGTGGTAGTCGTCTCTGTATGTCATCCAAGGAGCCCAGGAACTGGGGCCACACGCAGTCCTGGGCCCCGGCTCAGCTGTAACCTGGGGGCCCAGCGGGGCTGGTCCTCAGGCCTGGTCCCCTGGCATTCACTGCACTGGCACCCAGGCTCACTGACAAAACACTGTAGGAGCCAGGTAGGTACCAGGAGGGCAAGGGGGCCTGGGGCCAACTGAAGAACAAGCCCCGCCTGGTCTGGGGTGGCAGCACATGGCTTTCCTGTGGGAACGGAGGCCCACTGAGGCCCCAGCCCTGAACCCGCAAGGGAAAGTGGAAGCCTAATTTAATGTGATGTTGTTCAGGTTTTTAAATGTTGGCAAACAAACAAACACAGACACAGACACCCAAACCCTCCAAGACACTCTGGAGACCTGTGCCTTGGTTTCCTGACCTCTGGTAGGGGCTGCGCACACCAGGCACTGACATGCCCATTCATTCCTGGTGGGAGCATACACCCACCCAAGCACACGGCCACGGGTATGTGTCTCCACCAGTGAGCGCGTGGCTGCTGGCCCTGTCCCCACCCTCTGCTCCTCCCCTCCCCACCCGGGCACCTCTCTGCTTGGAGAAGAGGGAGCGGCCATGAACACTCTGGGTCAGGCCTGTGGCCAGCCCCTTGCCCTGGGTGGAGAGACCCAGGCGGGGGTCCCCTGCTGGCTGCCTCCATGGTCATGACCTGCATGGAACTGTACAGTTTACACCGACTTCCCACACTGTGTGCTTAATCTAATCCCGGCCATCTGTAAGCCCCGGCCGCGGGCTGAGACCTGGTTTTTGGAGGAGGAAACCGGCCTCCAGGAGCACCAGGGGATGTGACTGCTCGGGCCACAGAGCAGGAACAGGGTCCAGGATGCCAGCCTGAGGTGTGCTGACAGGCACTGGCCTCAGAAGGCCTGGGGCCTTGGGACCAGCTGGAGCTGCTGTGCTCCTTCCTGGTGACAGGAACGCACCTCGACGTGGTGCTGGGAGAAAGGCCAGGACCCCCCCAACAGGGTGGGGGCAACACCATATGTGACAAGTGAGGGTCTATGTTTGAAAATGCCGAGAAAAGTCTCTCGGAGGGCAAGCACCACCTGGGAGAGAGGAACAGGAGGGGATGTGTCTTGACATCCATATTTGAACATTTTACGGAAAGCATGTACTACGAGATTAAAAATGAAAAAATCACAAGTGAATTAATATAAAAAAAGACTCCATTTCTGGAGCCTCACTGCTCCTCGGGGGCCTTTGGTGACAGGGACTTTTAAAGTGACAGGCCCCGCCCTAGCTGGTTTGGCTCAGTGGATAGAGCGTCAGCCTGAAGACTTGAAGGGTCCCGGGTGCGATTCCAATCAAGGGCATATGCCTGGGGTTGTGGGCTCGATCCCTAGTAGGGGGCGTGCAGGAGGCAGCTGATCAATGATTCTCTCTCATCACCGATGTTTCTGTCTCTTTCTCAATAAAAAATATATTTTTAAAAAAAGTGGCAGGCCCCGGATCTTCTGTGGGTGGCTGGAGGAGAGAATGCTTACCCGCAGCCCTGAGGCTCCATCGGCTCCTCGCTGGCCGGGCTCCCCCTGTGGAGACGACGTGGTTGCAGCCAGGTGTACACAGCCAAGCCAAAGGTTGCCCACCTACTCCAGTCCCCTCTTCCCCGCAGGGCGCAGGGCCTCATGTGTGGCCGCAGAACCCTCTGACCCCAGAGATAGGCCACTGAGGCCCAGGAGCCCAAGGCTACAGGGTGCCTTAGCCTCGTAGCTCACCCAGACCGATGCCCCCCGCTGCCCCCCCTCAGGTCAGTCTCTGACTGCCAGTCCAACGAGACCTGAAACCCAAGACGTGAGGGCCCAGGCCCTCCAGGGATTCCCAACTTAAAAAGGCAAATGGGAGGTGAACCACATCTCCTCCCCGTGACAGGGTGCTTCTCTGAATGGGGCCTGCAGAAGCCGAAGCTGAAGCCGCGTGTTGCTCAGTCACCTTTGTCCCTGGGACACCGTCCACGCCCTTCTCTCCCCGTGGCCCCACGCTCCCCGGCTCGCCCTGCAACAGACATTGAAAATGGAAGGAAGCAGTGGGCGGGCTAGGGCTGCCTGGGGCTGCTCGCCTCTGCAGCAGTTCCAGGAGAACACGGCTGAGCCCACCTGCAGAGGACGGACCTCAGGGCCCTCCCAGTCCAGGGGACTCAGGACCATGGTCTCCTTCCGCCTGAGTCCTGGGGCATAGCCAGGGCAGCTCAGGGGCTCAAGAGACATTTTGGAGGCAGGCGGGCCAGGATTTGGTGGCTGTCACGAGGGGCTGGGGAGCCAGGATGACATTAATTCCTGGCCTGGGGACAGGGCAGAGAGTGGGGCACCGAAGAGGGAACCATAGGACTGCAGGGTGTGAGGGGAGATAGCCTGTGAGGTGCCAGGCCCGTTGACGAGTGGGACCCAGGGTCCTCCTGCTGCCCCTCTGTGGCCTGTCCTGGGCATCAGCCTGTGCCCCACCATGGGAAAGGGCCAGGAGGGGCTTCGCCAGGCAGACGGAACGTGCAAGCTGGGAGGCAGGAGGAGCTCGGGGGAGGCATACCTTGGGCCCTGGAGGTCCAGGGAACCCTGGTTGGCTTGGCGTCCCGTCATCCCCCTGAGGAGAGAGTGGTGGAGACTGCAGCCTCAGACCTGGACACACCGGCAACACCCCTCTGTCCTCCCCAGCACAGCTGTCCACTCCTGTCACCAACACTGGTCATACTGGGACGGGCAGCTTTTCCCTTCCCTCCTCGCTCCTCTGGGGGCAGGGGTGGGGTCAGGTCTACTTCTGTCCCCTGCGCCCACCAGCCCAGGGCCAGCCCAGAATGGCCTCAGCAGGTGTGTGCAGAAGAAGTGGGTGGGCAGGTGAAGGGGAGGGAATTCGTCCTTCAGTCAGCAATTAGCTGGTGAGCACTTTCTGTGGGCCAGGCAGACAAGGTCCCTGCTCGATGGGTCAGAGGAGGCTGAGGGCAAAGAAATCTCCAGAGAAATACATCGCAGCGTGACAGGAAGTAGAAGTGCCAGGCAGGGAATTTAGGAGGGTGTGTCTCAGTAGGTGGCCGGGGCAGTTTCTCAGAGGAGACCTGCAGGAGGAGGAGGCCCAGCATGGAAGAGGCAGGAGAAGGTCACTCTGGGTCAGTGGTCCCAGACCTGAGCGCACATCAGCATCACCTGCGGCTGCTTGGACAAAGCACGGTCACCCCCAGTGTCTGTTTTGGTGGGTCTGGGGTGGGCCCCGAACATGCTTGTTAAACAAGCCCCAAACGATGCTGATAGGCTGGTCTTGGGACTACAGTTTAAGAACCGCTGTAATGCACCCTGAGGCGGGAACAATGTGATGTTTGAGGAAAGGGAAAGAATGAGTGAATGAGTGAATAAGTGAATGAATGAATGAGATCCTGGCTTCAGACACATACCTTTAGACCTGAGGTTTCAGGTCTGCCAAGGAGCAGGGCACCTTCTTTGTGGGGGCTCCCATTTCTGCCCCGTGCCCAGCCCCTGCCCTTCTCTCCAGCCCATTTCCACACTCCCACTGAGAAGCCCCTCCCAGGCCCCCCTCACCTTCTTTCCAGGAATGCCGGGCTCACCCTGAGGGCAGACAGAGGGGGTGCAAGAAAAAGGTCAGAGACACTGGGCTGCCTGCTCCTCTGGAGAAGTGGCCCCATGATCCACGCCCAGGGCAGTCCAGAGGGCCTGGCCCCTCAGAGAGGAGCACTTGGGTGTGGGGCTGACAGTCTTGGACTCCACTCCCAACCTGGTCCCTTCCAAGCTGAATGACCTCAGGCAAGTCACTGCTCTTGAAAACGGGAGTATGATGCCCCCAGCCTCAGAGGAAGTAGAAGTGCCAGGCAGGGAATTTCTTGACCTCAGAGGGTCACTGAGATGAGAGGATGCATGAAAAGCCCTGGCTCACAGCAGGTGCTCACTAGATGGAGCTCCTTTCCTACCCTTTCCTCCTGCTCAGTCCAGGGACTCCAGCTCCTTCAGGGAGGACCAGAGCCTGCCTTCCTGCCCAGCAAGCACTAAGCTGACATCCGAGAGGACTTTAAAAGCTAACGTGCTTTATTATTTGATCCATACAACCTGGTGTGAAGGTAAGGCAGAAAGGTTTATCATGCCCCCATTTAACAGGCGAGTAAACTGAGGCCCAGAGAGATGCAGTAACTCGCCCAAGGTCACAGAACTCCGTCTCCTAACCCTGCTGCCTGGGCTGCCAGGGGCGTGGGGACAGGGACTGAGGAACACGTACCTTGGGCCCTGGAGGTCCCTTTGGGCCCTGGAACAAGAGAAGAGAAGGTGTTAAAGGCGATACTGGAGGTTGCTCCTATCTGTCCTCATCCTCATTTTACAAAGGACGACACCAAGTCTCGGGGAGGAGGCAGGGCTGTCACTGCTTCCTGTCTTGGATAGCTTCTCATCAGATCTCAAGCAGCGACAGACAGACAGCAGGCTCCCTCCCAGGGATGCAGGGCTGTGAGAATTCTGCTGGGGCTGGAGGCCTGGCCATCCCTTCCCACTGCTGGTGGGGACAAGAGCTCGGGTGTATGTACACGTACAGCTGCACACACAACCTGTGTGTGTGTGTGTGTGTGTGTGTGTGTGTGTGTGTGTGTAGGAGCTGCCAGGCCTGGAACCACGGTTCTGCCAGCTCAGGCCTTTGAAATGCTCTGGGTACTGACCGTCTCACCGTCTTGTCCAGCTTCTCCTTTGGGACCCTGAGGACACAGAGGAGAGAGATGAGGAAATGCAGGGACCCTACGGTTAGCTGAGTTGGCGGGTCTGGGTTGGCGGTAGAGTTAGGGTTGGGTTTTGGCCTGAACTGGGGATAGGGCTGGGGTTGGGTTGGTTCTGGGACCAGGGTTTGGGGCTTTGGTAGGTGCAGGACCAGGTCCTGGGTGGTCCAGCTCCATGTCCTCTTACCACTGGGCCTGGTGCTCCCCGGGGTCCATCTCTCCCTGTGTCGCCAGGAGGGCCCCGAGCCCCAGGAGGCCCAGGGGGCCCTGGAGGCCCAGCAGCCCCCTCCTGCCCTTGGTCTCCCTGGAAGAGACGAGGCCTGGCATGACTCTGAGGGTGAGGGAAGGGGTTCTAGTCTCTAGAGAGAGGCCCCTCAGATGGACAGCTCAATGCCTTCCCCTTTCCCAGCCCCTGACAGGCTCAGAGAAAAGGGCTTTGTTGTTAGGCCTGTTGCCACTTTTTGGTGGCCACGTGAAGGGACAGGTCCCTAAAGCTCAGCTTAAGGGGCCAACAGGGCCTTTTACACTCCAAGGAGTGTGCCATCTCCTCACCTGTGGTGTTCAGGTGAGAGAGGACACACGGTGGGTGTGAGAGAAGGCACCTGGGCCAATTGGTCCCCTTCGTACAGAAAGGGGGTTGCAGGCCTCCTGGGAGACCTTGGCTGGGCCACTCCTGCTTCATTAGTGACAGAGGTGCACCCTTGGGCATCTGTCCCAGAGAAGTGAAAACTCCTGTTCACACAAACACATGGATGTTCCTAGTGGTCTTATTCGTAAGGGCCCCAAACTGGAGACCCAGATGTCCTCCAATGGCAAGATGTCCAACCCCCTGGGGCACCTCTGCCACGGAACACTGCTCAGCAGCAAACAAACAGGAACAGAGCACTGACACGAAGCCATTTGGATGCAGCTCATGGCAATTACGCTGAGGGAAAAAGCAAATCTCAAAAGCTTCTATACGTTGTGATTGCAGCTACATAACATTCTTGAAATGGGAAAATTACAGAGAGGGAGCATAGATTAGTGGTTGCTAGGTGTTAGGGATGGGGCAGAGAGGGAGGCCACTAGAGCTACAAAAGAGTAGCCTGAGGGGTCTTTGTGTGGCGGCTGCACAAATCTACAACAGTGACAAAAATGCGTAAGACTAAACACACAAGCGATGGGAGAAGTCTGAGTAAGGCTGGTGGACTGTATCAGTTTCCTGGGTAGGAGATGGTACGACGGTGCTGCCAAAGTCACCTTTGGGGGGGACTGGATGATGGGTACATGGTTACATATGACAACTGCACGTGAATTTACAATTCTCTTAAAAAAAAAAAAAGAAGGCGACAGAGGGCCACACTGTCTCTCATGCAGCACCAAACCCCCAACTCTCAGGCCGAGGTTAGTACTGGGTCAGACCTCAGGCAGCCAGAGCCCTCACCTGGTGGCCCCACCTGCAGGGAGGGAAGACCACAGTGCCCCCGGCACTGCCTGCTGCCCAGCACTGGCACGGCAACGGGACACACCCGGCTGCCAGGGCAGCAGAGCCTACCCTTCCTGTAACCAGGCCTTTGTGGAGTGGACCCCGCTGTGAGCCCAGGGCTGATAAGCCAGGGCCTCCTGGGGTTCGCTCATCCAATCATCTGGCCGGCACCGCTGAGTCCTGCTTTACAAACGGCGGGCCAGCGTCAGAGCGGGCAGTCGGCTAACCAGGGTTACGGGGCCAGGAAAGGCCAGCGAGGCAGTGATCTCTGTTCACCCGTGAGCTCCATGATAGGAAAGAGCTCCCCTCTCCAGCAGCTGCACCTCAGGCCTCACTCACTAGTTTTCCCGGTGAACAGCTTAACGGAGGCTCTCAAAGGCCACCGTGTAGCGCTCCTCAGCCTGACACGGCCAGGTCCTGACCAGAAGGATCGGACTCCAGCTCCGGGGCCCATGCTGGCGGCCGTGGGCCGGGACTCTACTTATTGAGGCAGAAAATGGGTTGAGACACCTGAGCAGGTCCTAGAGAGGTTCTTCCGTTCTTCCCCTGCGTTCCTTGGGAAATGAGGCTGGCCAGCTGCCTCCTCCTCCCGCCGGGATCGGACGGCTGAGGTCTAACCCTGGGGATTTGATGAGTCGAGGGGAACACGCAAGCCAGCAGCCCAGGCAGGTCGCTCGTCCAGTCTACCTTGAGGATGCGGCGATTGTACATGTGATGGTCTCTACTTATAAAGCCTGGAGTGAGCCGTGGGAAAACCATCTACAGCAAACAGGTTGTGTGGTCAGAAAGGCAGGAGGGTGACTAGGAAACCGCAGGGCTATGTCTGGAGGCAAAGCCGCCTCTCCAGCCACAGAAGGCAGCCTGAGACGGGGGTGGTGGACCGCGTGCTCACAGGGACCGCGACGCTCCCTCCGTCCCGCAGGGTCCTCTGCAGGGTGACCTTGCCACTCCCCACCAAGAGCTGGGGCCTGTTTGTCCCTGTCCCCCACTGAGCGAGCCCTGTGACAGATGCGACCATGAGGATGCAGGGGCTGTGATGCTGTGTGTGGCTCTTCACAGGCCTGGCAGTCCTGGCTTCCTGCTTCTCAAAATGTTCTCGAGAGGCCCCTCAAGGAGGCCCAGCTCCCAGCCAACAGCCCAGCTCCCAACTCCAGGCCCCACGGCCCCTCCGGCAACAGGAGAGACCCAGCCGCCAGGGGGTCATGAGAGAGGGTGACCTGTGGCTTGAGTCACTCTCAGGGGTGGAGGTGTTTCACAGGGGGCTGTTTACCCACGAAGAGGGGTGGGGCTTGGGGAGACCTGCTCTGCAGCTACACCAGGGCTGGGGGAGTTCTCATCTGCTGAGGGGTGGGAAGATCAGCTTCTACATCCAACAGAAAGTGAGCAGCAGGGTTTTTTTCAGCAGCCACCAAGCTCAAAGGCGTCCTTTATTGGGCTGTAGGGACTTCTCACCAGCTTCATGTGGCCCTGCCTCTGGCCTCCTATCAAAGACTCAGCACAGAACAGCTGGGTCGCTAGGGAAACAGCCTGGCCAGCCCTCATCCCTGCTCTGGACTCATAACCACCCTCAGAGTCATGAGGTTGCAGAGCTGGGACAGGGACCCAGCCCAGCCCGCCTGGGACTGCAAAGCCCAGCCCTGCTCTCTGCACGTGCCCCCCTTTCCTTTCATTCCCCCATGCACAGGGCCCGTCTCTGCTCCATGCCCACCTCCAGCCACTGGCTACAATTTCCACCCCGCAACCTTCTTAGAAACAACGGTGAATATGCCACGTTTCTGCCTTTCTCTGGGCAGCTGATGCCTACCTCTCAGCCTCTGCAGTGAGGCTGTGGCAAAGATGGAGAGGGCCACTAAGTGGCCGTCTGCCAAGACCCACTTTTGCAGGCCCATCCCACCTGGGTCTCCCCTCTGCTTCAGCTTCTGTTGAGGAAACCCCTGCTTCTGCATGAGGCACCTCTGAGTCCTTGGTCCCGGGGCCACTGAGGGCCAAGGAGGTCTGGCTGAGGCTCCCATCTGCTGTTCCATGTGGAGTGCTGGGTACCCACTTTTATGATTGCATTGAAGCTTCACCACAGCAGCTTGGGGTAGAAGCTGTCACCCCACTTACCGTTAGAGAAACGGAGCCTTGGAGGGGAAAGTGACTCGCTCAAGGTCACTTGGCTGGTAAGTGCAGAGCTGAGCTTGGGCTCAGGGCTGCTGACCCTACAGCCCTCCTCTTCCTGGGGTGCTGGCTGTCCTCAGGAAGGTCAGCCTCTGGTCTGAGACCAGTGCCAGCCCCCTGTCTGCCCATCCACAGTGATAGATGCCATGGGACGCCTGGCAGAGACTTCCATCTGTGCCAGACCCAGTGGCCATTTAAGTGAAACCGTGACGCAGGGTATACTGGAGGTGGGAGGCAGGGCTGCTCACTCACCTTCAGTGATAAGCGTAGGGCTTGCTTTATCCATATCTATAAAAGCCTAAGTGACCGAACGACCAAACGACCAAATGACCAGTTGCTATGATGTGCACTGACCACCAGGGGGCAGACACTCAACACAGGAGCTGCTCCCTGGTGGTCAGTGTGCTCCCACAGCCAACCTCCCTTGGCCGGCCAACCTCCCTCGGTCCGTCCCCCCTGGTCAGCTCCAATCAGCTCCGATTGGGACTGGGCCAGATGGCCCTGATTGGCCCCAATTGCAGGCCAGGCTGAGGGACGAATTTGTGCACTGGGCCTCTAGTTATAATATAAAACAAACTGTGTAGGTGGGGGAGGGGGTCTTGCTCAGTTCTTACCCGGGGTCCAAAGTCTCCTGGTGCACCCTGGGAACAAAAAACAGGGAGATATGTCACCACCGCTTGGTGACTTCACATATATCCAGCTTTGCGCTCAGAGTGTCATGTACATGGTCTCATCCACTCTACCAAAAATCATATGCAGGCTCTATCCTCCCCCGCACCCCCCCCCCCCCGCCATTTCTAATGAGGAAATGAAGGCACAGAGGGGCTAAGTAGTCTGTTCAAGGCCACACCACTAGCAGATCCCAGGGTGGTCTGTTATCTATTGCCAGCCCTAGACATGGCGGAACAGAGATAAGCCGCTCCCACTGTGCCCTCTTATGGCACCAGCACAACATGGAATTCCTGAACCACGGAACAGTCAGGAATGATAACTACCTGATTGTTTTAAGTCTCCAAGTTTGGGGGTAGTATGTTATGCAGCCATAGATGCCAGGATACCAATTTCTCTCTGGTTTCAAAGTCCCTGCCTTAATCATTTCTACGACTCAGTGGCATCAGCCAGAACCAGCGGGAAGGCCATCACTGCACCTGCCAACCGCACGAGGGTCTCATTGTCCACAAAAAACACGCAGACTGGTACCTCGGACAGTCTTCCCATGGCTCCGTGAGCCTGGTTTACATTTACAGATGGAGAAACGGAGGCCCACAGAGCGGGGCGACTTGCCGAACGCCACACAGCTGGTGGAAGAGGAGGAATGCAAACCTGAGGCTCCAAACGCCGGTTTTGTGCCTGCTCAGCTCTCACGGGGGACTGGAACACTGGCCACGGGAACTAAGTGACCCCCAGTGGAGTTGGGGTGTGGACACGGCCCAGCCCAGCTCTTCCCTGGAAGTGCCCAGTCTTGCCACACCTGCGTCAGCCCTGGGACACACACATTTCCTCTCTCTCCTGCTCTCTAACGAGGCACTCAGAAGTCTCAGCCCTCCAGGGCCGTGGCTGTGACATTTAGCACCAAATGCCAGGAAGCCTGGGCTCAGGGCTGCTGACCCTACAGCCCTCCTCTTCCTGGGGTGCTGGCTGTCCTCAGGAAGGTCAGCCTCTGGTCTGAGACCAGTGCCAGCCCCTGTCTGCCCATCCACGGTGATAAATGCCATGGGACGCCTGGCAGAGACTTCCATCTGTGCCAGACCCAGCGGCCATTTAAGTGAAACCGTGACGCAGGGTATACTGGAGGTGGGAGGCAGGGCTGCTCACTCACCTTCGGTGATAAGCGTAGGGCTTGCTTTATCCATATCTATAAAAGCCTAAGTGACCGAACGACCAAACGGTAGGGGGCTGTGTGGATCCCAGGGGCAGCTCTCTGCCATCTGTTTTCCTGGCAGGCTTCCTCCCCACAAAGAATGCCATCCACAGTCATTGTTCAACCCCCCCGGCTTTCCTGGCACCGCCCCCTTCATAATTAATTACTGGGCAGGCTGCTTTGAGTTTTGTTATACTGTGGTGTCTGGAGAACTCAGGTTTAACCTTCCGGGCACTTTACATGGTCCAATGTAAGCCTTGTAACCATCACAGGAGGTAGGCACCAGGGGAAAAGGAGGCTCCAGGAGGGGATGTGACGTGCCCGCGGTCACACTCTGGAATGGGGTTTGGAGGCAGGTGTCTGGCATCCTTCCTCAGCCTCCTGTGTCTGGACAGCCTCCAGCATCACTTACCTTTTCTCCCTTGGGGCCGGGAAGTCCCTGGAGAAGGAAGGTGGAGAAAGAACAGCAGTGAGTGAGGAGGACGAGGCTGGCCCCTGCCGGCTTCCCTAAGGCTTTGCCTACAGAAGGGCCTGTGAGGCGGAGCAGAGCTGGGGGCGGCCAAGTGGAAAAACACACAGGACTGTCAGTCCTTAAGGAGGCCGCCCGTGCTGACCCCAAGGGAGCACCACATCTCAGTCCTCAGCATGAGGGACACGGGGGGCTGGAGGTCACTGGCATCCCCTCTGGACAGAGGCACATCTGCTAGTCACTCCTCCCAGAGGGCAGAGCCCGCCCTGCTCAGCACCCGTTGTGCCGGTGCCGGTCAGGGGCCCCTGCTCGTGGAGTCTGGGGAATGTGCGTGTGAGCGGCTCCACGCAGGCCCTGGCGGCTGCCTTCACCCTCTGGCTACAGGGGAATGTTTTTCTCTCAGTCCTGCCCAGTTACCAGGCCTTCTAGGAAGGTCAAGGCACAAGGCACACTGTGGGGCTCAGTCCCTGGGGTGAGGGCTGGACCGTTGGTCAGGGACTGACCGGCTCCCTGGCCTTCATCCCTCCCCAAACTGTCCACTATCCCTTCAACCAGTAGTGGGTTTGCTTGTTCATGCGTTCAACAATTCGCCCACCCAGGTTCTTTCCTCCATCCTTCAATAACGCACACATTATGAGTCAACTGTTCAATTATTTGTCAGTTCATTCATTTCTTCACTCGTCTGTTCAACCACTATCATGTACTCATCCACCTATCCTCCCACGCATCCAACTGTTTGTGCAATCATTGGTTCATTACCTACTTTGACCGTTCTTCCATCCATCCATCGCCCCATCTCCCCACCCCCCCATCCCAGTATTTATTTAACTATGTTGTCACCTGTGCATCTTATTAATTCTGCTGAGGACGCCTGTGGACCGCAGGCTCCTGACCCAGGTTAGAGAACTCCTCAGCCTCATGCCCACCATGAAGGTACTGAGACTGCCTGGGGATGCTCTGTGCCTGGGGCCTGCTGGGAGGGGCTTGTATGCTTTGAGGGCTGACCAGCCGCTGGGACAGTGCTGTCTGCAGTTCTTCACATCGCCATCACAGTGTGGAGGGTTAATGTGCCTCTGATAGGTGAGGAGCCTCAGGCTTGGGAGGTGAAGAGGCCTCCCCAAGGCTGCACAGTCAGCAGATGGTGGAGCTGGACTTGAACTTAAGTGTGATGCCCAAATGGCTTCTCTTTGCACTGAGACAGGTTCTCAGTGGATCTTTCTTGCTGGCGCCCCATGGTCACCCCCAACCCCACAGTGCCCACCATCCCAGGACCACCCATCCCAGGACCACCTAGAATGGCCCTGTCATCACTTACTGGCTTTCCATCCAGACCCAGTGGTCCCTGGGAAATGAGAAAGAGAGAGCAGAGGTTACACACGGGAAAGGTGTCATGATCTAGAAGACACTATTGAGTGACAACAGTCCAAAGCCTGTGCCAAGCCCGTGGTCTGGGTACGTTTCACACAGATTTGGGGTGGGAGCAGCTGGGTGTTGTTTGCTGCTCCCTTCCTCGGGTCTAGGCACAGAGCCCCACTTCTCCCAAACCACCCCCATCTCCACCCATGGGCTTGGGCAGGTGACCGCATCCCCTCAGCTGGGATGGTCGGTTCAGGGACTTTCGAAGGTGGCACTTTTGGGCAAGAGGGCTCTTTCCACCGGATGGAGCTCCTGGGGCACCAGTGGCTTGAGAAAGAGGGAACAGAGAGGAAAGCAGAGCTGAGAGACGGAGACAGGGCAAAGTGCTGGAGCTGAAACCACCGGGCACTCTTCTCTTTGCAAATAAATTTTCCCCTTAAGCCAGCTTGAACTGAGTTTCTGCCACTTGTAATTTGTTTTGAACGGAACGTATGTGTTCCCTAAGCCACAGTATGATGTTAGGGGGTGGGGCCTCTGGAGGGGATCAGGTCATGAGGGTGGAGCCCCCACAAATGGGATTGGTGCCCTTATAAAAGGGACCCACAGAGCTCTGTTCTGCCTTGTGAGGACACAGCGAGAAGCCCGCCATCTGCAACCCAGAAGACGGCCCTCCCCAGAATCTGATCTGGCTGGCCCTGATCTCGAACTTCTAGCCTCCAGAACTGTGAGAAAGAAATTTCTGTTGTTTATAAGCCACCCATTCTGTGGTACTTTGTGACAGCAGCCCACATGAACTAAGACATAACTAGAAGAGTCCTGAAGGTTCTTTCAGCTCTGCATTGCTGTGGCCTTCACAGGTGAAAGTCAAGGCTGAAGGAAGCAAAACACAAGGGCGAGTCCTGAGAGCTGGGGCATCTCCCAGGCCCCTGCGGGCTCTGTGGTGTCTGCAAAGGGCCAGTGACCGAACCCCCTCCACACACCCAGCAAAGCCTCACTGAGCGCTACCCTCCCTGTGGGGTGTGCAGGAATACAAGGGGGAAAAGGGGTGTTGTAGACTCAGCCCGTCTGCTCCCTGTAGACCCCTATCCTCCTTTCGATAGCTAACATCCCCTCACCCCATGCACACTTCACCCTCGACTCCAGCAAATGACCTAGGCAGCTCCACTCCCCCGAGCCTGCTGCACACACTGCCTGCCTCTGTGCACCATCCTCGGCTCCGTCACCTCCTCTTCCACAAAGAGGCTTTTCCACGTTCCAGACTCAGACCATCTGTCCCTGTGCCCACCACGTAGTCTAACTGTCCCACGTGAGACACATATTGTTAACGTGGGGTCTGCACAGGCCCTCTAGTAGATCCCGGAAAAGGGTCTGCTTCCCACCCCGTGTTCGGATGAGGCCTGGCCAGAACATGTGCTGATCAGTGTGTACAGAGTCCCACCAAGGAAAGGTGAACCGTGTGCAAATGCGCACAATACCACGTGGAGAGCGGGGGCAGGGCAGGCAAAGAGTCCCGCCAATTCCAAGCAGGGAGAGGGTCTGTTGGCTTTGAGGAGACTGGAAAAGATAGGGAGCTCTACCCTAGGAAAGTAACATTTGGGGATTTGAACATAGCAAATATGTGTGTGTGTGTGTGTGTGTGTGTGTGTGTCACTGTGGGCAGAGAGAACAATCCAGCAAAGGCAGGGAGGAGGGAGCGTGCTGGGGCGGTGAGCGGAGGGGCAGCTTGCCTCAGCATGGCCTCCGCCCTGGTCTCTCACAGCAGCACAGGGGTTTGCCCTGCACTCCCCGTGGTTCCAACAGTGTGGCTGCACTCCTGGCCCAGCACTGGGGTCTCCTGCGGCCAGAGCCAGGCTCTGCCATTCGGCTGCCCTGTGTCCCTGGTCCCCCTGAGCTCTCTCCTTCTTTCCCCTCTGCTCCCTCTGCTTGCAATGCCCTTCCCTGCCCCTGCCCCTGCCCTGGCCCCTGGTGAGAGGGACTCCTCCTCGGAGACACTCTTGTTCTAGAAGACTTTCCTGGCCCTCCCTCCGTCCTTGGGTCTGGCACAGCCTGGAAATTGGTACCCCGCCTACTGTGTCTAGTGGTAAATGACCAGTTTCCTTGGCTCGACCTCTAGGCCGCCCTGAGCAGCCAATCTCAGATTCCCCAGCCCCGAGAGTGGCCACCCCTTGATGGCCACTCAGACCAGGGCCTCACTCCAGGCAGGAACCTGGGCAGATCTAAAAACTGGCCTCTTAAGTGCTTCTGGCCACCAGCCTCACTGTGGGGGAGAGTGTGGATGTGGGGGTGATGGCCTGGGGAAGGAAGGAGTGGCCTATTCCAAAGACTTGGGGGCCCAGGCCCTGGGGGCTCCTGTTCTTGGTAAACCCCAGCCACAGTTCAGGTCCCATCATCTGAGATCCATCAGTTGGCTGGTCTCCTCTTGGGGGCTCCTGGCAGTTCTGACTCCTGGATTCACATGCCAGAGCCCTCCTCTCTTCAGCAGTCCCCTAAAATGGGCCCCGCCCCTGCCCCCATGCTCAGGCCCTGCTAGGCCTCCTCAGGGCCATGGCCCCATGGGGGTTTCTACCCTGACCTCTCATGTAGGCCCAGCCTCGGGCCGCCACAACACACACGGGGCCCAAGTCCCCTCCGGTGTGGCTCCGTGACCCACACACCTGGTCTTAATCATCACAACAGCCTGAGGCAGGTGGAAACGGGCCCAGCCAGGGGAAGACCTTGCTTGCCCAAGGCCACACAGCCAGGAACAGGCAGGGCTGGAGCTGGACAGCACTTCTGTTCTGTGTTCTCTCTGCACTTAAACCCTGCGGCGAACTCCCTGAAGATCAGCCACTCTCACTCCCAGAATGCCTCTGTCAGACCTTCCCTCTCCCTCCCACCGCCTACTGCACCTCGCCTGCCCTGGCCACCTTGCCAGTGTGGCCGCCACCAGAGACTCTGTGCCCAGGCCCTGGGTGCATCTGTAAGTCCTACTGAACTGAGCCCAAATGCAGCCCCAAATCTGCCCTCTATAAATCTGCATGGATTACAAGACACTAAGGTGCAGCTTAGAACTAACTAAGGTTCTTTCCTCTCCATGTGCCAGGAGGGAAGACACAATGGGCCTCACAGCCATCATGTCACCGGCAGTGGATGGGGCCTCAGGGCCTGGATGGTGTGACGCGTTCAAGATGCCCCTGATCAAGTCCAGTGCAGGGCACCCTGCCCCTGGGGGCCATAGAGAGGGAGACTCTCCATGAATGCTCCTCATTGTAGACGTGACCGAGGCCTCCGTACCGCCGTGGCCCCTGCCCTCACAGCAGCCCCGGGAGGCAGGCACCATGGCCGCATCTCACAGATGAGGCAGAGGAGTCAGTGGTTGTCCAAGGACTAAAATCAGCCCTACTCTCCATGCAACGCTCCCTCTCCTGCAGCACAGGGTAGAGGGGTGACAGAGGGCCGTCCTGGGGGACTTGTGGGACAGAGCCTCACAGGCCTTGCCTTCCTCCCGGGATTCCTGGAACATCTGTCTCCCCCACGAAGCAGATCCTCCCCAGGCAGGGCTAACTGAACGCTCTTCCACCCGACCTTCTGCCAGAGAGAGTGCTGGGTCAGACAGACAGGCCTGCTGAGTGGCCCTGGGAGAGCCAGTCCACCCTTCTGAGCCTCAGCCCTTCTCCCCAGCAGGGATATTCCTGCTTTGGCTTCCCTCCCTCGGGTCTAGGCGCAGAGCCCCACACATCTCGGTCCCTGTGCGCCAGCTGCGCCCAGGACTTTTCAGGATGTGAGAAGCAAACAGGCCTGGGGCTGCACTGGAGAAGCAGGTCAGGCAGGCAGAGTCCCCCATCCTTCCCCATCCGCCCTGCTGCGCAGCCCCTACCTCCCACAGGGACCAGAGTACCCTTGAGCCTCAGTTTCCTCATCTGTAAGATGGAGGTCATGCCCATCTCCTCTCAAATGACAAGTTCCCCGGGTCCCAGGCAGTCCCCAGCTTCCTCTGTGTCCTCCTCTCAGACCCACCGGAGACAGGGGACCCTATAGCAGTGATGGCAAACCTATGACACACGAACTCATTTTTTTGGTTGATTTTTCTTTGTTAAATGGCATTTAAATATATAAAATAAATATCAAAAACATAAGTCTTTGTTTTACTATGGTTGCAAAGATCAAAAAATTTCTATATGTGACACGGCACCAGAATTAAGTTAGGGTTTTTCAAAATGCTGACATGCCAAGCTCAAAAGGTTCGCCATCACTGCCCTACAGGCAAGCTGACACAGAATGGGGTCTGCACTGGCCCTGGGGATGGGAGTGCTGGGGAGTGACTCTGTGTGGTCCTCCAAGTGGCCAGCAGGGGGTACCAGCTCTGCCTTCCTACCTCCGTCTGCTCACGCCCTCACACCCCGGAGTATTTCCTGAGCAGCATTCCACAGGCCGTCCTTGGAGAAAAATTAATAAGATGGCAAAAGAGAGGAGGTTTCTCGGTGGAAGTCTGGGACGTGGGGTATACGGGCTCCACAGCTGGAGCGTCTCAGTGTCCCTCAGGAAACGGAGCCGGGGAGGAGGCTGCAGCAGAGGGCTGTGCTGAGGGCCCCACACCGGCCGGTGGCTCCAGCCTCCTGACCCACCAGCGAGTTACCTGTTGAACTGAACTCAATCAATAAACTGGCCGTGTCTGGATGCAGACGGCAGTCAATGCTCAGACCAGCGGAGCTGGGAGACGGTCCTGCTTTCTGGTTGTAGTGAATGGTGATGGCTCTGCCAGGGGACGGAGGCCTTGAAATGCACCAGGAAGGGGCCCTGGATGAGGGGGCTTACCAGGATTATCAGTCCAGGGCCCAGCAATTACGGCCCAGATGTTGACAATTCATCAAATTACAAGGCTGCTGGGGCCCGGGGCCTCGGCCGGGTTGTGCACATTCCTGAGTGAAGGCTCTCTCATTAGGGCCGCCAGCGTATAAGGGGTGGTGGGGGTGGTGGGTGGGGGACAGGCCCTTGGGGTGGACCGGTTCCATGTGGTGCTGATTTCTCAGGCCAGGCTGTTTGCACACATGCTGGCCACAGCAAGACGGTGGGGCGGAGCAATTGTCCAGACGTGAATCCTGCCTTTGGGAACGGGAAGGAAGGACCCTCTCTTCTGAGTTCCAGCCTGGCTGCAGCTCGAGCCCCAGTGCGCAGCCTGGCACCCGGCTCCTCCCGGGGGCCCCTCCCCGGGGCCTGGGGCACTCTGCAGGGGGCTCTGCAGTCACCTAGTGCGCCCCACCTCGCAGCAGGCGAGGGGACTGCGGGGCTGTAGCGGGGACCCGGGGATCTGCCCTTCACTCGCTCCTCGGCCTCGCACGCTGCCGCCTTCCCACTCCTCATCTGTACAGCGAAAGGCCGGGCCTGGAGCCAGGTTTGATTTGGTCCATGCCGTTAAAACAACAAAAACAAAAACAAACAACTCACCGAAGTAGTTGCTACATTTTAAAATCGTGACAGTTCACATAAACATCCGGAGTTTGGACTTTTCTGGAAAAGCTGAAGCCCTCGTATTCCGGGGCCTCCATGCCTGGCAATGTCCACAGGGCCAAGGGCTCCTCTGGCGGGTCCCGCCCAGGCCACAGGGTCTGCCCTCCCGACGCCTCACGCCTGGCCCGCTGCCCCATGGAGTGACAGGCCAGTGCAGAGGGGCACCTGGGTTTGTAACCCTTGGCCTAGAACAGCGGTCGGCAAACTGAGGCTCGCGAGCCACACGCGGCTCTTTGGCCCCTTGAGTGTGGCTCTTCCACAAAATACCACGTGCGGGCGCGCACGTACAGTGCGATTGAAACTTCGTGGCCCATGCGTAGAAGTCGGTGTTTTGTGGAAGAGCCACACTCAAGGGGCCAAACAGCCGCGTGTGGCTCGCGAGCCGCTGTTTGCCGGCCACTGGCTTAGAACATCTCCAGGTCCCTTCCAGCGCTACGGTTCTGTGAGGCCAGCAGCCAGCTGGCTTCTATTTTGGGAGAGAGCACGCTCTGTGCTGGAAGCAATTACCCGTGTGGCCACATTATACATCACGGCTAGAAGAGGTGGTGCGATGCCTTTGAACCCGTCCTCCAATACCTGCTTAAATTACACATTTGCCTGTTACATAATTACCCTGTCAGGTCTCAGGAAAAACTGTTCCCGGGTGGGGTGGAGGGGGTAATGGACTCCCCGAGGGTGTGGGAGAGTGGAAGGTGGGCCAGTGAGGCGGGCTGTCTGTCTGTCTGAGCGGCCTCAGGGCCGATGTCTGCAGCTCGGGCGGGTCTGATGGGAGACACCGGACGTAGCAGACAGGCCGGGCACCCGTTTTGGTGGCCACCTGCTGGGATGGCGATCTAGCAGGACGGGGAAGCAGCTACTAGAGGGTGACAGTCCCGGGGTGACATGATGAAGACAGTCTAAATAAAGAGAGGCAGCCGTCCTGGGACAGCACAACTCAGAAGATTCGACTGAGAGCTGGCATTTCCCGGACACAGGGCACAGGGTGACCGGGGCAGCTGGCAGCCAGCAGACACGGAGGTTGTCTGCAGGGACCCCGCTGCCCTGGCCATGCCCAGGCCACACCTCTGCTCTGCACCTTCTGCCCCAGCCTTAGTCTTTGGGGCCCTCAGCGCCTCCCTCTGGCCTCTCTCAGGTTTGATCATCAGGCCTCTCTGAAAGCTGCCCCCGGGGCTGCGGGCTCTCCTTGGTTTCCACAGACAAGACAATTGTCATCCACTGGTAATGAGCCTTCAAGAGCGAAAGATTTCATGTAAATCTTGGATTTCTAGCCTCTCTTGAAATATTGGAAGATGTAATGATCGATCTGCATGGGCTGAACTGGGCACCACCAGTAGATGGGGCATGTGCCCCCAGTTCAGCCCAGGCCCCACTGTTCCCCACACTCCTGCACCCAGCCTCCCTCACTTTTTTCTTCACCTGGCTGCCCCTGCAAGGCAATAATGAGCTTGTGAGCCTGCAATTCTGGCTCTGAACCATCTCTCTAAGCTGTGGCCCTCTCTCTGGTCCTCCAGCCGCCCCTGCCTAGGACTTGGCCTTTCTCCTGGACCAGCCTCCGCCAGCCTCCCTGCCTCTGCCCCACACGGCCAGCCTTCCTGACTCCGAAGTCACGGGGACGTCCTGAGTGCGATACCCCTGCCCTGCAGATCTCACAGCGAGCGGCACAGCTTCTCTGGAGCCCTTTCCTCCTCTAGAAACTGGGTGGGGTGGGGATGAAATGGCCCCCATAGCTGACTGTGCCCGACCTGGAGCGGCACCCAATGGGACAGTGAGTGACTGTAATTCACTGGGCCAGTTCTGGGGGGAGAGTCCAGGAAATGGGGTGGAGCTAAAAGACAAACTCCTTTGCCGTGTCATCTGGACGTTGCCAACACGGAGCACAGCCCTGCCAGGTGGGTACCATCATTATCCCCATTGCACAGATGGGAAAACCGAAGCTCGGAGAGGCCAAGCATGGCCAATGAGGCTGGGGCTTCGACCTGAGTCTCAGGCCTGAGCCCTGAGTGCTTCCCACCCCACCATCCCCCTGGGGCACACCCTCCCCACCGCCCTTGGGCAGAGCCTCCCCCCCCCACGTCTCCTTGGAGACCCACATGCCACCTCTGAGAAGCCTTCCTCACCCCCCTCACCCCACAGCACAGCTTCTCAGTTACAGACCCACTGCTGTCTTCTCGCCACCTCCCCGGCCACAGTGCCTGTGCCTGAGGCTCCAGTGCCACCACTGGCCTGGCTCCAAGGGGTGCCTATGAGTGTCCTCCCCTGGCCCCCCATGCTGGGCTGTGCCATCCCGTCCCCCTGAGTGTGGGTCTGAGCGGCCCCCAGAAGGGAGGCCCCGTTAGTGGAACAGCTCCCCGCATCTTGGGAGATGACACACCTTCCCGATAGGTGGGTGTGCAGCCCCGACTTGCACACCTCCAGGGACTGGGAGCTGCTCCCTGGGCAGCCTGATGGGTTTGCAAAGTTTTTGTTTAAGTCTGCCTCTCCCAGGCTGGGTGTCACTTCGAATTCCCTCCACTGTGTGGCCCCTGGGAAGGCAGTCACCTGGCCCCATGCGGCTGGGCTCCCAGGGCTACCCGCCTGTCGCCTCCACCCTCACTTCTTCTCCCTCGGCAGCCTGGCCTGTCTTGGGAGTGCCCTCTCTCTCCGACCTCTGCCCCCGCCTCCCTGCAGCTCCCCACTTGTCAGCACCTACCCAGCTTCTGACCTTGGCCCGTCCCTCCCTTCGGCCCCCTGAGCCCAGTAGGCTGGGCCCCTATAGTAGTTACAGTTCACAGCAACCTGTACCTTCCTGGCCTTGACCACCATGCACAGGGAGGTGGCACTTCCCATGAATTCCGATTCTCTCTCCAACCCAACCACAGCCTCCATGGGGGGAGGGCCCCCAGACATAGTTCTCGAGATGGTATCTCAAATACCAAACAAAGTCCCTCATATGTAGAGAGAAAACAACAAGTATTTGTTGAATGAACGCTCAGGCGGACGCCTCTATGAACGAACATGGTTTCCCACCGGCTCCAGGGCCAGCTGGGGAGCACCAGAGGGCGCTCTTGACCCGGGGAAGCTGCTCTGGGCGCCGCTGACTGCTGCGTTCAGCCCTGGGCCTGGGAGTGCAGCCAGGACGCTGGGCATTGGGGACACTGGCTAGAGAGGGACTCCTTCGGCCTCCAGGGCGCCCCCTGCTGGGGTCAGCGATCATCACAGCGGCAGGAACTGTCACGGAACCCAGCCTGTGTGCACAGCGCTGGGCTTCCAGCTGCTGAAGAGAGTTAGGGAGGTGCCTGCGGTCACAGAGCCCCAAAGCCCAGCTCTCTCCACCGCATGGACAGGGCAGGGTCCAGCCCCTGGTTTCAGGAGAAGCTGGGTGGGCCAGCTTCATGCCAAAACACCTGCTTTCTCGCGAGTCTATCATCCGGAATCCCTGCCTTTGCCTCAGTGACCAGTGCGGGTCTGAGAGCACCCTCTTCATGTAATAGGGGAGTGTGTGTGTGTGTGTGTGTGTGTGTGTGGGGGGGTGCTTTGCTGCCTGGGGCAGCAGGAAGAGGTCAGCCCACAACCAGTCTGGAGGGTCCCATACTGCAAAGAGGTCGTCACAGGCACCCAGAAGGCCTGGACGTGCTCTCCTAGAGCTGGACTTGGGAGCAGGCACCGCGGAGGCTGAAACGGGCTGGGGGAAGAGGGAGAAGCTGCAGGGGGTGAGCCAGGCATCCGGGGACTGAGAGCAGCCAGCACAGGCCTGTCTCTCAGCTGCCCCACACTCAAGGGGACGCTGGGGACACAGCATGTGCTCCAGGCAAGAGGTCCGAGTGAATGAACACCTGGGAGGAAAGGCCAGCGGGGTGGCCCTTTTCTGAGGGCCTGGCTGTTTCCCCGGCTCCAATCTGGGGCTTTCGCTTCGGGAAATCTGCTTTCATCCTGTTCCCGCTCCACCGGGATCCGGAGAGCTGGGGAGCGGCGCTGCAGGGGTCAGATTCAAATGAGATGTAGGATGTCAGACCCTAAAAACAGATGAATCTGGGATGTCCCAGGGAATCATTTAACTCATTACATTTTTACAATCAAAGCTGTTTTTGAAACCACGAGAGTGCAAGAAATTTGAATGTGTGCTGCTCTGTGGTCCTTCTTTGTTCACTTGATTAATTCCAAACAGTCAAACTGAGTCATTCATTTCGAAATTGGTCCCAGGTTGAGGCCCTGCCGCACGGGTCACATTTCAGCTCGGAGCTGCTGCCGCCCGGGGCCCAGGCTGTCGGGGCTCCCATGACTGCTCCGAAGACACTGTGCAGCTCTCCCTTCCCGCGACGCCTGCGCAGTTAGCCAGATGGGTCCTGGGCGCTGTGCTGGGCGGCTGGCGCTGCCGGGTGTGAGGAGTGCTGGTTCTGGTCCCTCACCTTAATGCAGGCTTCAGCCGCCAATGATTGCAACCGCCTCCTACCTGGACCCTTTTCCACATGAAATGCCTTTCCATGTTGTCCTCCTGCCAAACTCCTACTCATCCCTCAAGACCCTTCTTCTGTGAGGCCCCCCCTGTCCCAGGCAGAGTTAGCGCTCTTTCCTAGCGGGCAGCAGCCCTGTCTACGTGCTCTACAGCCCTCCCCACTGGGGGACAGTGGGTGGGATGGGTGGGTGACAGGCTTTCATCTGTGGTCAGAATCCCAATCGAGGTGGCCAGGCCCAGACAGCCACTTAATCAAGTAGTTCAGAGCCCAAATCAGTGGGGACCTACGAGCACTTGCAGAAATGATGTGTGCTTCCTAGTGTCCTCTCAAGTGTCACATATGGGGCAGCTAAGAGACAGGAGACCTGTGCTGCCGTCCTCAGTTCCCAGATGCCTCGCTCACCCTCTGCAGCTTCTCCCCCCCTCCTCTTCCAGGCAGGTGGTAGGAGGACAGACCACCATCTGGGCCATAGGGGTCTGCAGGAGGAAGCCAGGCCCACACATTTGCCACTGTGAGATCTGGAAAAGTGGCATGGCTACTATAAGCCTCAGTTTTTCAATCCGCGAAATGGGTACAAGTCATAATGCACAGGGATGGGATGTGCTTTGAAACTGAAGTGCTGTATAGATCTGATTCCTAATGTTTTCATCCAGGCCAAGCCTCACACTTTGCAAAGGTGGACACAGAAGCCCAGAAAGGCTAAGTGACTACCTAAGGGCAGGGGTGGGACCTCCATCACAACTGTGGTCCCCTGTTTGGCTCTGCTCCACTCAGCTGCTCCTTGATAGGACAGGACCTGACATTTCATCATGAGGGGGATATTTTTCTTCCTAATTTCTAGTAATGACTATGACACAGGTGTATGAGTGAGGGACAGCAGAGAAGGTGGAATGGAGAAATGGATTCTTCCTTAAGTTAGACTTGTTTTTTTTCTGTGTGTGTGTTTTTGGAGAGCAAGAAAGGGTCTTAAGAACTTCATAATGAGGTGGACAGCAGTGCACAGGGAGAGAGCTCCAGGGCCAGGTAAGAAAAAGGTGAGGGCGAGAGATGGAACATTCATTCTAGACCTGCTTACTGGTGGCAGTTCCTGTGATGGAGGAGAGACGGCAGCCTGGGTGTTAACTGGGCTTTCTCGTGCCAGTGGGCTTGTGTCTCAGCCAAGCCCTGGCAGCCCCTGAGCTCAGCTTCCTTGTCTGTCAACTAGGGCCGATACCATCAGCCTCCCAGGCGGAGAGCACGTGAGAGCGTGCACACAGCAAGCACTCAGTAGGTGCGCTTGCTTCCTGGCATGATGGAAGGGCTTTGGGGGATGGGAGGGGATAGTCCTTTCTTCCGGTTCCTCTGGAGGGAGACTCTCTGAGCCCTTGGCTCCATGCTACATCTCTGGGGACAAGTGGTTTCTATAAATACAGAGCCAGGGTTTTCTGGCCTCCCACCTCTCACTGTGGCCTCCAAGATTCTACTCGATGGAGCCCTGGAGACCTCCCTGGCTTTTCCTTCTAGCATCTTCCCATCACGTGCTCGCTCACCCCAGCCACACTGGCCTCGCTGGACACATAAAGCTTGGTCCCAACTCATTACTTGTGCACTTTCCTCTGCCAGGAGCTCTTTTCCCCTCAAGATCACTGCATCTTTTACATCATTTAAGTCTCAGCTCACATGCCATCTTCCCCAAGAACCTTCTGATTATTCAATCCATTTCCAACGTAAACTGACTCATCCACGCAGCCAGCACTCGCATCACCTCCCTGCTTTATTCTCTTTCTGGTGCGTGTTATTGTTTAAGCTATCTTGTTGGTTTATTTTTTTACCTGTTTGTTGCTTCTCCCCTCCCCACTACAGGGAGAGGCCTTGTCTCTCTTGCTTGGTGCTGGCCCAAAGACCCAGAAAAGCACCTGCACAGCCACTGGTGGATGGGAGGGCACACCCACCCCCCGCCCCAGGGCCACAGCCCCGCTGGCATGCGCCGAGTTCCACGATGCCCATGCACCTCCGGCCTCACAGCCTAACACCTTCCTCACTGTCCAAATGCAGAGAAATCTTAAACCCTGGAAAATGTTACCCAATACACATTTTTTTCCAGGAAATGTTTAAATTGCATTCTGAAACTGTAAAATAAACCAGAAAACCACTAAAGTTCAATGTTAAGAGCTAGAAAGGTCAAATGCCAAAGAGGAGGAAAAGTGAGGCTTTTGCTTTGTAAATAGGAGATGATGTGAGTGCTAATGTTTCCTGGACAAAAGTCAAGGGATAGGCAAGATGGAGTCCTGCATGAGAGACAAGTTTTCTCATCTTGTGCATAAGCCAGAGTTTGGAGACAAAAATGGGGATTGTGATAAGAAACCTCCAGGAAATTCACAGTGACACCTGATGGTTCCTCCCTCTCTGTCCCATGGCAAACTGGCTGGGTTACACCCCCCACCCCATGGCTCCCCAAGGACTGCGACTGGGTCTGATTCATCTTTTTGGGCTGCAATGCACAGGGCATGGCATACCTTACAGATTTGTTGAACAGAGCCAAGCCTCCTAGTCATGAGATGGCTAAATCACTTTATCAATGTAAGTGCTGATTACTGCTCCAAAATGCAAGAATGCGGTGCCCAGTGCTCCTCTGCCGGTCCCATCTTGGACTCACCATGTTCTGAGCTCAAAATTCCCCTGTGCTGCCAATTCCATTGTCTGCAGTCCCTGGACCAATTGGGATTTGAAAGCTCTTAAACCTGCAGATTTCCTCTTTAAATGCTGTGCCTGCAATTCCAAACGCTACCACCAGGTGGCAGTTAGAATTACAGAAGCCTTCGAAACCAGTTTAATCTCTAAAACTATACTTCTAATGAAAACACACCCTAAATTAAAACAAGATACATACATACACACATCTATATCTTAACTTATCACATTGGCATCGATTTAAAAAGTATGATAATACCCACAGTTGGCCAGGGTTTGGGGAAACACGTAGCGTTCAGACGCTGTTGGTGGGAATGTAAATTAGTGCAGCCTCCTGGAGGGCAATTTGGCAATACACATCAAAAGCCCGAAACATGTGCAAACCCTTTGGTCCAGCAATTCAACTTCTAGACATTTATCCTAAGGACATAATCATGGAAGTAAGTCTAGATTTATTCCCAGGATGTTGACTGCAGGGTGAAAAATTGTCACTATCAATACTATAACTTGGAACCTGGTTAAGTAAATTATATATGATAAAATACTATGTAGCTATTACATCCTATAAGAATTCTTAATGATGTGGAAAAATCTCATGATACATTAAGTGAAAAATATCAGCTACAAAAAACATGTCCCCGGTAATCGCAGTTTTAGACTAAGAAATACAGACACAAACTTGTGCATAAAAAATGCTGGAAGAACAAACGCCAAAATATTGACAGGACTTGTCTGTGGGTGGTAGGGTCGCGGATGACTACTTTTTCCTTTTCTGTGCTTTTCTCTATTTTGGTAAGTTTTTATAATAAACACGCTTCTATTGTCATCGGCAGAGAGCCATTAATGAACCCCTGTGGCAGGAAGGACGGACCAGCCTCTGTGCAAGATGCCTGTGGACATGGGACCCCAGCCCGTGTTAGTCTGCACCCCACCCCACAGACGTGGGTGGCTCCTATGTCCACCTCCCCTGCCCCCCACTATCAGGCCCACATATGGACCTGGTTTCCGCTGGTCTTGCTCAGGGGAGGGGCCAGCCTGGATTAATCCAGAAACGCAGCCGGCAGTCTCCACCATGGCCCTCTTGGACTCTTTTCTTGCTCTTACTTCCCCGTAGGACGTGATTTGTTTTAGGCACAAACTACAAAAAAAAAAAAAAGCCCTCTCTGAGGCTGGTTTGAAGTTCACTTTGCAACTGCAGGGCCTCAAACTGCAGGGCTGTTTTCTTCACCAAACGCAGCCAATGTTTGCTGGTGGGTCGCAATGATTTCCCAAGCTCATCTTTCCTCCACCCTCCAGCTCCGTGGGTGTGATCTTCCCATGTTCCGAGAGGCCGAGCAGCCGGCCGAGTGTGCACAGCTGAGCCAGGACCCGACTGGGGTCTGACCGCCGGGGAGCCCCTGTGACACTCAGCACACGAGGTGCCTCTGAGGCGGCTCCGGCCCCTTGCCCCGGGAACTGGCCCAGCCTCTGGGATGACCACATGCAGAGGCCTGTAAACAGACCCCAGGCGGAGAGCCAGGCCCTCCACGGGCCAAGAGTGGATTTCAGCTCCAAACATGAGCCCCGAGAGCCTCCTACCCTCCTGTCCACATGGGCCCCCTTTCCCTGCTGTGGGGCAGCCAGGAGGGGTGTTGTCCCCGCCCTGTGGCCCTCATGGAAGGGCCGGCCCTCAAGGCAGGGCTGCACGGAGGGTGCTTGGCGGCACACAGCGGGGTCACAGGCTGGCTCCTGGGCTGGAGGCACAAACGCCCAGGCCCAGCGGCGAGCAGGGCCAGCCCTGCCAGGGAAAAGGCCCAGTTTGGTGAGGAAACAGTGATGGGCCTGCAAACTGGGGCTGGGCAACCTCAGGAAAAGGGGTGACCCAGCCCTGGGGGTGTGACACTGGCTTCCTGGTGGTGAAGAGCTGGCGGGGCCACAGGCACTGACCAGAGCTGCCAGCAACAGCGCCCTCACCTGCCTCCTTCCCAGAAAGCTGCTAAGTTCACACCAGATGGTCCCACGGCATGCACGTCGGCCCCCGGCCTCCTGACTCCCACATTCAGAGCCCCGTCTCTGGCCCAGGCTGGGCACCAGGCATCTCACACACTAACCCCCCCTCAGGCGAGATTCCCCGCAGTCCTGTGCCACCCCATGACCTGGCGACCGTCGGCTGTGACCAGCAATGTCTGGGTGCTCCAGGAGTGACCTCAGTTTCCCTGAACCCCAGCTCTCCTCTTCACAGGGAAGGAAATGGAGCCTTAGGGCAGCCAAGTGGTTCAATCCCTGGATTCGACCCTCGGCTGCCTCACTCCACACCCGGACTCCTGCCTGTGGCCCACAGAGCCTGTCCCCTCATCAGCCAACGTCCTCTCTGTTGCCAGGGGGAGGGGTCCTGGGTCACCACGTACTCAGAGGAGAAGACAACGGGTGCCGAGGGAAGAACCCCTCACCAGCCTCCAGCCACCACCCTCGGCCCTTATTATTATTGTCATTAGTTATTATTTTTAACTCTCAGCCCAAGGACACAGGCATCTACAGTCAGGAGTCAGCTGGAGTGTAAGGGTGCGAGGTCGCCTGGAGGGCGGGACTGGAGGGTTCTGGCAGAAAGCTTTTAGTCCTGAGCTGCTGGATCGAAGAGTCCCACGACCTGAGGCTGAAATATTCCAGCAAAAGCCTGTGGTTCGGAGGCTCTAGCTGCCATGCAGGATCCTCACTCCTCCCTAGTCCAGGGGGCTGCGGGGAGGCGGGGGGCCCGGCCCCCAGGTGCTACCTGGCTGGTACGTCACGGGGACCAGGCTGCTGCCGCTGGGGGAGCTGACCCCAAACGCTACTCTGAGCCCAGCGTGGGCCACTCTGAATAGGAGACCAATGATCCCAAAGGCCCCACTGAGTCCCACGGGGTCTGACTTGTGATGGATTTTGCATCACTGTCACCTCCGCAGTCTCATTTACTCCCAACTCCAATGCTGTGAGGGAGGCCTGCACCACCCCACTTCACCGAGCAGGAAACTGAAGCTCAGACAGGTGAGCGCCTTCCCCCAGGTCACCCAGCTAGGAAGCCCAGCATTGGAATCCAAGCCCAGTTTCCCTGATGCCTGGGGCTGACTGCCCTCCACAGCCTCTTGGGACCCCCGGACTGGGACCCCCATCTTGCCTCCATCACCAGGGACTGGACAGATCTGGCCGTTCAAGAGGCCTCTGAATCAGTCCACGTTTCCCTCCCCGGCCTGTGGCCCAGGACAAACACATTTCCCCACACCCGTGTTCGGCAGACCACGGCATGCGAGCCACATGTGGCTCTTTGGCCCCTTGAGTGTGGCCCTTCCACAAAATACCACGTGTGGGTGCACAGGTACAGTGCGATTGAAACTTTGTGGCCCATGCGCAGAAGTCGGTATTTTGTGGAAGAGCCACACTCAAGGGGCCAAAGAGTCGCATGTGGCTCGCGAGCCGCGGTTTGCCGAGCCGCAGTTTGCCGACCACTGCCCCACACGATGGTCCTGCCACACTCTCCTTCCACAGGCTCGCCCCTGTGCTGATGCGTCTGGACTTCTATGCAGGACACAGCCCCGGCAGCTGCCTTTCAACCTGCTTCTTATGTGGCCTGCACCCGGCCTGGGCTGGGGACGTTGATTCCAATATAAGCTACGTTTTAGGTTTAATTGTAAAAGACCTGGCAAGTGATGACATCACAAAGGCCAAACTGGAACCAAGGTCTCCCGCCCCCTAGGGGTGACGGCCAGGGTGGACGGGACGGGAGTTCTGGGAAGAGGGTGCTCCATAGCCCAGGGCTGGGCCCTGCGAGGGCAGGCAGAGGGCAGGAAGAGCAGGGCTGGGGGGGCGGGCTCAGGACAGCAGGGCGACTTCTCAAAGCGCTTTGCCTTCCTGCAGAGCAGCTGGAGCTGCAGGCTCCCCACCAGGCCAGCCCCGCAGATCAATAGATCAATGCTAATCCCTCCAAGAAAGACCAGTCCCTGAGGAGCAGAGAGAGAGAAGTGCAGACAGTTAAATAAAGGCTCGGAGGAAGAATACTGGCTTGAGAGAAAAGGGCAAAGAGAGCAAAAAATAAACGGCAAATTACCGGGTAGCCATCTCGTCCTGATTGCCCCTGTGGTAATTAATACGTCATTAATAATCAGACTTTCGGCAGAAAACCATATGGCAGCACTTAGCTCTCAATCGGGCCCCACACCGCTCCCCCCAATGATCTATGGGTTTGCAGCAGAGGCTACTGGTGGGTAACTGATGCCTTTGGGGAGACTCAGGGCTCTGACAAGTCTAGGGGATGGAGCACCCCATTTCCTGCTGCCCTGGGCCAGGCTGCAGGGGCCACCAGGGCACCCATCCACACGAGTCCTCCCAGGGCAGCCGCACACACATGGTGAGGGCCACAGGGGCACAGGGGGCTCCCAACAGCGCTGTCACAGCCACCAAGGAAATGCTCCTAAACTGCCGAGAGGCTTAGAGTCAGATGAGGGCTTCCTGCCGGCTGCCACTGGGCGGGGGAACTGAGGAAGGCAGCGTTCGAAGCCCGAGCTATGGCAGGGAGGCATTCACTGCTCCGGATGCTCTGTCCCGCGTGCTGGGAGCACGGCCTGCCTGGCCGCGTCTCACAGGCTGGCATCCAGCTCAGGTTGCAGCCTCAGGATCTGCATTTTGTTTTGTGCACTTAATAGTTCAACCGCACGTTCACAACCCCCAGCTCCACAGCCCTCTGCATTATGCACTTCGGCTGCCTTCCCTGTGACGCCAGGAATGACTCCACTGTGGGAAACTGCCTGTCGCCATCAACCTGCACACTCCTGCTGGCTGGCTCTCGGGCTCAGCGGGCGCTGCTAGCGCCGAGAGGCCCGGATTCTGAAGGGTGCCGACCAGGAAATGAATCATGGTAAGTGGAAGTAGAAAATAAAACAGTCATCCGAAAGGAATTCCTTCGGAAGGTGCATTTTGACTCGGGCAGGCTCTCAGCGTGCTTCTTGAACGGAGTCGCCAGGATTGGTTGGGCTCGGAAACCCCGGCGCCATGGCTCATAGACTTGTTGCGTTTCTTGAAGAAGAACCGGGTTTCTGGGTGGATGATCCCCGATGTTCAATGCTGCCTCGGCCACCAGTGCTTCCCCTACACCTTTCTCAAACCCAGTGCCCTTATGGCCCGCTGCCCAACCCGGGGAGCCAAATGGATTTTGGCAGAGAGAAACGGAGCCCGGAATCTAGTTACGAAGCCCAACTCATTCCTGGCGTAACTGCTGGACTCCAGAGCTTTTTGTGCCAAAGCACGTGAGACAAAAACCATAGAAACAGACCCACTGCTGCAGGGCAGTTAGAAATGTGGGTGTGGTGCTCGCCTTCTGTGCTCCCTGGAGCCAGGGCCTGGGTGAGGGGCAGCCAGGCTGCTGCCCGCTCTCTTGGAGGGCAAATGGTCACAGGGGCAAGTGGAGCCTGCTGAGTTCTGTGCTTGCGTGCATCTACAAATTTAAAAAGATACCACCCCTGTCTGGACTGATTTTTTTTTTTTAGGACACACCTCTCTAACTAAGTATTATTTTCAAGGAAGTGCCACAGAGAGAGAACAAAATGTCTTATCTTTCAGGAGCAGAGAGCATAATCCAGGGCACTTACTGGAGGACCTGCAAAACACAAGCAGAGAGGCCACAGTCAGAACCAAAGGGAGAGAGGTCCCCATCCTGGCGGGCCCGCCCTCAACAGCTACTGGCCTCCCCTCACCAAGGCTGAGACGTTGTCATGGGCCCCAAAGCGAGCGGCCGGGCGAGGGAGAGCCTGTGCCCTTGTGGGGCTGGGGTGGGCGTGTGGGGGTGAGGACAATCCCGCACACACGTATGGGTTAACACACTCCTCTCAGGAGGCTGCTGCTGGTCCCTGCTGGGCCACCCGTGTTGGATCTTGGCCATCCAGAGAGGAACTGAACCTTGTTCCTGCCCGAAAGGACAAATTTTGGGAGGGACTTGGGGAGAAAACATTTGGCGCAGAGGGACGAGCAAGCATAGGGCTCTGGGATGTGTGGGACTGAGCAGCCGTGTAGACGGTGCCGGGGGCCCAGGTGGGGGTGAAGGGCTCCGGGCTCGGGTGCACAGGGCACTTGGAGGAGATGCATTTAGAAGCTCAGGTGCTGCTGGTGCCACCAGCTGGGCTTGTCTCCGGAGACGCGGACTCATGAGAACACGCAGACTCATGAGAACACGCATGACACCGACAAGCGTCCTCACCTTCTGGTGTGCAAAGCACATTGCATATCCATGATGCATCTGACCTTCTGGACAATTTGTGAGAGGAATGATGAACACTCCCATTTGACAGGCGACAACAGAAAACAGTGGCTTAAGGCCACGTAATTGGTTAGGTGCGGAACTCAAAACCCTCCATACTTTCCACTAAGCCATGTCTGCTCCCTGCCGACCTGGGACTACGGTCTGGACAGTGGGGCCGCACAGGGAGGCACGTGATGGGACGCAGGGGTGAGTGCAAGAGGCAAGATCTCGGACTCAGAATTTTCCTTGGAAGAACAGATATTGAAGAAACAATTACACAGGTGAAGGCACAGGACCGGATCGAGGCTGGACCCACTCAGGACGGGAAGCTAGGCTGAGTCCAGAGTGCGAGGGGTGAGTCCTGGGAGAGGAATGGGGAGAGAGGAGCATGGCAAAGATGGGAAAGCTCACAACACGCCAAGATCACTGGGCTTTTGGGGGCTGCAGCAGGAGAGGGCTGGGGAGAAGGCAGGGCCAGACAGAGCACCGGGCTTTGTCTCCACATCATGACCCAGGGGGTGGGGGGGTGGGGCCCCGGAGGCCTGGGCATGGAGGAGTGATTCGAGGGGGCGGAGTGGGCAAGGGGACACGATGCAGCTGCTCCTGTGTAGGCCACGCGGCCTGGACTCCTGCTGGCAGTGGAGATGGGAGGGACGCATCAGGAAACACTTGTGAGGACAGACAGGTCTGGGTCTCTGATTTAATGGTGGAGGTGGGGGTGGAAGGGCGCATGGGGCATGGAGGAAGGAGAGAGGTGAGACAAAGATTTTTGACTTGAAAACTGATGTATGATGGTGCCAGTACCCACGAATGGAACATGGGGCTGTGCGTCCCCTGAGTCTAACTATGGCCGGGGCAGGGCTTTGGTCATTGGACACCCACACAGCTGACGTCTCACTTTCAGCCAAACACCTTGCTCCCTGTTTTACAAAGAAACGAGAAGCTGCTGGGTGGACGCCCCGTCCTCTTCCCGATGCCACACGCACACACCTGCCTGCACCCGGGCCTGCGCCCCCTCCTCTCCGGGTCCCTCAGGTTCAGGCGGAGCTGACTCGCCTCCACCTCCCTCTCGGCCCGTCACAGGCGGGCCCACCTCTCAGGCAGGTCCTTCCCACAGCTCTGAAATGTGCTCCAATTCCTGATTTTATTTCATAATTAAAACAATTTTTTTCAATTACAGATGACATAGAATATTGTATTAATTTCAGGTGTATATAACTTATGAAGGATCACCCTCGTAAGTCTAGTACCCACTTGGCACCAAACGCAGTTATTATAATATTGCTAACTATATTCCCCATGCTGGACTGTACACCCTGTGACTACCCTGCAACTACCAATTTGTACTTCTTAATCCCTTTACCTTTCCCACCCAGCCCCCAAACCTTCTGTCACCTGGCAACCATCAATTTGGTCTCCGTATCTATAGTTTTTTTCCCCTCCTATTTTGTTTATCTATTTTATTTTTTAGAGTCCACATATAAGTGCAGTCCTACAGTATTTATCTTTCTCTGCCTTATTTCACTTAGCATAACCCACTCTAGGTCCATCCATGTTGTCACAAATGGCAAGATTTCATTCTTTTCTAAGGCTGAGTAATATTCCATTGCATATTCGTACCAGGTCTTTTTATTTTTTAAATTTATCTTTATTGCTGAAAGTAAAAGATGGCCCCTCCCCTGCTTTTATCCATTTATCCACTGATGGCCACTTGGGTTGCTTCTGTATCTTGGCTATTGTAAGTAATGCTGCAATGAACATAAGGGTGCATGCATGTTTTCAAATTAGTGTTTTGGGTAAGTACCCAGCCGGGTCATATGGAAGTTCCATTTTTAATTTTGTGAGGACTCTCCATACTGTTTTCCATGGTGGTTGCACCAACTTGCAATTCCATCAACAGTGCAGGAGGTTCCCTTTTCTCCACATCGACAATGACTGCTTGTTGACAGCCATTCTGGCAGGTGTGAGGTGCTCTCTCATTGTGGTTTTGATGTGCATTTCCCTGATGATTATGATGGTGAGCATCTTTCACTTGTCTCTCAGACATCTATACATCCTCTTCCAATTCCTCTGATCAAAAAACATCCTTTGCTTCCACACCCTCCTCTGTTCCTGCTCAGTTCTCCTCTCCCTCACAGCCACGTTGCAGGAAAGAGGTGCTGGGAGGTGGGTGGTGTGACAGATCACTCAACCAGTGAGGGGGTGGTCCAGGCTAGAAGCAATACCGTGGGACCCCAAACCATGGCACCATTCCCACTCTGGGGGGCCAGAGTGTGAATGGCAGCATTCCAGACTGGTCCTGTAGCTGGTGGAATAAGCCACATCTAGCCCATCCGATAGACTCTAAAACACACGGAGCCACGCCCCCTCTCGGGCCCGACTGGCACCGTATCTCCAGGGCACCAAAGCCTCGCAGGGGCACTACCACACAGCCTCCTGACTGACGCCTTCTTCTGGGCACCCCAACTCCACCAGCTACAGGTGCCTTTAAAAAAATGCCCACCCCTTCCCAGAGTTCAGAATTGCACATGGAATAATATCCAAACTCCTGCTCTCCTGTGTGCACCTGCTCTCATCAGTGCCCACACGCGGCTACCGCACTCCACCTGCTCTCTAGGTTCCCCAAGGGCCCGCCGTCTTTGGCCTCAGGACACTCACATCTACCGTGTTCCTGCGCTTGGCAGGCCGTGGTTCCTAACCACCACCTCGGAAAAGCCTTTCGTGAGCATGAAGTCTCAAGACGTCTCTTCACCCTTGGCCCCACTGAATTCTGTCAGCTCCCTGCTATTTCCTTTCCAGCACCAATCACACTCTTTAGTGATTAACTATTTATTTGTGTGTTGTTTATTATCTGTCAGCCCCATCAGCAAGGCAGCTCCCTGAGAGCTGGGCCCCATCTGCTCAGCTCCCCACCGTCTCCCCTGCCTCGCACAGGGCCTGGCAGGCACATGCACTTAGTAAATGCGAGCGGAATAGATGAGGGGCACCCGGCAGGCTATCGCCTCTGCTACGCCCTCCTCACCTCACTTCCCCCCTGGGGTTGTGTTGCGGCTGCAGTCGCCTCTGGAGACGGGATCTGGGGCCTGCAGCAAGCGGGGTACACAAGATGCTGGGTGGGTGGGTAGGTGGGGGGGGAGGGCCTGGCTCAGGCTGTCCAGGGGTCCCTGCTTAGGGAGTGAGGCTGGCTGGAGGGCCCCCATCCAACCATGTGGTGGTCCCCCCGACGGCCCAGCTCATTCTGCACACAGCTTTCAAACATGTGTTCCAGGCATTGGCTGGATCTGCTCACTTTGCTGTCAGGAATGTGGGAGCAAGTAAATAAGAGCCAGATGACTTGGGAAGTGAATGAAATGAGTGAGAGAGTAGAGGGGTCAATGACTGTGGCCTCTTTAACTGAACTGATGTGGCCGGACAGGGTTTCCCACTTGCACCCTGAGGTTGGGAGGGTGCACGAGTGGCTTGTTGACAGGTAAGCAGAGGTGTGTAGAGTTTCTGCGGCCCCACTGTGCCCACCTTGAGCTCTTGCCTCCTCCCAGGATGATCATTGCCTGAGTGTTTCCCAAATGGAAAAGCAAACTGGGAAGAATATTTCCCACTGCCTGGCAGGTGCCCAGCTGCATGCTGGGAGGTAAGGGCTGGCCTTGGTGCCTGAGGCTACCAGGTCACTGTCCATGCTCACAGCCCACGCCTGCTGCTCTGTGTTGCACCCGGACTGCTGATGCCCACTTTTCCTGTCCCCTGCTCTGCCCAGGAGGCCCTGGCTCTGACCCAGGCCTCTGCCTCCCACAACAGGCCCTGGCTCCTGACTTTTGAAAACCCAAACCTACCCCAGCATGAGGGCGACCTTCAGTCACGCCTCCAGGGTTTCCCCAGTGGAGCAGAGTGAACCGAGATGAAATGAGGCTTGGGGGTTGGCAAATTCAGAGCCAATAATGAGTTAGTGAGCGGGCACTTAGCCTAGGCCTCAGGCCCTGGCTTTAATTCGACCGATTCCATCAGGGAGTGTCAGGCCTCAGCACCCTGGCTATCTGAGCGAGGTCTGTTTTCCCTGAGGCGAAGGCTGCTCCTGTGAGGTGGGGAGGTGCCTCTGGATTGCTATGAGGACAGTGGGAGATACTGTGCATGCGTTAGGTCCTCAGGACAGCCCTGGCACGGAAGAGGCACCCAGACACACGCAGGCTGGGATTCCAGTCACGCGCAGCTGAACAACGGGGATTTGTCCTGAAAACCATGTTGATAGGCGATTTCGTTGTTGTGTGAACATCGCAGTGTACTTACTGGCTCCCCGGCTACAAACCTGTACAGCATGTTACTGTACGAGACAACATGAGATTAAATCAAGCTCGAGGGGTGATGCAATCAAGAGGCCTGGTAAACTCGAGATGGAGGAGGCTGCTGCTGGTGTAACACAGAAGCTGTTCCACAGCAAACTTTTAAAAAATATATAAGTAGAAAGACTACACTCTGAAATAACAATGAAACAGATAGTATATAGTAAATGCATCAACCAGTAACTGTTGTTAATTATCACGGTCAACTCTTCGGTACTGTACGTAAGTGTATGTGGTGCACTTTTTTACAACGAGTAGTGCAGTAGTTCTTTTTACACCAACATCACCACAAGCAACTGAGCAATGTGTTGCACTACAATGTTGTGATGACTATGATGTCACTAGGCAATAGGAAATTTCCAGCTCCTATTTCATCTTATGGGACCACTGTCATATGTACGGTCTGTTGTTGACCAAAATGTAGTTATGTAGTGCATGGCTCTATAACATTTTCTCTCTCTCTCTCTCTCTCTCTCTCCCGGCCCCCCCCCCGCCCCCCCCCCCACACACCCCTAAGATTGTAGGGAGAAGAGAAACACAGAAGCAGTTTTCCATCGTTTGGCTCCATGTTGCAGAATAAACCCTGACTATACAACAGGTTTGAAGAATCTCCTGTTTAAATGACACCTCAGACAGGCCTCCAGCATTTTGGCTCTGATGGCATAGTCAGGTATAAGACCCTGGAATTCAGGGTGTAGCAGGGCAGCCTGGGTATGGAGGGGGTTCCAGCAGGTGCCCTGCTCAGAACTGTGCAGGGCAGGCAGTAGTGCTGCTTAGAAGCCTGAGTGGGAAGTAAACATATTAGATAAAAAACTCCCATACTCTTTTGAGATATAATTCACATACCATTGAAATTCACTTTTTAAAAAAAGTATACACTTCAGTGATTTTTGGTATAATCACAAAATTTTATCCTTCCTTTCTTAAAAAATATTTTTATTGATTTCAGAGAGGAAGGGAGAGGGAGAGAGAGATTGAAACATCAATGATGAGAGAGAATCATTGATTGGCTGCCTCCTGCACACTCCACACTGTGGATCGAGCCTGCAACCCAGGCATGTGCCCTGACTGGGAATTAAACCATGACCTGCTGGTTCATAGGTTGATGCTCAGCCACTGAGTCACGCTGGCTGGGCCCGCATATGCCCTTTATAATCCTCTTCTTGAGGCCGAGGATTGCACCGGCAACCAAGGTATGTGCCCTTTAATGGGAATCAAACCCGAGACCCTCTGGCCACTGAGCCAAACCGGCCAGGGCAAGTTCTGGCTATTTTGGATTCTTTGAATTTTCATATGAATTTTAGGATTAGTTTGTCAATTTCTAAAAAGAAAATCCAACTAGGATTTTTGTAGAATTGCATCAAATCTATAAATCAATTTGTGGAGTATTGCCATATTAACATTGTATCATCTTCCAATCCGTGGATATAGAATGTCTTTCCATTTATTTAGGTCTTCTTTCCTGAGTATTTTATTCTTTTTTGTAATTTTGCAAATGGAACTGTTTTCTTGATTTCATTTAAAAATTCTTCATTGCTAGTGTTTAGACATAAAATGGACTTTTGTATAACGATTTTGTATCGCACAATCTTGCTGAGCATGTTTGTTAGCTCCAATACACTTTTGGTGGATTCTTTAGAATTGTCTATATACAAACAAGATCATGGGGTCAGTAAATAGGATAGTTGTACTTCTTCTTTTCCCACCTGCATGCACTTTATTTCTTTTTCTTGCCTAATTGCCCTGAACAGAACCTTCAATGCAATGATAAATACTAGTACAAGTAGCAAGAGTGGACATTCTTGTCTTGTTCCTGATCTTAGGGGAAAAGCATTCACTATTTCACCATTAAGTATAATGTTAGCTATGGGTTTTTCATAAATGCCCTTTACTAAATTGTGGAAGATTTTTTTAAAAATTCTTATTTGTTGAGGGTTTTGTTTTTTTTTTTAAATCATGAAAGGCTGTGGATTTTGTCAAATGTATTAGAATGATGATGTGGTTTTGCCTTTTATTTGATAATATCATGTACTAGTGCCCCAGTGCACGGATTCGGGCACATTGAAAGGATATTAATTACATGGTGACTGGCGGGGCGGGACTGGGTGAGATGGGCCAGATGCGCCTGGAGCCAACCTCCTGTGGTCCCTCCCTGGCCAGCCGCACCTGGGGCAGTGCTGGGGCTTGAAGGGCCTCTGTGGAGTGAGCAGGGTCCCTCTGGCAGGTGGAGTCCCTTGGCCTGGCCTGCAGGGTAGGGCCAAAACTGGCTCTCCAACATCCCCTGAGGGGTCCCAGATTGCGAGAGGGTGGTTCTTGGGTGATGCATCCTGGAATTGGGCTCCCTCCTCTCTGGTTCCGGGGTGCGTCACCCAAGAACTGCTGCTACCAAGTCACTGGAGCTTGGCAGCTCCTGCGTTGAGTGTCTGCCCCCTTGTGGTCATTGCGCATCATAGCTACCGGTCGGACGGTTGCTTAGCCTTTTATATATAGACTAGAGGCCTGGTGCACAAATTTGTGCACCAGTGGGGTCCCTGGGCCTGGCCTGTGGGATCGGGCCGAAACTGGCTCCCCAACATCCCCTGAGGGGTCCTGGGTTGTGAGAGGGCGCAGGCCAGGTCAAGGGACATCACCAGTGCATGATCAGGGCCAGGGAGGGATGCGGGAGGTTGGCCAGCTGGAGAGGAACTGCGGGAGGCCTCCAGGGCATGACTGGCCCATCTCACTCAGTCCCAATCAGCCAGACCCCAGCAGCAAGTTAACCTACCAGTCGGAGCATCTGCCCCCTGCTAGTCATTGCTTGTCATAGCGACTGGTTGACTGGTTGACTATCTGCCCCCTGGTGGTCAGTGCACGTCATAGCGAGCAGTTGAGCAGCCTTAACATATCATTAGCATATTACGCTTTGATTGGTTGAACGGCCAACCGGATGACTGGACATTTAGCATATTAGGCTTTTATTATATGGGATTACCTTGATTGATTTTGGATGTTAAACAAATAAATCCCATCTGTTCATGGTGTATAATATTTTTGATTTATTGATGGATTCATTTGTTAGTATTTTGTTGAGGATTTTTGTGTCTATATTCATAAGAGATACTGGTTGGTAGTTTTCTTTTTTTGTGGTGTCTTTGTCTGGTTTTGGTGTTAGGATAAATTTGCCCTTGAAGAATGAGTTGGGATGTGTTGCCTTCTCTTAATATTTTTGGAAGAGTTTATGAAGAATTAGTATTAATCTTTCTTTAAAAGTTTGTTAGAATTAATCAGTAAAGTCACCTGATTCTGGGCTTCTTATTATGGAAAGCTTTTGAATTATTGATTTTCTCTCTATCTGTCTATTCTTTTTTTTTCTATCCATCTATTCTTATTTTTAATTTCTTCTTGAGTCAGTTTAGGCAGTTTGTATCTTTCTGGGAATTTTCCCATTTCATCTAGATATTGTAATTTGTTGGCATACAGGTGTTCATAGAATTCCTTTATAATCCTCTTCTATTTTGTTAGTGATAGCCCTTCTGTTATTCCTGATTTTAGTAATTTAAGTGCCCACTATTTTCTTCTTGATCAGTCCTAGGTAAAGGTTTGCCAATTTTGTCGATCTTTTCAAAGATTCACTATTGGTGTTGTTGATTTTCCCTGTTGTTTTTTATTTTCTATTTTATTTCTTTCCACTCTAATTTTATGGTTTTCTTCCTTCTGCTTGCTTTGGTGTAAGTTTGCTCTTCTTTTTTAATATAGGTATTTACAGCTATACATTTCCCTCTAGGCACTACTTTAGCTATATTCTATGAGTTTTGGTATGTTGTGTTTTCATTTTCATTCATATACTAGTAATACTATTTTTTTATTTTCCTGTGGTTTATCCTTTGAGTTATTGGTTATTTAGAAGTGTAATATTTAATTTATCCATATTTGTGAATTTCTCTAATTTTCTTATGTTATTGATTTCTAATTTAATTCTTTTGTGGTCAAAGGACATATTTTATGACTTCAATCCTTTTATTTTTTTAAAAAATATATTTTATTGATTTTTTACATAGAGTAAGGGAGAAGGATAGAGAGTTAGAAACATCGATCAGCTGCCTCCTGCAGGCCCCCCACTGGGAATGTGTCCGCAACCAAGGTACATGCCCTTGACCGGAATCGAACCCGGGACCCTTCAGTCCGCAGGCCGGCGCTCTATCCACTGAGCCAAACCAGTTAGGGCTTCAATCCTTTTACATTCATTGAAGCTTGCTTTACAGTTTAAAATGCATTCTATGCTGGAGAATGTTCCATGTTCACCTGAAAAGAATGTGTTTTCTGCTGCTGTTGGCTGAAATGTTTTATAGATGTCTGTTTGGTCTTGTTGATTTATATGTTGTTCATTTATTATGTTTCTTTGTTGTTGTTGTTTTGTATGTTTGTTCTATTCGTTATTGAAAGTGGGGTCTCCAACTATTAATGCTAAGCCGTCTATTCCTTCAATGGTCAGTTTTTGCTTCATGTATTTGGGGGCTCTCTGTTAAGGTGTATATTTAGTATATAATTTTTAAAATACCCTTTTATCATTATAAAATGTCCTTATTTGTCTTAAAATCTGTTTTGTCTGACATCAGAATATATCATTTGCATGATATATTTTTTCTCAGCATTTTATTTTCAACTTACTACATTTTAAAATCTAAAGTTTGTTTCTTATAGTATATACTAGAGGCCCAGTGCACGAAATTTGTGCATGGGTGGGGTCCCTAGTGGCTGCCAGCCAGGGACTCCCTTCCCGGGTTGCCGGTTGCCGGCTGCTGGCTGGGGTCTTCCTTCGTTCCATGCCGCCCCCTGGTGGTCATTGCACATCATAGAGAGTGATCAAACTCCCGGTCAGTCAAACTCCCAAGGGGACACTTTGTATATTAGGCTTTTATATATATAGATAGTTGGATCATGTTTTTTAAAAATACAATTAAAAATTTAAAAATTGTGTCAATACACACATAAAATTTATGACCTTAAATATTTTAAAATCTACAATTTAGTAG
Organism: Myotis daubentonii; assembly: GCF_963259705.1. NCBI lineage: Eukaryota > Metazoa > Chordata > Mammalia > Chiroptera > Vespertilionidae > Myotis > Myotis daubentonii. Next base: position 73,026,774 of record NC_081844.1, on the reverse strand, counting down.
TGTTAAGTATGTTTATATTATAATATATTCAATCTCTGGAAGTTTTCCATTTTGAAAAATTTAAACTGTACCCATTAAACAATAACTCTCCATTCTTCCTCCCCTCAGTCCCTGGCAGCCACCATTTTACTTCCTATTTTTATGAATTTATTACCTCCCTCAGTAAATGAAATAATACAATATTTGTCTTTTTTGTGACTGGCTTATTTCACTTGGCATGGGTAATGCCCTCAAGTTTCATCCATATTGTAGCATGTGTCAGAATTTCCTTTTTAAGAATGAATACATGCAGGAGACAACCGATTGATGTTTCGCTCTCACATTAATGTTTTTTTATGTCTCTCAAAAAATTAATTGAAAATGAATAATATTTCACGGTATAGAAATACCACATTTTGTTTTTTCATTTGTCTGTGCTGAACTTTTTGGCTGTTGTGAATAATACTGTTAGGAAATTTTTGTTTGATACCCTGGTTTCAGTTCGTTTAGATATATACCCTCCAGTGATTTGCTGAGTCATATGCTAATTCTGTTTTTAATTTTTGAGGAATCACCACACTATTCTCCGGAGTGGCTGTGCCATCGTACATTTCCACCAACAGATGCCAAGGATTCCGATTTCTCCACATCCTGGCCAACACGTGTTATTTTCTGATTTTTTAAAGAAGTAGCCATCCTGCCAAAACCGGTTTGGCTCAGTGGATAGAGCGTCGGCCTGCGGACGGAAAGGTCCCGGGTTTGATTCCCGTCAAGGGCATGTACCTGGGTTGCGGGCACATCCCCAGTAGGAGATGTGCAGGAGGCGGCTGATCGATGTTTCTCTCTCATCGATGTTTCTAACTCTCTATCTCTCTCCCTTTCTCTCTGTAAAAATCAATAAAATATATTAAAAAAAAAAGTAGCCATCCTAATTGGTATGAGGTAATAGCTTTCTGTGGTTTTCATTTGCATTTATCTAATGATTAATGATGTTGAATGTTTTTTTTATTTCATTACTTCTTTATTGATTCTGCCAATCTCTGACTTTGATTGAATTGTTTAACCCTTTTATATTTAATGTAATTGTTCATAAGGTAAGGCTTATGTGTTTGAATTTGCTATTTAATTTCTATGTCTTATGTATTTTTTATTCCTCTGTTACTTCACTACTGCTTCTTTTTTGCTAAGTAGATGTTTTCTAGTGTAACATTTTCATTCATTTTTTAAATTCTATTTTTTTGGAGTTATTTTCTTAGTGGTTGTCCTGGGGATTAAAATTAACATCTTAATTTAAGATAATATGGTTTTGATTGGAAATAATTTACTTTTAATTGCTTATAAGTACTATGCTCCAATATAGCCCTGTTCATTATCCTTTACCACTTTACACATTATAAACTCATAAACACAATTTTATAATTATTGCTTTATGCAATTGACTTTTTAATTAGCATAGAGAAAAAAGTTGTAAATAAAAATACACTTACATTGTCTTTCACATTTACTTATGTAGTTACCTTCATTGAAATTCATTATTTCTGTGTGGACTTAAATTGCTCTCTAGTGTCCTTTCATTTCCGACTGAAGGAACCTGTTTATTGCTTCTTGTAGGTCAGATCTGATAGTGATAAATTCTTTCCATTTTTGTTTACCTGGGCATTACTTAATTTCCCCTTCATTTTTAAAGGATGGTTGATTATCAAAAGCCTCTCTGAGGAGGTCACATTTGTGCTGATTCTTTTAAAAAAAAATATTTGTTTGTATTGCTTTCAGAGAGGGAGAGGGAGAAAGAGTTAGAAACATCAATGATGAGAGAGAATCATTGATCAGTTGCCTCCTGCATGCCCCACCCTGGGGATCCAGTCTACAACCCGGGCATGTGCCCTGACCGGGAATCGAACCGTGACCTCCTGGTTCATGGGTCGACGCTCAACCACTGAGCCACGCAGGCTGGGCTTTGTGCTGATTCTTGAATGACAAGAAAGAGCCATGAGAGTGTGTAGGAAAGGGTTACTCAACCGACCTGAGTTGTCCACAACCTGCACATTCCAAAGAAAGAACTGATCCTGACCGGCTGCAGGGAGATGACCTTCCACTCCTTGGAATATGCTGCTTACAGGAGTGTCTTTGAATACCTGGGGCCTGGGGCCATGCCCGGCAGTTTACAGCAACAATGTGAGTGACGGTGGAGTTTTGGCCATGCTGTATCCGTTTGACCTTGGGAGGGGCTGGAGACTGAATAATGGAAGGTCAGCCACATGGGCACTCAATAAAACCCAACACAGCGAGTCTCAAGTGAGTTTCCCTGCTTAGCAAACATCACACATGCTGTCACACATCATTGCTGGGAGAGTCAGGGCTGTCTGCACACTCCATGGGGAGGGGAATATTGGAGTTGGGGCCCTACGTTCCTCTTACGTTTGCTGACTTTAATCTGTACCTTTTTGCTGTGCTAAATCATAATCACAAATATAAAAAACGATTTGGGAAGGTCCAGGCCATTCTTCTTTCACGTACTTCGTCTGCTTCTCTTGCTTCTCCTCTTTGCTTTCTTCCTTTGACTGAATAATCTTAACGGACCCGTCTTCAAGTTCGCTGATTTTTTCTGCCAGCCCAAACACTGTTGAGCCCCGTTGGTGAATTTCTCATTTCAGTTACTGTACCTCAGAGTTTCTGTTTGCTTCTTTTTTTAAATACTTTCTCTCTCTGTATTGATGGTCTCCATTTGGTGGTACATATTCGTGGGCTTTCCTTTGATTCTTTAGACATGGTTTCCTTTAAATATATTTAAAACAGCAAACATGATTCTTTTGTCTAGCATTTCCATCTGGGCTTTCTCAGAGAAGGTTTCTATTGATGGCTTCTCCCCCTGTTTAATGCCATACTTTCTTGTCTCTTTGTATGTCTCACATTTTTTTTTTTTATTAAAAACTGGGCATTTATAGTAATTTAATGTGACTACTATGAAAATTAGATTCTGCTCCTACTCTTTTTTTAAAAAAAGATTTTGTTTTATTGCTTAAAGTATTACAGAGATGTAAGGTACATGTATACATTAAAAAATAAATGTATTTTTCATCATCATCTACTGTGTTTTTGTTGCTCGAATGAATTTTATTATTTCTTCAAGGTTCTTCACATACGTACACCTTAAGAGATATCAAGTAGGCGTAACATGTTCTCAAAAAATTAGGGTTGGCACGCAGAATACTTTTGAGTCAGAGATTTTGCTGGTTTTGGCGCGCACTCACAAACAGGTTTCCCACCCCTGCTCTAGACACAGGGCTTTCCCAATGAGCGTGCTCTGCAGCAGGTCAAAGAAAGGCAAGTCCTGTGCACAAGCTTTTCCAGGGAGTTTACAGACATGTCAGATAGGGACAATCTTCTGAAAATGAGCATCTGGGGACCTTCAACCCTGCCTGTCTCCTTTGATGGCTGCTACTTTCCACAGGTACTGTGGTTGTCAGGCTTATGTTTTTGTTTTAATTTTTATTTATTTATTGATGGGGGGGGGGAGGAAGGGAGGGAGGGAGAGACAGAGCGAGAGTGAGAGCAAGAACGCGCGCACGAGAGAGAAACATTGACTTGTTGTCCACCCACTTGTGCATTCAGTGGTTGATCCTTGTGTACGCTCTGACTGGGGATCAAACCTGCAAACTTGGTGTGCTGGGGCAAAGCTCTACCAACTGAGCTACCAACTGAGCTACCTGGCCAGGAAGGCTGATGTTTTTTTAAGGGTATGGAATTGAGCAGATGGGCAAGTAAAATGTTGCAAACACTGCTGTTCTTAGCAAGATTTATAATTTTTTCCTTGAATAATGGGGTTGCTGCAAGTTTTCCATTAATTTCCATAGTTGCAGAAAGGTCCATTTTCCCTAGTTTTCTTGCTGCTTTTATAAAGGAGCAGATTTTCAGAGGTGCTTAACCCACCATTTTAGAAGTTTTCCCACTGGATTTTTAGAAAGGGTTTCTTGGGTTTAGGGTGGATAAAAAACCCTAGCGCTGAGGCTGCTGATCTAAGGCTGGGAGCTGTGCCTCCATTTGTCTCCACTGATTTAGCACAGCATCAGCCAAGCAGCATTTGATTGCTTCCTCCTGGTTTCTTCCCGCATCCTCAGCCTTCATCCTTCATTGGCCCACCAGCCCTTCTTTCCCTCTCCCCCCTCTCTGCCCTCCCCATTCCTGTCAGCAAGCTTTTATTAACCATCTCCCGAGTGCCTGTGGGTCCAGCCCCAGCTCCTGCCCAGAGGAGCCTCTGCTCTGGTGGAGGGGAAAGACACGTTTTCAGAGGAGACAACCACAACCAGGTTGTGCTGGGACAGAGGGAGGTGTCTGAGGCTGGCGGAGTCAGGGGAGCCAGGGGAAGCTGAGGGAGCAATGGAGGTTCTTGGGGTCAGGGGGGCATTTAGAAGGAGAAAGTATCTTGCTCAATAGCCCTGGAAAGATGACCCCAGAGGGCAAGAGCAGTGCCGGGCTTCCCCAGCTGTGAATGGGCCAGTGGGGAGATGAGCATTCATTCCATTAGGACAGGTGCACAAATACTGCAGGGCCATGGAGGCATTCTCCAGGCAAAGGCCCCTCTGCAGCTAGAGAGCACCCATCCCACGGGCGAGCAGGCGCGGCTGTCTGCAGGTCTGCAGGTCTGCAGCAGCGGCAGGAAGGCATCTCGGCAGACACTGTCCACCAGGCAGGCTCCCGGGACACAGGAAAAGGTCTGGTTTTACAGGGGAAGGTGCCAAAGCCAGGATGTGCATGTGTGTGAAACTGGAAATAAACACCAGGCACAGCCAAAGCTAATCAGAGGGGAACATCTGCTTGGGGCTGTTCACACCATTCTCGACAGGCAGGGGATCAGGACACTGCCTGGGAAAGGGCGGCCAGGGGTGCTGCCCACCCCTTGCCCAACGCCGACCTTAGACAAGACACTTCTTCCTTTGAAGCCTCAGTTTCCTTATCTGCAAAATGGGGCGAATAACAGATGCTTATCTTGTAGGGTCTGTGAGGATGACAAGACTTGGGGAACTTGAAAGGACTCAGCGCACAGTATCAGGGGCCCAGTAAGTCCTTATCTCTCTGTGGCTTTTCGATTGCTGTAAACTGGAGTCATAATTCTAACGGGTTTTTGAGTAAGTTGAGTAATATACATTTCCCTGGAAAAAGTCACTTCGTATTCCTCACCTCCTTCCAGAATGGACGTCAGGAGCTTACAATAAAAGGCAATAAAACATTTTATGAGGACGGAAACAAGAACTGAGTGCTGAAATGCGTATCTGCAGGCCCGTGGTGTGTGTGTGTTTACACACAAAATCTAGAGTAAAGGAAGCCATGGCAATCAAACATGAAACAGCCTTCAGCTTCTGGAAGTCAAAGCACACAGAGAACCATGACGGCATTTCCTACCATGGCCCTCCAGCGACTTATCTGGGGGCTGCTATCGAAGGAAGTAGATAATTCAAGCATGCAGCACAGCGGGGAGGAGGCCCACACCCAGCACCAGGGAGAAGAGTCGGAGGCTCAGAGGGAGCCTGGTCAGCTCCCCGGCCCAATTGTTGGGGGTCCCCTTGGTGGTGATCCCCTCTGGCATCACACCATGCCCTCCTGGAGCAGCTGCTGAGGGGCTGAGCATGCGCTCATGCGTGCACGCATTCACTCCTTCACTCACTGTTTGCGCATTTACATTCCCAGGGCCTACTCTGCTGAAAAGTGAAGACTTTGGAGATGCTTGTACTAGACTTAAAGAATACTGAACTTGGGGTTTGAGTTCAGGAAGAGGAGATGGCATCTCGGGGAGGGGAGGCCAGGAGTGCAGGGTCAGAGTGGGAGGGCCTCAGACACCCATGGTGAGGCTGGAGGTGGGGACACGGGGTAGGGGTGATGAGAGCTGCAGGAGCTGTGGGTGAGGACCAAGAAGGGGCACAGGTCTGAGATATACTGTGAGGCGACTGACCAGGGTTTGGTGTGGGAGAGGGGGGAGGGAGGGGTCCCGGATGATGCCCAGGTGTCTGCATAGGGAAGCGGGGGTTGGAGGTTTCTCCCTGCGTTGGGGAGCTGGGGAGAGCAGGCTAGCGGAGGAGCTGGTTCAGCGGGGCCAGGTCCAAACTCCAGAGGAGATAGCGTAGCTGGAGACAGGAAGGGGGTCATTGTCAGTGTCATGGGGGTGCCGTTGCGTAGGAGTGGGAGAGAAGAGAGAAGAGGGCCAAGAGCAGATTTATTTAAGGCAAATGGGGTATACAGGAAAGGCCAAAAAGAAGGGGGTCAGAGATGTGGGAGGAGACACAGGCCAGAGCTGAGCTGGGAATACAGGGTGGGGACGTGGGGGTGGCCAACAGCGAGGATTAAGGAAGATAATGACGGCAAAGCATCTGCTGGGATGACCATCAGATGACGTCAGCGGAGTGACAGTGAAAAGAGACCGGAGGGGCTGGGATGAGTGGAAGGCGAGGCGGAAGAGCCAGGACAGGGTTGGTGTGTGGGTGCCTCTGAGGAAGCTTCTCTGTGTCTCGGGTAGGGGATGTGCAGAGCAAGTGTGTTTGGGTGAAATGAAGATGGCAGGAGGGGAGGTACGCACGGACAGGCGAGTCTGCAGGTGTATCTTCCTGGTGCCTCTGCCAAGGGAAGGGCAGGCCAAGTCTGGGGAGGGACAGGGGCACCAGGAGAACCAGGGACAGTGGGCTGGTGGGATCACCCTCAGCTCCCTCAAGGCCGGGAGGTTGTTTCAGAGTGAGACTGGGGACTGACATTTCTGAGGTTGACACTAAGATTCAGAGGGTGCCAAGGACATGGGTGGGACAGTCACTGGACCTGTGATGCCAAGAAGCCAGGGAAAGGGATGCGGGGCACTGTGGCCTCCAGGGGCAGAGGCTGGAACTGGAAGGGAGGAGACGAGCTGGCCCAGGACCCAGGGTCCTGAGTAATGAGGTGCCATGGGGACTGGTGCATCCAGCTCAGTCCCTGGCCAAGGGCAGGCTTCTAGGCCTGAGCTTAGGAACTAGGAGAACCTGGGACTCACCGGGATCACCTCTTCTTCCAGGCTTGCCACGCCGTCCAGGGGGCCCTAGACAGGAAAACAAGGATAGACTCGTTGAGAAGGGAAGCCAGTGGGTTTGGGCACAGCCCGCCTGCTGCTGGCCCACCCACCCACCCTGCAGCTGCATCCTAGCGGCAGCTTGCCTGCCACCCTGCTGGCTGACAGAGAGGAGAGGTGTGGGGAGAAACCCATCCCTCGCGCCTGCTCCTCCCAGCCTTCCCCTGCTGGTTGCGTACTCACCCCTCACTCTCTCATTCAGTTACTAATCATCTACTCATTTGTCCACTCACAATCCCTCCGAAATAAAAAAAGATTTATTATCTGGAAACTCTTGAGGTAGAAGAGTTTGCAACTGAGAAACTTCCAAATGAGGAGAAATATAAGGCCGAGGGTGAGAGTTATCTTATGAAAGCCCTGACCAATGCTTTTTAATCTCCACGGCGATACAGCAACAGGGACAGCACACCACATAAAGACACCAGCATGGCATTTCAAATGCTTGAACTCGGCAATCAGAGGCGCTATCCTACCCATCACTGTCCTGCCCGGGCTCGCTGGAACCCTCAGCACCTCCCAGCCCCGCCAGCTTGGGCACATGCTTCTGTTTCTTGGGATTTATTGCCGAGAACGCACTTCTTTTCAGTATGCAGCTCTCCACCTGCACGCTGGAGCCTTTCTGGACTGATGATGGGAACCATCTTGAATTTGCCTTCATCCCCTCTGCCCTCCTCATTCTTTTATTTTTTTGGGAAAGGTGTGCAGAAGATGCATGTACTAGATTACAAATGAAATGGCACTTTATACCCGTCTCTATCCTGCCCGCCCCCTGCGTGCCGGGCGCTGCGGTGGGCCCTGACGGACACAGACTGTGGCTGTATTACAAGGCACTGCCCTTTCCTGTGAGGGTCACCCCCTCCCAGATTCCCAGAACAACCACTGAGGAGAGACATACTGGTCATGAGTCCGGTCCGATGCAGGATGGTTGTATGTATGCACACGCCTGTGTGTTTTCCCCTTTTCCTCCTCCTGTTTTTAAGTGGAGCTCATTGTGAGCCCCTGATCCAGGGGTTGGGACAGGGCAGTAAAGCAAAAGCAGCCCAGGTCAGGGGGTCATGAGTACTTCCGACTTGTTAGGGGGGAATCCTGGATGGGGAGGAGGGAGGACCTCTGAGAACGAGTGAGAGAGACCTTTGCAGGGCAGGCGGAGGCGAGAAGGAATTTCTGGCCAGCACTGGGGGCTTGAGATCAGGATGGTTAAGCAAAATTAAAAAATTAAAAACATGCTATTTTCTTGCACCCCTATGTTTGTAATTATAGAAAAGTTATTGTGGTCAAGAACGCATAACAGATTTTACCATATTTAACCATTTTTAAGAGTGTAGTACGCTAGTGTTAGCATATGTCCAGTGTTGTGCACAGGTCTCCAGCACTTTTTCATCTTGCAAAATTGGAAACTCTTTATTCATGAACAGCCCTCTCTTCCCCCGCCCCCAGCCCTCCAGAAACCACCATCCTACTTTCTGTTTCTAAGACTGTGCTTATTTTAGATATCGCAGATGAGTGGAATCTTGCAGGTTCTGTCCGTTTGTGAGTGGCTCATTTCACTTAGTACAATGTACTCAAAAGTTCACCCATCCTGGTAAAGTGACCATTTCCTTCTTTTTAAAGGCTCAATAAATATTCCATTTTATGTACACACCACATATTCTTCATCCTTTCATCCCATCTGGTGGTGGATACCGAGTTGCTTCTACCTCTTGGCTAGTGTGGACGATGCTATAAACATGGGGGAGCAAGTATTTCTTCAAGATGCTGCTTTCAACTCTTTTGGATAAATACCCACAAGTGGGATTGCAGGGTCATCTGGCAATTCTATTTTTAATTTGTTGAGGCCCGTCCTTACTGTTTTCTATAGTGGCTACACCATTTTACATGCCCACCAACAGTGTACAAGGGTTTCAACTTCTCCACATCCCCACCAACATCTGTTATTTTCTGTTTGTTTTTTTTGGATATTGGCCATCCTAATGGATGTGAGGTGATATCTCACTTTGTGGTTTTAATTGGCATTTCCTTAATAATAAGTGATGTTAAACATCTTTTCATATACCTGTTGGCTATTTGTACATCTTCTTTGGAGAAATGTCTATTCAAGTCCTTCGCACAGTTTTTAATTGGCTTGTTTGTTTTTATCACTGAGCTGTCGTTCTTTTTGTTTTCCTTCGGTTAATCCTCACCTGAGGATGCTTTTCCCATTGACTTTTAGAGAGAGTGGAAGGAAGGGAGGGAGAGGGAGAAAGAGAGAGAAACAGTGCTGTGAGACACATCGACCAGTTGCCTCCTGTACCTGCCTCAACTGGGGCCGGGGATTGAACCCCAGGCATGTGCCCTTTACCGGGAATCAAACGCAGGGCCCCTTGATGCCTGGGCCAGTGCTCCAACCACTGAGCAACACTGGCCGGGGCTGTAGGAGTTCTTTGTATATTTTGGATATTAACCCCTTATCAGGTATATGGTTTGCAAATATTTTTTCTCATTCTGTAGGTTACCTTTTCATTCTGTTGTTTCCTTTGCTGTACAGAAGTTTCATTTTTTAATTTTTAAAATTCTCACCCAAGCACATGATAGAGAGAAGAGAGAAGAGAGAGAAACATCGACGTGTATATGCCCCAACCAGGGTTCGAACCCACAACCCAGATATGTGCCCTGACCAGGAACTGAACTGGCAACCTTCTGGTGCACAGGACGATGCTCAACCTGTTGGAAACTACCCACTGTCTTCACTATCAGAGAAGTGTAAACAAGGAGCCCAGAATGCTGGTGAACCTTGAGCCCTGGCAAGGGCCAGAGTTATGCACCGATTGTTTAGTTGAGACAATGGTGGCTCAAGCAATTTCCTGACCAAATAGTCTCAGAATAAATCTTTACTAATATTTACTGACCTTTAAGATAGTCTGTCTGTAAGCGGAATTGCCTGCCTGACTAAGGGCTATATGTGTATCCAAAATTGAATAAAAGGTTGGCAAGGCCTGGGCACCAGTGAAGTCCTTCCCCTAGAGTTGGACTCTCTGCCTGGCCCCCATTATTTCCAAATTATTATTTCTTGTCTCGTCTCTGTCATTTGTGCATGGCCCTTCTCCAGATCCCGAACCACGAACCACGTGGGACGTGGCTCACACATCAACCAACTGAGCCACTCAACTGGGCTGTGCAGAAGTTTTAAAGTTTGATGTAGCCCAATTTTTCTATTTTTGTTTTTGTTGCCTTTTAAATCTTTGAGTTCTTTTGTTTATGGAGCAAGGTGAGGTCCCAATTCATTCTTTTGTCTGTGGTTATCCAGTTTTCCCAACACCATTTGTTAAGGATGTTATCTTTTGTGTAGCCAGACTTGGCACCTTTGTCAGAGATGATTTGACCACGTAAGTGATGCAAACCTGAGCACTGAGAGCAGAAATCATGTTAGTTGCCATCTTTGATTTTCCCCTGATACCAGACGCAGCCCTCAAGTGTCATGCTGGAAACGCCCAGGTCCATGTTGACTTGGTAACAAGATTCTGGCCCCCATAACAGACAACAGCTCATACTGAGAGGGACCTGTAGCTGATGAAGGGCCTCCAGGTCCACCACACCCGCTGAGGCCTGCGGCTCCCTTCCTCCTGGTGGGCTATGGAGGCCCCTTTATTGGAACCTCTTTCCAGAACTCTGGGAGGAGAATTGTGGTCAAGTGATTCGAATCCTCCAGACCTTCAGCCTGAGCTCCCTGACGTTGCCTGGGCCCCAGAGCCATTGTGGAGGTGCACTTGAATGGAAAAGTCAGGGGAGATCCCCGGATTTGAGCTTCTAAGACCAAATCATTAAAACATCTCTCCCAAATATAAATTAAAATCACAACGAGGTATCACCTGTCAGAAGGGCTATCATCAATAAATCAATAAACAAGTGTTGGTGAGGCCCTAGCTGGTTTGGCTCAGTGGATAGAGCATCGGCCTGTGGACTGAAGGGTTCTGGTTTGATTCTGATCAAGGGCACATGCCCAGGTTGTGGGCTTGATCCCCAGTAGGGAGCTTGCAGGAGGCAGCCAATCAGTGATTCTCTCTCATCATTGACGTTTCTATCTTGCCCTGTCCCTTCCTCTGAAATCAATAAAAAAATTATTAATAAAAAAAAAGTGTTGATGAGGACATAGAGGAAAGGGAACCTTCATGCATTGTTGGTGAATTTGTAAATTGATGCAGCCACTATGGAAAACAGTATGGAGGTTCCTCAAAAAATTAAAAATAGAACTACCATATGACCCAGCAATTCCACTTATCTGAAAAAACCCAAACCACTAATTTGAAAAGATATACACATCCCTATGTTCACTGCAGCATTATTTACAATAGCCAAGATATGGAAACAACCCAAATGTCAAGCGATAGATAAATGGATAAAGAAGATGTGATACATATATACAATGGAATATTACTCAGCCATAAAAAAGAATGAAATATAACCATTTGTGACAACATGGATGGATCTAGAGCAGCTGTGGGCAAACTACGGCCTGCGGGCCGGATCCGGCCCGTTTTAAATGAATAAAACTAAAAAAAAAAAAAAAAAAAAAGACCGTACTCGTTTATGTAATGATGTTTACTTTGAATTTATATTAGTTTACACAAATACTCCATCCATGCTTTTGTTCCGGCCCTCCGGTCCAGTTTAAGAACCCATTGTGGCCCTCGAGTCAAAAAGTTTGCCCACCCCTGATCTAGAGGGTATTATACTAAGTGAAAGAAGTCAGACAGAGGAAGACAAATATTGTTTGCTTTCACTTCTATGTGAAAGCTAAAAAACAAAATAAACAATACAGAAACAAACTCATGGATACAGAGAAAGGAACGGATGGCTGCCAGATAGGAATGTGTTGGGGGTTGAGTGAAAAAGGTGACGGGATTAAGTAGTACAAATTGGTAGTTACAAACTATCATGGGATGTAAAATACAGCATATGGAATATAGGCAATAGTAGTGTAATAACTATGTATAGTGCCATGTGGGTAGTAGACTTATTGGGGTGATCACTTTATAAATCACCTAAATGGCTAATCCCTATGTAGTAACCCTGACACTAATATATTGTATGTCAACTGTAATTAGAAAAAACATGTTAAAAAACATTTCTGCAGATAATTTTGTTTTACAAGTATCAGACCACCCGGACTGGAGGGATCTGCCTGCTCATTTCCAGCCTGGCCTGACAAAGCCCTCTGTCCCTCAGAGGAGGGAGTCAGGTCCTGGGCACACCTCGTGGGCCCAGGGGACATGGTGCCCTTGGCGGGCACTGACTCCCCAAGAGGCTGGCCAGCTGGTGGGCTGCGTGGGCTGGGCCAGCACCGCGAGCCACGTTGTCCTCTGGGAATTAAAACCAGGGCCCCTTGTTCAGCAAATACAGCTCATTCCAAAGGGGTTTGTGACCCCGCAGGCATCCTCCATCAGCCACTACACTGCAGGGAGCCCGATGGTCCCGTGCCCTGATGCTTGTTGGAAAGCCCCAAAGCAGTTTGGAGAAGCAGTGCCACAGGCTGCCGGGCTGTAGAGCAAATGTTTGTTTAGCACCAGGATGTTTGTTTAGAACCAGCAACTCCTGCTGCTGGGACAGGTCCCTACTGCCCCAATGACCAGATGACCAGACCTGGCCATCCTGCCTTGACATCGTCTCATTCAGGGACCAAATGAACAGAGCCCATGGCAAGGTGAGAGGGGAGGGAGCTGGCAGGTGGTCCCAACCACACATCCACTGAGTCTCACACGTGGACCCTGATGTTCTCTCCAACGGAGCCGACAGTCCCGAGCAGCCACGCAGCCCCTGACAGTGTTTAATAAAAACAAGAGCTTGGTGGCACTGTTTATTGAGTGTTTCTGCTTGGTGGTAATCTCAGTTCCATGTTAACTCATATATGCCTCCAACCTGAGGAAGGCTACTATTATTATCTCCATTTTATAGACGTAGAAGCCGAAGCACACAGAGATGAACTGATTCTCAAAGTCAGACAGCTGTCGTGGGCGGGGCCGTGCAGCGGCCGCCTCTGCCGCCTGCCTCCCGCCCAGGCAGATGCTCACTGAAGGGGAGCGATTACAACAGTCCACCATTTCCATAACCGCTTCTTGGCACTTACTATTATTTTTTCAAAATATCGGGTACCCTACAAAATGGAAGGGGCCCAGAGATGGCTCTCAGAGGCCCATGCATTAAAAGGCCACATGCCACTGCCCACACTGGGGGCCCCAATGACTTGTGCCTGCTTTTGACACGCGCGCCTCACACCATCTGAAATACCTGCACTTTCCAGGCTGGTTCCTCCCCTGAGTCTGTAGGAGCTTTAATAAAAGCATTTAAAACTATATCAAGGGGTCCAGACCCACTATTCATGTTGGTGGCGCACCGGACCCGGACTGGGGGGTGGGCGAAGAGAGTTTGGGGAGGGGGCGGCCGCCAGGCTGGGAGACTGTGCAGGCCCCGTGCTGAGTGCTTCTGCGGCCACGTGAGAGAGATGTGACATGACTGGCCCCACTAACAGAAGAGAGCTGAGACCCAAAGGTGAGGTGCCCTGTCCTAACTGAAGAGCCAGTCAGAGCAAGGAGTGGGGCCCTGGGCTGCCAGGGCTCCTGCTGGCACCAATGCTGTCCTCCTAAGTGTGTCTGTTTGGGGAAATGGACCATGGTGTAGGCACCAGGACTGAAAATCAGAACGTGTCTCCCAGAGGTCAGCTCCCTGGCTGGCTGAGGATGGAGGACATGGGCTGGCACATGGCACTGCCTGTGGGAGGCACTGGTGGGAGGGGCCTGTGGTCTGGGCAGCTGGAAGGGGTGTGGGCAGGCCAGCTGTGTGCAGCCACCAGTATTCCCTAGACCAGAGGTGGGCAAACTTTTTGACTCGAGGGCCACAATGGGTTCTTAAACTGGACCAGAGGGCCGGAACAAAAGCATGGATGGAGTGTTTGTGTGAACTAATATAAATTCAAAGTAAACATCATTACATAAAAGGGTACGGTCTTTTTTTTTTAGTTTTATTCATTTCAAACGGGCCGGATCCGGCCCGCGGGCCGTAGTTTGCCCACGGCTGCCCTAGACCCACCTGGCCCCTAGGGCTCCTGCCTGTGGTGACACTGGGGACTGCCTGGGGCCATCTCCCATTTACTCAGAGGCCACAGTCTGGTCAGAGATGCCCGGGTGTCCCCAGACACAAGTGGCCCCTGTCTGTCTGTCCCGAGGTTCTGTGCCGCTCCGGCTGGGCTATGGAACTGCCTGACTCTGGGGGTGCTGGCTGGGCAGGGGCTTGGGGAGCAGGGCCTGGAAAGCTGCAAGCCTCCTGCTGAGCGCAGCCCCTTCTGTGGGCCCAGGTCCTAACGCAGCTGGAGGCCAGGCTTCTGCAATGGGAGGGTCGTTCCCAGAGCTGGAATGCTGCTGGGAGCAAGGAAGGTGGCCCCTGCTGGCGAACCTCCCGTGTGCCGGGCTTTGTGATGGGGGCTGTACAGATGTCTGCTCATTTACTCTGCTCAGCGCCCCTGCCAGGGAGGTGGCATGCACCTTACGCTACAGACGAAGGAAAGAGGCTCAAAGGAAGGGACTTGTCCTGTCACACAGCCGGTGTGGAGCAGAGCTGGAACGCAAACCTAGCTGTGTCTACTTCCAAGCACTTGCTTTGTTTCCTTAAAAGAAATGAGGACTGCCCGGGCTCCCCTCTCGCCGGATGCCATCGTCTGGCCAGAGACCCCTGGGCGCCCCATCCTAGGTCCACCCAGCTCTGTGAGCAGGTAGGGCCAGGGTTATTTTCCAAAGTTCCGGGGGGGGGGGGGGAGGGTGCTCCACCACACCCCAGTTTCAGGTTCAGTGGGGCTGGAGTGACCGGAGAGTTTGCATTTTTATTACGTTCCCAGGGGATGTGCTGTTGCTGTGGGTCTGGGAAACACACTTGAAACCACTTGGCTTCCTTTCTCTCTCCCTTTAAATATGATTTTCTTTCTTACAACATATTTCAAGCCTCATGTACTTTACTTGGTGCCAATTGCCTTGGGTGTTCAGGGGCTGGGAGGCTGGAGCCAAGCTGTGAGTGTACAATACCCAGGGATACCAGTTCTGGGTTCATAAACCACCAGCAATTATTTCTACTGCTGCTGCCACGAGGGCTACTGCGGTGTGCACTGCCGGAGCACGGACCGTGTGCCAGGTCACATCAATCCTAATGTGATTTTCACAGCTACCCTCCAGCTCATTTTATCGAGGAGGAAACTGGGACCAGAGTGGGCAAGTCACTGGCTTGAGGTCGCACAGCTTCCAGCAGCAAGACTGAAATTTGGCCCCTGGTGGTCTGGTGCCAGGGTTCACACTCAGAGCCACAGGCTGCTCTGCCTCAGGACTAGATGAGATGGAACAGAAGCCCCTCACCAATTACAGTGGAAGCTGGTTGAATGGCCTAAACCAGAGCTCTCAGTCTACACCCAACCCCATTTCTCTGTCTGAATCCCTGTCTCTGTGAACAGCATCACCCCCTACCAGACCTCGGGAGTGTGGGTGGATCCATCTCATCCACATTTCCTGAGCACCGCCTCTAAATACGAGAGGCGCCAGGCTGCCACCCTACATGGCTGGCCACGCCTCGGCCCTGTCCTGGTGTTCTAAGTGTATGACTGTGACCCTAAAACCACCCCGTGCAGTGGGTACTATTATCCCCATTTTACAGATGTGGAATGGCAGCACCAAGAAGTTAGCTCACCCCAAATCACAGAGTCAGGAGAGAAAGAACAAGCACGGCACCGGCAGCTCTCTGTGGACCGATGGTGGCAGCCTCCTCCCTCCCTGGCTTCCCAGTTTCCTTCCTTCTCTCCCCACTGTCAGGGCAGTCCTTCTGAACCACAGATCGGATCCTGTACTTCCCTGTAAAGCCACCCCCAAGCTCCTCACTGTTCTTAGGACAGTCTGAGCTCCTTGGCCAAGGCCATTCCAGGCTGACCCAGACTTCCCTCTCTGGCCTGCTCTGCCCAGCTCCTACTTGTCTTCCATACATCACTCCAGGCCCATTTTTTGCCAGAACACCTGGCCCAGATCACATCACAACCCCTGAGCTGTTTTGCTCATGTCTTCAATGTCCATTCTCCCCTTTCTTGACAGAAAAACTCCTACTCATCCTTCGAGATCCAGCTAAGACATGAACCCTCCTCTGGGATGTCTTCCTGGATGCCCACTCTATGGCCACAGATATTTACTTGCACTTGGTGCACTGGGATGGAGCCGTCTGCCCATCTGTGAGCCCCACAAAGCAGGGACCACATGCAATTGCCCTTGGTCCTCGGGGAGGCTGGCCCGGGCTAACCTGAACTAAGGTGAATGGTCATTAGTGACCACGCCAAGAGGCTCTGGATTCTGGGGTGTCCATTGGTGGCTGTGTCTGGGTCTGATCATTGCTGGGCATTAGGAAAGGAAATGAGATCTTTTCTTCTTTTTTTAAAAAAAATATATTTTATTGATTTTTTACAGAGAGGAAGGGAGAAGGATAGAGAGAAACATCGATAAGAGAGAAATATCTAAGAGAGAAACATCGATCAGCTGCCTCCCACACACCCCCTACTGGGGTTGTGCCCACAACCCAGGTACATGCCCTTGACCGGAATCGAACCTGGGACCCTTCAGTCCGCAGGCCGACGCTCTATCCACGGAGACAAACTGGTCAGGGCTAGATTTTTCTTCTTTATGCCTGTTGTCCTCTGCCCACTGGGCTGGGAAAATGCCAGTTTATGAACCAAGGGCAAGTGGCTATGGGTCTTTCAAGCCAGGGCTGTTGGAAACCCTGGGGGCAGACCTTGCCCGGGTGAACTGCTTCTAACCATTCTCTGGGGAGCGCCTGCGCCCCCAGATAATTAGCCGCATGTGTGTGGGGGACAGGCCTGGTTTATTTCCCAAGGATTTATGAGAAGGGGAGTATTCTCACTGACCTCCGTTTCAGGAAAGGCCTCTTTCTGGAACACTTGCCGAATATCAACAGTAAAGCACATGTGCTCGCAGCAAGCCTGCCTGACAGCGTCATTCCCGCCATGTGTTTCTTGTCTCGTTCGCATTTTAGCATTCGCTTTGGGGCTGCATGCATTTCTGAAGGTCCCTAAACACAGCTCCAAGCGGAGCACTTATAATTTACCCGTCATGAAAGCCATCACTGCTCTTTCCAAACATACTTGGAAGTGGGTTCAAAGTTTATTTAGAGAAAAAAATACATTTTTAATAGACAGAAAGAGAGTGTTTGTGAATTCTTTTTCCCAAGCCCTCCTCCTTGGGACCTTGGGAACGGACTCCTTCGGCTCACAGACACTGACATCCTCAGAGGGGACCGTGAACGTGTGAACACGGGTCATCTGTCCGCTCAGGCATTTTTCCAGTTTATTCTCTGTTTATTCACCTGTTATGCTGTTTCTCCCTCCACCCCACCTTCTCATTCTCTTCCTTCTACTCGTGCACTCTCACCTCATCATTGCCCATCCATCCATTTATCCTGCTGTAGAAAAACTACTCAATACATAGTTTTGGGTGCATGAATGACTTTATTCATCCAGGCAATCAAATATCTATCTGTATATTTATCATTCATCCACCCATTAGATTATTAATCTTTGTTCATTCATCCTTGAGATCCAGCCATCCATCCATCCGTCCATCCACCCAACATTGACCCACTCTGTGCCAGACTCAGGGGATACTCAAATGAGTACATCTGGTTCCTGCCGTTGAGTGGCTCACAAGGAGCTGGGAGATGACATGCAAACAATCAATCACAATGGACCGTGGGAACTGATTGTAGAGAGATGAGCAGGAGCTGTGGGGCCCGGAAGAGGCGTGGATACTGGGAACGGTTCAGTACAGAAGGGGAGATGGAGCGTCCACAGATAAAAACCTGCTCGTCTTCCCCGTCTCCCAGAACCAATGTGGCAGCAGCTTGGGGTGAGCGGAGTCAACGGCCACTCCAAGGCCTGAAATTCCACCCATGCCTTGCAGCCATTTTCTGTCAGAGACAACCTCCTAGCTGGAACTGCTCAGATATGGCACCGTCTTAGTGATCCTTACAGCAATCCTGCATCTCCATTCTGAAGAGCAGGAAACGGGCTCAGTAGAGGGGAGGAAGCTAAGACGCGGCAGAGCCTACATATCAGAGCCTGAGAACTGGCGGTCAGTCCGTGTAGCCTGCTGCAGCCGTTGGCTGGTGGGTGGCCCTCTGGACAGCACCAGCCACTGACCTATCTGTTCCCACTCTGAAGTTTCCAGGGTGCTTGGGCCCCAGGCCTAATTCCTTGGGGTCACGGTTCTCCCTGCACCCACATGTCCCAGAGCTAACCGGACACCCCTGCAGGGAAGTGGTGATCCCTGTCTGGGAGGCTGAGTGCTCAAAGGACCCCAAGAAGCCCTGCTATTTCAGTGCCTCTCTTCTCCTGGCCCCAGGCCCAGGGGCTGAGCACGAGGGCCTTGTTCATAAGCAGGGACCACACATGCCAAGTTCCAGGCTGTGGCCAGGCCTCGGGCTCTGGACTGGGCAGAGAGTGGCCGTGCTCACAGAGATCGTGCAGCCACGGTCCTCAGCGCCGTGATCCTGCAGAGAGCGCGTCCCGGGAGCCCTGCCTGGGTGAGGACAGCGGCGCAGCCCCTCCGCGGGCCTCAGGAAGGAGTCATTTTACATTCGGGCCTTCACAGAAGTCTTTCATGTTCTGTGGTGCATGTTCAATTAATTTATTTTTTAAAACCCAACAACAAAATAGCATTTGGTGAGGACACACAAATGTAACCAGCCCTAATCAGAGCTAGTTCTAGATGCTTATCTCTGTAACTGCGGGACCTGTTAAAAAGAGCCTGGGAGTTAAGGATGGGAGATAAATGTGTTCATTTATCTCTATTACTCCAGAACCCTGAGCTCTGAGGGCAGAGCGGTCAGGGGAGGAAGCATCAGCAACAAAGTTTAGGAAGTGGGGAAGTAGATAAATGCGGGGTTACTGTGTGTGCGGAAATGGGACAGCTAAGATTTTAAGCTGGGAATGGAAAAGCTCAAGAGCAATCTACCTGCGCTGAGAACACCCACAGCTCAGGAAGCTGCAGACCTGAGGAGCTAGGATCTATACCAGGGGCCTCAAACTATGACCCTTGGGTCAAATCTGGTTCACCATTGACTTTTTAAAAAATTGATTTTTAAAAAGAGAGGGAGGCGAGGGAGAGGGAGAGGGAACGAGAGGGAGCGAGAGAGAGCAAGAAGAGGAAGAGGAAGAGAGAGAGAGAGAGAGAGAGAGAGACAGACAGACAGACATTGATGCGAGAGCAAAACATTGATCAACTGCCTCTGGGAATCAAGCCGGAAATCTGGGCATGTGCTCTGACCGGGACTCAAACAGGCAACCCTTTGGTGCACGGGATGACGCCCAATCAATTGAGCTACATCGGCCCGGTCCCACCACTGATTTTTGTAAATAAAGTTTTACTTATGGACTGTCTATGGCTGCTTTTGCGCTACAACGACAGAGTTGAGCAGTTGTGACAGAGATGGTATTTGCCTCTGATCTGGACAGCTGCCCTTTCTTGCGCTGGGGGTTCATTTTCCGGAGAGAGGGGAGTAGAGTCTCTCGCTTGCAGGACGCCAGCGGCACAGTTGAGGGAGGAGTGTCATCAAGAGGGAGTCGACACACGCATGTGGAGGCCCCAGGAGCATTCCTTCCTCAGCGTGGCTCCCAAGACCAGGCGCTGGGTCTTTGCTTCCAGGCAGGAGACGGGAGGCTCTTCCCCGGGAATCTGATGAGCACAGGAGGAAAGACCCAGCCAGCTCACGCCCTGGGAAGCCACGACTGACTAGCCCCGTCTGTGCCCGCCGGGCTGCCAGTCAGCTTTTTAGTTTCCACTCTGGAAAATGAGCCAAAGGCACCAGACGTTTGAGAAACCCTCTCGCATGAAATTCAGAGGGCAAAACAGGTGGCGAGAAGTAACTCAGAGGACAACGGCTTTCAGAAACAGAAAATTAAAATCCCCCCACACCCCACAATTAAATGTGCAGAGAGAACGGCGGATATTATATCCATGAATTTAGATCAGGATGCTATTAAAAAGGAATATTCAGAGAACATTTGCACAAAATTTCTTGCAAATTAAAAACATGATAGCAGCGATTAAAATTTCATTGGAAACAGAGTTGCGAGAGAAAGGTGGGCCAAGTCTCTAAGTCAGAATGAACAGATGCAGAAAATTGGAAAAAGAGGTGGAGCTAGGTCAGGACATCAGGAGCAGTGCAGGGATGGTCATCCCCCCCCTCCCCCCCCCCACCCCCAGCTAAGGAAACCTAGAGAGAGAAAAAACAGAGAAATTGGGGAGTGGGGGGGAATCATTACATAATTCAAGGAATTTGAATATATTGAGATTTCTTCCTAAGGGTCCAGCTCAGTGAAAGAAAACAGACCTTGGTAAAGGCATTTCACCTCAAAGTCTCACAACACAGGGTTTAAGGAGAAGATCCCAAACTACCAGAGAGAAAATAGCAGGCTTCCTGCAAAGACCTGAGAAAAAAGGAAGGCTTGGTCTTTAAATGGAAAAAATCAAAGTTGCAGCATATTCATGTTATTTAGAGGAAGGTGATCATTTTTAAAATTTATTTTTTTAAATTGATTTAGATCAGGGAGGGAAAGGGAGAGAGAAATAGAAACATCAACGATGAGAGAGAATCATGGATCAGCTGCCTTCTGCACACCTCCTACTGGGGATGGAGCCCGCAACCCGGGCATGTGCCCTGATCCGGAATCAAACTATGACCTCCTGGTTCATAGGTTGATGCCCAACCACTGAGCCAGCCACACTGGCTGGGAAGGGAGGAAGGTGATAATTACCAACAGAAGCCCCGCTATTTGTCAGGTGTGTGTCAGGGCCTGGGGATACATGGGAGTGAGACAGGCCCAGCCCCACCACCATTACAGGCTAGGGCAGCCGTGCAAACTACGGCCCGTTTGAAATGAATAAAGCTAAAAAAAACAAAGACCGTACCCTTTTATGTAATGATGTTTACTTTGAATTTATATTAGTTCACACAAACACTCCATCCATGCTTTTGTTCCAGCCAGGACCCTTAGGAAGAAATCTCAATATATTCAAATTCCTTGAATTATGTAATGATTCCCCCCCACTCCCCAATTTCTCTGTTTTTTCTCTCTCTAGGTTTCCTTAGCTGGGGGTGGGGGGGGGGGAGGGGAGGGATGACCATTGTGGCCCTCGAGTCAAAAAGTTTGCCCACCCCTGGGCTAGGGGGAGGCAGACCCTGACTCACCGATGATGAGCCAGATTACAAACTGGCGAGTGCGGTGAAGGAAAAGTACAGGTGAGCACAACCTGTCCGCTGGGCTCAGGTTCCCTGAGAAACTTATGCTTGAGATGAGGCCCGAGAGACGCCCAGAGCTGCCTGGGCAGCGGAAGGACAGTGTTGCTGGCAGGAGGGACAGCAAGGGCAAAGGCTCTCTGTGAGAGGCGGCAGGGCTCAGCCTTGCTCCCCATCCCAATCCGCTGAAGGGCCCTGTGAGCAGGGCTGGGCCTCACCTCCGGCGTTTCTGATTCAGCGAGTTGCAGGTGGGACCCCAGAATCTGTAGTTCTAACTGCTCCAGCTGATGGGGATGTTGCTGGCCCAGACCTGCATGGTGAGAAGCGCTGACCTAAATGTCTGCAGAGCCCGATCCTCCTGGGTTTGATTTGTACCCTTCAGGCCAGCAGTTCTCAAACAGGAGAACCATTCGGGTGCTTGTGTTGTGTGCAAATTTCCCGGCCACCCCAGAGATTCCGATTCCTGGGGCTGGGCTGGCCCTGGCAACGTGTATTGAGGTGAATGCCCATGGTCCCAGGGGGCCACTCGAGGCCTGGGAGTGGGGGACAAGCTGACAGCTCTTGCAGTAATGCAGGCGTGAGATGATGGGGCCTCACCAACCAGGCAAGGGACGGAGGTGGAGAGGGCAGGATGGACTTGTGAGGTGAATGGCGGGGCTGAAGATGGCTGAAGGACAATGAAAACCGAAGGGCGGCTCTAACCTTGAGAGTCTGGGATCAGGCGGCCAATGCAAGGATTCAAGTGTCGGCTGGACTTTCTGCTCCCAGCCCCTCAAACTAGCCTGAAAGTTCACTGTCAAAGTGATTTTTAAATTTTGTGAAACAATTCCCAGGTGAAAACTACCGTATCTCATTTCTCCTGCAGATGACCCAGCCAAGTGGGAAATCTGCTGTATCTGCCTTTAGAATCCACCAGAGTCAGCTTCTGTTCCTAAGACAACTGGGCGAAGCCTCAGTTCCAACTGTGTCCCACCAGATGGAGTGGGTTGGGCCCCGAGCCCCTCCTGCCAGCCCTGGGCTTTCCAAGGCCAGGCTTCCCCTGCCAGCAAAGAGAGAGAAACCACAGACCCCACAGCGCACTCATGCCTCTCCCCCCACCCCCTCCCCAGGAGAGACCTGCAATTTCTTGGCCAGAACAGGAGCCAACAAAAGTCTAAAAAGGCCCCACACCCATGAGGCCACATGGACCCTGTGTCAGGCCTGGCCCCTGGTAGTCCTCCCTGGGGAATTTCAGTCCACCCACATTTGGACTGAGGACGAAAGGTTCAAATGAAAGGCGATCAACAGCTGCCCCGGAGGCCCTCTGCCCACATGACGTGGAGCCATCAGTAGAAAGTTCCAGGAATTGAAGGCCAGTGCCGCTTCCCCTGGCTGGCTGGTCCCCCGTGTGTGTTTGAGGGGAGAGGTGGTCCCTGCAGGCTTCTCAGGGGCCCCCAGGACCCTGTACTGCTGCCCTCCCAGGTGGGGCCTTCGGGGGAAGGGCCTGAGACTCGGGCCTCCCTCACATTTTCAAAGGCCGCCTCTCCCCATTTATGAAGTACCGACCCCCTGCCTCTCCATGCACTGTATTCCTGCGGGCTTCGGCTTTCGGTTTCTTCCATCCTCAGTCCTCAGAGCCACCTGGCAGCGTGTTCCCTCTTCTCATCATTCAGGTCTCAGCTCAGGGGGCACCTCCTCAGTGGGGCTCTCGCTAAGTGACTCCCCAGGATTTCATCACATCAGGCGGTGCCTGCCCATCCCACGCCCTCCTCCTGCTAGAATGTCAGCTCCCCGACAGGACAGATCTTGTCCAGCTTATTGCCTAGTGCCTGGCATCCAGTGGAGCTCAGGAATATTTGCTGAACAGCTGACATGAGAGAACGAAAACCGTACAGAAGTGACTTGCCCCAAATCACAAGCTAGCAGAGGCCTGTCTGGCCTGGGCACTGGCCCAGCTGTCACATTGCCTTCCCTGCCGCTCCCCTCGCTGGGTACTGCCTGGGCAGCTGGGGAGCGTCTGTGTGGCCATTGCCTCTCAGGAAGGCCTCCCGGTCAAAGGAACCTGGAAGGCAGAAATGCTGCTTCTGGTTTTATCTTGCAGAGACGGTAGCAGACCCTGGAAATCAGGTCACAAAGTGCAGGAGTTGCCAGCAGAGGCTTTGAAGCCAAACCGACCTGGGCTGACTCCCAGCTCTGCCACTCACGGGTCAGGGTGAGGGGGGTGACCCTGGGCAGGCCACCTCATCTCCCTGAGGCTCGGGTTCCTGGCCTGGAAGCCCAGGATCAGGTGGCACCTACCTTCTCCAGTTTTTGTTTGTTTGCCTTTTGTTAATCCTCACCTGGCTCATTGATTTTCAGAGTGGAAGGGAGGGAAGAAGGGAGGGGAGAAGAGAGGGAGAAACATTGATGTGAGAGAGACACATCGGTTGGTTGCCTCCCACATGCACCCTGTCCAAGGCTGGGGTTCGAACCTGCAACCCAGGTATGTGCCCTTGACTGGGAATCAAACCTGAGACCCTCTGGTGGGTGGGCTGATGTACTAACCACTGAGAAACATGGACCAGGCCCTTCCCGAGTTTTTGTGAGGCTTATACAAAACCTGGCGCATCAACCCCTGCATACAGGCCTGGCACTTGGTAACATTGCCATAAAAATGAAAGTGGCCGCTCTGCCTACCAAGGGCTGAGGCTCGGGGCTCACAATCCAGCTTAAGCCCCTGTTCTCAAGGGCATTCCTGGCCACGTGCCCCTAACGCTCAGTGGCCCTCAGGAATCCGTGATCCTCAGGGGTGTGTGGCTCTGAGGACTGAGACAGCCACTGGCGGGAGGGTGGGGCAGGCACAAATGCTGCAGGGCACGGCAGTTTGGACGCCTGCTCTCCGATTCTCCGTTTCAGGCAGAGCTGGGACATCTGCACTGTTTTTCATCTTTTAATCCCAGCTGTTATCAGCTGCTGGGAAATAGTTGAGCCCAATCTCCAAGCTGGGAGAGGCTTCTTCTAAATTCCACCAGGAGAACAAAGAGTTCCAAAAGAATGACACAGCTGCCCAGACTGGCAGCCGGGCGGCCAGCCAGTAGGGCCAGGCTGGGAGGAAGGCATGTGAATTGGCCAGAGGGTGGGCACAGAGGCGAGCCGGGGACCAGCCCGGGCTCTGTGGAGTCAGGGGTGGGGCCGGGGCATCTTCTCTTCACGGCCTTGTGTTGGGAAACTCGGCGCCTCCGGGTGGCGTGAAGTTCCTGGTCCAAGACACGGACGTCAGGCGGGCTTGGCTGTGTCTCCGCCGGGTGACCAGAGCTCAGAGTGGCCGGTGGGCCATTTGTTGCTGCCCCAAACCTCCTGACCATCCTCTTCACTTCTGGAGGCTTCCCCACAGCGCACACCCAGCCTTGCAACCTGATGACAAACTTTGCTGCTCTCTTGGGGCTGGGCATAGACTTACATCCCACCCGTCACCTCTGCTTCAGAGCTGAGGACGGGGCAGGGCGCATTCTGCAGGTAGAGACCGCGGGATTCTGAGCCCGCAGCCCAGGAAGCGTCCTGGTCTGGCGGGAGGGCCCTCTCCCTCGGCGGGTGGCTCGGAGCGGTGGCTCTGGGAGCCGCTCCTGAAGCTCTGTTCTCCGAGGGACTTGGAGGCCCTTACTAAACTTTTCTTTTTCTTTCTTCTTCTTAAGCCAGCTGGGTTGGATTCTGTTGTCTGCAACTATAAATCCTGACAAGCTCCTCCAACGACCCCCTGGACGAGTTTCCAGCTCTCCTGCTGCAGGCATACGTGGGTCATGCAGTGAAAGGACACAGACCCATTCACGGAGACATGGCTCTAAGAAGCCTTTCTTTACGAGGAGAAAACAGTGCAAGCCCCAGCGGAAATGGTGACTGACACTCAGTTTCAGGGCCAGAGAGACGATAAGGGCTTGTGCAGGCTGTGGCACACTGGGTGGCATTCTTTATCTAAAGAGGGCAGTGACTATGTAGTTACAATGGACTGTTTCCAGACACTCCATTTTTTTTTTCAAAAGAAGCCAGAAATTAGGATTTTTATGTGAAATGTCCCACATTTTTCATGGTTAGCTTACATTTTATTTTTTAAATGTTTTTATTGATTTTAGAATGAGAGGGAGGGAGAGGTAGAGAGATATAGAAACATCAGCGATGCGAGAGAATCACTGATTGGCTGCCTCCTGTATGGCCCCTACTGGGGATCTACCTGCAACCCAGGTATGTGCCCTGACTGGGAATCGAACCAGTGACCCCTTGGTGCTTGGGACGAAATGACACTTAATTCACTGAGCCACACTGGCCGGGCCGTTAACTCACATTTTAAACACATAATGAAGGCCAAAACATATCAGGAGCTCAACACCTTCAAGTCTGGATTTGGGCTGTGAGCGCCCCTTTGTGACCAAGCTTACAGGATCAAGCTCGAGTCCTTTATCGTGGCCTTTAAAGCCCTTTGCAGAAATCCAGCCTCCTTTCCTCCCACTCTCTCCCTTTCTCCCAGCCCCCACCCTGCACACACAGACCCCTTTTCTTACCAGCTGCTTCCCTGCCCAGCCACATCCTTTTCCCGACCTGGCAAGATCACCCCAATGATCAAGTCCTTTATGAACTACATCCCCGTCTCCTGGATCTGCGGCATCCAGCCTTGGGGCTCCCACAGTGCCCTCTGCGTCATTTCATCTGGATGCTTCTCACCCTGTGTTGTAACCATCAGGGTCTCTGTGTCCCCAGCTCAGTGCCAGGAGGACGTCCATCTTTAGAGGAAGCCTGGGCAGTGGGCGGGTCCTCTGAGGAGGTGGCTGCCCCCGGGGTCTCAGAGGGCGTTCATCCTAGTGGAATAATGTGTGGGGTCCAGGTTAGGGAATCCGGCATGGGGAGGGCAGACCCATCTGCTTCTTCCTGCCTCAGTGACATGGGAATCCCTAAGCCTGGGCGGAGGCCATGAGGGTAGCCACAGGACAGCCCTCCTCCCAGAGCTTGGAAACATCCGTGCACCTTCAGGGAGATTTTTCCCTTTCGTCTTAGAGGAGCAGCACGTGGACATGTCCCCTGTCCTCCATCCCATGCTCTGCGGGAGGGTTTGAGGCTCTCAGGCTTCAGGCTCAGCCAGACTGGTCCCTTCTCTGCCTCCCTCTTTAACTGCAACGCCTTCTGCCTGTTCCCGAGTGGGTGGTGATGCCTTTCAGTTTGCCCAGTTCTAAGCAGGCTCACCTCACAGTTATTAAGCTCCTACTATGTGCCCGGCAGAGGGCTTGGTATGCCTGTATCTCTGAGAAGCCTCATGGTGACTCTGTGACATGGGTCTCTCGCCTGTGTTACAGAGAAACTAAGGATCAGGGTGGCAAAGCCACTTACCCAGGGCCTGTGCCTGAACACCCTCCTACCCCCGCCAATCCTGCCCTTTCCAAAAGATGCGGTGCCCATCTGGGGGGTAGGAAGGGGGAGCCACCATGCAGCACTGGCCAGCCTCTTCAAGGCCCTGCTCTAGAGCTGAGCTGCAGTGAGCTCATGGGAACATGTCCATGTTAGCACTTCAAAGAGCCGCAGCCCAGGCTCACGGCTGCACATGTGAGCCCAGATGGGGAGCTGCACCTAGACAGCAGCTGGTTGCTCCCACTGGCACGGGCCAGTCTGAGGGAGAGACACTTCCCTAGCAAAGCACTGCTGAGTTTTGTCATTTACCTTCCATCTGCACGTAGACACTCAATCTAAACAGATGACACAAACCAAGCGTCTGCCGAGTCTGGGTATTTCCACACATGTTGCCTCCTGTTCTCCTTCCAAGTCTTAGGAGGTGGGGATGTTCTAACAGATAAGGTGACAGAGCCCGAAGAGGTGCTCTTCCTGAGGTCACGCACTCAGTTAGAGATGGCGCCGAGACTCACACCCAAGGCAGCGGACCCCCAAACCCTGCCTTCCCCCCACCCACAGCCTGGCTCAGCCTGGGCATGCTCCCAATTTCCTTCAAAAGAAAACCCGCCCCTCAGGGCAAGGCCCAGTGCTGTTCATCACTAAAGATGAGTAAGATGGGCAGGTGAGGTTTTTGCTTCCTGAGGGCCAGCCATTGTGCATGAACCAAGAGGGATTTTCAGAAGCAAACTGTGATCTAATTAAATGAAAGGTGGGATTTCATAGAAATGCCGCATTTTGAAGTTTCTAAGACCTTTGAATAAAAATGATTTGTTCATAGATATTTTGGAGTGGACAACATCATTTCCAAATGAAACTGTGTTTTGTGACTTAAAGTGAGGGAGGGATTTTCTGTTCCCTCTGGGTGACCAGGAACCTCACGGGCATGCGTTTTCATCCTGTGCCCAGGGAAGAGCACCCCCCCAGCAGGTGTAAGGAACAAGGGAGACAGAAATAAAGATGGCAGCTGCTTCGCTCTCATGACTCCACTGATTCCATGAACTGGATATGGCGGGCACACGCTGGCTATTCCCTCTGAACCGCTGAGCCGGAGCAAGTGGTCTGGTCTATGTACAAGAGCCGGAGGCCCTCGTGCTGGAATTTGCTAGCCCTTCCAGCCACATATGAGACTGCAGTTCCAGCATCTCCCTAGTCAGGAGAAGAAAGCTAAAAAGGAGTTTCTGCCCAGCCTGTTGTCAGTATAGATGACAAATCAAAAGGGCATTGGGAATTACCATTTGGACATGGTGTTTTTGTTGTGTTTTTTAAAAATTTATCTTTATATTGAAAGTATTACAGATGTCCCCCACCCCCGACCGGTGAATCCTCCTTCGTTCCCCCAGGCCTTCACAGCACTATTGTCTGTGTCCATGGGTTATGCATATAAGTTCTTTGGTTATAGATATGGTGTTAATTTGCAAGGTTATTAAAAAAGCCAGTTTTCCCATAAAATTTGAGCTACAATTCATCTGTCATGTCTTTGCAAAGAATTCCAAATGATCTGTGGTATACAAGTAACGGCTCCATCACCAACCTTTAAGGTGGCTGTACGTGCTGTCTGGTTCTGGGCTTTGCTTATCCTATACATGCTGGCAGGCTGATGAGGAAAAGAAGCCGCCTGTGACACAAGCAGAATGAGCCAAGAGAGGCAGAATGTGGGGCTGTGAGGGTGGTAAGGTGAAGCTGGGACCTGGTACAGCCTAGTCTTAGTCTGTTGGAGCTGCTATAACAAAAATGCCATAGACTGGGTGGCTATAAACAACAGACACTTATTTCTCACAGTTCTGGAGTCTGGGAAGCCCAAGATCAAGGTGGCAGCAGATTGGGTGTCTGGTGAGGGCCACTTCCTGGTTCATAAATGGTTGTGTCCTCACATGGCAGACAAAGGAGCAAGGGAGCTCTGTGGGTACTCTTTTATAAGGGCACTAATCCCATTCACAAGGACAACATCCTCATGACCTAATCACCTCCCAAAGGCCCTACCTCCTAATAGCATCATCTTGGGGGTTAAGATTTCAACATATGGATTTGGGGAGGACACATACAATCAGACTACAGCAGGCTAGCACACATGCCAGGCATTCAGTCACATCTACAAGAATCAGTAGTTCCTCTAAAAGTTAAACAATAAAGTTACCACAAAACCCAGCAATTCTACTCCTAGGCATATATCCAAAATAACTGAAAACAAGAGTTCAAACAACTTCTTGTACATCAATCTTCATAGCCGCATTGTTTACAACAGCCAAAAGGTAGAAACATCCCAAATGTCTATCAATGGATAAGATTCAGCATATGCATACGTGGGCTATAACTCAGCTATTAAAAGGAATGCGGTCCAGCCCTAGCCGGTTTGTCTCAGTGGCTAGAGCATTGGCCTGCGGAGATTTGGGTCAAGGGCATGTACCTTGGTTGCGGGCTCCTCCCCGGCCAGGGCCCTGGTTGGGGTTCATGCAGGAGGCAACCAATCGATGTGTTTCTCTCACATAGATGTTTCTCTCTGTTTTTCCCTCTCTCTTCCATTCTCCCTAAAAAAATCAATGGAAAAATATCCTCGGGTGAGGATTAACAACAACAAAAAAGGATGCAGTCCAGATATACACTATGGCATTGATTACATTTGAAAACAGTATGTAAATGAAAGAAGCCAGACACGAAAGGCCACATATTGTATGATTCCATTGACATGAAATGCCTAGAACAGGCAAATCCAGAGACAGGAAGTAGATTAGTGGTTGTCTAGGAGCAGGGAGGATGGGGAGTGACTGTGAATGGGTGTGGGGTTTCCTTTTGGGATACTAGAAGTTTCTGAATTAGATGGGGTGATGGTTGCCTAACACTATGACCACTGTGTTTAATTAAATTTAATACCATTGAATTGTTCACTCAAACTGATTAATTTTGTGATATGTGAATTTCACCGCAATAATTAAGGAGAGAATCTGCTAACAGTTCATCTTGCCCTAGCAGCACTGCCTCTCCCAGCACAGTCTCTCTTTCATCTCTGACTTAATGGTGCTTTAAAAAACAACAAAAAAATTAAAATAGAGGAAAGCTGGCTATGGTGAGAGGGTAGAAGGGAAACAACACAAAGCAGAAATAAGTGCAGCTTTTGAGCAGCCGGTGTTGCAAGCCTCTGTTGTAGCAAAGGATGGTTTTCACGTGTAAGAACAGAATACTCCTGCAAAGCCAGCGGCTCAGAATGGCACCAGCAGGAATCCTGCAGATGCCACCCCCTGCAGTGGAATTTGACTTCCCATAGGAGTGAGGCCGAGGACATCAGGAAGTCAGCAGCCTGAAGGGAGCGCCTGTGTGGGGTGGCCCCGCTCAGAGGGGTCTGAGGGTGGAGACAGGTAAGTGTGGGGAAAGGGCTCCAGGCTGCCTGTCCCCTCAGGTTCTTCCCAGGGTCCTGTGCTGTGCCCTTCCCTGCCTCTATTTAATCCCCCGGCTGGAGCAGCTATTCCCTCCAGAGTTTGTGAGGTTGTTTGTGAACAGCCTTCACCCACTTTTCTGAGCTGGAGGCAGGCTCTAATGGCAAAGCACAGATATCACCTCACCCCACTTTTAAAATTAGTTTCATAAAACGAAGTGAATTCAAATAAATGAGGCCCTTCGACAAGCTGGGCTGGCTGCTAGTCTCTGCACAGATCTAGAGGGGGAGGGAGTGAGGAGTTAGGGGAGTATATCCTTCCAGATGTGTGAGTCCCTCTCTGGAAGTATGTGGGTTCTGTAGGCTGAGGCATTGCAGATTGGGGCACTTGAGCTGGGGCTCTGGAGGCTGGGAGCACTTCAGGCTGGGGCACTGAAGGCTGAGAGAACTGCAGGCTGGGGCACTGCAGGCCGGGGCACTGCAGGCTGGGGCACTGAAGGCTAAGAGAACTGCAGGCTGGGGCACTGCAGACTGAGAGCACTGAAGGCTGGGGCACTGCAGGCTGAGAGCACTGAAGGCTGGGGTACTGCAGGCTGGGAGCACTGAAGGCTGGGAGCACTGAAGGCTGGGGCACTGCAGGCTGGGAGCACTGAAGGCTGGGGCACTGCAGGCTGGGAGCACTGAAGGCTGAGAGCACTGAAGGCTGGGGCACTGCAGGCTGAGAGCACTGAAGGCTGGGGCACTGCAGGCTAAGAGCACTGAAGGCTGGGGCACTGCAGACTGGGGCACTGCAGGCTGAGAGCACTGAAGGCTGGGAGCACTGAAGGCTGGAGCACTGCAGGCTGAGAGCACTGAAGGCTGGGGCACTGCAGGCTAGGAGCACTGAAGGCTAAGAGAACTGCAGGCTGGGGCACTGCAGACTGAGAGCACTGAAGGCGGGAGCACTGCAGGCTGAGAGCACTGAAGGCTGGGGCACTGCAGGCTAAGAGCACTGAAGGCTGGGGCACTGCAGACTGGGGCACTGCAGGCTGAGAGCACTGAAGGCTGGGAGCACTGAAGGCTGGGGCACTGCAGGCTGGGAGCACTGCAGGCTGGGGCACTGCAGGCTGGGGCACTGCCGGCTGGGAGCACTGAAGGCTGGGAGCACTGCAGGCTTGGGCACTGCAGGCTGGGGCAATGCAGGCTGAAAGAACTGCAGGCTGGGGCACTGCAGGCTGGGGCACTGCCGGCTGGGAGCACTGAAGGCTGGGGCACTGCAGGCTTGGGCACTGCAGGCTGGGGCAATGCAGGCTGAAAGAACTGCAGGCTGGGGCACTGCAGGCTGAGAGCACTGCAGGCTGGGGCACTGAAGGCTGACAGCACTGAAGGCTGGGACACTGCAGGCTGGGGCACTGTAGGCTGGGGGCACTGAAGGCTGGGTCACTGAAATCTGGGGGCACTGCGGGCTGGGGCACTGTTACCTGGCATAAGAGGATTGGAGGCTATATCTCTGCTCAGAGACTGGGGTTGCTCTACAGATCCTCTGCCTCTAGGCACAAAAGCATCACTGTCCACCATTAGTTTCTGGTTAATGAAAGGGGTTCAATGGATCATGGAGGAGTCAAAGTAATAATAAGGATAATCACAATATCTGCCATTTATTGAGCAGTCACCATGCAAGGGTACTGTGCTAAGTGCTTTGCATGGATCATTGCTATCCAGGCTTCAAAACAACACCATTGTCCCCATGTTGTCACTGAGGAAACAGGCTTGGGGGGTACGTAATGTACTTGGGGCTGCACACTTGGGGGTAAGGGAGAAGGGCAGTTCTACCAGGGCAGTGTCACTCCGGGGGCCACGACTGTCTATGCCCAGGATCCTTGGTGTTGGGGCAGCAGGATGGCGCAGGGAGTCAGGCAGACCTATCTCAGAGCCAGCCGCCACGGCGGGAACAGCGACCTCTTGCCTGGTCACTCTGAGCTGGATCTTTCCAGAGATGCAGGGAGCTAACAAAGGCCGATCAAGCATCCAATGCCCCAGGCTCAGGGGAGCTATCCCACCCTCCCTCTCAGCCTCAGCCACGGGACTCACAGCAAAGATGGTTTCCCAAACTGGGTATGCAGTGACTTAGGTCCAAAGGTCCTAAAAAGTCAGGCAAACCATGCATAGCTGAAATCCTCCCGGGAGAGCCTGAGGAAGGTCCTGCCAGAAACAATACCAGCCTCTGAATGAGACCACAGGCTGCTCCTCCCAGCTGGTTGCTACCAGGTGTGCACTGGACCAGATGAAGCAGCCACTTGTGTCTGGTGGAAACCATGCATTTAAACCAGGGGTGGGCAAACTTTTTGACTCGAGGGCCACAATGGGTTCTTAAACTGGACCGGAGGGCCGGAACAAAAGCATGGATGGAGTGTTTGTGTGAACTAATATAAATTCAAAGTAAACATTACATAAAAGGGTACGGTCTTTTTTTTTTTTTAAGTTTTAATTCATTTCAAATGGGCCGGATTCGGCCCGCGGGCCGTAGTTTGCCCACGGCTGATTTAAACCCTTGATGTTCCCTTGGGACCATACAGAACAAACACAACCACTCCCCAGAAAGGCTCCTGAGACATGAACCGGCAAAACTACAACTCTAGTCCCCAGAAGCATCTCCATGAGCTATGTTCCTCTGCCCTCCTAGAAGCCTCCTCTAGCCCTGCCTCATCCAATAAGTTCCCTTCCTCTATACCGTGGTTCCCCAATCGAGTCCTTAGGGCAAGCCTCCGAGCAGATCAGGATAATCACCTCCTTTGTTGAAGAGGTTATACCCCTGTTATTATAGCCTCAGATCCTGGACTGACATGCAGGCAGTTGAAGCCATAATGGTTTTCTCACCCAAGCCTTTATTCTGCAACCCCTCTGGGAGTCAGTTTGTCCATATATGTACTAGTAAAGTGTACACAGGTAGAAAAAACAACAACAAAACAAATAAAAAAACATACAAACAAAAAAGAAAGAAAGAAAGAAAGAAAAAAGAAGGAAGAAAAATAGAGATAGATTTCCAGAATTAAAGATGAAAGCTCTTGGACTGCAAGGCCCGAAGGATGGCAAATAGAGTTAAGAACCCACACTTCCTCAACACATCATAATGAAATTTAAGACTGTCAGAGAGAGAGAGGGGTCTGACAATCTCCAGAGAGAGCAACCCCATGACGAAGGGACAGCTCAGACTGAAACCACTTGCATCGGCTGCAAGATGACAGGGAGCCACAGTTTTTTGGTTTTTTTTCCCCAATATGTTTTTGTTGATTTCAGAGAGAGGAAGGGAGAAGGGGAGAGAGATGTCAATTATGAGAGAGAATCAGTGATCGGCTGCCTCCTGCATGCCCGCTACTGGGCATTGAGCCCTCACCCCGGGCATGTGCCCTCACAGGGAATCGAAACCTCTTGGTTCATGGGTTGATGCTCAACCACTGAGCCACACCAGCCACGAGGGAGCCATAGTTCTGAGAGTTCACATGGATCCTCAACTTTTGAGTCCTGAACCTTGAATTTTACATCCAGAAAAATGGCATCCAAGTGAGAGGGAATGACCAGGACATTCACAAACACAGAGGCCTGGAAGGTCTGCCACATGAAGAGCCATGTGGGAAATAGTCCTGAAGGAAGAGCTCAGACAGGAGGAGAAACGAACTGAGATGGCCCAAGACACACAATCCGGGGGTGGTCAGATCAGATTCCCAAGTAAAGGCTGCATCGTCCCCCCCTCCCCCGCATTAGCTAAGACCAAGAAAGGAAACTGAGGAAGCACGTCCTCAGTAAGATGATGGGGACGGGGTGGAGGGGACATTGGGGACCCGAGGGCACAGTAAAGTTCTTGTCTCGACAGAGGGACATACAGATAACAATTTTATTTATAAAAAAGAAGGATTAACAAAACAAAACAAAAAAAAAAAAGAAAAAGCAAGAGACAGGGTGAATCCATAAACTTCTCAGTAAAAAGGCAGAGACTGTTGACTGGATGAAAACCAAAATCTAGCTGCGGGTTTTTTACAAGAAAGACAAGTAAGCCGTAAATCCAAGCAGTAAAGGGGGGAGGGGCTGTGCGTGGGGATGGCTGAGTTTTGTCGCAGCTGCATATGGGTCCCCGGGAGTTTGTTTTGCAATCTGGTTTACTTTTGTAAATGTCTGAATTTTCCATTATAAAATGCTTTTTAAAAGAGTACGTTTTAGACCAAGGTTTCTCTCTTTCCCCAAAGTCCAAGACAGCTGTAAATTGCTAATTTTTCCGTTGTGCCTAATCACTTTCAAAAATGGCCAAAGAGATGAGCTTATGGGTGCTGGTTTTGTTGGAAAGTGATGGAAAGGTGCCCACTGCCTCTGGGAATGCCCCAAATTTCTCTGTAAAAAGATCACTGTAAATGGTCCGGGATGAAAGGGAAACTGTGTACTTCAAGCAGGGTTTCAAAACTAAACACAAATACACGCACACATTTAAGCATCACGGACTTGTGCATAGTTCTATGTGTGCACCCTCACACACTCCCCCAAATCTTAATGCTGAGCTTACCAATGAGAATGCCAACAGCGGTTGCCTCTCGATGGTGAAATCACACAAGGGTCCCTTCTATTATTTTCCTTCCTCCTTGAAAAGATCGTGTGCCCCAAGCTGTGTTTGTGTTTGTGTCGTAACAGCTAACGAGTTTTCCCGTCATTACTACTCAGAGTCACATGCAGCGGCCAGCAGGAGCCTCTGACGGCGGCAGACAGGCAGCGCTTCCTCCCTGGCCGAGAGAACTGCTGCTGAGAGCAAAGAGCCCAGCACTGGTCGCCTGGGAGGCAGGCCCCTTGGCAAGGCATGAGTTTCACCAGTTTCTGAAATATAAAAAGTCATTGGTGGATCCCATCAGGACCTATGGGGTCTGTGAGTCAACACCCATTGGGTGGGCAGGGACGGAGCCCAGCAGGGAGGCCCTGCTCACAACCCCCTCTTCCTCTGCCCGTCCTCGCTGGGTGCACCGGACAGAGTTCCCCAGAGGACTGTCTGCCAGGATGAAGAACGTTTGCTTCACGGTCTGCCCCATGTGGGAGGGGAAAGCCACACGTGGCTACTGAGCACCTGAAATGTGACCAGAGCAACTAAAGAACTGAATTTTTAATTTCATTGAGGTTTAATTTAAATAGCCATGGATGAACCTTGAAAACATTATGCTGAGTGAAAGAAGCCAGATAGAAAAGGGCACACATTGTATGATTCCATTTTATAAGAAACTAGAGGCCCGATGCACGAAATTCATGCAAGAGTAGGCCTTCCTTCCCCTGGCTGCCGGCACCGGCTTCTCTCTGGCACCTGGGCCCCAGGCTTCGCTCTGGCCTCGGCTTCATCCAGAAGGATTCTGGAATGACGTCTGGTCTAATTAGCATATTACCCTTTCATTATTATAGATGTCCAGAACAGACAAGTCCACAGAGATAGAAAGTAGAATAGCGGTTACCAGGGACTAGAAGAGGGGGAATTGGAAGTGACTGCTAGGGCTTCTTTTTGGGGTGATGGGGATGATCTGGCCACAGAGTGTGGAGATGGTTGCACAGCATGGTGAATATATGAAAAAACCATTGAATTGTACACTTTAAAATGGCGAATTTGATGTTATGTGAATTATATCTTGATTTAAAAATATTAAAAATTTTAAAAAGTGCCCAGCCCCATTGCACACAGCCCTGGAGGTGGGCGGGAGGGGGACCATGGGGACTCCAGGCTCCTGGTGGGAGTGAGGCCCCATTCAGAGCTGTGACTCTCCAATGCAGAGGGTCAACCACCCCCATTGGCACCGGCAGGATAGGCTGATCCCAAATCCTACCCAAATCCACGTGGGAGTGGCGGGGAGCATGTGCGAAACGGTGCTTCACTAAACACACAGAAGGTGGCATTGTTCCCCTGCCTTTCGTCAGGCAAGTCTGGAAGGGACTCCTGGTGGGGGCTCTGAGGAGGGCTTACCAAATTCTCAGCACAGCAAGGCCCGGGTGATTGATGCCGAGAAAAACATTTTCACCAGCCCCTCATCTGGTTTGTATTAAGAGATTTCCATGCTTGGGTTTTTCCCCAAGGTAAAAACCAACGATGAGTTGGGAGCCGAGAAACAGCAGAGGAACAACAGTGGGGACCGGCAGCTGGGCGCGGGTGGGGGCTGGGAGCCGGCCTGAAAGACGTGAGGAGGTGGAGGAGGCCGCACCCTTCAGCGCCGGCTGGTAATCCAGCGATGACGGAGGCACTGTGACTGGCTTCCTTAATCACTTCATTAAAGTCGAAATGCATTTGGCAACAAAACAGGTGGTCCCGATGGCAGTGCCCCCCACCCCCTGGGCCCCCATCTGGCCTGGTACTGTCTCTCCCGTTCCTGCCTTACCTTTCTCCCAGCACTGTCAGCATCTGCTGTAACTAGGGCTTCATTTTTGTTTTGTTTTTGTCTTCTCTCCCCTGCTGTAGCAGGCAAGCCCCGGGAGGATGTAGGATTGTGGACTGACTGTGTGAGTGAAGGAATGACTGACCAAGTCCTCCTCTTGCCTTCCCCAGCTCCAACCTGGGTGGGGTGTCTGTGTGGCTTCAGCCCCTCTAGTGGCTCTGATGGGGGTGAATCTCTGTCTGGCTTCCCACCCTCCACCCTCCATCCTCCACCCCCAGTTCCTCTCTCCTTCCCAGGCTTGGAGAGGGTGGGTGGGAGCTGGGGTAAGTCCCCCCCTCTCCCCTCCCCCAGTGAAGCCAGTGTGCGCCCGTACTGGGACTTGGTTCTAATTGTGTCCTCCTGTCTTTCCCACCTCCCAGGTCCTCAGACTCTCTGACCCGCCTTCCCAGGCATCCTCTAACCAGGTTACACAGCTGAGCTGGCTGAGCCCACAGACATGCCGTTCCCCATGCCTAGAATGACCTTGAGCACTTTCCCACTTAGCCAGCTTCTACTCATGCCTCAGGGCACCCATGTCACCTCCTCCAGGAAGCTTTCCTGGTCCTGCCCTTCTGTTCCTCCTATCCTCAGCCCCACTCTGCTTTGAAGCATGTCCTATTTCTCCATCATTAGCTCAGGCAGAGAGAGCTCCTGCAGGGTCCCAGCACCCATCACAGCAGGTGCTTGCAGAGGGTTTGCTGGGTAGATGTGTGAAGGCGAGGAGTGGCCAGAACAATGCCCCAGAAGCCAGCACAGGGAGGGGGACAGAGTGAGCAGAAAACAAGGCTGGATGAATGAAGGGAGGGGTGGTGCGGTGGGCTTCCCCACCCTCAGCCTCTTAGGCTTGTGCACGGCCTGCCTGCTCTGCCTCCCTGCCTCTCCTGGGAGGGCTCACTCACCGTCCCAGGGCCCTGCCTTTCCAGGCACAGACCTTGTCCTCCAGCGCTCAAGCTTCTCTCCCTGACATGGGCTGTGTTAGCACTTAGAGCCTCAGTAACCGGCCTCAGAGTGCTTGGTCACTCACTAAGGAATCAGGAGACTACAAGTGGACGGCTCTGGAGGTGGGACAAGGAGGGTTCTGACTCTAAAGGAGAGGAGGAGAAAAAACCTTAGATAAGGACTAAGAGAGGGTGGTTCTTAGCCCTGTGCCATCAGCTTACCAGCTGCTTTCTACTTAGAAGCAACCTTTGAATGAGCAATAGCGTGTGTGCACAGCCTGGGTGGTCCGGCAGCGAGCATGGCCTGCGCGCCCCTTTGTGCCAGTCTGTGTGGGGCGCTGGGGACACATCTCAGCAGGCCTCTACCAAGGGGACAATTGGTGCCCAGAAGGAAGTGCATAGGCCACCAGTGTGGGTGACCAGATCCGGTCTCAGGGGTCAGGAAGTGTCAGGCTGAGGACTGACGGGCAGGGTGGGGTTGGGATGAGGAGCGGGGATGCTGGCCCAGGGACAACATGCAGCCCTGAGGCAGGGGAGGGTGTGGCCTGTGGGGAGATCTGAGAGGAAGTGCGTGCTTGGAGTGTGGGGGAGACAGGAGGCTGGCAGCACAGTCAGGGACCAGATTTGGGGTCATGTTGGGAATTCTGGATTGTATCCTGCTGGGAAGCACTGATTTCATGTTGCTCAGCCTCTGAGCTGCATTCTGAGTCCCAGGCTGTGAGGGACAGAATTGTGTCATTCCCTCCCACCTGACTTTCCCAGTTTATATGTTCAAGCCTTAATCCCCAATGGGCCTTCAGGAATGTCACTAAGGTTAATTGAGGTCAGACGGATGGAACCCTAATCTGACAGGACCGGTGTCCTCCTAAGAAGAGGAGATACCAGAGAGGACCCTGGGAGAAGGTGGCTGTCCATAAGCCAAGAAGAGAGCCCTCACCAGAAACCAACCCCGACAGCACCTTCATCTTGGACTTCCAGCCTCCAGAACTGTGAGAAAATAACTTTCTGTGGCTAAAGCCCTTCAGTCGGTGGCGTTCTGTGATGGCGGCCTGAGGAGAATGCTGCTCAGGCCCTCGTTAGGCCCCTTCCTTCAGGCTTCCCCCTCGGTGCCGGCAGCCCAGAGGTGGGCGCTGCCTCATGCAGGGCTTTGGGTCTTTTCTCTCTTAAAAGAAGAGAGAGATAAAATGGCCACTTTTTAAATGAGAAAGATGAACATACTATTAAACAAATTTAATAAATAAAAATAGACATCAGCTAATGAGGTAAGAGTGAAGATGGGGAAGGGAGGAGATGGACAAAACCTCAGTGGCCTCGGGGATTTAGAATGCTTATTCTTAAAATGTTTATAAAGAGCAATCCTTCACTAAAGGAAGGTTTTAATCAGTAGGGAAAATATGGAAGCACAGTTCTTTCAAACTCTGGCTTCTTTCTAACACACAATGAAGACAGGTCTCTTCACGGTTCCCTCCAGGAGAGGAATGCATCCCAGCTAACACAGAAGGGCCATTGGCTGCCTTGTGGCCTGAAAGACAACATGTGCTAAAATCTTTTAAATACATAATATAATTTTATTTTGTTAATCCTCACCTGAGGATATTTTGCATCCCCCCAAACCCTGATTTTTAGAAAGAATGGAAGCGAGGGGGAGAGACACACAGAGAGAAACATCAATGTGAGAGAAACATATTGATTGGTTGCCTCCCGCATGTGCCCCAACTAGGGCTGGGGATCGAGCCTGCAACTGAGGTTCATGCCCTTGACTAGAATCCAACCTACAACCCCCTTCAATCTACAGGCCAATGCTCCAACCACTGGGCCAAACCGGCCAGGGTAAGACATCTTCTATTTTTGAGGCTGTCACTCTGATGGCCGCTAGATCCTCAGTATGCCAGCCTGTCTGCTTGTCTGTCCTCCCCACACTAAATATTTTGAGGAGAAAATAAAGGACAATGTTTTCCACTTAAAAAATAAGAGTGTAGCCCTAACGGGTTTGGCTCAGTAGATAGAGCATCGGCCTGCAGACTGAAAGGTCCCAAGTTCGATTCTGGTCAAGGGCATGTACCTTGGTTGCAGGCACATCCCCAGTAGGAAGTGTGCAGGAGGCAGCTGGTCGATGTTTCTCTCTCATCGATGTTTCTAACTCTGTATCCCTCTCCCTTCTTCTCTGTAAAAAATTAATAAAATATATTTTAAAAAAAAGAGCTGGTGAGGCTGAGACAAGGCGCATTGGCACACCAGTGAGAGGAGGGATATGTCTCTTTAAGAAGTAATTTAGCTATATATTTCAAAATCTAAAATGAACATACTCTTTGATCTGGTAATTCCACTTTTAGGAATTCATCCTAAGATCTACTTCCACATGTGCACAAAAGCCTGACGTATGAGGGGCTATTCACTGCAGCATCACGTTTAATAGAAAAAGACTGGAAACAACCCAAATGCCCAACAACGGGAGACTGGCGAGGTGAATTATGACATACTCATGCAATGAAATTCTCCGCAGCCTTTAGAAAGAATGAAGCAAAATGAAGCCATAAAAGTACTAAAAGGAACCATAAATTTCTTTTATAATCTCTGATTTGAGAGGCCCTTCAATATGACACAAACCTCAGAAGCCATAAAATAAAAGATTGATAAATGTGACTACATTAGACATTTTTTTGCATGATCCAAATATTAGCAAAAGACAAACCAAAAGCAGTCACAGGAAAAGTATCAAACTGAGAAAATATTTCCAACTCATATGGCAATTTCCGTAAAGCATTCCCGCAAATCAGCCAGAAAAAAATGAACCATCCAACGGAAGAATGGACCGAGGGTACGATCGGATCATTCACTGAAAGGGAAATAGTACTTTCTCTGAAACATGAAAAAATGCTCAAGCTCAGTCAAAGAGAACTGCAGATTAAAACTCCCTGGGGATGCCGTTTCTCGTCTCTGAGAATGATGTGTATGAAACAGTGCCATGGTGGTGGGCGGGGCCTGGGCAAGCGTGTTCTCTCCCAAGACTGAGCGGGGTGGGCATGGAAAGCCATGGGCCCTATGGCTTCACAAACACTTTTTATACTATTGGAATCTTGAATGATAAACACCTTGCCTATTAAAATTAGCGGAGTGCAACCAAAGGAATGAGGATAGGGGATGATGTCCAGGTCGTCTTGAAGTATAAGAGGCAAGGTGCCGAGCATGCTACAACATGGATAGACTTTAAAGGTGAAAGAAGCAGGCACAAAAGTCCACATATTACGATTTCATTTCTATGAAGTGTCCAAAAGAGGCAAATCTAGAGAGAGAGAGTAAGTAGTCTAGGGCTGGGGGTGACTGCTCATGGTACAGGTCCTCTTTTTGGCGGTGATGTGCATGTTCTGAAATTGACTGTGGTGATTGCTGCACAACTCTGTGATTATCCTAACAACCATGGACTTGTACACTTTAAATGGATGGACCGTATGGTATGTGAAATCGAATCTTAATGAAGCGGTTATTAAAAAAAAGAAAAAAAGACTTTCGGCTGCACTGAAAGGGAGATGGGGTTTGCTTGCTGTCCCTGGCGTAGCACAGTGTGTAGTCTATAGTCACAGGCCTCCCCCAGGGTCACTACAATAAGGCTGACGAGGACAGGGTGCAGACAGGGCACTGGAAGCTCTGGGAGGTTAAATAACTTGCCCAAGTCACACCAAGAAATCAGTGCTGACCCAGCACACAACACAAGTCTACGGACTCAGAGCCCAAGTGCTCATTCCATGGACGCTGCCCTCCAGGTTACGGAAACCAATAGGGAGCTGTGGAGCAATCTGGTAATGAGCACATGCTCTGTGCTTCAAGTGCAGGCCCTGGAATAGAGGGCGCCTCTGCCTCCCATCAGAGCGCTGTGAGCCATTGTCACCACCACCCTCCTCTTGCTCCCCTCGCCATCATCACCGTCATGCCCTGTTCCCTCCACCTCCTGCAGGAAGAGCAGCCGTTGCTAACACTCTCCAGCCCTTATGACATGCCTGACACTTGGCATCCATTGCCTTGTTAATCTTCAGGAAGTTTACCTCCAAGCCTTCATGACAGGCCTTGTGAACGTCCACACAGAGCCCAATGTTTTCAATCTTCATGGGAAGGTTTTAGAGAGAAGTTGTGTGAGTTAGGGCTTCTGGGAGAGTAGTCAAGAAGTCAGGGATCTCAGGCAGGGAGGACATTCATGGCCAGCTAGCTCAACCTCCCAACAAGTGTGGAAGTGTATCTGTCCACCCATCCATCCCCCCATCCCCCCATTCATCCACCCACCCACCCACCCATCCATCTATCCACCCACCCACCCATCCATCCATCCATCCATCCATCCACCCACCCACCCACCCATCCACCCATCCACCCATCCACCCACCCACCCACCCACCCATCCATCCAGTGTTGATTTAGCACCTACCCTGTTGTCAGGCAGTGGATACTGTTCCCGAGACACAACGGTGACGCATGAGGCCAGTCTAATGGGGTCCACTTGAGCATCTTTTCTATAATAGCCTTTCATCCTGTTTTTGCTTAGTTCTCATACGGGGGAAACTCACCACCTCGCAAGGATTCTCATTCTATCTCATGGAACACTTGCACTGTCCACCCCCTTTATTTTCTAGTTGAAGAATCTGAGGCCTAGGACAGGAATGATACGGCTGAGCTCATACCACACAGAAGTGGCAGGGCTGGGCACCTGACGTAGGGCCATTCTTCCAGCTACGAGCTCTCTGCGCTTCGGCCTGTTGTCTGCAGATACTATTTGAGGTACTAAAGAATGAAAATTTCTTAAGAAGTTGACATTGATGACCAAAACTGCTATTTAGCATCTCAAATGCACAGCACACTAATGGCTGAGTCCAAAGTCAGACAAAATCAAGTTCTCTTTTTGTCTTAAAAATTTTTTTTAAATAAAAAGATTACTTCTTTTCCCCCTGGGAGATGAAACTGTCACAGACCACGAGAATACGTGCACCCACTTCTCCAGATAATCTGAGACACTCGGTATAAAATGGTCTACCACAGAGCCTGACGCTAGCAAGTGTTTAACAAAAATGAGGATGAGTTGCCAAAACTGGTTTGGCTCAGTGGATAGAGCGTCGGCCTGCGGACTGAAAGGTCCCAGGTTCGATTCTGGTCAAGGGCATGTGCCTGGGTTGCGGGCATATCCCCGGTGGGAGATGTGCAGGAGGCAGCTGATCGATGTTTCTCTCTCATCGATGTTTCTAACTCTCTATCTCTCTCCCTTCCTCTCTGTAAAAAATCAATAAAAAATATATTTAAAAAAAAATGAGGATGAGTTTTTTAAAAAGGGGCTTTGAATAAAATTAAAGTGTTGCCTGAATTCTGCAGAAGAATGTGGCAATGCACCAAGCGAAAGATTAATTCCCTTTACAGGATGCTGACTGCTCCTCCGTTCCCCTCTGCTCCTCTGTCCCTAATTGCATTCAGCATGTGTTCCCTCCCGGGTGACCCAGGCTTCCCAGCAGGAAGTGACCTTGAGGCCCGCCTTCACAGAGACCTGCTCTCTGAAGTCCCTGGTGATGCGACCCCTCAGATGTGACCTTGCCTTCTCCAGGCTTCCTGGCTGGACACAGCCTGCAGGAGAATGGCTTTCATGTGTTTTAGAAAAGGCCAACCACTTTTGAGCTCGCAGTGGGCAGTATTAGGCCCGAGCCCCCAGAAGCTGGCCAGTGTGGCTGCAGGACTGGGGTAGGAGCAGCCTGGCCTCTGAGACCTGGGGTCAGGCCAGGGAGAGATCTGAGACCTTGCTGGGAACAACAGACACTGGGGAACTGCGTGCCTTTGAGGTTTGAACTGTCTGCTGGGGCTCTTTAAAAG
Source organism: Myotis daubentonii (assembly GCF_963259705.1). Classification (NCBI taxonomy): domain Eukaryota; kingdom Metazoa; phylum Chordata; class Mammalia; order Chiroptera; family Vespertilionidae; genus Myotis; species Myotis daubentonii. Next base: position 72,983,472 of record NC_081844.1, on the reverse strand, counting down.
GAAAAATATTTTGGAATTTGGTCTGAATGATTCGAGAAGGCCAGGCAACCATCAGAGGCCAGCCTTGATTCTCGGCTAAGAGTTATGCAAATGCTGAATTGTCCCCTCAATTTCAAGATGTTTGCTCCAAATATAAAGAAATGGAATTGTCAGCTGAAGTCACAGTTTTTAATTTTGCTTAATGTCATGTTCAATGTAAAATATGTGAATGCATGTATGTTTAAACATGATATGCCTATGTCAAATTTAATATGTACAAAACCCCACACATATATATCATATTTACATATATATTTTTAAATGTCTTTCTTTTTTAAACCAAAATCTTTATTTGCCGGGGTCCAACCCCAGTGGGTCCAGGGGTCCCCAAAGGCGTGGACGGAGTCGGCGAAGAAGGAATGACATGGAGACAGCGTTCAGTTGATCAGCAGCCTAGCCAGGATCTCTAGCCTGGATCTCCAGCCAAGTTCTAGTCTCGATCTCCAGAGAGGTTCTGTAGCTATGTTCCCTCGCTAGGTTCTCCAGCCAGGTTCTGTCCAGGCTCTCCAGTCAGGTTCAGTGTCCAGGTTCCAGTCAGGTTCTCCTGCCAATCTCTGTAGTCAGGTTCAGTCCAGGATCCCTTGCCATGTTCTCCCGCTAGGCTCTGTCTCTAGGCTCCGAGTAGGTTCTGTCTTCTTGATTCTGTTCTAAGTTCTGAGTGTTTCTGTCTTGTTACAACTGTATTTATACCAGTTGATTCAATCCTATCAATCTCTATTACAAAGGTTAGGGCGTTTCTTATCTCCATTCCAGGGAGAAAAGATTATGTAGTTTAAGCATGATTGTTCGTAGTTAAAGGGATTAATTACCCGCCTGGCACTTAGTTGAGGGGTTTTATTCCCTCCCTAACTTCAGGGGAAAATCCCTACCTGGGGATTCAACCTTTCTCGGAGAGGTGACTTTGGTTAAAACACAGCGCCAAGAAGGTGAGCAAACATATTAAGAACCGTATGCCATATATGCCAGGTCCCTTGAAACAGCAAGGATGGACCGGCTCCCGGCATTTATTGATTGATTGATAAGACAGAGAGAGAGAGGGAGAGAGAGAGAGAAACATCAATTTGCTGTTCCACCCATTTATGCATTCATTGCTTGCTTCCTGTATGTGCCCTGACGGGAGAATGAACACATGAACCTTGGCATATTGGCACAATGCTCTAACCAACTGAGCTACCTGGCCAGGGAAAAATGTCTATTTCTTTATAATAATATAGATCCAGTGGGAAAAAGAATAAAGGGATAAAATAATCCATGATTCCATTATCTTTAGACTATGGTTAAAATTTAGTGCATTTAGTGCTTGGTCAGATGTCAATCAGTCTGTCTAATGAAAGATTTCTAATTTGCGTTGGAAGAATACAGGGTAACTGATAGGGACAGGAAGCACAGAGGTGCAACCATGAGCAGAGGGAAAAGGGCCTGGGCTTTACAGCCACTCAGACCTGGCTCTGATGCCAGCATTGCAGTAATTCTTAGTGTGACCTTGGACAAGTCATTTGACCTCCACGAGCCCCAGTTTCCACCAGTGACCCAGCTTCTTGCTTTGGGGGTGGAGGGAGAAAGGAGCCGGGAAGATGAATGGAGGGAGGGGAGAGCAGTGAAGAGGGGTCTTAAGGAACAGGGGTGGGGTTAGGGGTGAGGTTATGGAAGCAGAAAAGCTTTTCCTGAGGCCAGGGCCTCCAGGGAGCCAGACCACCCCCCCGCCCCCACACACCCCCCCCCCCCCCACACCATCCCCCAAAGTCACAGGGCTTTGGCAGCAGCTCCAATTCCACAGTTCTCTTCTGTGGTCCCCATAAACTGCCCAATGTCCTGGCATGCCAGCTTTCTGACACGCAAACCACGTCTCCCAGAGATAGCCCCTCCTGCCCAGAAATGGCCCCAAATTCTTTGTCAGATTAGGCCTAGGGAAAATGTAGTCACTGTGAATTTCATGGAAGGTGGAACAAGAATAGAAACTGATAAATTATTTTCAAGGAACTATGAGTTTCTTTATCAAGATTGCAAAATCGTTCCCCCTGGGAGCAGGTTAATTTAAAGTGGCAGCAGCTATTAAGGGGTGACGCACATAGCCAGGTTTCCCGCTCATGAAAACCACACAGTCCTGGGGGACTGGCTGGGCCTCATGTGGGAGGGGTGGAGTCCTGCAGGGGAGCTAACCTTCTGTCAGGCAGAGGCAAAGAGCATGAGAATGAGCGGCATGCAGATCTGGGGTTGAATCCCTCACATGTATTAGGAACTCGCGTGCAGTGCACGCTCGTGCAGGTGTTCAGGAAGGGGTGTCTTTGTCATACTCAGGGCAGCTGTCACCACCTGCTGCTGTGTTTCTGCAGTGAAATCCTTTGGGGAACCAGTAACCTCTAAGAACTACAGATGCTCCAGGTCCCTGGGCTAGAAATTTGCCATTAGATGGAAGAGAAGACATTAGGCACCTGGGGCCTTGAATAAGAACGTGTGCCGGGTCTTTTTTTTTTTTTTAATATATTTTATTGACTTTTTACAGAGAGGAAGGGAGAGGGATAGAGAGTTAGAAACATCAATGAGAGAGAAACATCGATCAGCTGCCTCCTGCACACCCCCCACTGGGGATGTGCCCGCAACCAAGGTACATGCCCTTGACTGGAATCGAACCTGCCGACACTCTATCCACTGAGCTAAACTGGTCAGGGCCATGTGCCGGGTCTTTATTTGGGCTTAGAAGACAGTGAAGACTGATGGGAGGAGTTGTTGATTCTCAGCTTCAGTCAGCTACCATGGCTTGACCACACCTCTCAAGGACACACTCTGGTCCCGTCTCTGCGATAGCCAAGCAAAGGCTGCCTGGAGCTGCTGGGAGGGCTGCTTCTGGATCTTTCATCATTCTTACACCACATGCGCCATTTTTTAAAACTTATGTTTTTCTTTAAACTAGCTTTTTAATTTACGTAAATGTTGGGAAATAAAACTCCTATGGCTACCACCAAAGAAAAACCATTCTCCCGCGATGACTGTTAAAAGTCACACACAATGAAAGCTACACAATGCAACGGTTTTAGCCAAAACCCTTGCCTGGAAGTGCTTAGCCCAAGGTCTGTTCTCTGTGCAGAAAGGGAGATTCGCAAGTTGAAAGGGTGTTAAAGACCAAAGTGAGAGGCTCTCCTGGACCAACGGGAAGAAGTGAAAGAGATTTGAAAAAGGGCTTTCTTATGTGGAATCAATGTCTCTTGATATTGAATGGATGCCCTTGTGCCCTGGGTCCACGACACTGCCCTGGCACAGGATGCTCTCGGATTCTCATGCATCCTGCATCTCCTCGCCACACTGTGGGCTCCATCTCTTTTCTACATGGCTCTTCTCCCCAGCTCGTCCCCTCCACCCAAACCTTGGTCCCTCATCCTCATCTCCCTCACACACCTGCATGCAGCCTCTACCAGAACCTCCATACTAAGCACTCCCATCTTCCCTTCATCTCCAACCCTGACCACTCCCACACCACTCCTGGGGTCACCCACTCCACACTGGACCCTTGTCCCCTCGGGGAACTACGGTCACCTCAAAGACAGGTGCTTTCACATATGTGCACCCACCACTGTGCACTAGCTCTTACTGTCCCCTTCTACAGATGGGAAAAGTGAGGCCCACAAGATAAGCTGACTGGAGAGGGTCCCATAGCTGGTTCGGTGCCAGGCAGGCTCTGCATCCTGACTCCCGCCTTCCTTCCAGGGGTCTTCCCACCATGTCTGGAACTCCCTCTGCAAACCACAAGCTGAAATAACACAGGGAGACAGAGGCACTGCTTAGGAAACATGAAGTGGGAGATAAAGGGGTTTTGATATTTACACAGGGTTTCCCTCTTCTTCCTCCAAGGGTATGGGGCCATTATCACCTACAGGGAGGAAACTTCCTAGGTCCAGCTTCTTCTAGTTGACACTGTTCCTGCTGGTGTTGCAGGAACATGGATGCCCCCTTCTCCAACTGACAGTCACTGGCTCAGGGCAAGTCTTCAGAGCTGCTCCTCCTGTCATTTCTACCCAGAGCCCACGGTATGGAGGGAGCCCTAGTTTGGAGCCAGGTTAATGAGGGTATGAATCATAGCTCCCCATCAACTTGGGGGCAGCTTAAGGGCCAAGAAGGGGAACAATAGGAGACTCTGTGATGGGTTCCCAGCCTGGAGGAATCCCAAGGGTGGAGGGTGTGTCCTACTGAACCCCGGGCCTGCCATGCACCTCTGGGACTGACACAGGATCCAGGTTAAGCCACCACTGACTGCACATGGGGGTGTCTGTGGCCTGCAGAGCAGCTGTCCTGTTCCCTTTTGCCATGGGCAATTCTGCTTTCCTTGGGAGAACAATCCCTCCCCATTGCCAGTTCAAAGGATTTGGTGAGTCACACCCACCCTGGCTTCTGGCATGTGACTGCCTGGCCCACTCTTGTTTATCTGGCCACACCAAGGAGGCTCAGTCATGGGACATCTGCAGGAACAGTTAGGAAAGACAGACTTCCTTTGGTTGAGGTACAAAAAGTGAGGTAAGAGCTTCCAAGGTCCCACTTCCTGAAGATGAAGCCAGCATGGAGCACAGCAGACCCCCACACTGGGAGGCACGGGCTCCCAGTGCCACTGATGAGCACCCAGACCCACCTGCTGAAGGGAAATCAATGGCCCAGCCTTTTCTTTTCCTATTGGCTCTAGCCATTCTGAGTTAGGTTTCTTGTGACAGGAAACGAAAAATGTCTTAAAAGGTGTAGATGGCATTTTTGGAACCCACGTGACACAACTGCCTCATGCTAAGCATCTGTCCATTACCTATAGCTACAGTTTATCAAGGTTGCATCAACTTTTAATTCTGTCATCTGCAAACACTGTCACTGCATACTGCTGTCTTCAAGTTATTAAAAACAATGCATGGAGTAGGACACAGAATAAAACCTACAGTCCAAAAGAAGAAAATTACCTATTAGCTCCTAGCTGACAGTGGCTCACCCATCCATCCATCCACCCTCCCATCCACACATCCACCCCCCCATCCATCCATCCATCCACCCACCCACCCACTCACACATATACCCATCCACCCATCCACCCATTCATCCATCCACCCACTCATGCATCCATCCATCCATCCATCCATCCATCCATCCATCCATCCATCCAATGTTTATTGAGTCCTACTATGGGCCTGTCTTCTGATTAGGCTGCTATGACTATTAACCAATCAGCTATGCTCCCATCCCAACTCTAGTCCAAATGACTTTTTCTCAGACAAAAAAATTATACATTCTATCAACCCATCTGAAGTAGAAATGTATTGGCATTAAACACACCCTTGATTCATAGTCATGCAAGAGACTTGCTTAGGCTTATTCCTGGTGGACCCCGATGCTCTCTGTCAGGTGGTCACAGAGCATAGTCCCTTTGCTTCCTCATCTGTCCCAGGTAGTGGTCCCAGGCCCCCATCTGTCTAGGATATATCTCTTTGAAAATAGGCTAGTTCTGATACTGCATCCCACCCTCTCCCTCAAAGACACAGCCATATTTTCATGATCATATTGGCAAGTTCTTTCCATGCTCTGGGCCCAATTCACCTGGGTCTAGAGCAGCCGTGGGCAAACTACGTCCCGCAGGCCGGATCCGGCCCGTTTGAAATGAATAAAACTAAAAAAAAAAAAAGACCGTACCCTTTTATGTAATGATGTTTACTTTGAATTTATATTAGTTCACACAAACACTCCATCCATGCTTTTGTTCCGGCCCTCCAGTCCAGTTTAAGAACCCATTGTGGCCCTCGAGTCAAAAAGTTTGCCCGCCCCTGGTCTAGAGGCTCAAATTCATGAGATGGGATTCGCCAAGTGCCTTTTGCACCTGCTTTGGGACAGGGACTCTTACCACCTGCTCCACAGCCTTTGCTTCATGTCTCTCCTCACTGTTCTCCATCACACGTGCTCTACCTGAAGCAGAAGTGGTAACCCAGACCCGAGTCATCCTGACCTCGCTGCTGACGTAACCCCTGCATCTCGGGTCCCAGGTCCCAATTCTGGCTGTTCTTACTTCTTGTGCCAAAAAGACTTTTAAAAGCTGAGTGTGTCTTTCTGCACATGTTTGCCATCCCTGAGCCTGTTGTTTCCTGGGCCACTACCCTGGCCTTGCTCTTGTCTATCCCACACGCGCATACCCTTTCCAAGTCTGAGACGTCCATCCATCCCCCACCCTGGAGAGGAAGCCCATCTTTTTCTTTAAAAAATCCTGACATCTGCTTCCCCAATTTCCAAGATATGAATCCTTTGGTTTGTGGGATGCCAGTTGCAGCTCCCTAGGAGGTGAGCTGAGGTGGAGGGAGAAGGGGGCCTATGACTGTAGCACCATAGTCAGTCATGCCCATTCCTCACAAGCTAGGTCTCCCTGCCCCTGTGCCTCCCAGCTCTAGTGCCTAGAGACAGTGGATTATGCTTCTAGAAGGTTGAGGGAGGCCCTATAAAATCAGCTGGTCCAGTGGTTGCACCTTTAATTAGCAGAGTCACTGGGGAACTTTTCCTGTCCCACCCCAGAAACTGAGCCAAGGGGTGTGGGGTGGACCTCAGGCACCTTGATCTATAAAAAGTGCTCCTCAGCCCTATGACTGCTGATGACCCCATTGGGAGCTCCCTCGTGTGTGAGATGGTTGGCACATGGCACAGGGCACCAACCACTTGGGTTCCAGGGTAAGCTCACAGGGCCTGCCTGAGACACAGTGTTCCCGTTGCCTTGTGCTGACTGCAGGCTTGGAAGCCTGGGCTGGGGGCTGCTTATTTCCACAAGCCTTATAAATGCAGCCTGGGCGTACTGAGCAACGGGGACCATCCAGGCAGGCCCATAAACTGATGCACAAACAGATAAATCAATGAAGCCATAAACCATTGGAGCCATAACAATCTCTTTACAATTGCTCTTTGGGAGTGGGTTTTGCAATGTTGCTTTGTGGTAAGTGTGCGTGTGTGTGTGTGTGTGTGTGTGTGTATGTGTGTGTTTAAATAAGCAAACTTATTTTCTTGGGACTCCATCCAAGCACATTAGACAAATAACTGTGACCTAGCTCCGGCTGCACACAGGAAACCCTGCTCAGGCAGACTATGGGAGAGTGCAGTGCTTTGATGTGCAGTGCAGGGGCACCCGGGGGGGGGGGGGGGAACCAAGGCCTCTGTGAAAGCCCCAGGCCCCACCACCTCTGGCTTAGCTTCCCAGCTGGCCTCCACTTCCCCCTTGCTCATGAGGGATGGATCTGACCAGGTGCGTTCTTTTCCTGAACCCTCCTGTGTCCTCTAGATGCCTACGGTTCCAGTACAAGCCTCTTGGCAGGTATTAAGGTCTGGCCTGGGCCTGCCTTACTGCTCCCCGGTCTCTACCACATGGCCTGAGCTCTGCCCACTGGCCACTCAGCATCCTCTCTGGGTGTGTGGTGCCCTTTCCCTCCTGGATGGCTGTGTAAGCCCTTGTGTTTCCTGTTCTCAGCCTGGAAAGCCATCCCCTTCATTCTCCGAGCCCAGCTCTGACGTCACCTTCCCCCAACTCAGAGCCCTTCCTGACCCAACAGGCCAGGCTCCTCTGGGGTTTGCCTGCTCATGGTCTCCCTGCCACGCTGGGAGCTTACTTGAGGGCTGAGTGGAGGAGTAAGGCAGAAAGGAGGGCAGCAAGGGCTTTGGGGCCAGACATTCTGGTTTCAAACTGCACTCACACCCTCCCCAGCTAGGTCACTCCTCACAGCCTTCGAGAGGACCCTGTCAGTGACAAGTGTCTTCTGCGGTGTCTGGTGCTTCCCTCTATTAGAGCGGGTATCCCATCTGTGAAAGATCCATCTCCCCTCCCAGCCCCGGAGTCCCGGGGGCAAGGCTGGGTCTGACTCATCTCTTCCTCTGCAGCTGGCCCAGACGGTCACGCAGGAGCTCTGCTGGCTGCAGGAGCCGCTCTCAGCCCAGCTTGGCTGTCTGGTGTGTAGAAGAGTCCCTACCTGTACTGGGGTTCTCTCTGTACCCCCTGATGGTCATTGCCTCCTACATCCTCGGGGCACTAGGTCCCCTGTCCCCTGAGCCTGTGCTTTCAGCCCCACCTTCCCACACCTTTTCTGCCCCTCTGGCCTGAACCCCGTTGGGCCCTTCTAAGCCATTTTCCATCCCGCCTGGGAGAATGCTTTTGGACCACCTCCTCCTCACAAACCCGTCACTGCAACTAGAACAAGTCCCCACGTCTCTCTGTCTGATACCCAATCCCCTTCTAGAACGAAACAGTGCCCTGCTCCCGACCCACGGTGCAGCCCCACTTCCTGCCTCTCTCCTTCACCCCAGAAGCAGGGTCTTGCCCTCCTTCACAGACCTCTTTAGTGCCAGCAGTCTGTGTGCAAGCCTTCCCGGCCAAGCCAGCTGGGCTGTGCTCTCTTTACCTTTGCTTTCCTGGCATCTTGTCCAGGTCTGGCATGGAGTGGGCACTTGGTGTTTGTTGAAATCAAATTTTATACCGTATGCACTTAAGGCCCTTCTCTGAATGGGTTTTGGTCTGGCTGTTAAGCAGTTCATTTGCTATCAGACACAATGCAGTTGTGGTCAGGTCAAAATTTTTCCTCTGGCCAAATCATTATCTGGGGGTATCGCTGGCATATAAATCAGCACTATCTTGATCTGCTTGGAAACCACTGACGGCATTTGCTCCAAGTTGTTTGATGATGTCCAGATGTGGGCGGCTGCACTGATGTGCTTTTTCTGTAATTAAGTTGACAGGAGCTCCACGTTTGATAGGGGCCTTGGCCTTGAGCAGCTCACCCCTCCGTGTGCCCGTTTCTCCTGTGTGGCGGGGAGGGAGCACCCGCTGGCTTATCGGCAAGTTCACACAAGAGGTGGAACACTGCCCATTTTTCTGAAGCAGTCTACAGTCTAAGTCACATATCCTGCACATTTATATAGGTTTCTGAGCCCACTGCAGACTGTGTGTGCTCCTGGCGGGCCAGGGCAGCTGGCTTCCTTGCAATGTTGACTGGAGGAGACCCAGAGGAGCTCGCGGCCAGGCCAGGGAGTGGCCATGCCCACAGAACTGCCTATGGGAGATGACACAGCGGGTGGAGGCATAGTTTCCCACATGGGAATCCAGAAAGGCTTTATCGGGAAGGCAGTATTTGAGCAGGGCCTTGAGGGTGAGAAGCACTTACATATGTTGGGAGGGCAAGCAAGGAGCCACCCAGGGGACAGTCTGGGACAATATATAGGGGCAAGTAAGCCAAGGTGAACTCATTTTGTTTAGAGTTTGGTATGTGAAAGGCGTAAGGAACCACTAAGTCCACACGTCAGGGCAGCAGGTTAAGGAGGGGGACCGACTGCACCGTAGTGTTTGGAGCAGCGGAGCAGCCGGGCCATGCGGGGCATCAGGAGCCCGACTCACACAAAGCAGCACAACCACAGGGCAGGCGGTGACTTTCCTCCAGGAAGACCCAGCGCGGTGGCCTCACTCCAAGCCAAGTCTGGCTGTTTATTTGGACACCAAGTACTCTTTATTGTTCCTGGGCTGTAAGGCCACGAACAATAAAGCTGTAAGGCTTTCCCCCAACAAGGCCTTGCCTGCTGATTCCCACCAGCAGACACACACACACCCTTGGCCCATGGGGCTGCCCCTCACTGCAGCAAAACCCTGACAGGTGCAACCTGAGAGGGAGAGCACTCACACAGCCAGGGGCAGGCGCGGGAGGAGAAAGGGGAATGGAGAGCTGCTCATGTGCGTGTGAACCTTCAGGGTTTAAAAGGTCCCACCACAACCAACTCTGGACAAGGCCATCAGTGAGGACTGTGGCTGCATCTGTCAGGTGCCTTTTGCTCCTTGGGGGGTTGGCTGAATGAACTCAGCACAGGCTGGGTGGGGACAGCATCGGCCATGGGCACACATCCGGCGGAACTCAGAGAAAGTGACTTGGTGAGTGTGCATTTTGTCCTGTCCAGCGGAGAATGGCTGGCCTGGCGGCTCGGAGCCCTCTGACCGCTGCAGAGACAAAACATTCCCCACACCACCCTCCCGTGCTTGTGCAGACACCTCGGTTCTCAATTCCGGCTCCCGGCACCTGAGGCCAGGGGAGGCCGCGGACTTGGAAACCAGAAGGATACGCCCCCATCACAGATCAGAAAAGAAACTTCAGCTTAACTCTGTTCCTACTGTCCAAAACGCTCTCAAATTACAAAAATGCATTTGGTTCAACAGGGTAGAGTGAAAGGTGGAGCAAAACAAATGACCACGCCATGGGCGAGAGAAGTGTTCAGAATGCAGGGCACGAGGCTCCTCCCCTTTCTAGATGTGGGCCCCACACGCATCGATTGAGTCAGTCAATACGGAAATCCAGCCATCACAACCATTCAGACACACACAGAATAAAAACCAACTGGCAGCCCAGGAAACGTTCCGCCAGTCCCAGGACCAAGACCAGAACCAAACCGATGCCAAGTGTCCCCACAGCAGAATCCTAAATCAGCGTTCCTGGGGTGGCCATGACATCTCTCATGCACGGCCCTCGTGCGGAGGGTGGTGCTGAGCCAAAGGAATCAGGACGTGTACACGGGACACCTGCCAGAAAGACGGCGTGGGCCTGTGCGGGGCCAGGCTGCTGCCTGCCACCCTGGGCAGGCTTCCTTCTTGTGTTTCAAGTGTAAAAGGAAATGCTCTGTGCATACGTGGTGAGGAGTCAGAACCTGAGATGCACATCCAAGTCTCTGCACTTCGCTAGCCTAAGTGGTTCAAGCAGCATCACCAGGCAACAGCCCCCAAACCAAAATAGGTGCCAGCATCCCCCACTGTAGCCAAGAGGGGTGAAATGATGAGCTCACTCACATTCACACAGCTGGTCCATTTTACCCTAAGATCTATGTTAAGAGACAGTGGAACAGGGAGCACAGCTGACAAGGGCTAGAGATGAGCCTTGTTTTTCTAGCTGTAGGTGATGATGGGGCAGCTTTGCTCAAAGGCCTCCTGTCTCCTTGGCTGAGCTCAGGTCTAGACACTGGATGGCCAGGGCGTGAGCAGCCAAAGCCTCCATCTGAGGCACCATCGCTGCCTCCCTGACCAAATGACCCTGGCACCTGCCTTGCCCTAGCTCACAGCTCTCCCATCCCACATGCCCCATGAAGGGGAGCCCAATTCTGTGGTCCCTTCTGGATGGTGGGTTTCCTACTGCCATGGAAACGTCTTCTCCTCTTCTCATCTCTGAGCCCACCATCTCCTGGCCCTCAGCTGAGCCTATACTGTCCTCTCCACCCAAAGCCATTCCCCAACCCCACCCCCCCTCACCTCGTCCACCCCACTGCACCAGGGGTTCCATCAGCCCAACTGTGAATCTGGGGGTGACAACAGTTCCAGGCATTAATTTTATAGCTATTACCAATACATCCTTCTGATTCAACTTGAACTTGAGAACCACAGTTCTGAAGGTCTAATAAGTTGGTTCAGAAGGAGTTTAGGAAAAAAAAAAATCAAATCTGCCCAACTCTATGCTAGAAAATGCAATGCAATTTTTAGATTAGAGGCTGCACAATGATAGCCAGAGGCCAGAGCTGACCTACAGACATGCTTTGTCTGGCCTGCAGAGTGTTTTTAAGACATGTGAATTGGTTGCCCAGACTTAAAAGTCTGATTCTACACACAGCTCTGGGTTTCTGGGTCCTTTTTAAGAAGCAAGGCGGTGGGGCAGCCGAGGCTCCTCCTTTGGAGATGGGAACTGCGTCAGGAGGTGAAGGTGGGCACTAGAGGGTGGGCGGCCCTAGGAGGGTGGGAGGCCTGGGGAGGGCATTGCTCACGGGAGAAGTGCAGCTGAACATTCCAGGTTCCGACACGGACCTGGCTTGGCTGCGAGCCCTGGCGTAATGTACAGACTTGGCAGGAGAGCTACTTCCCCACTTTTCTGTTTCTCATTAAAGCTGTTAGGCAAAGGGTTTCGTTGCTGATTCTGGTGCCTGAGTTAACCCTGGCCTTATTCAACAGACCTGTACAGCCAAGAGGAAATGAAGGAGGAAGAACAATGATGCCAAAAGGTTAAAAAAAAAAAAAAGGGACTAAGAAACCAGAGAGGCATCTACGGGAATAAAATATTGGGGGACAGGGTGGGGTGGAGGATGGGAGGGGAGTCATGCCAACTGCAAGGGCGAGGAGTAACATAACTTAAGGTTTCTTAGAAGAACTGGTTGAGTATGGTGGGAACAAGAAATTAACCTCCTTGGCCCAAAATACAGGCTTAAAAAAACCCCTCAAACTTCTGATGTGGGTTTGAGTACTGGGGCTGCCACTCACCAGCTGGCTCTGTGTCCACGGCTCCTGGTGGCCTGGCCCCTCTCCTAGTCTTGGTTTTCTCAGCTACAGAACAGGCACATCGCAGTCATGAGATAGGGTTGCCGTGGGGATGAGAGGAAGGCACAACGCCAAAGCCCGCCAAAGGGACCCCACTTCCCCTTTTCTGCTTTAAGTCCCGGCTCAAATGTCCTCTTCCCAGTGGGGACCCCAGGCCCCTTCCCCACCTCTGTTTAATATTGCAACCTGCACACAACAGATCCCAATCGCCTACATCTGTGTTTTCCCATAGCACTTGCCATCTTCTAAAAGACTATATAACTGGCTTATTACCGTCATCATTTATTTTTGGTCTCCCTGCTAAATGGGAGCTCCATCGGCCACGGTTTGGATTTGTTTTGTTGATTTGTGTATCATCTTGCTGTACTGGTAGGCACTCAACCAATATTTATCGAGAAGTGTGCCCTCATGACATCTTTAATTTCCACTTCCTAGAAGCGGAAATAGAAGCTCAGAACGGCTGTGGGACTTGCCCAAGGCCACACGTCTAGTGGATGGCAGAGCTGAAGGTTTATTTGTATAAAAGCAAGCTCTCTAGATGCAACCGAACTCCTCCCCCAGCCCCCAGTGTACAAGTCATGTCCTGTTTACTTCCAGGAGATAAGCACCTTTGGATGAAAGAGTGCCAGGAAGCTAAATGAGGAGTTAGCAGGGCGGGGAGTGCACGGGAAACATCCACAGGCCGCCTCATGTGACATCCTCAAAGCAACCGCGTGGCCTGTACCTTCCCCTGCGGAGGCCAGCACGCTGCCAAAGGGCCCTCGCTCCGTCCACCTGCCAAATCAAGAGACGAGCCGCGGCAACTGTATCTCCTCTTCGGATGGAGTCACCGCTGGAGGACGGTGTCAAGGACAAAGTGGACCGTCCTGTGGCCAATTCTGCAGGGCGTGGCCGGAAGCTGCACTAGACTGATGGCAGGACACTTGTGCATTCACCGAAACGCCTGGGGCCGGTGCCGGCAGTGGGGGCGTATTAGTCCAGGCGAGCCACTACTAAGGTAATTTGAACAAACAGGATCCCATAATGGGCTGATGTTTCACACCTGTCAGACTCAACACTACCTCCTCCAAACACGGAACCAGGCAAAGGGGGTGCAGTCCTCCATGCCTCTGGTGAGGGAGGGATGGACCTCGTGGTGTTCAAGAAGCAAAATTCTAACCCCTCCCCCATCTTCCAGGGGCTTAGTTACCCCATAGCTGCCCCAAAGCAATCCAGTCATTTCTGAGATCGGCTTAAACAAACTTGCTCAAGTCGAGTCACGGTGCAGCCAGAAATCTCAGTTGTCTTAGAGCAGTGGTTCTCAACCTTCCTAATGCCACGACCCTTTAATACAGTTCCTCATGTTGTGGTGACCCCCCCAACCATAAAATTATTTTCGTTGCTACTTCATAACTGTAATGTTGCTACTGTTATGAATCGTAATGTAAATATCTGATATGCAGGATGTATTCTCATTGTTACCAATTGAACATAATTAAAGCATAGTGATTAATCACAAAAACAATATGTAATTATATATGTTTTCCGATGGTCTTAGGCGACCCCTGCGAAAGGGTCGTTCGACCGCCAAAGGGGTCGCGACCCACAGGTTGAGAACCGCTGTCTTAGAGTCTCTCCTTTCCAGCCATTAGGCCCCATGACTACCACCTCACCTCCAGGAGGTGCCTTTCCCCACGCCACCCATCTCCTAGGTGGTCTCCCCTCCTCCTGGGCCCCTCACTGCCTCCTGCCTGCAAAATTCCTACCCAGCCCTCCTGTTCATCTGGCAGCAGATTCCATCGTGTGGATGGTGAGAGCCTTTGGGGCCGCTGCATCAGGGGGTATCGGGAGAGCAGATGGCAGAGCAGGAGGAAGGGCAGGCTGCTGAAGGAGAGGATGGCGCTGGGGGGCAGCGAGGGGTCCGATACATGTGGCAGGAGTCTGGGGGCCACGACGAGACTGAGAAGGGAGGGCAGACTGACAAGGGCTTTACCCACAGCCGGAGCTCTAGGAGTGCACATGTGCCCACACACCCCATCGGCTCCAATATCAGGGTGTACAGGCACCCCCTGAAGCCCACGGCCGCTTCCCTGCAGCGGGCGGGTCTCATCGAAGGAAAAAGCCACCATCAGACCTGTGCCTCTGAAGGAAGGGTGTGGAGCCAGAGGACGGTGTGGAAACAAGAAGGGAGGGCTGGGAGCCAACCTGCAATATTGCAAAGGTCTCTGTAAATTTAGAGATCCGAACAGTAAAACCAGTGCAACGGGAGGCCAGAGCTGGGGGTAGTTAATGCCGACCAACGCCGGAGGGAAAAGGCAGTGGCTGCCGTGGAGTAGTCCCCCGTGAAGATGAGAATAAGCAGCTGGCAAATCTGCCAGGGTGGGGTAGGGCAGGGAGTTCGCTCCCAGGATGGGCCCGGTGGAAAGCATTTTTTGGTGCCTCTGGGGGCAGGCTGCCCTCCTGAGTGCCCACACCACACCCCTCATTGCCAGCTCTCAGGGGCGGGAAGAACAGGGGCTGAGCATCGGGGAGAGTGAGGGCACCGGAGGTGGGGCGACCCTGGTTCCGCCACGCCTGCCCGGCAGGTCTGGATGCGCGAGGGACTGCGTGCGAAAGCCCACACCCCTCCTATTCCACATCCCCAGAGCTCTAAGCACAGTTTATCTCCCATCCCAACAGGCACATCTGGAGGCACACCCAGCCTGATGTGCGGCTGCTCATAGACTTTATTTATCCCCCTTACGGGGCGTAGTTTACATTTCACTGCAGAAATGTCAGCAGTTATGGGGCCCCATGTCTGGTTATGGGGCTCTGCACACACATGATATTACCTTTCAAAAATGGGACACTTTGAATTCTGCACACATGGAGCCCCACGGGACTGGATACAGATTGTGAACCTGTAGTTGGGAAGGACTGGCTAAGTCCTGCGGCAGCCAAAAAACAAAGCTCAGAAAGATCGCCAAGACGTAGGGTTTAGGGAAAAAACAAAGCGAAACAAAAAGACAGTAACAACCCCACCCCCCAAACAAGTTATTAATTTAACCACGCAACAAAGATTTGGCAAGTTAACTAACAAATTAGGCGCTATTCTAGGCACTAGTATTAGGAATGTGAAAAAAAGTGCAAAAATGCTAAACATGAGCTGTACACACATCTGGGCATACATGCATATAAATGTGAGGGGAAAGGCCTGATGTGCAGCTGTTCATAGACTTTATTGATCCCACTTACGGGGGGTCCTACAGGAAGCTGGTAATTGTGGGACCTCTGGGGAGAGGGACCCTGCAGGGATGAAGGTGGACTCTGACATTTCGGTCTTGTTATATTTTTAAGTAATAAGTGCTATAGCCTGAATGTTTGTGTCCCCTCCTCCCAATTCGTATGTGAAAACCTACCCCCAATGTGATGATGCTTGGAGGTAGGGCCATTGGGAGGTGATTGGGACATGAGGGTGGAGCCCTCGCGATGGGATTCGGGTCCTTATGAAGGGGCCCCAGGGAGCGCCCTTGCCCCTTCCAGCTGCCATGTGAGTGCACAGGAGAAGACGGCCATCTATGAACCAGAAGTGGCCCTCACCGGGCACCCAATCTGCTGCCACCTTGATCTTGGGCTTCCCAGGCTGCGGAACTGGGAGAAATAAGTGCCTGTTGTTTATAAGCCCCCTAGTTTATGGTCTTCTGTTAGAGTAGCTCAAACAGACTATGACAATAAGCAAGGAATCATATATTACTCCTGCAATTAATAGAGAGAAAAAAAACTAGACTTATAAAGACAAAAATGAAACAAAGATAAAGAAGCCACTCATCTCGTCCAACCTGCTTCTCTTACAGACTGGGAAACTGAAGCGCAGGGAGGCCCTCCGGCCTCAGGTGGGAACTGGAGCCCAGCTCCACAGACTGTCATCCGGGGCTCGCGCCTGAACCCACGCTGCCTCCAACGTGACCCCCAAAGAATACAATGGATGCAAAGATGCTCTGTGAACTGTGACAAACTGTACGCACAGGCCACTCTTTGGTGGATAGAAAAGTCTATATTTGGCTTTCTTTTTTCTTGCTAAAGTCCTTCCTGCCACCGAGGAACCCCTTGGTTTGTTGTCTGTAAGAGCCGTGGAAATGGACCCTGGAGAGCAGGGGAAGGTCCACAGGTCACATGCCACCAGAGTCAAAGCAAGATGAAGGCCGCAGCCTATTGGTGGGATCATGACTCTGGGTGGCCGGCGGCCTCTGTGAGGGGAGCCCAGCGTGGCGCCGAGGCATGACCTGAGTGGGGGTGGACGCTCTGAAGCAGCCGTGTAAAACTTCACAGCCTCAGATCTGCCCCCCTGCATTCGAGACTGTCTGTGGGCTCCTTTTCTCTGCTTTTTATTTTTCTCCTAAAGGGAAAAAAACGTTGCCACCCACAGCTGATCATACAGTCCAAGTTTTGATTTTGCAATTGTAGTTGATTTAATTCATGATTCATTATTTTTAATGTAACATATTAATTTTTTACATCAAAACATTTTATTCCAATATTTTGAAAACAAGAAGGAGTGAATGAAAAGGGACATTTGCCTCAGGCTGGGGGAGGGTGCGGGTCCTGGCCCAGGGGACTGGGACTCTGGCAAGTTTGGGAACCAGCCCTGGTGGGAAGGACACATGAGGACGGGGCCTGAGTCTGCAGATGCGGAGGGATGGGCTCCACCTGTGCCTCCCTGAATGTCCTGTTAAGGACATAACATAAGTGCTTCAGACTGGGGAGACCCTTCTGAGCTGTGGGCATGGGGACTGGGATCAGAGAGAGGCAGGGCCGAGACCACACCCTGGGGACACGCGGGCATGTCTGGTTAGGCTCACTCCAATCTATGACCCTATGAACCAGGGCCATTTCAGATTAATGTCCTGATTTTATGCCTGAAAGCAGACTAGGCCCCTCACTTATTAACTCAAACCATCTGAGCTGGTGACACTGCTTTTAAGAGATAATTAGGAAGTGGCTTTTCCAGGCCCCTTTCAACTGGAGGGAGAGGACAGTAAAGCTGTGGCCCGCTCTCATCAGGACTCAGGGGCAGGGCACGGGCCACAGCCGGGCTGCCAGCTTGCCCCACGCCCTCTCTCCACTAGGAAGGCCAGAGGGTACACAGCAGGCCTCCCCTGCCGCCCCCAGACAGGCGTGGGGAAGGTTCCCGCTGGGAGATTAGCACCTACAGGGGGCATGTGAAGGGGGCCTGGGTTAATAATTACCCGGGCAGTCCCTCCCATTGCCCAGAAAGTGCATGGCGTGGGGACTGCATCTCTCCAGCACGAACCAAACAGTGTGCCTTAGTGGGTTTCCTTGATCAAGCTGGCACTTTCCCTCTCCCGTGGGGAATCCAGGGACTACCTGAGGGAGGTGCAGTCTTGACCCTGAGTTGCCCAGTGGCAGTCTGGCCAACACAGAGAAGCCTATTTACACGGAGCCTTCCCAGAGGAGAACATGGTTTGGCAGAGTCCCTGTGGGGCTGGGTTTCTAAGCTGAGAGGCAGAAGCCCAGAGAGGTTGGATGTCTGCCTGAAGTCACACAGCTGATAGGGGCAGAGCCACAACTCCAGCTGTTTGGAGGCCCGCTCCTGATCAGAGGCACCCACCTTGCCTGGAGGGGAAGTCGGGTTGTCAGTGAAAAGCTCAGAACATGGTCAGCTTCCATTGGATTGTTTCTGAATCAGTTCTTCTGAGAAGGCTATGCAGGTCTAGAGCTTATGCCATAACAATGCAAAGAGGCTAACGCTGGGAACCCCATCGGCTCCCTCCTCCTCATGTGAGGGGGACGAATGAGGGCAGGGGTTGGGGGAAGAAGTTAACTTGGGGAGGTGGGGACCTGAGGGGGGCATGGATACCCCACTGGTGATCAGCATCGAAGACCTGTGGGGGCTCAGCCCAGCTCCAAAGGTCGGTGGTGGGGGAGGTGTCATGCCAGCTGGTGCCGCCCTGGGCTTCACTGAGCCTCATGGGAGCCGTACTGCCCTCACCGAGGCATCAGTGTGTGTAAGCTCCTTCCACTCCCAGGAAGTAGGAATTGGGGTCTTGACCCCCAGAGGGGTGTGGGATGAAGAAAAGAGCTTGGACCCAGGACTCAGGTAGACAGCAGATGGAGAAGCCCAGCCTGGCTACAGGGTTTGGAACTATCCCATCTTTATCACTGTCTATCCCCGCCCCCCCCCCCCCCCCCCTTAGGTAAGAGGGCCTGAAGGGGATGCTTGTCAGCTGTGAGTCAGGATGGCCTGGCTCCTTGGCCAGCCAGGAAGTAAAGTGATTCCAGCTGGCAACCAGGGCCTGCAGCAGGGTGGGGAGGAAGAGGGACAGCAGGACAGGCAGGCACACATGAGTGCAGACCTGGGGGGGGAGAGCCCTCACCAGGCAGCAGGCCTCAGCTCCTGTCCTGGCCCCTGAAAACGGACAGGAGCCTTCCAGGTGATGCTGCCGGGCTGGGACCCACACTCTGAGAGCCACTGCTCTAGGCACAGCGCTCCACTCCAGCTGCAGCCAGCTCTTCCCACAGGGACGGGTCCTGCCTCACCCCTGCCCCACCTGATTAGATTTCTACAAACAATTTGAAAGTTCCCAGACCCTCAAAAGAACCCACCAAATCACATCAAATGGCACATAAAACCTAAAATAACACTAACATATAGTAAAAGCAGGAATGCACAGAATAAACCGAGATAGAGCACAGATGCTCACAGACACAGTTCAAAGCTCTGGGCCTGATGCTGGGATGGATGCTGAGTGCGGCTCCCAGGGAAGGAGCTCGCGGGGCCTCTCTCGCGTGGGGTGCGCACTGCTCTGTAATGGCTGCTGCAAAACCAACGCTGAACGCTACTTCCGCTTTTCACCTTTCCCAGTAAAAGTGGAAACCCTCCTCGGATTTCTTTCCACTGGTGAAAACTGTTACTAATGTAGTTCTTGCGTAGCTAAGTGGCAGAACATGAGCTTTCGAAAAGCCGGGGACGCCGGTAAATCTCTACAATGGACTATCATTCAGCCATAAAAATGAATGAAGTGCTGACCCAAGCTACTATATGGGTGGACCTCCCAAACCTGATGCTAACAGAAAGAAGACAGTACACAAGGGCACATGCTGCATGCATCCATTTATATAAAACGTCCAGAAGAGGTAAATCCAGAGACAGCAGGCAGGTTAGTGGTTGCCCAGGGCTGGGGGAGGGGTGGACGGGGCCAGTGTAAGGTGCTGGGTTTCCCTTCAGGGCGATGGAGAAGTTCTGGAACTAGCTAGTGGTGGTGGCTTACAACACTAGGAGTGTGCTAAACGGCCACCAAATTGTACACTTTCAAATGTCCCCAGGCAGATCTCACCTCTCTGCAGAGGCCCCTCATATTTGAAAGGGAAATGAGGTGAGAGGACCCAGCGGCAGGGTCCGGGGAAGCTGTGTTTTTTAGAAAGAACAGTTCTTATTAATGATGAGAGGTGTCAACCCAGACACATCAAACACACAGAGCTGGTGACCGCAATGCAGTTAACCAACGAGCCGGCTTCACACGCCGCCCCTTACAGCTCCCACCTATCTGGCTACTTCCCCATAAACCCGTTTTCACGAGGTGTCGGCTCCTCAGTCTTGACATGAGACGAAGCCCCAGGAAATCCTGGCGATGTTCATCCGGGTTGTAAACGAGGCCACAGCTTTTCAAAGGCCGGCTTCTCTTCCCTGCGCTCCCGGAGCCCTCGACTGGCATTATGGAGACCATCTGGACGGCTTGGAGAGAAGTCCTTTCCAGGGGCCTGGTGGCCCCAGACCAGGGAGACAGGTTGCTCGCATCGTGCAGGGCCCAGCACACCTTCCCTTCCCTCCTCCCTCCTGGCTGATTAAACACCCACCCGTGGAGGTCTGTGTTTTTGGATGGGGAAACTGAGGCTCAGTGGGGACATGACAGTCATCCGGTAGAAGGCCGGGCTGGGATTAACCCTCAGGAGCCTCCTGGAGTCATCTGGGTGCTCACTGGGGGCCTGCAGCGGGGGCCTACCCTGCACCCATCTGACAGCAGCCCAGCCTCGCGCCCTGACTGCAGTGGGAAGGTCTCCCTACAGTCTGGCCCTGGGAGCCACCCTCATCCGACCCTGAGAGAAGTATCTGTGTCTTATTCCACAGCATCAGAGAGCCCTGCAGTGGTCGGCAAATCGCGGCTCGCAAGCCACATGCGGCTCTCGGGCCCCTTCAGTGTGGCTCTTCCACAAAATAGCAGCTCTTCCACAAAATACCGACTTCTGTGCATGGGCCATGAAGTTTTAATTCCACTGTACGTGCGCGCTCACACGTGGTATTTTGTGGAAGAGCCACACTCAAGGGGCCAAAGAGCCGCATGTGGCTCGCGAGCCGCGGTTTGCTGACCATGGCCCTAAGCAGTCTGCCTCTGAGGCCTCCCCAGACTTTAAGTGAGGGCAGCTTCGACAGGAATTGACCGATTAGGAATAGGAAACAGTAAGTGGAAAGAGAACAATACACAAAGCCTCCCTGTGCCCTTGTCCACCCACACCCATGCCCACGCAGTGCATGTCCACCAGATCCGTCCTCCCAGCTTTGCTGTTTCTTAAGGTTTGCCTGCAGGAGCCCGTAAGCTGCAGCTCGATATCCAGTTCCCTGCCTCGAGTCTCACGTGCTCCCTGGATGAAGCATACGTTACAGATAATTATTCAGAGGCCCTGAGATGGCGGCCTCCTGCCAACAAGCAGGTCTGGCTAAAAGTACAAGAAGTGTTTCTCATCTGGCGCGGAGCTCCCCTGGGAGGCTCAGGCTCCGCTCTGCTGAGGCACGGAGGCCCGAGGTGGCACGGGATGCACTGCATTTCATCTCATGTTTTCCTTCTTGGAAGGTGACGAAAGGCGAGATGTGCCTTGTTGGAAGCATGTCCCCTGGAGCCCAGAGGGGACTGGCTCAGGACACAGGACCTGCCCTTGCTGAACGTAAACATGCCGGCAGTAAGAAGCCTTCAACTGCTCTTTCCAAGTCCTGAGAAGGCCCTGGGGCCGTGGCTGATGACAGCTGCTTGAGGAGGGGGCCTGTGAGATGTAGCATTAACAGAGCCTGGAGGCGGCCACTATCTTCTCACTTGTCTCTCCCATTCTCTTCTACACCCTTCCAGGTAAGCGACTGAGATGGACCCTTTGATGTAGCCAGTGACCAGCCAGCTAGTGGTCTTCCTGCCTCCGGCACAGACCAGCCATCCCATCCTCCATCACTGGTATCTGATCCTGCCGCTTCTTTTCACTGAAACCCACAGAATGGGAGAAAGTATTTGCAAATCATATATCTATCTGATAAGGGACCTATATGCAGAATATATAAAGAACTTAATAACCCAACAATGAAAATACAAATAGCTCAAATAAAAAATAGACAGAAGATTTGAATAGACATTTCTCCAAAGAAGATAAACAAATGGCTAATAAGTACATGAAAAGGTAGTCAGCATCATTAGCCATCAGGGAAATGCACATGGAAGGCCAAAATGAGGTAGCACTTCATACCTTCTAGGAGGCTAGAATAGAAAAGACAGGTAATAGCAACGCTTGGTGAGATGTGGAGAAACTGGAACCCTTTTGCTTACTGCTGTGGAAACGTAATATGCTGCTTCAGAAAACAGCCCGGCAGGTCCTTATGGTTAAACAGAGAGTGACTCTATGATCAGCAATTCCACTCCAAGTTATTTACCCAAGAGAAATGAAATATATGTCCACACACAACTTGTACACTAATGCTCATAGCAATATTATTCATAATAGATAAAAGGAGGAATAACCCAAATGCCCACCTACTGAAGAATGGCTAAATAAAAGGTGGTATATGTCCATACAATAGAATGTTATTTGGCAATAAAAAGGAATGAAGTATTTATACCTGCTACAATGTGGGCGAACCTTGAGAACCTTATGCTAAGTGAAAGAAGCCAGCCACAAAAGACCACATACCTACTCTAGGATTCCCTTTCTATCAAAGTCCAGAACAGGGACATCGATTGAGACAGAAAGTGGATTAGTAGTTGCCTGAGGAGCTTCAGGGGAAATGGTGGGTGATCATTTGGATTATTACTACTGGGTGTGGGTTTTCTTTTTAGGTTGATGAACTGTTCTAAAATTTGTTGTGGTGATGAATGCACAATTTTGAATATGCTAAAAATCACCAACATGTATACTTTAAATAGGTGTGAACTGTTTAATGAGCGAATTATAGCTCAATAAGGCTGTTACAAAACCCATCTGAAAGGCCAGGCCAGCATTTGCATAGTGTCACACTGTGTCCCTCAGGAATCTCAGGGCATGTTCATCCAACAACACACCTACTTCGTATCTGTCTTTCTTCTAAAACATTAAAGAAGCTGCATCCATGGGATACATCATAAAAAACAAACAAAACAAACGAGACTGCTCACAGGCCCATACCGAAAGCTGAACTGCCCAGTGATCGTCAGAATGTGAGCAATTTTTAATGCAGGTAGAAGCACAAACGAGTGGGAAGTACAAAACCTCTGACTTTTTTAATCCTCACTGAGGATATTTCCCATTGATTTTCAGAGAGAGTGGAAGAGAGAAAGAAATATCAATGTGAGAGAAACACATTGATTAGTTGCCTCCTGCATGTGCCCCAACAAGGGCCCGGGCCGGGGAGGAGCCTGCAACCGAGATACATGCCCTTGACAGGAATCAAACCCAGAGCCTTCAGTCTGCAGGCTGACGCTCTATCCACTGAGCCAAACCGGCAAGGGCTCTCTGACTTCTTACTGCAGTACAAGGCCACAGGACGCAGAGCACAGTGAGACCACAGAGCTGATGCTCATATGCACAAAGCAGTTCTGGCTGGCCTTCTGAAATAGGTGGGGAGAAGCCAAATCACCTTTCTCAGGACCACAGTCCCTGTCCCCCGGCATCTGACAGCATGCCACCTGCCTCTCCCACCTGTCCCTGGAGCCAGATCACTCATTGATAAGAGGATGACTGCCAACATGTGCCTTGGACAGGACTAAGGGTCCACTGTCCCCACTAGAGGTGAGTGGCCCATGGGATCTGCCTGTCTGTGTGGGGATCGGGGACTAAAGTCATGGGTTTGGTCATGTGGCTTCTCATTTATTTCAGGAAAGCTATTCTGAACTAAATAACTTTAGAATGTTTCCTGCCCCATATGAGCAAGGTTTGGAAGAAAGGTTGTGTCAAGAAAGCTTCAGTCTCAAAGACCTAAAGTGATATCAATTTGTAAATGTAGGTGACCAAACCAGACGAGAGAGTTGCGAGTAGGCAGTAAACAAGGCTGACAATCGGAAGAGCTTGCACTAAGCACACAAATGGAAAGGGGTCCCACGGCGGCAGGCCACGTGCACACCAGCTGAGCAAAACAGCAGCGTGCTGGGGCCCTCAGCCCCCACCGCCCTCTCACCTGCTGCCACCTCAGCTTGAAAGCAGCTCCAGGACGGGTCACAGCCACACGGTGGCTTTTTGCCCCTGCACAGGTGTCAGTGGGACCCTCCTGCACACAGCGCACTGATGGTTGAGAAGGAGACGCCACCTTAGCAGAGAGGCCCTGGAAGGGTACGGCCCAGGGATGTGTCCGTGCAGGGAAGGAAAAGGCGTGAGTTTAGAGAGTGCCAGCAGCGTCCGGGCACATGAAAAGCACTCCCGGAATCCAGGCATGTCACTGCGGCTATTACGGCTCCCCGCTGCACAGAATGCTTCTGGGGCTCACCCCCTTCATCTCGCTGGGGGCTCGGAATCATCTCCTGAGGCTCAGAGAGGACAAGAGCCTGAGGACCCACAGTGGGTGCGTGACCAACAACAGCCTGAAGTTGGGTTTTTAAACTCCCAGTTGTGTATTGTCATCTAGCTAAAAGATTTATTGAATGGGTCACAAACATTTTGCTCAAAAGATGCCCCAGCACCAGACGATGTGGGACCAGGGCCAATGCACAGGGAGGCAAAGACTCCATCAAGACTCTCTTTCCTCTTTTCAACCACTGTCCCCTGCGCCTAAGAGAGGAGTGGACCTGCCACCACCCTGCCCACCATGGTTGGGCAAGGACAGGACAGGACAGGACATCACCCCTTTGTCCCAAGAAAGCAGGTGCACAGTGTGGCCCCAGACCATCAACACTTGTCGTGAATGACCTGGGAGCACAGGAGGGATGGGGGCTCTGAGGGAGGAAGCAGAGAGGGGACCAGACCTACCCGAGGGACAAGGGCTGGGACAGCCAGGGAGAAGCCCAAGGTTCTGATACCGCAGAGCCCACAGTCATTATCTGCTCACGTCTGGCTGTCCTGCGAGGCTGGAGCTCCCTGAGGTCAGGCTCTCTGCAGGGTTCACCCCGAGCCTGGTGTTTACTCAGGGCGGGCACAGAATGGCGCCTGGCACATGCTCACAAAGAACCTGCTCCCTGCTGTGTGCTGCCCCCCAGAAAGGCTGGGGCCGGCCCCCACCCCCCTCTCTCCTAGCTCACCTCCCAGAGATCTCCAAACGATAAAGCTGTGTTTACAGGACTGGTTACTATTTTGCTTCAAGAGATGAATTCATTTCAAAAGCCTTGGGGTTCTGGCCTGCACATGGTGTCCGGCTGTTCAGAGGACCATGTGGCCTGAAGGCTCACAGCTCTGGAGACAAAGGAAAGAAGCCTGAACGAATGTTTTTCACTCAAAACTCAGTTCCTCGGTTCCTGTGCCCATTTTGACAGGGAGAGAGAAGGATGGCAACCTTACCCTCTCAGGCTACAAATGGGGAAACTGAGGCCTAGAGAGATGAGTGACCCGAGGTTACAAGCTGACCAGCAGCAGGGCTGGAATTTCAAGCCCCCAGGCAAGGGCCGAGGGGATCGCTGAGCTGAAGTCATGCTAAGCTGCTGGGCTCTCGGCTCTGCCCGTGCGGGCTTCCGGTGCTCCCCCCGAGGGGCTCTCTCCCCTCCCCTGGCAGGACTCAGCTCCTGCCAGGACTGCCTGGCATGGACTTCAAAGGAGTAGGACAGCTGAGCATCTGGGGCTTCCCTGGCGTCCACTGAACAAAGGTCAAAGATATATGGCCGTGGGGCCACCTGTCCCACGGATGGAGGCTTTCTGGGACGCAGCGCCCTGGAGCTGCCTGCCAGCTGAGCCACCCTGCCCTGCGCCAGCTGTACACCCAGGCTCCAGGAAGGGCGTGAGGAGCTTCTGCATCACATGGCCAGGCTGGCAGGACCGTCAGGGGCCCCGGCTTGGCGTCCAAGCCTGAGTTCAAGATCTGGCCAGGCCATTTATAAAACATGAATATTTCTGAACGCCCCTTTCCTCATTTGTAAAATGGGCCTAATAATACTGACACTTCAGGGCTGTTTGTAGGAATTAAAACAGATGACTCACATGAAA
Organism: Myotis daubentonii; assembly: GCF_963259705.1. Lineage (NCBI taxonomy): Eukaryota > Metazoa > Chordata > Mammalia > Chiroptera > Vespertilionidae > Myotis > Myotis daubentonii. Next base: position 72,957,788 of record NC_081844.1, on the reverse strand, counting down.
GTGCTGGGAAAAGGGAGGGCTCGATAAATGTACTCCCCTCCCCCTTTGTGGTAGTCTCAGGGCAGTAGCTCTGTGCTGAGGGGGATGAGGGAGGGATGGAGAGAAGGGAGCTCACTTCGTCGGGGGCCCGCAGTGAGGAGGGCTTGGGGGCTCAGTCTGGAGCGTTCTCTGAGCACCGTGTCAGGCATGCAGCTGTGCTGGGGTGTTGACAGCACATGGCTTATGTCAGAAAACCTGGCTTGAAGTCCCAGCCTGTGATATCAGACAAGTCAGTTTCCCCTCTGTGCCCTGGTTTCCTTGCTTCTGAGGTGGAGATAACTGTATCTGCCCCATCCAATTGTGGTGAGGATTAATGGCCCCTCTCCCAAATGTCCATGCTCTAATCCCCTAAACATGCAAATACATCACCTCACATGATAGGAAAATATGCAAATAATGTCCCTCCAAAATTCATGTTGGCCCAGAACCTCCGAATGAACTTATTTGGAAACAGGGCCTTTGCAGGTATAATCAGTAAAACTGAGGTCATACTGGATCAGGGTGGGCACTAAATCCATATGACTGGTGTCCTCATTAGGAGAGAGAGACACTCAGACACACAGAGGAAAGGCGGCAAAGTGAGGATGGAGACAGAAGTGGGAGTGATGCGGCTATGAGCCAGGAATGCCAAGGTTGGCTGGGGCCCACCAGAAGCTGGAAGAGGCGAGGAAGAACTCGTCCCTAGAGCCTTCGGAAGGACCCAATGTAATCACCTTATGAGAGAGAAGCAGGAGGTCAGAGAGCAGATGGCGATGTAATGACAAAATGAGCATCTGGAGTGATGCAGCCACAAGCCAAGGAATGTAGGTAGCTTCTAGAAGCCTCCAGAAGGAACCAGTCCTGCTGACACCTTGGTTTTAGCACCTTAAGACTCATGTGGATCTCTGACTTTCAAAACCATAAGAGAATAAATTTGTGTTGTTTTAAGTCACCAAATTCATGGCAATTTTTTACAGCACCTGGAACAAATACAATGAAAGGAAGTCACCTGACAGTGCTGGTGTACACTGGAAGGGTCCAATTCCTGATGGGCCTGTACCAGGCCAGGCCACTCTCCTTTCTGGGGTGGCTTTTTAGGAAGTGCAGGCTCCTGAGCCCTCTCCATACTGGCTGAGGACAGTCTCTGGGAGTAGTGTCTGGGAGCCTGTGTTTTACCTGGTGACTCTGATGTACATGCAGGCTTGGGGTCCCCTGGGCACCCCATGGGGGCAAGGGGAGGAGTCCAATGACCCTCATTGCTCTGGCAATGGAGTTTGGGGGAGAGTTTTATGCTCAAGTGCCACAGCGTTCCCTAGACCCCAAACGTGGATTTTTTCCCTTCTCCCTGTCTTCATTTTAATTGAATAAATATTCTACATTTGGTCCTGGGAATGAACGAGGAGTCTGGTGGAGGAAGCAAATGTGGTTGACAGCGTTGCAGTGGGTTGGTGCAAGGGTAGTGGCTGCGGCCAGACCTGTGGGTTCTTGGGAAGGAGGAATCAGCTCTGCAGGGGTTGGCAGGGAGGACGTCATGGAGGAAGGGACCCTTGAGCGGAGTCTGGAAGGAGGAGATGACTGTCAGGAAATCAAGGGGAGGGCATTCCAGGAGGAGAGGCAGGTGTGGACAGAGCCACTGAGGTGTGAACCAATGTAGGGCAAGTGTGAAAACAGTAAGAAATAGGACTGGCCAGGCTGGGCATCTCATGGAGCATGTGGGCTGTGCAAGGAGCTTGGACTTCACCTTGGGGGCCTCAAGGACTGATGGGGGTCTGGAAGGACTGAGATTGGGCCAGGGTGTAAAGAGCTTAGGCTGCCATGATCAGATTTATGTTTCCTAGGCACTGTTAGGGGGTCCTCGTGTGATGATACCTGTGGCTTCACAGAGAGAAGCCGAAGTCATCGCAGCACAAAACTAGTGATGACTAAGCTGACCCTTCATCAAATCAGCGCCTGTCTTTGTCTTTGTTAAGCTGAGCTCTGTGTGTTGTAAATGCACCTGCTGTTTGAGGAGGTTATCTGTGACTATAAATAATATGATGCAAATCCAGTGTCAGAGAAATTGCAACCTTGTCAAAAGACGCAGACTTTCATGAAGGCTCTGAGTGATGGAGGAATGCCTGGGTCAGATGCCCAGACACACACAAATGGGGCTGCCTCTGGTGCACTGAGCCCGGTAATGACCAAAGAGACACAGCCAGGGAAAAGGACATGAAGGCCACTTCAAGTGAGAGTGATTCAGACAAAAAGATCAAGCAAGCCTTATGGGGTCTGCTAAACAGATGAATGAAGAGGAGCTGGAGAAACAGCTGCAGTTTGTGCCAGTCACTGGAATGTTTGCTCAGTCATGGTAAACAGGGGCTCAGCGGTCACCACACTATGGCACGGGGACGGGGGAACCTGGGTTACAGACTTAAACACTCTCGATCGGCTGAGAGAGAGCCCTGAGGGGGGGGGGGCAAGGCCACTCAGGCAGGGAAACCTTGAGCAAGTGAGGGGCACACCCGGGCAAGGCAGGTGGAAGGGGCTGCTCCCGTGCCTTGCGCATGGATGCTGGCACCTAAATACCAACAGACAGAATGCTTCTCCTGAGGGGACTCATGAAAGGAAAATGCCAGCTTCCCTAGGGCCTGGCTGCAGAGCTGTACCTTCCAGCATAGAGAGCTGGGAGTCCAAGGCAGGGCCGGACCGGACCCTCTGGAGGGACAGGGAGCAGAGAAAAAGAGACAGAGAATCCTGAGGACACTAATTCGTCTCTGGATCCCACTGGGCCTGAAGCTAGCCCCACCCGAGGGCTTTGAGCCAGCACCTTTCCTCTGTGCTTGTGCGAAGCCAGCCTTTCTCACTTGTAACCGAACCAGCTGTGTGTGTGTCTGTACCAGCACTTCGATGGTACGCAATAGACATAAAGCTTATTGCTGGCTGTTATGATTACAGTCATTGTTATTTAATGCACCAAACCAGAATTGTTTTATTAAGTAAAAGCCAATTAATTAAAAGAAAGGGTATGCAGTGACTGCAACAACACATCCTCCATCACACATCAGTTCCCGTGTTCTGGAATATTCTCTCCCAGTCTCATAGCATGTATGGCCCCTTCTCCATCTCCACTCACTCCCTACCCAGTGCCTGCCCCTCTCTCACTAGTCATTTCTGCCGCTGGTTAAGCAAGGTTAGTTCAAAATTTGTATCAATTATACCTTGATTTCTTTGGAGTAAAGACACTTTATGAGACTGAAATGGCAAAGCCAAGAGCAATGTGAGGGAACAAGGAAAACTGCAGAGAGTCACTACAGAGGCCAACACTTGGTATTGTCAGTTACTTCTGTTTTTTTAAACCCATAAAGTATCCATTCATTGCCAGATCTGAATTATAGGATAATTAGAGTGGTAAGAAGTGAGTAAGGGAGTGAAAACTACAACTTACTGAGGTAGTCTACGAGTCAGACATATATCAAACTATTACCTTTTGCTAGACATCATACTTACAGCTTTTCAAGCATTAGCTCACTTAATCCTCCTGTTTCCCCCGTGTACTGGAGAGGAGACTCAGACCTGGAGGGGAGAAATAACCTGCCCAAGGTCGCTGGCTAGTAATGGTTGAGCCACACTTGAACCCAGGCTCCGATCCACCACCACGCCTGCGTCTCCCTCACGTATGCACAGGTGCTCCCTTCGGAGAGTTTCAATCATTGTCTCAATGGTGGCAGCACCCTCCGAGGGCAGGAGTATTCTTCCCGCTCTGTAGGTGATGTTCACTCCGCCAGCGAGAAGCACAGGCCCCGGAGCCTGGTCCGCCTGCCTCCTGAGTCCCAGCCGTTCCCATGGCATTCCATGTTCACAATGTGCCAAAGGCTTGAGCATTAGGTTTGCCCACTGGAAACAAAGGCCCAGACCCCCCAGGTGGCTGAGGCCTTGCAGTTCCGAGTGGTCCTTAGTACTCCTGGCTGGGGTGCCTTGCAAGTGGCAGCCATTGTTTGAAGCCACTTCCCTGAGCACAACTTCGCTCAACATCTGCAACACTTTCCAAGAGAGACAATCTGAGGCCAAGGGAAAGAAAAGAACAAATGCTTCTGTGAAGAAAACCTATGGACCTGAAGGCTCCTTCTAGCCTTTTGGGGCAACTCAGAAAGTGACAGATGTGGGAGGCCACCACCGAGGCCTCCAAACCACAGGCTTGTCCAACTTCTCACAATAAAAGGCTCAAAGAATAAGAGATTTTTCTGTAGAAAGTTCAAATGGGTCTTTTCTTGCCTTTCATGGGTTTCCCGGAAACAGAGAGGCAAAGAAGACAGAGGCTCAGCCTGGGGTGTCATGCACCCCGTGTCTCCCTGTGGTGCTCCGCTCACCCTGCCCCTATTCATGTGGTGAACAGTCAGAACCAGAAGACACAGCAGCCATTCATGAGAGCCTACTGTGTGCCAGGCAGGTCTGCCTCCAATGCTGGGGTTCTCTCTCCAGATCCCCATCGGGTACCATGCCCATCAGAAGGAGTGGCCATACTGCTGGGTGTTGGCGCCTCAGTAATGCACTCAGTTGTAATCATTGCCATCATCATTCATTCATTCATTCATTTCATATAGAAATGAAGGACTACCGTCCAGTAAGGGACACGGATGTGGACGTGGTGGTCGGAGTGGAGGTGAGCACCAGATGTGTGGTAGCACCAGGAGCGAGGAATCAACTCTGCTGGGTGTGGCACACTTCAGGGAAGAGACCTTAAGCTGTGTCTGCAAGGAGGCGGGGTTTTCCAGAAAGAAGAGAGCATTCCTGGTAAAAGGGCAACATATGCAAAGGCAATGAGGTGAGAATATGAGGTAAATGTAAATAGGAGGCGTGGATAGGGTGTGAAGTAACAAGAAACACAGGTCATTTCTTACAGTGGGAGTATGGGGTGAGGGAGGGGTATGAGATGAGCCTGGACCAGCCCCTCTATTGCCTCCTGGGAGCCAGATCCCCACCACAAACAGTAGGCACTCAATAAATAGGCAGCATGGGCACAAAGATCGCCTGATAACAGACCCCTTTTTTCCTCCATCCCTCAGATACACAGATGCTCACATGATATTGAGGATGGGGAGGCCCTGGGGTTCACACAGACCATGGCCCACACCCCTTGGAATTCTCAGAGTGAAGGCACCAGCTGTAATGCTTCCTCTCCTACTCAGGAAAACACAGATGCGGCTCACCTTGACCTTGTTTTAATTTATAAAAGAGCAATAAATCATTCACAAACCTGGTCCATTAGCTTCTATTGGTACCACAGTACCGATGGTGCCCTCACACGAGGGTGCCTCTGCCATGGTGGTCCCTCTGAGCTCCACCCCCTGTGCATCCCTGAGCGCCTGCCTTTACCTCCCCCACAAGCACTGGCCACCAGCAGCCCTGGGGTCAGAAGGGCTGGGGTGGCCGCAGAGAGGCCAGTTCTATGTTTGCTCTGGGAAATGAGGATGGGTAAACCTCGGCCCTGCTCCAGGCCACCTGCACCCTGATGTGTCTGCTGCGTCGCTTTGTGAGTCAATAAATTCCCCCTTTTACTGGTTTAAATTGCTCCGTGTTCCAAGGCTTCTGATTAATACAGCACCGTTCTTGTTTAGATTATTCTCTAAACATATTGTGATTTTTTATTTTCTTTCTGATTCAATAGTTATTTAGGAGAGTGTTTAAAAACCTCCAGATGGCAAAGTTGTTTTTTTGTGTTAATCCTCACCCGAGGATATTTTTTCCATTGATTTTCAGAGAGAGTGGATGAAAGGGGAGAGGGAGAGAGGAGGGAGGAAGAGAGAGAAACATTGATGTGAAAGAGACACATCATTTGGTTGCCTCCAGGGATGGAACCTGCAACCCAGGTGATCAGGAATCAAACCCTCGACCCTTTGGTGCATGGGCTGATGCTCTAACCACTGAGCCACTGGCCAGGGCTAGATGGCAAGGTTTTTGTTTTTTTAAATATATTTTATTGATTTTTTACAGATAGGAAGGGAGAGAGATAGAGAGTCAGAAACATTTATGAGAGAGAAACATCGATCAGCTGCCTCCTGCACATCTCCTACTGGGGATGTGCCTGCAACCCAGGTACATGCCCTTGACCGGAATCGAACCCGGGACCCTTCAGTCCGCAAGCTGACGCTCTATCCACTGAGCCAAACCGGTTTTGGCCAAGTTTTTGTATGTTTAGTGCTTTTGTTATTCATGCCTGGCTTATTCCATTGTGAAAAGAGGGAGAATAGGAACAAGTATTTCCTCTCCCCTGCATTATTAAAGAAAAAAAAAAAGTAAACTAATCCAACAAGCTATCATACCAAAGGCTGAATTACGGAAAGCACCCCATCAAAGCCAGATGAGGGTGTACCACCACCATTACTGGACAGTTTCTGGAAGGCTACAAGAAAGGAGAGGGTGCTAATGTGGGAATGGAGCATGAAAAATAGAATTATTTACACATGATATGGTTTGATACCTCAGATCCACAAGAGCAAACTAAAAACCACTAGAAGTAATGAGCAAACATACTAAAGCAAACAGATGAAAATTTAATATACCGAAATAAATAGCATTTCCATACACAAATGATAACCAGTTAGAAGGCATTTAGAAAAGTGTTCCATTTACAATAGCTACAAGAAAAGGATAAGACACATAAGAGCAAACTCATCAAGAAATCAAAGGAGGAGGGTGGGGGCGAAGGGGGCCTAATATATGGTGATGAAAAATGATTTGGCTTCGGGTGGTGGGCACACAGGGCAATATACAGAGCTTGTAACATAGAAAGCCACACCTGAAACCTATGTGATCCTACTAACCCATGCCACCCCAATAAAATGGGAGACGTCTGTAATACTCTCAACAACAATAACAAAAAGAAATCAAAGGACCTGTGAAGACAACCTGAAATGGCACTAGGACTCTCCGAGGACACTGGGAAGGCAAACACTGGGAGGCATCCACGTTCCTGGAGAGGTAAGTAGATGCTCAATCTCCGTAACCTACAAGGTTGATGACATACCAATAACCATATCTACACTCTTATTTTGAAGCTTAAAAATATAATATTGGGGTTTACCTGGAGAAAACACATGAAATAGTTTTGATAATTCTGAAAAAGAGCAATGACTGAAGACTCGCTCAACTAGAAAAAAAATTTTTTTTTAAAATCCTCACCCAAGGATATTTTTCCATTGATTTTTAGAGAAAGTGGAAGAGAGAAGGAAAGTCAGAGGCAAATATCAATGTGAGAGAAACACATCAATTGGTTGCCTTCTGCATGCATCGCCCCCCCACCCCCCGCCCCTACTTCCCCAGGCCTGGGGAGGAGCCTGCAACCGAGGTATGTGCCCTTGACTGGAATCAAACCCAGGACCCTTCAGTCCATAGGCTGATGCTCTATCCACTAAGCCAAACTAGCTAGGGCAGAAATTTAAAGCATGTAACAAAGGTATAATGCAAAAAAAACATACAACTTCACATCCAATGTTCACAGATCGGGAAACTTAACATTGTTAAGATAGTAATACTTCCCAAAGCAGTTTGCAGAGTCAATTCAATAACCTATCAAAATTCCAATGACCTTTCTTTTCCTTCCAGAAACAACAAAGCCAATCCCAAATGCATAGGGAATTGCAAGGGGCCTGAATAGCTAAAACAATATTGAAAAAAGAAGACCAAGTTAAACAACTCACATTTCCCGATTTCAAAACTTACTACAAAGCTATAATAATCAAAACAGTATGGTACTGTCATAAGAATAAACATATAGACCAATGAAATAGAATTAAGAGCCAGGAAAAAAACCATACATCTATAGCTAATTAATTCTTGACAAACTGCGGGGGTGGTGGGGAACTGGATATCCACATGCAAATAATGAAGTTGGACCTTATCTCCCACCACAGACAAGAAGTAACTCTAAACAGATCCATGACCAAATATTAAAGCTAAGACTATACAACTCTGAGAAGAAAACATAGGGCTAAATCTTCATGACACTGGAGTTGGCAATGGATTCTTAGCTATGACACCAAAAACACAAACAACAATAAAAGTTAAATAATTAGACCTCATTGAAATGAAAAACTTTTATGCACTAAAGGACATTATCAAGAAACGGTAGAAAATATTTTTAAAATTTTTATTAAAGTACAATACACATAAAAGTGCACATATCACAAATGGTATTTAAAGCTTTTAGCATTCTACCCTTTTATGAAAAAATTTTTTGGATTTTGTATTAGACTTAGTGATTATAATTTTAAATTATTGTCAATGTCTCTCAAAGCTTTTAATGGGTTTAATTGATTTTGGAGCCTGCAGAGTTCTTCCTATCTGGATCCTGATCTTGATTCCTTTCTTCTTTCATGGGTGTAGATGCTAGAGTAGCTTTCTCAGAAATAATAACACAGTGCCTGAGACACTGCATATCTGGAAATGTTTTTCCATATCCATCCACAAATGACAACACAGCTGTGTATGGAATTCTTGAACATAACCCTTTCTACCCAAATTCTGTGGGGACAGTCCCACATATCCTTGGAACTGTGGTGAAGTTTGAGGTTATTCTGCCTTAGGGAAGACCTAGGGTGGCAGTGCTAATGGTCTGGCTGGAGGGAGTGAGTCTGGAGGGGAGGGTGCCCAGGGAGAAGCTGTTGCCTGGACCAGGATAATATAGTGTGGTTAGAGAGGGATGATGGGTAGAGGTATATTGGAGGTAGAATTAACCATAATAATACCCATTTTTAAAACTCTCACTTAACCCTCACAACTGGTGGTAGTATCATTCCCATTTCACAGATAAGGAAACTGAGGTTCAGAGAAATTAAATAACTTGCCCAAAGTCACATAGCTAAGTAGGTGAATAATGGGCTCTGGAGTGGGAATGCTGAGGGTGACCCTGGTATGTGGATGGGGAGGGGCCGATTACTGACATGGGAGTGCAGGCGGGGAGGGGCTGATGGAGAGAGAAGACTGCCAACATCCAGGCCCAGCACAGGCGGCCCCACAACCCAAGGTCTGGCTTCATCTCCTTCATCTCCTTTCCCTCCTGGAGGGGGGTCCTTCCTGTGAGAGTGGGAGTCTTCAGACATAAGGGACTTCATGTGGTTAAGCACCAGCATAGGGCCTGCCGACAAAGTGTGCTTGTTGATGAATCCCGACCCAACAGAAACATTCCACACACAGTATCAGCAGTGTTTGGTCTTGGAAATGAGGCTTGTGCTTACTGGGGCAAGGCAGAACCATTCCTCCCTGATGGACAGCTCTCTGGACACACACATACACATGCATGAACGCAAACATACATGTACAGCATAAGAATCCAGACAGAAGCACATCAACGTGTCCACAAAACACTCACAGACACACGTGCACACACGGACAACTAACTTCAGAGGCGTGACCCTGGGGACCGTTGCCTTCAGATTAAAGCCAAAAAGCTGTCTTCCTTGCTGTGTATACCTTTCAGTTTTTGCAACTATTTTTACAGGTAAAGAATCTATCCTCTCTTCGGTAGCAGAACTGTGCTTCTAATCACTGCCCACGGCGGGAAATCATGCCCGAGGCATTCTGGATTCTCCGTCGGAGAGAAAACCACAGCACTGCCTCCCCGGCCTGTCCACATTCCCCCAGTGAGATATCATTATACAGCAGAAAACCACGGGGTCTGTATCAGCGGGAAACCCAACCCCCGAAGATAAAGGGACATTTGAAAGAATGCCCAGTAACACCAACATCTGATTAGATGGTTTTTATAGGTGGTTATGCGCCTGCCCCCTTGCTGCGCCCCTTCATCCAGGCCAAGGAGACTGGGTTCATTAACAGAACAGATGTGGCCTGTCTCTACCATCAGGATAAAGATCACAAAATACCCGCAGAAACAAGGACATTCTGAACTGGGGCTGCAGCAATAACACTGACTTGGGCCCAAAGAAAATTGCATTTTTTCCTTCCAGTTCAATTAACAAACATTTATTCAGGGCCTGTTATTTATTTGGCTTCATGTTTCAGTCCTGGGCTTCTCTGTCAAGGCCTTCCCCTAATCAGGGTCAGCCCCGATGAAGCCGCCTTAGGAAGTCAGTCCTGTGCGGGGGACCCAGTGTCTGGAGGGCCCAGTATGCTTTGCTCACCGGGGTAAAACCCTAGCTCTGCAGCTTAGTAGCTGTGGGACCGTGGCTAAGTTACTTAACCTCCCCGTATCTTGGTTTCATAATCTGTAAACTGTGGGCAATGCCAGCAAGTCCCTCAGGATTGTGATGCCTGAACGAGATAGTATACACCAAGAACGAGACTTTCATGCACGCAGTAAGCAGTAACGGTTGGCTATCATTCTTATTACTGACGTAATGACAATTAGTATCAACTTAGCTCAGTCCTCTTGCCTGGGCTCCAGCCTCAGTTTTCCTGCCCTGTCATACTTAGACTTAAAGTTCCTCCATGGATTAAGCCCTTATTTAATTTTAGCCCTCCTGGCCAGACCTGATTCTGTTGCCCTGTAACAAGAAACTGGAACCAGCCATGGTGCGTCCATCTTAACCAAGTCTGGATGCCCGACCCAACGTGAGTGCTGCCCAGTCCAGTCTGCTGCCCTCAGGCAGAGCCTCCTCCTGGGTACCAGACAGCTGGCCAGCCCTTCAGCCTCACAGGGAGCCATGCTGCCCAGTCTCAGCTCATGCCCCACCCAAGCCCTTTGGGGGTAGCAGGATGGAGACAAGTGGGTGAGAGAGAAAGGATGTGAAAAGAAGCCTCAGGCACACATATCATACTTTGTTTTGGGGTCTGTTGGTGGCCTTGTCCTAGATCCTTGGTCAGGGATAGTAAACTACATTGCCTCAGTGTACAGGGCTGCAGAGATCCAGGTATTGTACAAAGACTATATCATGTGATTACAGATTTAATGTCTACCTCCCCCACCCCCGAATGTATGCCCCAGGACAGCAGGGAACCTGCCTGTCTTAGTCACAACCTGGTGCTTGGAATGTTGTCAGACCCATAGAAGGTACTCAAGAAACACTCATAGGACGACTGATCATGCACCATCGCCCCCATACTGCCTGCTCTCTGCCCCCTCCCGCCCAGGCCTGGCCACTCGTTTTTAAGGCAAGTGGCATTGCCCACTGTGTCCAACTTGGCAGTGGCCACACCAAGGGCCACTGTCCCAGGACGAAGGGAGAACAGCAGAGCCAGGCCAGCTCCCGACCCTTCAGTGCCAGGACTGCAGTCACTGATCATGACACTAAATATTTACCGAAAATCTGTTCTGTGCCAGGCACGGGGGTAGGCACTGTTACCCTGAATTATCTCATGTATCTGCAGAACCCACCGAGGTAGGTATTATCATCATCCCCTGCCATAGATGAAGGAGGCCGGCACCAGGAGATATGCAATGGCCCAGGTTACAGGCTTTAAGTGGCAGAGCTGAATTTGAACCCAGATGGCAGGGTCCAGACTCGGTTCCCCTCTCTGGTGCTCCGCTGCCCCTCATGCATGGGGCCAACCCCAAGTGTTGGAGTGTGGCAGCCTTTCCCCCTGCCCGGCTTGCATCCTCAGGGAAGGCTGAGTAAAAAATTCTATTGTCAGCAAGGCGGAGTGTCCGCTCCAGCCCATCACTTAGGACAGCGGTTCTCAACCTGTGGGTCGCGACCCCTTTGGCGGTCGAACGACCCTTTCACAGGGGTCGCCTAAGACCATCCTGCATATCAGATATTTACATTATGATTCATAACAGTAGCAACATTACAGTTATGAAGTAGCAACAAAAATAATTTTATGGTTGGGTCACAACATGAGGAACTGTATTAAAGGGCCAGAAGGCTGAGAACCACTGACTTAGGACCTGAGGGAAACGATGCTCTGCTCCTCAGCTTCCCTCTAGAAACAGAGGCCACAGCAGCACTTCTGTGGGGCTGCTGCACAGATTAAGCGGGCGGCACGGGGCTCGTACAGAATAGGTCCTACTTCCTGCCTCCCTGTCGTGATGCTACTTCCCTTTTGGCGACAACACAAGGGGAATGTGGGCTGTGGCCCTTGAAAGGGCAAAGAATGTCCCAAATAATGGGACACACTGAGCTCTGAAGCCCCGGCGTTGGGTGGTCATCACGCCCTCCCCCCCGCCCCCCCCCCCGGGGGAAGGGCTGACCTCATGGGGGCCTTTCTTGTTTTCATTTTATCTGTAGAACATGAAACAGAGTTCCATTCCCAGGGAAACCCCCCATGGAAGCAGCAATAAAAACAGAACACCCCCTCCCCAGAAGGGGGTCACAGAACCTCAGCCCCAGGACAGGGCAACTGGAATTCTTTGTTTACTGGGAAGCTTGAAATGCTCTCTGCTCTCTTGTTCCCATGTTCTCTGAAGAAACAGATTAGGCTGGGAAAGAAGGGTCTGGAAGTGTTAAGAATTCCCACAGAACAACCCAAGCCATTTTTGAAGTGAATTATCAACAGCAACAGCCATGATCTCACTTTTGAAGATACAGGTTGACCTAATGAGTATGTTCCATAAGAAAAATATTTTTCTACAGGAGAACAGGCGTGTGAGAGTCGGCCCGCGGACTCTCCCAGAAGTGCCTGGCTTTCCTAGAAGATTCTGTCCTTACTTGCTGTGTGACCTTTTCTTTTCTTTTTAACACTTTTAAAATTACAGTTTACATTCAATATTACTTTGTGTTAGTTTCAGGTATACAGCATAGTGGTTAGACAACCGTTTACATTACAAAGTGTTCTCCCTAATATTGCTGTGAGATCTTGCTTGGGTCACTGAGCCTCTCTGAGCTTCACTTCCCTCATCTATAACATGGGGAATTAATACCTGTGTTGGAAGCTGAATTTGATGGTGGATTACGGTCTCAGGACAAGACAACCTCTCCCATCAAGTCAAATCCTTTTGCACAGGTACCCACGTGCTGTCATTTGTTAATAGGATCTAAGACTCACTGCATTAGGGGACAGACAGCAGGCGAGTCTGAGGCAGAGAGAGCATTGGGGAGAGAGCACATAGATGGGACAGGGGCCAGGTGACAATTCCTCCTCCCCTACAGGACGCAGTCTCTCCTTTTTTTTTTTTTTAAAGAACTTTAAATATTATTTTTCAATTAAAGTTTACATTCAATGTTATTTTGCATTAGTTTCAGGTGTAGAACATAGTGGCTAGACAATCATATACCATACAGAGTCCCTCCTGCCACCAATATTTCCAATACCCGCCTGGCACCATGTCAGTTATTACAATATCACTGACTATACTCCCTTGCTGTAGTTTACATCCCCATGACTATTTTGTAACTATCAATTTGTACTTCTTAATCCCTTTACCATTGTCACCCAGCCTTCCAACCCCCCTCTCACCTGGTAACTATCAGTCTGGTCTCTGTGTCTATGACTTGGTCTCAATTCTATTTGTTCATTTCTTTTGTTCTTTTAATTCCACATATGCATGAGATCATATGGTACTTGTCTTTCCCTGAAGGACTTACTTCCTTTAGCTTAATACCCTCTAGGTCTATCTATGCCAGCCGTGGGCAAACTACGGCCTGCGGGCCGGATCCGGCCCGTTTGAAATTAATAAAACTAAAAAAAAAAAAAGACCGTACCCTTTTATGTAATGATGTTTACTTTGAATTTATATTAGTTCACACAAACACTCCATCCATGCTTTTGTTCCGGCCCTCCGGTCCAGTTTAAGAACCCATTGTGGCCCTCGAGTCAAAAAGTTTGCCCACCCCTGATCTATGCTGTCACAAATGGCAAGATTTTACTCTTTTTTATGGCCAGGTAATATTCCATTATATATTTGTACCACAGATTTTTTATCCACTCATGTATTGCTAGGCATTTGGGTTGCTTCCATATCTTGCCTATTGTAAATAATGCTGCAATGAACCTAGGGGTGCATATATTATTTCAAATTAGTATTTTGAGTTTCTTTGGATATATACTCAGAAGTGGAATTGCTGGATCATAGGCAGTTGCATTTTTAATTTTTTGAAGACCCTCCATACTGTTTCCCATAGTAGCTGCACCCATCTGCATTCTCATCAACAGTGCATAACAGTTCCCTTTTCTCCACATCCTCACCAACAATTGTTTCTAGATTTATTATTGATAGTCATTCTTGCCGGAAGCTAGTCCACCCTTGCTGCTTGACACAGTCGCTGCAGGGAAGAAATGTCTGCACAGCTTATGTTTCAAGGGACCTGGGGTATATGGCATACTGTTCTTAATATGTTTGCTCCCCTTCTTGGCGCTATGTGTTTTAACCAAGGTCACCTCTCCGAGAAAGGTTGTTTCCCCAGGTAGGGATTTTTCCCTGAAGTTAGGGAGGGAATAAAAACTCTTAACTAAGTGCCAGGCGGGTAGTTAATCACTTTAACTACGAACAATCACGCTTAAACTACATAATCTTTACTCCCTGGAATGGAGATAAGAAACGCCCTAACCTTTGGAATAGAAATTGATAGGATTAAAATCAACTGGTATAAATACAGCTGTAACAAGGCAATAAAACACAGAACTTGGCCATGATGATCATCTGAACGCTGCCTCCGTGTCATTCCTTCTTCACCGACTCCGTCCACACCTTTGGGAAGCCCTGGACCTGCTGGGGTTGGACCCCAACACATTCTGACTAGGTATATCTCATTGTGATTTTAATTTCCATTTCTCTGATGATTAGTGACGCTGAGCATCTTTTCATATGTCTACTGTCCGTCTGTATGTCCTCTTTGGAGAAGTGTTTATTCAGGTCTTCTGTTCATTTTTAAATTGGATTGTTTTTTGCTTTAGTGTTGAGTTGTATAAATTCTTTATATATTTTGGATATTAACCCCTTATCAGATGTATCATTGGTAAGTATGTTCTCCCATTCAGTAGGTTGTCTTTTGTTTTGTTGGTTTCCTTTGCTGTGCAAAACTGTTTTTGTTTGATGTAGTCCCTTTGTTTATTTATCTTTTTTTGCTTCCCTTGCCTGAGAATATATATGTCAGGAAAAAATATTGCTAAGAGAATGTCAGAGGTTTTACAGCCTATGTTTTCTTCTCGGAGTTTTATGGTTTTGAGTCTTACATTTAAGTCTTTAATCCATTTGAGTTTATTCTTGCATATGTTGTACGAAAATGGTCTAATTACATTTTTTGCATGTATCTGTCCCGTTTTCCTAGCAACATTTATTGAACAAATTGTCTTTATCCCACTGTATGTTCTCTTTCATCAAATATTAACTGAGCATATAGTTATGGGTCTATTTCTGGGCTCTTTTTTTCCTGTTCCATTGATCTATGGTCTGTTTTTATGCCAGTACCATGCTGTTTTGATTACTATAGCTTTGTAGAATAGTTTGATATGATATCTCCAACTTAGTTCTTTTTTCTTTTAAGATTACTGTGGCTATTTGTTTTTTTGTGTGTGTTTTTCATATCAATTTTTGGATTATTTGTTCTAGTTCTGTGAAATATGTCATTGGTAGGTTGACAGGAATTGCATTGAATCTACAGATTGCTTTGGGTAGTATGGACATTTTAATGATGCTAATTCTTCCTATTCATGAGCATAGTATATACTTCCATTTATTTTTATCTTCTGAAATTTCTCTCTCTCTCTCTCTCTCTCTCTCTCTCTCTCTCTCTCTCTCCTCACCTGGGGATGTGTTTATTGATTTTAGAGAGAGAGAGAGGGAGGGAGAGAGAAACATTAAACGGTTGCTTCCCATACATGCCCCAACTGGCAACCAAACCTGCAACCTAGGTATGTGCCCTGACTAGGAATTGAACCCAAAACCTTTTTGGTGCATGGAATGATGCTCCAACCAACTGAGCCAGCAGGCCAGGGCTTGAATTTGTTTCTTCAGTATCTTATAGTTTTCCAAGTACAAGTCTTTTACTTCCTTGGTTAAATTTATTCCTAGATAGTTTTTAAAATTATTTTAATGCAATTGTAAATGGGACTGTTTTCCTAGTTTCCCTATCTGATAGTACAACTGATTTCTGAATATTTATTTTGTATCCTGCTACTTTAGTGAATTCCTTTATTAGTTCTAGTAGCTTTCAGGTGGACTCTTTAGGGTTCTCCATATACAGTATATCATCTGCAAACAATGACAGCTTTCTTTCTTTCTCTTTCTATTTGAGGGCATAGACTTAATCTCAGGACCCTCCACGCTCCCCAGTTCTGAGACTGTGTAAAAAGTTGGCTAATCCTGGTGCTACATCTCCAAACAAGATTTAGAAGCACATAGCATTTATTTATTTTTATTTTTTTAATTTTTATTAGAAGCACATAGCATTCAAATAACATGTGGGCTCCGTATGCTCTGGAGGGGGAAAGTCCCAGCTCTGTGCTGGGAAAATGCTGTCTAAAGGAAATCACCCGGCACCTTCCAGGTGCAAAGGTTGCCCACGTTCTCACTGGAATCCTGACTCTTCCCACAGGAGCTGCATTTGTCCCAAAGCCACTCCAACGGGCGTTTCTGCTGAGAATGAGACAAAAGCCAGGTTTGACCAGAACAGAGGTTCTGAGCAGCAGAAAGCAAAAATCAAGTCGGAGAAGACCTTCGGTTCTGGGGACTGAGGAACAGAAGGGCCAGCAGGGAGTGGTCCCATGGATGACTCACACAGAGGCAGGCCATGCCCAAACACAGCCTAAGTGCCACAGCTCCCGGGAGGCAGGTACGGGGGAGCAGGTGGGGGGACCTGTCAGCCCCCACCCCTCCACCCATCCTGAATCGTCTCCCCCCACCCCCATGGTTACAGAAGATGCTAGGAATAGGAACATTCTGTATTCCTGTGTCATGCTTTGTCCTTCAGCAATAGAGTTGGAATAAATTACAAGAGAAGCATTACCTGAATATGTTACCATAATCGCATGAAACAGCATTTGTAGTATTCATAATTAAATTGTGATTATATGTAAATGCAACCTGAACACATGTATCAAGCCTGGGCACATTCCTTCTCCTCATCTGATCCTCAGACCTGCAAGGTGGTCCTGGAGATGCATTTATCGTCCTGGTACCATGAGGAAACTGAGGTTCAGGTAAGGCTGCTGCAGGGAGGGGACCTGGCACTGTGTCCCACCATGTGCTCACCGTGAGTGTCTGTGAACTGCAGAAACTGAGGTGGGGGAGGTATGTAACTGTGGCCCTGCACTCTCCTGAGTGCAGGTAACCCAGGAAGGCTGAGGACTAAGAGGTGGAAAAAGCTCATTTCATAGATGAGGACACTGGTGCTTGGCAGAGTTAAGTGACTTTCTCAATGTCACATGACAATGAAATCCCCAAGGCTCCCCGCCTTCGCTCATCTAGAACTTTCTCCAAGGGCTGAGTTGGAGGAAGTCCATGCTCACTCCCTGCCCCCAGGCAGTGGGAAGTGACTAAGTCAAGCTGCCTCACCCTCAGGCAGGCACACATTCATTCATGCATCATCCATTCACTCCTCCACTCACAGTGACTGCCCCTGGGTTAGGTGTGGAGGCAGCTCTACAATCCTCCCCAGGACAAAGGCGAGGAAAACGCCTCCTGAAGCTGCCTCACTGCACGGGGCACAGGATGCCCTGTGAATCTAAAATCGCCTACCCGCTCGGGACACTGGGGTGCGGGCACAGGATGCCCTGTGAATCTAAAATCACCTACCCGCTCGGGACTCTGGGGTGCGCGCTCAGTGGACACACACAGAACAGCGAGGCCTCAGGGAAAATCCTTGTATCCAGGTCCCAGTGTGCCCCTGCTATGTGCTGCCCTGGGGAAGACAGTAAAATATGCACTTCAAAGGGAGAGAGAACATGCAATGCTCTACCCTGGGGCTGAACAAAGAAGGGCAGTGCTAGGCCAGCACGACCACAGTGCCCTGGAGCTGGAGCATCTGGGCGGCTGTAGCCATCTGCTCTAGAGGTCAGGATGAAGGGTTCTTGACTCTCTTCCTTATAAAAGTAACAGCTCCTCAACGAAACACGAAACGCGCAGTCCCGGCCATGGCTCAGGCTCTGGCCCTGCCGGCTGGGCCACCCTGGCAGGTTGCTTAGCCCCTGAGGTTCTGACAACCCCAATGACTTAACCTCTCTCCCTGACTCTCCCGGGCCATCTCGGGATTCAGTGATATCACAGGTGTAAAAGGGCACAGTGGGGAGTTCAGTGAACGAGGTAGGGCCCTCCTCTCGGGCTAGAAGACCACAGAGGGTCCTGGCCCGCAGCCCCTTCTCAGGAGGCAGCGTCAGGGTGGAAGGGGCAGGGCTGGGATCCAGGAGGGAGGGTTGCTACTCTCTCCCCACTTGCTACTTTCTGCCCTGGCTCAGCTTATTCCTTCTCATCATGAATTTCCTCCTCTGCAGAGGGGGGATACAGAGGAAGACCTGGCAAGAAGATGAAGAAAACAAGAAGAGGAAAGTGGGGAGGAAGCTACCTCTAAAGTCTAAAGCAGGGGTCCTCAAACTTTTTAAACAGGGGGCCAGTTCACTGTCCCTCAGACAGTTGGAGGGCCGGACTATAGTTTAAAAAAACTATGAACAAATTCCTACGCACACTGCACATATCTTATTTTGAAGTAAAAAAACAAAATGGGAACAAATACAATATTTGTATTTGCATGTGTCCCGCGGGCCGTAGTTTGAGGACCCCTGGTCTAAAGCACTGTGTGAAGAGCTGCTGTCTCCCAGTCTCTTCTCTTGCCTCAGTTTCCTCCTCTGCACAGGGCTGTTTTGAGATGGGTGAAAATCAAATGAGATGACAGTTGTGGAAACAGCTAGCACGCGTCTGGCCTGCAGTGGGTGACCCATTAATGTAGAGTCTGGGTCAGCAGGCAGCCTGGGAGGGGCTGGATGAACGCTGAATTCCAGGGGGGCCATCGGCCGTTTCAGAGCACACTGGAGCCCACCGCCAGCACCTGCCTCCAATTGCAGTTCCCTCTGGCTCAGGCTTATTTGGAAAGATGCTTTGCTATCAGCCAATTAGGAAAGCATGCTAGGTTTGTGTCCCAAAATCATAGTGGCACAGTGGCCACGGGGAGCGGTGGGGTCAGAAAGCCAGCCCCCCCGAACTTCCCACTCCTCTAAATATGCCACCCCAGTAAGGCCCCCACATCAGGGTCTGGAGTTCTGCTCCCAGGCGAG
The DNA here is from genome assembly GCF_963259705.1 of Myotis daubentonii. Taxonomy (NCBI): domain Eukaryota; kingdom Metazoa; phylum Chordata; class Mammalia; order Chiroptera; family Vespertilionidae; genus Myotis; species Myotis daubentonii. The sequence continues at coordinate 72,938,693 of NC_081844.1, read as the reverse complement.
AACCCCCTCCTCTGTTCTCTCCACAGCACGGAGGTGCAGCCAGGGGCTCACAGTCCTCGCCCTTCCCTCGATGCCATTGCAGAACTCCTAGTTTAGCATGGTCAGGAATGGCAGCAGACACAGTAAGAATCAGTTGTTTAAAAAAATTTCTTTTTTAATCTTCATCTTGGTATATTTTTCCCATTGATTTTCAGAGAAAGTAGAAGGGAGGGGTGGGGAGAGAGAAAAAAATCCATGTGAGAGACACATAGACTAGCTGCCTCAAGCACGTGCCCCAATAGGGGGTGGGGAACGAACCTGCAATTCAAGAATGTGCCCTTGACCCAGAATCAAACCCGAGACCCGTTGGTGTGTGGGCCAACACTCCAACCACTGCGAACACCAGCCAGGGCAAGAATTCGTTGGTTTTTTTGTTTGTTTGTTTTTAAAAAATATATATATTTTATTGATTTTTTACAGAGAGGAAGGGAGAGGGATAAAGAGTTAGAAACATTGATGAGAGAGAAACATCGATCAGCCGCCTCCTGCACCCCCCCGACTGGGGATGTGCCTGCAACCAAGGTACATGCCCTTGACCGGAATCGAACCTGGGACCTTTCAGTCATCAGGCCGACACTCTATCCACTGAGCCAAACCGGTCAGGGCAAGAATTCGTTGTTTTTAAATAAATAGTGTCTTAATAAACAAAGATCTGTTAGAATATTATCCATCCTTTGAAAACTGGAAAGAAAAAGATTCCACCCACAAGTCCATCAACCCACCAGAGCTGTTCGAATTTTCATGAGTTCCTTTCTAGTCTGGGAGCTCTCATCTGAGCTCATGCCTTTCTGAGTCTTGTGTTCCCCACCTCATCATCCAGGGACTCACCTCTCCCACACTGCCCCTCATCTTCATAAATACCATTTCTCACAGATGCCCACAAGGCAGGCTGGGACATGGGATTCTCGTGTGTGCACTCGACTGCTGCACACAGGCCCTGCTGATGTCTGCTGTCACGCTCAGTGCTGAGGTCAGGGCATAGGTCCTGGTCTTCCTAGGAGGCATCCCTTTAGGGACTGTCAGCGTGGTAGAAACCACATACCACCCCCCTGCAGTGCAGGACTCTGCAGCTTCCCTACCAGACGGGTTCGGGATCAGCCATTTAAAAGCAAACTGTCAGCCCTGGCCAGTATGGCTCAGTTGGTTGGGCGTTTTCTATGCACTGAAAGGTTTGCTGGTTTGATTCTTGGTCAGGGCACATGCCTGGGTTTTCGGCTTGATCCCCGGTGTGGTGAGTGAGAAGAATGGATGTTCTTCTCTCACACCGATATTTCTCTTTCTCTCTCTCCCTTCTTCTCTCTCTAAAAATCAATAAAAACTTAAAAAAAAAAATACAACAAACTGTCAGACAAGCCAGGGGATAGGAGCAAATATTTGCAAGACACATCTGATAAAGGACTGCTATCCAAAATGTACAAAGAACTCTTTAAACTCAACAATAAGAAAACAAACAATCCAATGAAAAGATGGGCCAAAGGCTGGAACAGATACCTCGTAAGAAGGTCCACAGATGGGAAACAAGCACATGAAAAGATTTTCCACATCAGATGTCATCAGGGAAGTGCAAATTAAATCAACGAGACAGCACTACACACCTATTAGAATGGTCAAAATCCAGAACGCTGACAACACCGAATGCTGGAGAGGATGTGAACAACAGGAACTCTCATTTATAGCTGATGAAAATGCAAGATGGTACTTTGGAAGACAGTTTGGAAATTTCTTACAAAATTAAACATAGTCTTACCATACAATCCAGCAATTACACTCCTTGGTATTTACACAGAGGAGTTGAAATCCTACACCCACACAAAAACCTGCACATGGACGTTATAGCAGCTTTACTCCTAATTGCCAAAACCTGGAAGCAACCAGATGTCCTTCAGTCGGTGAATGGATATACAAACTGGGGTATAGACAATGGAATGTCATCCAGGGTTGAAAAGAAAGGAGCTATTAAGATCCAGAGACAGAGAAGCATCAAACAGACCCTCAAACTTCAGAGGGAAAGCAGGGGCGGGTGGGGGAGGGACAAGAGATCAACCAAAGGACTAGTATGCATGCATATAAGCATAACCAATGGACACAGACACTAGGAGGGTGAGGGCATGTGCTGGGGGGTGGGGGTGGCCGGGGAGAGGTCAATGGGGGGAGGAGGGGGAGGAGACATATGTAATACTTTAAACAACAAGAATTAAAAAAAAAAAGAAATGAGCTATTAAGCTATGAAAAGACTGGAGAAAACTTAAATGCATATTACTAAGTGAAAGAAGCCAATCTGAAAAAGGCTACATACTGTATGATTCCAAGTATGTGACATTCTGGAAAAGGCAAAACTATAGAGACAGTGAAAGTGGTTTCCAGGGGTTAGGGGAGAGGGAGGGATGAACAGGCAGAGTATCTTGGAGTATCTTTAGGGCAGCATGATACTATATTGGTGGCTATACCTCATACGTTTGACCCAACACATAGGCTACAAGAGTGAGCCCGAAGGTAAACTATGGACTGTGGGTGGTAATGATACGTCAATGGAGGTTCATCCATTATAACAAATATACCACTTGGTGGGGGATGTTGATTTTGTTAGCAACCTAAAACTGCTTCTTAACAAATCTATTAAAAACACACACACACACACACACACACACACACACACACACACACACCCGGCCCCCAAAACAAACAAACAAACAAACAAACAAAAAACAGACAGTTCCTGGAGGATTTCTTTTCCTTCCTGGGCCATAAACTGTGATTCGGTGGCACCTGCAGGGTCCTGAGGGGTAAGCTGTCTCTGGGCTTTGTGGGCAGAACCACAGCACCAGCCGGCCCAGTGCCCTGAGAGTCGAGGCCTCTGGACAAGCCCTGCTCCCTTCCACACATCCTCAGCCAAGTCCACAGGTGCCCACCTGAACTGTCTCGGTCCAGCGCCAGGCCATCTCTGTGCAGGGTGGGAGGTGAACCACAGCCCTGAGATACTCAGAGGGAGGCCGCTCACCTGCATCAGCCGGTGATGACCTGAATCCTGTCTGCTCCCATGTCCCCAAGGGGCAGCCCAGGAACCCTGGAGCAGCCTGACTCTCAGTCCAGACTCTATCAGCTACCTACCAGCTGTGTCACTGATTTCATTCAGGAGACCCACTCCTCTGGCATCCTGTCCTGTATTGGAACTTCAGGGAGGAAACTTTGCCCATCGGAAAAGATGAGGACCTGTGCTCACATTGTCCCACGGGGATGGGAGGGGTTATTGCAAAACCTGATGAGAAGGCACAACCAGCTCCTCAATGAGCAAGGCTGACCTGGCATTAGGCAATAGGGAGTGGTGGGAACTGTGGCGGAAGGAGAGCTCAAGTCCTGCTAGAGGGGGCCCTAGGCCCTGCTCCAGCCAGTCACAGCCACGTCCAGATAATGGCCCAGAATTGCCAGAGCTGCCTATTTTACACAAAAGCCAGAAACTCAGATTTCGATGCAAATTTTACCCAAATTAAAAAAACAACCTGAATTATGAATGAGCCAAAGAATATGTCTGTGTGTCAGGCAAAGGGTGAGCCAGAAGGTAATCATGATGCCAGTGGCTATAGTTCCTGAATATCAAACATGTTATGTCTGTCCATCAGTAACACAGACGTGTATTTTCTCATTTTATCAGCAGCACAAGCATGCCAAATAGGTATTATTATCCCCATTTTATAAATATGAAAACTAATATTCAGAGAGATTAAGTAACTGGCCTAAGGTCCAACAGACATAAAATAGCAGACCTGAGTTTTAAATTTAGGTCAGTCAAGCAAAAACTTCCTGCTTCTGCTGCCTTTCCTTCTTTTCTTTTTTTTTTTTTTTTAATATACTTTATTGATTTTTCACAGAGAGGAAGGGAGAGGAATAGAGAGTTAGAAACATCGATGAGAGAGAAACATCGATCAGCTGCCTCCTGCACACCCCCTACCGGGGATGTGCCCGCAACCAAGGTACATGCCCTTGACTGGAATCGAACCTGGGACCCTTCAGTCCGCAGGCCAACGCTCTATCCGCTGAGCCAAACCAGTTAGGGCTGCCTTTCCTTCTTATCAGATATGGAACAACCTGCATGTCCATCAGCAGATGAAGGGGTAAAGAAATTATGGTGCATCTATAGCTATACAATGGAATATTATTCAGCCATAAAAAGAAAATTCTGTTGTTTATGACAACATGGATGGACCATGAGGGCATTATGCTAAGTGAAATACGTCAGACAGAGAAAGACAAATACCATATGATCTCACTTACATGCAGAATCTAAACACACACACACACACACACACACACACACACACACACACACACACAACTGAGCTCATATTTACAAGAAAGAGATTGATGGTCCAGAGGGAGTTGGGGGGATGGGAAAAATGGGTGAAGGTGGTCAAAAGGTAAAAAATTCCAGTAATAAAATAAATAAATTCTGGGGGTATAATGTATATAGCATGGTAACTACAGTGAACAGTACTCTATTTTGTATTTTAAAGTTGCTAAGAGAATAGATCTGGAAAGTTCTCACACAAGAAAAATAAATTTTGTAACTATGTGTGGTGACAGATGTTAACTAGGCTTATTAGTGGTGATCAAGTCTCAGTATATACAAATATCAAAGCATGATGTTGTACACCAGAACCCAATATAATGGTATGTCAATCACATCTCAGTTAAAACCCCACACGCATCCTGAGCATTAACCATGTGCCAAGGTCAAGCGGGCAGACCCTTCTCCTTCCTGCCCCTTTATCTGGCTTGGCTTTGACCACAAGTTTTGGGAAGAAACTGTCTGCCATCTACGCCCTCGCTGGACCCTCCATGCAGCAGTGGAAATGATGCCTGTGGAGAGCAGTCGGGACAGGATTTGACCACCATGGCCCACGTCTCCCCACCAGGTGGGCACAGTGTCCTCACTCTCTCAGGCTCTTGAGGAGACACGGGCAGGCCAGGCCCTGCCAGGCCCCACCAATGGCAAGTCGCCCTCGGGGCTCTGCCCTGCAGCCCAGCCTTTCCAGAAACGCAGCAGGCATTTTGACCCATCACAAGCCTGTTTCTGTTCTCAGTGGCCTCAGATCTCAGAAAGCAGAGGAGTAAGAGGAACCAGAAGTCCTGGCACAGCGTCGCCCGAGGCCACCAAGCTTCTGCGCCCGGCTCCTGAGGCATTTCCTGGAGCGAGGCCTCCGGCTTCCCAAACCGACTTCTGTCCAGGCCCGAAGGTGCTCGGGCAGCTTGAGGCTGGCACCCCTGCCAGACCGGAGGGACCCCTGGGCCAGAGCTTTTGCTTTCCCAACTGAAGAGAGAAGAATGTCTGGAGAAGCCGCCCTGTTCCACAAAACATTCCAGATACTTTTCCTGTTGAAACCTCCGCCAGCGGGACGCCGTAGGGCCAGGACACGACCAGCCCCACAAGCCCCCATGCTCCTTATTGTTTTTCCAAAACATAAAGCGATTAAGCCTAATTACATGGAGTCAAAATATAAAAGTTGAACACAACTTTCAGTAGTTGCTGGACAGAAACCATAAACACCGAGTTTCTCCTGGGAGGACAAGCGGCTTCGGGTTTACACGGAGGCCTCAGCACCTTGGCCCCTGGAGGCTGGCGGAACCCGCGCACGCCACGCTCAGTGTGAGGCCCGTGGCCACAGCGCCCTGGCAGTGACAGGGCAGGGGCAGCCTCCGGGAACTGGGCTGCTTTCCATTCCTCGGAACTCGGTGCGAAGAGGACGAATGAATGCTGCGGACTGACAGTCGGCCTGGCCTGGCCGATGGCGTCTGGTGGCCTGCAGTCTCTCTCAGCACCGAGGGCTTCAGCCCCCGAACCAGGGCAGCAGCCATTTCTCCTGCCCTCGTGATGTCAGCGTCAGACTGGGCAGGGGACGTCAGACTGGGCAGCGGAAGGGATGTCTCCTGCTCCTCCAGGGCACTGCCACTCCCTTGGCCTGTGGCTATTTCAGAGCTTCATTTTGTTCCAGAACCAGGCTCAGCATCCGGATTTTAACCCCTCAGCTGCTGGAACGAGGGCTCGGAAGCAGAGGTTGTGAGCCCCTCAGTCTCAGAAGCTCCATCGGGGTTTGAGGGGCCTGCCCCGGCATCTTTATCACCACCCAGCCACCTCCCTTCCTACACCCAGGGGTCCCCAGGGCCAGCATACAGATGGGGTGGCCAAGCAGTGAGCTGAGGCCCCACTGCACTGTCCCTCACTGGACTGGCGTCTTCTCACCGCGCTTGGCAGAGATGCCCAAGTGTGCTCTCTGCATGGGAAGGGCAGGCAGGTATGCAGAAACGTGAGCCTGTGCTGGGTGCCTGCATTTCAGTGGCTGTAACCTGCACCCAGCCTTGGGAGGTGTCACCCCCATTCCACAGGTGGGGGGTGTGAGCCCCAGGAGGTGCAATGATGCCCCACCAGGCAACAAAGGGCAGATCTGGGGCTGACCAGGCCTACCTGCCTCAAGCCCAGGGCTCCTGCCACCACCCCACCCCAAAGTGAAGTGCCTTCCCTCTCCCTTCCTCTGGGGTAAGTTGTTCTGCTCCCTGATCATCTGAGCCTCCTGGCAATCCAGGCCCGGGGGGCATCCGTGCTGAGAATGCCCTGGTTCCATCTTCTTGGTGGGGCCACGGGGCCTCTTGCTTAGACAGTGCAAAGCTCCCACACTGTCTCCTGCAGCCCATTTCCACACAGATGCCAGAGGGAGCCTTCTGAGTACACGGCCCTGACCATGCTCCTGCCTCCCTGCTCCTTCCTCTGGGGCTTCCCCATGGCTCCTCCCGGGTGCGGTCCAAGTGGCTCAGCCTCTAAGAGGCTGTTGCAGGGCCCGGTGGTTCTATTGGAGCGTAACAGCGGTGGGATTCAGATGGTCTGATTTCAGAGCTTCTGGCCCTTCCTGAAAGGCAGTGCTTCCCTTCTAGACTGCAGCGTGCCTCTTAGCAGGCCACATCCGCTCCTGTGCCCACAGCCGGTGGCTCACGCTGGGCACCCAGCAATGACCTGAGCTGGGGCTGCTGGCGGACCCTGTGTTTCCCAGGAGCCTCTGCCGTCCAGGGAGGGGGAGGCACCAATCCAGAGCAGCTCACTTGACTCCAAACAAGCGCCGGATACAGGCGCTGCTTGCCCAGCGGGATAAGCAGTAATCTTTTCGTCTATTCCTGGCTCCTGGAGATTTGCCTCTCTCTGGGGAAATTACTTTGGGGTCATAGTGAAATTTCTGTGACAGCTAATAAAGTAACCTTTCTGTTTCTGGAACCAGATCCTGGAGCCCTGCAGCCCTGGGGGACGTGTGTACTGTATTTTTTCTCTTCCCTTTTAATCACCAGATGAAGTGGGAAGGGGTGAGCAGGGTGAGGGCAAGAACTCCCAGCTGAGTTACCTCCTGGACCATTTGCAGACATGGAGCCAGGGGAACAGTGTGTCTCTACTGGGGCCTGCAGTGACCTTCAACTGCATGTGTGTGTGTGTGTTGGGGGGTGGGGGTTCAGAGTGGGCTGATGGTGGCGCTGCCAGGTAACCTGTGGGCAGGTATCTTAGCTCTCACTCAGTTTCCTCCTCTGTATAACGGCACTAATAGGACTCATCTCCCAGGCTTCCGATTAGGAAAGGCCCAGGGGAGGGAGGCGCCTGGGTTCAGGGTGGGGAGGTGGGAGCTGCATAGAAGGGCACTGTTTGTACTCAGATTGCATGTTTGGGGGTGGTTCTGTGGAAGACACCTCCGGCCCCCACAGCTTCCTGGTCCTGTGAGGAGGAATGAATCAGATCGTGTTCGAGAATCGCCGAGCACAATGCTTGCCACCTAGTTAGTACAGAATATGCTGACTGCCATTTTTTGTTGTTCTTTTTGTTAATAATAGGATATGACCCAGCCCTGGATGAGTTCACAGAACACGGGGAGGCAGCCATGCGATAGGCCATTATACTAAACAGCATCGCGACGGGCCAGGCCTTATGGGAGGACACAGAGGGCCTGTTCAGTTCTGCTGGGCCACCCGGGGCCACCTTCACAGAGCCGGCGACATTCTCACTGAGCCTCACAGGATGCACCTGGGCTCAGGCGGGCCTCAGGCAGAGGTCAGCATAGATGAAAGGGAGAGTGCGTGACAAGTGTCGTTGGATATGAGTTCCAGGCCTCAGAACAAAGGCGCCAGGATGCTGGCTAAGTTGCTGCTCCTCTTATGGTGTCATCATGAGGCCTCTGGTGACCCAGCTAAGCTGTCCTTGCTGAGCAAAGGGGTGGGAACCAAAGATGAATGAGGCTCATTCCACAGTCCACCTGTTTAGAGCACAGAACTAACAGCTAACATCTACTGGGCACTTACCTATGAAGGAACTGTGCCAAGCTCCTGGCAGGCTCAACTCACATTCCTTGAGGGACGACACCCCCATTTTGCAAAGGAAGAGACTGAGGGTCAGAGCCTCGCCTCTTCGCGAACCCTTGTTTCCCTCCCCAATGTCACAATGTTCTTAAGTGGTAGAGGGGGCACTTGAGCCCAGGAGCCTGTCACCACGTACAATGTTGTTACTTCCCTGCCCTCCACCTCAGTGGAGCATAACCTTGCTCTTTCATCTCATTCCTGGAGGGAGGTGGGGGTGGTGACTGATCAGAATCACCTCTGGCTCTTTTATGATCCACCAGGGATTGCAGGTGAGGAGCTGAGCACAGAGCCCAGGGGCACCAGGAACTGTCCTGCTTCTATGGCATCCTGGGCTCAGCATGAGCCCCACACTTAATCATTCCTAGTGGTAAATGGACATGTGGTGGGGAGGGGTGAGGATGGGACTCCTGGCCCCTGCCTCAGTGTCCCTGTTGGGACTGTAGCTGAGCCCCAACTGCATCACCTGCTCAGCATGACCTGTGACCTATCTTCTGCTGCCCTGCCCAGGGGTGAATCCAGCCTCTGAACCTACAGCCCTGGTCTTGTTCTGAGTTCCAAGGGACCAGGTCCTGAAGGTGCCCACTGTCCCCCCTGAGTCCCCTCAGCCATGGCTCCATGCTCCACCATCCCTTAACTGGCCCCTCTGAGGGCAGCCCTATGTCCCCATCAACCCCAGTACCAGCTCCCATTTTCATCAGCCAAGAGGCAGAAGTCAAGAAAGTGACCCAGTGCTGGGGGCAGCGGGAGACTGGATCCAGGGCCCTGACCAGCAAGGGGCCCCAGGGGGAGGTGGGATGGTGGGGTGGGTCTTAGCTGAGCTCATCGCTGGGGGGCCTGGTCTAAGTGCCCACTGTGGACTCAGAGGTCCCCGATGGCTGCAGTGAATAAACCCAAGTCTGAAGTTAACCCAAGGCTGCTGGTCAGGCCTCAAAAATCTCAGCCGACGTGTTGTAATCTCCTGGGGGAGGACCAGGGCCAGAGACAAGCAGAGGCACAGTGTGGCAGCTGCTCTGCCCGGCGACCTTCTGCTCTGGTCCGCACCAAAGAACTGGGCCTTAAGTGTGAAGAATGCAAACAGTGCCTAGAGAGCCTAACAGGCAAGCCCACTTGCTAAAACTGCAGCTTTAACAATCACGTCGGCTCTGACCTCTTCCTCAAGTTACTGCTAAAAAGGTACTTGGGTTTCGTGGGCAGGAATGCATGAGTGCCAAACACCTGGAGGAACTAAAAGGTACGGGCCATTGTTTTGTTTATTTAATTTACGATCTGAAAATATTTGGGGAAGAAAAGTATGCATAAATGAGCTCTCCCGTCCGATCTGGGGCCTGTTACATAAGCTGTTTTACCTGTAGGTACTCGGTTCATCATGTGTGTCTGATCTGTGTTTATGGATACAGGCTCTGTGCAGACTACAGAGTAGGCAACATACAGCTAATATGCTGGTTCCTTACCCACAAATCTCTTGAAATTCCTTCTGTGTCCGTATTTGTAAATATCTTATGTAAAACAGATGGATTTATAAAACATGTGCACTGGAATCTGGTTTTATTATATTTATGTATTTATTTATCTTTAATTTTTAATCCCCACCCCAGGGTATGTTTATTGATTTGAGAGAGAGAGGAAGGGGGAGAGAGAGAGAGAGAAAGAGAGAGAGAGAGAGAAACAGCGATCAGTTGCCTCCCATACTCACCCCACAACCTGGGTATGTGCCCTGACTGGGAATGGAACCCACAACCTTTTTGATGTACAGGGACAAGGCTCCAACAACTGGTTTTATTTTTTTAACATATGTTATAAAATGCTTCAGAAAAACGATCTGTGCATTTGAAAATGGGGGGAAAAAAAATTTCTTGGTGCACTGACGAAACAGCGAGAGTCAAGAACATGGGAAATGCCGGCACTGGGAGCATCTACTTGGAATGCTTCTCAGGTCCAAACAAGTTGCCTGGAGTGACGGCTCTCACCCTTTACCTGCACGTCTGATCACCTGGGGAGACTTTACAAGTTCTGATGGTCAGGCCTTAACCTTTCCCAATGATACTAAAAGCTCTGGGTCAGACCCAGGCATCACAGTTTCCCAACACCCGCCACCCCCCCGCCCCCGAAAGGTTTCACGTGTGCACCTGGGGCTGGAACCCTCTGCACGTCCAGGCTGCACCCCGAGCAGCTAAAGCACAACCAGCCGCAGTGCATCTCTTCCAGTCCCAGTGGTTCCCACGTGCAGCCAGGGCTGGGAACCCTTCCCGCGGGGATTTGGGAACAATCCTAAGGGACCTGACTGCTGAGCCGGCCTCACTTGACGGGAACCTAAGACAGGCCAGGGGCTTCTGCACCATCATCTCTCTCCAGATGCAAGTCTGGCTCCCAGCTCACCACCATCTTCTCTGACACTTGTGTGACTTGAAGCCAGTTCGGGGAGTGCTCCTTAGCTCCTGTCCCCTGTACTCTGGGTACACCCAACCCTCCTCTCCATCCCCTAGGGTCCCAGCTTGAGTCTGGTGGTCCCTGGACTTCTCCCTCTGCTCAGCCTCCCCCCTCTCCCTCTCCTTTCCAGTTACCCCCATCCTACAGCTGGAGGGATCTTCTTAACGGCAGATCTAATCACATCGACCTCAAAGCATCCTGCAGATGTGGAGACACCGGCAGCCTCATACACTGCTGGTGGGAATGCAAAATGGCACAGTGGCTGTGGAAGTCAGTGTGGCAGCTTCCTACAGAGTGACACACGCATTCACCACACAACACAGCGATTCCACGCCTACACTCGCCCCCAGGGAGAAAGAAAAACACGTCCACACAGACTTGGACACAGATGCTCAGAGAAGCTATATTCATAGATCACCAAACTGGAAATACCCCAAATGCTCACCACCTGGCCAGTATATATATTGGACATATATACATACATACATACATAATATAATCTAGTGCAGTGGTTCTCAACCTTCTGGCCCTTTAAATACAGTTCCTTATGTTGTGACCCAACCATAAAATTATTTTTGTTGCTACTTCATAACTGTAATGTTGCTACTGTTATGAATGGTAATGTAAATATCTGATATGCAGGATGGTCTTAGGCGACCCCTGAGAAAGGGTCGTTCGACCGCCAAAGGGGTCGCGACCCACAGGTTGAGAACCGCTGATCTAGTGGGTAAAGTCAACAGAATACTACTACACACAACAACATGCATGGACCTTGGGAACAGGATGCTGAGGGAAAGAAGCCAGACACACAAGACCATATACTGTATGATTCCTTTGTTTAAAATTTCTAGAAAAGACAAATCTGTAGAGACAGAAAGCAGGTCAGTGGTTGCCTGGGGGTGGGGCTAGAAATGGGAACTGACTGGAAATGATTACAAGGGAATCTTGGGGATTGTGGAAAGGTTCTAAGAGTGGGTTGTGGTGGTCGCACATCTGTATAAATGTACTAAAACCTGTACGAAAGCAGGACTGTACACTTACAGTGGGTGAATTTTATGGTGTATAAATTATAATTCAAATCAAACTATTAAAAACACTTCCAGTGTTTCACACAGGATAGTGACTGAACTCCCTGCCTGGCCTGTGAAGCCCTGCCCTGCCTTTCCAGGACCATCTCCCCCAAGGCCCCAGTCTTATGGAGCCCTCACCTGTCCCCAGGTGCAGACCTGGCCCCAGAACCTGGAATTCTTTGTTACCACGGTCAGCTTCTCCACCCGGCAAACTCCTTCTCAACCTTCAAGACTCAGAGCAAATAACACTTTGAGAAGTCTGCATGCCCCCCATCCATTATCACGCTTATCAAAATATCATTGTTTGCTTGCCCATGAGTCTCTCCCATCAGAGCGATACTTTTTAAAATTAGGCTAATGGATTATGAAATCAACTTCAAGTGCTACAACTAGCATTAAAAAAAAAACAAAAACACACACAAAAAAGCCAAATAGGATACAGAATATTTCTGCATAGTAAGCACACTGTTCCACAAAACTACTGCTGCACTTTTCTATGTACGTGTGATATGTGTATGTGTACTGAGTCGCTCATTTCTTACTATGGGCTGGGGTTTAAAAAGTCTGAAAAACACTTCTTTAAACAAGGAGTTCCCTGAGGGCAGGGGCTGTGCTTCTCAGTGTCCCCACGGTCAGCACGGCTGGCACCTAGAAGTCCTCCAATAGGGTGTCTGCTCAATGGCGGGGCGGGTCTGCCCTCACGTGAAACTCCTCCTGCACTTGTTATGCATCTGCTTGTGTCTGTCTATACATCCTCTCCCATGACACGCACACGGTTTTTAAAAAGCTGTTTGCTGGCTGGCAGTCCGCATTCCCCTACAGTTAGACCGGCAGCAATCCCTGCAAGAAGTCCAGATGATTACTCTAAGTATGAGTTTAAAACTAAGTAGAAATGTCAAACACATTTTTTTGAGACTTAAGATATACAACATGAAAATAATAATGCACTAACTATTAAGTCAAACCTAAAAGTCCGGACAGAACTGGCTACGTAATTGGTGGAGGCCAGGGCCAAGTAAAAATGTGAGGCCTCTTAATCAAAAACGATTGAGAATGTAAGATGATGACAGCAGAGCATTAAACCGAGGGGGCCCCTCTGAGCACAGAGGCTCCTTTACGTGTGGGGCACCTGGTGTCCGTCCGCACATGCTGCCTAGCCCTGACCCCGTATCACAACAGAGACCTGGTGGGGAAGGGGGTGGGGCTTAAAAGTGCTTTCACACTCTGTTCCTTTGCCCAGATCACAGGAGGCCACCTGCCCCACCATCATGCCAACGAGGAAAAAACCCATCCAATGTCTGACAGCGGCCCCAAAGCACCCATAACAGAAGAATCCGAGCTTCACAAAAGAAACCCTGTGCTTCCTCTCTTGCATATGACTGAGCAGAGGGCCAATCAATCAGCTTATGCCTCAGTTTCTCTGCCCTGAATCTCCACCTACTGAGTTGGGACCTTTCAACCTGAGCTGGGCTGGCCTTCGGGGCCATCCAATTGATGCCATGTCCTGTGGCCTGGTCAGTACCCCAGCCAGGCCCTGCCTTTCTCCTTTTCTCCTTGGCCAAGAGCCCCAACATTATGAGAAGAGTCTGAACTTGGTCTCTCTCTTCATCTTATGTGAGCTGGCAGAGGTGGGGGCCGGGGGGGGGGGTGCATATGGTCAGGAAAGAGAAAAGGGCACGTCTCAGGCACAAAAGTATAATGCAAGGTCCCATGTGCTGGTAATTCCATGAAGAAAATTGCCTTTGACGTGTTTGTACAAACAGGTCTGCAAATTTAGACGAGAACATTTTTTAAAGATCACCCTCCCCTCCACATGACTTAAAATGCTGTCGTTTAAATTATTTGGAGCTTCTTTTGAGAAACTTTCTACCCCTAAGTCTGTCCAAAGCGATATCCCAGAGTGAAGCCTTCGGGAATCCAAGCTTATAGGCCTGAGCGTCCCCCTCACTGAGAGATGGAGTTGGGGTCCCAGCGGGGGGTCACCAGCTTGCTTGTGGAGATTGGGGAAACCCAGGGCCCCTTAGGAACCTTACAGACCCAGCCTTGCTTAAAGCAGCAGAAGCTGCTCTCTAACTAGCAGACTCGGTGCAGTGGCCCAGTCTATAAAGCATCAGGGCGGAACAGCTCGGGCTGTTGCTTGGCACAAGGAAGCCAGGTCCAACTTCCTGCATCCCCTTCACCACCCCAACCCTTCCCGGCTCACCCCTAAATTTCAAGAGCCCCGTCTGAGAGCCCCTGGTCTATTCTGTTCCCCACCCCATTGCCATTTCGCAAGCAGAGGAGGCCCACCTAAAGCGGCCTCCCACCGTCACACGGGACCTGCCCTCCGGGCCGGGATGTTTCCAGCACCCCGGGCTGCCTCTCTGTTTCGTTTTAGTTGCTGGGAATGTCGGGGCCCTGGCAGATTTGAAGCAGCTTGTGAGCCTGTGTGGTCCCAGTGGAGTCTCATCTGTGCCACTGCCTGCACTGTGTGGCCTCCGTCCTCAGTCGCAGGAAACGCGTATGCGGGTCCACACCCCACCCCACCCCACCGACGGCGTTTCCCTGAAACCCATTAGAGGCACAGAAGTGGTGCCCATGTGAAAACACTTAGCCTGTGCCATTTGGGTTCGAGGCAGCAAAGGAACCCCACATTTCAAGGGAGCTGAAACTTGAGAGGCTTGAGGACTCTACCAAACCAGTGCCGAGCCCCCCGTTTTGGAAGGTGATTCACCACCAATCCGGCAGGGGCCAGCTGCCTTGTGGCCACGTGCCTTCTGTGTTCAGATTCTGGCCAGAGTTTTTAAAATTTAAACACAATAACGTTCTTTTTTCTTTTTTTAAGTGTACAGTTCTATGAGTTAAGACATGTAAGGATTCTTATAATTGCTACCACTTACAGGATAAAGGACATCTCCAATACCCCCGCCCCCCCAATTCCCTCAGGCTAGCCCTTTGCAGAGACCACCCCCCTTGCTCTAACTCTCGGTGACCACTGCTTTGCTCCCCGTGATTATAAATTCGCTTTTTCCAGATGTGATATAAATGGAATCATATACTACCGTAACCTTTGGAAACTGATTTCTTTCCACTTAGCATAATCCATTTAAGATTTATCCAAGTCATTGCAAGCATTCCTTTCTCATTGCTGAGTAGAATTTCATTACATGAATGAACAAGAGTTTATCCATTCACTCACCAAGGAACATTTGTCCGTCTCCCGCCCCCCCCCCCCCCGGCCCAGTTTCCAATAATTATGAATAATGCTATGAACATTCATGTAGAGATCTTTTGTGTAAATATGCATTTTCATTTATCTGGGATAAATGCCCAGGAGTGGGATGGCTGGGTCATTTGCTAAGAGTGTGTTTACCTTTCTAAGAAACTGTCAAAGTATTTGCAGAGTGGGTGGACCATTTTGTATTCTTAGCAAAACATGAGCGTTTTAGTTGCTCCACATCTTCAGCCACACTTGGCATTGTTAAAATTTATTTACCCACTCTAATAGGTATACAGTGGTATCTCCTAGTGGTTTTAATTTGCATTTTCCTAATGTTAAGCATCTTTTCATGTGTTTATTTGTCATCCATATATCTTCTTTGGCAAAGTAACTTTTGCCCAACTTATTGGGTTGTTCGTTTTCTTATTGTAGAATTTTGCGAGTTCTTTATATATTCTCAATACAAGTCCTTTGTTGGATATGTAATTTTTATATATTTTACCAGAGTGTGAAGACGGTCTTCTCATTATATTTAGGATGTCTCTTGCAGAACAAAAGTTTTAAGTTAAAACTTAACAATTTTGAAAAACAATGGATCATGCTTTTGGTTGTCATCTCTAAGAACTCCTTGCCTAAACTAAGATCATAAAGATTTCCTCCTCTGGTTTCTTCTAAGAGTTTTATAGTTTGTGTTTTATTTTTATATTTATTCCATTTTTGTTTAATATTTGGATATGGTATGAGGTTTAGGTTGAGATTCTTTTTTTTTTACATACAGACATCCAACTTTTCCAGCACCATTTGTTGAAACTACTGTCATTTCCTCAATGAAATTTTGCTCCTTTATTAAAAACCAGTTTACTCTATTTGCATGAGTTGATCTTTGGGCTCTCTATACTATTGCACTGACCAATGTGACTATCCTTTCGCAAATATTACTGTGTCTTGATTAGTGTGAATCCTTCAACTTTGTTCTTCTTTTTCAAAACTGCTTTCGCTATTCTCGTTCCTTTGCCTTTCCATATAAATTTTAGAATAAGCTTGTTGATATCTACAAAAAAAAAATCCTGTTTAGATTTTGATTGCCTTAAATCTATAGATCAATTTGGGGACAGTTGACATCTTAACTGTATTGAATCTTACAACTCATGAGCCAAGTATGTCTCTCCATTTATTTAGTTTTCCTTTGATTTCTTTCATTAGCATTTTGTAGTTTTCAGTATACAGATCTTGGACATATTTTGTTATAGTTATACCTAAATATTTCATTTAGGAGGGAGTACTATAAATGAGGCTGCTTGCTAAATTTCAGTTTCCAAATGTTAGTTACTAGTGTATAGAGACCTGATTTTTAAATGTTGACCTTGTTTCCTGTGATACAACTCATTTATTAGTTCCAAGAGCTTTTGTTTGTTTGTTTGACAGTTCTTTTGGATCCTTTTATATAGATAACCATGTCATTTATGAATACAGATAGTTTTATTGCTTTCATTCCAACTTGAACGCCTTTTCTTTTCTTTTCTTTTCTTTTAATATATATTTTTTATTGATTTCAAAGAGGAAGAGAGAGGGAGAAAGAGATAGAAAAAACATCAATGATAAGAGAGAATCATTGATCGGCTGCCTCCTGCATGTCCCCCACTGGGGATGGAGCCCACAAACCGGGCACGTGCCCTTGAAAGGAATTGAACCCAGGACCTTTAAGGTCCACAGGTTGATGCTCTATCCACTGAGTCAAACCAGCTGGGGCAGCCTTTTGTGTTTTCTTGTTTTACTGCACTTGCTAGGACTTCAGCACAATATTAAATAGAAATAAATGATCTCCCTGATTTGGTTTCACGTTAAAGGCATTCCCTTCTATTTCTTTTCTATTTCCCTTCTAGTTTGCTAAGAGGTTTTTTCTTTTCTTTTCTTTTTTAAAAAAAATAAATAGTTTATTGATTTTTAGAGAGAGAGGAAGGGAGAAGAGAGAAACATCAATGTGAAAGCATAACATCAATCAGCTGTCTCCTACATGCCCCCCACTGGGGATCGAGCCCGAAATCTGTGCATGTGCCCTGACGGGGGAATCAACCAGCAACTTCTCTGTGCACGGGATGATGTCAAACCAACTGACCCACACTGGACAGGGCGAGAATTTACTTTGAATGAATATTGAATTTTATCAAATGCTGTTTCTGCATCTACTGGTATAATCATGTGATTTTTCTTACTTAGTTCTTAATATGGTGGACTTCATCAATTGATTTTAGCATGTTGAACCAGTGTTGCATGGCTAGAAACTTTTAAGTATGGCATTTTACTTTCTACCATGTTTTAAAGCTGTTTAAGTGTGTGTGTCTACCCATGAAGATATGGCCTGCACTTTATTCACTTAACTCAGATTCAGCTCACGTGTTTTGAATGCCCACTAAGTGACAGCACTACTCAAGGTAAGTTCAATACATCATCCTATTTAATTTTAACAACAGCACCAGGAGGTAGATAGTATCATCCCCTCGTTACCGAAGGTTGGAGAAATTAAGAGGTTTATCTTATTCACACCTATGTCTCCTAATTCCACACCTAGTATTCCTACTGCTGTAACTGCAGCCTCTTTTACCCCATAACAACTTCCACGTGGTGATGGTACGCAGCAGGAGGCCAATTAGACAAATGATGATGCCTCCTTGCGCACACTTGTAAAAAATCTGCTTGCTGGGTTCCAGCATAGCACAGGCTTTCTTAGACCTTGTTCAAAAACGTTTACTACTAAGACCAACTTACAGCAATCTAGCCCTAAGACAAGAACATGGAGGTAGCAAGTTTTTAGCTATTGGATAAAATGAAAAGAGCAACTCCATTTAAAGGCTTCAACATTTACCTCTACCCTTTAACTCAGGTGACTGTGGAGGAGGATACAAAGCTAGAGAAGGCTGGGGGAGCTGTGTGATGAACAAATCCATCAGGCACAAAACCCCTGAGGCCAGACAGTATGAGTCCTGGAGGTGCTATGGGTCCTTAAGGACAAATCATTACAAACTAGGCACGTTTTGTTTCTCAAAAGTGAGGTAAAGGTCATGCACACAGTATAACCAGAATGCCTCCCATCCCACACATCTGGACTGAGGATTACTAAGTAGGCAGGTGAAGACGTCTCTGTGACATCCTGGTATACCAAACATAGAGCTGCGTTCTGAAGAAGCTGCTAAGTGTGTTCAAGTATCTACCCAACAACCATGTCTTCTCTCAGCTTCTTCCTCACCACTGAGCCCAGTTTGGTCAGGAAGGCCCAGGAGAGGCCTCATATTTTATAAAAGGTAGGCCCTCAGCCCAGAGCAAGACCCAGGGCTGATTCATGCTTGGTTCATTCTCCTCAGACGGGCAGGCAATAGTTTGGGCCAGTGGTCGGCAAACTGCAGCTCTTTGGCCCCTTGAGTGTGGCTCTTCCACAAAATACCAACTTCTGAGCATGGGTCATGAAGTTTCAATCGCACTGTGCGTGCGCACCCGCATGTGGTATTTTGCCGACCACTGGTTTGGGCTAATGAGACAGAAGATGAAGTCTTCTGGGGAGGACGACCTCCCTGAAAGAAGGACAAAGCTCCATGGAACAAGGCCTTTTGTCCCACCTCTTCTTCCTTCCCGGTACAAAGACGTAACTCCTGGAGATGGAGTGGTTATCTTAGAGCCATGGAAAGACAAGTATGAAATCCAGAGCCAACGCACTAAGGACCATGGAGTAGAAAGAGACTAGGGCCCTGATGGCATTGTCAAGCAACCGAGTCAACTCCAACAACTACCTACCTCCAGAATTCTGGTCATGTGAAAACAACAGCAAAGAATATTGGTTCAAGGCATCGTAAGTCAGGTTTTCTATTAGTTGTAGCCAAAGCATTCAACTTAACCTTCCAGAGCAGCTTCAACATACACCGCTGGCCCCTGAGATCTCAGCATCACCAACACATGTCCGCTTTCCCCCCCCTGTTTGGGTCCCGAGCCCATGGAGCTCCTGCTCTGAGCTTGGAGGCACCATCAAAGTAATGCCTCCCTTCTCAGAGACAAAGAGCAAGTAACATTTATTGAACACATATGATGTGCAGGGACCCTGCTGATTTTTGTGTATACTTTATCACCTTTAATCCTCAAATGAGGTAGGTAATGAATTAGCCCCATTTTACAGATGGGGAAATTGAAGCAGGAAGATGTTAAGTAATTTGTCTTATGTCATGCTACTAAACTGTACTCTGTCTTATCATCTCATTTCATTTAAAAAATAAGAGACATGGAGAAAAAAATCTGATACATACCCATACATATTTCAAGCAGGAATTTCAGGGGGAGAGAACAGAGGAAAATAACTATGAAAGAAATACTCAACAGACTTCCCTGAGTCTCAAGCTCAAAAGGTCTCACTGAGTACCAGGTGAAACTAATAAAAAGAGAATTTGGGGAATTTATTGACATTTTCTTTATATCTTAACATATACATATATTTTTATAGGTGGTCACATATTCGGTCACAATATAATTTCAAAATCAGAAAGTATATAAGTTGACCAACAGACTATATAATTAGAAGCAAATAATAAAATCTTAAGTATAAAAATAGCTTAGAAATAAGAAAGACTCCTATTTAAAAAATAAAGGTTGGATCCAAAAGAAAATAAAAGCTTCAAGCACAGGGAAATAAAACATATATATATATATATATTTTGAAAGCCTAATCAAAAATAAATAGAGCAAGCCCTAGCCGGTTTGGCTCAGTGGAAAGAGCGTCGGCCTGTGGACCAAAGGGTCCTGGGTTCAATTCTGGTCAAGGGCATGTACCTCGGTTGCAGGCTCCTCTCTGACCCAGGCCCTGGTCCGGGCGCATGCAGGAGGCAACCAATCGATGTGTTTCTCTCACATTGATATTTCACTCTGTCTTTCTCTCTCTCTTCTACTGTCTCTAAAAATCAATGGAAAAATATCCTTGATTGAGGATTAAAAAAAATAAAATTAAATAATTTTTTAAAAAAGAATGTGGTGAGGGAAGACCTCACTGAGAAAACGACATCTGCAGAAAGACCTGGAATGAGGGAGTGATCCACTGGTGGGAAGTGTTTCTAGAAGAAGGAACAAAGGACTTGGGATAAGGGTTAGGAGTATATGCCTACCCACAATTCATTTGTGGTTTTTAAAGGAAAGGAGCAGAGAGATACAAAACTTTAATAAAATTATTTTAAAAAAAGAATAAATAGAGCAAAATCACTATACTTAGTAGAGATTAGAGCAGCCGTGGGCAAACTACGGCCCGTGGGCCGGATCCGGCCCATTTGAAATGAATAAAACTAAAAAAAAAAAAAAAAAAAAAAAGACCGTACCTTTTATGTAATGATATTTACTTTGAATTTATATTAGTTCACACAAACACGCCATCCATGCTTTTGTTCCGGCCCTCCGGTCCAGTTTAAGAACCCATTGTGGCCCTCGAGTCAAAAAGTTTGCCCACCCCTGGATTAGAGGTATGGGGGACTGAAAAACATTGTAGGAGAATATTATATATAACTTACAATATTTTAAAAAAATAAAAACAGATACTACTAAAATTAACTAGTCCTGGGTTCAACTAGTTTTCAAAGCATGCTATTGAACCATTTAAGGAACAGACAACTTAAAATTAATCTTTTTCAATATTTATTAAGTGTATACTATGTTAAGGACACATGGCCAGGAACTGAATTTTTAGGGGTAAACTAAAGACAGACATGGCACCTGCCATCATAGTACCCAAAGTCTATGAGGAGACAAGAATAAACAGAAAGTCACATCAATAATTACAGGAACCCCCAGTTACTCCATCACCAGCTAGTCTATGCTCCCCACCAATAGAGGTCACTACTATAAAGATGTTCAAAATACTATGAAAGAGAATAACCATGGGGGAACCTAGATTATGATATGTAAATTGGTAGTTTGGATAAGGATCCTCAAGGGAAGAATCACACTGAGCTAAGTGAGATGGTGCAGGAAGAAACCTGGAGGGTAGAGGGAGAGCATGTGCAAAAGGGCATGATGGGACAGAGGAGAGCTCCTCTTCCCAGTGAAAGGGTTCAGGTTTGCCTCTCGTTGACAAGAACTGGTGTGAAACATGTTGCAGGCCAGTGTGGCTGGAGCAGAGAAGGAAATGAGGAACAACCACATTCAGCATTTAGTGGGCAATGTTAGGAATTCTGATAAGAAATCAGGACAGGGTTTTAAACCCAAGTATGGTGATCTGACTGTGTACTTACAAGATCACCATGTAACACCAACTCTTCTCAAGTTTATCCAAAATATAGAGGACAAGAGAATACTTGACTCATTCTATGAGAACAGCTTGACTCTGATATAAAAGCCAGACTAAAATATCACCAGACAAGAAAACCACAAGCTGATAGCCTTTGTAAATATAGATGTAAAAGTCCTTTATAAGACACTAGCAAACTGGCTCTGGCCAGTATGGCTCAGTGATTAAAGTATCAGCTTGCACATCAAAGGATCATGGGTTTAATTCCAGGTCCAGGGCACGTATCTGGGTTTCAGATTTGAACTGGGACTCAGTCAAGGCCATTGCAGGAGGCAACCAATTGATGTATCACTCTCACATCAATGTTTCTCTCTCTCTCTCTCTCTCTCTCCTCTCTCCCTCCTTCCCTCCCATTCTCTCTAAAAATCCTTGGGTGAGGATTAATAACAGCAACAAAAAGATACTAGCAAACGGAATCCAGTAGCATATTAAAAAGATTATACATTATGATCAATTAAATTTATACTGAGAATGAAAGGTGGTTTAATATACATAAATCAATCAAGGTAATACACCACATTAATAGAGCAAAGGGCAAAAAACCTGTTGATCATCTCAATAGATAAAGAAAACAAAGAAAAAAGAACAACAAAATTCAACACCCTTTCATGATAAAAAGCAATAACACTTAATAAACTAGGAAAAGAAGGGAATTCTTTAACATGCCTGCTTTTGCCACTTCTAATCAACATAGTACTGGCAGTTTTGACCAGAGTAATTAATCAAGAGAAAGAAATAAAAAGCATCCAAGCAAGAAAAGAAAAAGTAAGATCATTTCAATTCAGAGATGACATGATCTTTTGTATAGAAAATCCCAAAGAAGCCACAAGAAAACTTTAAGAGCTGATAAAGGATTAATACAAAAAATCAGTTGTGTTTCTATGCACTAACAATAAAAAAATCAAAATAAAATTTAAGAAAATAATTTCATTTAAAATAGTATCATAAAGAATAAATACTTAGGACTAAAGGTACCCAAATAAGTGCGAGGCTTGTACAGTGAAAACCACAAAACATTGCTAAAAGATGTTAAGAAGACCTAAATAAGTGAGGAAATCCTGTGTTCATGAGTTGGAGAACAGCAATACTCCCCAAAGTGATCTTAAGAGTCAATGCCAATCCTATCAAAACCCCAACGGCCTTGTTTGCAAAAATGGGAAAGATGGTCCTAAAATTCATATGGAATTGCAAGAGTTCCTAAATAGCCAAAAAATCTTGAAAAATGAAGAACAAACGTGGAGAACTCATACTTCCCATTTTAAAACGTACTACAAAGCTATAGTAATCAAGCAATGTGGACCTGGCATAGGGATAGCTGTACAGATCAATGAACCAGAATTGACAGTCCATTAAAATATCCACAGAACTGTAGTTATTTGATTTTTAACAAGGCTGCCAAGACCATTCAATGGGGGAAAAATCAGTTTCTTCAACAAACGATGCTGGGAGAACTGAACACGCACTTGTAAAAGAATGTAGTTGATGGGCCCGTATGTCACAACATACACAAAAATGAACTCAAAATGGATTAAGGGCCTAAATTTAAGAGCTAAATTGAACTATATTTTCTTAGAAGTATTGGCAAGGATGTAGAACAAACTGGAACCCTCATATACTGCTGGTAGGAATATAAAAGAGTCAGCCACTTTGGAAAACTTTGGCAGTTCCTCAGTAAGTTAAACAGAGAATTACCATCTGACTTAGCAACTCCATTTCTCCATTGAAAACAGGTCCATCATTTGAAAACAGATACTCAAACAAATAATTGTACACAAATGTACATAGCAGGTCTACTATGAACAAAAAGTGGAGTTAACCCAAATGTCCAGCGATGGGTGAATGGATAAACAAGATGTAGTATATTCAAACAATGAAGTGTTATTTGGCCATAAAAGGATAAAACTTCTAAACATTATGCTAAGTAAAAGAAGCCAGACACAAAAGGCCATATATTGTATGATTCCATTTATATAAACTATCCAGATTTGGCAAATTCATAGGGACAGAAAGCAGATTAGTGGTTGCCAGGGCCTGAAGGTAGTGGGGTGGGGAGGGATTGCTTAACAGGTACAGGGTTTCCATTTGGGGTAATAAAAGTTCTGGAACTAGATAATGGTGATGGCTGCACAACACTGTAAATGTACTTACTGTCAGCAAGTTGTGCATTTTTAAATAGTTCCAATGGTAAACTTTTATGTGTATTTTACCTCAATAATAAAAAAACAACTTATATGGTCTTTTACTGATTACAAAACTTAATAGACATTTTATATATATAAAAAAATCACTGTGGCTGTTATGAGGACAATGGGTGGAGCAGCCCAGGGAAGTGCTGCAAAGAGGGAGAGAGGAGATGGATTTATAAAATGTCAGGAGACCAGAGAATGACTCTGGACTTCTGTCCAGATGGGGAGGGAGTATATTTGGGGATATCAAGTCAATACGTCTAAGAAAATATAGTTCAATTTAGCTCTTAAATTTAGGTCCTTAACCCATTTTGAGTTCATTTTTGTGTATGTTGTGATGTACGGGTCCATCAACTTCATTCTTTTACAAGTGCATGTTCAGTTCTCCCAGCATCGTTTGTTGAAACTGGTTTTCCCCCCATTGAATGGTCTTGGCAGCCTTGTTCTGATACTTAAAACTTTATGGACCAGTGTCACTTATGAAAATAAGTATGAAACATTAGCAATGAAGCATTAGCAAATTCAATTTAAACATGGAATCAAAGAATATGTCAATCTATCCTAAAGAAATAGTTCAAAACACTGAGGTTGTGCATATAGTGAAAAAGTTCATTGCAATGCTATTTGTAAAGGTGAAAAATTAGAAGCCAGCCATACCATCCTTTTTAAAAAAAATCCTCACCTAATTATTGATATTGTGTATTGACTTGAGAGAGAGAGGAAGAGGGAAAGGAAGAGACAGAGAGAGAGAGAGAAGAGAGAGAGAGAGAGAGAGAGAGAGAGAGAGAGAGAGATATCAGTTGCTTCCCTACTTACCCAACTAGGGATCAAAGCTGCAACCTTTTGGTGTACAGGACAATGCTCCAACCAACTTAGCCACCAGGCTGAGGCCAACCATAGTACATCACAGGAGGGTGGTAAAAATAAAACATGAAATGTCTTTTGAACAACTGCATAGAGTTTTTTCAGAAAAGGCTTATTAACACATTGAGAGAAAAAACAAGATAAAAGGCGATTTATAAACTATAATTATAATTATGAGAATAATTATGCTTATAATTAAAAAATGCTGGAAGGAAATGTATAAAAATTAATGATGGCTATTAGGATATAGAATTATATGTAATTCTTTCTTTTTTTCTGTTTTCCTCATGCAGTTATATTACTTTTATCATGTAAAAAAAGTATGGCTGGAAGAGAAAAAGAAGAAAAGGCAAGCTAGGTGGCAAGATGGAAGGGAGAGAAGGTGAAGGGTCTGCAGGGAGACAGAGGGGGTCGATCGGCCTGGGGACCCTTGGAATGTGGTGCTGACAGGGTTAAACGGTCGACCCAGGTATCTAGTTGGGGCCATGAGCTGATGGTGACGCCTTAGCCTGTGGTGAGGACACAGTTTGTATGGCAGGTCAGTGAGAACCTTTATGAGGAACTGTCAGACGCAGGAGGCTGCTCCTGCCCGCCCTGTGTCCAGCACCGCTTTCCCTGTGTCTGCCACTGGGAGACAGTCATGGGAAGAGGGGACCCCGGCTGGCCTGAATCCTGTGATTCCCTAATAGCAACTGGCCGTTTGCCTCCTGGCCAAGACTCTGATAGGAGGTTTCTGGCTCAGAGTTGCTACAGACCCAATAGCATCGACTTTGTCCTTCAAGCTTAGTTGAGTAAAACTGTTTTATATGCTTGGATGCAAAAAGCACTTTTTTTCCTCTTGAAATGAAGGCATTAAAAATAATGCTCATTAAAGTCAACTCAGACAGGATAATTAAAGGCACAGCTGTCCCGGACTAAACACAGCTTTCAAACTCAAAAGATGCCGTACCTCCCCCGCCCCATCCCAACTTTTTAGTTACTATTTTTCCTAATTAGAGAAGTGGCCTGAGAGACAGGGAAGCTTTTGTTGTCTGGTCTTAATAAGTCGCTAGGCAGATTTATAGATAGCGTGCCCTCTTCCACAGCTCCTGAGATAAAAGCACTGACATGTGGTCACATCCAGTGCTGTTAAGCAAGTGATGTGAACTGAGGTTCACCGACTGTGTCCAAACAATCCTTTCACTAGAATCAGTCTAGCAGTCATCAATCCACATTTATGGATACCTACTGTAGGTCTAGCACTGTCCAGGCACTGAGATGGTCACAAAGAGGATCGAAGTTTGACCTCTACCAACAGGTTGCTACACCTCAGCAAATACCAAGATACGTGAGTCCAGATTATCTTCATCACAAGATCCATTTACCATGAAATAGCAGCCTCTCAAAGCAAACCCCAGAGAATGAACAAGGCTTCTATGGTTATAATTATATGCCCTCATGATCTTGCAATAAAATAAGATATCACAGATCCTCAGCCCCTCCCACTCCTGCAACCCCCTATACACCAAACTGGGTGACAAGCAGGCCCATCTGGTGGTATGCAGGATGATTTTCAGATATCAAGTATGGCTCCAAATAGCTAGCTGTCCCCAATGTTTGTTTCCCCCTCCTCCCATAGCAAGACAAATTTTAGAACAGCATAAACCTACATTTCCCAGGTTCCTCTGCAGGCAGGTGCAATCACCTGACTAGTTTACGGGCAATGGCACACGAGTGGAAGTGATGTGAGCAGCTTCCTAACATGATCTTAAAGAGAAAGTGCATGCGCCTTCTTCCCTTCCTTGTCTTGCTTCCTGCAGGCTGAATCATGACTCAATGGTGAGAACTGGAGCAGTCACTTGGGGCTGCCAGGTGGGGCCCTGAGGTGACACTGTGCTGTTAGAGCCACAGAACATTAGGAACCCGAGTCTCCAATACCTCTGAGCCACTGTACCTGTGCCTGTACTATTACATGAGAGGCAAATACATTTCTACCTTTTTTAACTACAGTATTTGGGGAGGTCTATGTTATAGCAGCCTAACCTGTATCTTTTTAAAAAATATATATATTTTATTGATTTTTTACAGAGAGGAAGGGAGAGGGATAGAGAGTTAGAAACATCGATCAACTGCCTCTTGCACACCCCCTACTGGGGATGTGCCCCGCAACCAAGGTACATGCCCTTGACTGGAATTGAACCCGGGACCCTTCAGTCCACAGGCTGATGCTCTATCCACTGAGCCAAACCGGTTAGGGCCTAACCTGTATCTTAACACACCAAAAGTGGCTTAAATGAATAGATCTATGAATAATAATAGCCACCATTTGCTGCATATAAGCCATGGGCCATGCAATGTGCTAGATGCTCTCAATATACATGATCTCATCTGATTCCTCACAACATCCTTTTAGGTAGTTATTACTAGTCCTATTTTATAGATGACAAAACTGAGGCCCAAGGAGGTGGGCGCATTACAATGAAGCGGTGACAAAGCCAGGGCTTAAACTCAAGTCTTTGAGCTCTCAGTTTAGGGCTCCTCCCATCACCATGTGCCAGGGAGATGCTTTAACTTAGGTACTTTTTCTTTCTACCAAATTGTTCTTGAGAACATGCTTTTTCTTAAATAAAAGTTAATTCTTAGCACAAATAGCATAAAGAATTTTAGATCTCTATTTTATTAAAATCAAATCCCATCAGAACTACATTTTCAACTTCTATTACACTGACTTTGTTTTCAAAGCAAGTTCTATTAAAAAGGGGGAAAAGTGAAAACTTGAAATCTGCTGAAGAGTTATTTGCATTTTAAGAACAGGTATTTCAGTCTCCTAAAGGAGAAACATAAGATCACTTATTTCTGATTCTTGATACAACTGTTTACCTAAACATCCCAAGAGAATTAGAACCAATGAAAGAGTTCAGTAATATGGTGACTTAAAAAACTTACATAGAAATCAATAGCTTTCCTATATAAAAATAACAATCAAGTTATAAGATATAATGAAAGATCCTAATTCTGTCCTATTTTATTCTATCCTATCCTATTCTAAAATACAGGTCACCTAGAAATAAATTTAAGAAGAAATTTTAAGTATCTACCTGAAAAAAGCTCAAATCTTCTAAGAGATAAAAAGAAAAAAGACTTGAACCCTCAGAGAAGCACACCATGTTCTTGGACAGGACAACTCAGCATCATAAAGGTGTCCATTCTTCCCGTTAATCTACCAATTAACACCATCTGGGTAAGCTCACCTTAACCTAAAAAAGGGTCTAGGCCAGTGATGGCGAACCTTTTGAGCTCAGCGTGTCAGCATTTTGAAAAACCCTAACTTAACTCTAGTGCCGTGTCACATATAGAAATTTTTTGATCTTTGCAACCATAGTAAAACAAAGACTTATATTTTTGATATTTATTTTATATATTTAAATGCCATTTAACAAAGAAAAATCAACCAAAAAAATGAGTTCGCGTGTCACCTCTGACACACATGTCATAGGTTCACCATCACTGGTCTAGGCTGTAACAAAGAATAAAAAGCGTTTATTTGAGCAAAGGATTTCAACCCCAGAGGCACATATTCAGGTAGCAACTTAAATTGTACTCCAAAACTCATACAACTTAACAAAAGGAAGATAAACAATCCAATCAAAAAATGGGCAAAGGACCTAAATAGACACCTTTCAAAAGAGGACATTCAGAAAGCCAAGAGACATATGAAAACATGCTCAAAGTCACTAATCATCCGAGAGATGCAAATCAAAACAGCAATGAGGTACCATCTCACACCTGTCAGACTGGCTATCATCAACAAATCAACAAACGACAAGTGCTGGAGAGGATGTGGAGAAAAAGGAACACTTGTGCACTGCTGGTGGGAATGCAGACTGGTGCAGCCACTATGGAAGACAGTATGGAGTTTCCTTAAAAAACTGAAAATGGAACTCCCATTTGACCCTGTGATCCCACTTCTAGGAATATATCCCAAGAAACCAGAAACACCAATCAGAAAGGATATATGCACCCCTATGTTCATAGCAGCACAATTCACCATAGCTAAGATCTGGAAACAGCCTAAGTGCCCATCAGTAGATGAATGGATTAGAAAACTGTGGTACATCTACACGATGGAATACTATGCTGCTGTAAAAAGGAAGGAACTCTTACCATTTGCAACGTCATGGATGGAACTGGAGAGCATTATGCTAAGTGAAATAAGCCAGTCAATAAAGGAAAAATACCACATGATCTCACTCATTCGTGGACAATAGAGACCATTATAAACTTTTGAACAATAATAGATACAGAGGCAGAGCTGCCTCAAACAGATTGTCGAGCTGCAGCGGGAAGGCCGGGGAGGGTTGGGGGGCAGGAGGTAGGGGGGTAAGAGATCAACTAAAGGACTTGTATGCACGCATATAAGCATAACCAATGGACATAAGACACTGGGTGATAGGGGAGGCTAGGGGACTGTCTAGGGCGGGGGGATAAAATGGATACATATGTAATACCCTTTGTAATACTTTAAGCAATAAAAAAAAAAAAAAAAGAAAGTTAATGGTTAAAAAAAAAAAAAATTGTACTCCAAAGAGAACAAACAAAGGTGGGATTTCTAAAGGCAACCACAGACACAGTCCTCATTTAGGTTCTCTATGCAAATGAAGGATGCTGGTTGGTGAATGGGATTGGTTCCTTTCCTTGTGAAGAATGCAGATAGTCTGGTTGTCATGATAAAGAGAAAGTAAAGTTCAAGATGTGGTTACACAGTTGGCTTAAAATTTTAAAAGTTGTGGGTGGGCGGAGCATAAGGCAAACTTCTTCATGGCCTCCCAGTTCCATTTTAGTTCCCTTGACATAAATGATTCCATCTACACATACAAATACCAAGAAGATGTTTCCTTGAATTAGCCAAACATATTCTAAAGTTCTATGGAAAGCTCAACATGCAAGACTAACTACAGCTATTTTAAAAAGGACTACATCAAAATAAAAAGCTTCTGCACAGCAAAAAAAATATAAATAAATAAACAAAACAACAAGAAAGCCCACTGCATGGGAGAACATATTTGCCAATGTTATCTCCGATAAGAGTTTAATCTCCAAAATTTATAGGGAACTCATACAACTTAACAAAAGGAAGATAAATAATCCAACAAAAAATGGGCAAAGGACTTAAATAGACACTTTATTGAAAGCGGACATACAGAAGGCCAAGAGACATATGAAAACATGCTCAAAGTCACTAATAATCCGAGAGATGCAAATCAAAACAACAATGCCGTACCATCTCACACCTGTCAGAATGGCTATCATCAACAAATCAACAAACAACATGTGCTGGTGAGGATGTGGAGAAAAAGGAACCCTCGTGCACTGTTAGTGGGAATGCAGACTCCATACTGGAGTCTCCTCAAAATGGAGTTTCCTCAAAAAGTTAAAAATGGAACTCCCATTTGACCCAGTAATCCCACTTCTAGGACTATATCCCAAGAAACCAGAAACACCACTCAGAAAGGATATATGCACCCCTATGTTCATAGCAGCACAATTTACAATAGCTAAGATTTGGAAACAACTTAAGTGCCCACCAGCGGATGAGTGGATTAAAAAACTGTGGTACATCTACACAATGGAATATCACGCTGCTATAAAAAAGAAGGAACTTTTACCATTTGCAACAGCATGGATGAAACTGGAGAGCATTATGCTAAGCAAAATAAGCCAGTTGGAGAAAGATAAATACCACATGATCTCACTCATATGTGGGATATAATGATCAACATAATTTGATGAATAAAAATAGATCCAGAGACAAATGGCAGAAAAGGGGAGGGGGGTTAGAGAGCAACCAAAGGACTTGTATGCATGCATATTAGCATAATCAATGGACACAGACACTGGGGCGGTGGGGACCTGCCAGGGGTGGGAATGGTGGGGGGGGGGGGGTCAACTGGGGAAAAAGGAGACATATGTAAAGCTTAAGATAATAATAAAAGTTCAATGGATCATAATAAAATCCCCAAAATAGAAAAAATTATGTGCAAGAATTTAATTTATGAGAAATGTGATGTCTTAAACCAATGTGGAAAAGATGGAATGGTCAAAAAGAAGTTGGGACAACAAGGTAACTATTTGAAAAAAAAAAAAGCTGGATTCACATTACATACTTTACAAAGGATAAATCCAAATAGATTAAAGATTTAAAGGTAAACATGAGACCATGAAATCATTTAATAGAAATCAAGGAAAATAATTTTAGAGATACAGGGTGGTGAAGATCTTTCTATCCAGTATGCAATAGCCATAAGCGACAAGATTGATAAAATTGATATAAAAAATAAGAATATCTGGATATCTAAAAACTACCTAAGCAAATTCAAAACACTAACAATACACAGGGAAGAAATATATTCAACTTGGACCACAAAGAGCTTATGTCCCATATTTATATAAAAGAGCTACTACAGATTGTTAGAGAAAAGTCCAACCATCTAATGGAAACAAAAGCTACTATGGAAAAATTTAAAGAAAAGATGTCCAACCACACTGATAATAAGCGTGTGGCCAATTAAAACTTCTCTGAGATAGTATGTTTTACTTATGAGAATGGCTGAGACCCAATAACCTGATAACACACTGAGGTGAGGGTATAACCAGGAGCGTAGAATGGTGCAACCTCGATAACAGGCAATTTGTCAAAGTCCATCAAAACTAGCAACGCATGTATCCTTGGACCCAGGATACCTATGGGAAGTGATGGATATGTGAATTTACTCCATGGCAAGAGAGTGTCCATAGGGGTCTGGCTACAGCAGTGGCTCTCAACCTTCTGGCCCTTTAAATACAGTTCCTCAAGTTGTGACCCAACCGTAAAATTATTTTCATTGCTACTTCATAACTGTAATGTTGCTACTGTTATGAATTATAATGTAAATATCTGATATGCAGGATGGTCTTAGGCGACCCCTGTGAAAGGGTCGTTCGACCGCCAAAGGGGTCACGACCCACAGGTTGAGAACCACTGGGCTACAGGAACCAGGGCACATCCATGCAAAGGATATTATACAGTGAGAAAAAAAGATTGAGGAATCTCTTTATATGTCAATAAAGAAAGATCTCCCAGGTGGATTGCTAAGTGAAGGAAGCAGATGCAGATCAGTGAGTGTTGTATATTTGTGTGCTATAAAAGTGTAGGAAAAGAGAGACATACAAATGTCTGCTTTTATATATATTTCTGGAGGGTAATTGAATACAACTAAAGCACTGGGGTTCCGTGGGGAAGATAACTGAGTGTCTGGAAAATTATATAGACCCCACATACCTCAACACTTTTCAGCCACACGAATGGAGCAGCCATTAAATAAAACAAGTTGGAGCACTTTGGACCCACACACTTTCTGGTGCTTCCTACGTATACAGTGCTGTTATAAGTGCTATAAGGAGACTGTGATGTGGATTTGGAACTTTGTCCAATTCTGTTAATCGCAATATTCAGTCTTAAGCAACCAAACTTTAGTTGAACATGAAATCTCCTTACTTAAAAAGTTTCAACTTTGATAGAATCTCAGGGCACAGAGCTGGTAGGATTCAAGATTGGTGCAAGGTATACTTCCAGTTCCTTTGTTCAGGCAACTAACTCACTACGATGAAGATGAAGGCAAATACGATGATGATGTGGATGGATGTTATTCCCACTTTATAGATGATGAAACTGAGGCACAGTGAGGTGAAACAATCTGCCCATAGCCACCCATGTTTTCTTCACTTATCAGGATTCCAGACTGGCTCTCAAAGTCTCCTTTATGTCATGCATTTGTTGAACTAGTGATATTAAAATAAAAAACCATCTCCAATCTTCCAAGAGCTTCCATTTAGGAGCAGGAATATAGGCACTACGGCCAGGTAGGTACAGAATATGATAAGAGCCATTTTACACTCAGAGTAAAGAGACATTTACCTTTGTCTTTGCAAACCCTCTCCCCCTCTTCATATAGTGGAGCCTAATAATTAGTATGTAAGAACACAACATTTGGGTAGTTAAGTAACAGCCCTGAAAAGTGATCACAGATGAAGCTGAAAGGACTTTTTTTAAACACGCAGCCCCCCAGTCCCACCTCAAGTACTAGGTTAACAAATCCAGGCCACATTTGAGAGAATTGCTGACAGGAAATAAAAAACCTCATTATAGTACTTCATTCAAATAAGTTTCTAAATTTAAAAGCCTATAAAAAGCAGCTCAGATCAAAAAGTGAACAAATAGCCACTTTCTTTACGGTTATCGAAAGTACTAAATGCACTAATAACCTAGGTCCACAGGCCTGCCTGCTGGCACGACGAAGCCTGTCCCAGAGCAGGGGCCACTCAGCCCTCAAGCAGTGCCACTGGGTGGGGACCTGCATGGCTAGGCCTGGGAGAAGCCAGGAAGGACGGGCAGCCTGCGGAGTTTGGGCAAGTCGTTTAGTGGGCCTCAGCATCCACATCTATGAAATGGAGATACCAATACTCTCTGCAGAGTTGCGAGGCTCAGATGAGCAAATCTATTAAGGATTAAGGAGCCTGGGTCCCAGCAGGGGCTCAGCATCAGGTATTACCTTTCTTCTCCACAGACCCCTGGTGACAACACATTCTCACTCCTATGAAGGAGGGAAGACCTGGGTAGGTGAAAAGTCGTAACATCACTGGTCTTTTGCCTTATTGAGTGTATTCATTTCCTGGTGCTGATACACATAAAGTACTACAAACTGGCGGTTCCAAACAATAGAAATTCATTTTCTCCCAGTTCTCGAGGCCAGAGGTATGAAATCAGGGTATTGGCAGGGCTGTGCTTCCTCTGAGACTCCAGGTAGAATCCTTCCTTGTCCCTTCCAAGCTTCTGGTGGTGGCCCGCAGTCCTTGGCTTGTGGCTGCATCACTCCAGTCTCTGCCTCTGTTGTCCCATGGCCTCTCTCTGTGTCTGTCCTCACCTCATCTTCTCTCTAACAAGGAGACTAGTCATTTTGGATTAAGAGCCTACTCTACTCCAGCGTGACCTCATCTTAACTAATTATATCGGCAATGATCCTGTTTCCAAATAAGGTTGTATTCTGCCGTACTGGGGGTTAGGACGTCAAGAAATAGTTTTGGGGGGACACAATTCAAGAATGGGAGCAATCTTTTACTGAGTCCACCACTGTAAGGGTGACAAAGGAGACTGAGGGCCCACCCTACACCTTTCTGCTCAGAGTCTCTCTGGGGAAAAAGGATGCTGGCACAGTGACAGCGAGAGGGGTACCATATGCGGGAGGACCAGGGCTGCCATGCACACCCGTGTGACCAGGGCAAGTCACCCACCAGTGTGAGCCTTGTTTCCTCCTATGTAAAGGGAACAGTGATAACGCCTGGCCACCTTGATAAACACTAGCACATACTAGTACACAGAGCATGCATGGAGTACATTTTTTTCTCAAGTCACAGAAGCATAGAATTTTAGAGTCATTAATTCTTGACGGTGGAAAGCACCACCATCTACCCAGCTGATCAAGTGGGAGACGAGGGGGTCATCCTAATTCTCTTCTGTTCCAGTCGCCATATCTAAGTATGACATCATTCCCTCCTTCCCTTCCTTTTAATACGTCTCCTCCCGGCCATTCCAGTCAGACCACACTGTGTGGCCAAGACCCCAGCATCTTTCTTGGGAAGGAACAGCTGCAGAATTCCCACCAGGCTCCACATGGCTGTCAGCTCAGAGGGGCCACGGGAAACACAGACCCTACACATCACTCTCCTGTCTGAAGCGCCTCAGCTCAGCACACCCTCCCATCAGGAGAAAGTCCATGCTCCACTTAAAGCCATTCTAATCAATACATCATCGGTTTAACCTGACAAAATACTTCTCGTGTGTATTTAGAAGAATAAACAGACAAGAATAGCTAAGCCATTTAAAAGAAAAATAACAAGAAAGTTAAGGCGTATTACACAACCACATGAATTAAAACAATGTGGCACTGGTACCGGCTTTGAAAGAAAGATGTGCATGCACCAAACAATTTTGAGTACAATTCAGGAGAAAAACAGATTGTTGGGATAACAAGTTATTTGGAAGGCAGTTAAGTCAGATCTTTTTCTCACACCATAAATTAAAAAAAGAGTTAAGTAAAAAGAATGAATGAAGACTTCTATATGTCATAGAAGCTTTTATACTATGGCAAGCATGTATTCCTTTTATAAAGAAGGAACATGCAATAAAGGCAGAAAAAACTGTCTATAAACTAGAAGAAAAGAGGGGTAAACACTGAGCTGATTAATATCAGGTGGGACATTCTAAGCATAAAAGCAATGAAAGAAAAACTATCAGCTTTGATTAGCTTAAAAATATCAAATTATGTATGTTAAAAAAAAAACCCACAAAAGTTACAAGGCAATGACAAAGTGAGGAAAACATTCATAATAAAGATAATAAAGGGTTGTCATCCTTAAGATATTAAACAAATCTTGCCAATGGGTAAGAAAAACACTAAAACTCCAATTCCTCGCCCCAAAGGCAATTCTAAATAGAACCACAGTGGTCTAATAAACATATGGCTGATGATTATAATAAAACACAAGGCACCCTTTTTTGAATGTTTGGTAACACCGAACCATTAATTATCATTAATGGTAAAAACAAGAGAAAAATTCCAAGATGTCCTAAATTAAATTACAGCAGGCCAGAGAGTGAGAGAAAGTGATAAGAGGAATTCAGCAGCCAATGGCCACAGGACAACCAACAAAACACGGCTCACATTCCTGGTTGTCCTGGAGCTTTGAATCAACTTCTGTGGTGACCACTAGACACACCGCACCCAGCCTACGCACGGCCTTTAGGACTGTCACCGCCACCAGTCAAAAGTAGCACGTGTTTATCCCTCCCGGACTGTGCGCCTATCCTAGAACCTCTCCGCTTCGCCATGACGAGCGGTGAAATATTAAAAATAAAACTCAGCAGACCCCCTTTGTCA
This sequence comes from Myotis daubentonii, assembly GCF_963259705.1. Taxonomy (NCBI): domain Eukaryota; kingdom Metazoa; phylum Chordata; class Mammalia; order Chiroptera; family Vespertilionidae; genus Myotis; species Myotis daubentonii. The sequence continues at coordinate 72,903,267 of NC_081844.1, read as the reverse complement.
GATGCTAGGGAACAAACTCACTGTTTTGAAAATTGGTAAATACTTGGTGGGGGGGATCCATCCTGATGTTTTTACGTGAGCTCTCTCACAGGGTAACCACACAGTCTCTCCTTATAGAATCTTTCCAGCTAATAGATAAAGAATAGCAGGATTAGAATATCACCGTTTTTACAAATCCCTAAAAAAATAATGGATCTGGGCAATAATCATCAATGGCTGTTAACATCACAAAAGAATTGTCCTGGTGAGAGCACACACTACCACTTAGTAAGTATCCTTACCCCAAAACCAAACCTGAATCTTATCAAAGCCTATAGATCTACCCACCAATTTACAGGAAATACAGGGGCAGAGGAACCTCTAAATGACACTGCAGGAATGCAAGCACCACAGTCCAGACTGTGGGGAACTGCAGGAAAAATGACGAGCTTCTTCGATAAATAAGTTGTAAGGCACAAGGAAAGAGAAGGAGGGAGAATCTACAGATGGAAACAAACTTACTCGACATAGCAACCAATCACAAGAGATGAACCTCATCTGGATCCTGAACCAAACTATTAAAAATTATGAAACAAGGGGAAAACTTGAACACCAGTGGGATATTTAATTGACATTAGGTACTTGTTATCTTAAATTTTTATGTGTAATAACTGGTATTTTGGTTATGTTTTCATAAAATGTCTTTGACTTCTAAATATCTGTACTGAAATATTTACCCCCAAAATTATGATACCTGTAATTTGCTTCCAGGTGGTTAACAGATGGGAGTCTGGCTGTAACAAAATTGGTTATGACTTGATAACTGTTAAAGCCAGGCAATTGGTACCCGGGGTTCATACTATTCTCTCTACTTCTGTAAAATGTTCAAAATTTTCCATAATAAAAGATGTAAACAACATTTAAAATGGTATTTTTTTCACAACAATGGAATGCCATGGAGAAATGCTCATGATAGGGCAATGATGGAAAAGCTACACACCTAATGCAGACTGTTCTCTCAATCTCGTTAAATACACATTAAGCATTTTGAGGCAAAAAGAAGAAAATTCAACATAACGCTAATAACAACTGTTATCTCTCTATGGTGGTATAATGGGTGGTTTTTATTTCCTTCTTTATATTTTCTGTTCCTACCATTAGTAGGCCCTAATTTATAAGCACAGAAATGTATTTCAAACAGCATTCAACTTGGAATTTGCCAGGGAAAGCCAAGTTGTTATGTTCATAGTATGTTTATTTCTGCTTTGGCCTAATCACTCCCAACAGTCTCTCGAACTGCCATCAAGCCAGAGATGCTCACCGCGAAGAGAATTCCCAGACTTAATAAAATAAACAGCGTAAGCAGACCTAATACAGAAGCACCTTTCTCAGGCCAAGAAAGCGTTAGAGAGCCCACAGTTCTTTACCCCGAGGGAAGAGGAACCAAGCAGAAAAAAAGGCATTTGTAAAGGTGAGCACAGCAGTGACCCTCCCCGTAGGGGAGGCTGGCCCCGGCTCAGGCCTGCGGAGCCTCCGGCCTCAGAGACAGCAGGGCAGGCTGTGGCCCTCGACCATTAGCCACCACAGGCATGGGGTCTGAACCAACCCCCACAAACCCTGTAAGGAAAGTCCTGTCAAGTGAAAAAAATTAATCCTGGCAACCAGTTAATCCCAACTAGGAAACAGCTTGAGCCATCAGAAGAGGCTCAGGTAGGGGGTGACATAGGAAAGGACTTAGTTCATTGGGTGTGACCACTCTCCTCCCTTTAAGATTCAGCTTCAAGATTCAAATTCTTGAAAAAGCCCAGCTGCCAAAATGCTTTGCCATTCAGTCTACAGAGGCCTAACCCCACCGAGCTGCCTTGTGTTTCCGTGAAAATGACACCTGTTTTCTTTCTGTAGGGGGACGGAGGGGAGGGGGGACTTTTTTTGCCCTCCACATTGTACAAAAGGTCTTACCAACTTTACCACCCGTATGCCATTAGGAGCTCTGGGGAAGAAAACGTAAGTCCTAGACCTTGCTGGTGTGAGGTTGTTTTCAGTCCAATGTGGGAGAGATCTCCCCTAACCACCTTCTCCCTTGTATGATATTCAAGTTTTGGGGGCCTGTGGAGGGGGTGTCTCAGTTCATACCAACATATTTTTTTTTTAACTTAAGGAAACAAATAAGAGAGATTCCCATGGGAAAGTCTGGATGTCACCACCATTAAGAGAGCCGTTGTCACAGAGAGGCGGGTGAGCAGGAACACGCCACTTCACGGTTTTGGCAGCAGGACCAGGTGCCTTCCGTGCGATTGTGCAGAGATGAGAACTGGCTGCAGCCCAGGAGCTGAATTCCTGGTGCTGCCTCACCCCTTGCAAGTGGCTCACTTCCCATGACCTTACAGCAAAAGGCACTCTCCAGAGAGCTGCAGTGCATGTGCCGGGGCTGGTGGCTGCTGAGAGTCAGTCCAGGCCATTTCCTAGCCACCTCTCCTGACTGTAATGGCTGTTTCCTCCAGAAGGGGCAGCAGCGGCAAAGATGGCCCACCGCCCACAGGCTGAGAAGGGCTGGGGAGAGGGAGCCAAGTGACCTGCCACTCACACGCCTGTGCCTCCTGCTTTCCCAAATTGGGCTTGGAGCAGACCCTGGGCCTGGTTAGCCACAAGGCGATCCCACTAGGCAAGGGCTCCTCAGTAGCACGGTGAACTGTTACTGCTCTCTGAAAATACACAACCAATTTTTAATAGCTTGGACAACTGTGGGAATGCTTTTAGGTATGCTAAACAATTTCTCTACTTCGGAGAGACCAGGGTAGCCAACATGCAACAGTTTATACAAAGGTGCCTCATCCAGAAGTTCCTGCAAGCTCTGCAACCTTGGGCAATTTGCCTCACCTCTGTGGCCTCGGTTTCCTCATCTGTAACATGAGGAAGATAACAGTATCTACCTCACGGGGAGTTTGTGAGAGGGTGACATGAGGGAATGGGCATGAAGTAGTCTTGGTAAGTGCTGTGTTCTCATAAATACTAAGGGCATTCCTTGTGCCCCTCCCGCCCCCCTGTCGAAAATAACAGGAGTGCACACTAGAGAGCACACACAGTGAACTCTACACCCATTATTGTTGTCCTTAAAGGAGCTGTCCCACAAGTTCCCACCCCAGCAATCGGACAACATCCTGCAAATCTGGTTTTGAATTGCTGCGTTTGCTCAGTGCTGCATTCTTGGCACCTAGCACAACCCCTGGCACATAGTAGGAGCTTATTTAATATTCTGGAAGGAAGGAATTATGATAAAAGCAGGCATATATTCAACACATGCTCTGTTCCATGCATGGTAAACATCTCCACATAATTTCACTCTGTTTTATTTCACAGATGGCATTGAGACTCCAAGAGGTTAAGTCAGACTCTCCCCGCCCCCCCCTCCCCCCCACCCCCAGCAATCAGGCCCAATCCCCAAACAACTTTGAAACAAAAGCAGCTGAGGCATTTACCCAGGTCAGTAATGAAAATTCAACATTCTTCTGTCATTGATATAACTTATAGGGAGCTTTTCATATTGATTCCTTTTATCTTTGCTATTTGGGGCTAAGATAAACCTGTAGGCATTTAACTTATTTCAGTCATTTAAAGAAATAAAGAACAAAAGAGTAGAATCTGTATTAAATCAGGCACAATAAGAGGAAACATTTTTAACAAAATATAATGCTAAGAGCCTCAGGTTACTATAAATCACCCCCATTGAGCTCTGAAATCCCTAAATTACTATTGTTGTGCTAGTCAACATTCCCCATCCATAACAGCCGATGAAAACCCCAAATCAGGCCAACTACAAAGCTGGAACATTTTTTAACTTAATTTCAACTCTGCATTACTAAAACAACAAAAACAAAAAACTCAAAACCTTCCAGGATTTAACAAATTTAACTACAAATTACCAGTCATATCCTTTCAACAATGAAATGCTGTATAAAAAGAATGGTTCTCAAATCAAATTTCCCAGATTTTTCATGAACAAATGTCCCCCTGGATCCCTCTTCAGAACTAGAGCCAAAATGGAAATGGATGTGAAAATTAGCGAACACTTACCAAGAGCAGAGACTGCAGAAAGGGAAGGCAGAAGCGGGAAGGCAGTGTTTGCTATTTACTTGGAATAATTAGCAAAGCAGAACCAGCCGGAGGCTGGCCCCACACACCTTGCCCAAATGCTGCTGGGAGGAGGGGGAGAAAAATGTTCAAAGGGCCTAGAAGTGGATGGTTAGGTGCCATTTCACGCCTCACTGCACAGCTAAATAAAGGGATATATTCTTTTTTAAGTGTAATGGAACTTTCGCAGCCCTGATGGGCTGTTTTGCTCTGGGGAATCCGGCTATTTTGAGAGCCACACACCTTTTAGCCAAGACAAGGGTTTTCACATCAGTCTAGGTAACACGCGAGTAAAAAGAAGATTTCTGCCTACTGTCCCTGGAGGATAAACAAAGATCCTGAATGTTTAGTGTTTGGGAGCACTCTGCTTTTAATTAGGTGCATGGAGATAAGTTTATTTTCTCAGAAAAGCCCAAGATGTCCACTTGGCTTTCTTTTCCTTGAGCTGAGGCTGGGAGGTGGAGTAAAACCGTTGTGTCTGGAAAGGGGCAGTAGAAGCACGAGGGGGAAAGGGCAGGGAAAGAGGGGGTAAGTAACACTAATAAACACGCACGAAGCACTTGCTACTGGCAGCCACTGTTCTGAATGCTTCGCAAACATTCACTTAGGTGTGGCCCTCACAGTGGGCATTGTTAGTTTCTCTGTATTACAGGCAAGGAAACCGAGGCAGGAGTAGTAAATGAACAACCTGAGGCTCCGGCTAAGAGGGGGAGGGGTGGGTGCCCGCAAGCAACTTGCCCAGAGATGCTTTCCAAGTGTGCAAGGCTGCACGGCCCCTCCCCGCCCCCCCGCCCTCGCCCACCAGTCCTTTCTGTCGTGTAAGCACAGGGGGTCTGGATGGGAGCAGACGTTTTGTTTATAAACAAGGAAGAGCTCAAACATCTGGGCCTTGCTTTGTGGCCCAGGACACTGTGCAGGTCTGGGCCCTTTGGCCTGCCCAGGCCACATGGCGTAAATAGCAGGGGGCCTCCCCTCTTTGGGGAAACCAGCCTGGTAGGAGAGGTCAGGGAGAGGAGCACCTCTCATTACAGGAGATGCCCAACAACTGGTGGGGCCAGGGTGCAGGCTGAGGGGCAGCGATCTGACGCTCCTGGTCTGCGTGGTCCATTAGCAAATCATGTTCACATGCCCCCCCCCCCACCCCCACACACCCTTTGTATTGTGGTAACATACACGTAACATAAAATGGACAGTCTTCACCACTGGAAGGGAACAGTTCTGTGGCATTAAGTACATTCACACTGTTGTGCAACCATCACCACCATCCATCTCCAGAACTCTTTTTTACCCCAAACTGAAACTCTGTATCTATTGAACAGTGACTCCCCATTCCCCTTCTCCTAGCCCCTGGGAGCCACCACCCCACTTTCGGTCTGTGTGACTTTGACTGCTCTGGGCACCTCATGTAAGTGGGGTTATACCCATTAGTCTTTTTGTGTCTGGCTTATTTCACTCGGGATAACGTCCACATGGTTCATCCGCGTTGTAGCATGTGTCAGAATTTCCCTCTTTCTAGGGCTGGATAATATTCCATGGTGTGTAAACACCACATTTTGTTTATCCATCCATCTGTGGGTGGACACTGGGTGCTTCCACGTTTAGTTACCTGTTAGACACAGTCAATATCTTCTCCCTGGTGTACTGCTCGCGCTTACATCATGTCGCTACTTATAAGGCACTGTCCTCTGGGGTGGTGGGCAGGGGGGAGGGGGGGGCAGGTGCAGGTTGTGGCTGTCACTCAGCCCTGACTGTGGAAATGCAGGAGTGCCAGCCTGTGCTGCTAGAGCTTCTCCCTTGTTAAAGAACATGGGATGAGGGATTTTTAAGGTACATCTATGTTTTAAAATTGTTATTTCAAATGCTTTAAAACACTATGCCAGCCAATCAAAACTGACCTGGAAGCTGGGTTTGGCTTTCCGATCCTTAGTGTGACCAAAGCCTTATAACAACTCCATGCGATAGGGTTTTCAGACAAGGAAGCATAGCTCAGAGAGGTTAAGTGAGTTGCCCAACGTCACACAGCAGTGGGTTGTACTTGAACAGAAATCTTCAATCTCCTTCCAAATGCCACTGGATGTGACAAAGTGGGCCACATTTCATGCATTGTTGCTAACATGCGTGAAGAAATAGCTTCAAGCCCTCAAAAGAGTTAATTCGATTTAAAAAGCATATCCAAAGCCCAGCCAGGTGGGGGTCTTAGGAAGAGCTCTTGACCTCCTAGTGGCAACCCTCCCCCGAGCACTTCCACATTCACAACCTCGCACAATAAGTTAACCAGGACCCTGTCAAATGAAGAGCTTCTTAGGCCAGGCTCCGAGATCCTGCAGCCAGTCCAGTGACGTCCAAGAGTCAGGTTCTGGGAACAACAGGCTCTCAGTAGCCTTGCTGGTCCAAAGCCCAGAGATTCTCGAGCTTGACCCAGCTCCCTAAAAACCCACTTGCTGAGCTCCTCCCACAGCAACAAAGGGTTAAACAGTGCATCTGTTTTCTCTCTCAAGAGGTCAGAAACCCAGACATGGGTTTAAAAGCATTCTTCACGGCCACAGATAACCCTCCTGACATGGCCCTCCGGGCAGGCCGGCTGTGCAGCCCTGCAGGGACAGGGCAGGGGCACCGCTGACGGGGAGTGCCTGAGGGCAGGAGCAGGAGGCCTCATCCTGCTTGGGTGTGCTTCCTGGGCCCTCTAGCATGTTCTAGTATGTTCTGGGGAACCTGGTGCTGGGGACACAGCAGTGAACAGAATGGCAAAAAGCCCTGCCTTCATGGAGTCCACATTCTAGTACAGTGATGGCAAACCTATGACACGCGAACTCATTTTTTTGGGTTGATTTTTCTTTGTTAAATGGCATTTAAATATATAAAATAAATATCAAAAATATAAGTCTTTGTTTTACTATGGTTGCAAAGATCAAAAAATTTCTATATGTGACACGGCACCAGAGTTAAGTTAGGGTTTTTCAGAATGCTGACACGCTGAGCTCAAAAGGTTCGCCATCACTGCTCTAGTGGGATGGGGGTGGGAACGCAAGGTGATAGCGCTAAACATAGAATTAAGGAGGTTATCCACGGCCTTAAAGGCGCTGAGTACTATGAGGGATTCGGCGGCCAAAAGTAGAGAGATTTGTGATATCAAATACATTTTTAAAACTAAAACCACTTTACCAAGATATAATTGACACACAAAAAGCTGTGACTATGTAACATACCACTTGATTTTGGAGATGAGTATACAGCTGGGAAACCATCGCCACAATCTATGCCATGAACATACCCACCACCCCAAAAGTCTCCTCGGGCCTCTTTATTTATTATTATTTGTGTGGGTGATAATAATGATGCTTCACATAGAATCCACCCTCTGAGTAAGGTTTTAAGTGTAGGATACAGCGTTGCTGGCTGTGCTGCTAGACAGTGGCTCTCAGAACCTCTTCCCACTAGTCATTGCCCCTGGCAACTTTGACAGCACCTGGCACCCCTGGCAAGCATCACCCCGCCCTCCGCTTCTCTGAATTTGACTATTTTAGATTCCTCATATACATGGGATCAGGTTAACATCTGTCTCTCTGTGTGATATTAAATACTAGAGGCCCAGAGCACGAAATTCGTGCACGGGTACGGTCCCTAGGCCTGCCCTGTGATCAGGGCCATCTTCCCCAGCTGCCCGCAGCTGGCCCCGCCCCCTGCTGCCAGTCCTGCCCCCCGCTGCCACCCACCCAGTTCCCTGTTCCCCACTGGGCAATAGGAGCCTGACGGCCAGGGGATGGGACCGAGAGGTTGGCTCCGCCCACTCTCCAGCCCCGCCCCCGCCTCAGGTTGCCCTCTGTGTATAGGGCGACCAGCGGGACGGGGGCCTTGGCCTGGCAGCACCCACCCTGGTTCCCCATTCGCCATCAGGCGATTGGAGCCTGCCGGCCAGGAAAGGGACCAAGAGGTGGTCAGTGTGCCTCATAGTGACTGGTCGAGAGGTCGTTCTGGTCTTTCCGCCCACCGTTAGGCTCAATTTGCATATTACCCTTTTATTATATAGGATTAACCAGTGACTGACATGGGGGCCCTAGTGACTACCCAGTCTGTTTCCAGCCCATCTTCCCAATCAACTTCAGATCTTCGCGTAAATCTGCACTTATGAAAACAAAACCGAAAACCTTTTGCGAGAGTCTCTTCTCTCACACCCAAGCCTTCTCCTGGATCCCATCTCAGTGAATGACAGCACTCGTCTGCCTCCCATGCTGTGATCCTCAGAGGCATCTTAACGCCACCCTCAAAGTCACCCACCACCCTCCTAAACGCTTCTCCATCCCCTCTCTTGCTTTGCCTCCATTTCCACATCCTTACAATCGGAATAGTAACGGAACCCACGGTGGTTGTGGGGACTACCGGAGCTGATGTACTGAGGTGCAGAGAGCAGTGTTCACAGGCCATTCATAGTAGCAGCACCAGTTCCTGCCACTGTCCTCAGGGGCATAGCAGCTGGTCATTTAAACGCTGTTTTCTCTTTTTTCTTTCTTCTGTAGCTGTCACAAAATGAAGGGCTAGTCCCTCTGAGGTTCCTGAGGCCGGAGGGACCCAGCTGTACTTTCTAACAGCTGTAGGAAACAGGCCTGGGCGCCTGGCCTCAGTGCTTTCCTGGGGCTGGAGTACACCTGATGATGCAGCACCCTCATCCCCGCCCCAGGTGGGGTCCCCTCCATCTGGGTCTGACAAGCCCTTGGGCTGAGCACATTGCTGTTTCTTGGGTCCTTGCAGCTAGGTGTGGTGGCCTTGGCCACTCTGGAAAATGTCAGAGCCATGGTCACAGACCGTCCAGAGATGAGTGTGTGGGATCCATAACATTTCCACCAGCAGAGAGGGGCTGCCAGAGCAGCTCTCACCCTGTCAGGCTGGGCCAGGTGGAGGGCAGCCATGACTCAGGGGGAGCTGGTAGTGATCCGACAGGCCGAGTGGGACAGCAGAACAGATTCGGAAATCAGGAGATGGTGTGTGTCCCTATTCTAGCTTCTCGGCCATGGGACAAGCTAGAGCCTTAGTTTCCCTGGCTGTAAAATGGGAACAACAGTCCCTCTCCTGGGGGGTGATTTTGAAGAACAAATAAAACAACACATGTGAAGAAACATACATAGCCCACAACATACACTACCATTGTGAGAAGGTTAAGTTGGAGAAGCTCATAACAAGGTGAGCTGGGACACGTGGACTCCATTAATCTGGTCAGGGCCTGAGCCACGGCCCTTTATTTTAGTGTGTTACCTCACTTCGCTGCTCCTGGCTCCTCTCCTGAACCGAGGTCTTTAGAGTCACAAGCTAACAGGGCCTTTGGGAGAGAGAGAGGGATCTGGGAACGCTGACCTCACCCTATCCAAACCTCTGGAGGGAGACCCTTCCACCCCCGGGGCCAGCAGCCTCTCAGTGACAAACACCCCCTGAAGTCTGCTCTGGGCTGGCTTTGAGCAGGGGCCTGGGGACAGGTGAAGAGGTGGGAGATGGGGGGATGGAAAGGGGTGTGAGGGGGGTGTCCTCACCCTGCTCCCTGTCTCAGGAAATGGATTCTTTAGACCTACAAAGAAGCAATTTCCATACAGCCCGACACATACTGTGAATCGGGCTGCTGTCTTGTTTATGGGGTGGGACGTCAGAGAAAACTCCAGAGAAGAGGTGACAGTTGAGCGGGCGTTGGGAGGATGTGTAGGAACCCCCGAGGGCTGTGTCCCAGTGTTGCAAATCCACACCCGCTGTACAGCCGCTTCGGGACGCCTGCCAGGGCCACATATTTCTTCTCCTATTACTGATTTAATATTTCTCTTTACATCGATTCACGTTTTTTTCACTCAGTTATTTTAAAAGCAAATGTTAGACACTACAGTAAACAGAAAACCAGTTCCACATGCCCCAAATAGAGAGAAACCCTAAAAATAAATCCCAGGAAAGGAAGTTATTAAATTACAAGCAGACAGTGCAGCTTGCTGGAGTCGGGGAGTCTGAGGCCCGCACTCTCCGTGTGTGAAAAGGGGGATCCGCGAGAGGTAGGGAGGCGCTGAGGACTTACAGGCACCTGGCACCTAGCGAGACTCAGAAAGAACCAGAGGGGGCGACATTCTCCAAAGTGGGCTGTTGGCATTTAATGCCCCATGTGTGCTCTTCTCTTCGCAGCCTCTCCTGGGGGTGCCGCCGTCACTCTGGGAGAGGGTGCAGCGGCTGGAAGAGGAGGGGGAATTAAGGGCCGTTTATGTTGGGGGAGGAAATGGACAGAGCTCAGCACTCCCTTTTCCTGAGGCTTCCTGGACTCAGGCACAGCCCTCAGGATCCACGCCATCATTTCCCTTCATCTTTCCCCGCGCCCAGTAGGAGAGACAGGCAGTAGGTGAATATTGTTGTCTGCCTGGGAGAGACCTTGCAGGGCTTGGCCTCGCGCTTCAAATACTTCAAAGATTGTCTCTAGCTCTGCCTTGGAAATCGGTGCACGCCTCACTCCTCCTGCCTCCGAGCTGGCTCACTGCTGGTGCATGTGCGCGCGCGCGCGCACACACACACACACACACACACACACACACCACACACACACCAGGGTGACCAGCAGTCCCAGGAGAGCAGGCGGGCTGGCTTTGGGGCCAGGTGTGCATCCACACTCCCTCAGATCTCAGGGCGCCCCTGCTTGGGTTGGGGAGCCCATCATTCCCCTCGATGGCGTGCTTGGGGACAGGACTCAATGCTTTAAAAAAGTCCCCAACTTTTTTTTTAATTTAAAAATATATATTTTTGAGATCAACGAAAGGACTTCTATGCATGCATATAAGCATAACGAATGGACAGAGACACTGGGGGGGGGGTGGGGGGAGGGTGAGGGCATGTGCTGGGGAGTGGGGGTGGCCCGGAGAGGCCAATGGGGGAAAAAGGAGACATAGGTAATACTATATGTAATACTTTAAACAATAAAAGAAAACTTTAAAAAACCCACAAAAAACAAACAAATATTTTTTCTGATAAGATATGCGTAACACCATTTACCATTTTGACCATTTTTAAGTGTTAAAGTTCAGTGATATTAAGTACATTTGCCTTGTACAACCATCACCATCATCCAGAACTTTTCATCTTACAAAACTGAAATTCTGTACCCATTAAACAATATCACCCCTGCCCGCCAGGCCCTGGCAACTTCCATTCTACTTTCTGCCTCTGGATTTGACTATACTAGGTGCCTCCTATAAGTGGAATAAAACAATATTCATCCTTTTGTGACTGACTTATTTTACTGAGCAGAATGTCCTCAAGGTTCACTCATGTTGTCGCATGTGTCAGGACTTCCTTCCTTTTTAAAGGCTGAATATATTTCATTGTGTGTACTAGTATAGGATACATTTCGTTCATCCATTCACCCGTCGATGGACACTTGGGTTGCTGTCACCCTTGGGCTATTGTGCTGTTATGAGCTTCTGTTTTCACTTCCTCTGGGTCTATACCCAGAAGTGAATAAATTCTCAAGTTTAAACATGATTCAGAATGACCCTCATGACTCCTGGGACTCCCCATGAGCATGCCCCCTGTTCATTTCTCCTGTCCACTGCATCCCTGGCCCCAGCCTCGTCTGCCAGGGCAGTATTTATATCCTTACACTTAGGGAATGTTTTTTTAAAAAATATATTTTTATTTCAGAGAGGAAGGGAGAGGTAGAAAGAGATAGAAACATCAATGATGAGAGAGAATCACTGATCGGCTGCCTCCGCACCCCCTTGCCCCACTGAGGATCGATCCTGAAACCCAGGCATGTGCCCTTGACCAGAATCAAACCCAGGACCCCTCAGTCCACAGGCTGACGCTCCATCCACTGAGCCAAACCAGCCAGGGCTTAGATAATGATTTTATAAGCCCCGCAACAATCTATAAATTCTATACACACATGCTGGAGATGAAACCTACATTCTAAAGTCTCGGGAGTAGGTCTTGGGTGAAGAGCAGGAGGTGGGACAATCTGCACCCAGGGTCCTGCGAGGGTCCAGCCAGGGACCGTTGGGTGAGCTGAGCACAACACAGGCAGCCATGACTGGCGAGGTGTCCGTCCACATCTCTTCAGAGAGCCCCTGCCTGGTGGCAGAGCAGTCATGCTGCCCATTTCCCGGCTGAGCTGGTGGCAGCTGGTGATCAGCAGCCTTGGTCTCGGGGAAGCCCTAGAATGGGTAGATCCTTCCAGTCCCAGGAGCAGCGATGGACCACAGATGTGTCTCCTCCAGCCAGCCCGCTGTGCAGGGGCCCAAACGCTAACATGGTTTTAGTTAATTTTTCTTAGACATCTCTCACTGGCCTTCCTTATGGCAATCATCATAATACAGTTCATTCATTTAAACACATTCCCCCAATTTGTCTAACAGTGCAAGTGGTCACTCCAGGCAGCCGAATCGGCCCCTTGAAAGCTTCACCCTTCACATTCCCAGCACTCATGCCTCCATACCCAGAGACTGGAGGCTCAGCGTGCAGACATCTGCCTGACAAAAGCAGAGCAGCTGTTGGGCCAAACGCATAAATTAATGGAAAGTCCTGGTTGATTAACATCTGGCTCAGCTCTCCCTCGGGCCCCTCCCTGGGACTGTAGCTTGCTCTGAGCTGACAATCCAGGCTTTGTGTCCCCCTCCTCTGGGTCAGCTACTACTGAGCTCTTGCCCTCCTACCCCCCACTTTCTCTGCCCTGTGTCCTTCCTTAGCAGGAGCCAGTGTCTGCGGGCCAGGCGAGCAGGCTGAGGTTCTGCAATTACAGACCCCTGAGACCCAGCCCACCAATTACTGTCTGATTACTGTTTCCCTCGCTCTAGAGATGGCCTAGAAGAATATTCCAAAACCATAAACCTGGGCAGTGCCCTCCCAGGTCGTGAGGACCCTGGCTCCCCACCCAGACCCAGAGCCGGGCTTCAGTCTGGAAGGAGGGACAAACCCCAGAGGATGCCAGTGTGGGCAGATGAATGAGAAGGTCTAAAGCTAAGCTCGTTAACAGGCCAGAACGGGGGAAAGAACACCCAGATGCAAAATGGGGGACAAGGCCATGGGGGAAACCCTGGCTCATGAGACATAAGCATCCCCTCGGCGGGAAATGACCCAGTGTTCCTATTGCCTGGAATTGTCTGGACTCTCACAGAATACAGTGGCCTTTCCTTCAGGACACTGTTCAGAGGGGTCAACCCCCCGCTGGACCCCACCAAGCAGCGGTCCACTCCAAAAGCCCCACTGGGAGAAGCCAGCCCGAGGGCTGCAGCGGGCACTTGGGAAGTGTCAGGAGCCTCCCCTCGGAAGTCGGTGCTTTAGCCCCGCTGGTGTGGCCCAGTGGTTGAGGGTCGACCTATGAACCAGGAGGTCGCAGTTCAATTCCTGCTCAGGGCACATGCTCAGGTTTCAGGCTCCATCCACAGTAGAGGGTGTGCAAGAGGCAGCCGAGCAATGATTCTCTCCCATCGTTGATGTTTCTATCTCTCTCTTTAGCCCTTCCTCTCTGAAATCAATAAAAATATATATTTGGGGGTGAGGGGGGGGGGCGGAGTCTGTGCTTTAGTCCATCCCTGGCTGGCCTCTGTGGTGACTGTTCTCAAGTCGTTTTTCCACACTGACTTACCACGAAGATCTAACTAGACCTGAAATGGCTTTGCAAACCATCAGTTCCATGCACGCAAAAGATGGTTCTGGAAACCTGTCTCCTCCAGGGACCAGCTACCTCAGGACCGCTGGGGAATATGAAAACCCCTGCAGCTCCTCGTCAGGTCCCTGGCAGAAAACGGAGCCTCTCGGGGGCAGTGTGAGGAGAGTTTAATAGAGAAAGTTTCCAGCTGGTGCCTAGGAATGGCCTGTAGTAATTATGGCTTTTATATTTTATGATGCTTTGACATCTCCTGATGCTTTGCTGGCCAGGGAGAGACTGCCCTTGTCAGGGTCAGCTAATTCCTAGAGACAAGCGAACACTTTGTCTCCAAGCACACCTTTCTCATGCAAACCAACCAACCCAAAGTCCATATCTTCCCCACTTCCTTTTTCTAGCTCACCCACTAACCAGGATGCCCCCTAAATCACCCCAGCCAACTAGGGGCCATCTCCATAGTCCAGAGCCTGCTGAAATCATTCAAACGATGGAATCCTAAGCTTGCTCAGTTTGCCTCCTCTGCCTCATCCCACCCTCCCTTCCTAGGAAAACCATAAGACAGGCTCTTCCATGCCTTCCTTTGTCCCTTCTGCCTTCTGACCAAATCTGGTGCTTCCCCGGGTGGCCCTCGAAGGAGTGGGGTGTCCCCTTCCCTTGGGAACTGTGAGTAATAAACTGTTATTCCAAGTCTTATGTCTCTGTGTCTGGTATTTTACCACCCCCAATTAAAATAAAAACCTCGGGTACATTTTAAGAAACCCAAAGACTAAAGGGGCAGGTAGAGGGGGCAGCTATCTGAACCTGGAGAAAGAAAGCCACGTGGAGAAGCTGTGTGAGAGGAGCTTAAGGACCATCTCCTTGCTTGAGGGGCACAGTTGGCCATAGTGACCTTAGCAAGGTCAACTGTGATCCCACAGGCCTTACAGTCGGCCTCCTGGGGCCCAGAGCAGGGTGGGCAGAGCATAGACGGGTCTGGAGAAGCAAATGGCAGCTGCCTGGCATACTTGAGCTTCACTCCAAGAAAGTTCCATAGGAATTTTTCTTAAATGTTTTCCAGATATTTCTGATACATGGCCAGACATGGGACATACGTTATGAAATGTGAGGCACTGTCAATTAACAACATTAACAATGGCAGTGGCAGCAGCAATAGCTACCATCCCCAGAGCAAGCCTGTGCTGGGTGCTTATAATGCATAATTCCTAGTTTCCACAACAAACCTTAATTGTAAGTGTTATTATTCTCATCATGTATAGGTGGGAAAACGGAGGCTCAGGCTGGCTAAGTAACTTGCCCAAGATCACACAGCTTGTGAGTGGGAGAGCTGGGATCCTGAGTCCGACTCAAAAGTTTCTCATGTTCCTGCTCACATTTGCCTCTGAACAGTCAAGGCCACAGGCTGATTAACAACACCCTTGCACCCCCAAAACCTCACTGACAGAGCCTCTCAGAACTCTTACATTTATCCAGCATCACTATTAGGTTATAGTTGCTTAAAAAAAAAAAAGTGCTTTGAGAGCTTTGAAAGAAAAATGTAGAACAACCACACAAAGTTACTCATTTTGCGTTCAAAACACTTTCTTTTCTCAACTGGATCTAACCACTTCTATTTCACTGCAACCGAAAGAAATGGTGCTCGGCTTTGATGTACAGACACCACCCCCACCTCACCCCAGCCAGAGGACGGGGGTCAGTCCCCACCAGGAACGTGGACTTGCTTTGACAAAGCCGTCAGAACAAGAGTTCTTAACCTCGGGCTTCAGCAAATCCTCAAAACTCCAAACTTACATGTGAGATTTGGCATGAATGGGCACTTTTGTCCACGTCTTCAGCTTTCATCAGATTTTCAAAGGAGCCCCTTGAAAGTCAGAATTTTGTATCAATTTCTTTCCTAATTAACCTTAAGGGTTACCCTGCCTAGTTCTTTTCTTTCTTTCTTGTTTTCAGTGAAACTATGACCTGCTCCCAAACCAAGCAGTCAGTGGAATTTAGTTCACAAATATTTTATGATAATATAGCAGTAGGCGACATAAAAATAAATTTTAAATAGCTCTATTCCTTTATCTTATTTGCAACTGAATAATTATTTTATTGGATTCCAGGTCTGGGGGTTTTATTGAAAATATTTTTGTCTAAAAATTTGCTATCTTTTCTTCCCCAGTGAGATGTAAAAAAATTCATATTGAAACAGATCAGTGGGACTTACCATAATTCTTTCTTAACCTTTCTAACTGTAGAGGAATGTGGCATATAGAAGATTTATATTGTGGACACTTTTTTTTTTAACTTGATAAATATTCATCAGTTCACTCAGCACATTTTTATTAAGTCAAAACACTGATGTAGGTAGGGAGGATTCCACTGGAAACATAAGAAAATCAGGTGCTCTCAAGAACTTCCATGCCAGTGGGGAACATAGACTACACATCATAAACTAGATGACAGGTAGGTAGATAGGTAGAGAAAGAGAGAGAAGGTGGTGATAAGCACTGAATCAGTATGCCATGTCTGCTGTAATACCCACAGCTTGGTTGTTAAAGTAACTGGGACTTATTCTCTCACAGTTTTGGAGGCCAGAACTCTGACATCAAGGTGTCAACAGGGCCACGTTCTCTCTGACGGCTCTAAAGAGGACCCTTCCCTGCTTTTCCCCTGGCTTCTCGTGGTGGCCGGCAACCCTAGGTGTTCCTTGGCTTGTTGATGCATCACTTCCACCTCTGCCTCCATCATCACATGTGCTGCTGGGTGTATCTACATTTCCCTCATTTCCCATGGACACCAGTCCTTAGATTAGGCCTGTCAAATCCCCGTGACGTTATATCAACTTGGTTACCTCTGCCAAGATCTTATTTCCAAATACGGTTCCATTCACATGGAGCAGCAGTTAGGACTTCAACATATCTCTTGGGTGGGTGGGGGTTGGGGGTGGGGGTGGGGGGTCACAACTTAACTCACAATATGTGCCATGAAACAAATTAAGCAGCTGCATCAGAGACAGGCAGTGATGACGGGCTCTGGAGGACGGGCATGTGGAGGACGGGCTCTTCGAGGAGGAGGTACCATTGGAGCAGAAACCCAAATAAAGTGAAATAATAAGCTACGAGGACACCTGGGTGAAGGGGTCCAGCAGAGACCTCGAGGTAGAGGCACGCAGTTACGTTGCACCTGCATCCTTGACTTTTAGAAACTGCAGGATCATAGATGTTTATTGTTTAAGCCATTAAGTTTTGTGGTAATTTGCAGCAATCGATAACTAGTAGAGTCACCTTGCAGTGGCCTTGCTGTTGTATCAGTTTTCTGTTGCTGCAAACACATTACCACATACTTGGCAGCATGAACCTTAACTCACAGTTTCTGGAGGGGGACGTCTGGGTCCTCCGCTCGGGGTCTCACAGGCGCTGGTGGGACTGAGCTCCTTTTTGGAGCTCAGGAGCCTCTTGTGAGCTTACATGACTGTCGGCAGAGTTCGTTTTCTTGCATGGTAGGACCGAGGCCCCCGTTTTCTCACCTGCTGTGGGCTGGGGGCCAATCTTAGCTCCTAGCAACTGCCCACAGGTCCCGCCAATGGGGTCCCCTCCAAAGGCCCTCATGCTTCAGGTCCCTCTGACTCACTCTGTCTCTGACTTCTAGACCCAGATTGAAAGGGCTTGTGTGATTAGGTCATGCCCACCGATATCTCCGTTTTACTGAACTCAAAGTCAACTGATTAGTGGCCTCAGTTACACCTGCAAAATCCTTTTTTCCTCCATAATCCATGGAGTATTATCCCATCATATTCACAGGTTCTGCCTACACTCAAGGGAAGAAAATACAGAGCTGTATCGCAGCGGGCAGGAATCTTGAGGACTATTTTAGGACTGTGGCTGCCACACCCACCTCCCACTCCCATCACTGCACACCATCGGTCTGCAAGTGCTGGTGCCCCAGCCAACAATGTGGGTGGGGCTGCTCGACCACCTGCCTCTTTGCTACCGACCCAGCAAGAATAATGGCCGAGGGGCAGGGCCCATGTGCTCATGTAGCCACCATTCTAGGGCCTTTGTGTGTGCCACTTCATCTAGTCCTCCCTCCAGTGCAGGCATTATTCCTTTCTCTGTTACACAGACTAGGAAACTAAGGCTCAGATGACTTCAATTACTTCTCTAAGCTCTCGAATACCGAGTGGGAAAGCCAAGATTTGAACCCAGGGTGTCAGAACGTCAGGATTCCAGTTTTAGCTTCCTTACTTTCTACCTGTGTCACCCCACTCCTCTGAGCCTCATTTGGCCCCTCCATGTAGTGGGGTTAACAGAATATCTGTCCCTCCCCTCTCTCAGGCTGGTCTGGTTCTCTACGCAATCATGGCTGAACTGCATCTTCTAACAGCAAAGGGCCATAAAAGGCTGAGAGATTGTGGCTGTTGACATGACTTTTAAGCACTTTTATTTTCATTTACTGGAAGAACTTGTTTTCTAGGCAACCCAAGGATTGAGAAAACAACCAAGCCATTAAGTCATCTTGAGGGCCACAACGCTCTGAGCGCTCTGAGCGGAGGAACAGCAACCGTGTTTTGGGGGCGGCTTCCATCCACACGATGGCAGAGGCAGCATAGTTGGGCGGGCTCAGACCAGCAGGAGCGAGCACCGGCCGCCAGTGGTACCAGTACTCAGGCAAGGCAGAGTCACCCACGTAACCCAGCAATCCAACTTGTCTACAAACAAATGGCTTGTTTAAATGAAAAGCAGGCAGTGTGCACAGAACCGGCCCCAAAAGAGTATCATTCATGCCTCCTTATTAGGCCCCACTGGTCCAGAGGGAGGATGGCTAATCATGGTGTGCTGCTCAGTGGGGAAGCAAAGATCTTGAAGGACACATCTGAAGGCTCCTCTCAGAAACACAAAACAGTGAGAACCCTCTTTAAGTGAAAACATGGATGTTTACAAGTGTCGACCTATCCCCCTTCCTTCTCCCTTTTCCTAAGAGAACATAAAAGAAGGTGAAGGGAAATGCTGGAAGTGCGGTAGCTAAGTCATTTCTTTCACAAGGTGGGAGTGTCTGGGATGCCGATTCTAGCAGGGGAAGCTATGCTCACGGCAGTCCTGTGAAGTAGGACTGGTCGTCCCCATTTCACAGTAGAGGAAACTGAGGCTCAGAGAGAATAAACATGAGAACAGTCACTCGGGCCCCTTGTTTTGGCTGGAAGGCATAGGCATAGCTGGACATACAGTCGGGGTGGGGTGGGGAGTAGGCAGGGAAGCCTGTAGGGCCCGGGGTCTGTCCGGGTTGGACCCTCACAAGCTCCATGGCCTCCCACTGAGCATTGGAGATGAAAGCTCTCTCTGAGAGATGGGGAGACGCCAGGGTTCGGCCAGAAGAAGCAATGGGAAGCCAAGAAGCCTGGGGGAATTCAGTGAGGGTTTGGGATGCAATGGAAACAAACCAGGGTTATTGCAGCTAACGGAACAGCTGTCCCTCTGAGCTACCGGTCTGAGTGCTGCGGAAGGGCTCGGCCTCCAGACATAGGACAATAGCATCCTTTTCTTATATAACCTACATGCCAGTTATTTTATCACCCAAATGCTGCGTGTCTTCCTAGCTCTGGTCCATTTTACCTGGAAGTGGCTCTTTCCTTCCAGCATCCTCCAGCATCCAGGCCCACAGCCCGGGAACATCTGGATGGACTCCTCTAAAAGGGGCCCCATCTGGGCAGCAAACCTTTCCCTTGCTAAACCCCTCCCTTCCTGTGTCCATGGAGAGAGTGTCTGGAGGAATAAAATTAATGTTTTTAATTAATATTTGGAAAAATACCTAAAGCCATTTTATTTTATTTTATTTTTGAAGCCAAATATACTCAGGTTTAAAGAGAAGTCGCTACAAAAGAAACTGATGTTGCTTCTGAAGGTGCTGGTGCCTTCTGTTTGTCCCCTTCAATCACAGAAGACATTGTCACAGGCTCCCCCGGTGAACACGGGCACAGAGACCCCAGGGCCCTGAAATGCAGGCTGGACAGAGACTGCCAGAACTTCTGGATTTGGGCAGTGTACTGGGCATCAAGACATCATTAGTGTTCTAACAGGGATCACTCTCCGAAGCACCGGGTTTCCCTGGAGCCCTGGCTTCCTCAGGCCATAGCAGGCCGAGGGGGACAGCCTAGAGCAGGAGCGCCGGTCTCGGTGACCTGCGATCTTCACCAGGATAGCCACAATCACCCCGGTAATGATGGCGATGGCACTGCTGATGACCACAGCCAGTCTTCACTGAATCCTTAACAGCACTGCCAGGCCCTTTCTGTGCACTACTTAATGTAGAGCTGGTAGTCTTATTATTCCCATTTTGTGGATGAAGAAATGAAGGTTCATAGCGGCAAAGCCACCTGCCCAAGGTGTCAGAGGAATTGGGGACAAAATATGCACAACTGCAGGGCACTGGCGTCCCGCTCGGCCTTGCTGCAGGCGTCCTCACTTACCTTCCACTGGAGGTGCCAGCTCACCCAGGGCCTGCGGTGGCAGGGGGAGGCCACCCCCCACCCCCACACCAGGTACCTTCGACTCTTTATTACATTCCAGAAAGAATTCTGGCTCCTTCAGGCCTGAGGATGTGGGACCAGGAAGTGGTCAGAAAGTCTGGGTAATACCATGTTGAGATGACATATCCGGGGCCAAGTAAAGAAATCTGAATTTGGACTGAAATGATAGGATGTTTGGGATTTATATTCATCTTAGGTGTGATAACAGCATTGTGGTTATGCAAGAGAGAAAAAGCCCTAAGCCTTGAGAGACGCACAATGAAATACTTGCAAGTCAAATATAAGGTTGTTTATAAAATACTCCAGGAAAAAAAAAAAGGGGGTAGAGGAGATAGATGAAACCAGGTCAGCAAATGGATGGTAACTTGAAGCTGGGGGACAGGTTCATGTGAGATCACACATAAGACTGTTCTCCACACCAAACTAAACTGAACTATGCCTCTGTCCTACATCCAGACCCAGCCTCCCCAGACTCCAGGCCTGCTGTCCTCCCAGGTCACCGCCACCCCAGAGTCCTTGCCGCTCTTTTCCCAGGGGGCGGAGGGAGCTCTCAAGCTGGATCCTGGTGCCTCCTTCCCCACCTCCACCATCTCAAGATCGCTGCCACACCACTGCAGCCTATTTAAAAGCACGGGGCCCATGAGCATTCTCCTATGTAAACATTTTTTATTCATGATCCCATAGTGATTTTTCAATCTCCTGCTTTGAATGACATGTCTTTGTATTGTCTCAAATGCAATCAGCAGCAGTGTCTCGGTTATCCACAATCCTCCAACAATCCAAACCCCAAAGGAAATGTCACAGTGGAAATTCCCCAGTTAAATCAGTCTAGTTTTCACAGATATCTAGTCAACAGTTTGTAAAAAGTCTGCCTTTCACAGGTTTTAAGCAGGTTTGGCTGTGAACCCATCTTTGTGTAAGATGTTAGGGATATTCACAAACATTCTTTATAGCAACAATAAATGTGACCATATGCAAATATTAACTCAATATGGATCAAAGACCTAAACTTAAGAACTGAAACTATAAAATCTTAGGAAAAAACATAAGGGAAATTTTCATGACATTGAATTTGGTAATGATTTCTTAGATATGACACCACCAGCAAAGACAACAAAGGAAAAGATAAAAAATTAAAAACATTTGTTAGCATCAAAGGGAATTATCAATAGAGTGAAAAGGCAACAATCAGAATGGGGGAAAATATTTTGGAAGCATGTATTTGATAAATGATTAATATCCAGAATGTATAAAGAATGCCCACAACTCAACAATAACAAACACAATTAAAATGTGCAAAGGATTCAAATCGGCATTTCTCCTAAAAAGATAGACAAATAAGCACATGAAAATATGTTCATGTCATTAGTCATTAATGACATGCAAATCAAAACTACTTCACACCCCTTAGTATGGCTATAATTTAAAAAAAGAAGAAAATAACAAGTGTTAGCGAGGAAGTGGATAAATCAGAACCCTTGTGCACTGCTGGTAGGAATGTAAAATGATGCAGCCGCTGTGGAAAACAGTTTGGTGGTCAAACATAGAATTACCATATGACCCAGAAATTCCACCCTTAGGTATTTACCCAAAGGAACTGAAAGCAGGGACTCAAAGCAGATACTTGTACACCAATGTTCAAAGCGGCATTATTCACAATAGCCAAAAGGGTGCAAACAACCCAAGTGTCTGCCAGCAAATGAATAGATAAACAAGATGTAAACTATATAATTTCAGTCCATTCTGGCTGCTATAACAAAATACCACAGGCGAGGTGGTTTATAAACAGCAGGAATACATTGCTCACAGTTCTAGAGGCTGGAAGTCCAACAAGATTAGGGCCAGCAAGGTCAGGTCTGCTGAGGCCCTCTTCCAGGCTGAGTATGGCAGCCTTCTCCATATGTCCTCACATGGCAGCAAGGACAGAGGACACTCTCAGGGCCCTTTATTCATGAAAGCTCTGCCCTCATGACCTAATCACCTCTTCAAGGCCCCACCTCCTCATAACATCACCTTGGAGGTTAGAATTTTTTAAAAATATATTTTTTTATTGATTTCAGAGAGGAAAGGAGGAGAGAGAGAGATAGAAACATCAATGATGAGATGGAATCATTGATTGGCTGCCTCCTGCACGCCCCACACTGGAGATCGAGCCTGCAACCTGGGCATGTGCCCTTTACTGGAATCGAACCCGGGACCCTTCATTCTGCAGGCTGACACTCTATACAGTGAGCCAAACCAGCTAGGGCAACAGAGCTTGCCTTTAAAATGACTATAGTCATTAACTGCACACAGGAAGAAGAAATAGAGATTCCATAAGGCCCACTTCCTTCCTTCTATTATAGAACACATTTAACTGAGTACCAACTCTGTGCTAGCCACGAGTTTTCAAAAGGGGTTGGTTTTCATTCTTTCTGTTTTGGGGGTGATTCTAATGACAAACCTATTGAAAATAAAGCAAAGCAAAGCAAATTAACCAACAAAAATGAAGAGTAGTTTTTTGTTGTTGTTGTTAATCCTCACAGAAGGATATTTTTTCCATTGGTTTTTAGAGAGAGTGAAGGGGGTGATATGGGGAGAAAGAAAGTATATAGGTTATATACTAGAGTTGCATCTTATTGATCATGTTGCATTATAACGTTGCATCTGGTTGGTTAATTCTTGGTACCAGAAATCCTTATATATGTATAGGCATCTGATTTTTAAAAAAAATCACTTTGGAGCAAAAAGAGTAGGTAATTACTACTACTACTACTACTACTACTACGACTACTATTGTATATCAATCAAAATTAACCTATTTTTTGTCAGATCAGCAAAAAATAAAATATATTTTGGGCGTGCAGCAGAAATTTAGTAACTAGTTTATGTGTGCTATGAGGTGAAAAAGCTTGAAAATTGCTGGTCTAAAACCAAAGGTGGAAACAGATAATGTAGGCAGGTAACACCAGTGTGCGGCTTGTTACCTTTGCCGGTAACAAAGGGTGGGAGCGACTGGGGTAAAGTGGGGCACCCAAGGTCCCCCCCCCACCAAAGGCATTCTCACTAAAAACAAACATGTTGATTGTTCGGCCATGAAAGGGAATGAAGCACTGACCCACGGTGCAACGTGGATGAACCCGAAGGTATGCAAGGTGGACGGAGCCGGTCACAGGAGGCCACCTATTGTCTGATGCCTACATGGCCGAGGTAAGATTGTATCCAGAATAGACACATTCATACAGACAGAAAGAGATGGTTGCCAGGGGCTGGGGAGTAGCTGCTTAATGGGGACAGGGTTTCCTATGGGATGATGAAATGTTTCTGAATGAAATAGGCGATGTTTGCAAAATAGTGTCAATGTACTTAAAGCCACTGAACTGTGCACTTCAAAATGGTGAAAGTGGTGAAGTTTAGGTTATGTGTATTTTACCACAATACAACAAATCATTGTGGTCCAGCCAGCGTGGCTCAGTAGTTGAGCGTCGATCCATGAACCAAGAGGTCCCGGATTCAATTCCCAGTCAGGGCACATGCCTGGGTTGTGAGCAGCAAATCGATGTCTCTCTCACTGATGTTTCTATCTCTCTATTCCCTCTCCCTTTCTCTCTCTCTCTAAAAAAAAAAAAAAATCAATAAAAACATTTCAAAAAGATCATTTTGTAACACCGTGCAGGCCAAGGAAGGCCACACTTGGCTGCCCATTTCCCACCTCAAGTCTCTACACATTGGCCGCCAGGCTGTCACACAAGAACTTGATCCCAGCCAGGCCAGATCAGCCCCCACTCCCAACAGGCGAGGTGCTTCAACATCTCCCCACCTCTGCACACACGTGCCCTCCACTAAATATCTTCCTGCCCCCCAACCCCAGGACAAGCTCCTTCGCCCCAGCTCAGGTGTTTGGTCCCCTTGGAGGCCCCCACTCATCACAGGGGCTCCTGAAAGGTGTCCAGCCTGGGGATCAGGCTCCCTGCATAAGAACACCAGCTCCAACATCTTCTGTCCTGTGACCTTTGTTCACTTACTAAACTTCTCTGTGCCTCAGTTTCCTCATCTGTAGAATGGCAATAACAGTGTTACCTACCTCACAAGGTTAGAGAGCGGATTAATGGCATAATTCTTGTAAAGTGCTTAGAAACAGTGCCTGGCACTTACAGTAGTAAGCGCCCCATGTGTGTTAACCATCAAGTAAATCTTTTACTGCTGGCTTACGTGTAGATCTCTCAGCCTTAAAATAGAAATTCCTCGAGGGACGGGCCTCTGTCTGATGGGGGATCCCGGTTTCAAGCATTTCACAGAGACGGCACTGAGTAAATAAAGCTGATCCTCATCCATGGTCTTGAAGTACAAGAATGCCTTCCATGCCAGAAGCCCTCCCCTAGCAATCTATGGACGCAGCCCAAGCAGGACCACCAGTGGCACTGTCCTCCTGCCCACGACCCTCATGCCAGCATCAAAGCGCCACTATGAGGACAGCTCCTGGGACCAGCTGCCAGGCCCCACAACCCTGTTGGCCATTCCGGAAGCTCCCATGCGTGGAGGGTCCCAGAGAGCTGAGTGCAAGCAAAGAACTTTTTCTATTGGTCCATCTGGTCCTGGGTGGGCCAGAGGTGGCCGGCAGGTCTGGCATGAGAGGCCACGGGGGCTGCAGGTGCAGATTCCAGGCCCTTCCAAAGCCTAGCCGCCTACTCTGGGGGCAGTTCTCGCCGGACTGGGGGGCTGAGCACACCCGGCCCTCAGCAAGGTCTTCCTCAGGGCGGGCTAAGGCCAAAGCCTGCCATCATTCCAGGCCACAAGTCACTGCCAATCTAAAACCTTTGTCTTTCACAAATCCTAGAACAGACTTTTATTAGGTACGAGCTGCCAGTGTGAATGTACTGCTCCTACAGAAGAAAGTGCAATTTAAGCCCCTCTTTCCTGTGTGTGGGAACACCATGGTTTGTTTTGGCAATCTGGTCTGTTTCCAATTCAGCTTTAGAGAAACCACAGCAGGGGTGAAAGAGATAAAGGGGTGCAGATCAGGTCTGGTTCTGAGATGAAGGGGTGTGGATCAGGTCTGGTTTTGCAATACCCCAGAGGGTCTCAATTATATCGAGAGGAGGCTGTGCAGATGTTATAACATTCTTCGAATGAAATTGCTTTCGTTTGCCTAGAAGGACACATTCAGTTTTTTATTCAGTTGATATTTTTAGAGGGTGCCAGAGCCAGACATTGTACTGCCCTTCATGCAGAGGTGAGGGATAGGAGCGGGCTGGCTCTACGACACAGGTCACAAGCCAGGAAAGTGACATACATATAGCCCTGGCCGATTTGGCTCAGTGGTTGAAGCGCTGGTCCAAGGGCTGAAGAGTCACAGGTTCAATTCCCGGTCAAGGGCACGTATCTCCGTTGCAGGTTTGACCCCCAGCCCCATTCAGGGCATGTGCAGGAGGCAAACAGTCGATGCGTCTCTCTCTATCTCTCAATCTCTCTCTCTCCCCCCCTCTCTTTTCCACTCTCTAAGGATCAATATAAAAAAAAAGTACACACACACACAAATTAGAAATTAGGACTTTGAGAAAGAGGAGGCTGCTGTAAGGAAGCACCCGGACAGTGGCTCACACAACAGAAATTCCTTCAGTCACAGTTCTGGGCGCTGGAAGTACGAAAGCAAGGTGTCAGCAGGGTTGACTGGCTTCTGGGGGGGTTGATGGCACTGCGGCGTTTCTTGATGTGTAATCCTGATCTCTGCCTTCACGTCCTCGCTGCGTTCTCCCTCTATGTCTGTCCCTTTTTATAAAGACACGGTCATACTGGATTAGGGATCATGCTAACTGACCTCATCTTGATCATCTGTGAAGACCCCATTTCCACATGAGCTTACACTCACAGGTATTGGCGGGGGGGCGGGGAGGGGGCGGTAGGAGTTCAACACCTTTTTGGGAGACACAATACAACTCATAACACGAAGGTAACTGGCAGCCCATTAAAGCGTGGCTGAGGCCCAGGAGAAGCATGATGGAGGCCAGGCTCGGGGGCCGGACTCAGGGCCGGAGTGTCCGATCATTGGAACTGGACCATAGAAGGACCTGAATGAGGAGGAGCCTGACCACGAGGGCTCACACACCTCCTGAGGCAGCGGCCCCACAGGGAGGACACCAGGGGCCAGGAAGCCTGGCAGGCTGTGACCTTGTGCTGAGTCTCACAGCCGCTGAGGACCCACAGCTAAGCCGGTTCCTTAAGTCCATAGATGCCGGGCCTTCAGACCCCCACTGAGACTCCTGGTGGGACATGCCCACCCAGCAACGCACCCACAGCCTGCAAAGCAGAGGGGCGGCCAGGTCAGCCAGAAGATTTGAGAAGCTGGATGGGAGAAATCAAGAAACAAAGAAAAACAAGTAGCAAAGGCCTGCTTCCTGAGCAGGACTGAGTAACCACGCCACTCCCCAGGGCTGAATCCTGTCCTTGGCAGTGGGGCTGAGCCTGCTGGGTTCCGGTCCTGGGTGGGTGGCTCCTAGCGTGCCTGGATGACTGATCGTTCTTGGAGGCCCCAGGCTCTCTGGGCGTCCCACGCCACTGTGGCCTGCACACACAAGCAGCAGCTGGGGCCTGAACGCAGGGTCGTGATCAGGAAAACCCGGGGATCCCGGGCACATCCTCCAAACAGACTTCGGGGTTCCAGGAGCCATGGAAATACGCACTTCCATCCATCCAATGAATCACCATCCCATCTCTCGTGGGCAAAGAGGAACGCCTGGGCCAGTGGGAACGGCGGCTTGGTGGGAGGTAGGAAGGGGGGTCTGACCCCAGGCAGGAGACCTGTATGGTTGCTCTTTGTGACATTAATGCAATTACTATGGGATAAAGCAAGGGCTTGATACTGCTGTTACCAATTCTCATTAACGATGACAAGATTTACTTAATTTACAAGATTTTATGCTTGTACTGCTTCCCTTACACTGCAAACCTTGGTTTCTGAAGACACTAATGTAATTACTTATGGTTAAATATGTATATTTGTATATATAATCATTTCAAAACAACAATTCCACTTTTATTAGCAACCAAAAGACTACTGAATGCAGTTTAGGTTTTATTTGTGGTTGTTTTTGTCTCTGTCCCACTTGGATTACACAAATTGTTTCAAAGTCACTCAAAACAATTCTCTATGAGGTTATGCCATTAATTTTGTATACAGAACTGTTTGTTTCTGTTTGTTTTCAGTGTTAGGAGATGGCTTTTATTCTTTTTTGTTTAATTTGGGTTTTTAAGTTATGTACAATGTTTACATGGTTCCAAAGCCAACTTATGAAACAAGGTACATTGTTTGGTTTGTAAATCTGTGTTTATTCTTCTATGGTTTCTTTTTCAAGATTTAAGCAAATATGAATATGTACATCCAGCGTTCCCCCCTTTCAGTTACGTAAAAGGCAGCACACTACATGCACGGGCTGCGCCTGGCCTTTTTCAGTTAGCACTATATCCCGACAGTAACTCACAGTGACGTACAGAGACCTTCCTCATCCCCTCTTACAGCTTCACATGACCCCCCTGTGCCAACGTGCCACAGTCCCCGACCAGCCCCTTCTGGGTGGAACCTTGGAAGATTTCCCACCGTTGGCTATGTAAAGGGTGCTGGAAAAAAGAAAAGAAAAAAGAGTGCTGAAAATTACAGCCGTGCTCATGTAACGTTACTCTTTTGAGAAAACTCTATTTTGAATCCTGTCTCACTGTGAACCCTTTGGCCGGTCATTGAATGTTCCATCTTCAAGGTTCTCATCTGTAAAATGGGAATAATAATAGTATCTAGCTCACAGTTCAGAAAGAATTAACTTGCTTAAAATAACCCGCCACAGGGCCTGGCACAGAGTAGTAGTCAATAAATGTTTGCTGTTTTCTTTCCTCCATTTTGTTTTATTTAGCCTACTACTTTAACAGTTCACTGTATGGCAGGAGAGAGAGAGAGAGAGAGAGAGAGAGAGAGAGAGAGAGAGAGAGAGAGAGAGAGAGAGAGAGAGATTTAGTTATTTAGTTGCCTGGTGGGGTGCTGAGCTCTACCAGAAGTACTGGAGCCATTGCTGTTGGAGCACACAGTGGAGGTTCGCCTGCTCAGCCTGCGGATTAGAGGCTATAGGTCTGGTCTACTGATTTGTCTACCCCACGGATACCTCCCCTTATGGAAACCAGTCCCCAGTTTTCCATTATCAAAACAGGGAGCTGCACCCCAGCCACTAGGTGAGCACATGACCCAAGCTTGGCCTCCCAGGATCTCAATGATTGGTTCTGGATGGTCATATGACTTAGACCTGGCCTCCCAGGGTCTCCATGATTGGCTCAGGGATAGACACATAACTCTCTGCAACCAATGAGAATCCACTCTGGAGCTCACCAGGGACTATAAGAGGAGAGGCTCTCTCATTTTCCTCCAGGATGCTAATCTCATTGGATGTAAGCCTGGAGCTGCCAGGGGCCAACACATGGCAGGAGGGAACAGCACAGAGATGGCCCTGCCCAGCCCAAAGAAAGGCTCGCAGTAGGCACTCCCCAGCCCTGGACCCATCCCCCCTGTGCCAGGCCCTGGACAATTCCCATCATTGTCACATTGACAGAGGATTTCAGTTAGGTGAGCTGAAAAAAAAATCCCTTTTCTGTTTAAACCCTTGAGATGTTGCTTCTGGGCATGTCCTCAAAATTGTGACTCAAATAAACTCTTATAAGACTTTTCTATAGGCTGGATATTCTTGGGTCAACACATAAATTAATTCAAAGTCCATCACCACACTTGGTCCCACATCCTGGGGCCACAGGTCTAGGGCGACAATGTGAATGGACCTGCGGATGATCGCCAGCTGCCCCCAGCAATGTACAAAGAGGGTGCTGTGGGGACCCCGGGGCGCGGGGCAGCATGGAAAAAATCCATGTTGGGAAGAAAAATACCCAAGTCCAGATACTGACCATATATTTCCAGCCTCAGAATACCAGTCGCACAGGTTACTATCATCCACAAATGCGTAACACTGGCTGTCAATACAAGTTATAACTCAGCATTTTCAGAGCTTGGCTTAATAATTAGGAACAAAGCCAAGTGAAGGGACCAAGACCCATTTGTGTTTTCTGTTGAAGTTTTAATTTTTAGAGCTATTTTCCCCCAGAGTCCAATAAAAATAAAATCCTTCTCTTTGAAGCAAAACATTTTCATGCAGAAGAAAGTTGCTGTCTGTTCTAATGGACACCCAAGAGCTGTGTGCTGGGCAAGCTTCTTGGAGCAGCTGAGTTGCAGATGTGGAGGAGGGCTGGGCGGGCTCAGTGCCCAGCCAGCCCTTCTGGGGATGTCTGCTGGGGGGGGGGGGGCAGGCAGGGAACATCACATTGCCCTGGGCCCCTTCTGCTCCTCTGTGTGCCCCCCCACAGCACCCCATCTCAGCCTCCCTGTCCATCAGCCTCCTCTGCAGGCTGCCCATCTTGGTGGGGATGGGTCTAGGACTGGGGAGTGCCTGCTGTGAGCCTTTCTTTGGGCTGGACAGGGCCGGCCAAGGAGTGGCACAAGTCCAGAGTCAGTGCAGAGTTATCCAGGGTCTGGGGGCCCTAGCTAGCCTGTGCAGGGAGGGGGTGGCGAGGGAAGGGCAGGTCCACAAACATTCCACAGCCTTCGGATGCCTGGAATCCTTCCTCCTCTTGTCCATTCAGCTCCAGTCTCCTCAAACCCCTGCCAATGTTGAGTATGCACCCCTCCCTCCACTGCTTCACTGAGGAAACAGGCCACAGGGGCGACTTTCTCAGCTTCCCAACACCCACCATCCTTCTTGGTGGGCTTGGACCTCACCTCCTCCTGCTTCTTCAGGACCCCTGACACCAAACTCCCTGCAGCCCTGTCTCCTGCTCTCCTGGCTGCTCTGAGCTCCTTCTCTTAGAACCCCTCCCGCACCTGTGCCCCTTCCAGACGTTGTCCACTCAGCCTCATCTCTTCCCCTCCACACACACCTCCCATCATTCCTCAACCCACTCTCCCTCCAAATAACGCACATCAAATTTTAACATGACTTCTTGAATGCCGAACCCAGAGGACATGTTTTAGTGCTTGGTGCCACCTGACCCTGGTGACCTGCTCACCCGGGGCCTCCATCCCGGCTTTCCTCTCCATAGCCTGGCCTGCCCCTCCCATGCCTTCCCCTTAAACAGGTTCCCTTCATCTTTGTGGGTTCCTCATGCTGGTGCCATCTCCCCCCCACCCCCACCCCCAGATCCCTGAGCCTCAGAATCTAATTCCCAGGATCCTGGGCACCTCCACTGTGACATTCCCCCTTGACGATCCTCTCTTCCACCAGCCTGCTCCCCTCTCCTGCTCCTCATGGCCACCCTCACCAGCAGCCGAGACCTCCCATGCCCCCTGCCTCTGTCCCCTCTCATAGGAGATGAAGCCCCAGCCCCATCAATTCTACTCCAAACACCTGCACAAGAATCAGCTGCCACCTCCACCTCTCGCCCCAGACCCCTGAGCAACCTCCTCACTCGCCCCCAGCCCCTGCCCGAGGTCTGGCCCCTCAAATCCATCCTTCGCTCCACTAAAGGGCCAAAGCACTCAACGCATGTCCTTCCTGAAAACCCCTCATGCTGGGGTCCAATCCCAGCAGGTCCAGGGGTCCCCAAAGGTGTGGACGGAGTCGGCGAAGAAGGAATGACATGGAGACAGCGTTCAGTTGATCAGCAGCCTTGCCAGGATCTCTAGCCACAATCTCTAGCCAAGTTCTGTTTAGGATCTCCAGTGAAGTTCTGGTTAGGATCTCCAGCCAGGTTCTGTGTCCATGTTCTCTTGCTAGGTTCTCCAGCCAGGTTCTGTAGCCATGTTCCCTCGCTAGGTTCTCCAGCCAGGTTCTGTCCAGGTTCTCCAGCCAGGTTCAGTCACCAGGTTCTAGTCAGGTTCTCTTGCCAATTTCTGTAGTCAGGTTCAGTCCAGGATCTTTTGCCATGTTCTCTCGCTAGGTTCTGTCTCTAGGTTCTGAGGCCAGTTTCTGTCCAGGATCTTTTGCCATGTTCTCTCCAGCGAAGTTCTTCTGTCTCTAAGTTCTGTGTAGGTTCTGTCTTCTAAGTTCTGTGTCTTTCTGTCTTGTTACATCTGTATTTATACCAGTTGATTCAATCCTATCAATCTCTATTACAAAGGTTAGGGTGTTTCTTATCTCCATTCCAGGGAGTAAAGATTATGTAGCTTAAGCATGATTGTTCCTAGTTAAAGTGATTAATTACCCGCCTGGCACTTAGTTAAGAGGTTTTATTCCCTCCCTAACTTCAGGGGAAAATCCCTACCTGGGGAAACAACCTTTCTCAGAGACCTTGGTTAAAACACATAGTCCCAAGAAGGTGAGCAAACATATTAAGAACAGTATGCCATATATGCCAGGTCCCTTGAAACAGCAAGCATGGACTGGCTCCCGGCACCCTCATGGACCTTCCTGGCTTTTAGGGTACCTTCAAACCCCTTGATCACAGGATAAATGATCTAAACGCTGTGACCCTCTTCCCAGCCTCATTACTGGCAAGCATCACTGCTCCGCCTATCCCCCGACCCCCACCCCAGAGCCTTGCCCAGAGACACATCTGTCCACAATAATGGACACTTTCCACGCGCACAGCCACCGGATGGCTCGGCTCTGTGCACAGGAAGACCCGCTTCGCCAGTTATTACAGCAGCAGCACATCATGCGCCCTCATTCTTTCACTTCGCGGCTCATTACTTAGCATCGGGACAAGTGTGAGGTGCAAGGATAGCTGGTGGGCAAGGTGGGCACGGTCCCCACCCACATGGAGCACATGTACAGACTCTGCTTTCTAAGCACATTGACTGGGCGCTTATTTCCCTGAATGCTCCAGGCTCTCACATGCCGAACAGTTTTCTCTAGACTAGAGGAGATGTTTACTGGTCCTCTCCCCAGCGTCGACTTCCCTTCTTAAGTTAGGTGTCGCCTCCCTTCAGAAGCGTTCTGCCTCCTCAGGCCTGGATTGGCTGTCCCTCCCGGTCTCCCCCAAATGCTCCATGTGGGTGGGGACTGTGCCCACCTTGCCCACCAGGTATCCTTGCACCTCACACTTGTCCCGATGCTAAGTAATGAGCAGCGAAGTGAAAGAATGAGGGCACACGATGTGCTGCTGCTGTAATAACTGGCGAAGCGGGTCTTCCTGTGCACAGAGCCGAGCCATCCGGTGGCTGTGCGCGTGGAAAGTGTCCATTATTGTGGACAGATGTGCCTCTGGGCAAGGCTCTGGGGGATGTGCTCACCCCTTGAGGAGGCCATGATAGGATGCGTCTAGGCCTGGGGCTAGCACCGGCTGGGACACAGACTCCAGTGGTGAGATTTACAGCAACACACCCACCTCCCATCTACCCATCCAGCTCCACCCCCACCTTGCCAAGAACAGCCAGAAGCATCTAGCAAGACACACAGTCATTTATTCCTGGGTAAAGGTAAGCCCCTTAATAGCTGTCAGTCTTATTCTGCTATCATATCTCCAATGTCTAGAATGGTGCCTGGCAAAGAGGTGTGTGATAAAGATTTGTTACAGAGATAGATGAGTGGATAAAAGCAAACCTGTACCCCTACCTGGTGGGAGGAGTAAAAAATGCCGACATCCCAGCATCAAAGACACAGTGGAAAGGGTCGGAGTGCTCCCTTAAGGCCTGTCTCTGTGAGTGCTGGCAGGAGAAACAGCCCACGTGCCGAGCACTAATAGCGCTAAGCAGTGTGCAGGGAGGATGCCAACGAATGTTTCACCTCAATTAACAGGGGAATCTGATCAACCTAACACCCAGCCTTTCAACAAGGCCCTGTTCCCGTCCTCTCTCCTGCCAGCCTCTCAGGGACCGCAGTCCCCCTTTTTTTGAGTAGCACACTGCAGTCTGCAGATCTTTTTCAGCTTTTATCATCTTCACCCCCCCCCCTCCCCACCCCTACACCCCAATGCCCATAATGCAGATGAGGAAACTGTGAGCTCAGGGGAAGAATGTGTTGGAACAAAGCCCAGGCAGACTGTGAAGCAGGCAAGTGCCTGCTGCAAACACAATCTAGTCTAATGGGGGTGCTGAGGGGGGGCAGGGGGCGGGGAGACACAGACTGAAAGGCCTCCCGGGACCAGGCAGGCAGCATGGTCCAGGTATAAGACAACGGGGAGTGGCAGGGGCTGTGGTGAACTAGAGGCGAAGGCCCTGCAGAGTGCTACACAGCTCTGGTGGCCCTGCCATGGGGCAAACTGGGCTCTGTACTGCCTGGTCTTCAGTTTATCAGGAATCAGGATTTGGGAATACAGTTTCCTGACTTTTAATACATTATACTGAGTGGATCCATCCCCTGTTAAAGAATGTTTATCTCATTGATCATTGATGTGGCCCATCACTGTATCCCAGAGCCTCACACAGGACCTAGGGTCCACCGGGCCTGTCTAGGTAGATGGATGGATGGATGAGTGGATAGTTGGATGGATGGATGCCAGATGGTCAGATGAAAGTATGGATGGCTGGGTGGATGAATGTCAGATGAATGGGTGGATAGATGGTTAGAGGGAAGTAGAAATGAAAAGGGAGGGAATGTGTGTGTGATCAATTAAGTTGGACAGTCCCCAACTTTGCTGCCAGAGCAGAGGGCTCAGTGGAGGGACCTGGTCACTGGTTCCCCAGTTGCAGTGCAGAGAGCTCTATTGGTTACTCAAAGGCCTCGTCCAAACTCTCATAACACCTCCTAGGAGCTATAAATGCTCCCTCATCACCGAAGAGCTGACAGGAGACACACTGAAACGAAAGGACAAAACCTGGGTCACTTTGGACCAGGGCTCAAGGCTGTATCAATACACTTGGGAAGGAGACATCTTTAAATGTGACAAAGTGGCACCAACTACACTGTCTCCATGATTACTGAGAGCGCAGAAAAGATGGGAATACGTAGATTTGGGAGCTAGGTGGACCAGGGTTCAAAGCTCGATTCAGCCTCGCTCTGGCTATGACCCTTATCCTCTCTGGGCCTCAGATTTTTTTGTCTGTAAGACGGGATGATAATATTGACATCAAACCATTTTTATGAGGATTAAGTGAGATGGTACTATGTTATCTGTAAGGCCTTAACATAAAACCTGGTTTATAGATGACAATCAATAATGGTTAGTTCCATTTTATTCTATTTAATCGTCCAAGTGGTATTATAAAAAGAAGACTTTATAGGAATAAAAATGTTATTATTAAATTTACTCCCCCAAACAGTTCAAGGCCAAAACTTAAAAATAAGGCAGTTCAAGTGTCTGTCAATGGATGAATGGATATACAAAACGTAGTATATAAAAAGGAATGAAGTATTAATTCATACCCAAATGTGGACAAACCTTGGAAACATTCAGTGAAAGAAGCCAGACACAAAAGGTCACATGTTGTATGATTCCTTTTATTTAAATATATAGACTAGGCAAATTCATAGAGACAGAAAGTAGGTTAGAGGTTACACCAGGGGCTGAGGGTTTGGGGAAATAGGGAGCTATTGCCTAACCGTTACAAAGTTTCCATTTGGGGTGATGAAAAAGTTTTGGGAATTGACAGTGCTGATGGCTGGGCAACATTATAAATAAAATGAATGCCACTGAGTTGTACACTTAAAATGGTTGAAGTGGAAAATATATTTTACCACAATAAAATAATTAAAAAAAGAATATGAACTCTTAACCAAGTAACAATTCTGATAGTTTGCCTAAAAAAGACGAAGGAGTTACATGACTTCATGACATATAAACCTTAAAATCTTTCAGCATTAACTAGATAAAGTTGTCTTTTGCCCCTTGAGACCTAAAATGTGTTTTCAGTTTACGAAATGAAATTTGGAAACATGACCTGGATGTTTTGCTTTCTGTAACTTGGGAGCAAGAGAGGAAGAAAGAGGAAAACTCAGCAGGCATGTTACTGCCTTTGGAGGACAACCAGCCATGGGATAGGATTTTTCCGCTCTCTCGTTAAGATATACTATATATATATATGTATAGCCACATGAATGCCAGTCGGAACATATCTTACTTAACAGGGACAAAAGTTTGGTCCCAGTCGTCTACCCCGGGACTGGGAAAGGCATGGCCACCTTCCCCATGCAGCCGGGGATCATCTGAAAGCTTCACACACCCTACCCTAGTCCAGCAAGGACACTGGGGCCACTCACAGCCATCCTCAACCTCGAGGGGTGTCCACTAGTCTTTTGAGAAAGAATGTACCAAAGATAGGCAACAAGCTAATACTTGAGGACAATGGGCATTGTTGGAGGGCAGAATGGGGTCTGGGGCGCTGTCTGTGATCCTCGGGCAGTCTGGTAACATGGTCAACACCAAAAGTCATAGTCCAGGCAGGCACCCAGCACCCAGACAGGGGCACTGACCAGGCTCCAGAGTCAGCGCACAGGGACTGACGATCACTTCTGCCGAAGGGCATCCTTCCTCATGCTTTGCAGTCTCCCCGACCGCCTGAGAATAGGAAGGTCCATCCTGAATCCTTAGACACCAAGCCTGGCTTTCACGGTATAATTCTCACAGAGATAGTGTCAGTAATGGATGGCACACCCCAAACCCTGTATTTTCTGTCCCTAGCATCACCTCCTATCCAGGCCCAGAGCTGAATTTTTTAAAAAAATATGTTTTTATTGATTTCAGAGAGGAATAGAGAGGGTAAGAGAGAGAAACATCAATGATGAGAATCATTGAGGGGCTGCCTCCTGCATGCCCCCCACTGGGGATCGAGCCCACAACCCAGGCATGTACCCTTGATCAGAATCGAACTCAGGATCCTTCAATCCATAGGCCAGTGCTCTATCCACTGAGCCAAACCGGGTAGGGCCAGAGCTGCATTTTTAAAAAACTCCATGTTGTGGACAAGCTCCTAGCAATTCACATGGCCCGGAGTGGAAGATGGTTTTCACTGGAACTGGCCCGGAAGAGCAGCTCCAAAGCTCTGTTCCTGTTTAACCACAGACAGAAATGTCCCTCCTCGGTGTCCCGGGAAGCACTAGGGCGGGTGCTTTTATAGCCGTTTCTTTCATTCGCTGCCACGCTTTATCAGCGCATGTAATTGTTTCCATGACCAAACCGACAGTGCATGTGAAACTCAAAGCGACAAACAGAAAACCCGAAGTGAAGCCTGGAGTGAAGCACCATGGGAAAGAAACTTTTCTCAAGGTGGGCAACACACGTCCCAGACCCCGACCTACCTGAGCCAGGGCCACACTGCGACACGGCCCTGCTCCCGGGGCCCGTGGACTGTGAACACGGCGGTCACTCGCTGAATTAGCCGCTGAATTCGCCATTTCCCGAGAACCTCTCCTGTCCGTGACAGTGTGTCTGCGTGATCTCTAACAAGGACCTTGAGGATGCAAATACCCAGGGGAGTGAGCATCAGAAGGAAAACTGGTTCTGGGTCACAGGGCCAGGATCTCTGGGGAACAACTGCTTTTAGTGTGGCAGTACATCAGTCAGGACTGGTATCTCAGAATGGGGTAAAATTAACAAAAAACAAAGAGAATGCATTGCCTTTCTTGACTGAAAAATCCATGAGATTCAGGCTGGATCCAGGGACTCCAATGACACCATCAGGAGTCTCCCTCCCCGTCTTTCTGTCCTGGTTTCTCTGTGTGTTGCTTTACTCATGGTGGGAGGGGGAAGGGATATGCATCCTGAGGCCCCGCAGCGCCAATTCCACTAGTTCCGCAACCCAGTGTAAAGATACCCTGTCTATTCCAAAGGCTCCAGGAAAAGTCTAGAACCTGCTTTTTGGGGGGCTGACTGGGTTAGGTGCTTATCACTAGATGGTGGAGTCAGCCCACTCCAATCCATAGCTGGGGACTTAGAGAAGGGGGTTTTGCCCAAAGGAAAATCAGGATGCGGTCACCAAAAGGAGGGGGACAGATGCAATACTGTCCAGCACAGGCCAACATCCTGGTGATGGTTGGGCCTTGACCTGACCGGTTCCTGGCCCTTCTCACCTAATGGGGACATCTGACCACACCTGCCGATTCTTCTGCAGACCTTCCCAGCTTCTAGACCAGCCTGGCCACAGGCAAGCAGGCGGCGGCTGACTCTTGCCTCCTTGACCTCACAGAACAGGGTTTATTTCTTCAGAGTTCCCTGTCCAGAGTCTTACAGACTGGTGTGGCTCAACAATGGACTGATTCATTCACTCACTCACTCACTCACTCACTCATTCATTCACCTAACAGCTGTTTGGGAGCCCAGGGCTCTGCTAGACTCCATTTCCACGTGTATTGCCTTTTCAATCCACGTAACTCTGTAAGGTAAATCTTCTCCCCATTGTCATGTTGAAGAAACCAAGGCAGAGGTTGAATAACATGACTAAGCTCATCGGTGAGTAAGAACAGGCTACAACAGTGGTGGGGACCCCAGGACCCTAAGGCTTTGCCTAATAAAATCAGTGGAAAAGAGAAAATGACAGTGAGTCCAAGGCTCACAGGAAAAGCCTCATCAACATGGAGAAAGACCTCCCAATAAAGGGGGAGAAAAATACCCCAAACGGGTAACAGTGGAAGACGGTGTCGGCCTGCGGTAATGGACAAACACTGCATAGGCAGGCTGACAGAGGTGGTGTCTGGGAGTTCTGGGGAGGAAGAAAGCACAGGGGGAGGGGTGTGGTAGAGTAATCAGGGAGGATCTTCTGGAGGAGGTGAGGTTGGGAGGACCTTGAAGAAGAGGGCAGATTCTGGGCTGGAGGATGAGAAGCAAAGGCATGTAGTTGGGTATGGGCACTGGAGTCAACATGTGTGGGTACACCTTCCTAGCGTCCCTCCACGTTCTGTTACTGGCACCCCAAATTCCTCTGGAGAGCCTCCGGGGAGCCACCCTTTGCCATGCCCAGCCCACGTGGGTTTTGTGGGGTTGATCTTAATCCTCTTCCCAAGGGTGGGCATCTGACCCAGGCCTGGCCAAGCAGCTACAGTGGCGGGTTTGTGGAACATGTGGCTATGGCCAGACCTGTGGCGGTCCTTAGTGGGATCCTTCTGGGACCACTGTGGTTGCACAGCTGGTAGGATGGGGCCTGGAGCTGGCAGGGCTGGGGCTGTCACAGTCCTCACTGGGGAAGAGCCGCCTGGGAATGAAACCAACCTGGGAACGCAGAGCCAGAGACAGGCAAACACACCAAGATGATGTCAACTGCCTCTGAAACCAGAATTCCCCAGAGCCCAGTAAACGTCCTTTGATGCTTAAGCCTGTTCCAGTTATGTGCTCATCACCCTGGTGCAGGCACACAGCCGCTGGGGAACAGGGAGGGGCTGCCAGGTGAGTCTGCAATGGGGTATCTCCATTCCTGAGCTTGGGGGCCATGATCCAGAGGGGTTCAGGCTAGCCACAAAGGGCTTGAGCCCCCAAATGTGGGCTCAGGCTCAGAGCCGCCGTCCAGTGTTCCCTCAGCCACACGCCTCTGCTGCCAGGTGGCCCGGTCAATAAATGGCTGTCGTGAGGGTGCGGGAATGGTTCAGCCACACTGCTCCTCAGCAAACCTGGTTATGATACTAAACGACGTGTGCCCCTGCTCTTATCTTCATTCATCCTCAGACTGCTGTGTCCACAACGATGGCCTTGCTCATCGCAGTCCCCCAGGTGGGAGGGGGGAGACTGCCCCGGCATTCAGGCCAGTCAGGGAGGGGAGGGACTGGTCTGGGAGCTGAGCCACAGCCCAGAGGCACCGTGCAGGAGATGTCCAAAGCCAAACTGCAAAGGTGTGCTGGTCATTAGAGGTGAAGACCACAGGCGTGGGGCAAGCGCGGCTGGGGGGTGGAAGCAATGAGGAGGTGGGTGCTGAGCGTGGTGGCCGCAGGGCGAAGGCCCGTGGACCTGGGGCTGGTCTAGGCCAAATCTCACTGGCCCTGGAGCTTTTCCTTCTGTGCCAGATGAAGGAGCTGGCGGAGTGTCCTTGAGGGAATGCCTGAGCCCGACAGCTCTCTAAATGTTTTCACAAACACCAATCTCTCCCAGCTTCCTGACTTCCAATACGAGGAGCCTTGGCCTCCTCCACTTTTCCATCTGTCGTCCTGAGATCAGCGGCCGACCCCCTCATCTCCCGCCTGGGCGACTGCCAGGCCCTGGGGCCCACCTCAGCCTTCCACCAGAACAGCTCTATTTCCAGGAGGCGGCTGGATGACTGGTGTGTCACAGCTTGCACCAGGCACATCACTGAGTACAAACCGTCCTCGTGACTTGGTCACCAACTGGGGTGAGGTGGGGGAGGGGTGCCTGGCCTATGCAAACAGCTGTGGCCCCAGTGAGCTACAACTGCTGTACCCGCTTAGGACAGCTTTCCCCGTCTCCCCTGGGACCTGGCTACAGGCTGCTGCTGCTCAGAGCCCCTTCTCAGCCCTCTTTGCAGCAAACCTGGGATGGCTGAAGGTGGCTTGGCCCTAGCCAAACACAGCCTCTCATTCCTCAGATAACCAGTGGGACGAGACAGATTGCACAGTCCCCGACTGACAACCAGAATGGGGAGGGCCCTGGCATAAAGGCCCGGCTGCAGCCCACACACCTGAGGCATATGTAAAAGCTGGCTTGGGTGTGTCACCTATTGATGTGGGTGGAGTTCACCTAAAGGACACCCTTTTGGGGTCCTGTCCCAGCCGAGGCGAGGCCTGAAGTCACCCCTGTGCAGAATCGAGAAACTGAGGGCTCCAACTAGGGGCTTTACAGCAGGCACGTTTTTGGCTGAATTTGTTTACCTGGTGGTTGATGACGCCTTATCCCTTTAAAAATAATCAGGTCATTAAGAGGAACCTCTGATAACCTCATGTCTTGGGCAAGGCTCCTGGGGCCAGCTCACTTTGTGGCTGCCTTAATCTAAAACACATGGGGATGGAAATGGCCTTTTAGGAGGAGTCTTGGAGAGACAGAGCAGCAGGAGTGTCCCTCCACCTAATGCCAAATGCATTCAGCTCAAAGGCCCCAAGATGCCCCGAGAAAAAAGCTCCAGAAACACACACAAGCTGATCCCTGACAAGTCTAAGCTCCTGAGTTGCAGCTTACAAAGGTATATGCACATGATACTTCTTGGGTCATACAGTAACCCCACAAAAGTGGGGCAGTGGCTATTATTGTCCCCATTTTACAGATGGAGAAACTGAATCTCAAGGCATTGAAAGTACTTGCCCAAGGTCACATGAAAGTGAATGGGTGCTATGAATTGAATGTTTATGTCATCTCAAAAATGCATATGCTGAAACCCTAACACCAATTTGATGTTATTTGGAAGTGGAGGCCTTTGGGAGATAATTAGGCTTAGATGAGGTCATGAGAGCGGAGCTTAACGATTTGTGTCCTTATAAGAAGAAGACTAGAACTCCTGCTCTCTCTACCATGTGAGCGCACAGAAAGGATGTGGAGAGAGCGGGAATTCTAGTCTTGTCCTCTTCTTGCCCCATTTTCAAGTGTACAGTTCAGTGGCATTAAGCACTTTCACAGTGTTGTGCAACCATCACCACCATCCATCTCCAGAACTTTTTTCATCATCCAAACGGAAACTCTATACCCATGAAGCAATTTTCCATTCTCAACTCCCCCAGCCCCCGGCACCCACCATCGTACTTTCTGTCTCTATAAATTTGTCTACCTTAAGCGGCTCATAGAAGTGGAATCATGCAGTATTTGTCCTGTTGTGCCTGGCTTCTTTCACTTAGCATAATGTCCTCAAGGTCATCCATGTTGTATCACGTATCAGAATGTCCTTCCTCTTTAAGCCTGAATAATATTCCATCATGCATTCCGTTTACCTATTCACTATATCACAACTCATCCTCATCACTCGTGCCAAGGAGCTGAACAGAAGCTCCTCCTTCCTTCTCGCCAACTAGGCCCAAATGGCTTGTTCGCTTGTCAGTGTGGTCTCGGCCCACCGTCTCTGCTTCCAGGAATGATTCCTGCAGAAACACATGTGGACAGGAGGTGCACTGCCTAACTGTGGCGGGCAGGCGGTTATTCTTTTACATCCTAACTTACCGTTTGTCAGGGACCAGTACTTTTGTGAAATACAGTACAATAAAGTAGAAAATGAAATTTAGAAAACCAAAAACATGAAAGTACTAGCTCATTTTTTAAAACTTAAGATTCAACAGACATAAAAATTACTGGTTAAAATGCTATAAAAGTTTCCAAACACTCCCAATTTCTATCCCAATCTTGTTACAGACCCATAACCAGGTCCGGCACTCATTCAAAAACCACATTTTGAGTAGCACTGTCGGGAACATTGCTTAACAGCAAAAATAAAAACATCTAAATGACCACCAGGAACATGCTTGTTGAGTACACTTTGGTATATCCATATTATGGTTTAGCAATAAAAAATAATGAAGCATATGAGTTAGCAATTCCACGCCTGAGTACATGACCAAGAGAAATGAAAACATAAGTTCTCCAAAAAAACTTGTACAGGAATGTTCATAGCAGCTTTACTTATAATAGCCAAACAGTGAAAACTCAAATGTCCATCAACAGGTGAATGCATAAACAAAATGTGTTTATGGCCATACACTAGAATATTATTCAGCATAAAAAAAGGAATGAAATCCTGAGACATGCCACAACATGGATGAACCTGGAGAACATTATGCTGAGTGAAAGAAGCCCGGTACAAAAGGCCACATATTCATGATTCCATTTAAATGAAATGCCCAGAATAAGCAAATAGAGAGAAACTGGGAGTAGATTAGTGGTTGCCAGGGACTGAGAGTGACAGAGAGATTGGAAGGTGATGGGGTTGATGAAATGTTCTAAAAATGGTTATGGTGAAGGTTACATAACTCTGTGCATTACTTAAAATCACTGAATTGTATACCTTAAATAGATGAATTACATGGTATAGGAATTTTTTTCTTTTTTATTGCTTAAAGTATTACAAAGGGTATTACATATGTATCCATTTTATCCCCCCGCCCTAGACAGTCCCCTAGCCTCCCCTATCACCCAGTGTCTTATGTCCATTGGTTATGCTTATATGCATGCATACAAGTCCTTTAGTTGATCTCTTACCCCCCTACCTCCTGCCCCCCAACCCTCCCCGGCCTTCCTGCTGCAGTTTGACAATCTGTTTGAGGCAGCTCTGCCTCTGTATCTATTATTGTTCAAAAGTTTATAATGGTCTCTATTGTCCATGAATGAGTGAGATCATGTGGTATTTTTCCTTTATTGACTGGCTTATTTCACTTAGCATAATGCTCTCCAGTTCCATCCATGCTGTTGCAAATGGTAAGAGTTCCTTCCTTTTTAGAGCAGCATAGTATTCCATCGTGTAGATGTACCACAGTTTTCTAATCCATTCATCTACTGATGGGCACTTAGGCTGTTTCCAGATCTTAGCTATGGTGAATTGTGCTGCTATGAACATAGGGGTGCATATATCCTTTCTGATTGGTGTTTCTGGTTTCTTGGGATATATTCCTAGAAGTGGGATCACAGGGTCAAATGGGAGTTCCATTTTCAGTTTTTTAAGGAAACTCCATACTGTCTTCCATAGTGGCTGCACCAGTCTGCATTCCCACCAGCAGTGCACAAGTGTTCCTTTTTCTCCACATCCTCTCCAGCACTTGTCGTTTGTTGATTTGTTGATGATAGCCAGTCTGACAGGTGTGAGATGGTACCACATTGCTGTTTTGATTTGCATCTCTCGGATGATTAGTGACT
Source organism: Myotis daubentonii (assembly GCF_963259705.1). Classification (NCBI taxonomy): domain Eukaryota; kingdom Metazoa; phylum Chordata; class Mammalia; order Chiroptera; family Vespertilionidae; genus Myotis; species Myotis daubentonii. Next base: position 72,860,401 of record NC_081844.1, on the reverse strand, counting down.
TTGAGCATGTTTTCATATGTCTCTTGGCTTTCTGAATGTCCTCTTTTGAAAGGTTTCTATTTAGGTCCTTTGCCCATTTTTTGATTGGATTGTTTATCTTCCTTTTGTTAAGTTGTATGAGTTCCCTATAAATTTTGGAGATTAGGCCCTTATCAGATATGTCATTGGCAAATATGTTTTCCCACACAGTGGGTTTTCTCGTTGTTTTGTTGATGGTTTCTTTTGCTGTGCAGAAGCTTTTTATTTTGATGTAGTCCCATTTGTTCATTTTTTCTTTAGTTTCAAGTGCCCTAGGAGCTGTATCAGTGAAGAAATTGCTTCGGCATATGTCTGAGATTTTGTTGCCTTTGGATTCTTCTAGAATTTTTATGGTATCCTGTCGTACATTTAAGTCCTTTATCCATTTTGAGTTTATTTTTGTGTATGGTGTAAGTTGGTGGTCTAGTTTCATTTTCTTGCATATATCTGTCCAATTTTCCCAACACCATTTATTGAAGAGACTATCTTGGCTCCATTGTATGTTCTTGCCTCCTTTGTCAAAAATTAATTGAGCATATTGGTTCGGGCCGATTTCCGGGCTCTCTATTCTATTCCATTGATCTATATGCCTATTCTTGTGCCAGTACATGGTATAGGAATTTTAACTTAATAAAGCTACTAGAAAAATAATGCAGATTTCTATAGCTATTACTAGTAAAACAACTGAATTAATTATTTAAAACCAACAGAAAATCCTAGGTCTAGATGTTTTTATTGGTGATTTCTTCCAACTATTTAAGAAAGGAGCAACACTACATCTAACCCTAATTCTTCCAGGGAACAGAAACAGGGCAAACATTTCCCAACTCATTTTATGAGGACAGCATAATCTTGATAACCAAAACCTCACAAGAGAAGAAAGGAAAAGTACAGACACTCTTTCTATCAAGACAAGATACAATATCCCCAAACAAACTGAATCTAGCAGCATATTAAAATAATGTATCCCACCAAAGTGGAGTTTACCCAGGAATGCAAGGATAGTTAACATTCTAAAATCAATCAGGGTAACACTATTTTGACAGAAAAAAAAGGAAGAACTATCATATGATAACCTTATAAATGCAGAAATATCACTTGACCAGTTTTAATACCCAACCATAACTTTTCACAAAACCTCTGAGCAGACTAAAAAAAGAAAGTTTAATCTGACTGATAGCTACTAAAAACCTAAAGCAATGGGCATGCTAACTGTGTCCTCTGAGTTCAGTTCTGAAAACAGGGTGCCTTCTATAGGAATGGTAATAATTCTATCCTGCACTATTGAAGGCTTTTGCCAAAGCAATGAGTCAAGAAAAGAAATGAAAGGCATAAGAATAGGAAACCAATAAAACTCTATAGACAACATGAGAGTTAACACATGAATGTGGCAAGGATGCTGGAAACAAGGGCAACATGAAAAATCATCAGCAGAAACAGAAAGCAGATTTCTAAAATGTTATTATTGTTTAAAGCAGCATCAAAAACCAGTAAATTGGTAGGAAGGAATCTAATAAAATTTTGCAAGCCCTCTGCACTTAAAAATGTAAAATGTTATGCCATGTTCATACATTGGAAGCCTCACTATTGTGAAGATGTCATTTCTCCCTAAATTAATTCTATAGTCAACAAATCCCATTCAAAGTCTCAGCAGCTTTTTTTTTTTTTTTTTTTTTTTTTAACAGAAATGGCAAACAGATTGTAAACCTTATATGGAAATGCAAAGGCCAAAGAATAACCAAGACAATCCTGAAGCACAAAAACACTGAAGCTTTGGTAACTAAAATAATGTGGTCCTGGCTCAGGGATAAAAAAAAAAAAAAAAAAGAACAATGGAACAGAAAAGGCAGTCCAGACGAAGACCTGCCCAGCCACCAGGATGGCTGAAATAAAATAGACAGAAAATGCCCACTACTGGCGAGACTATGGAGAACCTGGAATTCTGGAATTCTCATCCACACTTGGGGAGACGATCGTCTTCTTTGGAAAAGGTGTATTTACTGAAATTGAACATCTGCACACCTTATGCACAGCAATTCTGCTGTACAGTGTAAACATACAGAAATGCACACATATTTTCACAAAACACATACAAGATGGCTCATAGCAGCACTGCTCATTATAGCCCCAAATCTGGAAATTATTCAAATGCCCAACAATAGAATGATGAATAAAAATGAATGATTCAAAACTACACACAGCAACATGGATACATACACTGCTCAGCTGAGGACTAAAGAATCTATACCATGTGTGTCCACCCATCTAGAGCTTAAAACAAGCAAAGCTGACCTTCTGTGTGTGTGCACGAGGTGGCCATGGGAGAGTCTCTGGAGGACAGGTCATGTCCTGGTCCTTGACCTGGACACAGGTGTGCTGTTTCTGGCAATTCATCACACGGCATTTAGGAAATGTGCTCTTGCCTGTAGAAGTTTTATTTTGACACACAGTGAAAACAAATAATGAGGCAGACATCAGAGGTATGAATATGTTGATATCAGAATGAGAGAGTATTAGGTGTGTGTGTATTCACTGCCTTTCCACTGCCTCCTGTGGAAGCACTTTAGCTTGCCACCCCTACCCCCACCCCCACCCCCGTCACTGTGGCTTCAGAGAGGCTGATGGGAGAAAGGACAGGAAGGCCAGCATCAAAAGGAGCTGGGAACAAAGCGGGAGACTTTCACATTGCAGAGTGAACATGATTGGGAAAGTGAAAATGACTGATGTGGAGAGAAACTGGAAAAGGTCCAGGAAGGCAGAGGAGGAAGGACCAGCGCTCGTGGAGGAAAAGGCTGTTGGGGAGGAGAGCAGGCCAGAGAGATGCAGGGACCCCCCCAGCTGACCGCCTGGAGTCAGGGTTTGGTGGTGATTTGAGCATGGCCGTGGGCACCTGGAGCCTATTCAGGTTGACTGACAAAGAACGGTACTTTTAAGTTGTGAAGACAAATGACAAAGTTCAGAATACCATGCATCGTTTTATTTCTGAAGAATTTAAAAGTGGGTATTTGGTTGCCCTGGCCCGTGTGGCTTGGTTGGTTGGAGTGTCATCCCTACACCAGAGGTGGCGGGTTGGATTCTCAGTCAGGGCACATACCCAGGTTGAGGGTTCAATCCCTGATTGGGGTGTGTAGGGGAGGCAACTGAGCAATGTTTCTCTTTCACACCAATGTTTCTTTCTCTTTCTAAAACAACAAATAAATAAATGTGGGTATTTGTTTAAGTACAGGAAAAAGTCTGGTGGAATGTGCACAAAAGTGATTCAAGATTTACATCTAGTTCATGGGATGGCAGAGGGTGGGGAGGTGGAGGTACAAAGCAGACTTTTTTTTTTTTTTTAACTTTAGAGCTATGGGTTTTTCTGTGTTTTTTGTTTTGTTTTGTTTTGTTTTTTTGAGTAGGGACAGTGAGTTAATTTTAAGCACAGTTTACTTTTACAATAATAAGTTGTAAAGACTGGAAAGGGGTCCCTGGAAGGAGTGAAAATTGATGAAAGAAATACCAATAACAAGATATGCAGATGACTGGTGTGGAGGAAAACTAGAGAAGGTCCCAGCAGAAAGTAGCAAAGAAGTCAATTTGAAATGACTTCTGATGAAAGTGAAAGAAGAAAGTGCCAAAGCAGGACTGCATCTGAACATCAAAAAGACAACAATCATGACCACCGAAGAAATACACAACTTTAGCACAGGCCATGAAGACCCTGAAATGGGTAAAGATTTTGTTCATTTTGGTTTTAGTCATCAATTCAAATGGAAACTAAAGCCAAGAATTCAAGGGAAGACAGAGACTCAGAAGGGCAGCCATGATGGCATTAGAAAAGACCGCTAAGAGCAACGATGTGTCATTAGAGACCCAGGCTGAGCTCATCCACACCCTTGTCTTCCCCGTCACTATGTGTGGATGTGGAAGTGGGACAGTGGAGAAGGCTCACAGGAAGGATAAGTGGATTCACTGGAAACACGGTGCTGGAGGAAGCTCTATAGGTATTGGTGCTGGAGTAAGCTCTATGGGTACTGAACTTCCCCAAAGACAAACAAGTGAGTTCTAGAGCAAATTAAACCTGAAACATCGCGGGAAGCAAAAATGAAAAAACTGAAGCTGTCCTACTCCAGGCGCACCATGAGCAGACAGGGTTCTCTGGAAAAGACAATGATGCTGGGAAAATAGAAGACAGCAGGAAAAGAGGAAGACCAAATATGAGATGGGTGGACTCCATAAAAGGAGCCATCGGCATGCATCTACAGGAGCTGAGCAGGGCTGTTGGGAAAGCGCACTGGGGACATCACTCATTTGTAGGGTCACTGGGAGCATGTAACACAGTGAGGTGGGAAATGAGCAGCTCACTTCCTAAGTGAAGCCTTGGAGACCAACTCAGACCGCCTTAGGGGATTCTGGAGCGGTTGGAATCATCCCACAGCCAATTCTGAGAGGCGCACAGTCCCTGCCCCCCGTGAGGATGGGGCAGATCTGGGTTCATGCATCACTTCTCCATCCCTCACTCACCTCCACCTTCTTCCATCGAGACAATCTCCCTACACCCCGAGGTACCCTCTCCCTCCTGCAAGCAGTCTCTCCTGAGCATCTTCCCCCTCCACACATACAACGTGCCCCTCCTTGCTACCTCCATGGTGAAGGGGCCAGTGCCCCAGTGCAGAACTTGACCCACACAGCTCCCTCTACTCCTAGTCCCGGATGGAGCGCCTGGATCCCTAGCGGGGAAAGAAAGAGTTCAGAATGTACACTTTAGGGCACAAACAGGACCAGAGAGGCACTATTTGCCCTCCTGGAAATTAAGCCCAAATCCTGCCTCAGGGGTGGCGGGGGAGGAAGAGGACAGTCGCTCCCGGGCAGCTGTTCCTGGTCTTCCTCGGGAGACAATCCCTGTCCTCTCAGAGCACCCCCCACACAACATACAGAGAAAATGCTAAGAACTACCTCCCTCCCCGAAGGTCACTGCAAGGCGCACGGTCACACGTCATAAAGATGCTGTCCTGGAAGCACTTGGGCCCACAGGGTCTGTCTTTATCCTCGGCTGTGTGACAGCCAGTTCCACCAACGGGAAGTGATGCTCAGGGTAACGCCACTGTGCAGTCCTTCTCTGGTGGCACGGCTCAGGCGCATTCTCTGAGCTGTGCTTCCAAGTCACCTGCTGCCCACCCACTTGGGCTCATGGGGCCTTGTCTATAAATTTTAAAATATATAATTAGATATTCCAGAGAGGAAGGGAGAGGGAGAGAGAGAAAAACTTCTATGATGAGAGAGAATCATTGATCAGCTGCCTTCTGTACACTCCCTATTGGGGGTCGAGTCTGCAACCAGGGCATGTACCCTGACTGGGACTCGAACCATGACCTCCTGGTTCATAGGTCAACACTTAACCACTGAGAAACGCTGGCCAGGCATCTATACATTTTTTAAAGATACATTTTCCAAAAAGCACTGCAAGGGAAGATGGATGCGTGAGCTTCTAACAGGGGAGGTGGTCCAGGCCCTCCTTGATCCTGGTCATGCAGTTGTCCTTTGTCTGATGGAAGTTCTTTCCTAGTGAGCTCTGTTTCCCTTGGAGCCTCAGCCTCCAGGAGTTGAACTTCTTTCTGTGCAGGCCTGTGAGTGAGCAGGCGACAAGGGCCAATTCTGAAGAAATGACCAGACAACAGGCCACTTCAAACCCATTAGGGTCATGAAAATCATGACCTGGTGGGGAAGGCAGCTCAGCCGGCATTCAGGCATTCAGTCCTATTTCTAAAGATGGGGCTGAAGAATAAAAAAGAATAGTGGGGCGGGGAAGAAGAGGCTGGGATCCTGAAGGAAACCCCAAGACCACCCAAATGCTGACTACGGATCTTCTATGAGGAAGCAGTTGCTCTCCTGCCATCTGTGAGCAGGAGGTTCACACAGGGATTCTTGCATCAAAGAAACTAAGAGTCTCAGCAGAAATGACATTCTTTTCTGTGGAGGAGGCAACAAAAGAAAAGTGCCCCATCCTATGCTGTCCTTGCTCCCTTAATGCCCACGAAATGATCTGTGTCTGGCTCTCCCACCTCCTGGGGACCTAAGGGTAAATAAACAGACTTTATTAGATGCCTACTGTATGCCAAAAATGTTCCGAGGCTACACTGAGATCGATGTTCCCCATACATTGATCCGAGTGTATCCTGAAAGCAAAGCCATCAGGTACATAATGCTATTCCATTTTACAAATGAGGAGTCAGATAAGGTGTCTGAGGTCACATAACCGATAGGTAGCACAACTGGCGTTCACGGGCAGGCTCACCTGCATCCCAACCCAGACTGCGAGCCCCCCATTGCATCCTGGCACTCAGGTGGGGGGTCCTCTCTGGGCCTCTCAGCCCTGCAGTGGAAGCCCCTGGGGCAGAGGGGTGGACACTGGGTCCAGGCCCACCCAGAAGGACTCTCTCTCCTGAGACCCTGAATCTCAGGCAAGAGACACGCATGGAACAGTCGGTGCAGATGCTCGGCTGAGGCTTCTACTTGGGGGCTGCCCACCCTTTCCTGCAGCCTGGACCTGGGAGCTGCCCTGTACGCTGCCCTTCCATGCCTCTTCCTCAGCGGGCACTTCGCCTCTGTGAGCTCCTGTGTTTCTTCCACTACTCCCCCTGTCTGTCTCAATCTGCCTGAATGACTTTCTGTTGCTAGTGACCAAAGAACGCTCATCTGTTCGCCATCCATCGGGTCTCCCTCCCTTGCCTCTGCTCCCAGAACAGCGCAGACCCACCAGGCCAGCCCTCGTAGCCGCCTCCCTCCTCCCGCACCAGCTGGGCCGTCCCAGGCTATAAACACTTAGGGAGGATGAAATGAGAACACCACGTGACAGAGTGGCCTGGAGCAATCTAGATTAAGAGATAAAGGAAAAGTGGGGACATTTCCATGTGTTTTGGTCATGACCAATCCTATCTACAATTTAGCAAGGGCAGCTCTGTCTATGCCACCAGCCCAACAAGGATAAAAGGCACACAGGAGGATGGGGCAGCAGGTTCATGGCAGGGCATGCCTGTGCCACCTCTCAAGGCTGCGGATAGCTCAGCTTTGGGGTGGCACACGGAACCTCTGTGAGGCCTCGGGAGGAAACACTGAGAGGCTCAGTGGTCAAAGGAGAGAGAAGACATGCAGAGAGACTGTGAGGAGGCGAGGCTCCCAGACCAGGGAGCAGTAGGGGAGTGCCCTGGTCTACACAGCTCCCAAGCCCTCCTCAGTGTAGGCAATTTAGCTGCAAAGGGTTGAGAAGGCTTTTCAGGAAGAATATTTCTGCACCATTTCCCTGTAGGAAAACATTTCTGACCGAGTGGCAAGTCCCCCAAGGCATCAGGCAGGACCGGATCTGATTCACGGAAAAGGGACCTTGGCCAGGGCCAAACCAAATGCTAATGACTTCCAATCATTGGCCTCGGAGCCAGCTCAGAACTCAGCAGAGCCAAGCCCTGGCCAGAGTTAAGCCTCAGATGATCAAGGAGAAAAAGCCAAGAGGTAAAAGCATGGGGAAAACTGAAAGGAAGTAAGGAGAAAGTCTAATCGCAAGAAGGGGCCAACACCTGAGTCAAGAAGCTGCCCGGTGCAGGCTGGCGGGCTCCTGGACAGTGTGGAATTCAGGAAGGACGATGTCACGGTGGCAGCTTTTTACAGCTTTTACTACCCCTTCTCCGTAACAGTCCTCTAACAGACTTGTGACTATGACTCCACAACTCACCCAAACATATTTATAAAATGAGCTGAATTCCATGTGCTCCTTTAGTGAGGGCATAGTTTGTCCTTTCTTCCCTCACCCCCATCTAACACTCACTGGAGGGTCTGGTATGAGCCGGGCCCCATGCAGACATGGGGGGAAATGTCAGGGTTTCACAGGCTGGGGAGGGGGAGTGACAGGCAAGTGAAGCGACCTCAATTCCAATATAGACTGTTTCGAGGGATACCCAAAGTGTGGTGGGATCAGAGTGGAGGGGGCAATACATTATGCCTAAAAAATGGGGAAAGTTCCCAGAAGAGGTGAGGTCAAAGCTGGACCGTGAAGAATGAGTATAGATTCTTCAAGTAAAAAGCCAGGAGGGGAGAATGTGGAGGGGAGCTCAGCAGTGAGATCCATCTGGGCTTGTGTCCCTACAGTCAGACGCTGTGGAAACTCAATGCCCCGGAGAATGGTTACATGAAGTGCTCCGAGTCCTGCCCCGCAGCAGTGAGCTACAGGAGAGCCCTGCCCAGGTACGTCCATCCAGCCTGGCTTGGTCTGGCAGGGAGCCCACCTCCGCAGCCATGAATGTCAACGTGGGCACCAGAACAGCAGCTGCACTTCTGGATCAGCTTTATGAGAAAAGGAGACTCGTCACTGTGTCTACACTCACAGCCCGAAACCTCCTCTAGAGGCTGCAGCTGGGAATGCCACAGCAGCACCGGGCAGCCTGGATCTCGGACCTATCACTGTGGTAGATCTGGTGGGCGTGTGCCCGACCCTCATCAGCAGGACAGGAACGGAGATTATGCCTCTGGCCCTCGCTCTGCGGCTCAGGTTGTCGCTGCGAATCCCTCCGTTTCTTCAGCATGAGCTCGTAGATAAGCACGGCACAGACAGGACCACTATGTCTCCCTGGTGTTACTGTGGCCCTCTTCAGCCCGAAGGATACGTTACCCTGAGAAAGGAGGAGACGGTCCTGCAAGCTGACATGGGCCAGACCTGATGTGATGGGTCCCCTCTTCTCTTTCTGCAGAGTGCTAGGCGCACGAAAGGCCTAAAAAATATCCTTGATGTACAGATTGTTATTTGTAATTTTTAAAGTCAATTGTATGATGATCTTTCTTTGCACTTAAAAACTAGCACAATGTTTTCTGTACTTTGAAGTGTTCCAAAAACTATATGACTATATTTACTATTTCTGACTCTCTTTACTCCAGATGGCTGGTTAATTTTGTAGAGAAATTAGAAACCACAATCATACACATGCTTTCATATGTTATTCAGTATGACAGGTAACTTTTCTTCAATCTTTTTCTATATAAAAATTTTACTAATAAAATATTTTGGAGCAAAAAAAAAAAAGACAGGAGGGGAGAGACATTTCAAGCAAAGGAATGACACATGGGTGCTGATTGAGAAACAGTCACTCCATAGGGTGCAGGAAGGTAATATGATGTGAGAAATGGGTCAAGAGAGGAAAGCAGGAATTAGATTGAGGAATGCCAACACAGACCGCACATTTGATCCTGAAGGCCATGGAGAACCACGGAAGGCTTTTAGATCGCACATCGCTTTGAGAAGGCATGGGGAGGATGAAGGGTGATGAGGGTCTGAAGAAGGCAGTGGTGGTGGGGATGGTAGAGGGAGGGCTCAGTCAGCACATGAAAGACAGGATAAGAGAACTAACGGACTGGAGAGAGAGACGAGGGAGGAGGAGAACCCTGAGAGAAGTAACAGAGGAGGTAATGTAACAAGTAGTTCCCTTTGTCATCTGAGCCATGGTGCCCTGATATGTGGTCAAACATTAATCTGGATGTTTATGTGAGGATTTCTGGAATGATATTAACATTCAAACAGGTGGATTTAGAGCACAGCAGATTATCCTCCATAATCAGTTGAAGGCCTGAATAGAACAAAGAGAATTCCCAAACAAGGGAGGATTCTCCAGCAGACTGCCCTTGGACTTGATCTGCAACACCAGCCCTTCCTGGTTCTACAGCACATGGCCTTTGGACTCAAACTGGAACATTGGCCGTCCTAGGTCTCCAGCTTGCTGACTCACCCTGAAGATTTTGGACTTGCCAGCCCATAATCACATGAACCAACTGCTTAAAATAAATCACTTTTTAAAAAAATGTATTTTTATTGATTTCAGAGAGGAAGGAAGAGGGGGAGAGAGATACAAACATCAATACTGACGAGAATCACTGATTGGCTGTCTGCATGCTCCCTACTGGGGATCGAATCCGAAACCCGGGCATGTGCCCTGACTGGATTTCGAACCGTGACCTCCTGCTCTTATGAGCCACGCCGGCTGGGCATAAATCACTTTTTATATACATATATCTTTATAAAGATAGATCTTTTTAAAAAATTGTTGACACTGCCCTAGCTGGTTTGGCTCAGTGGATAGAGCGTCGGCCTGCAGACTGAAGGGTCCCAGGTTCGATTCCAGTCAAGGGCACATGCCCAGGTTGTGGGCTCGATCCCCAGTGAAGAGGCAGCTAATCAATGATTCTCTCTCATCATTGATGTTTCTATCTCTCTCTCCCTCTTCCTTTCTCTCTGAAATCAATAAAAAAATATTTTAAAAAAATTGTTGACACTATTACAGATGTCCCCATTTCCCCTCCTTTTCCCACCTCTACCCAGCCCCCAATGCCCCCTCCCAAGATATATCTTTATAAAGTTACATATAATTTCTTTATGTAAGATATATTTATTGGTTCTGTTTCTCTGGAGAACCCTGACTAACAGTGAGGAACAGGTCTGCCAGCCTCCAGAGTAAGGAAGGAGGCAAAAACCACAGCCCACTGCTATCTTCATGACCACCCCCAACATAGGTGTGCTCAGAGTCGACACACAACCTCTTCGCTGCCTAAGAATCAACTTGGTATTCTGAGGGACACTGGCGCATCTTGGGATGCCTGGCTTCTCATCACACAAATCTTGGCATCAGTGTCCTTTTCCCAGAGAAGCTTCCCCTGGTCTCCCTTTCTAAAGACTATCTTAGCCCTCAGCACCCCTATAGCCCCCTACCAAAGGACCCTGTTCATGCCGCCATAGCTCCTCTCATGATTCACAAAAAAATTTATTGTTTTAGTTCGTTTGTCTTCTCTACCCTAACCCAGACACCTGGAATGGAAATTCCATCAGAGCACAGATTTTCTTTTGTTCACCTCTGTGCCCCCCAAATATAAATATTTTTTAATGAAGAATAAAACCTACACTTGGGATTACTGTGCCATTATTAAAGAGTAGTTCAGCCCTGGCTAGTGTGCTCAGTTGGTTGAACGTCATCCCATGCACTGAAAGATTCCCACTCAGGGCACATACCCAGGTTTCGGGTTTGATCCCTGGTCAGGGTGCATGTGAGAGGCAACTGATCGATGTTTCTCTCAACATTGATGTTTCTCTCTCTCTCTCTCTCTCAAAAAAAAAAAAAAATCAATAAAAACATATTCTTTTTTTTTTTTTTTTAAAGAATAATTCATTGAAGCCCAGAAAAATTAAATAACTCACACAGTTCTAATTGGCAGATCCAGGTCTCAAGTCCAGGCCTGTCTTATTCCAGAAGACCTGCTTTCTATTATTCTCCATGGGTTTCTGTGTGAAACAACCTCTACGGTGCACCTCTCAGCTTTAAAAGATCCTCTAGAAATACAGTGTTTACGAAAGACAAACATTTTTGGAATACCTGTGAGGGTCAGGTATCCTGCTGAGTGGACAGTAGACATTAAGTCAGATGGAGCTATTTCCCAGGAGATCAGGAGGTGGGCAGTATAGGTGTGTGATCCAGGAAGACATCTGGACAGGGCTGTGTCCAGCTCAGGGCCAGAAACAGAAACTGGTCAATACCTTTTAGCTGTTTTACTTGCTGTGCTGGACTATTCAGAAAATGTGCCTGGCCGGTGGGGTTCGCATGAACCAGGAGGTCATGGTTCTATTCCAGATCAGAGCACATGCCAGGGTTTCAGGCTTGATCCCCAGTGGAGGGCATGCAGGAAGCAGCCGATAAATGATTCTCACTCTTTCTCTCTCCCTTCCTCTCTGAAATCAATAAAAATATATTTTTTAAAAAAAGAGAAAAATGCAAAAAAAAAAAAAATGAAGGGCACTTATAATGCAATCACCCCCTGTTCACATTGTGATGTTATTTTGCTTTACAATCAGTTTTCTCCCTATTGAAAAGCTGTGGCTATATTTCCCCTATAAAGGTCTCTCTGTGTTATTGTCAATGTTTTTGCTACTACAAGTGATGCTCTGATAAACATCAACGTACAAGCACCTTCACACAGCTGTCAGAATATATAGAGCCTAGGAGTGAAAGTGCTGGGAGAAAGTTTGTACTTTTCAAATTTTTGTTTATATGCCAAACTTCCCTCCAGAAAGATGGAAACAATTTAAACATTATCAATCTGATTGCTGAAAACGGATAGCTTGCTGGGTGTTTCTGCAATTATTCAGGACATGGCCCATCTTTTAAAGTGCCCAGAGCAGTGCCTGAGCAGCACAGGTGCTTTGTAAGTATTCACTGAAGGGAAGTGTCACCATTTGTATTTTTCTACTGGGGACTCCATATATTCACATCTTTTGCCTATTCTTCCACAGAAGTATTTGGCTTTCCTTATTCTTTTGCGAGAACACTTTTTATCTCAGGACTATGAACCATGTGTTTGTTATTTATGTTGAACTTTGTGTTTTACTTACCCTGGATTTGAACTTCTGTGTGCTTTCCAGTAAATTTTTAAAATATTAATTATCCTCCTCTTTTCAATTCCTGCTGGAATTCTATAGAATTTAATGAATATAGTGGGCTCCCTCTGGTGGTCACAAGAAAATCCCTGGTTCCCAGTGGTTAGTCCATAGTTAAACCTCGAGACTTTTATTTACAGGACACGGTGCATTTTATAATTAACAGATTCTGAGTGGCTAGACGAAGCCTTAAGAGAAGACTTCTAATTATTTTCTTCCATTCATCAGTGGGTCTACAAAGTGGTTCGAAAGGCCACTGTCCAAAACCATGCTTATAGGTCTTGCCTGCCAAATCCCCCTTTGGGGATTTCCTGTGTCTACTGGGACAATCACCCTTCCCCCAGGTTTGCAGCCTTGGGCACCTTTGTCCACTCCCAAGCCCATCCATCCTGTTTGTGAGTTCTGTCCACCACATGGTCCAGGGACTGTGACAGCTGGTCCCTGTCATCAATTCTCATGGCCCTCATTCAAGTTCTCGTGACCTCTCCTCCAATGAAGTCATTAGCAGACAGTAATCATCTCTCCTTCACGTGCCCAGCACCATTCTAGGGTCAGGGGACGTGATAGGGAACAAGACGAGGTCCCCACCCTGAGCACCCTCTCAGTGAGTTTCTCTGCTGGAACCAAATCTGCAATCCTGATCTGAGGTGATCTCTCCCTCCCTTTAGTCTCTGTAGGACTTCCCTCTTCAAACTCTTTCTGTTCTCAGCATATTATAATTCTTCTATCTTTGCTGTCGTCCTCCAACAGCCAGATCTGCAATCCCTCTAACAGTCTCCCTTTAACAACGTTGGTCAAGATTGCCCCCAGGACAATTACAGAATAGGGTACAGAGAGATGAGTGAATGAATGAATAAATGAATGAACAAATATCTATGCATGGTAGAGAGGAAACTGAGACCATTCTCTAGAGAATTCTAGCCCTCCCCCCAAAAATCAGACACACAAACTATTGCCTTCCACTTTGCACAGCCTGACATGAATAGCTTAACTGTCATTACACTACTTAAATTTACCACAAACTCAAGTCAACTAGGATTTAACACATAAAAAAAGGTATCATTTAAAAAATTCTACAAATAAGAAATAATTGGAAGGGGGATAACAATTTCCAGCGTCAAAGTACTAGGAAAATGCACCCCCTTCGCTAAGCTCTTTCCCAAGCCAATGGCCAGAACAAACAGGCTGAATGCAAGCGGCTTCTACCAAGTCTGTTCTGTTCTGTAGCATTTCCGCAAGCTGTCGATGGATGTATCAAGGTCTATGTCATTTCCATGTTGTGCTCTCCTAGGTAGATTTTCACTCCTCGGCTCAAACTCCCAAACACTTTGCAGAGCAGTGAAATTCTAACTCTGATTACTCTGTCTATTAATTTCTGGAAGGTCACCCTGCACTGCAAGCACAGTGCACTTCATGTGGAAACCATATGCAATGTCGCTGGTCTATTATATAAGGATACAAAAAAGGCACAACAAGGAATTGAAGGGTATTACCACAGTGATGAAATGTTCTGAATATTTCCAAGGCAGGTCGAGCCCGGTTAGAAACAGTGAGTTGTGTGAAGGGGCAGCCGCCCTGGGCTTTGCACGTGGCCTCTGGAGGCCATGAGTGCCTCACAGGAGTCCCCAGGCCACACGGTCTCTTTTCTTTCTGGTTCTCTCACTCCAGTGCTCTGTCACCAGCCTTTTCTCACCCACGTCCCAGAGGACATTCCAATAAAGCCTGCCAAGACTTTGTTCTTTCCCCCCAGAATAGTCCTAGCCAAACACCAACTCTGAATTTCCTCTCCCTACCTCTCTGACAGCCCTGACTGACGTCAACGAAAATGAAGAAGGTAACAGGCCGCGCAAGGTGGGTCAGCACTGGCCTGGGGGCAATGGATCTGGCTTAAGAGTGACCACACTGATTCTCCAGAAGCAGTGCCAGGCCCTGTTCTGAACCCTCTACATGTATTTACTCATTCAATCCTTGCAACAATCCTTTAAGGTAGATGCGATCAGAAACCCCATTTCACAGATGAAACACTGAGGCACACAGAGGATAAATTACTCGTCCAAGGTCATGGAGGTAGTGACAGAGAATTTGAACCAGGCAGTCTGGGTTGAGCATCCAAGCGCTTTCCCACTGGGCCATGCTGCCTGTTGGACAAGTCCAACAGCAGAAGACTTGTGTGGTTCCATGGCTAGTCAACTGTCCCTGAAGCAGGACTGAAGTGGTCACCTCCCATCTGTGTCTACCCAGCTGTATCATTTTCTCTTCTGGGAAGAACACACTAAAATTCTTAGGGTAACCCCCCCACCACCCCAATTCTCAGCCCACATTCTGGCAGCATCAACACCAACCACTATCCAAGAAAGGTCACATGACCTAGACCTAGCTGATCCATGCTCCAGGCACCGTAATTAGTTCAGGAATAGGCACCTGCCACAAACCAAGAAAGTCCAGGTCAATTCTGGAATGTTTTATTAATTGTGGTAAAAATACATACAAAATTATGTATTTTTACCATTTGAACTTTTGAAAAGTGCACAATTCCATGGCATTGAGTACATTCTTAATGTGTACAACCATTAACACTACCCAACATTTCCAGCACTTTCCCCCTTTCCAAACAGACACCCTGTACCCGTTCCACAATAGCCCCCTGAGTTACTTTGCGAGGGCTGCCATAACAAAGCACCATAATAGTCTGGGTGGCTTCAACAAGAGAACTTTATTTTTTCATAGTTCTAGAGACCGGAAGTCCAAGATCGAGGTGTTGGCAGGGTGGGTTCCTTCTGAGGCCTCTCCCCTTGGCTGGTCTTCCTCTGTGCATATATGTGTCCTAATCTCCCCTTCTTATGAGGACACCAGTCATATGGGATTGGGGCCCACTTTAATGACTTCATTCTAACTCAATTACCTCTTTAAAGACTATATTTCCAAATACAGCCACTTTCTGAGATACTGGGGGTTAGGAATTCAACATGTGAATTTTGAGGACACATTTCAGCCCATAACTTCTCCATTCCCTGCTGCTGGGACTTTTGGGAAGCAGAGCGCTCTGTCTGTTGGGGTTGCTGAGAAGGAGCGCTCTACCCGTGGAGCTGTTTGGGGCCACCTTCAGGCCCCCAGGAGAGACTGTCTGAAAAGGGCACAGAGAAGAGCTTAGAGATGGAGAGAGAGGCCCTGAGCCTGACACACCTGATTCTGGCTCTGCCTCTGACCTTTTCATTTCCAGTTACATGAGTTAATAATTTCCCCTCTTTTGATTTATTAATGTAGCATGGTCAGAACATTAGTTAGTGTTCCGAGGTTTCTAACTAAAAGAGTTAGTTAATGCAACCACCTTTCACACCAGAGTGGCCCACATCTGCAGGACGTGCAGGATGGGATACATGGCAGCTGTTCACGTGGATTTAGGCTCTGAGGTGCCAGCCCTGAGCCGTCCTCTGGAACTTCAGAGCACAGTGAGGCGGGGTGTTGCCGGAGTCTCCCACAGATCAGGCTTCAGGGCCATCCCCAACCCCAACCCCTCCTGCAAGGATTCAGGATTATGGCTCTGAGGGCCATCTCCCCCAACACACGATGGGCTCCCGTCCTCCAGCCCAGTGTCGCCGGCCCTGCAGCATGCCTGGCTTGTGATGGGCTTCAGGACAAAGCACGGGGAAGCAGAGGACAGGGCGAGCAGCAGCCCTCCTTTCCTCCAAAACTTCCCCGGAGGACGGTCTTTAAGAACGTAGGACAAGAAACAATCCAGTGTCCCTGTGGGGTCTGGTCACATTCCACAGAGGACAGCCCGACAACCAGACAGGATGCCATCATTTAACCCAACAAGGCAGCACCTGCCCTCTGGTATTGGACTGAGTCAGACCATCTCAAAGAGAAATTGCAAACTAAAAAAAGCAACACAGGGACCACAACCTCTGATACCATTTGTTTAAAAACAGGAAGGGAGCTACTGGCTGAAATGTCCATACACTATCTCAAAAATCAGGCTGTCTGGCCCTGACCGCTTTGGCTCAGCGGATAGAGCATCGGCCTGCGGACTCAAGGGTCCCAGGTTCGATTCCGGTCAAGGGCATGTACCTTGGTTGCGGGCACATACCCAGTGGGGAGTGTGCAGGAGGCAGCTGATCGACGTTTCTCTCTCATGGATGTTTCTAACTCTCTATCCCTCTCCCTTCCTCTCTGTAAAAAATCAATAAAATATATTTTTAAAAAATCCGGCTGTCTGTACCATAGCCACTAGCCACACATGGCCATTTAAACTAAAATTAATTAAAATTAAAAATTCAGTTTTTCAGTTTCAAGGGCTTGATAACCATGAGCAGTCAGTGGGGCCGCCAACTGGACGACTGGATGGTGTGCAGTTCTATCATCTCACAAAGTTCTATCAGCCAGTGCAGCTCTGGAAGACTTCAGCTACCTGGTAACAGCCCCTGGGGAGGGGAGCAGGAGGATGGGAGCGGGGGTATTTTTCACATGTAATCTTTGGTAGTACTTGATATATTTTTTTTTTATCACATCATATATTATTTCCTGCCGGGAGCCGGTCCATGCTTGCTGTTTCAAGGGACCTGGCATATATGGCATACTGTTCTTAATATGTTTGCTCACCTTCTTGGCACTGTGTGTTTTAACCAAGGTCTCTGAGAAAGGTTGTTTCCCCAGGTAGGGATTTTCCCCTGAAGTTAGGGAGGGAATAAAACCCCTCAACTAAGTGCCAGGCGGGTAATTAATCACTTTAACTACAAACAATCATGCTTAAGCTACATAATCTTTACTCCCTGGAATGGAGATAAGAAACACCCTAACCTTTGTAATAGAGATTGATAGGATTGAATCAACTGGTATAAATACAGATGTAACAAGACAGCAAGACACAGAACTTAGAACACAGAACTTAGAAGACAGAACCAAGAGGCACAGAACCTAGACCAGAACCTACACAGAACCTAGAGACAGAACATGGCAAAAGATCCTGGACAGAAACTGGCCTCAGAACCTAGAGACAGAACCTAGCGAGAGAACATGGCAAAAGATCCTGGACTGAACCTGACTACAGAAATTGGCAAGAGAACCTGACTAGAACCTGGTGACTGAACCTGGCTGGAGAACCTGGACAGAACCTGGCTGGAGAACCTAGCGAGGGAACATGGCTACAGAACCTGGCTGGAGAACCTGGAGAACCTAGCAAGAGAACATGGACACAGAACCTGGCTGGAGATCCTAACCAGAACTTCGCTGGAGATCCAGACCAGAACCTCTCTGGAGATCCAAACTAGAACTTGGCTGGAGATCCTGGCTGGAGATCCTGGCTAGGCTGCTGATCAACTGAACACTGTCTCCGTGTCCTTCCTTCTTCGCCAACTCCGTCTACGCCTTTGGGAACCCCTGGACCTGCTGGGGTTGGACCCTGGCATCTGGCGCCCGAACAGGGACCCCTGGGTAAGCCCCATTCTCGGGATGGATAGGACTCCACCGTAGGAAGAGGGTGGATAGTCTTCGCTGACTCCGTCCTCACCTTTGGGGATCCCTGGACCTGCTGAGGTTGGACCCCGGCAATTTCCTACTGAAAGTTAAACATTTTAAAACTTCAAACATTTTTAAGCATTTAAATACACAGGGAACATAAGAAGGTGTTGGAATACCTAAGGGGCAGGGCTCAGTTGCACTATCTAAAGCAGTGGTTCTCAACCTTGGCTGCACGTTAGAATCACCTGGGAATCTTTTTAAAATCCTGATTTCTGGGCCTCATCCTCTGGAAATTCTGTTTCTTTGTTACTAATGTTGTGGCCCCACCCCATCACAAAGAAACAGAATTTCCGGAGGATGAGGCCCAGAAATCAGGATTTTAAAAAGATTCTCAGGTGATTCTAATGTGCAGCCAAGGTTGAGAACCACTGTCTAAAGCAGTGGTTCTCAACCTTCTGGCCCTTTAAATACGGTTCCTCATGTTGTGATCCAACCATAAAATTATTTTCGTTGCTACTTCATAACTGTAATGTTGCTACTGTTATGAATCGTAATGTAAATATCTGATATGCAGGATGGTCTTAGGCGACCCCTGTGAAAGGGTCGTTCAACCGCCAAAGGGGTCGCGACCCACAGGTTGAGAACCGCCGGTCTAAAGCCTGGGAGTGTCTGTGGAAGGCAGAGAAGAGTTTAGGGGCAGCTGTGAGAACAGGCAGCCTCGGGGGCCTCCCGGGGAGCAGCCGCACACCGGATCCACACTCGCACCTCATTCATGCTCACACCTGATCCGCACTCGGTGGTGCAGGAAGCTCCTCCGTCCCTCCCATTTCAATCCTCTAAGAAACCTTGTAAGGTCCTCAGGAGGATTATTATTCCCATTTGTTTTAATTTCCTAAGGCTGCTGCAACAAATTAGCACAAACTGGGTGGTTTAAGATGATGGAAACTTCTCATCTCCAGTGCTGAAGGCCAGAAACCCAAAATCAATGCGTTGGCAGGATGGATTCCTTCTGGAGGCTCTGAGGGAAGACTCCCTCCCACACCCCTCCAGCCTCTAGTGGCTGCGATCACCTTCCATGGTCCTGGCTTGTCTGATCTTGCCTCCACCCTCCCATGGCCTTCCCCTCTGTGTCTCTGCGTCCCAAATCTCTCCCTCCCGTATCTTACAAGGACAATCATCACTGGATTTAAGGCCACCCTAAATCCTGGATGATCTCATCTTGATATCCTTGACTTAATGATATCTGCAAAGACCCTGTTTCCAAATAAGGCAGAGTTGGGGAGCGTCCGGCCCGCGGGCCGTATAAGGTCCTCAAAATCATTTGGTCTGGCCCTGCCAAGGCTTTAGGGGTGAGTTAATTAAATGTTTGACCAAATATAGCAGGCTAATTTTTAACTTGATAATTTTGTATGGCCTGCAAATGATGTTATACGTATCTAAATGGCCCTTACCAGAAAAAAGATTCCCACCCTGAAATAAGGTCACATTTATAAGTATGGGGTTAGGACTGGGACATATCTTTTAGGGCAGTGATGGCGAACCTATGACACGTGTGTCAGAGGTGACACGCGAACTCATTTTTTTGGTTGATTTTTCTTTGTTAAATGGCATTTAAATGTATAAAATAAATATCAAAAATATAAGTCTTTGTTTTACTATGGTTGCAAAGATCAAAAAATTTATATATGTGACACGGCAGCAGAGTTAAGTTAGGGTTTTTCAAAATGCTGACACACCGAGCTCAAAAGGTTCGCCATCACTGTTTTAGGGGAACACAATTCAGCCCACTACACCATTTTATAGATGAGGGGTGCAAGGCTTAAGGGCCTCTCACTTGTCCAAGGTCACAGGACTACTTCAGGGCCAGCCCTGCCAGTCCCCCTCCACTGACTCAAGCAGGAGCAACAGCCTGCCCCTCCTCTCAGCCTCATGGCTCCCCGAGAGTGCCGCTTCACAATGGGCAGCACACACAGAAGAGCCGCCCCCTTCTCTGGCCTCGATTATCGGTCTGCTGCATCCTAGGATCTGACAAAAGATTACACTGTCCTCCAGGCGTGGGAAGGAGCCAGGCCAGGGGGATCTGTGGGGTATCTAAAATCAGATGGGACCCAAGCTATGGAGGGTGGTCTGTGTGTCTGGACTCCAGAAGTCTGCAGGGCAGATCAGAGCCAGAGAGAAAGGGAATGAGTTAAGGCTTCTGGTGTTGGAGAAAAGGCCTCTGTTGGAGAACGTGCCAGCCTCTGGGGTTTTGCATCAATGTAGGGCTCTGGTCCAAAGGGCTCAAGTGAGTCCTCCAGCTCAGAGTGACAGGAGAGAAAGTATAGCAGGCATGGGCATGAGTGTGCATGGGGGCCTGGCCACACTGACCACAGCTGCCAGAATGGCTTGATGGCAGCCACGAGCCCTCGACAACATCAGCACAGGGCTGCCAGGAGGGCCCTTCTCAGAGAGCAGGGAAGGTCACTGTCCTCTTGTCAGTGGGAACTGGAGGCTTTGACCAGCCTTTCAGCCTCCATAGTTCTCCCTGAGACCCTCTTGGGTCCCCCAAGGAAAGACAGGACACAGGACTGCCTCTGGGTCATGGGCTTTGACCTGTGTTTTCTCTATGACTTCAAAAAGCCTGTAGAGGCCACTCTAATATTGTCATCATTTTTTGGTGAAGACCCTATAGTTATTAAGTGGAAGACCAAGGTTTGGACCTGGCTTGGATTTATTTGGGAGCTCCGTGCCCCATCCCTGCCTCCTCCTCCCAGTCCATCTGTCATATGTATTTGGGACTTTCAAGCTTCCTGTCAGCAGCCCACAGCATGAAACCCAGTTCACTTCACCATCCAGGTCATGCCTACAAATAGAAATAGCTGAAACAGAAACTTCACTCCAATAGTTTTTATTCAAGTCTATGCTAGTTCAAAATTTCAAAACACTGCTGTAACCCACGGAACTGATTTCATATCTTATGAATGCATTGTGCCTCCCAGTTTAAAAAACATCCACAACACTCAGAAAAAGCAGGGGAATCATTCCTATTTTATATATTTTGCAGATCATCCAAAAATTATTTGTGGGTCTGGATTTTTTGCCCCATTGAAAACACAGCTTCTGACTTACTGAACAAATAGGGATGTCATTACCTGTCATATCCTTTCCCTCCTATCAAAACCTTGGGGAGGTCCTACTACTAAAAGCTAGCTCAAGATGGACCATCAGGTCCTCTCCTGCTGGGCCCCCAGAGACTGAGTTTTCACACCAGGAGGCCCACCCTTGCAGACATCCTGGGCATCTCCCAACCTTGAGATGTTATCAGTGAGCTTCCTTTCTGGACCAGTGAAGGAGGTTGGGAAATACCATGCAACTTGGCTAATGGAAGGTGTGACAATAAGGTTAAGGATCACTGGCTCAGCTGCTATGATCTATGTTCTGTCACCTTGTCCAACATGGAGAGAAGCCTGGGAAATATTATGACTTTCCTCTCATTCACTGCTTTACACACCATCCTGCGAGAGGTTAATGCTAACCCTAAAAATGCCAGGGCTGCAACTACACACCTAAATTCTCAATCATCGTCTGTGCAAAGCTCCCATGAGGACAACCAGGAAGACCTGATATGAATCAGGATTTGAGCCACATGAGTTAGGAATCAACAAATCCCAGTTCTATTCACAGCCATACTAGTCTACACCACCAAAACCCAAGAGAGATATGATTATTTGAATAATTCAGACCATGTTTCCTGTTTCCTTCATCTACCTCCACCAAAAGAAATGAAAACCAAAAAAACCCAAAAAACACACAAAACTATTTGGCCAGATTATTTATCACAACCCTCCCCCCAGACCTCCCAAGGTTTGAAATAGAGATAAGGCCACAATGATAATACCCTATGGCTGGTTCGTGCCTGTTTTTCCATCTTCAGAATGGAATGGCTGGTGCTGTCCCAGCATCTAAGCCTTTATTATAAGTCATCTCTAATGGTTCTCAGCTCCCCCGCCAATACCACCATCGCCGTCAAACCGAAACAGTGAATCATGCTGTGATCTTTGACTAACGACATGCCTGCCAGGGAAGGGGTAGGAAGAAAGGCCCATGATGGGCCACAAGGTACAACATACAGCCTGAGACCCAAGGCAGTCATCTTGACCATGTCCTCGGCAATTCTGAGCAGACAGAGAGAAGCCAGGCCTACAGAAGTCAGGAGCCAGCAAGGATCAAATGTCCACTTACCCGGAGGGCAGGCGCATTCCGATGGTGCTTCCCGAACAGTCCGGAGCTTGACTAGTCCCTCCAACTTCTGAAACAAGAAGGACAGGGAGGAGAATGAGGATGAGCTTGAGAACAGAGTAGAAAAATCAGCAAAAACCAATGTATCAAAAAAACAGAACAAAAGCTAGATCGACAGTGATGGGGGTATTTTTGAGAACATTTTTAATAGGTCATTAAATTCTACAGACAGTTTTGGAATGAGAGAAGAAACAAAAATAAACATCGAGCAATTACTCGGGAGTCCCTGAAAAGAAGGCGGCACATTTCTGCTTTGTTACAACATTTTCAAACACAAATCAAGGAAAGCCAAAACGACCCTGCAGTCCGAGTGAAAGTGGGAGGCTGGGCAGCAGCTTTCAGTACTTGGATCACACCATCCGCCCTGGAAGCCCCCAGGCCCCCAGCTCAGCCTCTCCCAGCCCACCGAGCTCAGACCCGCTGCCCAGGCCCAATCCACCAGGATGGCATTTTTTCTTTCTTCTTACCTGTGGGGATGCTTGCCCTAGAAAATTTGGTTCTGTACAATTCAACAAAGATCTCTGCGGATGCCCAGCCCTGTGCTCAATTTAGGCGAAGGGAAAAGAATTACCACAGAAATCAAGTCAGAAGTCACAGCTTTACTATTATGATAGCTCACAGTGCAGCTTGGCACCATCACTGCCCTATTTGACCCTAGGAGTAACCTCTGTGGCCCGAATTATTGTTCCTGCCTCACTGAGGGGACACAAGGCACACACAAAAACACAAAACAAACAACAGAACAACAACAACAAAAAAAAACAAGATGAGAAATTAGTCCCAAATCCCAAGTCTAGATTTAGGAAAGTGAAGCAATTGGCCCATAACCCCCAAACTAGCCTAGGTTGAGTCCTGACAAGAATACGCAAAGTATTAACTTTTCTCTAGGAAGAACAAAACAAAACAAAAACCAATAAGCCTCTCTAAAAGCAAAACAAAGCAAATCCCAAATGTGTTAACCTTAGTGGAAAAATGCACTATGACGGGCAGAAGGAGTACTTGAGTTTCAAACATGAAAATGTAATTTTTAAAGCACTGCTTGTCAGATGTGAAAAGGGCACCCTGGTCTTGAGCCCTTGAGGCCAAGCCTGAAATTTTCACAGAAGATGGGACTCCAGCCAAGTCCTGTATTGTCTCTGGCTGGAGCAGCCCAGCACCAAGACCCAGAGACAAAAAACAAAACACCCAAAACACAAAACATAACCAGGTTAGCTCCAGCTGCCTGCAAAGCCTCTATCCCTGCCTCCAGTCACCCTCATTTTCCAGATGGGCAACAGACAACAGATAGAATTAAGGCCAAGTTTTGGGGGAGCATGCAGATGTGTGGTCATGACGCCTTGGTGGAGGGGTGTGAAAGCAGTGCTGCCTTTAAATGCATCCAACCTCTCCATCCTCACCGCACCTCTGGCCCACAAGGCCTCCAAAATCTTAACATGGTCAGGTCTGGACACCAGGCTCTCAGCCCCAATTCGGTTCCCCACCTGCCATGAACTCCTGCTCTATGCTGGAGCGACCTGCGAGCAGCACCCATCCCCCAGAATGCCTCCCACTCCAACCCACCAAAGCTTCTCCAGGGCTCCCACTCGGCAGCAGCAAACACCACCCAGCCCTGGCCTGGTGCGCGGGTCCCTGGAGCACCGCGGCCACGTGGGGCCTCAGAAGCTGCCTGGGCATGTGGACAAGGGTGGCACCTCAGAATTCACCTTCTCCCCACTGTATCTGCAGATGCTATTATCAATTTCAAAATTTACCTGGAAAAAGAATCCAGCCTTCTAGTTTAAGCCAATTTGTTAGTGGAGCTCTCATCTGTTTTATCATTGCTGATTAGACTAGAAGTCACACTAATCCCCTCCCCCCTTTCTTAAACAAAAGCATTTAATGCTAAAACAAAACAAAACAAAACATGTAGCTTTTAACAATTGCTATCTGATCTGGGCCTCTGCCCTAAAGGAGGTAGGGGCGGTGGGGCGGGTTCTATCAAATACTGATAGGAAACACAATTACTTTTAAGCTACTCTTATGTTAAAATAAAAAGCTGACCAGGAAACTATTGATGAAAGGGTAAAAAAACATGCCTTTCTGTTAATGCTACCAGAGGGATCATAAATTACTGGGATTGAATTTTTGTCCTGTCATGTATTCTAACTCCTTTTATGCATTCATCTTTCTGGATCAGATGTGGTGAATTGGCAAAGTTTTCTCTCCTAATCCTCTACCCTCCCTGCCTTCCAGGCCCCTAACTTTCTGTGCATTTGTAACGGTCCCTACTAAGAACACAGAAGGAAATGTTTGAATTAGAAACCCAATCCCACAATCTTTATTTCCATGTGCTTTTTTTTTTTTTTTTTAAATTTTAAGAAAATATTCTTTTGCGTCTAGGTTTGTAAGAAATGACTTTAAAGCTTCTACTTTTTATATTCAGTTATCTGGTAGTACCCCTTGCATCTGCAAACAATATGGTCCTGGTTTTACATATGCAAACAAGTCCTGACTCCAAAAGTAAACAAAGGATGAGTTTCTGAGAAAAGACAAGACTTGGGGAGCATTCCCTCCAGAGTGTGGGGGAGAAGGAAGAGGAGGGAGACTTGAAGTTTTGAGGGAAGAATGGCAAGAGCCGAGGGAAAATTAATCAGGGAAAATCATGATTTTTAAAATAGCATTACATGGCCAGATGATAAATTTATTAATGAGCTGTTGGAGTGCTAGTCTGGAACATTTCACCAGATTTTCTATCACATCGTCAAATGGTTACATTTTGATGAAATATGAATTAACATACAAAAAAAGATGTAATGATTTATTTCTGTAAAATGCTCCAAATAAAGCCACAAAGACATTCCGATCCTTTGACAGAAAATTACTGCTTTAGGGAATATACCCCTAAGGAAATAAGTCAACAGAAGCAAAAAAAAAAAAAAAAAGATATTCATGAGGAAGTTATGTCCCAAAACAGTGGGAGGGACTGTGTGTCCCCTGATGAAACTGTCATATCTTCATGAAATAGCGTTATGAAGACTATGTAGCAACAAGGAACAATGTTTATGGTACAATAAATAAAATGTCTACATCAGTGTAAAAATTCAGGCTTGCGGTGGCAGCAACTAGCAAATACCACTCACTTTGGTGTTGGAATTATGGTAATTTACTTCTTTAGAAGTTCTTTCTGTAGCTGTAATACCATCTTCTCAGTAAAAATAATAAAATAAAATAAATAAAATCTTGGAAGTAGAAGAAGAGCCTAAGTGAAGCCCTGAAATCTCCCTAATGAGGACAATTTTTGAATGATGGACAGATGACTCTGATTCCTCAGGAAGATCCAATTCCAGTATCAACGCTGCTAATGTGCAACACAGACCTTAAAACAATGGTTGTAACTGCATTGCATGTGTTCAGAAAGTTAAGTAGGGGCATCAAAAATATTAAATGACCTCAATTGAAATTCTAGAGATGAAAACTATTATGGCTGAGATGCAAAAAACAACAACAAGATATAGGGGATTAATGGGAGATTAGACATTGCAGAAGAAAAGATTAGTGAACTGCAAGTTAGCAATAGAAACTATCTAAAATGAACACACAGGGAAATAATTTTTTTCAAAAAGAAAGAATAAGCCCTAGCTTGGCTCAGTGGATAGAGCGTCAGCCTGTGGACTGAAAGGTCCTGGGTTCAGTTCCAGTCAAAGACATATGCCAGGGTTGTGGGCTCAATCCCCAGTGTGGGGCATGCAGGAGGCAGCCAATCAATGATTCTCTTTCATCATTGATGTTTCTATCTCTCCCTCTCCCTTCCTCTCTGAAATTAATTTAAAAAAATAATTTTTTTAAAGAAAGAATAACATTAGTGAACTTGGGATTTCAAGTGTCCTAATATACAGCTGATTACAGTCCCCAAAGAACATAAAAATAATATTTAAAGTAGTAATGACCAAAATAATTTTCAAAACTTGAAAACTACAAACTCACAGATCCAAGAATCTCAATGAAACTCAAGCACAAAAACATGAAGAAAACTACCCCAAGGCATATCATAAATTAAACTGCCTAAAACCAGTGATAAAAGCAGGCAGAGAAAAAAGACTTATGGGCAAATGAACTCTCATACATTGCTGGTGGGAATGTAAAATGATACAATGGCTTTGAACAACAGTTTTGAAGTTTCTTATAAAGTTAGTCATATGCCTATCAGATGACCAATCATTCCATTCCAAGGTATTTATACCCAAGAGAAATTAAAGCATATTCCATATGAAGACTTGTTTGTAACAGCCAAAAAGTGAGAACAACTCAAATATTCATTAACAGGTGAATGGAAAAACAAATTGTGGAATATCTTCATAATAATACTTGATAATAAAAAGAATGAACTAATGATATATGCAAAAGTATCAAACAAAATTTCAATAATTATATTGAGTGAAGGAAATCAGACCTCTCTCCCCCCAAAAAAGAATGCATGATTCCATTCATATAAAAATTCTACAAAATGGAAACTAAGCAATTGTGACAGAAATCAGTACCATCTGGTGGCAGGTGGGGAGGGACGGAAGAGAGAGCATTCAAGGAGGCAGGAAGAAACTTTTAAGGGTGATGAATGTGTTCACTACCTTGATTGTGGAGATGGTCTCACAGGTGTGTACCTGTCAAGACAAATCTAATTGTGCATTTTAAATATGTGAATTAATTGTATGCCAAAAAAACCTAAGAAAGCCAAATAACAAAAACCCCCAGTCACGGCTCCCACAGGCTTGCCCGGGGTTGTGGAGCTGGTGTCCTGGGCTCACCACACTAGGCTTCAGGTTCCGCCTCAGTGCCAGGTAAACCTTGCTACAGTCAGGTGGGTAAGAGCATCTAGCCCTGCCCACGCATTTGGCAGGAGCTCAGACACTTTTCTCTAAGGAATGTGGGCTTAACCGGGGACTCCCACTGGCACACGGAGTCACTCTGTTCCAAACCACATTGGCAAACATTTCCTTAATGGTCCCTGCTCAGTCCCTCAATACCTTAGTGTGTTTTGAAAGGGTTGGCCTGCAAACAAAATGCAATTCTTCAGAAATCCTTAATTTGTGTTCCCACTCATTATTTTACAGACACACTTCACTTCCCATCGAACCTGCCTTCGGAGATTTTCCACCCTGCTCTGACAAGGAAGTCCCACCATAGAAGAGGATGGTTTCCACCATGGCTTTTGACCCATGGGGAGAGGCCTCAGGCTGCTCCAGTATATGGCTTCCAAGCCTTCTCCACCCCATGACCAGTCTTCTCCAGGGGCCCAGCCACCATGTCTGGCCTGTTTAAATCCCAACGCTGAGCCTGGCCGGCATGGCTCACTGGTTGAGCATTAACCTATGAACCAGGAGGTCACAGTTCAATTCCAGGTCAGGGCACATGCCCAGGTTGCAGGCTTGATCCCCAGTGGAGGGTGTGCAAGAGGCAGCTGATCAATGTTTCTCATCATTGATGTTTCACTCTCTCTCCCTTCCTCTTTGAAATCAATATATTTTTTTAAAAAAATAATAAATCCCAACACTGAGTTCCACCTGCTTCCCACTGACACTGCTCTCTCGGTCCTGTCCACAGTGTCTGGGGCTTCCCCTCATGTGTCAAGTCTGATTAGATGGTGTTTAGGGGCTGAATCATGTCCCCCCTAAATTCACATGTTAGAGTCCTAACCCCAGTCCTTAAGAATGTGACTGTATTTAAAGATAGGGTCTTTAAGGTGGTAGTTAAATAAAATGAGGTAGTTATTGATATCCAATGTGACTGGTATCCTTATAAGAAGAGGAGATTAGGAGTCTGACATGCACAGAGGAAAGGCAATGAGTAGACACAGGGAGAAGACAGCCACCTGCCAGCCAAAAAGAGAGACCTCAGGAAAAACTAACTCTGCTGACACCTTGATCTCAGCCTTCTAGCCTCCAGAACTGTGAGGAAAGAAATTTGTGTTGTTTAAGCCATTCAGACTATGGTACTGTGTTAAGGCAGCCCTAGCAAACTGATTGAGATGGGGTCTCCCAGACACCCTACCCACCTTCACTTACCCACTTCAGATCCCCTGCCTGCCCCAAGGGGAATAAATTAAGAGGAGATGGAGAGGACCTGGAGGACTGGGATGCTGGGCTGAGTGAGGAGATTTCGCCTTATTGGCCTGGGAGGCATTGAGGGTTGATGAGCAAGGGGAGGGACACCAACTTGAGAATATGACCTGCCTGGGACATGGAGTGGCAGGACTCAGACCGTCAAACAAGTAATTATTTCAAGAAGGGCCCCACCAATGGGACTGAAATCAAGGGGCTAAAAGAAAGCCCATCAGCGGTTCCTGCAGACTGAGTGGTGAGGCATCTCTTTCCCGCTCAGATCATTCAAGGCCAAGCCTTTATAGGGGAGCCTCCCCACAGGAGTGGGAAGGAGGAGGAGGAATTGTGCCTGGGGAAGAGCCCTAGCACTGAATGCTAACAGTCCTGGCAGCCATCAGATTGCTAGGATTAGCAAAGTGCGGAGCAGGCAAGAAGGGAGCTGGCAGCTCCTCCCGGGAAGAGTGCATCACTTCATTCTCAGAGAAATGAAGTGCAGCACCCTTTTGCAGACGAGGAAGTGGAGGCTTGGAAAAGCCAAGTTACTGGAGGCAGGTCCAGACTCAAACCCAAGTCTTCTAACTCCAGAGCTCACAGCATGAGCTGTGCCGGCCCAGTTGGGGAGGCTTTTAGGAGGACTTGGCAGGGACAACTTCTGTGGTGAGGCGATGAGGTCAGGTCTCCCCCTCCCCGCTTCCTTCAATGGTTCCTGCGTGTGCACAAGCACACACCTACATGCCCTATAACCCCCCCCCCACATTCATATTCATAGACACACTCATGCACATATATGCACACATGTGCACTCACACAATGTACTCACATGTGTGCACACTCTCACACAGATGAACTCACATGTGTGCACACACAATGTACTCACTTGGGTGTGTGCACATGCATGCTGACATGTATGCACACTTGATCTCACACGTATACACCCTAACACACACACTCTAGTCCCATTGCCATGTGAACTTATCCTTCATTTGCACCACCACCTGGGTCTGGAAACAAGATGCATACATCACACAAAATGGCCAAGTTAAATAAATGGACAGACTTTGCTTTTTCTATGTGATGATCCTCTTCGGAGGCACAAAGTTGAGTATATTTTATGTAAACTGTCTTCTAAAACACAAGAACACATTCTAATTGCTTTATGATTTGTTTCACAATTCAAAGTTGGAAGCGAATTCAGTTTTAGAAGTTGACATTACCCATTTGAAAGCACTTTTCCCTCACAAATTTTGTGGCTACATCAGAAATTAAAGTTTTCTCATTTACCAGTGTGAACTGAAACAGATGTGTGTGAGGCCTCTGGTTCACCAGGTTACTCACAAGCATTTGGGGAAGTCTGTACCATATTGAGTAATCACAAAAATGGGCAAACCTATTAATCAAAGCGAATTTACTAGGTGTTTGAAGCTCTTTCACAATGAAAAAGCCATATACTAATTTTCAAGAATAATTAGATTTTTAGCTTGGTCGTAAATGTGAAATTTTTTCCATTTAAGTGGAAAACTTCCTTTTGCTTAAATGAAAGACAGAAAAAATGGGGTTTTGAAGCTGATTTGATCTTTGCTTTTCTTCAACAAGTCACATTTCCCCATCATTGACTTGGAGACAGGACATATGTTCACACCTTTTTTACTTCTGCATGGCCTTCATAGGCTGGCAGAATCCCAATGCTAAAAGGATCTTAAGGTCAGCCGTGTAACCATGGGGCTTCCTCTCCAATTAGACACAGACATTCCTTCTGGGCTCAGTCAAAGAAAGCATTCTAATAAGAACAGCCATTTTCAGGATTTGTATGTGCTGAAGCACTTTGGACATATCAACGTGTTTAATCCCCACAGAAACCTTAGGGCAAGGATGATAATCCCCATTTAACAGATGGGCAAACTAAAGTTTGGAAAACCAGCCATTTACCCAAAGTCCCACAGCTGGGAAATGGTACGGGTGAGAGGTGACCCCAGGTCTGCTTAAAGCTAAAGTCTTGCCCTCCACCCTACGCGTCTGCCACCTACTGAAGACGTCCACAGACAGAAAGAAGCTGCTGCTATTGCTTCTCTTTTGGGGGGCGGACGGGGGGGGGGGCCGGGGAGCGGGGCAGGGGCGGCATCTGGCAGGGTGACTGTAGAAAGGGAGGGGGACTAGGAGTCAAGTTACCCAGATTCAGGCATATGCTGTCACCTGGGACCAGCCATTGTCCCACTCTGGAAAGGGGAGGCCACCTCACAGGGGTGGGGGGCTGGGCTGGGGCTGTTACGTAACAGGGAAACGTATGTGAACCCTTTTGCTCAGGACAGGCACAAGGGAGGGACCTCATCGTTCCCCCCACCCCTAATCCTCTAGGAGTGCACTAACGTGCCTTTCTTTAAAGCGACATCTGCAAACTTATTTTTTCTCCCAATGGTTCATGCTTACTCCTAAAATATGTTTCCGGATATGATGAAGGGATGTCTTCTGAGTGCCTATGTCAACAATTGAAGATTAATCCTTATCCTACACATGGAGAAAATCGAACCGAGAGAGCTGGAGGTTGTGTGTGGCCTCCGGAGAACGTCCCCTCACTGAGTTACATTTGTTCACAGAATTGGAAGTCACAGCGGGGACCCAGCGCAGTGCACGGCACTGCCAAATGCTGCTCAGGAAAGGGTTCTGCACCAAACCAGCAAAGGAGCCTAATTCTGAGACATCTTCAGAGTTTTTCCAAATCTTATTTTAAGGCTTTGTTGGTTATCAATTGCTTTCGGCTTTAACAAATCCACCTGAAATAAAATTTCAACCAAAAGATGGATTGAATCTACTTTGCTCAGCATAGAGCTTGAAGCATAACTTCACAATGGCGTGACAGTTTCAGACTACGCCAGGAAGATAAACATGTATGTCACGGACAAGCTTAGATGTTCCAAAATCAAAACAAAAACATGAAACCCTGAAGATATTCCTCTATGGACAGTTACTCTATGTCCTAAAGCAGTGGTCGGCAAACTCATTAGTCAACAGAGCCAAATATCAACAGTACTTCTTCAAAATAGACTTGCCCAGGCCGAAAACAGACTTCTGCGCATGGGCCACGATGTTTCAATCGCACTGTACATGCGCCTGCACGTGGTATTTTGTGGAAGAACCACACTCAAGGGGCCAAAGAGCCGCATGTGGCTCGCGAGCCGCAGTTTGCCGACCACGGTCCTAAAGAATAACAGAAGAGACTTTGCCCACGAAACCATTGGCTGTCCCGTTATCTATGCCAACAGAAACGTGGCGGGAGCCTAGATGCTGTGTTGACAGAGGATGCAGATCCCAGCGGTGGGATCCTCTGCAGTCATGAAACAGGACCACACAGATTGTGCAGCACCTGCAGTAATGTTTTGTTTTGTTTTGTTTTGTTTACTGATTCCAGAGAAAGAAAAGGAGAGGGAAAGAGAGAGAGAGAAATATCCACTGGCTGCCTGCTGCACACCCCTGACCCAGGCATGTGCCCTACCCAGAACTGAACGGCAACCTCCTAGTGCATGGGGATGATGCTCAACCAACTGAGTGGAGTCACACTGTTCGGGCCTGCAACAATGTTTTTGTTTGGCTTTGCTTTTGGTTTGTTAATCCTCATGAGAGGATATTTTTTTCCATTGCTTTCCAGAGAGAGTGAAAGGGATGGTGGGAGAAGAGAGAGAAAGAGAGAGAGAGAGAAAGAGAGAGAGAGAGAGAGAAACATTGATGTGAGATCTCACATCAATTGGTTGCCTCCCGCACGCTCTCTGACCGGGGATGGGAGCAAAACTGCAACCCAGGTACATGCCCTTGACCAGGAATCGAACCCTTTGGTGCACCGGCTGATGCTATAACCACTGAACAACACTGGCCAGGGTTGCGGCAATTTTGTTGTTGTTAGGTTGAAATATATACAAGCAAGGGATAAATGGTGTATACGCTGCAGTAATAATTAGCTAAGTGTAATTCTGTCTATGGATAAGAATTGAAGTGGATGTTGCCAAAAGTTAAACAGTCCTTGTTTTAGAGTGGTGAGATTATCAATAACCTAATTGTGTTAAATCAATATTACATCTTGGTTCTTTTTTAAGGAGGATGGGGAAGAATTGCTGAGTTGGCATGCCATTTCCAACACTGGAACTAACATCCTCAATAAAGGAGGTGGTCACATCTCAGGGGCAGCAGCGCTGGAGAGCTGATGAGCGTGTCAAGGGGCAAAGAGAAAAGGGTCTACATCTGCCCTGCAAAGAGCAGGTTTGAAAGAACTCTCTCACCGGCACTGAGCAATGCCTCCTGGTGGGGTTAGAATTAGAGAAAGGAGAGAAGCCTGTAGAAATGTGGTGAAGGAGAGGGCTCCTCTGAAAGTGGAGGATTATATCATCACCAGGGTCCCTGGAAGGAAAAGACAGCGGGTCCCAGTGCTCAGAGCTCACCACCCTCTGCTGTCCTAGAGAGACCATCTGGCCTCTCTTCTCTACTCTGAACCACGACTCCTCCTGACAGCCTGAGCCGTGTTCTCACCTCACGTGGAGAGAACTGAGGCTCTGAAGGGCTGACGGCCAGCCCAGGCTACATAGCAAGCAGGCAGCCGATGGCTGCCGAAGACTGAATGCTTGTGTCCTCACACATTCCTAGATTGAAACCTAATCCCCAGGGTGATAGTGTTAGGAGGTGGGGAGTTTGGGATGAGTGCCCATATTAAAGGGACCCTCTTCTGACATGTGGGGACACGATGAGAAGACAGCCCTCTATGAACCAGGAAGCAGACTCTCACCACAGCATCTGCCTCCAGGACTATGAGAAATAAATGTTTTGTTGTTTTCTTGCCACTCAGTTGTAGCAGCCTGAATGGACTAAGACAGTGGCCTTCTAACTCCTTGTCCAAAATGTTTCCTCTTCCAAATTCAGGCCTCCCAAAGCCACCATGACACACAGCTTCAGGCAAGGCGGCGGCAACCCCCAAGCACACGCATCTCTCTGTTCCAAGATGCCAGGACTCAGGGTGCCCTAAAGACTCCTCAACCAGGCCAGAGGACTGGGGCCTCCTTCCTCATGAGAACACTTCCCGGGAAGCCGATGAAAGTGGGCAGAGGAAGGTGGGCCTGGGACCAGGTGGCCCTGACATGGGGCACATCCACACTGCTGTAGGCTGGACACTGAACTCAAACAGAGGGTGGAGAGGACATGCCCATCCTTCCATTTCCTCCCTTCTAGGGCATCCTGTAAACCCGAGGGAGCCCAGGCCTGGCTTTGTGTGCCCCAAGCATGTCACCGCCTCCATCTCAGACACATTTCTCCCTCTGGACAATAACCTCTGCCTTCCACATTTCATGAGGCTGTTGTGGGGAAGTTTTAAAATTTTTAAGTTATTCTGTAACTTATTAGGTTCACATTTTGTAAGTGCATTATATTCAGAGAGAAATACAGATTTCAATACTGCCTCAGATAAACCCAAATTTATCAATTCTATATAACAAAAGCCTAATATGCAAATTGTCCCCTCAGGTGGTTGTTCGACAGGGAGTTCGATCATTTGCTATGACATGTGCTGACCTCCAGGGGGCAGCATGGAACATGGCAGGTGTCGGCAACAAGGTGCTGGCAGTGGGCATCAGTGAAGGTGCTGCTGGCTCCAATGAGCCCCAAGACAGTGGGACCATGGTGGGATGGTGGAGCAGGTGAGCGGGCAGCACCAGGCCAAGGCAGGTGCGAGTGGGGACCCGATCACCCCACAGAGGGAGACCAGTGGTGGTGGGGGATGGAGCTGCTGCCCAGCTCCCAGGCACTGAGGGAGCAGGGTGGGGGGGCGTGCTCCCCACCCCCACCCCGAACAATTGTCCCACAGATGGTGACCAGCAGCGGTGCCCCCCCCCCCCCCCCGTAATTATGTTCTTTTCAGTGTGCACGAATCCGTGCACCGGGCCACTATTATATATCTACAGAACAAAAACTGACAACTTATTGCCTGTCTCACTAGATCAAAAAACCTTTACCTGGATTTCAAGACATCAGGTAGGCATTCCTCCAGAATGTGGCTCCAGCTTGTTGCCCAAGCCCCTCTCTCATTATTCCTTGGATGGTCATCTACCAGCCCTGTGTCCTCTCCTCCTTCTAATAACAGCACTCCAAGTTGTCCTCTAGGACCATTCTCCACTCCCCGTCCTTTCAGCACTAGTACGGTTCACATGTGACACAGGAACCCCGCCCATAAGCCTGGCAGATCAGAGGCTGCCCCACTGTCCTGTGGCCAGTACAGATCATCCATATTGACCCTCAGAGTGAATCAGGGGGCTTCCGCCAGGGCTGTTGGG
This sequence comes from Myotis daubentonii, assembly GCF_963259705.1. Classification (NCBI taxonomy): domain Eukaryota; kingdom Metazoa; phylum Chordata; class Mammalia; order Chiroptera; family Vespertilionidae; genus Myotis; species Myotis daubentonii. Next base: position 72,825,833 of record NC_081844.1, on the reverse strand, counting down.
AAAGAGAAACTCTAGCTGCTGGCAGCTACCCTGCCACTTTCTGGGAGCGTAAGGGCATCTTGAGAAATATGGAGCCAGTACAGAGAAACACAAAGTCAAGGTGCCTCTAGCTGTGCCTGAGCAGCATTTCCCTGGACTTCTCAGCTACTCAAGCTAATAAATTCCCGTTTAATTTAAGCCAGTCTGAGTTAGGGTTCTGTCACATTGCTATTTGAAGGAACGAGGACTCAAAGGCATCTGGAGAGGCTGACTCTCATGAGATGATACTAGTGAGGGTAAAAGGGACATTCTGCTCTGGGGACCATGACCCTAACTGTACATGCACTGGCAGGGGACTTGGAGGCCATGGCGAGATATGGCCACTGAGAAAGCCAAGGGGCCTATGGCTGATGGGGGTGCAGAGAGGAGCGGGAGCAAAGCTGCCTGTGCACACCTAATGGGTACAGGGCCCCATACATGGTTTTGGCTGTACTGATCCCCTTGGTCCTCAGAGTGACTGGGCCAGTTGCCTCCAGTCCGAGCAGCCTCTTCCACTTGCTGCAGTGTGATGAATAAGTATTACTGTCCCCCCTGCCTGATGTAGGGGAAGGTGGAAAGCAGGGCCTTAGAGTGCCATTCCCAGCGTGGAGGCCACTCTAGGTAGTCACCATGGGATCAGAATAGCAGTTTAAAGACCATAAACTGCAGAGCATGAGACTGGACCAGAGAGAATCCCAAGCACAGCAACCTTGCCTTTGACTATGGCTGGAGGCAGAGTTGGAAAGTGGACCCTGAGGGGAACAGAAATTGTTTGGCTGAAGAGTGTTCCCAGAGCATGGAGCTTGGGAAACACTGCAGTGGAAGGGGGTTTGGTTATGAAAATTGTGGCAGGTAAATGGATACTGCTCCGTCCTCCTCTGGGGTAATAACACTTTATGGCATTAACCGAACACCTACCCATTCTCAGTCTTCTTTCCTCGAAAAGCCACAACATGCCCAGCCTCAGGGGATGAATCAAGATTGGCCAACTCCATCACCCTTGCCAGTGACAGGATAATGGTGATCATGGGCCCTGGCTCTGGCTATAAGGGAAGTCTGCTCGCTATGAGGGAAGTCTGCCAAGAGGCGCTGGGAATCTCCCCCATGACTCAAGTGCAAGAGAAAGCCTATCAAGAAGATGACTCTTTTTTCCTGCCTCCTTCCCTTCTACCTTGGCTACTCTTGTGTGAAGACTCATGCTTAGAACTGCAGCACCAATCGTGGTCAGGTTACTAAACTATCCCAAACTCCTGAATGACTTCCAGGCTTCTCTGGTTATGCAAACTAATCCAATGATTGTATTGCTTAAGGGACCACACTCAGGTATTGTTACTCATCATCAAAAGCACACTTACTGACCAACACTTTCTTCCATGTTATCTTCTTTGCTTGTCACTACCCAGGCCATTGTGACCAGCATATTGGGAAGAGGAAGTTGAGACATAGGAAACTGAAGAGGTTAGATGACAGAGTAAATAAAATGGTGGGACTGAAACCCTTCTCTGTCTGCCAGTATACATTCATTCAGTTCAGGTTCTCCAGCTTCAGGAGCAATGCCATGCATCTTCAAAGCCAACATGTAGGATTTGAAGATGGTGGTGTTGGTAAACACCTGTACTCGCCACCTTCCACAGCCACATCAGAATTACAAGTAAAATACAGAGCAATCATCATCCAGGACCACTGGAAGCTGGCTGAATGGAGGTCCTACAACCAGAGAAGTAAAGAAGAAAGCACACTGAGGCTGGTAGGAGGCGCGGAGACGCGGAATGGGCTGGTCTGGCACCTACGTGTGCTGCTCTTCCAATCGGGAAGGAGATTGTCTCTGCGGAGGCCTCCTGGAGGAGCAGGGTGTCCCAACCCCACACCAAACCCCATCCCAGGATCCTAGAGCTGGAAAAAGAAGTCCCTACGGGCAGTAAGAACTACAGGCTTGAAAAACCCCTGCAGATTGTCGCTCCAGAACACAGAGGCTATTGGAGACCCAGGTGTTACTCTTAAAAGGCTGGCACCATGAACTGAACTTACAAGATCCCGCTTTCTCTGAGCCCCAGCACCAGAGCGAGGCTCTGGGGAACACAGACACATACGAGGAGGAACTGGATTGTCAGGCATCGGGGCAGGAACTCAGGGGCGGCTTTCTCCCAGATCGAGGTGCTCTCAGGGATCATTGTTCCTGTGCTGAGGCCTCCCCAGTGGCAGGACTGACTGGCAGTCATTTCTGTTTGCTCCACCCTAGTGATTCCCTAATACCCTGCCTCATCCAATTTACAAACCCACCCAAGCTGTGTGCAGCAGCTTTTGCATATGAATGGCCTGTCCTAGTTCAGGCTAACATCTCTCAAACAAGCTGCAGCTGGTTCAGGGAGCCCCAAACCTTTCAATAAAAGACCTAAGACCCCAGGACCAGTGCACCAGCCTGCCTTGCTTCATAGCTGGGCCTCACGTGGGCACTTCCAAACCTGATAAAGAGGAGGAATCTGAAGATCTCTCTGTAGCTCCTGCTGGGTGGCCCCAGGCAGAGGCTGACTTTGCAGCTCTCTGGAGACCCAAGAGCCAGTGTACCCAATGGTCAGTATCAGATCATACCAGATTACAATTCTACACATCCATAAGTGACACAGCCAAGGGGCAGACTCAGTGAGCACTAAAGCCCCACTGAAGCAAGTCCTACTCCATAGAGGTGTCTCCTGCACAGCAGCTTTCCCACTGTAGTTGCAGCTGGTCCTCACAGCCAATTGGCCTGGAGGTCAATTCCTCCCAGTGATACCAACAGCAATCAAGTCTCAACTACAGCAAGACTGTGCTCACAGCCCACAAAGGGGTGCACCTGGAGCTCCCAGCTCAGGTGACTGGGGAGGCTGAGCCACTGGGTCCTATAGAACACCTATTACACAAGGCCACTCTATCAACTCAAGGAGACACAGTAGCTCTACTACATAGAAACCAACACAGGGAAGCAGCCAAAATGCAGAGACAAAGAAACAAATGAAAGAAATGGGCCAAAACCGGTTTGGCTCAGTGGATAGAGCGTCGGCCTGCGGACTGAAAGGTCCCAGGTTCGATTCCGGTCAAGGGCATGTACCTGGGTTGCGGGCACATCCCCAGTAGGAGGTGTGCTGGAGGCAGCTGATCGATGTTTCTCTCTCATCGATGTTTCTAACTCTCTATCTCTCTCCCTTCCTCTCTGTAAAAAATCAATAAAAAATATATATATTAAAAAAAAGAAAGAAAGAAATGGAAGAAAGCAAACTACTGGATATAGAGTTCAAAAAAACCCACAGTTATAAGTTTATTCAAGAATCTTCTAGAAACCTCCAAAAAAATGGAAAAGGACCAGTCAGGAATTAAGCATACACTGACTGAAATAAAGAATAATATACAGCCGAAACCGGTTTGGCTCAGTGGATAGAGCGTCAGCCTGCGGACTGAGAGGTCCCAGGTTCGATTCCGGTCAAGGGCATATACCTGGGTTGCGGGCACATCCCCGGTGGGGGATGTGCAGGAGGCGGCTGATCGATGTTTCTCTCTCATCGATGTTTCTAACTCTCTCTATCTCTCTCCCTTCCTCTCTGTGAAAAATCAATAAAATATATTTAAAAAAAAAAAAGAATAATATACAGGGATTCAACATTAGAGTAGAGGATTCTGAGAATCAAATCAACGATTTGCAATATGAAGAAGCAAAAAACACCCAACCAGAAGAGCAAAATGAAAAAAGAATCCAAAAATATGAAGATAGTGTAAAAGGAGCCTCTGAGACAACTTCAAGCATCCAACATTCGCATCATGGGGGTGCCAGAAGAAGAGAGAGAGCAAGATATTGAAAACCTATTTGAAGAAATAATGACAGAAAACTTCCCCTACCTGGTGGAAGAAATAGACTTACAAATCCAGGAAGCAGAGTCCCAAACAAGAGGAACCCAAGGGGACCACACCAAGACACATCATAATTAAAATGCCATGGGCTAAAGACAAAGAGAGAATCTTAAAAACAACAAGAGAAAAGCAGTTAGTTACCTACAAGGGAATGCCCATACAACTGTCAGTTGATTTCTCAACAGAAATTATGCAGGCAAGAAGGGAGTGGCAAGAAATATTCAAAGTGAGGAATAGCAAGGACCTACAACCAAGATTACTCTACCCAGCAAAGCTATTATTTAGAATTGAAGGTCAGATAAGAGGCTCACAAACAAGAAAAGGCTAAAGAAGTTCATCATCACCAAACCAGAATTATATGAAATATTGAAGGGTATTCTTTAAGAAGTAGAAGAAAAAGATAAAAAATAAGAACAACAAAATGGCAACAAATACATACTTATCAACAATTGAATCAAAAAATCAAAATAAACAAGAAATCTAATGAACTGAATAAATTAATGAATAAAACAGAATCAGAGGCATGGAAATGGAACAGATTGATGATTCTCAGAGGGAAGGGGGTGGGGGGCAGGAAGAGATTAAACAAAGATCTTATATGCATACATGCATTACCTATGGACACTGACAATAGGATGGCCAAGGCCTGGGGCAGGGCCGGGAACTGGGTGGAGGGGGGCAAGGGGGAAAAAAGAGGAACATCTGTAATACTCTCAACAATAAAGATTTTTTTAAAAGCCAATATGTAAAAGTCCAATTTAACAATTAAAAAATGTTTGTGAAAGGAATACCCTGACAGTTGGCTCAATCTAATCATGCTGCTATTATTATGAAGCTCTCCCAAACTGCCCCCCAACCCCCCCACACCACCAAAAAAAGAGCAGAGAAAGTGAGCATGCCAGGAAGTATTGGACAGGAACTTTTTTGGTTTGGGAGCCAGGAAATGTCAAGGGCACAAATGTAGTTATCCATCTCTAGCCACGGGACTGAAAACTGAGCCTCTTTATTAAACTGTCCACCACAGAGCAGTCCTGACAAGTGGCAGACTGCTACAGAGACTGAAAAAGCTACCGTTGGTTCTGGGTTTTACGGTAACAACCAATATATCTAGTTGATGGTAGGGAAGGAAAGTGCTTGAATTTTACCCTTAGTCTCTGGGTTTTTCTTGTTTTCAAACTGACTGGTCTGAACAATGGAAGACCAATAGCCAACAATAAGTCCACTGTAAGCTGGAAATGACTTCTGAATACAACTAAATGTTTCTTTCATTCTCGAATTAAACTTTTTACTGTAGTAAAAGTCAAGCTTTTATAATATTGTAACTATAGGTATAACTATTGGGGGTTGATTACTTAGGCAGCCTATTTAATGCTTGTTTTGCATTTATATTTTTGGATCATACTAAAGATACTATTGTTAATGATTCTTGCTCAAAAATCCTGTTTTTATGTACTGAAAACCGTTTCTCTTATTTTGTAGCATGGAAGGATAATCACAAGTTAACATGAATATTCCCTTATTGTAGCTTCTGGATCTACATCGTCAGGCACACCAGCCAGTCCCAAATAAGTTATTTCATAGTTCTGTTCCCAAGGGAACAAACACAGTGGGCCCCATATCAACAGTGGCTTTTGTTGGCTTATTTAAAATAAATTTTTCCTGACTTTAAAGTGGTGTGTGGTTGGTAAGGATTTCTCTTCTTTAATTTGGATGTGGTTTCTGCTTCCAAAACTCTGAAAACAAACTTGTTGGTAAAAGGACAACCTGCAGGCACTCACACACACGGCTACTTCAGCTCAAGCTTAAAAGAGGCTTCACTGAAAACAAACTAGAACTGAAAAACATGTTCAAGTACAAATGTTCTTTCCTGAAGCTATTTTCAGTTCATTTGTCTTTTATATCTAATAGTTAAAAAAAAATATCTTCCCATCTATTTAAAGCCAATTACCAGCTCACCATTATGTGCCTCCCACAGCCCCTTCATCTCTGCCAGGGACTGTCGGGGTCGCCAGGCAGGGTGTGCACATTCCCCAGGCAGTGACATCTGGGAGAAGAATGGGTAGAAGCAGAAACAGCTTGGCTCTGGGAGACAGACACCTTTCACAGGGGCCACTCAAACAGCCAGAAGCTCAACCCCAAGTTCATTCACACCGTGGCATCTCTGCTGCTCCACTGGGATGGAAAAACTGGCCAGTTAGTGCTCTGAGCACATGCCCCGCAGATACCAGGTTTAGTTAGTTAATTGTAGGATGTGCTGAGATGTGTACATGCTAATGTCAGATTGCTGGGCTGTACAGCAAATCTGAAGTGGAAATCCCAGGATTCCAAAATGTTCCCTTTGCCTTTCTATTGGGGGGGGGGGGGGAGAGAGAGAGAGAGAGAGAGAGAGAGAGAGAGAGAGAGAGAGAGAGAGAGAGAGAACTTTGGTTGCTCTGCGCCGCAGGAAGCCACTGCTCTCCCTCCAAATTCAGGACTCGAGGATCCATCCACACTCCTCAGATGTGGCTGCTTTCCCAGGACCCCCCACCCCCATTAGAATAAACATAATTTACAAGTTCTTTGCAAAAGGTTCTCCTGGGATTTCTGATTTACTCCATCCGGGCTTGTGGTTTATTTTTATACTCAGAGGGGTCTCCTATCCAAAAGAATAGCCACGGTTCTAGCACTAACAGGTAGAAACTTCACTGACCTTTCATAAATCAGTTCAACACTCTGGTCTCTAGGGATTTGCCAAAAGATAATGGGCTGCAATTATGAAACCATCACCAGGAGTTGCCAAGCAGAACCCTGGAGAGATTTCTGAAGTCTGCAGACACTTTCCAAGACAAAAGAGGAAATCATTTCATGAAGCAGCAATGTTGCCTAAATCCAAGCAAGAAGGGATGTAATGCTGGCTTAAATTAAAGTGCTAAGAAATAGGTGTGGTGAACTAGGAGGTGTGGTGCAGTCTTCTCCCATTCCCCCCAAGATTCCCAATTCACTCAATGATGGATAGACCGCTGAATACCTTACTTAAAGATCACAGCTCTGCACAGTTCTGGGGGCTGGTAGTAACAGATCTGTCCTTCCTCTCCTCTACCCTGAAACATGTGCTTTTCATACTACAACTGAAGATGCCCCTTTGGGCAGGGCACTTGGGAGCCACCTTTCCCAGGAGGAAGAGGATGGCTGGAGCAGGGAGGTCGCAGGAGGCAAGCTGGGCTCAGCCAGGGAAGCTCTTCCAGCGGTTCTCAACCTGTGGGTCGCGACCCCTTTGACGGTCGAACGACCCTTTCACAGGGGTCGCCTAAGACCATCCTGCATATCAGATATTTACATTATGATTCATAACAGTAGCAACATTACAGTTATGAAGTAGCAACGAAAATAATTTTATGGTTGGGTCACAACATGAGGAACTGTATTTAAAGGGCCAGAAGGTTGAGAAACACTGAAAGCCTCTCTAGTTCCATGGGGAGAAGCACTGCTGCACAAAAGCTGGGGAAGGGCTTTGAGGACCCAAATGTGGCTCCTGCTTTGAAGGCACAATGCAGCAAATGTAATAGAAGTGTCAAGAGTCTTATAGGCTTTCAAGAAAACTCAGATGTATTTGCATCGCCCAGGTGGCAGCCTGAAATTGGCACCCAGTTTTCTGGCCCAGACTGTTTCTCTTCCCCTCACTCTACCGGTCTCGTGGGCACCCCTGCAGGTCTCAGTGGCACGGAGTGCGCGATCAGCTGCAGCAGCTCCAGACCACAGCATCTCCAGGATGGAGCTGCCTCCATACAAATTTTTCTGGGGGGTGCAGGGTGCACAGGCCGGGCTGACCAGATAGATCCCTTCAAGGTCCCAGCCCTAGGGTCTGTCAGGGGCTTTCCTCCACCGTGGCCGCCTGCCTGCTGGGGGTCCCACGCCTCTCCAGGTACAGCGTTGGGAAAAGCAGCTGCTACGGAACAGCAGTTGCTGCCAATGATGAGAATCACCCTCCAGACACTTCCCCCTGAGCCTCTTCATTACGCCGGCACAGATGAGTAGCCTTGCGTCCACCTGAGGCGGGAAGCAACCTGAGGTCAGAGCGCACACACTCGTGGATCCTCTCTCTCCCTCTACTCGTACCAAAATGGCCCTTCTAACCCACTTTTCCCACGGCCGCTAGCCCTGGAACGCGACCTTGAGGCTGGAGTGGAGACAGCAGGACCCCTTCGGGGCCGGCACTTTGCTTTCCCCAACCTCAGCCCCTCGCGCAGGCCACCAGGGTGGACTCGCGTGCACAGAACTAGCGAGCGAAGCCTGCTCGGGGAGACGGCCACACTGCCCCGGGCTCCCAGGGCACGGACACTCCCCCCAGCCCCATGCACACTCTTCCTGGGATCGCCCCCAATGCTCCTCACCTCGCGCAGCAAGCGCTCCAAGTGCGGCTCCGCCCAGGTAGACAGGGCGCCCGGGGGCCCCGTGCGCTGCAGCAGCTCCCGCTCCTCCTCGAGCGCTGCCACCCGGCCCTGCAGCGCCGACGCCTGGACGCCCAGCAGCAGACAGGCGGCCGCTGAGCCCATGGAGAGCAGCAGGCACAGCGCGCTCACCGCCCAGGCTCCCACCGCCATCGCCGGGCGACCCCCGCCGCCGCCAGCCGGGCCGCCCTTCCGTGTGCTGCCGCCGTCGCGCTCGCCCGGGCTCATGGCGCGATCTTGGCGTGTGCTGTCCGAGGGGGCGGTGCAGAGCTGGGGTTGAAGACTGAGCGCGCCGGGAGCAGGCAGAGAACCCGAGGCACGAGGTCTGCCAGGCGCAGGGCTTGGCCTCCAGGCAGCAGCGGATTGCGGCGCACGCCCCCTTCCCCTCCGCCGGCAACTCCACAACAGCCACTTTGGGCAGTTTCCTCTATGCAGATAGACTCTGCCAGAAAAGGAGCCGGGACCCACCCAGGGGAGGAGCGGCCCGGCCAGCCCTGCGCGGCTAGGGGGCGGGAGCGGGAAGGGAGCTGGCTCCTCCGAGCCCCCCGCGCGTGCCTGGCAGACCCTGCGTGCAGCGCGCACCTCCGCCCTCAGCTGTCCCGGGCGCCGGGCTGCACCCACTCCCGCGCGGGCACCTCTGCGACCCCCCAGTATGAGTTCCCACTGCGATCCCAAGATGTCTGAGATGCGCCCAGAGACTCAGAGCGCCTTTCTGCAGCCCACCCCTGGCTGGAGCATTATTCATGCCTGGCGAATATTCCCCTAAACTTGTGTATTAACCTTTCTGACAATTTTTTAAAAGCTCAAAACTTCAAACCCTGTGGAAAACTTAGCGAGTCCGTCCTAGATGGCGCCTTAGCGCCGCTTGGTGGCCGAAAGTGATCGCAGCGCGCTCACAGACACAGGGTGGAGATTGCACAAGCAGCAAGAATTAATCTTAGAATCTTAATTTCTCTACATTTATTATGAGCCAGGCATGTGGTGCTGGAAACAAACATTGTAAGACGTTGTCCCTGACAAGGCCTTTCAAAATGACTTGTAAGCCCTCCTAGAGAGGGCTTCCATTTGAGAAAATTTAAAGTAAAAATGGAGAAGATGAAGAAAAAGAACTTCAACTTTTATTGAGCTGATGGTTTATCTGTAGTAGAAACACAACTTGGCCAAAGCAACAATCAGTATGGACATTTAATCTATACTGTGATTTTGCTGCAAATTTACATCACAAATTACATTAGGAAAGCCTGAATGACAAGTGGCCCTAACAGTGTTTTCAAGAAAGAGACGAAAGGCTGGAAGTCAGGTGGGATTCTCTGCTCCCTCAGATTCCTACCAGTCATATTTATATCATAAAATGGGTCCCAAGTAACTCTTCCACAAACTCCTCTAATACTCAAATAAAAATCATAAACTGCTAGCTTAGACCTTTGTGATTTGGGTAACTCCACAACTGATTTTGAGAAAAAGACCATTTATATCTGTCTTCCCTTTCACACTCTGGGTATTTTTAGATTATTTCTATGGATAGATTACTTACCCTTTAAAATTGTTAGGTGAATTGGGGTTATGTTTAGGTGGTTAAAGATAGGTTTTGGCGCCATGCCATAATCTAGTGTAGACCCAATAAATAGTCTGAAACATAATTGCTAAGCAAACTAAATTGTCTCCTCTGAAGAGGCCAACACCATATTACATGCTAGCACTTTATTCTTACTTCCAAACGCACAGGTAAATTACCCAATACTACTTAATGTTACTGCACTATGTTCACTACATTCCAGAAGCTTCTGCATATCAAGCCAAGCTCATTATCTGGAATATCCTGCTCTCAGATATTTGACAAAGCTCTTCCTTATCCTTAGTTCAAAGTCCCCAGGTCTTCAAATCCTACTGCCTCCAAAAGACCATCCTGTACTGCTCAGTCAAATGTGGCTACACCTGATTCCTCTTCAGGGTTATTCAGTGGCTCAGGGCATTTATCACTATTTGAAGTTACCTTTTTATTAACTGCATCCCCTTTGTCTTGTTCATCATTGTTTTCTCAAAGAACAGAACAGGATCTGGCACACTGTAGGTGCTCAATAAGTATTTGTCAAGTGAATTAAGAAAAGGTGAAAATATGTTTACAAGGCATTTTAAGAGGCAAGAAAGAAAAACCTGTCTTATGTCTGCTAGGGTCCTGGAAAGAACAGACAGCTGAAGACAGTCTAAAGTTAAACATAGAGACTCTTTACAAAGTGGGGCAGACTAAGGGAAGCCAACAGGGGATGCCGATGAAGCACCCTGAGGTATCCACAGTGGGAGGCCACTACCGCCCCTAGCTGAAGGGCCGAGGGGAGTAAAGTGTTGTGGGAACTTGGTGATCTGCTAAACAGGAGTTGTGGCCTTTGGTCAAGGGATACGATTACTTCAAAACCATCGTTTGGTTAGTTGGGAGCTGGGATATAAATACTCCTCTCCTGCTTTCTGATCTGTTGGCCTTGCACTGACCAAACCCACGGGATAAGCAAGCCCAGATTATGCAGTGCAGAGGTCAGCCCCCCAATGGCACAGAGGAGAGCCCTGGGGATGAAGAACAGATCTGGAGAGGGGGGAAGAAACTCCACATTACCTAATGTGTATGTAGCACCTGCCAAGGTCACTCTAGCTACTGCTGTCTCTGAATGGCTAACCTGTCAGCAAGAGGCACTCATCTTCAGGGTGACCAGCAAACCACTTGGTGGGAAATTAACCTCTCTGGACTTTTCTCCATCCAGGAAAGTCCAGCAGTTTGCCAACACCTCACAAGGATGGGTAGCTATTTCAGGTGTGGGCTTGTCTTTCCTGTCTGCAGTTTCAGCTGGCACCACTATCGTTAGACAGCCTGATCCACAGGTATGAAGTCCCATACAATAGCACTCGACTAAGGGACTCACTATACAGCAAAGTAGCTGTGGGAGTGAGTCCATGACCACGAGATTCACTGGTTGTATTACATCCGGCAGCAGCCAGCCTCAGTATACTGGACTGTCTTCTGAAAGCACACATGAAGTGCCAACTCAGGGCATTAAGAGGCAAGATTCTAAAAATGCCATCTTTGCCTGGCCAGCGAGGCTCATCAACCAGGAGGTTACAGTTCCTGGTCAGGGCACGTGCCGGGGATTCGGGCTTAATCCCACTGGGCAGTGGGCAGGAGGCAGCCAATCAATGATTCTCTCACCATTGATGTTTCTCTCTCTCCCTTCCTCTCTGAAATCAGTTAAAAAAAAATCATATATCTATATATATATATGACACACACACACAAAAAAAGGATGGAAAAAGATGTACTATGCTATTATTAAAATCAGACAATATCTATTTGTGCTCATTTCACATGGTTCCTATGGGACTAAAACCCAAAGTATAGAAATATAATTTGCAGACTGTAGAATTTTATATAAATCAATATAGGAAATAAACTGTGAAAACAATAGCTATTATATACCAGCACTTTATGTAAATTATTTCATTTAATCCTCACCACCACCCTTGGGAAGTTAGGTATTAGTATTCCAACTCATAGATGAGACTAGAGAATATGTATCTTGTCTACCTATAGAGGTAGTATCAAGGTTTGATTGCAATCTGACTCTGTAGGCAAGCATCTTCACACCAACATTACTCTGTACAATTATGAGGACACACAAAATAATTTAAATGTTTGTAATTTGAAAAATATAAAGTAAAAATATTATTTAATATTAAACTCTATCAATGACACTTTCAGTATCATTTAGGACTGTTCTTGTCATTCATTCTCAAAACTGTACTTGCCATGTGCCAGCAGCTTTTAAAATTAAAACACTGAACTTGCATTATTTATAATGGAAAACTTTAAGTCACTGGGAATTCCTGCATATCTACAATTAATCTTCAATTCAATTCATTGCATGGAACTGCTGGTCACAGTAGCTGAAAGAACTAGGCTTATGAGATTATCTTCTTCAAAGGATATTTAGGGTGATTTCAAGGCTTCATAATTACTTGTTAATTATGTAGATTTTGCCCCAGAATTCTAACATTTAAAGCCAAACTAAAATCAGGAGAGGAGCAAATATAAGAAAATGTTATCTGAATAGCAGATATCCTTGATTGGTAAAAAACCAAATTTCTTTTAAAATTCTATCCCTCACTTCATTTCAGTAAAATATCACAAAAACTACAATGACAGGGGCCAAAAATATAATTGATAGTATAGTAATTCCCTGTGTTACAAAGAACAATTAACAACTGAGTCAAAGCACTTATATAAAACAAAATACCTATTTTTTTTGGGGGGGGGGGGGCACTGTTCTCCAAAGGCACTGTACTGCCAGGTCAACACACCGTCTCCCTGCTCTAAAAACCCACTTAATATGTTGTCCTTGCATAGAAAGGGAATGGATTGACTATTCTTGGGGGGGAAAGGGGTGTGGGAGATGTGGGAAGAGACTGGACAAAAATCGTGCACCTATGGATGAGGACAGTGGGTGGGGAGTGAGGGCGGTGGGTGGGCCGGGAACTGGGAGGAGGGGAGTTATGGGGGGAAAAAAAAAAGGAACAAATGTAATAATCTGAACAATAAAGATTTAATTAAAAAAAAAATATGTTGTCCTTGGATAGAGGACATATGTTAAACTGACAAGATATGTACACTTGATCTTAGTCAACAGATATAGAAAAGGCAACAAGACTGTGCACAAAGACCACTAGGGGGTGTACCAAGAAAGCATAAAAAATGCGGAGACAAAGAAACAGGACAAAACTGTTAATGGAGGATATTGAGTTCAGAACCACACTTTTAAGGTCTCTTAAGAACTGTCTAGAAGCTGCCGATAAACTTAGTAAGGCCCTTGAAAAGACTGGTGAGACCGCCGATAAATGCAGTGAGATCCTCAAGAAATCTAATGAGACCCTCGATGTTGTGATAACCAACTAGAAATTAAGCATACACTGACTGAAATAAAGAATATCATACAGACACCCAACAGCAGACCAGAGGAGTGCAAGAATCAAGTCAAAGATTCAAAACGCGAAGAAGCAAAAAACACCCAACCGGAAAAGCAAAATGAAAAAAGAATCCGAAAATATGAAGATAGTGTAAGGCGCCTCTGGGACAGCTTCAAACGCACCAACATCAGAATTATAGGGGTGCCAGAAGATGAGAGAGAGCAAGATATTGAAAACTTATTTAAAGAAATGACAGAAAACTTCCCCCACCTGGTAAAGAAATAGACCTACAGGTCCAGGAAGTGCAGAGAACCCCAAACAAAAGGAATCCAAAGAGGACCACACCAAGACACATCATAATTAAAATGCGAAGAGCAAAAGACAAAGAGAGAATCTTAAAAGCAGCAAGAGAAAGAAACCCAGTTACCTACAAGGGAATACCCATACGACTGTCAGCTGATTTCTCAACAGAAACTATGTAGGCCAGAAGGGAATGGCAAGAAATATTCAAAGTGATGAATACCAAGAACCTACAACCAAGATTACTTTATCCAGCAAAGCTATCATTCAGAATTGAAGGTCAGATAAAGAGCTTCACAGATAAGGAAAAGCTAAAGGAGTTCATCACCACCAAACCAGTATTATATGAAATGCTGAAAGGTATCCTTTAAGAAGAGGAAGAAGGAAAAAAAAGGTAAAGATACAAATTATGAACAACAAATATGCATCTATCAACAAGTGAATCTAAGAATCAAGTGAATAAATAATCTGGTGATCATAATAGAATCAGGGACATAGAAAGGGAATGGACTGACTATTCTTGGGGGGGAAAGGGGTGTGGGAGATGCAGAAAGAGACTGGACAAAAATCGTGCACCTATGGATGAGGACAGTGGGTGGGGAGTGAGGGCGGAGGGTGGGGCGGGAGCTGGGAGGAGTGGAGTTATGGGGGGGAAAAAGAGGAACAAATGTAATAATCTGAACAATAAAGATTTAATTAAAAAAAAAAAAGATATATACACTTGATCTTAGTCAAAAGGCCGAGAAGCAATGTACCTTTTATTAGCGGGACTACTAAACACCAGGTAATCTGCTTTACCTTTTTAATCACCCTATAACACAGATATTAAATAATTCCAAGTAAGTAACATGCTTTTCCCTAAACATAGGGAACTGGGATAAAGTTGGAACCATGCCAGTAAGCCTGAGCTCTAAATTCACTGAATTGATACATCAAGGATTAGTGATAAGTAAGAGACATAAAACAAAAAAATGGATGCTTATTTCAACTAGACGCTTTTTAAAAATCCAGGGTTTTTTTTTTAAAAGACAATCTCTCACAGGTGTGTATAACCTCAGCCAGGTTGTCAATCCGAGGTTCAGACTGAATACTGTGGTTAAATGTTATCAGCTTCTATGACAAAGCCCTCCATGAATTTTTCACCCAAGGCTCTTCCATTCATTGACTGTTGTCTGGATCCATTTTTGAATTGCAACATAGTATATTTCTAACATCCCTTTTTTATTAGAAGAAATTCTATAAAAAAAACTTCCTCTCCTTACTAACTATCAGTTCACAGAATAAATAGGAAGAGAGGAATGGATACCACTGTGATGAAATATTGAATATGGGAAATTCCCTAAAGATAAATGACCCATCTGGCTAGCATGGCTCAGTTGTTGAGTGTTGACCTATGTACCAGGAGATCACGGTTTGATTTCTGATCAGGGCAGATGCCCAGGCTGTGTGCTCCATCCTCAATAGGGGATGTGCAGGAGACAGCTGATCAATGATTCTCATCACTGATGTTTCTCTCTCTCCCCCTTCCTCTCTGAAATAAATTTATTTATAATTGAATAAAGAAGAGGGGGAGGAGAGCTGGCAGCAGACACTCAGATAATGATCCCAGGCGTACCACACTAACCACTAATCATTTCTTCCATCCTACATAATTTATTGGTGTTTCACTTTAAATCCTAAAATTCTAGGAATTAGGCTAAGAATTAACAAATCCCATTTGTGAAGAATCTAAGTACTTTTCAGAAGGGAAAAGGGGTTAGCAATGATAAACTTAGTGAAAAAAAATCTGGAAGCCTGGCCGGGTGAGTCAGTTGGTTGAGGCGCCATTCCATATACCAAAAAGGTCATGGGGTTCAGTTTCCGGTCAAGGCACACACCTAAGTTGCAGGTTCAATCCTGGGTTGGGGTGTATACAAGGAGGCAAGTGATTGATGTTTCACTCTCCTCTCTCAAACCAATAAACATATCCTTGGGTGAGGAATAAAAAAAAAAGGATATTTTTCTTTCTTCCGATATGCCAAGATCAGCTACTCTGAGAGAATGAGTTTCTGATGGAGGCTGTGAACATTAATTTTGGAACTTGAAGCACTGAGCAAGCCTAGATAGTACAAGCAGCTTAGCTAGCACAGTGGCACTGGTAGAATGACAATGAAGGGGAAAACAAAGGATGGCAGGCATCTATTGATCCCGGTATCAACACTGCTACATCCAGGAAAGATCTTTTCGTTACATCTAATGTTCCTTTAAGAAAAACCTTATCACATATAATACAATGCAACTATTCAGTGCATCTACATTCATTATATGTAGATGGCATCAGAGGCCTAAACATAATTTATGGAGTGATTTTGTAGTAAAATTTATTTCAGCTTTCTTAAATGCCTAGTCAACTTTAAGAATATAACCTTATTATACTGGCAAATGCCCCCTGTGAATAATGTAGGGAACCAAGCCCTGTTTCAATATTTGTCATACAAGAAAATTCCATGCATTTTGTTGAAAATATACGAACAGGTGAAACTCCAATCTCTGTGTAACACACTTACAAAATGGGGATACTTTTAACAAAAAACAACCTGCATCTCAACAATCAATTATAAATTCTACAATAAAAAATATTTCTATCTGGCAGATTGAACAGAACCAATAGTTTTTGTTTTACTAAATTAAGTAACGTTTACTATGTAGTTTTAATGTGGAAAACAGGTAATAGTAAGAAAAAATACCTATAGTCAAATAAAAAGTTCACCATGTTAAACCACCAATCAGGGTCTAGAAATTTCTGCATTTCTTCTCCAAATGTTTTCCAATCAAATAATTCCTTTTCTCTAGTAGAGATCAACACAACTATATATTGCTTAATAATAACCTCAATTCTCATAGGCTGAGGTTTAAATATTTACCTCATTTGATAAGGAAACAGATGTGAGACATTTTCAAGACTCCTCAAGATTTGGCATTAAAAACTAGCACCTCAGTCTTCAGAATTCCGGTTTCTATGTTTGTGACTCACTAAATAGCTACTGGAAAACAGGACTTTCAAGCTGACTTTCTAGTTAAGATTTTAATCTTAGAGGAAGTATGTATGTGGTTTTTTTTAAAAACCTATCATAATAGACAAACTGGATGGTTTAATACTACTAACATCTCCCACGGAGACAAACACAATACTTATAATAAAATGCTAAGAATAAACATTTCCTATGGGTTCTGATTTCCAATACCTGGCTACATAGAGTAATTAATACTTATTACTTGTTGAACAATACAGGAAAAACTTTTAAATATAAGAAAAGTTCCGAATTTGAGGTAAAGAATATTCATTCATTAAGAATAAAGTAGTCAAGATTTCCTTTTACTCAAAAAAACAAAAACAAAAAAAAAACAAAAAAAACACACACACACACAAAACAAAACTTTAAAAGCCTGCCTCCATGTATAAAAGATAAGATCAATCACATTTATCACTGGACACAAAAGATAGTCAAAGGTCTTTAAAAATGTTAATCTCAAAAAGAAAAATTAACTTTTATATTTCATTCACTATCAAGACCATACTTGCTTAACAAGATAATTATGCTATTGATACAAAACATAGCGTATTTACACTTAACTGTACAAAATAATTTAATGCTTACAAAAATATTAGAATGTTTAGAGTTGACAGACACAGTCTTAAGTAATCTCTGCTAGAGAAGTATACAGTTAAGACCACTGATTTCCTTTTCATTTGTTTTTTAATAAGTCAAAAAAGGGATGCTGCAATGCTTCATCTAAGGTAATTCTTTTCACTGGATCATACTCTAACATTCTTCGAACCAGGTCAAACAGTTTCTCGTGTTCTTCATCATGACAAAGCATAAATTCCTGTGGGGGGAAAAATGTTTCTTTTAGAAAGATATTTAAAAATAGCTGAAACATTTTTTAAACTTTTAAACCATTTTTTTCTTTTACCTTTAATGGTTTGCAGCGTCTCCTAACGTATCTACCAGCAGAACTATGTTCATCCCAATCTAGCTGGTTATGGTGAAAATACTTGCGTTTTCTATAGGAAGAAATCTGGATTAGTAAAAATAACAAAAGACCCCCATGTTTACCCTGCCTACACCAGAACAGATGAAAGTATAAGCATCTCAAGGTATATATTTCTTAAAATCTTAACAATAATTATGTATCAGACAGCTCATAGAATACTTCCGTAATCTTGTACACAGAGACCACCACCAGCTTTAAAAACAGAAGCCTCTGGATCCATTCTTATAAATTCTGATTTCCGTATTGAAGTGGGGCTGGAAATCTTTGAAGAACTCCATGGATGACTTCTGAGGTACAGCTGTGTTTGAAACTCACTATAGTGCCTTGTGTAAGGACATATAGCTGACTTAGCACCAGTATAGAATTCTAACAGATATGACTCCAAAATCAGGCTCTTTTACTACTCTATTTATTATTTGTATATAAAGTTAGGAAAACAATTATGCAGAGGTAATCTTCAGTGTCAAAACCACCACTCTGTTTACTAGATCACAGGTAAATACTGTCATTACTTTTTAAAAACTTTATGAAAACTTCAAAATATGCAATCCTTGGAAAAAGCAATAACCATGAAGTTGAGTTTTTCTGTAGTTTGAATATAGGCTATTGCATGTACTCAACAAAGGTCTTTAATCTTAAAGCATACCTTGTTTTCTGAATCATGTGTGTTGGTATAGGTCCTAATATTCTTTCCATCATTGCCAGGTGCTCTTTACTGTCATGAGTCTGAAAAACGTAGGGGAAAATATTTAGCATTTTTCATTTCTGTGTATGCACAAGAAAGAAAACCATAAGAAAATAGTACTGACATAAAAGGACTAAATTAGAGTTTATACAATTTACATTACACTCTCCTTCAAATAGGGAACAATACCAAAAGAGTTGTATTATCTGGTGCAAACCCAAAAAAACAGTCTTTCTGAAATGAACCTGTATGGCTCTGTATTGCAGAGAGGCATAATTTGTTTAAAGTAAATTGATCAGTTTTCTTATTTATTTGTATCTCCTGCACTGTTTTTAACTGAGGAATTACTGGGGAACATTATCAAAAAATACTGTGTCCTTAATTTAAGCAGTTGCTTAACCAAAATTAACCTCCATTACCCAATGAATAGCAATATATTAATAACACTTACTCACACTAGGCAATAAAAATATAGTCCCAATAATTCTTACAACAATCCTGAGCTGGTATATGGGAATATGAATTTCAAAGAGGTAAACATACTAGCTCAAAGTCACAGAGCTCAGAAATGAGGAAAGTTGAGCTATGAACCCAAGTAAAAACTCATTCTTAAACTATACATTAGCAGAGCTCTTACTGAAGTAGTACAGAGAAAAATGTCACAGTTAAAATGTGATGTTTCTAGAGCAGAAATTGGCAAACTTTTCCTGTAACAGACCACATAGTACATATTTTAGGTGTGGATTGTCACAACTGCATATTCTTTTTTGTGTTTTAAAGAAGGCATCAGGCAGGATATAGTTTGCCAACCCTTGTTCTGAAAGCAGAGGTGGTGTGTAACGCTTTTTTAAAATCTATCAACTGTTGTGCCTGGCACACTGCTTTCAAAACATTAAGTACTTAATTTAAGACAGGAATAAACATAATAGCTCCACATTTTAATGAAGTTCCTTAGTTGAAGAGTATGTTGTAAGGTGAAATCGAATATAAACCTTATCTCAAACCAATGTTAATAATCTGCATTTCAAAGAACCCCAAACGAAAGGAATCCAAAGAGGACCACACCAAGACACACCATAATTAAAATGCCAAGAGCAAAAGACAAAGAGAGACTCTTAAAAGCAGCAAGAGAAAGAAAGTCAGTTACCTACAAGGGAGTACCCATACGACTGTCAGCTGATTTCTCAACAGAAACTATGCAGGCCAGAAGGGAATGGCAAGAAATATTCAAAGTGATGAATGCCAAGAACCTACAACCAAGATTACTTTATCCAGCAAAGAATTGAAGGTCAGATAAAGAACTTCACAGATAAGAAAAAGCTAAAGGAGTTCATTACCACCAAACCAGTATTATATCAAATGCTGAAAGGTATCCTTTAAGAAGAGGAAGAAGAAGAAAAAGGTAAAGATACAAATTATGAACAACAAATACACATCTATCAAAAAGTGAATCTAAAAAATCAAGGGAATACATAATTTGATGAACAGAATAAACTGGTGATTATAATAGAATCAGGGGCATAGAAAGGGAGTGGACTATTCTTGGGGGGGGGTGGGAGAGGGGTGTGGGGGATGCGGGAAGAGACTGGACAAAAATCCTGCACCTATGAATGAGGACAGTGGGTGGGGAGTAAGGGCGGAGGGTAGGGTGGGAACTGGGTGGAGGGGAGTTGTGGGGGAAAAAAAGAGGAACAAATGTAATAATCTGAACAATAAAGAATTAAAAAAAAATAATCTGCACTTCACTTAAGACCTCTGTAATTTAAATTACAAACTCATTACAAAGACAGCATGTATTCTGCTTAACTTTTTCTTGACCCTATCATTTATTACCATAAAACCAGACACTACCACCTTGAACTAACCAATAATCGTGATTCTAGATATCAAGCTTGTCTATAAACTCAGAGTAATTTTAACAGTATCTCTATGGATTAAACAGAAGCAGTGAGCACATACACCCTGCAATAGCTACCCAAGTCTAAACTCATCATAGCTTCTCCTCACCCTATTTGATGTAACTTCAACCTTATTATGAGCCAGAATCTCGTGAACTCCCTTCCCCTCCCCACAACCACAAAACAGAACGCCCTAACACCCTGACCACATCACAACTTAAACAAGTAAAAGTTTTCATAAAAGGGACACATTATCCCTCCTGGGCTTTTTTGGTAGTAATCTCCAAATAAAGGCCAAATGGCAACCTCATAAAATCATTTTCATTTTAAACCAGCCTACATCTGTAAATCACTCATCAGTGGTTCTCAACCTGTGGGTCGTGACCATCTGAAAACACATATAGCATATCAAATATTTACATTACGATTCATAACAGTAGCAAAATTACAATTATGAAGTAGCAACGAAAATAATTTTATTGTTGGGCATCACCACAAC
This sequence comes from Myotis daubentonii, assembly GCF_963259705.1. NCBI lineage: Eukaryota > Metazoa > Chordata > Mammalia > Chiroptera > Vespertilionidae > Myotis > Myotis daubentonii. The sequence goes on along the minus strand of NC_081844.1, from coordinate 72,805,145 downwards.
ATGAGGAACTGTATTAAAGGGTCGCAGCATTAGGAAGGTTGAGAATCACTGCTACTTCTAAGATAAAACAAATACCTTTTTATGGAGAATAAATCCATTATGAATCAATCAGTCCTTGCCTACTGTCACAATTTTTCTATTTATGCAAGACTGATGCACCATTTATTCTTCCCTCACAAGAATATGTTCCTTTAAACTAGTACCCATTCAAGATACTATTTCTTTGCCTGGCCAGTGTGCCTCAGTGGTTGAGTGTCAACTCATGAACCAGGAGGTCTCGGTTTGATTCCCGATCAGGCCACATGCCCGGGTTGTGGGCCCAATCCTCAGCAGGGCGTGTGGAGGCAACAGATCGATGATTCTTTCTCATCACTGATGTTTCTATCTCCCTCCCTCCCTCCCTCGCTCCCTCCCTCCCTGTTTAAAAACATTTAAAAAAATAATTAAAAAGATATTATTTCTTTTCCTGACACGACCCTCACACTCTAGTTTTCTGACAAACTCCTACGCTTCCTCTAACAATGGCTAAAACTCCCTACTCCTTTAATGATGCCTTCTCTAAGAAAATTTAACTGTTCCCTTTTCCTGGATCCAACTATACTTTCTACATTGATCCATTACAGCAAATACCACATTATACTGTAAGTTTCCTCATGTCTCTCTCTTGTATGATTTCCTAGAATAGATATTGTCTTTTATCTTTATGAAGCCAAGAGTGTAACAGATGCTTAATAAAATACAACTATTGTTCCGGAATTCTTTTATATAAAAAAGTGCCTTGTTGCCTGGCATGGCTCAGTGGTTGAGCGCTGACCTATGAACCAGGAGGTCATAGTTTAATTCCCAATCAGGGCACATGCCCACGTTTTAAGCTTGATCCCCAGTGTGGGGTGTGCAGGAGGCAGCCGATCAATGACTCTCTCTCATCATTGATGTTTCCTCTCCCCCTCTCCCTCTCCCTTTCTGCTTGAAATCAATCAATATATATATTTTTTAAGAAAAAATAAAGCCATAGGTTAGTCAATGCAACCAGAACTGAATTAAAACTGGCCACAGTAGCACCAATATAAATTTATGATTATCTGTAACAAAAAATGGAAACATAAGACAGTATGAACATCTGTTAAAAATTCCAATAATATGTAAAGTGAACTGACCATTCACTAAGAGTAGTTTTTCATTCAACTATGGTTTTAGAGAAGGATAACCATTTTGCATATATAAGTTTTAATCTTAAGAATGGCACTATGGCAACTTTTCACATGGAAGCCAAATTTTACATGCCTTTAAAACTTAATAATATTTATTAAATACGTACCTGAAAGACTGTGAAACCAAGGTAATATTCAATAAGAATGCAACCTATGCTCCAAACATCACAAGGCTGAGACCAACCTAAAGCTATTTAAAAACAAAAACAAAAATTTTATTATGTAATAATTTTTAATTGCCAATTTACTAGATCCTTCTGTAGATGAGTACTCTCTTTATATAGCTCCTTTGGGAGAATATGACAGTAAGTTCAGGGTTTATATTTTGAGTTTTACTTTTTAATCCTCACCCGAAGACATGTTTTTATTGATTTTAGAGAGATGGAAGGTGGGGTGAGGAGAGGGAAAGGGAGGGAGGGAGAAACATCGATGTGAGAGTTATCAATCATTTGCCTCCCATACGCCACCCAACAGGGCTCGAACCCAGAACCTGGGTATGTTCCCTTGCCAGGAACTGAACCCATGATCCTTCGGTGCATGGAACAACATTCCAAACAACTGAACCACAATGGCCAAGGCTACATTTTAAATTTTATATCAAATATTATTCTGTATGTTCTTAGTCCTCCATATCCTGATATCAAATTATAGCATTTAACCCGGGGGAAGGGCATTTAATATGAGAGGGACTAGAAAATATTTCCCAAGTATAACTACCAATTTGTGGAAATATTCCATAATCTCTGAATTACTTGTGCAATGGGAGTACTATTACACCAGTTCATGGTTGTTCCAGGAAATTTTACATTTTATTAATGCAAATATAATTCGATATTTATCCTCAGAATACAATTATTAAGCCCTTATCAATTATCATAAGCTTGATGCCTGAGTTTACTTCTTCCATTAAAGAAATAATATAGTTTGACATAAATTATATACGAATCATAATGAATATTATATGCAGTTTCACCTATAATCACGATTATATATATCAAGTCATTTAAAGTTCACATAGAGAGGGACCTATATATGTACTTTCAAGCTGTCTATACATGATCACATATACTTTCTCCTTCAGGATTCTCAAATGGCAATACTATTTTGGAAAGAAAATACTCAAACTTCTTGTCTATATTTAATTGGAAAGGAGATGAAAAGAATAAGCCATACAGATATTTTAATCCGTTAAAGATCAAATAATTAGTAAACAATAATGTATAAATAAAACCTACTTTAAAAGACATTTCAAGTACTTTTAGTAACATCACTGAATTTAAAGGTAAAGGAAGAGAAATAATACATTCAAGGGCCTTGACTATGATTTAATCATTTTTGTTAACCCTGACAATGCATATCACTTGAAGAAATGGATAATGGAGCCTGATTTCTACTTATATGCCCATACAACATCTGCAAATAATAGAGCTTGGACTTAAGATGAAAGTTTTTTACCCCAGGTGACTGTAACTGCAGCACACTGCTCTAAATCATCCTATTCTGATGTGTCAGTTCTCATACTCTTTGGAATTCTACAACATTCTCTTTCACTAATCTCTCTCAAATTTATTACCAAACACCCCAAACCTGAGATTAACTGACCTCAATTGTGGCACCTGACTACATCTTCCTCTCCTACCTAATTCTGCCTTAATCCTCAGGATAAACACTCCACAAACACATAGAGGACCCTTCTAATCTCCCAATGTGGTCTCTTTTGTCAAGGTCAGTAATACAATTTTGAATTTATACCAACTATCCCTATCCTGGCCACACTTGGAACGTCATTATTACTGAAAACTACTGTATTTTATCCAAGCTAGGAGGCCATTAAGTGTAAGACACACCACTGTTGTACATAACAAAGAAACGTCAATTGTTTTGCGTCCTCCCCACATTTTAATGTGGGGAAAATTCTGAATTTAAGTTGATAAAAGCCAGGAATTTACCCCCTTCTGAGCTCTAAAAAATATTTTACTATCTAACCGCAGTTGGACCTTACTTATGGCCAAGTTATACACTTATTCCATTTAAGTAACTCCCCAAAGCACCTGATCTGAACTTTCCCCACTATCTCCAAGCCCCCAAATACATCCCTGAATTCCCAGCTCTATTAGCATAACCTGGTCTCTAACTTTTCCATTTTGATGCATACTCCCTTACTGAATTCCATTACTTTAAACCGGCTCCTTAACTCATTTTATTTTCCAGCCTTTATCATGTGAAAGGCTTTCAAAGAAGTTCTCTTTTATGCTAGCTCTTTCTTTTCCTCTTGGCTTTCCTTCACCCTACATTTAGATGTCTGCTAACCAAATTAGCATTATTACCAGCACCATGCTTTGATGAAACAAAAATAGATATATCACTTCAAAATCACATTGCTGTGATGTACTTAGCCAATACAGCCTGTCCTTATAATCTCAGAGGATTAACTTGCTCAAAAATAACCACCACCTGAAGTGTCTTCACACATGGTATCATATTTTTCCCACTTAGGAAAAATATTTACAGTAATTCCGATTCTTTTTATGAAAATAGCAAAGCATTTCCTGTATAGTGCATCACCCCACCCCCTGGCAAAGCTTAAAGAACAAAAACCTCTTCTTCAATTACAGTATCAGGAAGTCTGCTGTCTACTAACCCAAAATGACCTCTGGAGCTCTGTAATGCCGTGTAGATACCAAAGTACTATGATGTTCATCATCGTATGTTGCACTTCCAAAGTCAACAACTTTGATATCTGTGTTTTTCAGTGTGCGTTCATCACGTTTCTAGAGACAGACAGTTGAGTAAACATGAAGATCAATAAAGATATGAAATCTTTTATAGCACTATACAAAGGCTTGCATTATCTTTTTGGAATTTCAACATAGCCCCATGATAAAGGCGAAGAAAGATATGTTTTTCGGGTTAATATAAGAATAAGCCTCAGAAGTGAAATTCCTCATCCAATGATCAACAAGCTAAATTATTTTTAAAAGAACCACTAAAATTAAAACAAGTTTTAACTTACCATTTTAGAATTATATTTGACTACATAGTCAGACTTCACAAATAAAATATTTTCAGGCTTCAGATCTGTATGAGTTAACTTATTATGATGCAAAACTACAAGAGAATAAAAACACATTATTAGTTTCACTTACAAATTTAATCTGTATCGGGGAGAAAAAAGAATTAGTAGTGGATACAGGGGTCAAGAAGGGTTTTATCTTAACAATACGCAGTTTTAGTGACTGCTTGTGTAACAAAAACTTTAAAATTCTGATGTTTAGCCCTAGCCAGTTTGGCTCAGTGGATAGAGTGTCGGCCTGCGGACTGATGGGTCCCAGGTTCAATTCCAGTCAAGGGCAAATGCCCGGGTTGCAGGCTCAATCCCCAGTAGGGGGCATGCTGGAGGCAGCCGATCAATGATTCTCATCATTGATGTTTCTATCTCTCTTTCCCTCTCCCTTCCTTTCTGAAATAAATAAAAATATTTTTTAAAAATTCTGATGTTTAAGGATTTATCAAGTATACTTACAATTTATTGATTGGCAGATCTGATAAGCCATCTGCCTGATGTGGTCAATTTGAAATGGTAGAAAGCTATTTTCTTTAATGAAATCATAGGTACTAAGTCCCAGCAATTCAAATACAATACAAACATGACCATGGTGATCAAACCATTCTAGCATCTGGACGCATCGGCTAAAATAGATAAAAATAAAAATAATTCAGTTCACAGAATTCTGATTATTTTATATAACATGATGGATCATACTTCACGTTTATACTTACAAAACACTGTTGGGGTCAGTAGTATTTAAGTGCTCCAATACTTGGATTTCTGAGCGAGCTGCTTCACGGTATCGACCTACATTTTTAACGATTTTCACTGCTACATGTATGCCATCCCTTAAAAAAAAAAAGTTAAGATGAAATGGTAAATGTAGAGAAGCAGGATGAAAACATGCAGCCTCTAAAGCATAATCTTATTAAGTATCACTTACTCTAATACTATTTTTTCTAAAATATAATACCAGATTCCATAAAACATCTTTTTATACAAACATTAATGAAACAATAAACCTCAAATAGAATATGCTACTGCTGAAATCATTTGCTCATTACTAGGCTTGACACACTCTGTGCCAGATAATGTACAGGTATGTGTTAATGATGAAAAAGGCAGGACTTGTCCATGTGTACCCAATAGCCCAAAGGAAAAGAGATATGACCAACTTATGGTAAGGTTAGAAGTGCTTGGTATGAGGTACAATGGAGTAGAGGAGGTAGAGCCAAACCACTGGGGGTTAAGGGAGCTTAGACTTCCTCAGAGAAGAGGTGATATATCCCTAAACCTGTTTGTCAGAATTAGTAGGGAAACGGAACATTTGGCCAAACAGACACCATCAATGAACCATGAAGTCAAGAATATGTTCAGCACATTCACTAGTACTAACAGGCTGAATTAGCTATAGTACAGAGCAGTGAGATTCAAATTGGGGCACCTATAACTTCTTAAGTAGAGTCAGGAGTGATGTGAGGAAATGGATTTCCAAATCTTCAACTTTCTTTTGTTCTCTTTTGTAAGTCTGATCATCCAGATGATGAGCCAGAACTCAAGCTCTACTAATTTACATGAGAAAGGAAAACTGCCGGGGTCCAGCCCCAGCGGGTCCAGGGGTTCCCGAAGTAGACGGAGTCGGCGAAGAAGGAATGACACGGAGACAGCGTTCAGTTGATCAGCAGCCTAGCCAGGATCTCCAGCCAAGTTCTGGTCTCGATCTCCAGAGAGGTTCTGCTCAGGTTCTCCAGTCAGGTTCAGTCACCAGGTTCTAGTCAGGCTCTTCTGCCAATCTCCGCAGTCAGGTTCAGTCCAGGATCCCCTGCCATGCTCTCTCGCCAGGCTCCGCCTCCAGGCTCCGAGGCCCGTCCCTGTCCAGGATCCTCCGGCATGCTCTCGCCAGCGAAGTTCTTCTGTCTCTAGAGAACGTTCTGTGTAGGTTCTGTGCCTAGGCTCTGTCTCTCTTGGTCCTGTCTTCCAAGCCCTGTGTCTTGCTGTCTTGTTACATCTGTATTTATACCAGTTCATTTTAATCCTGTCAATCTCTATTACAAAGGTTAGGGCGTTTCTTATCTCCATTCCAGGGAGTAAAGATTATGTAGCTTAAGCATGATTGTTTGTAGTTAAATTGATTAACTACCCGCCTGGCACTTAGTTAAGGAGTTTCATCCCCTCCCTAACTTCAGGGAAAAATCCCTACCTGGGGAAACAACCTTTCTCGGAGAGGTGACCTTGGTTAAAACACAGCGCCAAGAAGGTGAGCAAACACATTAAGAACCGTATGCCATATATGCCAGGTCCCTTGAAACAGCAAGGATGGACCGGCTCCCGGCAGAAAACCCCATGTGCCCCTAATTAATTAGATTAAGACATGTGCCTTAGACTATAAAAAACCCTTTGAGGCAAATTTTTCTATCGTCTAGGCACAAACCTTTTCCCAAGTTTGGTGGTTTCCAATTCACTGCTTTCCACAGAGTCCCAATGACGTTGTAGGCTGATAAATCATTAAAATTTATTATTATTATTTTAAATATACTTTTTATTGATTTCAGAGAGGAAGGGAGAGGGAAAGAGAGATAGAAACATCAATGATGAGATGGAATCATTGATCAGCTGCCTGCTGCACGCCCCTATTGGGGATCGAGCCTGCAACCCGGGCATGAGCCCTTAACTGGAATTGAACCTGGGACACTTCAGTCCGCAGGCCGACTGACGGTCTATCCATTGAGTGAAACCAGCTAAGGGCTAATAAATCATTAAACATTATTTTGGCACATATCTCAACTTTAAATACTATTGATTGGATTATGTTGGTTAGATAAGAGTCTTGTAGTCTCAAAAATTTTTAAAAAGACATTAAGAGGACAGTTGATAAAATCTGAATGAACTCTGTAGATCAGCTGGCAAAATTTGAAAATGTAATATAATATATAAAGGAAATACTGTAAAATGTTCACATTTGGCGATTGTGGATGAAGCATATAGTCTGAAGATATTTTAAAATATTTAAAAATTTCGCCCTGGCCGGTTTGGCTCAGTGGATAGAGCGTCGGCCTGCAGACTGAGGGGTCCCAGGTTCGATTCCGGTCAAGGGCATGTACCTTGGTTGCGGCACATCCCCAGTGGGAGGTGTGCAGGAGGCAGCTGATCGATGTTTCTCTCTCATCAATGTTTCTAACTCTCTATTCCTCTCCCTTCCTCTCTGCAAAAAAATCAATAAAATATATATTTTTTAAAAATTTCAATTCATGTTCAGATTTTTGTTGCCAAGAAGATAGGGTGATAATAAAAAATATTTAGAATAATGTTCTGTGTGCAAGGGGAAAGAAAATAAGTTCAAGGATAAAACATTTCCAGGGGCTAAAGAAGGGTCTGTTCATGGATGGTGGTAGGTATCAAGTTGTTATAGCATTTAGATTCCCTCAAAGTCATTTAAAGAGATAATTTTAGGGGTCAATTTAGAAACATGCAGTTTCACTAAATTATCTTAAGAAGTTCACTTACAAAATCGATTGCAAACCACAGAACAGAGGTCCTGAAGGACAATGTTAACACATTTCGTACCGCTCAGGAGTTTTCTCGTGTTTCGCGCGCCATCTGTTAAGGACCACTCACGAGTGTTCTCGTTTTTCATGCCCATGGAAAAAGGAGCGAATCTAGATACTTATGTAAATTTTGTTTGGTCTCTCTTCATAGAGGAAAATGTTTTACGCAGTGCCATACATTAAAAAAGTACTAGGAACTTTAATTGTTTTTGTAAATAAAGATGTTATAATTATTGAAAAACAACACCTAAAGTGCATTATGATGATTTAAATAACGTGCAGTTTGCCCAAAAACGTGCGGTCCCTGGCGTATGTCTTAAGAGATTTCTATGTGGTACACAATGTGTTAAAATGAGGCAGAGAGGGGCAAATCACATTCCGTAGGCTTTAATATAATCAATCAATCTATCTCTATCTCTGTATCAAACCCTAATATGCAAATAGACCAAATGGTGGAACCGAACAACCGGTCGCTATGATGTGCGCTGACCACCAGGGGTCGCATGTGGAACATGGTGGGTGTCAGCCACGGCAGGATGGTGAAGCAGGTGAGCGGGGGCGCTAGACCAAGGCAGGACGGCTGGTTGCTGTCATTGGGGCGAGCCTCTGGCGGCTATTGAAAATTCTTTGCTCGCGCACTGAGGTCCCACCCTGCACTCACACCTGCTGCGGGCGCCAGCTCCCCCGGTGCCATCATCGGGTATGAGCGGCAGCTGCAGGCCCTGATCGCCCCTCAGGGCTTCTCTACCTCCCCCTGCTCCTGAGGGGCAATTGGAGCCAGCAGCCGTCTCTCGCACTGGCTGCTGGCCCACTTGCACCCTATGCTGGTGCTGGCCCCAATTGCTCCGCGCTTTCAGCCAGTGTGAGTGGGGCTGGTGCCATCAGCATGTGGGAGCAGTGGCGGTGGGAGCAGGCCTGCTGGTAGACAGGAGACTGGGGCTGCAGCGGGAGGGGCCGGATGGGGGTGCAGAGGATGGGCTCCTGTGCCCACTGCAGCCTCACGGGCCACAGTTCCTTTCAAGGTGCAAATATTCGTGCACTGGGCCCCTAGTGTCTTTATAGTTTAAGAATTTAACTCTAACATGAAAACTTTGGGAATAAAGGTTTTTGAACCAAAATGAGACATGCTTTATTATCTCTGCAATTCAAAAGTAAAGTAAAGCACTCTGAATTTCTTATACAGCACTAAGGGCCTAAGTTCTGGGAAACTCTCTTCACCTGAACATGCACTTTAATATCAATCAACTCCATCTCACAGAATTTGTAAGCATTCTTGATCAAAATTCACACTCATGGTAAGTAAATCATGCACATAGTTCAAGAAATTTTGAATATTTATACATTAAGAAAATATGGGACTATCACTTAAAACATCACTTCATCATTATGGATCCTTCCTCACCAAAAGCATCAGAATGCGCAAGAAAGAAAAAAACCAAACTTACATGCCATGATCAATGCATTCTACAACTTTGCCAAAGGCCCCTTCACCCAAAGTGTCCACGATTTCATCTAAAGTGAGGGGGAAGAAAGAGTTAGTATAAGAACCTGAGTACTAATCATCTAGTTATTTAAACAATGAATGCTTAAGTGTGGAATACTTTCAAATGATTCTCTATCAAAGCATAACTAAGGTTTCAGCACTCAAATTATTTTATTTTCAGCTGCTACAAAGACAATTAAATAGAGCTATCTTTCTTGATCTAATCTCACATTTCACTGATTATTTTGGAGCTTTAGAGTAGAAATATTTAAATACTATAGAAAAGAAATGCAAAATAACAAACCCACCAAGAAAAAAAAAACCACCAAAAAACAAAGAAGCAATGAAGAATTCTTTAGCCCCCCGCTGACAATCTATTCTTAAAAAGATTATTCTGTCTGCAAAGTTTAAAAAGTGTTGAAAAATATTCTATACATCTTGCTCTTAGAACGTCTCCACTTTGACAGATCAGGTGACCCTCCTCATCATCCTCTATACTCCTGGATCTTTTCCTTCGGTGGCTCTTCTGGAACGGCAAGTGGGCAGCACCAAGATCGTCCAGCCAATCAATATATCAGAGTGAATTCAGGGCAGAATACGCAATTCATTTCATTCAGCGGGGAGATATTCAGGCATTCAGATAAGCACCAGGCCACGAACAGTTGGCAGGAGCAATTTCAAATTCAGTCCCCAGAAATTCACAGGGCACAGTTTATGTTACAGAAGAAAAACATGGCAAGGAACAGATTTTCAGATAAGATACTTAAAGTGGCAATAGAAAAAAACAACACAATTGTCTCTTTAAAATACTGATTTAATTGAAGTCTGAAATTAAAGAATGCAATGTCATGTTCTATTAATCTCTTGCTATAAAATAGCATATGCTGCGAGTTGAAATGTCTAGTTTGTCAGAAAAATGTTTTAAAATGTCCAAGATTAGTTGAAATGATTTAGCAATATATTCAAATATACATAACTAAAATAAAAGGGAAAAATAATGGCTGGTTAATTTCAATGTTCAATCTAATCAAAGCTAGTTTTACTGAAGAAAAGTTGGAGAGGAAAACAGTATTTCAAAGATTACTGATCAAACAACTCGGAGTGTTAAAAAAAAAAAGGGCACGTTTTTAAAAATACATTTCCCATTCAGCACCTATCTTCAGAACTTCAATGGAACTAGCTGCAGACAATAATGCAGTGTGCTATGGGATGATAATATACAGGGCATTTAGGCATTCACCTGTGCAACTTTCCATATTTGCTTCTAAGAATCAAAAAAGGGATTTCTTTTAAAGTAAAAAAAAATAAAAAAATTCAAAATGAAAGATGGGGGTTCATTATTTCATAAAATTATATTATAAAACATAAAAACAATATTTTTAGTATTAAAATCAACAAACTTGTGATGTGGTCTATGGGAAATGAAATGATTAATACGGGCAAATGAGGACTAACTAATAAATACAGATTAGTTATGAGCATTTGGAAGTTTCCTTTAAGGATTCAAGTAATATAAACAGAATATACAATATAATTCAAGTATTAAACTTATTGGCTCATTAAGAACTTTATACACAAATAAATATCCACCCCAATTAAAACAAAATCACTCATACCGAATGTGATTGATGACTTGAACAGTGTCTATTATGCTTCCTTTTAGGACTGCTTCTCCTGCTCCGGACTGAAGATTTACTGCAGTGAATTCGGTAACTGCTTTCAACATCTCTGTGATAATGCCTAGGAACGTATCTTTCGCAGTACTCATTTCTGTATTCATCAATGTATCTCCTGTCCCGATAATCTCTCTCATTCAAGGATCTTGCTTCTAAATAATGACTGCAAACACATTAGAAGGTTTCAAATTATTCTCTTCATTCTAGAGTAATGTGGTTCAAACAAAACATTTTTCTCAAGAATTCCTGGTTTAAACAGCTAACTCAATAAAAGAAAAAAATTCAAATTGATGAATTAGAATTTATACTTATCATAAAACTTAAGAAATAATTTTACTTTAACCAATAAGCAAATGGGTTCCTATTTCTCTATTATATAGACTGCTGTTAAGCACCTCATATCAAGGAACAAAGCTTGAGCCAAATCATTCCACTATGTTCAGTGTTTACTCGATAAATGTCTCTTTGCCTTCTGGAGAAAGTTAAAACCAAAAATTTACAATACTGCATCAGATTTATGACATATGCATCTGCAACTAAGCTTTTTTTCCTCACACAGCCACACACCATTGGGGGTAGGCAACACAAGATTCCTTTCTCTTTTAATGTGATTTTTAAATATCTCTGGCACACAGAGAATTCTTTCATAAAAGGTGGTATATTAGATCTAGAAGGAATCCTAAATGTACTGCAGCCCTTTCATTTTACAAATGATAAGATCCCTAGAAGAAAATGATTTGCAAGGATTGCAGAACACATTCTAACTGATTAAATGGACGAATTTTACCACACACAACACCTATCCCATGTCCTTTCCTTTTTGTACTTCTAACTTCCTGTCATTCCTTTGAAAAATAGACAAAAGTAGCTTTTAAAGATTGCTTCATGTGCCAAAGACATCTAGAGTATATCCCCTTCAAATGAGAAAGGGATCTTGTAATTGCTTGCCTAGAATTACAAGAGACCCACCACCCTACTCCCTTTGCATTTCTAATATCCTATTATGTCTGCTTGTAGTAAAACACACAAGAATTCTATATAGAAAACAGCTTCATTTAGTGCCACAGTGGTTAACTTCTGAATCTACAGATCCCTTTGAAAATCCGAAAGATCTGGGCCCTATTTCACCAAGAAATGCACCAATGAATAAACAAAACTTGGTAAGGAATTTCAGAGATCATAGACCTCAGCAAGTCAATGTATCCCAGTTAAGTAGCCTTGATAAGATGGAAAGAAAAGGACATAGATTCAATTGGCCCAGTTTCCCGCCCCCCTCTCTACCTGGGTTGAGTGTCCTCTTCAACAGAGTGCGAAGCTTCAAGAGGATGCACATGGAGCACTGAGGGAGAGAGGGGACACCTGCCCAGTCAGACAAATCAGCTAAAATAATCCTGACAAGCAACGGAGTGACAGATGTTGACTAGGTTGCCCTCACCAACCCCTCTACTTTCCCCAGAATATGCTGTTACTCTTTTCTCAGGGGGCTGGTTTAGGCAGAAATAAAGAGAGGCATCTCTAAAATTGCTACCCAACAGAACTGGCATCACATACAGGCTACGGAGATGCAGAAGCCCCCTTTTCCCTTTCCCCAAAGTCTTAAGTTTTCCCCATTGGAAAAACAAATCAGGATATTAAGGTAAGGCTGTGGGCCCAGGTCAGGGGTCTAATCAGTTGGCTTGGATCTATCACAGAGAGATCTCACTAGAATTTACTATTCTCTTAAAGGCATCCTTCCTATAAAAGTCCAAAATCTTCCTATCAGAAAAAAACACCAATAATCTTTAACTGGAATAATACATGAGATTAGAGCTGCTCATAATCCATGAACAATCTATAGAATAACAAACATGAGGTGAAGTAATACCATGAGGATAAACTAAAAAGATGAGGACCTCTTTAATCTGTAACAACCAAGGCTTAGAGAGTATATAAACAAAGTGTATAGAATTATAGAGCTCTGCGGAGTGAACAGGATGAAAAGATTTAATTTCTAAAAATGTTCACTAAATGCCCACTGTAGTCCTTCAAAATAGCCAAGACTAATGAGGCTATTGACATTTGTTTGTATTTGCACACAGGTCCTGTAGAAGATAATATATACATAAGCCCTGCCAACAAATGGACTGTTTGTGATTACTCACATAAAAATAAAGCACAACAATGCAGGAAATACTGAAAGGTTGCATATGAGTGCTGAGGGTCATAGAAGGGAAAGCACTCAAGCTTCTGAAAATGGTCAGGGAAGACTTCATGATAAAGGAAGAGCTACATCTTAAAGGGAAGTCAGGGTCTGGACAAAGTGGAAAGGAGAAATGACATGGAAAAGAATGGGATATTACCATTTTATACATTCATAGAGCACTTCTAGCCACAATGGCTTAGAGAGGTGGGTTTGTCTATGCATTACTCGGAAAAAGTAGACAATTCAAGCAAGAGCAATTTTCACACAGGGAAACATAGGCAATTAAAATTCAGGGGTCCTCAAACTACGGCCCGCGGGCCACATGCAAATACAAATATTGTATTTGTTCCCGTTTTGTTTTTTACTTCAAAATAAGGTATGTGCAGTGTGCATAGGAATTTGTTCCTAGTTTTTTTTTTTTTAAACTATAGTCCGGCCCTCCAACGGTCTGAGGGACAGTGAACTGGCCCCCTGTTTAAAAAGTTTGAGGACCCCTGAATTAAATAAACTGGGAAGAGACCATCCAACATCTTGCATGCCAGGCTAAGGACTTTAAAATTTAGGGCTTATCAAAGGGTGGTTGGTTATCAGCAATATAAAATAATGGAATTATTAAAAATGAAGATCACTGGGCCCCAGGTTCAGTCTCAATCTAAATCTTGTAATATTCATTTTAAACATAACTCCAAGATGATTTTATTCACACTAAAGTTTGAGAATCATTGATATTGTGTTAGAAAGACATTAAAGGATTTTTACCACAATATATAAAGGTGGTATTTACAACAGCCACTTCACTCTTCCTAATACACTGTGCATAATTGACTGATTTAAATTTGTAGAAAGGGATACCAATTGACAGGCTACTGCCAAAAGACAAATTAGAAAGAAAAGCCACTTTGCAATTGCAATACATAAAAAAGGTAAAATAATTGACATACAATAAGTTTTCATAAATCATTAAGAAAAATACATTTTAGTAGAAAAATATGCTAAGAATACAAAAAATAATGTTCAAGTAGTCAATAAATATGACAGTGGACAAATTCACTAGAAATTAACAAAAATCACACAGAACTCCATTTTGGCATTTCAAAATAGCCAAAAGTGGTGAGGGAAAGGAATATAAGTTGGTATAAAATTTCAAGAAAAAGACATTAATATGCAGCAAGAGTTTATACCCTTTAACCTGAAAATGTCCCTTAGACTCTATTTTCAGAAAATAATCAGAGGCATGATTTGTATATATATTTTAAGAACAAGTAATTAGAAACAATTTATATCCAAACAATGGCAAGTTACCTTCTTTATACTTTTCTGCATTTTTAAAAGATTTTATAAAACACACTCTTTTAAAAATATTAATCTTCAAAAAGACTAGTAAAATGTTCTAGATTATGGAGAGCAATTACCAGACCTCTCCAATGCCAAAGTCGAAGAAGCTACTGGCCTGGTGGTTAATTGGATTTAGTATCATGTTTCCGTAGTTAATTATGAACATGAATGAAGTTTATCACTGAAATCACGACGTAAACAATGTATAGTAAACCTGCGTGATTAGTATTATTATGATGTTAAGCCTTACAGAGTATTTTGTATTTCATTAATAATAGGGTATAGTTACTTTTCTATTATACATTAATTAGCTCAGGTCATTAAAATCCTATCAGAAGCTACCCCCTTCCTCCCAAATAACAGTATAACTGTGAATGATCAGCCTGCACTACCATCAAGCTCGCTGTTCTACAGAACAAGTCTGTTTTAGGACGGAGAAGGAAAAAAATTACATACTGTTTTTTAAAGTAACCCCAGCTGGCTAATTTAGAAAGCAATCTGGTAAACAGTCCCAATGGAACATCTGCACAGAACAAGGAGAAAACATAGGACCAACAAAACACATGAGAAAAGAAAATTAATGGAAGACAGGATGATAGAAACTCTACTCACCTAGCCTTTTTTAAACTTTTAAGAACTTTAAAATTCCTTAAATTTTCTATTATCTCCAAATTTTACACCAGTAATAATACATTAAAACACAACACGTTATTAGAAATTTTTATTGAGACCCTTTACTAAATTACTGGCTGCTACCTGTACAAAGGAATGGTTTTTATAATAACCACACTTCTAAAACCCCCAAATATATCCACTACTGGCCTTCTCTACAAAAATAACCTGTTAAACATAGTCTAAGCGACAAATCCGCAATGTACTTTAACATACCCAAATAGCATATACTGCTTTTTTCATCTGGAGTTATAGTCTCCCTGTCCCTCATCCATTGAACATTAAAGGAGCACCCTAACATACATATCTCCCTCATATATACAAGTTTAAGGCACTGAGTGTCCTATTATCAGTATTAACTTTTTGTGTCTTACCCTACATTACTGGCAGCCTGAACTGAACTGTTCCCACCATTCCCAGAGAGACATACACCGATATAAGGGTAGGAAAACTGTTTTTCATAGCTTTAGCCTCAGCACATATAGTGTCTAGCATATAATAGGCATTCAATAATTTGTGAATATTTGATTGAATTATAAAATAATTGACAGATGAAAACTACATAAGTTAATAATAAATCACTAAAACTATTAATGTTAAAATGCTACTAGTTCAATTTACCAATCAGATTCTTTAAACTGGTGATGTGGTTCACAATGTCTGTTCTCTTGTGTACTACTGTGGGATCTCCTCTTCCGTTTGTGGCTTCCACTGTAGCTTTCATGGCTCCAGCGCTCTCTACCATCCCAATGAGGGCAGTGAGTTCTTTTGGAATGCCGCATCTGTTAACGGAAACAAGTGAGTTGTGGAGATTATATATGATTGTTTAGCAAATAAAATAATATACATTAATGTTATCCTAACTAATAAAAGAGAAACATGGTAATTGGCGTACGACCGCTACCCTTCCCATTGGCTAATCAGCGAGATATGCAAATTAACTGCCAGCCAAGATGGCAGCCGGCAGCCAGGCAGCTTGAAACTAACATGAGGCTTGCTTGCTTCAGTGACGGAGGAAACCAACGTTCCCCGCCGGCTTTGCCCGCCTCTGAGCCTGCAGTTTAAGAAACACTGTAACAAATATAGAAGCTAAACAAAACCCCAGAAACCTGCTTTCAGTGAGCCCGGGATCTCAGAGCTAGAGTTATACAGTTGTTTCGATTATAGAACTGAAACAAACCAGATACCTTCTTTCAGCAGCAGAAGCCTCAGAGCTGGAGCCAGAGCTAAAGCTGGCCCAGAATAAAAAAAAAAGAAAAAGAAAAAAAGGAGCAGTTGGGAGCTTCAGTCGGCCTGAAAACAGCCCTCATCCCCTCACCCAGGCTGGCCAGGCACCCAGTGGGGACCCCCACCCTGATCCAGGACACCCTTCAGGGCAAACCAGCCAGCCCCACCCATGCACCAGGCCTCTATCCTATATAGTAAAAGGGTAATATGCCTCCCAGCACCGGGATCAGTGTGACAGGGGTCAGTGCCCAAACCCCCTGATCGCCCTGCGGCTCTGTGTGTGACAGGGGGCGGGGCCACAACCTCCCTATCTGCCCTGCTCTGTTCCTGACAGGGGAAGGCGCCCCAACCCCCTGATCAGCCCTGCTCTGTGTCTGATAGGGGGGAGCTCCCCAACCCCCTGATCGCCCTGCGGCTCTGTGTGTGACAGGGTGCGGCGCCTCAACCCCCTGATCAGCCCTGCTCTGTGTGTGACAGGGTGCGGAGCCCCAACCTCCCCCCCCCCCAAAGGGCCCTGCTCTGTGTGTGACGGGGTAGAGCCATAGCCTCCCCATCGGCCCTGCCCTGAGTGTGACAGTGGTGGCGCCCCACCCCCCACGGGCCCTGCTCTGTGTGTTATGGGGTAGAGCCATAACCTCCCCATCGGCCCTGCCCTGAATGTGACAGTGGTGGCACCCCAACCCCCTGATCGGCCCTACTCTGTGAGTGGCAGGGGGGAGCTCCTCAACCCCCTGATCGGCCCTGCTCTGTGCATGACAGGGGGGAGCTCCCCAACCCCTTGATTGACCCTGCTCTGCGCGTGACAGGGTATGGAGCCCCAAGCCCCCTGATGGGCCCTGCTCTATGTGTGACAGGAGGCAGCGCCCCAACCCCGATTGGCCCTGCTCTGTGCATGACAGGGGAAGGCGCCCCAACTCCCCAATCAGCCCTGCTCTGAGCCCGACCAGGGGCTGCACCTAGGGATTGGGCCTGCCCTCTGCCACTGGGGAGCAGGCCTAAGCCAGCAGGTCGTTATCTCCCGAGGGGTCCCAGACTACAGGCCGGGCTGAGGGACCCCCCCCCCAGTGCACAAATTTTTGTGCACCGGGCCTCTAGTTTATATATAAATACCCAGAACATGGGGTCATACGGGCACTAAAATCTTTTGTAGGCAGTTTCCCAAGGCATGGGGTACTATTCCACTGGCATGTCAGATGATTTTAACTTTACACTTAGGACAGATCTAGGACTAAATAATGAGTCACACTGTGAGACCTTAATGGATTTTCTTTCAATTCTTCTGGATAAAAATTCTCAGCTTGGTGCTTGTCTTCAACTAACACTTCCTAATATTTAAAAAATATAAAAAGAACCAAGGTTCAGTCTTCGAGCCTTCAACAGTATCTAGCCAGAAACGAATAACTTTTTTTGGTTTTATTTGTACCATTACCTTATTAAAGTAAATCAGTACCAATCTGCTAATTAAGTTACTGATATGATTCCTTTTAAATATGGACTAATAAAAAGGGAAATACTATTACAAGTGTCATGCAGCTTTGGCAAAATTCTGCAATACAAATAGCTTCAGTCAGAGAAACACTTCGGGATACTAAATAAAGGTAAGTGTTAAAAAGTAAAGAGCCACAGCCCTAGCTGGTTTGGCCCAGTGGTTTAGAGTCAGCTTGCGGACTCTCCATCAAGGGCACATATACCTTGGTTGCAGGCTCACTTTTTGTCTCTCCTCTCTTCCTTCCACTCCCCCTCCTCCCCCCCCAAAATCAATTGAAACAATATCCATTGAGGATTAACGAGAGAGAGAGAGAGAGAGAGAGAGAGAGAGAGAGAGACAGAGAGAGAGAGAGAGAGAGTATAGAGCCATCAATGAAGCTTATTTTTTTAATTTTATTGATTTTTTTCCAGAGAGGAAGGGAGCAGGATAGAGTGAGAAACATGGATCAGCTGCCTCCTGCACACCTCCTACTGGGGATGTGCCCGCAACCAAGGTACATGCCCTTGACGGGAATCGAACCTGGGACCCTTCAGTCTGCAGGCCAACGCTCCATCCAGAGCCAAACCGGTTATAGCTTCTTTTTCTCAAACATGCAAGAGTTCCTCTCTCTAAATCTTTTGACCCTTCAATTATCAAAATTGTATTTTAACCACATTAGAAACTCTTTAAAACAGAGGTGGTTAAGCGCTCTTAAATGACATCAAGCAAAATTACAACATGCGATTGACATAGTCATTATTATGACCGCCCATTATTATGCAATCGTTGCAAAACTTATGTGTTTGCTTTAATTTTTTCCCATCCACTATCAGTCTGCCACAACCAGCTCACCTCGAACGAGGCACACTTCTCAAATAACCAAAGTTATCAATATGCAAATATTAAAATTCAAATAAGCATCTTAGGAAAACCAAATATTTTTATTTCTCTAAACAAGCTCACTACTTTAAATTTAGTTCTACTGTTAGGAAGTGTCCCTCTCTTCCCCACCCCCGCTAACGTTCAGAAATATTTTCTCAGGTTAAGAGAAGAATCCTGGACTCACACTCTATGGATAAGGCTCCTCCTGAGTACACACAAAAAAGAAAGATTACCTAGAATTATTAAACGACCTCTACTTAATAAAGAATCCTAAGTGCTAGGATCACAAGATACTGTTCAAGTAAAACGCCAAGTGCCAGGAATGCAGATCTGCTGCAACAATGGTATGCTCCACCGAAAAACGGTGCCGCACGAAGGACAAACCTCTGCACATTTCTACCCTCACAAGCACCAGCTAAACAAACACCGGGACGTGGACTCGCAGTTCCTCGGTCGCCCGGCCCCCACGGCCGGCCTTTGGCACCGTAACAGACAGGAACTAATGTTACACCCTGGAAAACCCGGGTCCGGAAGGGCTTGAGCTCCGACAACACAAACCCGAAAGGCGGCTTCCCCAGGGTCTCCCGACCTGCCTTCCGCCTCCCCGGCGGAGCCGAGCCTCCCGGGCCGCGAGGCGAGCAGCCAGGCCCCCTGGGAGGAGTCAGTGGCAGAACCGCAGTCTTTCCGCCCAGGACATTAAATCTACCATAACACCTACGCACCCTTCGATTTTAATTTTTTTAAAAATATATTTTTATTGATTTTAGAGAGGAAGAGGGAGAGATAAAAACATCCACGAGGAGAGAGAATCACGGATTGGCTGCCTCCTGCAAGTCCCCCACTGGGGATCGAGCCCACAACCCGGGCATGTGCCCTTGACCGGAATCGAACCTGAGACCCTTCAGTTCGCAGGCCGACACTTTACCCATTGAGCCACACCGGCCAGGGCGCACCCTTCGATTTTAAACCAACCGGCCGAGTTGTGTCCGAAGGAACCCCAGGCGCCGAGGCCCCAACCCGGTCGTTTCTCCGACACCTGACTTCGACCCCTAAAAAGAATGGGATGCCACTCAGCCCAGCACATCCCACCCGAAACTTTACCTCTGCTAAAGCCAAAGGCCCTCTGCCGAGCAATGAAGCCAACCCACCGTCTTAACTCTCCAGCCTCTGCGCCAAAAACCTTGCAAAATGGCGGCAGCGCCGTCTTCCTAAAATCCCCAGGCGGCCTCCAGCCCCACCTCCGCCACGCAATCGCGCCTGCGTGACAAAGCCTCGCGCGCTCCCGCCCCGCCCTGAAAGGGGCGGGGATACGTGTGACGTCATGGGCGCCCCGGGCCCTTCGCACTGCGGCTGCGCGGGCCAGGTGCTTCCCGCCCGAGCCCAGGTGAGACCCTCGCGACGCCTCAATATGTTTTTGTTCTGGGAGATCCCGGCTGCAACTTGGGAAGAGAAGTCTATTTCCTGCCCTAAGCCTGTGGCTTGCGTTTCCTCCTTTTGCGGGGAGGTTATCCTGAGTGCGGCATCTCTCGGCTGAGCCAGCCATGGCCCCGTTTCCTGCCCTCCCTCTCCAGTGGGCCAGCGCCAGCGCACTTTGGCCGCTGACCCTCAACCTAGCCCTGGACCTCAACCCCAGACGGAGTCCACGAACGTGCCCTGTGGTGGTGCTGGGGCCATTTCAGTGAACGCGATGTTTGTCCAGCCCTTTTGGAGCTTCCAGTCTGAAAATGGATTGGGAGAAATAAAGAGGGTGACTCAGAAAACGAGCTCAGGGGTGCTCGTCTTTTTAAAGGCCTGCGTTCTTTATCAGAATAACACAACAAAAAATGACGTTTCCGGACAGATGTGGAAGCTGGATGTTTGCCTAACAAAGTTCTTCCCATTGTCCCTGTGGGTCGATTTTATTTAACCAAGGCAGAGTGATGTCTGAGAGCTAGTGAGCATCCATTAAAGGGATTTACCTGGAATGTATTTTGCAGTTTTAAAAATCCACAGACATTTCCTATTGTGAGTGTGTAGTGTCAAATGTAAGAAACATACAAACCTGTAGAGAATTTTTGAGTTTATTTGAGACAAACTGACCACAATTGTCAGGAAGCAAAATCTCAACAGATTGAGAGAGTGCTCTGAGAAATGGCAGTTTTGCACCTTATTTTATGCATTATAACCAAAAGAGGAGGTGTACGTGGATTACCTGAAATCCATTGGTGGTAGATTAGGGAGTAGGGAAAAAAGGAAAGCAGGTGGGGGGAGGGGAGGATTACTGGGATTGGATAAAAAATGAAATGGTGGACGCATACTTCTTTTACACAGGTGGGTACAGGATAGTTATCAGTCAACAATTAACTCAATTAACAATGAGGGAATTTGTGGTCTCCTCCCTGGTCTGATGGTTGTGCCCAAAGGCTTCCAAAAAAAGTGATTTTATAACATACCTTTGACATTCCAAACGTATGTTATTAAAAAAACCCCACTAGAATTCAATTGAACTTTTACTTTATAGAAAATGCAAGCCAGAAGAACAAGTTCATTGACTATACAATTGTAATGAAATATTCCAGAATGTTGAAAATGATTTAGGAAAATAAGTATTTTATTAACAAATGAAAAACAAAAATGAAACACAGAGGGGAAACTGTTGATGATTTAATGAAACCTAAAGAGAGATATGAAATAAAGAGTTCTGGTTGTATTGAGAGACATGCTAAAATGATTATTCATTTGGGGTCTTGGAATTGAGTGCTTTGAATAAGTCAAATGGGGTATATATTAATAATTGATGAGGTTAGGTAAGAAATATATGAGGGATCACTATTCTCTCTTTTCCTTTGTATATGTTTGGAAATTTCCATGGTTATTTTTAAATATACCAACAAAACCAAGATTGTGGTCTCTGAAGTCTCTTCTTATCAAATAACTTCTCTTCTTTTTAGAGGTAATGATCTTGAGCAAATTACCTTGACACTCTTTGTCATAGTTTGGTTCACCTTTGAGAGGAATATTGTATTAATTCCTGCCTCTGGTGGTGTTGTCTGAAAAAAAATGTATTATGCAAATAAAACTTTTTCAATATTATTGAGCACTTGATAAGTCTCAGTATTTATAACTAATCACTATGCTATTATTTTAATAATTTATTTCACCAGGCTAATTTATAAATTGAAATTGATACTTTGGTTATCTCTAATTATTTTACTTCACATCTATCTGGCTTTTGACATTTTTCCCTGAAATGAGAGTTCAAGCTCTAACAACTTTCTGAATAGCTGAATGGGTGGTAAATTTTCTGAAAGTTTACTAGAGAGTAGATTTTGGGAGTTCTCACTGAACACACAAAAAATTGCAACTATGTGAGGTGATAGATATGTAAACCTCGCTATACCTGCGTTTTCCATTTGTGAAGTGTAACGAAATGGGGATAAGGGTTTTGAGAGGATTAAGTGCTTAGAACAGCACCTGGCCCATATTAACACTGTTTATAATTGCATGCCTACTTGTCTTTTTAAAAAATATACATTTTATTGATTTTAGAGAGGAAGGGAGAGGGAGAGAGAGAGAAACATCGATGATGAGAGACAATCATTGACCATCTGCATCCTGAACGTCCCCCACTGGGGATGGAGCCTGCAACCCGGGCATGTGCCTTGACCACGGAATCGAATCGTGGCTTCCGGAGCCACAGCGGCTGGACCGTCTACTTGTCTTATGTGCATTTTTCATATCTGCTCCAGGCAACCAGGAAGCTTCTGCAGAGTTAAGACAGTTGCCCCCTTTTCCCATAACAATTTGTGCCTCACGGCCCAGGCCCCGCCCCCAGCCCGGTGGGCGGGGCGAGGTGCCGCCAGTTCCTGGGCGGGGCTCGGCGGGCGTGCCTCCAGGCGCCGGCGCCGTGAGGTAGGACGTTACCAGTTGACGCAGCCGCAGTGCCGCCGGGCCGCCGCTTGGACCTCCGCCCCCATCCTCCGCCTCCCTCTGTGTCAGTGGTCTGGGCCGGGCCGGACCTCGGGCGGCGGGCTGGACCTGCGGCAGCGGCGGCCGGGCTGGCAGGGCTAGAGGGCGTGCGCGCGGGCAGAGCTCGGCAGGCCGCGGACGCTCGGCGCTGCCCCGCTGCCAAGGGCCCTTGGCATCCTTCGATGAGAGGCCGGGCGGTTCCGGGCCGCCCCGGTCGCTCGCCCAGGTGAGGGGACGGGACCGGGTTCGGTTGTCCAGTGTCTCGGGACCTCAGCCGGGTCGGAGGTGGGGAGGTTTGGCTTCATCTCAGCTGCCTGCTGTGGTGTCGACACATTCGCCGTCTTTTGCTCTCCCTACCTGCAGCACCAGGACCTGAGACCGGTGTCGTAGGTCAGTGGGAAGGCCTGGAAGGGCCAGGACCGTCGGCTGGCGGGGTTTGGGATGCCGGAGTGGCCCCGGCGGCTGGGGAGGAGGAGGCAGGTGGGCGGCGCCCGCTCGCGGGTGTGGTCTCCGCGGGAAGGACCGTGCACCTGCCGGCCGCGGCGTCAGCCCCGCGAGCCCTCGGACCCCCCTCGGCACCCCAGGCGGGGTGTGTTTTGTATTCTGAATTGGTGCTTGCTGAGCCTGCACCGTGGCAGAGAACGCATTTCAGCGGAAACGTTATCTTGGTCAAAGGGAGGTGAAAGGAAGTTGATATTCCTTTTCAGAATGTTAGCTGTCTCCTACCCCCCACCCTCCCACTGCGCTGGCTTTCGTTTTTTGCCTGCAGAAAGTTAGGGAAGCTGGTTAAAGGCAAAGAGTTCTTGTAAATTTCCTCTTTAAGGAAACCATGGTACTGGAAGTGTCCAAGTGTGTAAGTTTCAACTGGTTTCATGTTGCTGCTTTCGCTTCATTCACGGCAATGAAGCTGATGTATTCTAAGTTAACTAGACCCATCAAGTATAAAACCAGAGGAATAGCCCTAACCGGTTTGGCTCAGTGGATAGGGCGTCGGCCTGCGGATTGAGGGGTCCCGGGTTCGATTCTGGTCAAGGGCATGTACCTTGGTTGCAGGCACATCCCCAGTAGGAGGTGTGCAGGAGGCAGCTGATCGATGTTTCTCTCTCATCTATGTTTCTAACTCTCTATCTCTCTCCCTTCCTCTCTGTAAAAAAATTAATAAAATATTTTAAAAAAACAGAGGAATATACCAGAATATTTCTTTCTTTCTTTTTTTTTTACTTGATAAAAATTTATTTGTTTTTTTTATTGCTGAAAGTATTACAAAGGGTATTACATATGTGTCCATTTTTCCCCCCCGCCCTAGACAGTCCCCTAGCCTCCCCTATCCCCCAGTGTCTTATGTCCATTGGTTATGCTTATATGCATGCATACAAGTCCTTTAGTTGATCTCTTACCCCCCTACCTCCTGCCCCCCAACCCTCCCCGGCCTTCCCGCTGCAGTTTGACAATCTGTTTGAGGCAGCTCTGCCTCTGTATCTATTATTGTTCAAAAGTTCATAATGGTCTCTATTATCCATGAATGAGTGAGATCATGTGGTATTTTTCCTTTATTGACTGGCTTATTTCACTTAGCATAATGCTCTCCAGTTCCATCCATGACGTTGCAAATGGTAAGAGTTCCTTCCTTTTTAGAGCAGCATAGTATTCCATCGTGTAGATGTACCACAGTTTTCTAATCCATTCATCTACTGATGGGCACTTAGGCTGTTTCCAGATCTTAGCTATGGTGAATTGTGCTGCTATGAAGATAGGGGTGCATATATCCTTTCTGATTGGTGTTTCTGGTTTCTTGGGATATATTCCTAGAAGTGGGATCACAGGGTCAAATGGGAGTTCCATTTTCAGTTTTTTAAGGACAGAATATTTCTTTTAAAAATATATTTTTATTGATTTCAGAAAGGGAGAGAGAGGGAAAGAGAAACATCAATGATGAAATAGACTCATTGATCAGCTGCCTCCCTGCATGCCTCCCACTGGGGATGGAGCCCACAACCCGGGCATGTGCCCTGACTGGAATCGAACTGTGATCTCCTGGTTCATAGGTCAACAACCACGGAGCCACGCCCTGCCGGGCCAGAATATTTATCTATTGAGTGGTAGGTGATGTACATATATTACCTCTGGTAGTCATCATAACAATCCTATCATGTAAGGCCTTTTATTCTCATTTTACAGATGAGAGAACTAAAGCCATAGCCTAGAAACAACTCGTCCAGGTGCTCTCCCTCCTGGGAGCATGCCTGTGCCTTTCCCTTTCCCTTCCTTCCCTTCCCTCCCCTCCCCTGCTTCCCCTCAGGCACCTTAGCATTAGCTTTCTCATGCCCCAAACTCCAAGGGCCCTTCTTTTAAGTCTATAACATGCTTCCTAAGCCCATTTCTTCTAGGAAGTACTTTTTTCCACTTCTGTAATTTACTCAATAAATGTTATCTTAAAGTTAAAAAAAAAGAAAAGGAAAAGAAACAATTCGTCCAAAGTCAGAGCTGTGATTTAAACCGTGTGTTTCGGCTCCTGGTTACAGCCCCTTAATCAGTGTTATTTGCAGGTTGGTTTTCATTTGTTAAGAAATGTGCTAGGTGCTGGGAATAGGAAAAAAACTGAGGAGCTGCTCTTGTCAGCAGAGACCAGCAATTTGAGAGAACTTTTTCAAAGCCACACTTAGAGAATGTTTTAAAGATAGGATTCGACCTTTAGAACCATCTAATGACCAAAATCATGCTTTTTCCATAAGTACAGTAAGTAGTTTTCAAATATTTGGTAGGCCATAGTTTGGAAATTGTGGTCTTATTCTAGTTTTTCAAGAGTATTCTAGGAGTATTTTTTATTTTATTTTTTTTATTTTTATTTATTTATTTTTTTAATTTAATTTAATTTTATTTTTTTTATTGCTTAAAGTATTACAAAGGGTATTACATATGTATCCATTTTATCCCCCCGCCCTAGACAGTCCCCTAACCTCCCCTATCACCCAGTGTCTTATGTCCATTGGTTATGCTTATATGCATGCATACAAGTCCTTTAGTTGATCTCTTACCCCCCTACCTCCTGCCCCCCAACCCTCCCCGGCCTTCCCGCTGCAGTTTGACAATCTGTTTGAGGCAGCTCTGCCTCTGTATCTATTATTGTTCAAAAGTTTATAATGGTCTCTATTGTCCATGAATGAGTGAGATCATGTGGTATTTTTCCTTTATTGACTGGCTTATTTCACTTAGCATAATGCTCTCCAGTTCCATCCATGACGTTGCAAATGGTAAGAGTTCCTTCCTTTTTAGAGCAGCATAGTATTCCATCGTGTAGATGTACCACAGTTTTCTAATCCATTCATCTACTGATGGGCACTTAGGCTGTTTCCAGATCTTAGCTATGGTGAATTGTGCTGCTATGAAGATAGGGGTGCATATATCCTTTCTGATTGGTGTTTCTGGTTTCTTGGGATATATTCCTAGAAGTGGGATCACAGGGTCAAATGGGAGTTCCATTTTCAGTTTTTTAAGGAAACTCCATACTGTCTTCCATAGTGGCTGCACCAGTCTGCATTCCCACCAGCAGTGCACAAGTGTTCCTTTTTCTCCACATCCTCTCCAGCACTTGTCGTTTGTTGTTTTGTTGATGATAGCCAGTCTGACAGGTGTGAGATGGTACCTCATTGCTGTTTTGATTTGCATCTCTCGGATGATTAGTGACTTTGAGCATGTTTTCATATGTCTCTTGGCTTTCTGGATGTCCTCTTTTGAAAGGTGTCTATTTAGGTCCTTTGCCCATTTTTTGATTGGATTGTTTATCTTTCTTTTGTTAAGTTGTATGAGTTCCCTATAAATTTTGGAGATTAGGCCCTTATCAGATATGTCATTGGCAAATACGTTTTCCCACACAGTGGGTTTTCTCGTTGTTTTGTTGATGGTTTCTTTTGCTGTGCAGAAGCTTTTTATTTTGATGTAGTCCCATTTGTTCATTTTTTCTTTAGTTTCAAGTGCCCTAGGAGCTGTATCAGTGAAGAAATTGCTTCGGCATATGTCTGAGATTTTGTTGCCTTTGGATTCTTCTAGAATTTTTATGGTTTCCTGTCGTACATTTAAGTCCTTTATCCATTTTGAGTTTATTTTTGTGTATGGTGTAAGTTGGTGGTCTAGTTTCATTTTCTTGCATATATCTGTAGGAGTATTTTTTATTTGGAAACTTTAAAGAATGAAATATAGTATTGAACTAACATTAAATACTGTTATGTAATCAAATAATTTAATCTGAAATGGTAAAATTTCTCTTAAAGCCAGAATATCTTGTATAATTTGTTGAAATGTTTTTTGTTCTTTTTTAGGTTTGTTAAGATGAAACACTGCAGATGGGCCTTCTGAAGATAAGGAGAAGGAAAAACAACATTGAAGTCTCTGGGAATAAAAACAGGTAAATATTCGGCTAAGTTAGGAAACAATATAATTCCCAATTAAAGTTCAGGTAGAGGAAATTTTCTGACTTTCTGTTTCAGTTGTGTTTTGATCTGCTTAAATGGTCAAGGAATGAGGGTTGGGTGGGGGTGGTGTATAACTTGACCTGCCAATCATTATACTTGACTTTGGAACTACTGATACCTGACAGTTGAGTCACGTGCTGAGCTTGTGTATTGGAAGAATAAGGCCACAGAAAGTTTTGGCTTGATTTTCTATCAAGTGTCACTGTTCTTTTCTCTCTTTTGCAAGTACATTAATCTGCCTGTGTATAAAGGGTTTAAAAAAGAAATGAAGAAAATTGTTTGACTTTTTGTTTGTTCTTCATAGAATAGTATGTGTAGTTAAAACTCAAGTATTTTTTTTTTTACTATGAGTTCTATGGAGAATAGTAGAAGGCATGGTTAAACATGATTAAGGAACATTTAATTCATTGATAAATATTTAACAAGTACCGTATGTCAGGCATTATTTCAGGCTTCTAGTAATAGAGTGGTCTAAATGGCCCTGAAGAGTGCTAGAATAGTGAGTTTTTTTCTAGAAGGTAATATTTTTGTGACCCATACATTTCCTTAATTTTATTTTATTTTATTTTATTTTTTTAATTAAATCTTTATTGTTCAGATTATTACATTTGTTCCTTTTTTTTCCCCCCCATAACGCCCCTCCTCCCAGTTCCCGCCCCACCCACTGTCCTCATCCATAGGTGCACGATTTTTGTCCAGTCTCTTCCCACATCTCCCACACCCCTTTCCCCCCCAAGAATAGTCAGTCCATTCCCTTTCTATGTCCCTGATTCTATTATAATCAACAGTTCATTCTGTTCATCAGATTATTTATTCACTTGATTCTTAGATTCACTTGTTGATGGATGCATATTTGTTGTTCATAATTTGTATCTTTACCTTTTTCTTCCTCTTCCTCTTCTTAAAGGATACCTTCCAGCATTTCATATAATCCTGGTTTGGTGGTGATGAACTCCTTTAGCTTTTCCTTATCTGTGAAGCTCTTTATCTGACCTTCAATTCTGAATGATAGCTTTGCTGGATAAAGTAATCTTGGTTGTAGGTTCTTGGTATTCATCACTTTGAATATTTCTTGCCACTCCCTTCTGGCCTGCAAAGTTTCTGTTGAGAAATCAGCTGACAGTCGTATGGGTATTCCCTTGTAGGTAACTGAGTTTCTTTCTCTTGCTGTTTTTAAGATTCTCTCTTTATCTTTTGCTCTTGGCATTTTAATTATGATGTGTCTTGGTGTGGTCCTCTTTGGATTCCTTTTGTTTGGGGTTCTCCGCGCTTCTTGGACCTGTAAGTCCATTTCTTTCACCAGGTGGGGGAAGTTTTCTGTCATTATTTCTTCAAATAGGTTTTCAATATCTTGCTCTCTCTCATCTTCTGGTACCCCTATAATTCTGATGTTGGTACGCTTGAAGCTGTCCCAGAGGCTCCTTACACTATCCTCGCATTTTTGGATTCTTTTTTCATTTTGCTTTTCCGGTTGGATGTTTTTTGCTTCCTCGCATTTCAAATCATTGACTTGATTCTTGCGCTCCTCTGGTCTGCTGTCTGGCGTCTGTATAATATTCGTTATTTCAGTCTGTGTGTGCTTAATTTCTAGTTGGTTCCCCAATATAAGATCGAGGGTCTTATTAGTTTTCGTGTAGATCTCATTAAGTTTATCGGCAGCTTCTAAACAGTTCTTGAGAGACCTTAAAAGTGTGGTTCTGAACTCTATTTCTTCCTTTGACAATTTTGTCCTGTTTCTTTGTCTCCGCATTTTGTTATGCTTCCTTGGTGCACCCCCTAGTGGTCTTTGTTCGCAGTCTTATAGATAAATCTTGATTGTTGTAGCTAATTCCAGGGAGGGTTTGACCTCCAGGCCAAGTGGCTATGAGAATCAGCTGTGTCAGCAGTGAGAGAACTTCTGTCCTCTAGGGAGGTGCTAATCTAGCCTTTGCCTGAGGCTATCCGGCAAATGCCTCTGTGCAGGGCTTGGGCAGGGCGGGTCGCACAGGATCAACAGGGTGGGCCGGAGAGAGCAGTTATGGCGGCTCTCAGTCCTGTCCCCAGGGGCTCTGCCTCTCTGAGTCCCAGCACCCGCTGCAAAGCTGGGAGAGAAAGCTGCACTCGCTCTGACCGAAGCCAGACAGTCCCGCTTCTCCCGTTTGAGCCTGGGTCCCTAAAGACTCGCCCGTATCTGGAGCTCAGAGTCTGCGACTCCCTCCTGATTGAAAACAACAACCGCTCCCTCCGCCGCCAGCCCGCTCCGCGCACTCCGCACCTCAGAATTTGACTTCAGCACTGCGCCTCCTCTGAGTGTCCGTGTGCTGTTTCTCTTTCCTCCTAGTTGTAGGACTTCCACTCAGCCGGTGTTCCTGTGGTTCTGGGTGATGTCCGTTCCGTGTTTTAGTTTCACTTTTGAAGTAGTTGTTCAAAGCAGCAAACTCCGGCGTTAACCTATGCCGCCATCTTGGTTCTCCTAATCCCATTTCCTTAATTTTATATGCAAGGATGATTTTGGTTTATTTAAAAGACTGGGAAAGCAGCACTACCCTATGGTAGATGTTTGTGTTTATAATAAATCTTTCATATTATTGTAAATAATAAAAGAAGGTATTCTATTAGTATTACTTTAAGGTACAGTGGGAAACTCAGATTCTTACAGACTTCATTTTAGCATGCTGTTTTTCATGTTAAAGATAGTGATAGAATTTCAAAATTTCATCGGAGATTAACAAATTAACTCTTCAATTTGAGGAAATTTGGGGGAATTTACATGTGACAAATAGACCTGTCATGTTAAATAGGCATTCTGGATGATGAATTGGAGAGAGGTGAGCTTGGGACCATGGGGATCAAGTAGAGGCTATTGTAATAAGACCAGATGGCAAATGAGAGTCAGAAGTAAAACTGGGCAAATGGGAATTAAGGTGACTATACAGATGCAAAGAAGATAGAATGGGTAAGAATTATTGGGTTGAAGGAAAGTAGAGTCAGGGTACTTCCTGGTTACTGTCATGTTCAAGCACATAATATTTAATAAGTACTTGCAGGGTAAATGAAATGGATTACTTGATATCTGGCTTGGGAAACTGAGTGGATTCTGGGGCTATTTCTGAGGGAGAATAGGAAGAGCAATAAATTGGGAACATGGTTGGAGGAGATAAGTTTAGTTGGGAGCTATTGTATTTGAGGCCTCTGTGATTCCCACCAAGAAATATCATTAGGTAGCCCTAGCCAGTTTGGCTCAGTGGATAGAGCATCGGCCTGTGGACCAAAGGGTCCCGGGCACGATTTCCATCAGGGGCACATACCTTGGTTGTAGGCTCTTCCCCGGCCCGGGCCCTGGTTGGGGTTCATGCAGGAGACAACCAATCGATGTGTTTCTCTCATATCAGTGTTTCTCTCTGTCTTCCCTCTCTTACACTCTCCCTAAAAATCAATGGAAAAATATCCTCGGTGAGGAATAACAAAAAAAGAAAAAAAGAAATGTCATTATGTAGTTGTGTATATGAATCTGAGTTAGGAAGACCCATCTTGAGGTATAAATTGTGGAGTCTCCATTTATAGGTGATAATTAAAAGCATTACAAATGGATGAGATCACTCAGGGAGAACATGTGAAGTGATAGAAGTAAGGATGGGGTACACTAATTCTTAAGGTTAAGGTAGAAGAAAAACACACTTCAAAGGAGATGGGTTGGGCAGGGAAGTAGGAGAAAATCAGGAGAGTCACAGAAGTCAGTGAAAGAACTGAGTTTGGAGAAAAGGAATGAATATTAGACATCTTTGAGACATCAAATAAAATGAGGACAACAGAAGTATCCATTGGACATATCAGTCAAGAAGTTGTTGACTTGAGCAAGAGCAATTATATAGGTGGAGCCAGTTCACACTTGGTAAATGATGAGGAAATTGAAATACCTAATGTCATTTAATCTTTCAGAAACTTTGGTTTTAAGTAAAATAGAGAGAGAGTAGCTAAAGAGATGTATTTGAGAGAGGGCTTTTGTTTTTTAAAGGTATGAGTGATATGAATACATTTATAGTACACTCTATTTGCTGGGACAAAAAGCCATCAGAAAGAAAATATGAAGATATCAGAATGAGGAAGAATAATTGATATAGCTGATCACTGACTAAGCTGGAAGGGATGCAGGTCAAAGGTACTTTCTATAGACTTCTACTGAGACAGGAGGTAGGGAGGTAGTGATGATTATGGATACAGATAAATTGGTAGGAGGCAGAGTGGAGGTTGCTTCACAAAGTCCATGCAGGAGACACCCACTTATGGTAGGAAGAGGGAAATTATTCGCTCATGGGATTGGTAGCCTTTTGATGTGGGCTTGCTGACTTCTGATCTCTTGGTAAGAAGGAAGAGGGAAGAAGAGTGGGGGTAGTTTAGACAAGTATGAACTTGTCTAAGGGACAAGTATGAACCAGATGAGTAGAGCTACTTTGCTTATCTTCCTTATATTTTATATTAGTTATCTATTGCTGAGTAACAAATTACCCCAAACCTCAATGGCTTAAAACATTTATTATCTCAGAGTTTCTATGGACTCAGAACTTGGGAGTTACTAAGTTTATTACTTCTGACTTAGGGTCTCAAGAGGTTGTAGCCAAGATTTTGGCTGGGACTTAGTCATCTAGGGACTCAATTGGGGCTGGAGGAATTGCCTCCATGATGGTTCACTCACATGGCTGTTGGCTGGAGGCCTCAAATCCACACCACATGGACCTCTCTAGGGCTTCTTATGTGTCCTAGCAAGGCAGCTGGTTCCCCCAGAACAGTTGACCCAAGACAGAGAGCAAGGAGGAGGCCATGATGCCATCTGTGATCTAGTTATACATCATTGCTTCTGCCATATTCTTTTAGAATTGTATCATTCAGTCCAGACCACATTTGGGAGGGGAATTTCTTAAGCTCCACCTCTTGAAGGGAGGAAGATCAAATAATTTTTGGGCATATTAAAAACTACCACATACCTTCTATCAGTTGTCAATTTCCTTAGGGGACAAAGCCCTTTAAAAATATGTAGTTACAGCCTTTTTTGACCAGGTGAGAGGGAGGTGCAGAAAAGTGGGGAGTGGTTCAGTTGGTTTTGGCTTACTTCACAATGTGGCCTTTGCTGTTAATCAGTCTCTGTAACACATCAGTCTTTATGTGTTATTGCTTGTGATTACCTAAAAAAAACCGCAAAAAACTGCTGATCTTTGATTTAATGGGCCACCCTTTTAGGAGAAAAATGTCATAGTGGGCAAAATATGAATTTATTATACCAAAAAATGAATTTTGGTAACATTCATATTAGCTCCTAAACTAGAATCTAGAGTTGGGAGGAGGGAACTAATTTTTCATAGAAAAGAAATGGAAAACCAAGAGATTGTTACTGATTTCAGTGAACATAAGTGATGAGAAGCAATATAACAGACTCTAAAGCCAGATGATCTGTCTAGGCTAGGTTATGATCTTAGATGGATCCTGACCTGTGTTTGTGCTTAGCTTCTGCCACAGTTTTCTCATCTGTGATGGTTAGATGAGTAAACACATGTAAAGTGTTTGTAACAGTGCCTGGCACATAGCAAGCAGTAAATAAATGTTAGCTAGTGCTATGGGAGCTCTATTTTCATGGTGAGCTAATTCCATGGCATTAACATTTCAAAGAGTAAGATAATATCCACCTAAATGTTTAGAGTCTAGACCAGTGGTTCTCAACCTTCTGGCCCTTTAAATACAGTTCCTCATGTTGTGACCCAACCATAAAATTATTTTCGTTGCTACTTCATAACTGTAATGTTGCTACTGTTATGAATCGTCATGTAAATATCTGATATGCAGGATGGTCTTAGGCGACCCCTGTGAAAGGGTCATTTGACCGCCGAAGAGGTCGCGACCCAGAGGTTGAGAACCGCTGGTCTAGACTTTACTGACCTTATCGTACTTTGTGAAGTATGTTTCTATCTAGCTCCATATCCATTAGAGTACTGTATCACATGTCACCAGTAGTATTGTGTAAGTCATATTCCCATAAAATTTCCTAAAGCAGCCTTTTAAAAAATTTTTACATAAAAGTTCAATTTCAAGTGGAGCAATATTCTCAGCTCACAGGAATTGGCTATTAAATGAATCTGTTGGATTCTTTGCATAACAACATGCTAATAAAAAAATACTTTCTTTAAACTTGATACGATGAGAGTGTTGTTGAACACATGTGACCAGTTTCCTCCTCCCTCTCTCCCCACAGCCAAAGACCTTACCTATTGTTGGGTGGGTAGATTGAAGATATATTAGGTAAGGTTTTCTGACTGAATGGACTTAAGGTAGAAGATAAGAGAGGAGCTTAAGGGCCAGATACAAAAATGAAAATACTTTTATTACAAGAAACCTTTAGAATTTTACTTTGCTAATGCTTTTTAAAATTATATTTATTTGAGAGAGAGAAACATCTATTTGTTTCCCACTTATTGATACATTAATTGATTGATCCTTTTTTCAGCCCATCTTTTAATTTTTTTTGAAAAATCCTGACATTACAGAACTAAACTGAAATTATTAATATTCCACTCTTACATTTCATGACAAACAAAAAAAATCATGAGCCAAAAAACAACAACAAACAATTCAAAACAGGGAGAAGCTTATAAAACTAAACATGGATCTCAGCATTCACAGCTGAACAGAGAAAGGAATTAAAATGCTTTAATTAAAAAAATCATGAGTGGTTGATAAAGTGTGTAGAACAGGGGTCCTCAAATTATGGCCGGCGGGCCACATGCAAATACAAATATTGTATTTGTTCCCGTTTTGTTTTTTTACTTCAAAATAAGATATGTGCAGTGTGCATAGGAATTTGTTCATAGTTTTTTTTTAAACTATAGTCCAGCTCTCCAATGGTCTGAGGGACAGTGAACTGGCCCCCTGTTTAAAAAGTTTGAGGACCCCTGGTGTAGAAACTGAAAATTTACAAACCGTTTAAAACCTGGAATCGCTGGCTGTTCAGAAACTACACAGATGGATCATGAGTGGTGGTGAACAGCAGAAAAGGGATTATGGATGAATCTGCATTGTTCTAGCTGCTCCCCATGCCACCTGTCTCCGAAGAAAGCCTGACATTGATTAGATATTGAGCCAGGCTGATGCTGGCAGCAGATCCAGTGATGGTAACCTGCCCATCAGTAGATCCTTCCACTGGGTTCGCAATTTTGATCTGCGCCCCAGACATTTGATGGATCTCATTGATTTGGGCGCCTTGACGCCTGATTATGCAGCCAATCAAATCATTTGGAATGGTGAGTTCATGAGAAGTAGTCTGAGCAGATGCATCCAACCTGCCCAAATAGCCTTTCACCTCTAGAGAGCTGGATTCAATGCCATTGAATCCGGTGTTGCCATGCATCATGGGAAAATGAGACTGTTGCTGTGGAATGGTACACTTTCCTTGAATGGTATAGGCTTGACCACCTGCAAAGAGACCAGAGAACTGGACGGCTTGGGCCAGTATGGGATGGTCACATCCTTAGGGGGGACTCCAACATGATCACGCAGATCTGTTTCACACACTCAATGATGGATTGCGGAATGCCAGCAATAGTGGGGAGCTTATCCCCTGCCACCTGGACCTGAGCCCCTGTACGCTCTCTTATTTCCTTGGTCTTGCAGCTACCTTTCCCAATGAGAAAGCCACATTGACTAGCAGGGACCACCAGCCACAGGGTGACTGGGGGTCTACTGGCAGCTGTGTTATTGGTCATAGAGCTGCTGATGTCCTCTTCCAGTTTGTCAGTGATCATAGCAAAGGCTTTGAAGATGGCATTAGTGAGTCCAGTCAAAGTGATAATTCTCTCAGGACAATTCCCTTCTGAGATGTTGATACATGCACCACTCTCCTTGCGCATCTTCTTAACGGATTCTCCTTTCTTTCCCATGATACTGCCAACTTCCTTTCCATGCGTAAGTAGGCGGATGGTGAGAATGACATTTAATCAACCTTAAATCACACCAGTGCCCATATCGAGCAGTTATTCTGGGGAGCTGGACTTTGAGTGGTCAAGTCTTTGGTCATTGGTCGGGGGGCAGGGGGAGGGAGGGTGAAAGCCAAGAACTGCAGGCGTGAGGTGACTGAGGGAAAAGGGGAGCAGGTGGGAAGGGGAAGGGCAGGAGGCCAGGGGTGGAACAATAGGGGAGGGAGGGAAGGCGAGGGTGGGTGGAGGAGAAATGTGGGGTGGAGGAAAAAGGGGGAAAGAGACCCTGGGGCAGGAGAGGGGAGAGGGCGCAGGCTGCTGTTGCTCCGGATGCTGGGCTGCCGCCTCTGCTAGTCTGGGCCATTGATTGATACTTATTTGTGCCCTGACCCAGAACTGAACCCGAAATCTTGGCGTGTCCTGACACCACTCTAACTACTGAGCTGCCCAGCCAGGGCAAGTTTGCTAATGCTTTTTAGTGTTACGGCTTTCTGGTATATTTCTAATAAAAATGGAAGTGATACATTGAATTCTTGACTAAAAGAATTAAAAGAAACTTCAGAGTATGTTTTTCAGCCAGTACAAAAAGCAAAACAAAACCCCACAACTAATCAATGTATAGGATATAGAAGTGAGATGATTAAACCTTTTCATTTATGGCAATCTCTGTTGATTTCTATATCGCTGATCATGTTAAGGAATATCCTGGTGGTAGTAATTCATCTGGTGGACTATTAAAGGTGGGTACCATTTAAATATCATGTTTTCACCCTGGCTGGATGGCTCAGTTAGTTGGAACTTTGTCTTGTACACCAAAAGGTTGCTGGTTCGATTCCCTAGTCAGGGCGCCTTCGTGAGGCAACTGATCAATGTTTCTTTCACGTCAATATTTCTCTTTCTAAAAACCAATAAAAACAAAACAAAGCATATCCTCAGGTGAAGATAGATAGATAGATCAATCAGTCATCAATCAATATTGTGGTTCCTGGAGATTTGGAGAAGTTGAAGTCAGTGGTTTTTTTTAAAAATATATTTTTTCAGAGAGGAAGGGAGAGGGAGAGAGAAACATCCATGATGAGAGAAAATCATTGATTGGCTGCCTCCTGCATGCCCCCTACTGGGGATCGAGCTCACAACCCTGGCATGTGCCCTTGACCAGAATTGAACCCGGGACCCTTCAGTCCGCAGGCCGATGCTCTATCCACTGAGCCAAACCAGCTAGGGCGAAGTCAGTTCTTTTTATCCTGTTTGTAGATATGTTTTCTACAGCTTTTTAAGAGTTTTATTTTCTTTAAAAACATTTTTAAAATATATTTTACTGATTTTTCACAGAGAGGAAGGGAGAGAGATAGAGAGTTAGAAACATTGATGAGAGAGGAACACCGATCAGCTGCCTCCTGCACATCTCCCACTGGAGATGTGCCCGCAACCCAGGTACATGCCCCTGACCGGAATCGAACCTGGGACCCTTCAGTCCGTAGGCTGACGCTCTATCCACTGAGCCAAACTGGTCTCGGCTCTTTAAAAACATTTTATCCAAAACCCCATGCAGATGTTCTTGTTGCTGTGCTCAGGCTCTGGCACCTTGAGCTGGACTTCTCTTGCCGTGTCCCCCACCATGGATGCCCCTTTCCTTCCACTCAGGCTCCACAGTGCTGTGCCTGACCTCCTCTGCACATATGGCCTCCTCATGCTGCTAAAGCTTTGATCCCTGAGGCACTGCTGCTGTTCTGCCTCTTCATCACACAGGTGGATACTTACTTATCCTTGTCCACCTCTGACACCCCCTCTAGCCATGAGACTCCTGTCCCTTTCTTCCCCAGGTACAGATGCTGGCCTTACTTTGCCTACCTTGTGGCTTTTAGATGAACCCTTCAGGAAGGGGAGAGGAAGAGGAAGCAACCAGTTTGTTTTCAGGCCATCATTTGCTCTCAGAAGGTTATGCAGTAGGTTCTTACATCAGTCTCTAGTTCCTCTCCACTAAGGAATTGGTGGTGTCCACTTACACAATGGGGCTCAACCCCAGTTCAGCCTGATTCTGTGTCCATTGTGTGTTGACATCCTTTATACTACAATGTCCATGTCTCACTTTAGGGCCTTTATTAAGTCTTACCCTTTACTTCTGTACTTGTTCAAAGTATGTTCTCTTAACTATTGAGCCTTTATCTGTTAATTTCTCTTAAGTTTTTGCATTAGCTGAAACTGGAAAAATGTTGGTGACAGCTGTGACGCTGCAGTTTTCTGCCTTTGCAACCTAATACCCTCCTTTTACATTCTCTTTGGCTGTGGGTTGTTACAGTGGTAGGTGATGGAGATTGGGGATGGAGACTCGATCCTTTTGGTGAATAGATCACCTCCCCTTGGATTTGAGTCAAAACAGACCCCCTTTTCATGTGGAAAGCTGAATGCTGGGACATATCCCTCCTGGAATATTTCCAGGAAGCAGTAGAAGATCTTTTCACCCCCAGTGTTATGCTGGTGATACATCTGTAAAATGATAAAAATATGTATGAAATAGGTACATATGTTATTATGTAAACCATTATATGTGAATGTTTGGTTTTAGATTAAAGGTGTTTTCAAAATGTTTCCTCCTTTAAAAAATTTTTTTAGTCTAAAAAAACTAAAAAAGGGAGAAAGAGAAAGCTCATATTTAAAATTAGCTCCCACATTTTAAGTTGCTGGTCAATAGAATTTTCAAAGCTTTGAAAAATTTGAGAACATTTTTTTACAGTTTTTTTTTAACCGTATTTAAAAATATATATATTTTTATTGACTTCAGAGAGGAAGGGAGAGGGAGAAGGCGAGAGAGAGAGAGAGAGAGAGAGAGAGAGAGAGAGAGAGAGAGAGAGAAAAGTATCAATGATGAGAGAGAATCATTGATCGGCTGCTTCCTGCAGGCCCTACACTGGGGATTAAGCCCACAACCCTGGCATGTGCCCTGACTGGGAATCGGACCATGACCTCCTGCTTTATAGGTCAAAGCTCAACCACTGAGCCATGCCGGCCAATCTCCAGTTTTATATTGTGAGATATAATTTACATGTAACATTGTATTTTCTTAAGGGTAAAGAGGATCTTTGGAAATACTTGATTATCTTTGCAGTGTTCATAATTATGGACTTTTACTAGAGGCCCGGTACACAAATTCATGCACGGGTGGGGTCCCTCAGCCTGGACGGTGATTGGGGCTGATTGGGGCCATCTTGCCCAGTCCCGATCAGGGTTGATCAGGGCCAGCTGGCCAGGGGGAGGAACCATGGGAGGTTGGCTGTGGGAGTGCACTGACCACCAGGGGGTAGCTCCTGCATTGAGCATCTGTCCCCTGGTGGTTAGTGTGCATCATAGTGACCGGTTGACTGGTTGTTTGGTCACTTAGGCTTTTATATATATAGATAGAAATGTGGACATGTTTTGTTATTTATTGTATTTTTGCATTTTTATCATTGAAGGAACAGAATGTGATTTAATAAACTTTCATATTCATTAAATTCACCTTTTCCCCCCTTACATGATTTTCCTTGCATATTAATAATTCTCTGATTCTAAATTTAACCTTTGAACTCTTAGACCTTTAGATGCTGCTCTAGAAAAACTTCAATAATGGATCAAAGGAAGAATGACAGTATTGTTCCTAGTATCACCCAATTAGAAGATTTTCTTACAGAACACAATTCTAATGTTGTGTGGCTCCTTGTTGGTAAGTAAAATGTATTTTTTTGTATATTACTTTTTTTAAAATATGTTTTTATTGATTTCAGAGAGGAAGGGAGAGGGAGAGAGAGATAGAAACATCAATGATGAGAGAGAATCATAGATTAGCTGCCTCCTGCATGCCCCACACTGGGGATTGAGCCTGCAACTCCCATGTTCCCTGACCAGGAATCGAACCCAGGACCCTCCAGTCCGCAGTCCAAATCTCTATCCATTGAGCCAAACTGGCGAGGGCTACATTACTGTTTTTTTGTTTGTTTGTTTGTTTGTTTTTTATGGATGGAGTAGCAACTTCCAAATTTTACTAGCAAGCAGTGATTGGCCTTATGATATTGAAGGGGGTGGGGACATGTCACAATGAAAAGGCCATAGTTCCTATGTTCTTTAACGCTAGAAGCATACTTTCTCTTCACATACCTCTTGCCTTTCTGAATGGCCCACAACAACCTGACACAGTGATTTACAGTAAAAATTACTACAAAATGACTTTAAACTTAAAACATAATGAAATGTCATCAAAATAATTTTTTGAAATAATTGTTCTAGGAATAATTTTTATGGACACATCATAGCACTTGCTACATCAAAGCTATTACCATCAATCTAAGCTACCCTGTGAAATGTTGGCTCTGTGACTGCCTTGTTTTATCATATTAAATATTTTTTTTAAAGTTAAGAACTTAATTTGATGTTGCCAAAAGGTTATACATGTTAAATTGGCTTACATTACTTTGTCCTAATTTAGAAAATAGTTATACTTTAAAAATAGATAAGTAAAAAATACTATTATCAGAAAATGCTTTATTGTGTTCTACCTTTTGTATATTCATGATCTAGTTTTTTTTGGAATATTATAAATTTTGTAAGTGATTATAAACTTCATGATAGATTGACAAATGGTCAAACTTGGAATATCATTTATTGTAGTGTATTCAATAAAAGTAGACATTCTTAAATGGTTATTGTTTTATCAGTTGTAGTAAAATAGTATAAGATGTCCTGTTTAATATAGATATGCCTTTAAGTGGGCTAAATTCCTACTTATTTTCATTATTTTAATGTTTTTATTGATTTTAAAGAGAGAGGAAGGAAGAGGGATAGAGAGATAGAAACACCAATGATAGAGAAAAATCAGCTGGCTACCTCCTGCATGTCCCTACTGGGGATTGAGCAAACAACCCAGGAATTAAACCAGTGACCACACTGGCCAGGATCTATTACTTTTTTTTTAAATAAGTCTTTATTGTTGAAAGTATTACATATGTCCCCTCTGTCCCCCATTGACCCCTCTAGTCCCCACCCCCTGACTCCATTACTTTTTAGAAAGCAGAGTTTATTGATTTAAAAAATCAATGACTTTTCTCTGATTTAAGAAATCATTAATTTTCTTTTTTTTTTTTTTAGTGATTTTAGCCTTTAGTGAATAGCTTGGAAATGAGCTTGTAGCTTGATAAAGGTGGATGTTTTTCATAATGTTCAGAATTATGGGCTTTCTTTTCCAGAACATCTTTACATATATTTAATAAAGAAAACAGTACAAAGCAGTGAAAAAGGAAACAAGAAAAACAGAAGGCTCTAATGCAGTGGTTCTCAACCTTGGCTACACATTAGAATCACCTGGGAATCTTTTTAAAATCCCGATTTCTGGGCCTCATCCTCCGGAAATTCTGTTTCTTTGTTACTAATGTTGTGGCCCCACCCTATAACAAAGAAACAGAATTTCCAGAGGATGAGGCCCAGAAATCAGGATTTTAAAAAGATTCCCAGGTGATTCTAATATGAGCCAAGGTTGAGAACCACTGCTTTAATGGATCTGATTGGAATCTGTGCATTTCTGGCTAATGACTAAAAGAAAGTGAGGAAAGGTGGATAAGGTAGCTCAAACCTCTGAATTTAAAACCCAAAGTATTAAATTGAAGAGGACTTACTACCATATTATCATTTCTGAGCGTGGTAAATGATCTTTTATCAACAAAGTTTTACTAAGATATTAAGGTGATTGAAAGTGATATTCTTTTGTACTTTTTTCTCCCAACAGCTACCATTTTGTCCTGTGGATGGATTATTTATCTCACATATTATAATTCTCGGAATGTTGGTCTTATTTTAACCTTGGTTGTCAACAGATTATACAAACATGGCTATATCCATATTGGTGAGTTGGAGTAAACCTGCATTATTTTCTTCTGTGTAATCTTAGGTATATATTATACATTTATATTTTATAAACAGGTAGTAACTTTAGAAATTTACCATTGTTTCATGAAGGATAAACTAACCTACTTTGAATTTCTCTGTTACAGCTCTCTATAACAGGTTATGCTCTTTACCTCATTCTTATTTGTTAAAATGTTTCCATAGTTACTCTTTGACATTGTTTATAAAATATACTCATGAAAATAATTTGAAAAAATGTAGACAGATATAAAATATGGAAACAGAAATTTCTCTCAATTCCATCTAGAGCAGTGGTTCTCAACCTTCCTATTGCCGTGACCTTTTAAAACAGTTCCTCATGTTGTGGTGACCCCCATTTTCATTGTTACAAATTGAACATAATGAAAGCATAGTGATTAATCACAAGGACAATATGTAATAATATATGTGTTTTCCGATGGTCTTAGGCGACCCCTGTGAAAGGGTCGTTCGACCCCCAAAGGGGTCGCGACCCGCAGGTTGAGAAAAGCTGATCTAGAGAAAGTTTCTAATGTCCAGTGAATTATTTGCTCTTTTTTTTCTTCAAGTAACCCGTACTTTAAAAACCTGTAAGTTGGAGTCATATTTCATTTTGTGGCCTGCTTTATTAGTTTAGTTTCTAACTACTTATAAGTGGGAGGTTTGCAGCTAGATGGGAGGGTGTACTAGGAAGCTATATGCTCTGGAAAGTTCTAAACCCATGAGAAAGGAGGAGGGGGCACTGAATAGAACCATTCTAACCTTCCCTGGAGTTGAGTACCTCTTAGTGGACATGAACTTCTCCCAAACATAAATAATCTTCCATTAATTTGAGGCAGTGACTGGTTCCTAGAGTAATGGAGAAAAATGGTGAATTACTCACTGTTGTGGGTTTATTTAATGGCTGTGCATAATTAAGAGAATTAGTCGTATGAAGCAGCTATTAAAACTAATGTTCTTATATGGTTTTTAGTAACTCAGTCCATAGTGATGATACGTGTGGCACTTTTTCAGGAAAAATGGTAGAAATTAGTAAGGCTGTAAGGATATCAGGAAGGGAGTCAGGAGAGAACATTTAATTAATGAATTGATTGCTAAGATTATTTTAAGTGTTAAGAGCTCTACTATCTATCAAAACAATTAAATTAATTGCTGGTTTTTTTTTTTGTTTTTTCCTTATAACAGGCTCCTTCTCTTTCTCTGTTCTTTCTGGAAAAATCATGGTTCGTGAAATCTATTACATTACAGAAGACATGTCTATTAGGTAAAAAGCAAAAACAAAACCTAAAACAAATAAAAGAACCTACTTTAAACTTGAAAAAATTTTCTAATTATGATACTTGTTTTAATATTACTTGGTTCTTCACATAACACCATAAATCAGCCCTGGCTGGTTTGGCTCAGGGCTAGAGCATCAGCCTGTGGACTGAAGGGTCACAGGTTCGATTCCAGTCAAGGCACATGCCTGGGTTTCGGCTCGATTCCCAGTGGGGGTTGTGCAGGAGGCAGCCGGTCCGTGGTTCTCGTCATTGATGTTTTTGTCTCTCTCTCCCTCTCCCTTCCTCTCTGAAATCAATGAAAAAAAATTATATATATATATATATATATATATAAAACAACAACAAAAAAACCATAAATCAGAAATAATTTTTTCAGTAAATCAGACTTAATGAATTAATGTTTTAAAATGTTTCTAATCATGGATTAATTTAGCTAAAGTTTAGACTGGCAAAATGTTTACCTAATAGCAGTATATAGAAATCAATAATCTCATTTCATTGCAAGATGAAAAATTGAGGCATTAAATTACCTGATAATTTCTGTTGTAGAATTCATGGTGGTCATTTGTTATATAAAATAAGGATCAGATATGTTGATAATACTCACCCATTGGGTTCTTATTAGGTAGTAAGTGTTTAGAATTGTTTAGCATCTGCTAACAACTCTAATTTTACTTTAAGAAGAAAACACAAATCTTAATGTATTAAGAATTAATAATATGTTTGATATGTTCTCTCTTCTGTAAGCCTTGTAAGAAAAGCTTGCTCTGTTATTATTATTATTTAAAAAAAATATTTTTATTGATTTCAGAGAGTAAGAGAGAGAGAGATAGAAACATCAATGATAAGAGAGAAACATTGATTGGCTGCTTCTTGCATGCCCCCTACTGGGGATCAAGAATGCAGCCTGGGCATGTGCCCTGACTGGGAATTGAGCTGTGACCTCCTAGTTCATAGGTTGGTGCTCAACCACTAAACCACACTGGTTGGGCAGCTTACTCTTATTTTTGTGATCTTCTTAAAATTTGTTACTTAGAATTTGGAAAATTTTGAATTATTTGAGAGATGCCAGGGTTTGGCACTACTTATACTTCTCTTGAAACAGTAGAGGCATCTTCTTTGTGAGTCTAAAATTATTCCAAATTAAAAGTAAAAAGTTAAAGTTAAAATTGGAGCATGAAGTGATATATCATTACAGAAATGAAAGATTATCTTTCTTTCTTTCTTTTTTTTTTTTTTTACAGAGAGGAAGAGAGAGAGATAGAGAGTTAGAAACATCGATGAGAGAGAAACATCGATCAGCTGCCTCCTGCACATCTCCTACTGGGGATATGCCCGCAACCCAGGTACATGCCCTTGACCAGAATCGAACCTGGGACCTTTCAGTCCGCAGGCCGACGCTCTATCCACTGAGCCAAACCAGTTTCGGCTGAAAGATTATCTTTAAAAGTTTTCTCTAGTGTGCTAATGTCCCCCTTTTGAGAGTTGGCCTTTTGTTTATGTAGTTTTTACAACATTAAAAATATTTATAAAATAAAAAGGTTTTCTGTTAGCACTTCATTTTCCTATTGAATGTAATCCAGTATTACATTTTACCTGAATAGAAGAATCTAATTTAAACCTGTGCATATCCTGTTTTACTTTATTAACTGAAAGAGTATGAAACATTTAGGTATGCCAGTGTTCCATTGAGAATTTTTGTTTCCTTATTCATTATCAATTGCCTGCCTTTTATAATAATTAACTAAGAATCAAGTTAAGTAAATTCTTACTTGTTTTCACTTTTGTAATTTATCTTGCTTAGAATTCAAGATGGATTTATAATTTTTCGGTGGTGGAAAATGTATAACCCAAAGCAGAAGCAGCATGGTGAGTTTTCATTTTTTTTTTATTTGTTTGAAATTGTTGATGACATAATCATTTTTTCATCTGTGGTTATTATAATAGACCAGAGGCCCGGTGCATGAAATTCATGCAGGTCGTGGTTGTCCCTCAGCCTGCCCTGCACCCTCTCCAATCTGGGACCCCTCGGGGGATGTCCGACTGCCTCTTGCAATCTG
Source organism: Myotis daubentonii (assembly GCF_963259705.1). Taxonomy (NCBI): domain Eukaryota; kingdom Metazoa; phylum Chordata; class Mammalia; order Chiroptera; family Vespertilionidae; genus Myotis; species Myotis daubentonii. The sequence goes on along the minus strand of NC_081844.1, from coordinate 72,760,832 downwards.
GGACTGCTGGCTCCTAACCGCTCACCTGCCTGCCTGCCTGATCGCCCCTAACTTCTCTCCCTGCCTGCCTGATTGCCCCTAACCATCTCTGTCTGCCTGCCTGATCACCCCTGACTGCTCCCCTGCTGGTCTGATCGCCCCTAACCACCTCTGCCTTACCCTGCACTCCGGACCCAGGATTTCCTCCTCTGGCCGGTCACTGGCACCTGGGACCCAGGATTCCCTCCCTCTGGCTGGCCACAGGCACCCAGGACTCGGGCCAGCTTTGCCCAGGCTGGCTGCAGCCGCAGGGGACTGTGGACGGGTGGCTTAACCTGGGCCGCAGCCTCAGGCGCCCGGGACCGCGCCCGGGGCGGATGGCTTGTCTCTCTCCTGGGCTGAAGCCTGACTGGTCCCCATTCCTCTCTTGTGAGCTCATTTGTGCCTGGCTGGTCCCCATTCCTCTCTCCTCAGTGTTGAGTATTTGAGCCATTATGGTGTGATGGCATGACAACCATTTGCATATTAGCTCTTTATTATATAGGATAAAAATGTTTTTAAAAGCTTTGGACTTGACAAAACTCTGATTTTATCACCAGTTTACTAAAAATCCTTTTAGTAGTCTTCCTCTTGCCTGGTTAAATTGGTTTACTTTAGCTGATTATTTATTCAGAGTCATCCTCAGTAGGACCCTTACCCACATTTCTAGCCTTACTGCATGTTACATCTGTTGGCTTGACCCATACTGGTGATAAATGGTCTTCTCAGCACCCTTTAATCAGTCTACCAAGACACTTTTCTACATTTCAACTTCGGTGTCTTTATTCATACTTCTACCAGACATGTCTACTAATTATCATTTATCTGGTATGAAAAGGATGAACAGAAAATGGGAAACAGACTCGAGAATTTCTTCTGGTTCTGCTTTTATCATCAGAATTTTACCATCTCAGAATTTTCTTCCCAGTTATTTCATGGCTCTGTTAGTGTTCTGGTATGTGGCCCTAACCCTCCTACTAGACACTAACCAGACCAGAGGCTTCAAGGAGGGTAGATCTTGTCTTTACTCTTTCAAATAGCTAGGCTTTGGAAAGTCTGGCCAGTGTGTAAGGCACAGGCATAGTAAGAGGAGTAAGGGCAGAACAGGGAGATTCGATGGGAGCCACTGTGCTGTGTTCCATAAAGACGTTCAAGTTGATGGTGACTTGGGCCAGAGCCATGACAGTGGTTGTGGATCTATGTTGAAAGAAAAGCTGATAAATCTAAGGCATGAAAGAAAGAGAGCAATTGAAAGGATTGACTTGCTATTGATAGGATGGGGGATATTGTAGAATAGCTTTGGGTGGAAATCAGGTATTTGGTTGATGTATCAAGTTTGAGATGTCTGTTAGACACCGCATTGGAGATGTCTGAGTAGGTTGCTGGACATTTGACCCTGGCATTTTGGGGGGATATATATATATATGTATGTATGTGTGTATATATATATATATATATATAATATTTAAACTACAGCTTAAGCTACTAAAATGAAGTTAATAACAATTTTCTTTACCCATAAAAAAATTAAACTCTTCTAACTGGTTATATCTAATTTTAATTGCCTTAAATTGAATTTGTTCTGTAGGGACAAAAATGGACAAACATTTAAAAAGTCTCAAAAAACACCTGTATGATTCATAACAAAATAAGGCACTGACCGTGGTACCTTTCTGTTGAGCCTCTTGGTTAACATGTGATGCTCTGTGTTGGATTATTTCCTCAGCAGAAACAAGTGCCCATCTATCACTTTATAGGTGGATTTGTAAATTTCTGTTGTTACTTATATTAATGTAATTATGTTTTTTATTTGAAATGATTTGAAGTGTACGGTTCTTAAAATCTTTATTTTAGTATTAAGTAGTTTTTAAAAACAAATTAGTATTTTTTGAAAAATCCTACTTTCCATGAAGAAAAGTTTAAATACTGATGTGATGTTTAAGTACATTATACTTTGAACATTTTGCTACTTATATTTTAGTATAAATGTATGGCTATATTAGGGTAAAGTTTTACTTTTACTCTGTAAATGACACTTTTCTATTCTTAATGTAAAATCTTTAAATTATGGCATTAGATAACCAAAATCTAGAAATTTAGGTTGTTTTTCGAATGCTAAATTAAAATGCTGTAGTAACATTAGCTTTTTTCTTTCTTTTACCAGTGTTTTATATGTATTTTAAATATGATCCTCTTTATCATAGAATACTGGTTTAAAGTAAATCATTTAAATTGCTTTAAGTGTGGAAAATGAATTGACAAAAACTTTAACCAAACTTTTTAAAAAGTTGACTAAAAACTTTTGTGTGTATGTGTGTAATTGATGTCTTTAGATCCAAAGGCGGAAACGAGATTATACATCACAGTTAATGACTTTGAGTTTCATGTCTATAATCGTTCGGATCTTTATGGACGTCTTCAAGAATTATTTGGTTTGGAGCCAACAATAATCCCCCCCAAGAAAGAGGATGATAAAACACGAGAAAATGGAAGAACAGGAACCCAGTCCAACATTGAAAGGTTCATTGTCACACTTGAATTTTATTAATCTGCAACATGCAAACATTCACTTTTTCATTTCTGGTATATAGGAAAGTGATTGACTTTTGTAAGTTATTAACCTTGTATCCTGCAAACTTGCTGTAATCACTTACTAGTTCGAATAGGCTTTTTTCATCAGCTCTTCCAAACTTTCTACATATACAGTTATGTTATCTTCAAACAAAGAAAGTCTTATTTTCCCCTTCCCATTCTGCATACTTTTTATTTCTTTTTTTACTGCAATAGCCATAATTTCCAAACTTGAAAAGGAATGGTGAAATAGGACATCCTTGCTTTGTCCCTTGTCTTAATGGGAGAGCTTCTAGATTCTCACCTTTAAGTATGATGTTAATTAGGTCTTTTGTAGGTACTCTATATACAGATGAGGAAGTTTCCTTCTATTCCTAATTTACTGAGAGATTTTAATCATAATGGCTGTTGTATTTTGTCAAATGCTTTTTCTGCATCTGGTGATACTATCATTTGATTTTTTGTTTTTAACCTGTTAATGCTAATTGATTTTTGAATGTCGAACAGCCTTGCATACCTAATAGTTTGCTTTTTAAGTCGATGATGAGGATATTTATTCTGAATTAAATATTTAATGGATATTATGTCCCAGGCACAGAGCTGAGGTACTGGGAATATGACAAGTCTTCTATCTTGTTGGAAATTATAGCCAAGTATGGGTTAAATAGGCATTTTTCGTGCAAGAAGTATTACCTCAGGGACAAAAGTAGATTTCACATAGAAGGATCAGGAGGGCTTCGACCTGAAGGGCGAGTCAGTTAGGGAAAGGTGGTGATGAAGAGTCTTCCTTAGAGAAGAAACATCATATGCAATAGTGAAGTTACTTACTGAGGCTGCAATGGATTATTTGAGGTGGGGATAATTTAGATTAAAATGGTTTAGCAGGATCAGAAGCTTTCCCCCAAGTCAGTAATGCTATGATGTGATTGGAGGGAGGTAAGGCTGGAGGCGGGGAGATCAGATGGAAGGATGTTGTAACATTTCATCAGCTGGGTTGATAGCAAGGGAAAGGGGGAGTAGTGGATGGAGCAAGACAGACATAGGCAGATGAATCCATAAGATAGTGGTAGATTAGATGTGGACAATGAGGAAGAGGGATGATCAATAGTGAATCCAAATTTCTTTTTTTTTTTTTTTAATTAAATCTTTATTGTTCAGATTATTACATTTGTTCCTCTTTTTTTTTCCCCCCATAACTCCCCTCCTCCCAGTTCCCGCCCCACCCTCCGCCCTCACTCCCCACCCACTGTCCTCATCCATAGGTGCACGATTTTTGTCCAGTCTCTTCCCACATCTCCCACACCCCTTTCCCCCCCAAGAATAGTCAGTCCATTCCCTTTCTATGTCCCTGATTCTATTATAATCAACAGTTCATTCTGTTCATCAGATTATTTATTCACTTGATTCTTAGATTCACTTGTTGATAGATGCATATTTGTTGTTCATAATTTGTATCTTTACCTTTTTCTTCCTCTTCCTCTTCTTAAAGGATACCTTTCAGCATTTCATATAATCCTGGTTTGGTGGTGATGAACTCCTTTAGCTTTTCCTTATCTGTGAAGCTCTTTATCTGACCTTCAATTCTGAATGATAGCTTTGCTGGATAAAGTAATCTTGGTTGTAGGTTCTTGGTATTCATCACTTTGAATATTTCTTGCCATTCCCTTCTGGCCTGCAAAGTTTCTGTTGAGAAATCAGCTGGCAGTCGTATGGGTATTCCCTTGTAGGTAACTGAGTTTCTTTCTCTTGCTGTTTTTAAGATTCTCTCTTTATCTTTTGCTCTTGGCATTTTAATTATGATGTGTCTTGGTGTGGTCCTCTTTGGATTCCTTTTGTTTGGGGTTCTCCGCGCTTCTTGGACCTGTAAGTCCATTTCTTTCACCAGGTGGGGGAAGTTTTCTGTCATTATTTCTTCAAATAGGTTTTCAATATGTTGCTCTCTCTCATCTTCTGGCACCCCTATAATTCTGATGTTGGTACGCTTGAAGCTGTCCCAGAGGCTCCTTACATTATCCTCGCATTTTTGGATTCTTTTTTCATTTTGCTTTTCCGGTTGGATGTTTTTTGCTTCCTCGCATTTCAAATCATTGACTTGATTCTTGCGCTCCTCTGGTCTGCTGTCTGGCGTCTGTATAATATTCGTTATTTCAGTCCGTGTATGCTTAATTTCTCGTTGGTTCCCCAATATAAGATCGAGGGTCTTATTAGTTTTCGTGTAGAGCTCATTAAGTTTATCGGCAGCTTCTAAACAGTTCTTGAGAGACCTTAAAAGTGTGGTTCTGAACTCTATATCTTCCTTTGACAATTTTGTCCTGTTTCTTTGTCTCCGCATTTTGTTATGCTTCCTTGGTGCACCCCCTAGTGGTCTTTGTTCGCAGTCTTATAGTTAAATCTTGATTGTTGTAGTTAATCCCAGGGAGGGTTTGACCTCCAGGCCAAGTGGCTATGAGAATCAGCTGTGTCAGCGGTGAGAGAACTTCTGTCCTCTAGGGAGGTGCTAATCTAGCCTTTGCCTGAGGCTATCCGGCAAATGCCTCTGTGCAGGGCTTGGGCAGGGCGGGTCGCACAGGATCAACAGGGTGGGCCGGAGGGAGCAGTTATGGCGGCTCTCAGTCCTGTCCCCAGGGGCTCTGCCTCTCTGAGTCCCAGCACCCGCTGCAAAGCTGGGAGAGAAAGCTGCACTCGCTCTGACCGAAGCCAGACAGTCCCGCTTCTCCCGTTTGAGTATGGGTCCCCAAAGACTCGCCTGTATCTGGAGCTCAGAGTCTGCGACTCCCTCCTGATTGAAAACAACAACCGCTCCCTCCGCCGCCAGCCCGCTCCTTGCACTCCGCACCTCAGAATTTGACTTCAGCACTGCGCCTCCTCTGAGTGTCCGTGTGCATTTCTCTTTCCTCCTAGTTGTAGGACTTCCACTCAGCCAGCGTTCCTGTGGTTCTGGGTGATGTCCCTTCGGTTTTTTGGTTTCACTTTTGAAGTAGTTTTTCAAAGCAGCAAACTCCGGCGTTAACCTATGCCGCCATCTTGGTTCTCCAAATTTCTAATGTAAGCAGCGATTATGCTTAGGCAGGGAACCCCAGGGAAAGAGGAGGTTGGGGGCTGGTGATGAGGTCTGTTTTGAATTTAGTTTTAAGCACTAAGGGTCACCTTCATGGAGTTGGTCTCAGAAGTGCCATTTAGGAGATAATGGCTTATTGAAGAGATATGCCTCAAGTTTTCATCCAAAATCTTTAGTGAATTGCTATGAACTTTTCATTCTTTAAATTTTGTGTACTTGGTGTGTGGCCAATATTTTTCTCATTCTTTGCCTGTCATTTCACAAAGTGGTGAGAATAGGGAAAGAAAAGGATCAGCTCAGTTGTCAGAAATGCTCAAAACAGTAGGAAGCATCAAAGTGACTTGTGTCATGTCATTTTCTCTCTCTAAAAATTTATTTTATTGATTTTAGAGGAAGGGAGAGGGACAGAGATATAAAAACATTGATGAGAGAGAAACATTGATCAGCTGCCTCCTTCATGGCCCCCACTGTAGATTGAGCCCACAACCCAGGCATGTGCCCTGACCAGGAACTGAACCATGGGCTCCTGGTTCATGGGTCAGCACTTGACCACTGAGAACACTGGCCGAGCATTGACATTATGATTCATTTGTTTTAATAATAGTTTTGGCTGTCTTCTAAAATGTCACATTGTAGTGTGGTGAGCAGATGGTAGATGTAATGACAGCATCTCATAATTGACACTTTTGACATTAAAGCTTGTCATTCTAAGAACATAGTTTTGTTATTACAGCTTGATCTAAAAACGGACACATGGCGGAGTGCATTTAATGAGACATTTTAGGGCTATTAGTCTTCTTTTAGATGGTCTCTGTTTCATTTACTGGAGCCGTCATTAGATGTATCTGGAAAGGTACAGCTGGTATTAATAATGTATATTTCGAGTAGGTCAACTGTATCCTCAGGTATTTAAGTCTTTCCTATATACTTCAGTTTTTTTTTTTTCTTCTTAGAGTTAAAGTAAAAACAGAATCTCAGGACCCCACATCTTCATGGAGATCGCTTATTCCAGTTATAAAGGTCAACGTGAGCACAGTAAGTAATTCTACTATAATTAATACTTGGTGGGTTAATAACAGAACCTTTTATTTTTTGCAAACATTATTTTCACTTAAGAAAAGAAAGTAATTTTGTACGTTTTGGGTTCCAATTTTCATAAAGTGTGAAACAATTCTTTTTTTTTAAAATTAAATCTTTATTGTTCAGATTATTACAGTTGTTCCTCTTCCCCCCCCCCCCCCCCCCCATAGCTCCCCTCCACCCGGTTCCCACCCCCTCTCCCCCCGCCCTCACACCCTCTTCCACTGTCCTCATCCATAGGTGCACGATTTTTGTCCAGTCTCTTCCCGCATCCCCCACACCCCTTTCCCCCCCAAGAATAGTCAGTCCACTCCCTTTCTATGCCCCTGATTCTATTATAATCACCAGTTTATTCTGTTCATCAGATTATTTATTCACTTGATTTTTAAATTCACTTGTTGATAGATGTGTATTTGTTGTTCATAATTTGTATCTTTACCTTTTTCTTCTTCTTCCTCTTCTTAAAGGATATCTTTCAGCATTTCATATAATACTGGTTTGGTGGTGATGAACTCCTTTAGCTTTTTCTTATCTGTGAAGCTCTTTATCTGACCTTCAATTCTTTGCTGGATAAAGTAATCTTGGTTGTAGGTTCTTGGCATTCATCACTTTGAATATTTCTTGCCACTCCCTTCTGGCCTGCAGAATTTCTGTTGAGAAATCAGCTGACAGTCGTATGGGTACTCCCTTGTAGGTAACTGACTGTCTTTCTCTTGCTGCTTTTAGGATTCTTTCTTTGTCTTTTGCTCTTGGCATTCATTTTAATTATGATGTGTCTTGGTGTGGTCCCCTTTGGATTCCTTTTGTTTGGGGTTCTCTGCACTTCCTGGACTTGTAAGTCTATTTCTTTCACCAGGTAGGAGAAGTTTTCTGTCATTATATCTTCAAATAGGTTTTCAATATCTTGCCCTCTCTCTTCTTCTGGCACCCCTATAATTCTGATGTTGGTACGCTTGAAGTTGTCCCAGAGGCTCCTTACACTGTCTTCATATTTTTGGATTCTTTTTTCTTTTTGCTTTTCCATTTGGGTATTTTTTGTTTCTTTGTATTTCAAATCTTTGACTTGATTCTTGGGATACTCTTGTCTGCTGTTGGATCTCTGTATATTATTCTTTATTTCAGTCAGTGTATGCTTAATTTCTAGTTGGTCTTTTTTCATATACTCCAGGGTCTCACTAAATTTATCGGCGGTTTCCAGAAAATTCTTGAAAAACCTTATATCCGTGGTTTTGAACTCTATATCCAGTAGTTTGCTTTCCTCCATTTCTGTCATTTGTGACCTGTTTCTTTGTCTCCACATTTTTTATGCTTCCCTGTGTTGGTAGAGTGGCTTTCTGTGCTAGGTGTCCTATAGGGTCCAGTGGCTCAGCCTCCCCAATTACCTGAGGTGGACACTCTTGGTGCACCCCCTTGTGGGCTTTGTGCACAGTCTTGTTGTAGTTAAGCTTTGATTGTTGTAGGTATCACTGGGAGGAATTGACCTCCAGGCCAATTGGCTGTGAGAATCAGCTGTGTCTGCAGTGAGAGAACTTCTGTGCTGAAGACACCCTTATGAGGCAAGACTTGCTTCAGTGGAACTTTGGTGCTCACTGAGTCTGCTCCCTGAGAGTGTCCCTTATGGATCTGAGGAGTTGTAATTGGATGGTCCAACTCTGACCGCTAGGTACACTGGCTTTTGGATCTAAGGAGGTGCTAATTTAGCCTCTGCCTGAGGCTACCCAGCAGGAGCTACGGAGAGATCTGCAGGTTCCCCTTCCTTGTTTGGGGTTTGGAGGTGCCCAAATGAGGCCCAGCTGTGAAGCAATGCAAGCTGCTGCGGGGCCTTGGGCCTTCTCTTGGAAGTTCTGGGTCTGTCTGGCCCAGCTGCAGTTTATTAGGTAATTTTCAGATTGCAAAGGGCCAGGGCATATGCAAAAGCCTCTGCCGCAGCTTGGATGGGCATATTCAAAAGCCTCTGCTGCAGCAAGCAGCTATGGCTGATCCTCAGCCCTGCCTTAAGGGGCCCCGCATCTGAGTGTCCAGGTAATCGGTAATCACTGCAAGCACCTTTGAGAGAAAGCCGCCCTCGAGTTCTGAGTTCTGCCCGCTGCCAGACAGTCCAGTTTCTCCCCGTATGAGTCTGGGTCCCCAGAGACTCACCCAGAACTGGAGTTCAGAGCAGTCGGGGGCTTGTGACTCCCTCCCAATTCAAAAAGACAGCCACGTCCTCAGTTGCCAGTCCTTGCTGCATGCGCCTCTGTACCTCTGCACTTTACTTCCACACCTCCTCTGAGTCTCAGTGTGCTTTTCTCTTTCCTTCCAGTTGTAGAATTTCCACTCAGCCAGCCTTCCTGTGGTTCTGGATGATGTCTGTTTTGTCTTTTAGTTGTATTTTTGAATTTTTTGTGGGAGGCAGCAATTTCCGGTGTTTACCTATGCTGCCATCTTGGTTTTCCTGAAAGAATTCTTTTAACACCAATATCATTTTAGCATAAATTTGTTAGACCTGAAAGGCTATTTATTCACAAGTGCTTAAATTTTTTAAAAACCACGTCTAAATTGATCAGTGGAGTGATTTAAATATAGATAGTGCTAAAGTGGAATCATCTAGTTGTTGCTTGAAAATGTTTGTTATTAGGTCAGTTAAGGAAAAAAGTATAGCTTTTATAGTATGGCATACTATCTTTTATCTTTTGTAGGGTCGCCTGGCCTTTGGAAATCATTACCAACCTCAAACTCTGTGTATCAACTTTGATGATGCTTTTTTAACTTATACTACAAAACCACCTTCCAGTCACCTTGACCAATTCATGCATATTGTGAAAGGAAAGCTTGAAAATGTTCGAGTCATGCTTGTTCCTAGTCCAAGATATGTTGGTCTTCAAAATGATGAGTAAGAACATTTTACATATGTCTAATATAGATATCAATTTGATTTTTAGCACCCTTTTAATTTCTGTTACAAGCTGGGCATTAATTAAGTACATTTTTCTAATAAATTAACAGTATAGTCCTGCTTTATAAGGCAAGTGGATATATTATCCATTGGTAAACTCTAATTTTAAATATTTTTCTATAGAATTCTGACTAATTTTTTTTACCCTTTTCTTCCTTTTAACTGTATTTGAAAAACTCATTTTGGGAAATTAAGCCCTGGTATTTGATGTTTACACATTACAGGTAGGTTTTTATTTACAGAAGGAATGGATAAATAGTAAATTCAACAAATTCATTTTAGTGGAGTACCATTCTGAGTTAATGAGAAAAGTTGAAAATGGAAACAAAATTACTCTTAGACATCTGTTGAAGTTAGGATGGTACAGTTAGGATGGAACTTGCTTGGTATGCAAGTCCTGGGTAGTTTTCCACCTAGCTTTCCAGATTTGTCTTCTATCTGTGAAGTAGCTGCTTGCGTTCAGGAGACAGGGAGCATTAGTGACGCACCGTGGACTCGCCCTCGTGGTGGCAGGATGCTTCCCTATGAGGACTGGGACCTGAAGGAACTCCAGGGCATGCGTTCATGGTAGGATGAGGGTTCACGATGTCTATTTTTTGTATGAGGAGACTTTCTGGTTGAATTTGTGCAATTTAGTATTCATAGGATGAGATTCCTCTATGTCCTAGCGTATATCTTTGTAGGAAACATACAGTCTATGAAGTTGTGAGAAGCATGATTATTTGTTTTTAGTTCCAACTTCTTGCTGTTCAATTTTCTGGGGACTGGCTGGAGTGGTAGAGAGGTTTCCCTTTGGAGACTGGTGAGGCTGTGAGTCTGCCTGGGCCCACTCTTCAGGATCAGGGGATTTGCTCAGCACATAATGCTGCACTTACAGCTGAATGTTTAATACTGAATGAATAAGTAAATCTGGATTTTGTGAAAATTATTAGAGAGTAAGATGAAAAAGTGTTCTGCTATTAATTTATATAAAAAGATTTAAAATTGTGTTTTTTACTCTTCAAAATGTGCAGGTTAAATGATGACATTAAACATTAAGCCTGGCAGGTACTGGTCAGTGATGGGCATTGACCTATGAACCAGGAGGTCATGGTTTGATTTCCTGTTATGGCACATGCCTGGGTTTCGGGCTCAATCCCCGGGAAGGGGTGTGCGGGAGGTAGCCGATCAACAGTTCTCTCTCATTATTGATGTTTCTCTCTCTCCCTCTCCCTTCACTCTGAAATTAATAAAAATATATTAAAAAAATAAACATTGTCCTAACTGGTTTGGCTCAGTGGATAGAGCGTCGGCCTACGGACTCAAGGGTCCCAGGTTCGATTCCGGTCAAGGGCATGTATCTTGGTTGCGGGCACATACCCAGTAGGGAGTGTGCAGGAGGCAGCTGATCGATGTTTCTCTCTCATCGATGTTTCTAACTCTCTGTCCCTCTCCCTTCCTCTCTGTAAAAAAACGATAAAATATATTAAAAAAATAAACATTAACCTTAAGATTTAATATGTTTTAAGAAGAATATTGCTGAATTTGTGTTATTATTTAATGACTGCCAAGTTTATTTTGATGTGGAAGGAAGATACTGGGGTGTATGACAAAGTAAAAAGTTGTTAAAGCAATGAAAGATGAATAGTTTGTGGGAAAGCGATTGTAGAGAAACAGTCAATCCAGAATTTGAGTTCGAGATGTTTGCTTTAAATTTGATTCAAGTTGATCAAGTAAATATTCTTGGAAATAGGTCATGTAAAGTTGTTAAAAATATAAATGACAACATTTTTTCTTATGTAATGTTTTGGAAAGCTTATTTTATTTTACAGATATATAAAGTGATATTTCTTCAGTTTTGTAGTGTTATTAATAGAAAATGATTGAATTTAAAGTTTAATTGTTGTAAATACAGAATATAATTATTCTGTTCTGATGAACATTGTTTTTCCATTGTATTTAATTAACTTTGTCTTAAATTGATTTCTGTTATTCACAACTTAAAATGAAAACGTGAAACAATTTTTTTTCTTTTTTCCCTATTGAACCAATCTACTGATTAAAAATATTTCAGTATCATTTCATTATTTAGTCTAATATAGAATACAACTATGGAACAATTTATTGTCTGTGAAAGATGGCTTACCTTTTTAAGATGCTACCCTTAATGCGTTTGTTTTTTTGTTTGTTTGTTTTCACCTGTCACCACCATTAATTAGAACACTGAACTGTTTGCATGCTGGAGTTGTACTTAGTTTGCCTTGCCCCTTCTTATAGGCCACCGAGATTAATGGGAGAAGGCTTTGTGGTGATGCAGTCAAATGATGTTGACATCTACTACTACATGGACGAGCCAGGTAAGACTTTTTGAAAGTATAGTTCATAGCTGCAATTCTATTTATTCTATGAAATGGGATATTAATAAATTTTAAGTCTCTTTACTTAGGATATAAATAAGTTTCAATAAATGTTGAGTGCCTACCTAAAAAATACCTGTGTCGTTGTTAAAAGTTGAATATGACTTTAGTATTTCAGACCAAAATGATATTGTAACCTTTCCTTCAAATTCCATGTTATCAAATATACCTCAAAAATTGTGAATGCAGCCGAAACCGGTTTGGCTTGGTGGATTGAGCGTTGGCCTGCGGACTGAAAGGTCCCAGGTTCGATTCCGGTCAAGGGCATGTACCTGGGTTGCGAGCACATCCCCAGTAGGAGATGTGCAGGAGGCAGCTGATCGATGTTTCTCTCTCATCGATGTTTCTAACTCTCTATCTCTCTCCCTTCCTCTCTGTAAAAAATCAATAAAATATATTATAAAAAAAATTGTGAATGCAAATTAGCATGAGTGAAAACCTTTGAGAATAATGATGATGGTTAAGGTAATTCATGTTAGTTAGGAAAACAACTCACAGTATGTTAGACTTGACGCTAACAGTTTCAGGATTAAAATCCAGCTACCATGCTTCATGGATGGTTTCCATTTTATAACAGTTACTGAACATTGGATTTTAGCCCCCTTTTTTTCCTGATCTTTCTCCTGGGGTTTTATAAGGTCAAAATATTTTAAAAGTAAAAGTAGGATGCTGTTTGCCTTTTTTCACCATGTTGATATTTTCACTGATTCTTTTCTTGAAACAATAGCTAGGGACAGACTGGTTTTTCAAAATTAGGATTTTGAAAAAATTTGAGTCTGCAACTGTGAGTTTGGTAATTTTTCTCATAAGACCACCAGTGATGTTAACAAATGTGATTTTTAAAATGTTTAATAATGAAATTTATTAATATTTTAAAAAGTATGTATGTTGTAGTGAACCCATGTTTTCCAAATGATCAATGCATGCTACTGCAAAGTCAGGCAATGGATAAAAGATTATTCAAAGTGCAAGAGAGATAGTATATTTTAATTTAAGAAGTTCAGTGATATGGCTTCAGATTCCACATTGTAACCTTTAAGAAACTACTCCTTGTTGAATTTTGGAGTAGTGTCAAAGAATACCCAGAACTATCAGAAAAAGCTATTAAAACACTCCTTCCTTTTCTATCCACCTATTTGTATGAGGCTAGGTTTTCTTCAAATCCTTGAACAACAAACAATATAGAAGCAGCTGTGAGAATTCACATTTTTTTTTATTAAGCTAGACATTAAAGAGATTTGCCAAAATAAAAACAATACCAACATTTCTCAATAAATTAAATTTTTTTAGAAAATGTGGTTATTTTTATTAAATTATTTTTATTAAAAACAAAATTAAAATTTCATCTTTCATTAAAATATAGTTATTTTTCATATTGTTTTCATTAAAATTTATTACTATCAACATAATGGGCTTCTTATTTAATAAAATAAAAAATTTAAAAATTGATCAATTAAAATTTTTAATACAGTAGTATTGATAGAGATAATGTAAAAATACCCACTTTAGGGTCCTGAATTAAAAAAAGTATTGATTTCAGAGAAGAAGGAGAAGGAGAAAGAGAGAGAAACATCAATGATGAGAGAGAATCATTGGTCAGCTGCTTCTTGTGCACACCCTCTACTGGGGATTGAGCCTGCATGTGCCCTGACCAGGAATTGAACCTTGACCTCCTGGTTCATAAGTAGACGCTCAACTACTTAGCCACACCAGCCAGGCAGGTCCTCAATAATTTTTAAGAGTGTAAAGTGTTCCTGAAATAAAAAAAATATGTTAGAACTGCTGATCTACAGGAATATTTTAATGGTTATTTTAAATAACTGCCTTTATGTTGTATATTCTGCAATGCAGGACTTGTACCAGAAGAAACAGAGGAAAATATTGAAGGAGAATTGAGTAGTGAGGATTGCAAATTACAAGATTTGCCTCCTTGTTGGGGACTTGATATAGTTTGTGGTAAAGGAACAGATTTCAACTATGGGCCATGGGCCGATAGACAGAGGTACTTGAATAAATTATATTTCTAATAAGTTTCAAATGTATTGAGCTAATACTATATTTTTAATTAAAACATAATAGTTTTCTAAGCTATTTTATTATGCAGGATAAGATATTCGTAGACATTTTAATCCAAATAATAACTTGTGTGTAGAGAAATTGGTTTAATCAAGTTCACTGCAAAGGAGGAGTTAACTCATTAGAAAAATGATGAATGAGCAGCACATTTATTGGTTCCTTTGTTTTTCCTTAAGTATTTAATCAACAAATATGCCAGTGATTGTTGGGGTGATGCAGATTCAGAGCTAAATACATAGATAGTTTAGTTAATGGGTGAAAAAAGAGACCAAAGAGGTTTATTACATGCTGTAATAGAGATGAGTAAAAACTCTTGAAAAACTTAGAAGGGTACTGACTTGGTTTGCTAAGGCTCCCATAACAGAATACCACAGACAAATTTCTCACAGTTCTAGAAGTTAGAATTCTGAGATTAAGGTGTTGGGCTAGTTCCTCATGAGGGCTATGAGGGAATGATGTGTTTCTTGTGATAGCTGTCTTTTCTCTGGCCCTTCACATGGTCTTCCCTTTTGTGTGTCTTGTAAGTTCTCTGTCCAAATTTCCTCTTCTTAGAAGAATATCGGTCATGTTAGATTAGGGTCCGCCAAAAACATCTCATTTTAACTTAATTACCTCTGTAAAGACCATGTCTTCAAATACAGCCAAATTCTGAGGTTAGTACTTCCACATAAGAATGTTTAGGGGTACGCAATTCAGCCCATAAAAGGTACATAAATCATTTTAAAGATTTAAGAATTGGGGGAGGCTTTTTGGTAGAGGGAACATTTGAGTTGAGTTTTGAAACATAAGTGTCAGCCAGGGGAGGAAGAATTTTAAACAAAGGAGAGGACATTTAACAGTAGTGATGAGGATACATCCAAATTTTTATGTAAATAGACGTTGCTTAAAGTTAGTTCAGCAACTTTGCCATTTGGACTATTGATATACTTGTAGAAAGTCTTTCATTTCTCACAGTAGAAAACATTCTTTTGTTTTATTGAGAGGAAATTATAGTAGGTGTTTGTGATTAATTTTTTGTATTTTGTCTATTTTTAAATAAGAGAGTAGTGATAATACATATCAAGTTCAAATATTGATTTTGGTCCCTTATTAGAAATCATTTTGTTGGAATAAAATGTCAATTATTCTTTCTACCTTCTTATATAGAGATTGTTTATGGAAGTTTTTCTTCCCACCTGATTATCAAGTTCTGAAAGTTTCTGAAATTGCACAGCCGGGGAGACCAAGACAGATACTTGCCTTTGAACTGCGAATGAATATTATTGCAGATGCTACAATTGACTTGCTGTTTACCAAAAATAGGGTAATTATTGAAATAATATAGAGAAAATAGTGCTTAAAATTTGAATATTATTTTCCAGAGCAATTTTTGGTGACTAGTCCTATACTGAGATTCATTTCTGTGAGCTTCCTACCACTGTGCCTCCAATAATTGTATATATACTATTTTCATTAAGTGCCAAATAGTAGACAGAAATTAATCAACAAACCTTTATGCTATAGTCTGGTTCATTTTCTCCTTTATATCAGCCCAAGTTGTTTTAGTGTATTTTTTTGTTAACCCTCACCTGAGGAGATTTTTCCCATTGATTTTTAGAGAGAGAGTGGAAGGGAAGGAGAGAGGGAGGGAGACAGTAAGAGAGAAAGAGAGTGAGAGAAATATTGATGTGAGAGATAAATCAGTTGGTTACCTCACTCGCCTGACTAGGGCTAGGGATCCAACCTGCAACCTAGGTATGTGCCCTTGACCAGAATCAAACCTGGGACCCTGTGGTACATGGGCCAACACTCTAACCACAGACCCACTCTGTGCCGGGTGTGTTCTTAGGCATTTTGAATACCTATTTAATATCATTGCTGGTTATATTTTTGTCTCTGATAATAACTAAAAGGTAAAGATGGGAATGTAATTATAATGAATATTTTATGTGACTTACTTCTTTTGTTTTGTTAGGAAACAAATGCTGTGCATGTCAATGTTGGTGCTGGCTCCTATTTAGAGATCAATATTCCTATGACAGTCGAGGAAAATGGTAAGCTGCAGCAAGTGCTTCTCTGTTCCAAATGATTAGTAGGAAAATAATATATAGACAGTAGTTTGATAATCCACCTAAACTAACATAATTAATGGGGTTTTCTTTTTCAGCTTTTTATTATATTTTGTGTACCTGTAGCTATCAACAGTAGATAGTACACAATTAAATCATTTGTGCAGCTAGAGAAAGAGAAAATTTTTTTTAGAGTAAGTTAAGTCTTATAATTTCATGCTTTTATTATCTATCTATATATGTAAGAGGCTAAGTGACCAACCGTCCATCCGACCAGTACATATGACACTCACTGGCAATCCTATATAATAAAAGCCTAATATGCTAAGCATCCGGTTGTCTGGTTGGCCATTCAACCAATCAAAGCGTAATATGCTAATAATATGCTAAGGCTGCTCAACCATTCGCTATGACATGCACTGATCACCAGGGTGCAGACAACCGGTTGGCCAGTCACTATGACGTGCACTGACCACCAGGGGGGAGACGCTCTGACTGGTAGGTTAGCTTGCTGCTAGGGTCCGGCCATCAGGACTGAGCCAGATGGGCTGTACACACCCTAGAGCCCTCCTGCAGCCCCTCCCTGGCTGGCCAACCTCCCGAGTCCCTTCCCGGCCCCAATTGTGCACCAGTGGAGTCCTTTGGCCTGGCCTGCACTCTCTTGCAATCTGGGATGCCTTGGGGGATGTTAGAGAGCTGGTTTTGGCCCGATCCCGCAGGCCAGGCTGAGAGACCACACTGATGCACGAATTTGTGCACCGGGCCGCTAGTTTAAAAATAAACATTGCCTTGCACATACACGATACATATAAAGCTCTCATTGGCACCAATTGCATGTGTGTGTTTTGATAAGTCATTGTTGATTGTGAATTTAGTTGTTTTTGTTGTTTTTATATCATGTCTTTGTTTTTATATCATGCTATTATTTATTAGTCAACTTATATATTATTTTCATATACATTTTACTAATTTTCTTCAATCTCTGACACTTCTATTTTAGAGAAAGGGCAAATAGTGATATTAAAATATTTCTTCTAATTAATATCCTTTCAATGAGCATGAATCTGTGCACTGGGCCACTAGTACTCTATATTTCTCTTTTGTAAGTGAGCATACTTTGCTTAGCATATGTTTTTCCTGTTTCTTCATGAGAGCAGGTGCTCTGTCTTTGTTTTCAATGTGTAAACCTGATGCCGAATCCAGTACCTGGTTTGTGGTTCATGGCCAGTAATTGACTGAATGGCTAATAGTCTTTGTTTCAGATAATAATAGTAGATTTTTGTCAGGGAGTAAACTGGGTACTTTGAACAGCAAAACTTTAAGAAAGGAGACCGTTTCATATTTTAAATATTAAATAAGGCCCTGATAGCTATAGTTTCATCTGAGCTGAAATAATCTAATTCATTTTGCACTTAAAATTTGGCTCTGATACAACTTAATCAACAACATGACTACTTTGTGTTAAATTGACCAAAATATTATATAGCTGTCTTCATTTTTTGTGCCTCTCATCCTCTTATTACATTTGTAATTGAGAATAATTAAAATGAAATTCTGCTCTATTCAGTTTCTTGAGCATGCAGAGAATAGCAACTTACCCATATTTTTAAATTACTAACCAGCAATGTTATGATTGCTAAGCAGAGAGTAATTTTTATACTATTCTTGACTCTCTGTGCTTGTGCCTGCCACTCACTGGATTAATTGCGTCCATAAAGAGGGAACAATTGGGTTGCCAGCTGAGATAATTAACTGAAAAAGTGGCTGAGAGAGTATGTCTTTTCCCTGTAACCTCTGTGCTGTTTTAGTGAAGAACAAAACCTTATTTTAGCTAGTTCTAAGAGAATAATCCTACTGTGTCTTGAAGCAGGTTCTCTAGGACAGGTAGATTCAGTGTAGTCAATTGAAAAGAAGCATCTCTTAGGACAGCCTTAATTACCAATCTGTACCAGGGAAAAGGCAGTTGGGATTGCACAAAATTGAGAAGGGTTCATTTGAGGGAGTGTTGCTACCATTTTAAACTGATGATGCACATAGGAAGTAAGATTTATACAAACAATTTGTACACAATTATTGGTGCACTAGGTGAAGGGCTCCCTGAGGGGGCTCAGGGTCCACCTATTAGGAATTCATGGGAAGAGCCCCAGCACACAGGCTATGGAACTCAGAGTGAGGGAAGGGTCTAAGGAAAGGCTGGACGGGGTCCTTGGTCAAAGTGAGGTGGCTTTTTTAAAAAAAATTTTTTTTATTGATTTCAGAGAGAAAGGGAGAGGGTGAGAGAGATAAAAACATCAATGATGAAAGAATGCCCCCTGCATGCCCCCAACCGGGGATCGAACCCACAACCTGGGCATGTACCCTCAACCAGAATCGAAACTAGGACCCTTCAGTCCTCAGGCCGAAGCTCTATCCACTGAGCCAAACCGGCTAGGGCAAGATGAGGTGGTTTTTAAGATGACTGTCTGAGCGGGAAATAGGCTTAGGTCTGAGACAAGAACAAAATAGAACTCAAATACATGTACAACTTTTTTTCAGAGATTCAGGTGCTTGGAAAAAAATAAAAAAGCCCAGAGCAGGATGCATGTTGGAGTAGCCATATAATAATGATCACAGAGTTCATGCTTCTGGAAGGGCAGCCCATCCAGAAAAGAAGTGATATACTCTGAGCTGCTGCTTTTGTTCAGAACAGGCTGCATGGTTTGGTGTAACTGTCACTGTGTAAGGAAGAGCTGTTGTACAGAAACTGTCATTGTATAAGGAGTGGTTGAAAAAGATGAAAATAGGTATACTGGAGTTAGTGGAAGAAGAGAGGACATGGGAGCCATTTTAAATAGTTCAAAACTATCATTTAGAGAACAGAATTGTAGTTTTGCACTAGAAAGCAAGTCATGATAGACATTATATGAATATGAAACTTTCTTCCCTCAGAGGTGGTCATTTGAGAAAGGTCACCTATGTGGTTGCAAGCTCCCTCCCCATCATTGGGGTATATTTAAATAGCAACTGACTACCACATTTCAGGGATTTCTTCTTTGGGTTGTGGTGGGATTTATTTCCAGTAGATTCTTAATTTTTATGTTTTCACTTATTAGGTTACACTCCTGCAATTAAAGGACAACTGTTACATGTTGATGCCACTACCAGCATGCAGTACCGGACCCTGTTAGAAGCAGAAATGCTAGCGGTAAGTCTGGGGCACATGAAGATATATATAGGTGCATAAAATATAAATTTGGTTTTAATTTTTTAATATAAAATTGTAATGACCAAGAAGTCATCAAATGGTCCATCTTCTTATTCAAGAACCACCAGGTGTTCTTTGGCCCTAATTTGGAAAGAGAAGTAGATTCCCAGTGATGTAGAATCCCTGGCACTCTCTGTTATTCTGCTCCTAGTATGGGGGATGTAAACAAAGGCAATTAAATGTGGGGTTTTGGCCTTTAAAAATATGAACAGTTGTTAGGATATTATTTTTAAACTTCACTGTATGGCTAGACTAATTCTCACCAATGTTGTAAATAAAATTGTGGGTGTTTTTTTTAAAAAAGGAATTACTTTAAAAAAATATATATTTTTATTGATTTCAGAGAGGAAGGGAGAGGGAGAGAGAGTTAGGTCAATAATGAGAGAGAATCATTGATCAGCTGCCTCCTGCACGTCCCATACTGGGGATGAAGCCCGCAACTGGGCATGTGCTCTGACCAGGAATCGAACCGTGTCCTCCTAGTTTGTAGGTTGATGCTCAACCACTTAGCCACACCAGCTGGGCAGATTGTTTTTTGTTTTTTAATATATTTTTATTGACTTCAGAGAGGAAGGGAGAGGGAGAGAGAGATAGAAACATCAGTGATGAGAGAGAATCATTGATTGGCTGCCTCCTGCACGCCTCCTTATTGGGGATCAAGCCTGCAACCCAGGCGTCTGCCCTGATCGGAATTGAACCGGGGACCCTGTGGTCCACAGGCTAATGCTCTATCTACTGAGCCAAATCAGCTAGGGCTGTTTTTTTTGTTATTGTTTTTTACTATATGTTTTCTGGCCCCTTTGGATTCTTTCTCAGGGTTTAATAATTCTTTCTGCTTTTTACTTGATGAATAAGGTGAAAGGAAGAAAATCTTAATACCCTGGATTGCTACATAGTACAAAGAGAAAAAATAAGGAAGTACTTATGACCAAAATTTCAGATTGGGGACTCAGTAATCAGGCAGATAATTATTTTTTGTTAGGATCAACAACAATAACAACAATAATAGAAGCCAATGGCTGATAATCAGAGCGGATTCTTTTACACAGTATTATATTAGTCGGTCCCTAATTGTTTGCCTAAACAAGCTATTTACATGATATATATGTAAATTAAGAGGAAGCGTTTGCAATTAACCAAGAATATATTGAGTACCATAAATGTATATTCAACTGGCATATTCAGCATTTTAATGATTGCTGAGCTCTAACTGATACGTACTGCTGTGCAAAATTGCTGGTCCTAATCAAGCAGCTCTTGCCTTTGCAGAATTGTTCAGCTTTGGCAGGTGGAATACAGACCTGTAACCACCACGCTGTCAAATGGGAACCCAGGAGGCTCTGGGGCCAGACTTGTGTGTGACAGTATCCATTGCATACACTCTCTGCGCCCGAACCTCTCACTGACCAGGTTGGGCATGCAGAGGAGTTAAGGGTGTTGCTGTTATTCTGAGTTTAACTCAGGTACAGTGTTGAAACTGTAACCTGATGGTTCCTCAAAAAATTTTTTTTTTTTACCACCTCATGGCTTAGTATTTCAAGGAACTGGATATAACCATGGCTGCTGACCTTCAGCCACAGCATTATTAAAATCTCAAAGGGATCTTCTGTTCTGCTCAGTAGGAAAATAAGTTTTCATTACTCACCAGTGTGTGTGAGTTTATTTCTGATGCTCTTCACATAGGGTCACATTTTAAACTCTAACATTTTGCCTTGACATTGATTTTCAGTTCCACATCATTGCCAGCTACCCCCGAGTATGGAACATGCCCCAGACGTGGCAGTGTGAATTAGAGGTATATAAAGCCACCTACCACTTCATCTTTGCACAGAAGAACTTCTTCACAGGTAATTTGCTAATGGAAAAAAAAAATGCAGTGAGATTCATTATAGGGAACTGCTTTCTAGTCATGTGAGTTTTACTTTTAGATTCAGCCTGGGGATTTGATGACACAATTCAAACTTTTTTACTTTCACACTTTTTGGGCCAAGAAGATCAAAGGGAAAATTTAAATATAGATATGTTGTGCCCTCTTCCTACACAAAAAAGGAAAATATGAACCCAAAATTGAGCTAAAAAAAAGAACCCATCTTAGGCTGGGCTGGTACTTTGATTCGGTCTAGTGGGGAGTATGATGGGGAAGGTGAATCAATTTATCTTCCTGAATTAGGCATCAGCATGGCTTCATGGTTTTGTTTCGATTATTGTAATCTACAAACAGTATATTCAAATAGTCAAATATGCTATGTTTGTATTGGGAGCCCCTACTTTCTTCTTGGCATGGACAATTTAGTTGGTGTTGTCATTAGTCAGAAAATTCCTTCATTTGTTGCAGCATATTACAATAGCTACTCATATTTATTTCCTGAGTATGCAAACATGTAAGTCTTGGTCTCTGAGTAACATAAATATTTCTATATGAAAACAAGTTACGTTTATTGAGACTTCCTGTGACAAGTTTAGCTAAACAGAGTTGGTCTGATTTGTCAGGGTTGGTGGCTGTCCCAGAGCACCTAATATTTGCTTGCTTGATTGTTACAATCTCCCTCCCTCCCTCCCCCCCTCCCTCCCTCCCTTCCTTCCTTCTTTCCTTCCTTCCTTCTATTCCTCTATCAACAGTTAGTAGAAGAGACATTTAAGAACAATTATTCAAATATAGACCCTGTGCTCTCTCTATAGTATGATGCTGTTATTCAAGATGGTTAGAGTTTTCCTTCAGAAGAGAGGATAGCAAAGAGTGTATTTATTTTAGATAAGATGAATAGTTTGAGTAAAAGTGCAGAATCAGAAACGTTTCTGAGAGAGAAAAGTGATAAAATCAGCTGGATGAATGATGAATTTGTATTGTGGAGTTGGTTAGTTCCAGAGATGGCTTTGGGGCATCTCCCAGCTGCTAGCTATTGTGTTACAGAATAGTTAGAAGGTAGGGATGCGTCCCATTTGTTAGGTAAGGTGGCATGTAGAAGTAAGTAGAGATACTATAAGGTATGGTGAACTACTGTGTTTGCTTGTTAAATTAAACAAAAATACAGTTCAGGTAAAATTAATAAGTGGAACTTTCTCTATTCATAGACCAAGTTAATAGCCATATGCCTTTTGTTGTTGACAAATTCTACATGTTACTATTATTAATTTAAATTATTATAACTTTTGATGTTAAATGTATTATTTTATTAAGAGGAATTTCTAATATCTTGCACAAACTTATGTACATTGAATTTTAAATGAGTTCCTATGATATTATATGAGATAAATTTGATTTCTGATATCATTATTGAATCTAATATTTTTAGTATAAATTTCCATTAAAATAAAAAAAATTACTTTAAGTATTAAATTAATTTTACCTATTAATATTATTATAATATATTTTTTAATCCTCACCTGAGGATATTTTTTCCATTGATTTTTAGAGAGAGTAGAAGGGAGAGGGAGAGACAGAAACACCAATGTGAGAAAGACACATCGATTGGTTGCCTCCTGCATGCCCCCCGACCAGGTCTGGGAGCCTGCAACTGAAGTACATGCCCTTGACTGGAATTGAACCTGGGACCCTTCAGTACACAGGCCAGTGCTCTAGCCACTGAGCCAAACTGGCTAGAGCTACCTATTATTATTATTATTATTATTATTATTATTATTATTATTATTATTTTGTAATCCTCACCCAAGGAGTGAGGATATTTTTTCCATTGGATTTTAGAGAGAGTGGAAGGAGTGGTAGGGGAGAGAGAGAGACAGAGAAACATCAACGTAAGGAGCTTTTATCTATTGAGGTTAAAATAAAGATACCAAAGGATAGGTACACTAATTGTAGGAACACAATTTTGAAATGAACAACCAGACCATACAAATTAGCAGTACAACAAATCAACAAAAATAACTGACTGTAAATTCTTAGAAGGCCAAGTCTGTGTTTTGTTCACCAGAGTCTAGAACAGAGTCTGACACACAATAGACACTCTGTTGGTATTTGTTTAATGAATAAAACAACAGGAAAAATGGTCAACCCTATTACACTTAAGAAATTAAATTAAATGAGGTGGCATCTTCCAGTTACCAATTATCAAGCTGCCCTTCCCCCACCCCCGCAAAAAGAGACAGAAACAGGGAGGGAGAGAAAGAGATAAAAAGAAATATACAGCCCAGTTGGGGTGGCTCAGTGATTGAGGGTCAACCTATGAACCAGGAGATTAGAGGTTCAATTCCCAGTCAGGGTACATACCCAGGTTGCAGGCTCAATCCCAGTAGGGGGTGTGCAGGAGGCAGCCAATCAGTGATTCTCTCTCATCATTGATGTTTCTCTCTCTCTCCCTCTCCTTTCCTCCCTGAAATCAATAAAAATATATTAAAAAATATATAGGAGAGGGTACAACGAAATAGTCAAGCATACATTTCTCATAGGAGGATATAAGATAGTATAAAATCTACATAGAAAAA
The DNA here is from genome assembly GCF_963259705.1 of Myotis daubentonii. NCBI lineage: Eukaryota > Metazoa > Chordata > Mammalia > Chiroptera > Vespertilionidae > Myotis > Myotis daubentonii. Next base: position 72,736,966 of record NC_081844.1, on the reverse strand, counting down.
AAACTAGAAGGAAATGTATCCTCAGTGTTGGATGTGTGGGTAGTGAATAACAGATGATGTTTTCCCCTTTAATCTTCTACAGTTTCTTTAATCACCTTTTAATATTTCAGGATAAGAGTTCTTTTTAGTTATAAATGAAAAATAGATTTTTGACTGGTGTTAGAATTTTTACAATTTGTTTTCTGAATTTCACTTAATTTTAATTTCTGTCTCCCATCCTGATAACTTTAGATTTAATTCAAGACTGGTCTAGTGATAATGCTCCAGATATTTTTTCATTTGTTCCATATACATGGAATTTTAAAATCATGTTTCATCAATTTGAAATGATTTGGGCTGCTAATCAACACAACTGGATTGACTGTTCCACTAAACAACAGGAAAATGGTAAGAACTTTAAAAAAATTAGGTTGAGTATTTTGTTCATTAAGACAAATACCAACAAATTGATATTGATTGTATAGTTGTGATAGATACAGGAATTTTTCCCATTATTTTGTGAGACTCTCAGAGAAATATTTCAGAGTTTGTATTGGACTAAACATATAGACTAAATTTAATTTTGTTTAGGTTAAAAAATTTATTGAAGTTAAAAGAATTTTTTTTTCTTTTTTTGTAGTATATCTGGCAGCCTGTGGAGAAACACTAAATATTGATTTCTCTTTACCGTTTACTGACTTCGTTCCAGTTACATGTAATACCAAGTTCTCCCTAAGAGTACGTATAGTTGGATGCATTGTTTATCCCACAAAGTTTGTTAGTAAGTTGGATTTCCCAAAGCTTATCTTTATTTCTACCCCCGCCCCCCTTCTCAGCCCCCCACCCCCACCTCATCCCTCTACCTCTGTTCCCTGGCCACCTGGAAGTAATTCAGCTTTCCTCCATTGTTCACTAATGTTTGTGACACAAAATGGCCCTTGTCCCTCTTTTGTAGTTGACTATAGTGTTCTGCCATTCCCCTGAGTTTTCCAGCTTTCCCCAAGAAGTTGGGGCAATAAGGAAACAATTCCGAGTTGATTATTTCTTAACCTTTGAGGCTGATCTATGTTCTTTTAAGCACCCATTCTAGCTCTAATGTTTACTATGTCTATGCACTAGATTTTATACTTCCCTATATGTCATTCCTCATTGTAATCACCTACAAACTCAAGCAATAGCCACAAATACCTTTCTTATTTTTATCTAAAAGCCAGCTCATATGCAGTCAGAATTTTGTGGAATGCCTAGTTTTAGGGCACAAGCAGTTAGTAGTAGTTGTAGTATTGATGGAGGTTATGTGATAAAAAATAACAACAATAATAAAATCAGCTAATACCTGTTAATCATTTTGTATGTGCCAGACACTATTTCCAGTGCTCATCTGTAGTCACTCATTTTATTCTGAGAACAACCCTCTTGAGGCAGGTGTTATTATTATCTGCATTTATAGAGTAGGAGACTGAGGAGCTGAGTTTAGTAACTAGTTATGTAGCTAGTGAGTGGCTGAGGTGGAATTTGAACCCAGGTAACAAAGCTTAGGGTTCTATTCTTTTAAGCACTCTACTGTGCTGCTTATTAAGAAACTAGGCATCAGGATGAAAAAGATTAGGGAACCTACTAATAAAAGCACAGAAGTGAAGCTGAATGAAGATCCTTTGATATACCAATTCAGAATTCCTAAAAGCCAATTGAAGAATCAAGAGTTATTAGAATTAAAAGAGACAATCATGTTTTAAAAATTAATAAAAATACAGAACATATTTCACTTGAGCTTATATTAGTGAGACAATTTTTTATTTTTTACTGAATTATATGTGAAATATCCATGTATACCCATTGAAGATACCTTTTTTTTGTTTTTGTTAATCCTCACCTGAGGATATTTTTCCCCATAGATTTTTAGACAGAGTGGAAGGGATGGGGAGAGACAGAGGGTGAGAAACATCGATGTGAGAGACACATAGATTGGTTGCCTCCTGCATAGGATTGAGCCTGCAATTGAGGTTTGTGCCCTTGATCAGAATCAAACCTAGGATCCTTCAGTCTGTGGGCCGACACTCGATCCACTGAGCTAAACCAGCTAGGGCTGAAGATAACCTTTTTACTGTTTTGTGGAAACTATGATGTTTATTATCCTGACTTTTTTCTTAATATTGTAATCAGAATTTAGTTTTACTCTGTAAAATCTTACTCTAGTTATTCATCTGACTGTTCAGTGTTACATCTGCCATTTGGAATTTATGGTTTCTTTAAAAAAAATTATTCTCAAGATTATTATGAAGAGGTTTGGCTGTAAATAGTATCTTAACATGTTTATGTACCTATTTTATTACTGTGGGTTACTATAAATTATTTTTTAGGGAGAAGACGTTGATCTTCATCTGTTTCTACCAGATTGTCACCCTAGTAAATATTCATTATTTATGCTGGTAAAGAATTGCCACCCAAATAAAATGACTCATGACACTGGTCTTCCTGCTGAGTGTCAGAGCAGCCAGAAAACAGTTAAACCCAAATGGAGGAACCTTACTCAAGAAAAGTGAGTACCTAACAGGAATGACTTAAGTATTTTGTGTTTCTATGTGGAGAAACTGTTCTTCAGAGTCTTTCCAAGAATAATAATAACTTTGATTATCTGTACCTATTGTATGTATATAATGAAAGGAATAAGTACCTGACTAGAAACTTTATTCTTTACTCTTAAAGGGCTGGTTGGGTTGAATGTTGGACTGTTCCAAGTGTCATGCTTACAATCGATTATACATGGCATCCAGTTTACCCACAGAAAGCAGATGAGCAGCTAAAACAATCATGTAAGTGTTTTTTATATAATTTGTACTTTGATACATCTGGTGTTATGACTGATAATCATCAAAGATACAAAAAAATGCATTTGTTCTTTTGACATAATTGTATACATTAAAACCTTTTAAGGATTTTGGTGTAATTATAGCTAACTTTTATTGAGCATTTACTATGTATTAATTAGTAGGCCAAGCTGTTTCCTGGCTGGCATTATCTCATTTGATCCTTACAACAACTATGAGCTAGATATTGAGATTCTTTTTTTTAAAAAATATATTTTATTGATTTTTTACAGAGAGGAAGGGAGAGGGATAGAGAGTTAGAAACATCCATCAGCTGCCTCCTGCACACCCCCTACTGGAGATGTGCCCGCAACCAAGGTACATGCCCTTGACCGGAATCAAACCTGGGACCCTTCAGTCCACAGGCCGACGCTCTATCCACTGAGCCAAACCGGTCAGGGCTTGACATTCTTATTATCATTGTAGAGTTGAGGAAATATGCTCAGAAAAAGCAATTATCTAATTTTATCAGGTCTGTCCCTCTAGAAGCAGCAGAGCTGAAATAATAACAATGTGTATGTCAAACTACATATTTAAAGTACTTGATTTTGTGAAGTGTTAGTTTCTTTAATGCATTTGATAACTATCATAGTTATCCTGAAGCTTATGCGCCTTATAATTGGGGTCCAAAATGGAATTAGAGTCAAGTGATTATTCCTTTGTATTATTCCAGTGAGTTACGTTTTAAAGAATAATTTTCAAAATTGTTCTTATGTATGGAGCTTGGTAACATCGCACTGTATTTGAATAGCTGTTTAAAGGAAAACCAGTGTACTTTAATGCCCAAGTATAATTAAAGCCTAATCATGACCCAAATTTATGTTGCAGGGACTTGATGTTAACAGGAATTTTTCATTGAGTCTGTGCAGTCTGATTCATGTATTTCTGCACATATTTCAATGAAGTCTGTTCTATTTTACATTCTTAATTATTAGTTTTTCAGGTTTGTTTTCATTTATGCTATATGTATTATATCAGAGTTAATTGCTTTCGTATTTGCCTTGAAGAATTTCTAAGAGGCCCTTTCCTCCCTTCACCAAACTTTTTGTTTCCGAATTTATCCCAGTGTCAGAAATGGAAGAAACAATGCTGTCTGTGTTGAGGCCATCCCAGAAGACATCAGACCGAATCATTTCTTCTCCCTCTACTTCTTCCCGCCCACCTGTTGACCCCTCCGAGCTACCACCTGATAAACTGCATGTGGAGATGGAACTTTCCCCAGACTCTCAGATAACTCTCTATGGACCACTATTAAATGCTTTTTTTTGTATAAAGGTATGATTTTTTTAAAAGAACTTGCATATTTTTAGATATATGTAAAGCAGTTAATATCTAATTGAAATTGAGACCATTTGCAATAGCCAGTTGGATGATTTCAAGTGTTGAGAATATATTATATATGTTGAGAATAGATTATATAATAAAAGCCTAATATGCTAAGTGTCTGGTCATCTGTTCAACCAATCAAAGCATAATATGCTAATGATATGCTAAGGCCACTCAACTGTTCGCTATGACATGCACTGACCACCAGGGGGCAGATGCTCTGACAGGTAGGTTAGCTTGCTGCTGGGATTCAGCTGATCGAGACTGAGAGAGATAGGAAAGACATGCCCTGGAGCTCTCTCTCAGCCCCTCCCCCAGCTGGCCCCACCCCCGATGGACCCCCATTGGGGCAGGCCAGCCGGACCCCATCTGTGCACGAATTTGTGAACTGGGCCTCTAGCGTGCGTGTGTGTGTGTGTGTGTGTGTGTGTGTGTGTGTGTCCCGGTGTATGACATTCGTGCACTGGGAGGGGGGGGGTTTCCCCTCAACCTGGCCTGTGCCTGGGGAGCGCGACCTAAGCCAACAGTCAGACATCCCTTGAGGGGTCTTTAGTGCTGCTGCTGCTGCACTCGCCAGCCATGAGCCCGGCTTCAGCGCCCCCTCTGTGGGAGCGCACTGACCACCAGGGGGCAGCTCCTGCATTGAGCATCTGCCCCCTGGTGATCAGTGTGCGTCATAGCAACTGGTTGTTCTGCTGTTTGGTCGATTTGCATATTAGCCTTTTATTTATAGGATAGTATAGATAGTACTAGACTCAATTATAAAATTATTAAAGTAGTGTACTCTTCAATTTATCATTATCTCGAGCATTTAGCATGTTCTAGGAGTTGTGCTAGCTGCTAGAGATAGAAATGATATTGCATCTGCTCTCAAGGAGAAAAGTTAGGAGGGATAAAGCAGGACAGACGTGTGGACAAACTTTAACACATTGTACTTAATGCAGTAAGTATAAGTTAATCTCTTATTTGAGGGTAATTGGTACTAGGAAAAGTCTACTTCAAGTGAAACCATTAAAAATGGACAACTTTATTTCATGGTAATTAATCAAAGGTTTGTTTGGAGCTCCATCTTAACATTTGAAGCAAATATATGTAAGTAAGTTTATTTCAGAATATCACAAATTTAGGTTCTGAAGAAATATGCACTTATTTTTTGAGTAAGGACTAAATCAAGTGTTAATTAATTTTGGTATAATTCTTTCACTGAAATTAAATGACTACAGTATGAGAGCACTTAGAGGTTGGTGTCTTTAACATGCTTATGAAGAGAGGCTACTTTAAGAACAACAGGTGAGGACTTCATCAGTTTTCTAGATGTCTCTCTTATCCTTTTGATATTTAGCTCATACTTTTAAAAAGTCACCAGAAGTCATCAATAATTTTTACTGATTTACTCTTCTGCATAGGTAATTAAGCCTTCCAGATCCTCACTTAGCACTGAGAGTTTTACCGGAGACTTGAACAGTTATCCAGTGAAACTGACATTCTTATTATCATGAAATTTTGCATTTTCCCAAGATTTTTCAAATTCATGTTGGCTGTTTACTACATCTGACAATCAAAGAGAGACTAATTATCCAAACCCTAATAGTCATGGGCAGTGGCGTTCCGTGTGTGAGTCTAGTTTCATCAGTGCTTCCTTACACACTCCCTTTTGTGGTCTCATTGCTGCAGAGGCTGGGATAGCGAATGCGTAGCTAGCAGAACCTGTAACGCACAAGGTTCTGGGAAGGTTTGGGATGGTTAAGGCTGGTCAGGGAAAGACAGTCAAGATTTGCTAGCCAAGACTGGGAGGAGAAGTGCTAATTGAATGGTTTAGAAGGTACTTAAAATCTCATGTCAAGAGATTCTAAGTAGGACCTGTATTATTTAGAGGCAGGGAATAGAAGAAAAAGCACTGGTGTTGTGAGTCAGTAGTTTGGGATTTTTATAGTCCAGGCACTATATGAAAAGATAGTAATTGACCTGATGTCTGGAATCTTAGCCAGAAAACAAATGTCAATAACCAGAATGCAGAATTTACCAAACATTGACTTGTTTCTAATATAGTTAACAGGAATATTTTAACAACTTTTGATTAATACTGACAGATAAAATAGACAAAATACAAAATAAATGGGAAGAAAAATATTTTAATTAAAAATAAAATTTGATGCAAAGAAACAGAATATTATTAGTAGTGGGAACACTAATTAATGCATAAGAAACCAGGATGAACTATGTGAAAGGAAGTTTTGGTAACTGTTTTATAACATGTTTTGTCAGCAATGACCAAAATTGGACATTCTTATTAAACTGTTAAAACATTCCTGATAAATATTCCAACTGGAATATATGAATTATAGTATTTAGCTAGTTGGATGTAGCCAAATTGATTTTCAGTGAAGTGATCTGCTTCTCCCAAAGGATGTCTCTGAGTATTATTTCCTCTGCACTCTGAGAAGTACAGTTGACAACTGTTGAACCTTATAAATCTCCAAAGATTTCTTCTAAGATGTAGGTTGCAAGTTTTTGCTATAATTAGAGGTGGTATTATCATGAAGCTTTACTACATAAACTTCTGTAACTTTTTGTTTGTTTGTTTGTTTTTTGCTATAGGACATTTATTTGATAAGCAGCCAAGTAAGCATATGTCTTAAATATGTGTATCCTTTTTTCCATTTTTAAGGAAACAGACCAAATGCTTTTAATAAAATAAAATAGGTTAGGGAGATGCTTAGTTTACAAACTTTAGGCTGTAAGGTGAAAAGTTATTGTTACATATCTCTTTTGATAGCCATTTGTTCTTAATATTTATAGGAAAACTATTTTGGGGAAGATGACATGTATATGGATTTTGAAGAGGTTATTTCAAGTCCGGTTCTGTCCCTGTCAACATCATCCAGCTCTGGATGGACTGCAGTCGGAATGGAAGGTGATAGAAAGGAAAACGAAAGTTCAGCCAAGTCAATTCATCCTCTGTCCTTGCGTCCTTGGGATATTACCGTGCTTGTGAATTTGTACAAAGTTCATGGGCGTCTGCCTATTGTAAGTGTTTACTTATCAAAATAGTCTGGAATATCATGTGAAATTCACCCAGCATAGGAAGCTGTATGTGTGCACACACATATAACTATAGAAAAATTCAGATTAAAAACTTCTAAATTTATCCTTTTATCTCTATAAAGCTAGCTTATTTTCTTCAGAATGTGATTACTTGCTCATTTATAATTTTAGTCTTCCTCCTTTCACTTGCGTTTCTTCTTTGTTGTTCTGTGTAACTTCAGAACATTTTGACATGTTTATAGTTAGCTTGAAGGATATTCTAGGATTTTACATTTTGTTAGTCTTCATCTCCAACTCCAGACCAGTTTGGGGCCTCATGGTGGACCTATTACAAAATCAAGATTCAAGCTTGACCCTGGAGGTGTAATTGTGCCCCTGCAGTTTCGGATCCAGCATTGAATCCTGGTTCACTCTAAGGATGACTTGTGGGCCTGTTGGGGCTGACTTGGAACAGAATTATATTCCCCAAAGAACCCATGGCCATTGGATCCAGGCCAGATGTGGTGGGTGGCTTGAGCTTTGGGCTGCCTACCGGCTGCATGTCATGTGCCTAGGGCTGCACAGCAGAGGCCACCTGTGTGCTTAGTGGACCTAATGTCCTTACTGGGGTTCCAGTAACTTGTGTTTGTCAGTAAAGCACTGTTCCTCTTTTTAAAATTCAAAATCTGCCCTGACTGGTTTGGCTCAGTGGATAGAGCGTCGGCCTGCGGACTCGGGGGTCCCAGGTTCGATTCCAGTCAAGGGCATGTACCTTGGTTGCTGGCACATCCCCAGTGGAGGGTGTGCAGGAGGCAGCCGATCGATGTTTCTCTCTCATCGATGTTTCTAACTCTCTATCCCTCTCCCTTCCTCTCTGTAAAAAAAATCAATAGAATATATTTAAAAAAAAATAAAATAAAATCCAAAATCTCTTAATCATATAAATACAGTTTTTATTTTCTTGTACTTCCCTGGTCTTTGCCTTTTTCTATATTTTGATTATGGGGTTTTGTTTGACTTTAGCACGGAACTGCCGATGGTCCTGAGTGTCCCACAGCTTTCTTGGAAAGACTGTGTTTTGAAATGAAAAAAGGATTTAGGGAGACCATGCTGCAGCTTGTGCTGTCACCCCTGAGTGTGTTCGTCAGTGACAACTATCAGGTAACGTGAAAGTGAGTCGTGTAGAGATTTAGAAATTTCTTGTTACTGTTTATAGGGTGAAAACAATGTGTTACATGGAGGCTACTGCTCTGTAAACTAGAAACTTTTCATTTAACCATAGTAAGAAGTTTTGTATGTGTGTATGGATGTATGAGAGTTTTCCAAGAATCTTTCCGCTTTCCCTGTTTATGTGGTCCCAAACAATTATATATTATATCCATTGTTTTTAGAAATGGAAAGAAATACTTTATAACTTTCTCATTTATTTATGGAAGGGAAAAATGTAGAAATATCGGTGGATTCTGCTGACAATCACAACCTAAGTATTACTATCAACCAGTACCATTAAATCTTCAAAACATGCATATCTGCATGGCCAATGATTTATTTTTTTCATCTGACATACCTACAGGATACTTTGTTAATGCTTTCACTGTATCCCTGGGGCTCTTTTGGAAGAGAGCCAATGATATTCAAATGGGAATAATTTATATTCCTGGGTAGATTATCACTTCATAATTATTAATTTTTAATGACTGATGGCTTCTCTTTCTACCATTACTTTAGGGCTCTTCTCTACTTTTAGAAATATAAATGGATTAATACAAGGCCAGGGAAATATGTAAGTGGGAAGGTGAATCTGATACCTCAGATTATCAATGGATAATAACTTACTGTGGAGTCTGTGTAGTAATTGATCATCTTGTTTCTAATAGCCTACTCCCTTTTCACTGTTTTGCCATAAATGATTATATTTTTCTACATAGAATTTTAATTTATATTTTCATATATACACAGTATACTACATGCTTCTTTTGCCACAAAATGTGCTTCCTTTTTAAAACTTTTATTTCAAAATAATAATAGAGTCACAGGAAATTGCAAAGTTAGTACAGTGAGTCCCCGTATCCCCTTCCCCCAGTTTCCCCATGTTGACCTTGTACGTAATTATAGTGCAATATCAAAACCAGGAAGTTGACATTGGTGCAATGGGTGTGCATAGTTGTGTGTCTACTCACCCCATATAGATTGTCACTGAAATCAAGATGCAGCACTGTGCTATCATCAGAAAGATCTCACGTGCACAGCACTTTTATTTTAGCTTGCTGCAGGAACCTTAAAAACAACTCTTGTTCTTCTCTCTCTCATTAGTGGATCATTAGAATTGGTTGATATTTTTTTTTAAAATTCTGGGAGGTGAGTGTGCGGAGAGGAAACCCATCTCCTTGTTTTCAATCTATTGAGGAAATTAATAAAGGTGAAGGGAAGTGTCTCCTGATGGCTGAGTTCTGAGAATCTTAGCTAAATATTTGGTTTCTTATGAATACCTGATGACACTTGAACTTTTATTTCCATCACTACATTCTCAAAAGACTGGACCAGATATAAAAAAACATTTTATTGAGCTCATTATGAGAGGTCAAGTCCCACAGACTGGACTTCCCCACCCCTGATCTAAAGCGATGGATGGATTATTGTGTCAGACTTAGGGAACTACACATTCTACTTCATGGTCATCTTATGACACATATTGGTTTCCTAGGCCTCCTGTGGCAAAGTATCCCACTTCGGGTGCTTGAGACAACAGAAACTCATTCTCTCACAGTTCTGAGCCCAGAAGTCTGAAACCAGGTGCTGGTGGGCCATGTCTCTCAGAAGGCTGCAGGAGAGAATGTGCTTTGTCTCTTCCTAGCTTTTGCTGGTTGCTAGCCGTCCTTGGCATTACTTATCTTGTAGACACATCACTCAAGTTTTACTTCCATATTCATATGGCATTCATGTGTCTATGTGTTCCCAGTTTTCTCTTACTAAAACATGTGTAAGAAGGAATCCCTACTCCAATGTAATCTCTTTTTGACTTGATTGCATCTGCCAAGACCCTATCCTGTGTCCAAATAAAGTCACATTCACAGGTACGTGGGCTTGGGACTTGAACATAGCTTTTGGGGGATACTATTTACCCCATAACATGATGCAACCCATAATACAAATTTTGAATATAACCTTTATTAGTGTATTAGGGAGGCTACACCTTTAGGACAGGCCAATTTCCATATGTATTTTTAAGCTTAAAAAAATACTATGAAAAATTTTATACTGAGAATTATGGATTCTCTGTGCCAGAAGAAATCTTTACTGACCATCCTCCCCAACTCCCTCAGATAAAGCAAGGAAACTGAGGCCTGGAGAAGTTAGGCGATTTTATATACTGTTACACAACTTAGATGAAAATAAAATAAAACATTTTTTACAAGTTCTAGAGGTGTATTATAGTCATAATTTGAAACTTCCTTCTAAGAAGTCCTTATGAATTAGATTTTTTAGCCTTTCTCCTTAAAACAATTTTTTTAAGAACAGATTTCCACAATGTGTTGAAACAAGGAACACTAACTCTCTAAGCTGGCCTGCACACACACTCTGAGAAGGCTGCCATAGTAATACTCACTTGGGAAATATCTGTGAACTGTCTCAGTGTATAGCCGTGTGTTGGTGTCTCTGAGAAGACCTGCTGTGAGGTCCTCTGTGCAGGTACTCGGTCAGTAGTATCTGCTTTTGTGGTCACTCAGTTAGGTGCAGTGGGATACCTGATGACCAAGGCAGAAATGGTCTTTACCCTAGTCAACTGGTGGAAAGATAAATATGGAGGGAATTACCATTAAGATAAATACTTTCAAGTGTTAAAAGTGTTGCAAGGAGAGGTGTGAGGTGCTTGGTAGCATATCATGTTCTTGAGACAAGAACATGATAAAATATGTCTTTACTAACAGAATCTGTATGGAAGACGGCTTCCTGCCCTAGTTCTTCATTTTATGGTCTTAATGATCTTCATTGTTCCCTGTTATTTTCTTCTTTTTAACATTTTAATCTCATTATTCCTGCCTCCCCGCAAGACATTGTATTTCCTGCCAGTCAGAGTCTGGGTTTCTTTTTCTTCCTTAAGGCAGGGACCATTCAGAGAGCGATGTTCTTTGTAGGACTTTGCTGTCTTGCTTTGTAGCTGGGCTTTCATGGATACTGTCACGGCAGACGCTTTACTCAGACTTTCATGGGTAAAAGGCGTGTCAGGAGCTTGTGAATCCTGAAGCCTTATTGTCCAGATAGCATGTTTTTTACTGTTCGTCTCTGGGGAAAAAACAATTAGAAATCATAATTCGATTTTCTTGTATGTATTTCTCACTCTCTTGTTCTTGTTTCCAGCAGCGACCCCCTGTAGATGACGCACTCAAGGAAGGTCATATCAATCTGTCCGGTCTCCAGCTGAGAGCACATGCCATGTTCTCAGCAGAAGGTCTTCCTTTGGGAAGCGATTCCCTAGAATATGCATGGCTAATTGACGTGCAGGCTGGAAGCCTCACAGCTAAGGTCACGGCACCACAGGTACGAGTGTCAGAGTACTATCTGCTACGTTCTTTTCCTTTTCCTCCACTCACCCACTGCCCCAAGAGCAAGTTTTTGCATTTCCACTAATGACATTCTGATTCCTGCCATTCACAATTTTTCTTAGGAATAGATGAATAAGAAACAAATTTCATTTTTCTGAGACACATGAAATTGATGAGTGTAATGTTGTATAGTTCTACATAGTACTTTAAAGAATTTGAGACTTTCTTTGGGAAAAACTTAGGCTGAGCTATATATTGCACATATATGTATTATTAAGCTTATATGATTCTCCACTGTTGGAATAATCTCCTTTTCCCAGTATATAGAATAAGTTTTCTAAAAATTTTGCTTTTTTGTGTATTTCTTAGCATTTACGATATTAAGGATTAGGTAGCACAATTCTTTACTTGTCATGTCTCAAAGCAAGATACCATCATTTGTACCTGCTTATTAGTGATGTGGGGTACTGGTTTAAAAAATAGATAAGAATTTACTGGTGAGTAAGCCTGGCTTAGAGGGCTAGTTAAGATCCTTTGGATAATTTCTCCCTCCCTTTCATCATCCATCCCACTGTGTCTTTAGAAGACTCAGAGGCCTTAAAGATTACTTACTTCTAGAAATGGACCACTGAAATTTAGTAGACTAGTCATTTTACTGTAACATTTCACCTGTTGAGCCATATCTTTATGATAAAATCCATGCTTATCTGGCATTTCAAAAGACTGAAATGTGGCAGAAATGTACATACTCAATTTTAATAAAAAGTTACAGAGTGAGTATGAAACATAGTTGAGAGGTTAGTAGTAGCAACAGGATGAATAATGAATCGAAGTATCTTCTATATCTGAAGTAAATTGTTGGGAGACGGCAAAAATTAGGATTCTAAAAATAGGAAAATGAATGAATTGCAAAGGGATATTTTCTATAGAAATGGATACAAAAAATATAATGGAATGTATAAAAATGGACAAAAAATATTCAGTGCTCTCTGGCCTCATAACTAGCCTGTCCTTAATATCCACCATTTCCTGTCTCTCCATTTACAAGTAAAAACTGAAGCATATAACAAAAGCTTGTTTTTTAATGAGCTATGCCGATCCTGCAAGACTAGATACGATTCCTTTAACCTAAGGATTGCTAGACTCTCACATGTTTATAAATTGCATTTCTTAGAAAATGAAATATTTTCTTCTGCCTTAGAGTCTTGGCATCACTGTTTTCTGTGAGATTCATGATTCCTTAGGTGTTTTTTTTTTTTATTGTTTTTTTACAGAGAGGAAGGGAGAGAAAGAGTTAGAAATATCGATGAGAGAGAAACATCGATCAGCTGCCTCCTGCACATCTCCTACTGGGGATGTGCCCGCAACCCAGGCACATGCCCTTGACCAGAATCAAACCCGGGACCCTTCAATCCGCAGGCCGATGCTCTATCCACTGAGCCAAACCGGTTTCGGCCATTAGGTGCTTTTAATGTGAATGCCATTCTTTGTTTTAAAAGCAAAATTCATGTTTTCCAATAGTTTAAATTATGTACTTTTCGGGGCGGGGGGGGATATGTATAACTATGTCTCAGTGTGTTTACTAACTCTAATCAATTATAGAATTTGGGGTTTTTTAAAATCTAAAGATATGATGAAGAGTTGCTATATGGTTACTTAAGCTTTTATTTACATAAACAAACATAATCTTCAAAATACCTGATTTCCCTAAATCGTAGTTCAATATGATAATTAAATACTCAAATTTCACACCAATTCTTGATTGATTATTAGGTAGAGAATTCTAGGTGTGAGGACTCTGATTAGTCATATAAGAAGGAAGATATGACCTTGAAAAAAAGTACTTTAGAAGTTGAATTTTTCAGTTGAAATTAATTCATTTTGGAAATGTATTTTGTCATTCATGAATGTAAAGTAACATGAGTTTATAAATGATGTCAAGGTAGAAAAATCATGATATTGACTAACAAGTGGATTATGTAGCAGCATGTATAAGACAGCGCTTGGGATCTTTCAAGCTGTGTTAATATTCTTTTTATTTTAAAATATATTTTATTGATTTTTTACAGAGAGGAAGGGAGAGGGATAGAGAGTTAGAAACATCCATGGGAGAGAAACATCCATCAGTTGCCTTCTGCACACCCCCTACTGGGGATGTGCCCACAACCAAGGTACATGCCCTTGACCGGAATCGAACCTGGGACTCTTCAGTCCACAGGCCAATGCTCTAGCCACTGAGCCAAACTGGTCAGGGCTGTGTTAATATTCTTAATTAGCTTTTGAGCTCCAAGTGCTTGTTAAGTGTGCTAACATGTTGTCAAACTGTACTGCTTATTTTGCAGCTGGCTAGTCTCTTGGAGTGGGGTCAGACATTTGTTTTTCATGTGGTGTGTCGAGAGTATGAACTGGAAAGACCCAAGTCAGTAATAACATGTCAACATGGACTTGATCGTCGGTTCTGCGAATCCAAGGTATGTTGACAAATTGGATAGCAGCGTTACAAACATTTGTGGACTTTTTAAAATGACCGATTAAAATATCACCTTTAAAGCAAATGCACATAGGCACAAAGTAAACACTATAGTTCAGTTTTTTAAATTAATAAAATTACTTTTGCAAATCGTAGCCAGTTGTTATTTAGTTGTAAGTATCTAAAATATGAGATAATTGCCTGGCTGGTGTGGTCATTGGTTGAGTATTGACCTCTGCTAGGATGTCATGGTTTGATTTCCAGTCAGGGCACATGCTCAGGTTGTGGGCTCAATCTCCTGTAGGGGGTGTGCAGAAGGCAGCCAATCAAGGATTCTCTCTCATCGTTGATGTTTCTCTCTCTCTCTCCCTCTCTCTAAAATCAATTAAAAAATAAACATAAAGTATGAGGTAATTATTAAAACATGCATTCACAAATAAATGGAGATATGAAAGTTATGTCTTATCTCTTACATGTTTGCTGTCAATACTCATATTGCATTGAGTCTTTGGGATTGGCTCTATATTTGTGTAGAGAATTAGAAACTGAAGCCAGAGGAAGTTCAGATTCCTTGCATGACACTGTTTGCAGGCTCCTCTCTTCAGTGTGATTAGCAGTGTGGGGCATTTGCCAGTTTTCTTGACTTCATTTATGCTCTTTCTACAACATTGCATGATCTTGACTCGGTCATTACAGCAACTTTAAAAGGTGCTGTGACAATGACAGGCAGACTGTTATTTTGTAGTAAATACTGTTCCTTATGAATTTGGGGGTGGGGAGCATTTGGAGGGGGCAGGGAGAAGTGCGCCCATTTCAGAAAACCCAGAAAACTCTGGTTTCAAAAGAGAAAAATAATTTACCCTATTCTATAATACAGAGATGACTATTGTTTAGTTTTTCTATTTTCTTTTCTGTGTGTCTTTCTTTATTCTTTTGCTATACAAAGTATATTTGTTTGCTAATATATTACTATAATTGAATGTGATTCATCCTGCTTTTAATTTTATGTCCAAAAAAATCTGTAACCCATGCTTATTTACCAACAATAATGGAAATAGCTACAATTTGTGATAAAAATTAGTTTTTCCTGCCTAGCCAGTGTGGCTCAGTGGTTGAGCCACTGAGGTTCAATTCCCAGTCAGGGCACATGCCCGGATTGTGGGATTGATCCCCAGTAGGGGGCATGCAGGAGGTAACCAATCTGTGATTCTCATCATTGCTATTTCTGTCTCTTTCTCCCGCTCCTTTCCTCTCTGAAATAAATAAAAACATTAAAAAAATTAGTTTTTCCTGTTCTATGCACATTGCCAGGCCCCAAGAAATTAGTTCCTTAATCATTTATCAGCCAGTTAGTTTCTTTTTCTTTTTTTAAAAATATATTTTATTGATTTTTTTACAGAGAGAAAGGGAGAGGGATAGAGAGTTAGAAACATTGATGAGAGAGAAACATCAATTCAGCTGCCTCCTGCACATTCCCCATCGGGGATGTGCCCACAACCAAGGTACATGTCCTTGACCGGAATCGAACCTGGGACCCTTCAGTCCTCAGGCCGACGCTCTATCCACTGAGCCAAACCAGTTAGGGCCGGTTAGTTTCTTATGGATAATTCCCACATGCTTACAGGCGTCTCCTCCCTTTTTTCTTATTTATTTATTTTTATTATTTTTTTGTTAATCCTCACCCAGGAGTATTTTTTCCATTTATTTTTAGAGAGACAGAGAGAGAGAGAAACATCGATGTGAGAAAGACACATTGATTGGTTGCCTCCTGCATGCAGCCCCATCTGGCACTGGGGATTGAGCCTGCAACTGAGGTAAATGCCCTTGACCAGAATCGACCCTATGACCCTTCAATCTGAGAACCAATGCTCTGAGTACTGAGCCAAACTGGCTAGGGCCCATTTTCTTTTTTAGACTCAAAAATTTTATGTCACATTTAGTTTTATTGAGGCATAATTTACATACAATAAATTCACCTTTTTTTTTATACCACATGTAAACAACACCTCCCTCCCCTATGAACTGTATATTTCTACAAGTGTGTGTGTATTCAATATACAGGCATGCACATAGGCTCGCACATAAATATGTGTATACATTTTTTAAAATAATTCTTCATTGTTGAAAGTATTACATATGTTCCCCCTCTTCCCCCCATTGACCCCCTCCTGCCCATCCCCGGCCCCTTGCCCCAGGCCTTCACCCTATTGTCTGTGCCCAATTTACCCTTTTAAAGTTGTACATTTCACATTTTGACGAATGTGGTAAATACTGGTGTAACCACTAGCACCAGTGAAGACCTGGAACATTTCTGTCACCTTCAGTTCCTTCATGTACCTTTGCAGTCAGCTGCTCTGCCATGCAACTCATATGCTTTCTGTCATTTTATTTTATTACTAGAGGCCCGGTGTATGGATTCATGCACATTTAAAGGAAATTAATTAGAAGGTGGTGGCAGGGTGGGACTGGGCAAGACGGCCTGGATATGCACAGGAGCCAACCTCCCGGGGTCCTTCCCCGGCCGGCCACACCTGGGGCGGGGCCAGGGCTCAAAGGGCCTCTGTGGAATGAGCGAGTTCCCTCCAGCAGGTGGGGTCCCTCAGCCTGGCCAGTGGGGATGGGCCAAAACTGGCAGTCCAACATCCTCCAAGGGGTCCTGGAATGTGAGAGGGCACTCTGCAAAGTTGCTGTCTCTCGGCAGCTTCTGCGTTGAGCATCTACCATCTGGTGATCATTGCGCATCATAGCTACCAGTTGGACGGTCGGACGGTCGCTTAGGCTTTTATATATATAGATTATTATTTTTGTTGTTGTTAATCCTCATCTGAGAATAGTTTTCCATTGATTTTTAGGGAGAGTGGAAGAGAAAGGGTTAGACAGAGAAACATCAATGTCTGAGAAACACATCAATTGGTTGCCTCCTGCATGAGCCCTGACCAGGTTCCGGGCCGGGGAGGATCCTGCAACCAAGATACATGCCCTTGACTGGAATTGAACCTGGGACCCTTTGGTCCACATGCTGTCACTCTGTCCACTGATCCAAACTGGCTAGGGCATGCTTCCTGTTATTTTAGATTTATTTGTTTTAGGTCTCCTCTGTGTGGAGGAAATATATTCTTATAGTGCACTCTGCCACTAACAAGCATATGTGCTGTTAGGCCAGTACTTATTCAGGGCTGCCATTGCCCCGGGAAGCTCATTGAAGTAGATGGCGGGTATGTTTTTGTCCAACCTAGACATGACAAGTCTGTGTGTTAGGAGTAAAGCTAAATTAAATCTGTGTGGCTTGTCCTAGACAGTACCATAAAATTCACAGTTGATGTATTTGTGGTTGTGTATAAAACAAGTATGTATATATGTGTATGGAGGACTCATAAAAAATCTTACAGCTTTAGACTATACATTTTTTATAAACCTCTCACACTGTTTACCTTGATGATTCCTTTTGGGTTTCAGTCACAAGTTATATTCTGTCCATTTAAACTTGCTACTTGCCCCTTTTAAATGAAAATCATACATATTTACTTGTGATTAGTTTTCTAATTTGGAAAGACTTTAATTTGCTGATGATTTTGATTATCATTATAAAAAAGTGAAATTTAACATACTGATTTTAAAAAATACACATGTGATCAGAATTTTGTTTGTGTGTTTAAATAGAATTAATTATTCCATCTTTTTCCATTTTAGTTGAGTTGTATTCCTGGCCCCTGTCCAGCTTCAAATGATTTGAAATACACCATGACTCGTTTAGCGGTAGATGGAGCTGATATTTATATTGTGGAGCATGGCTGTGCTACAAATATAAAGGTACATGTTTGTCTGTTTCTTGGCCAGTGTAGTTCTTTTTCCTTTTTACCAAACCAGACCTCTATTTCTTGAAATACAACACACATTTATAATTTGCCATCTGACCAAATACTACAGAATTCTAGGAGATAGCTGTTTTCAACTCATTCATGGTCTCTTCTAGTATTACTTTTTAAAGGCATACTTTCCTGCTATTTTACTCTAACTGAATTATTATAACATTACTTTGTGGCAGAGATAGAGACTAGTAGCTTTCTTTATGGCAGGGAAGTGGACTGGTAATGTTTTTCAAAGATTGGATTTTGAATGCTTATAGGTTTTATATATATATATATATATATATATATATATATATATATAGTTTTATTATTAAATCTTTATTGTTCAGATTATTACATTTGTTCCTACTTTTTCCCCCCCATAGCTCCCCTCCACCCAGTTCCCACCCCACCCTCTGCCCTTACCCCCGCACTGTCCTCATCCATAGGTGCATGATTTTTGTCCAGTCTCTTCCCGCATCTCCCACACCCCTTTCCCCCCCCGAGAATAGTCAGTCCATTCCCTTTCTATGTCCCTGATTCTATTATAATCAACAGTTCATTCTGTTCATCAGATTATTTATTCACTTGATTCTTAGATTCACTTGTTGATAGATGCATATTTGTTGTTCATAATTTGTATCTTTACCTTTTTCTTCTTCCTCTTCTTAAAGGATACCTTTCAGCATTTCATATAATACTGGTTTGGTGGTGATGAACTCCTTTAGCTTTTTCTTATCTGTGAAGCTCTTTATCTGACCTTCAATTCTGAATGATAACTTTGCTGGATAAAGTAATCTTGGTTGTAGGTTCTTGGCATTCATCACTTTGAGTATTTCTTGCCACTCCCTTCTGGCCTGCAAAGTTTCTGTTGAGAAATTAGCTGACAGTCGTATGGGTATTCCCTTGTAGGTAACTGAGTTTCTTTCTCTTACTGCTTTTAAGATTCTCTCTTTGTCTTTTGCTTTTGGCATTCATTTTAATTATGATGTGTCTTGGTGTGGTCCTCTTTGGATTCCTTTTGTTTGGGGTTCTCTGCGCTTCCTGGATCTGTAAGTCTATTTCTTTCACGAGGAGGGGGAAGTTTTCTGACATTATTTCTTCAAATAGGTTTTCAATATCTTGCTCTCTCTCATCTTCTGGCACCCCTATAATTCTGATGTTGGTACGCTTGAAGCTGTCCCAGAGACTCCTTACACTATCTTCGTATTTTCGGGTTCTTTTTTCATTTTGCTTTTCCGGTTGGGTGTTTTTTGCTTCTTCACATTTCGAATCTTTGCCTTGATTCTTGTGCTCCTCTGGTCTGCTGTTGGGTGTCTGTATAATATTCTTTATTTCAGTCAGTGTATGCTTAATTTCTAGTTGGTTCTTTATCACAACATCGAGGGTCTCATTAGATTTCTTGTAGATCTCAATAAGTTTATCGGCGGCTTCTAGACAGTTCTTGAGAGACCTTTAAAGTGTGGTTCTGAACTCAATATCCTCCATTGACAATTTTGTCCTGTTTCTTTGTCTCCGCATTTTTTATGCTTTCTTGGTGCACCCCCTAGTGGTCTTTGTGCGCAGTCTTGTTGTAGTTAAGCCTTGATTGTTGTAGTTAATACTGGGGGGATTTGACCTTCAGGCCAACTGGCTGTGAGAATCAGCTGTATCTGCAGTGGGAAAACTTCTGTCCTCTGGGGAAGTGCTAATCTAGCCTTTGCCTGAGGCTATCTGGCAAATGGCTCTGCGCAGGGCTTGGGCGGGGCGGGTCGCACGGGATCAACAGGGCGGGTGGAGGGAGCAGTTATGACTGCTCTCAGTCCCATCCCCAGAGGCTCTGCCTCTCAGAGTCCCAGCAACCACTGCAAACCTCGGAGAGAAAGCTGCCCTCGCGTTCCGACCGATGCCAGACAGTCCCGCTTCTCCCGTTTGAGTCTGGGTCCCTAGAGACTCACCCAGAACTGGAGCTCAGAATCTGAGCCTCCCTCCCGATTGAAAATGACAACCGCGCCCTCAGCCACCAGCCTGCTCCGCGCGCAACTCCGCACCTTTGTATTTTCCGCACTGCGCCTCCTCTGAGTCTCAGTATGCTGTTCTCTTTCCTTCTAGTTGAAGAATTTCCCCTCAGCCAGCCTTCCTGTGTTTCTGGGCAATGTCCGTTCTGTCTTTTAGTTGTATTTTTGAAGTGGTTGTTCAAGGCAGCAAACTCCGGTGTTTACCTATGCCTCCATCTTGGTTTCCTCAGGTTTTATATATTATGGTTCCTGCCTGGCTTCAGAAAACATTTGTTTACCACCTCTGCTTTGTGCATTACTGTTTAAAATCAAGCTTTGTTAAGATTTTATTACTTATTATTCTAGCTTTCTTTTTTCCTTCTCTTGTTTTTCTTTGGACCATGTTCTATGTTCCTTTTATCCTTTTCTTAAATTGAATGTTTTTATTCTGTTACATTTATTTTTGCTATTGCTCTTTCCCCCTTTTCCCTTCCTTTTCTTCTCTTTTATGCAACTTGAAATAATTACCTATTATGTAGTTTATTCTAAGTTGCTAAAAAATACAGAAACTAGAGTTTTGTTCCATTTTCTTCATTCAACTTTAGATGGGTGCAATCCGGGTTGCAAATTGTAATCTCCACAACCAGTCGGTTGGGGAAGGGATAAGCGCAGCAATTCAGGACTTCCAAGTGAGACAGTACATCGAACAGCAGAATAATCCCAGAGCTGGGCTCCAGCCTGCGATTCTGCGGAGGGCCTACTGGCTAGAAGCTGGCTCGGCCACCTTAGGACTAATCACTGTTGATATTGCACTGGCAGCTGATCATCATTCTAAACATGAGGCACAGAGACATTTCTTAGAAACTCACGATGCCAGAACTAAGAGGTAAGTGAAATTTAAGATGAAAATTGCTGGATAATTATAGAGGAAGTTTTATTGTTAGAAATGGAATCAGAGTATTTAAGTAAAGACCTAATATGATTGTGTCCCTACATGGTAACTCATTGACTTTCAGCTTTTTGGGTGCCTTTGTGGATATTTGTTTCCAAGGAGTTTTGGGAGCACGTGTATTAATTTCTGATATAACCAGAAAAGTTATTGACCGTGTAGGCCATTAATTTATTAGTGTTTTCTGAAAAGTATAGTTCTTTTATAAAATAATATTTTTACTGTTTTCAGGGAGGAAGGGAGAGGGGGAGAAAGATAGAAACATCAATGATGAGAGGGAATCATTGATCGGTTGCCTCCTGCATGCCCCACCCTGGGGATCAAGCCCGCAACCCAGGCATGTGCCCTGACCAGGAATCAAACCATGACCTTCCGGTTCATAAGACGATACTCAACCACAGAGCTACACCAGCCGGGCCATATTATCTCAGTTATTAATACTTCATTTTGGAGTACTAATTACAAAATATTTGTAATTTTTTCCTCTAAAATAGAGCATTATTTTGATTTGATTAAGAAATAATTTTTTACTTGGCCCATATTTATAATATTTTGGGTGTATTAAATTTGCCATGTGAAATAGGCTCTGAGATGCCCAAATCTATTAAACATAATCTATACTAATAGTTTTGTCCATTTTTTAGATTAAAGTTTAAAATTTTTAGTCCTTTTGAGAATATTTATTGTTTTTTTTTTTTAAACTGGATTTAAATTATTTTTATATTTGCTTCTTCTTAGCGCTTTGGTTTATTTTAATGTATGCTATATGTCTCTTATTGTTCCTACTTATTTCCATCTCACTTACCATGGTGAGACTGTTGTTCGCTTGTTTGTTTGTTTAAAATGGCAGAATGATTTAAAAGACATATCACAGTAAAAATGAACCTTTGTGTTTACTGTGTCTCTTACAAATATTAATAATTAACTTATGTGTTACTAATTATCTGCTAAAAAGTTTTTCTGTTCTTAATGAGTTTTTGTTCCATTGCTGTTTCTCATTTTTTTTTTGTTTGGGATTCTGTTCAGGCTGTGGTTTTTGTGGCCTGATGACACCCTGAGGAATAAGAGGTGCAGGCACAAGTGTGGCTGTCTCGGTGGCTGCAGATTCTTTGGTGGCACAGTGACTGGCCTAGATTTCTTCAGGCTTGAAGAGTTGACACCATCCAGTAGCTCTGCATTTTCAAGCACGAGTGCAGAGTCGGACATGTACTACGGACAGTCTCTGTTGCAGCCTGGGGAGTGGATTATTACCAAGGAAATTCCCAAAATGGTAGATGGTAATGAAATGTGCTAATCTTTTTCATCTTTATCCCTATGACATCTGAGAGGAGTTCATGGTTACTGTGTGCAATTCAATTTTTTGAGCCGTCTCGGAGGTAGGATTTCATAGCCTGCCTTGTTTTGCAGGTGATTGAGCTAAAGCCAGGTAAGATGTGAGTTTTTCAGATTTATGCAAGTCAAAAGTAGGTCCACTACTCATCCAGACATATTCTAAATATTTCCTTTTATGTCATCATTTTCCTGGGAGCCAGCTTCCACAGATACACTTAGGAATAGTTATGTTTTAAAGTAATGGTTGTTTTACCAGTTCACTTCAATAGGAAAACTTAGCAATAGTAATATTTATACCATTGGCCCCCCTGTTATCAATTATTTTGGCAAAATATTCTTATCTCTAAAATTAAACTTGTCAAGAAGAGAAGTATGGTCTTCCCATAGAGTCTGTAGGATAACTGCAAATATATGCATTTGGTATGAGCAGTGAATGGTGTATTCACTGGATATTAGTTTTAGATTTATCTTGTATCTTTGCTCTAAAGACTTCAGATATGATTTTTCCTCTGGGTTTCTTAGTTGTATGTTCCTACAATTAAGTGTAATAATTATTGCTTAAGTTTCTATGCTGTCAACAAATGAAATGTAGAAGTCTTAATATTTCACCAATATTTAGTCTTGTTTCCTTTGTTCATTCAAAACCATGAACTTAGCACTGCCTTAGTGGAAAGAGCTGGACTACATATCTACATATGCCTAATTCCTGTTTAAGTGACTTTTCACTGAATAGTAAGATAGAAGTGTGTACACATTATTTTAAGGTTGTTTGACTTTAGCAGTTTGGCTTATAAGAGCAGATTATCTTATAAAATCAGCAAACACCAACACTTCTTGACATGGGAAGGAAAGAAAGTTGCTAAGTACAATTTAACTTCAGTTAAATTGTCTTCTTATACTATTACCTACTTACATTTGAATAATGTTGTTTTTAAAGATTTACACAGGCATTTTCTCACTTAGTCCCCAAACTACCATGTGAGTTGCATATCATCCCGGTTTACAGTGAATAAACTGAGTCTCATCACTGAGACTAAGGTGCGTGAAGTCTATAGCCACGTACATGCCTGAGCAGAAGCTAGAATCAGCCCCTTCCCATCACGTAATCTCATAGGGCTCTTATCACAGACCTGAGGATGTGTTCCCGATCAAAGAAAACATGATAACCAAATGCAATCATGTATGAGCCTAGATTGGATCCTATACTGGAGGGCACAGAATGCTCTAAAAGACCTTATTGGTTTAGCTGAGAAAATTAGAAAGCATGTGGTAGTAATCTCTATAAATACTAAATTGTTAAGTCAGTAACTATACGGGGGTTATGTATTATCCTTAGGAAGTAAGCCCTTGAGTATCTAGGGTAAAAGACCACAATGTCTGCAAATTTCTCTCCAAGGGTTCAAAAAGTATTATGTATATTATATGTAAATAGAGTAAATGGGGCAAAATGTTTAGGAAATTCCAAGTAAAAGATATATGGTGGCTTTGTGCTTATTCTTGAAAGTTTTCTCTAAGTTTGAAAATTTTCCAAATAAAAGTTTTAAAAAAAGAAGACAAAAATTCACTGTCTGTGGATTCTGGATCCACACTTAGGTAGATACTTTGCTTTATGAAATTATATACTTGTGCTTTTAAAAAATGATTATACTTCAAAACAAGAAATTGAATTAAGTTGCCATGTTATTCATAAATTGCTTTTGAAATTACTGTGTTCACATAACCTGCTTTTGTTGGTTGGTGTAGGTCATATGAACAGCATGAAGAGGAAAGAATGGGAGAACAAATCAGGAGGAATGGAAGTGGAGAGGAAGACTCAGCACCTGAGCCTGCAGGTCCCCATGCGCTGTCACAGCTCGTCCTCGTCCTCAGATGACAACAGCAGCTCCAGTGCGGCCCAGCCTTTACTGGCTGCGGACAAGGAAAGCCCCTCTTCTGTGGCTGATGACCCTGTGCCTCAGAAGGAATTCCTGCATGGAATGAAAAGAGATGACGGCCCAGTGAGGTCAGTTACCAAGTAGATGCGGGAACCTGCTCACAATAGGATTATAATTGCTTCAAATTGTGACCAGAAAAACTTCCTTCCTCTCACCTCACCTACTGTAGAAAATGTTTTTCTCCTCTTGAACAAGTTTTTAAATGTCCATTTGCTCTTGTCTCTTTGATTATAAAAGTAGTACATATGTATTCATTATAGGTATTAGGAAAATACAGAAAAGTATAATGATAATAAATATTTCTTGTTATTCGACCTCTCGTAGTGAACTCTTGTTAACCTTTGGGCATTATCCTAGCCTGGTGAATATTTTTGTCCTCCTCTTTCTATAATAGTTGACTCCTCATTTCTTGAAACACACTTTCCTCTTGACTTGAGGGCACATTTTAGGTCCTCCCCCTTCCCCTCAGCTAGTCCTTCTCAGGCTCTGTTTCCACACCTTCCATTTTTTTTCTCCCTTCTTTTTCTTCCTCTTACAGTGGCCATTTATGAAATGTTGCTGTCCCTCAGAACTCTGCCCTTTTCTCCATTCTCTATACTGTCTCCCCAAATGGTCTTTGTTTGGCTTTAATTAAGATCTGTAGCTCACATCTTAAAACTCCAGGCAAAACCTTTGTCTCTCTAAGCCCAGTTACCTTCTTGATATATCTGCTTGGATGTTACACAGTGACCTCAAGCTTGGCATATGGCCTTGTGCCTGTCATGGTCAGCTTGCTTTGCTTCAGTAAATGGCACCTCTACATCAGTTGCCAAAGTTAGAAGTATGAGGGTTATCTGTGACTTTTTTCTTTCCTTCAAGTTCTCTCAGTTAATCAAAGGTCTCTGGTGCATTTTCTTGGACAAGCTTTTAAAGGATATGAAAAAAATAACACCACCTAATGAATAGATTAATTTTCATGGATTATGGATAGATAATATTCATGGGTTTCTTTAAGTTTTGTTGTTGTTTTTGTTTTAAGCTTCCTCATTTTGGGGAACTATATGTGATATGAACACATTGTTTTGTTACTTTGTATGGCTATTTTATTGTAAAATTTTAGATTTTCTTCATTTGTTTGTAAAATAAATGATTAAAATGACTAAAAGGAAAAAAATGACTAAAAGGAATTTATAATTACTTTTCTTTACATTTAGAGTAAATGATATGATAATACAGTAAAGGTAATAGCTTTGTTTTCTATTTTAGTGTTCCTACAGAAATTTCAGGAAATAGCCCCGTGTCTCCTAATACTCAGGATAAGTCAGTAGGTCAATCCCCTCTGCGGTCTCCCTTGAAACGACAAGCCTCTGTATGTTCCACCCGACTTGGAAGTACCAAGAGCCTGACTGCAGCTTTCTATGGGGACAAGCAGCCAGTCACAGTTGGAGTCCAGTTTAGTAGTGATGTCTCCCGAAGTGATGAGAATGTACTGGACTCACCAAAGCAGAGAAGAAGTTTCGGTTCCTTTCCATACACACCATCAGCAGACTCTAATTCATTCCATCAATATCGATCAATGGATTCCAGCATGTCAATGGCTGACAGTGAAGCCTACTTTTCTGCCGCTGAAGAATTTGAGCCTATTAGCAGTGACGAAGGCCCTGGGACCTATCCAGGTAGAAAAAAGAAGAAAAAACAGACCCAGCAGATTGATTACAGTAGGGGTTCCATATATCACAGTATCGAGGGACCACTCACTGGCCACGGAGAAAGCATTCAGGATCCCCGAACTCTGCCATTCAAAACTCACCCTTCCCAGGCTTCATTCGTTTCTGCACTAGGTGGCGAAGATGATGTTATAGAACATCTGTATATTGTAGAGGGTGAGAAAACAGTAGAGAGCGAGCAGATCACTTCTCAGCAACCAGTGATGAGTTGCTATCAGACTTACCTTACTCAGTTCCAGGTGGTTAACTGGTCAGTGAAGCACCCAACCCACAAAAGGACCTCCAAGTCCTCCCTGCATCGGCCCCTTGATCTGGATACACCAACCAGTGAAGAAAGTTCATCATCATGTGAACAGTTCTCTGTTCCAACTTTTAAGGTATAAATCAAATCATTAGTTTTTACATTGATATATTTATTTAGAAAAATGGATTTTGAAGATGTTTTCACAATTACTCAATCATTTTAGCTACCTTTCTGAAATCAAGGTTTCATGCATAATAGTAGGTCTCAGGGTTAGTGGTGGGAATTATAAAGTGAAGTATATAAAATTGAGGAATAGTTAGATTTGATAGTCACAATGTTAGTCAATAAATGTAATAGCTTCTATATACACTGTACTCTTAAGATTAGGATCAAATCTGTGAATCCATATTTTCTGTCTCTTAAAAATAAATTTTGAAATTGTTTTTTGTTAGTTGGTGTTCTAATCCATAACTGCTTCTCTGCACATTCAGTTCTATTCACTTGAAATTTGATGTCTTATAATTTAGTATGACTGGCTATTGGCCACTTCTGTAGTGTATTCTGTAAATGGCTTTTTAAAGAAGAGTTAAAAATAAGTTAAAGTAAATGTAGTAAGAATAGTCAATATGAAAACTATTTTATAAAGTTATACATTTATAAGAGAATTTTTTATGGGTTTAGACCAAAATTAAGCATATGGAATCTTATGGAACTGATTACATATACATAGGCATTTATTTAAAGTGTTTTAATGTATTCATTCTTAATTCATATATTATTTACCACCGTGTGCCCAACATATAATGAAGGAAACTATGGAGCTTATAGTTTAGGGGACAGAGACACAGTTAATAGATAAATGGATAAGTATATGATTACAAATTGAGAAGAGTCTTATGAAGATAATCAAAGAATACTGGGATGAAAAATAATAGATTGTATTGACAAAACAACACTTAAACTGAGGTAATATTTAAACTGAAACTTAAAGGATAAGGAATAGTGGAGGATTAGAAAACCTAGGGCAATTACATTCAGGGCACAGGGATCAGCCTCGCTGAATTGCTAAGGAAGGAAAGAAGTTAGTTTGCTTGAGACCTGGAGAGGTAGCAGGGATCTGCTCCTGATGAGCTGTACACCTGAGTAAAGGTGACAGAGCAGGCATCAGTAGTTAGAATTTTATTTTAGTTTCATTGAGAAACTTGCAAGAGCTGTAAGGAAATGTGATGTGATGTGTAGTTTGTGGAATTGCTACTAAGTCGAACTGAATTGTCATTAAGAGAGGAAATGTGGTGACCATTTACTTAGGAGACTGTGGCGGCAGTCTGTGCAAGAGATGACAGGTTTGGGCTTAAGTAATGTTGGAAATGTGATAATGGAGTTGAATATCCTTACAGATACTGAGATATATGTATGTGTGTGCAATATATATTGAAGGAAATAGGAACATTAGTAACAGTAACAAAGTTTTGGTTTTAAGGTTGTGCTCGTTTCTCTTCTTGCCAAGATAAATTGCTCATGCTAAGATTTCAAAATGTTCTCTTTATTCCATGTGAAAATGTGTTGGTATATGAATTTTCCAGTATAAAACTGAATGTACTTGCTGTGCAGAATAGTACCTAAGAGATTAGAATTATTTTAGTATTTTCAATCTATTAGATTTGACTAGGCAGTCTGGAGAAAATAAGCCAAGTAATTCATATCTTTAGATCACTTTAAAAATAGAACATAGGAAGTAAGAAAGTTATTTTTCTCCATTAAATCTAACTAAATGGCTAATATTTAAAAGGGTTCAGTTTGGTTGTTCAAGTGTATTGTTTATATTATTTACGTTTCATTAATATTACAATCCAGCTTTTTCTATAATATAATGTTTCTATGGGATTCTTTCCCACTTGAAAGTTGATTTTCCCAGGAAGACTCTAAAATTAGCTTAAAGTTAAGCTTAGTGTAAATGGTGCTCCAGAAGACAGACTTGGAAGCACTCCCATTTAAGTCTTGTTGGATAGTCTTTTACTCTCATTGCTGAGTTCTACAGCCCTGCCATTTGTCTGAATAAACTGAAAATGAAATTGCCAAATAAATATTTTCTATGATTTTTTTCAATTTGTCTGAAATATTTATAGCATATCTGTGAAAATCATATTAACAAGGTAATCTGGATATTCACAAATAATCATTCTATAGCATAAAATTAGAGGATAATTAATATTAAAATTCTACTCTATAAGCAAAATTTTATATTCTAGGTTATCAAACAGGGGCTCACAGCTAATTCTTTACTAGACAGAGGAATGCAACTTTCGGGATCAACTTCCAAGTAAGTAAAAGTTATATACTTTTAAAGAGTAAAGTGTTTTTCTTGATTAGAAGACACATAAAGTTTATTCTAAAGAATAACCATTCTTTAATTGACTATAGACTTTATTTTATGAATAAATTACCACAAATAATTCAGCTGTTTGTCTGTGATGGCTTTGCCTACATTATAAGCAATCAGTGGCATTTCTTTTAGCATACTATGCAAGCCATCACTGGCATAACAAGACTGGAAACTAGTAAGAATTCAGAACTGAAGTTTTCATGTTTGGAAAAGCTCCATCAAGTAAATATAATACAGTCCACCCCCCCTCCCCCTCGGCCCACACACACTTGATATATTAACCATCTTTGATCAGTTTTTACTTTAGTACCTCAATGTTCTGTCTTTGAAAAGTATTTGGGAGATGAAATGTCTAGTCCAGTCCCATGAAATTTTCAGTTGAAATAAATGTAGGTTTAAGCAGTCACTCATCTTAAGGAAGCTCCCACTCCTGCTATTTTTCATAGCCTTTGTAATATGTACTTTGCTGGTTACATTGTACAGAACACCATATACTCCTTTGGAAAAGAGAGCCGTTGACAGCACAGATGATGAAACAGTAAAGGAAGAGTGGACCCTGGATCAGCCCATCTCTCAGACCAGGACAACAGCCATAGTTGAGGTCAAAGGAACTATTGACATTGTTCTGACTCCCCTGGTGGCTGAAGCTTTAGACAGGTATTGATTTTGTCTAAAGCTATTACTATTACTTGATAAAATGACAAATGTATATTATGATTAGTGTATGTGATATCCTATATGATAAAACCCTAATATGCAAATCGACCAAATGGTGGAACAATCAGCAGAATGACCGACCGCTCGCTATGAAGTGCACTGCCCACCCTGCGCCCCCCACCCCCCCTAGAGGGAGACGACCGGCTGCAGCAATTGGGGATGGGGGGTGGGGGGTGGGAGGGGCGGGGCCGGCGAGCAGGCAGTGCCAACCAAGGTGGGTGCCAGTGGGGGCCTCCCAACGGCCCTACCTACCGGTTGCCCCACAGATGGCCCTGATTGCCAGCCAGGCCTAGGGACCCTATCCTATATATTGGGAACAGTCTCTTAGATTTAAAAATTAAGGCTACTCTAACACTGAAAAAACAGGATGATGCAGTGATGACATGCATGGATTCTGGCTTGCACATTTTGTGGTCAGCCCTGATTCTGACAGTTATAACTGTGTGACAAAGCCAATTCTCTCTGCTTTAGTTTTTCCACCCATAAGATGGGGGAAATGGTACTATTGCCTCAGAAGAATCATGTTATGTACTACTTTTATTGATCAGGGCAAAAACATGTAGCTGCCCATACAATAGCAAGATGCCTTTGACCTGTATGAAAAGTATGGTTAGTGGTGCATGCAGCGTCCTGGATTGTGATAGGGATATCCGACTGCTGTTTTAGGCCCGACATCTCCCGAGATGTCCCGGATTGCGAGAGGGTGCAGGCCGGGATGAGGGAGCCCCCTCCCAAGCACGAATTTAGTGCACCAGGCCTCTAGTATGTTCATAAAGAAGAATGTTGATGATGGCTATTTGATTGAACAAAAATGAAGATATGTTTAAAAATGTCTGTTTCACTTAGTTATCATTTGTTACTTTTCAGTCCAAATAATTATATTGCAATATTATAAGAATTATATTGCATTATAGTTTTCATTTTTTTTGCTTTTGGGCTGATGAGCATAAAATGATCACATACCCAGTACCTAATTATTATGTTTGATATTACTATTATCTCGTTTATTTAGGGAGACAAAACGAACATGAATAAACTCTAGAATATAATGTAATGGAACAGATTCAATAAACTAAAGTTTCTCATTTTCTGTTTCTCCTCCTGCAGGTATATTGAAGCGATGGTTCATTATGCTCACACCCGCCATCCAGCTGCAATTGTGGATGACCTTCATGCCAAGGTCCTCAGGGAAGCTATGCAAAATAGCAGGACTACCTTCTCAGAAAATGTAAGAATTTTTTATCCAGTAAAGTATGGCAAACTGAATATTCTCATGTGCATATAATATTCAAACTTGAAAAAATGGAATGTATTAAAATTTTATTAGGCATTTAAACTGGAACACATGAACATTTCTAAACAGTCTTTATATGTCAGTGGCTCCATAAGAGATGGCATATAGAACTATGCTATAGATTAAATAGTAGTCAATTATTTATTAAAATGTGGCTTTATTTTTTTTATTTCAGAAAGTAGCTTAATTTCAGGCCTTTCCTAAAGAGTGTTGGTCCCAAGTGAACAAGCGCTCTCTAGGACTGGTGCATTTGTTTTCTAAGAAAGCAAGCTGCATATTATTTTGACTTTCCTCCATGATTATATAACTTGTCTCCTAATATTTTTGAGATTATTTTTGTTCACCTCAATGAGCCAAGTTACTGTCCTCTGGTGTGTCGTATTCCATTTATGCCATGGTCCAAGCACGAAGCCATTTCTTAGTAGTCACTTCCTGGTCCTCTTTTGGTGACTCTCCGCTTGACTTTCAAATTTATCTGGGTCATATTTGGACCAGGGCCCAGAGGCAAAGTGCAAGTGAGGCTGATTGTTTTTAGTGATCCACTTATTCAAAATATATACTGAAGCTGCCAACCTGTTTGAACTTTAAGACTAGGGGTGCTAACCCAATGGCAGCTGGCATACTCATGGGCATAACGAGCAGAGTAAATGAGCAGGTCGCTGTTGCAGATGATGTGGAAATTATGAAATGTTTGTGAAATAATAATTCTACTTGCATTCTTTTTAGTTATCTTCCAGACAAGATGTTAGAGGAACAAAAACTGAGCACACTACCATAGGAATGACTAACCAAGGACAAGCACAGACAGATCTTATCATGAAACAAGATAATGTGACAATTAAAGGTCTTCAAGCTAATGTCAGCATACCAAAGGTAACAATTTAATATTTTTAAAAAATTTTCTGAAAGAAGAGGACATATATTTTATTCCCTTGATGACTGAATGTAAAAATGAATGTAATGTAAATAAGTTTACTTAAGTAGAATATTGGGCAAGTTATACTAAAATATTCTAAATTCATCCAGTAAGAATTTAATTTCGATTATTTTATGAGATTCTGTATTTGTAAGCTTTGTCTTCATAACTCTCAGACTCTTAGATACACCACTATTCCTAACAGTAGTTTTGCCATTTTTCTGTGTATCTTATGTTTGATAATTTTTACTTTTCAATGACATTTATGCCATTTTCTGTGTTAGGTAAACTTATGTTTGTTACAAGCCTCAGTGGAAGAATCTCCAAGTACAGCTTCCAGTAGGAGCATGACTCACATGTCTCTGGTTGCATTGTGTTTTGACAGAATTGCTACACAAGTTCGTATGAACAGGTAAAAAAGGTTTCATTAATTTGAGCCATGATTATCTTGCTGGATGGAAAAGCAGGCCTTCATAATCTTCTTAATACATAAAACTGGTATTGGAATTTCAAATCTCATTTTGTAGGTATTTGAAAGTTTGTACTGTTTTTATTCATACTATATTTTAGTAAACACTGAAGAATTTGTTATGAATATTGGTTTAATTAAAGCAGTGGAATGTTTCGGTTTTTAAAAAATGTTTTTTATTGATTTCAGAGAGAGAAAAAGAGAGGGAGAGAGGGCTAGAAATATCAATGATGAGAATCTTTGGTAGGCTGCCTCCTCAACGCCCCCTACTGGGGATCAAACCCGCAACCTGGGCATGTGCCCTGACCGGGAACCGAACCATGACCTCCTAGTTCATAAGTTGATGTTCAATCATTGAGCCATACTGGCCAGGCTGGAATGGTTTTTTTTTTTAAGCCACTTATTAATTAAATGTTGTTCCTGAACTGTTTAAATGTTTAAATGTTAATCATACTCTCTCTCTTTTCTGTGAAGAGGTGTGGTTGAAGAGATTTCAAACAACACTGAACCTGGTCGGACATCACAGTTTGATAGGTATGTCCACGCCTCTAAAATGCAGCCACAGTCGTCTGGATCTCTCAGATCAAACACTGGAGCAGAAAAAGGCAAAGAAATTGCTGCCAAGTTAAACATTCATCGAGTTCATGGGCAACTCAGGGGTCTTGATACAAAAGGTAGGATTTTACAACAAATATTTTTTCTGTGGCATGTATAAATAGAGGATTTTGCAAAAGAAAACATTCTTTTCCTTTGAATATTGCTACAATTTTAGTAGTTTAAAAGAAAGGTATTTTCTGCAATATATTAAACACATAGTATTTAACTATTCCTTATTCACATTCTACGTAGAACAGAAGGTAAACTTTGGTAGGGAAGTAAGTGATATGGCCCCAAATTAGGAACCCATCTGATTTCTTCATTATGTCTGCTGCTCATTAGAGAGTCTGGTGTTTATAGTCTTTCTTACTTTTTTATATTGTTCTGTTGGCACAACTTTATTGAAAATTATTAATTACAATATCAAAAGTAGGTAACCAAGTCTGTAAAATACAGCAGCAACAAGAGTGATAGCCATGGCTATGCTTCTTAGAGTTCCTGGTGAGGTAAGAGAGAAAACTAGACATGTCACATACCATTTCAATATTTTTGACATAACTCTGTGCCTGTGCTCATTTAGAGGCTAAGTGATCTCAGATTGTCAGAGATTCAATCCAGAAAGAAATGAGTTTATTAGTCTTAATTGATATGGTTGCTATGCTAATCTCCATCTGGGATAGGTGACGAGTCCTGAATGAACAAGTCATTTCCTTGAATTTGCTCACTGTATTGTGTAGGCTCTGAAGGTTCCATAATGGCTGTCTGTGTTCTGGATCTGTGTAACTGCTGAGGCTTTCTCAAGGCTTTCCAGAGAAAGAGATTGTTCCCGACTCCCTGAGCCTGTAGTCCTAACACTGGTGCAGAGTACAGCAGCTAGTATAGAAAAAGATTATCCTCAGTTCTGTAGTTGCACTGTTAGCCAGTTTGTACTTTGGTGTTGTATAGACTGCAGGCAGTAACTAAATATAATTTTGAAAGGGACACTACCCAGATAGAACTTACCAAAGACAAAACTCCTAAAGAAATTTTAAGGAGATCATTGTGTAAAGTTGTAGGGAAAAAAATAAATGTCTTTGCTTATAGGTACATAAGATATC
Source organism: Myotis daubentonii (assembly GCF_963259705.1). Lineage (NCBI taxonomy): Eukaryota > Metazoa > Chordata > Mammalia > Chiroptera > Vespertilionidae > Myotis > Myotis daubentonii. The sequence goes on along the minus strand of NC_081844.1, from coordinate 72,703,294 downwards.
TTTGAAAAGATACTCAGTAAATCTAATGACATATGTTACCTGTAGGGAGGAGAAGTGTATGTCTTGAGGTTTTACTGTGAACCCTTTGTACTCTTTAAGTGAGTGTATTACCTAATCAAAAAAAATGTATAAATTCAAGTTAAGTCCTCACCTAATACAATATTTCAGAATAAGTTCATGGAATTAGACAGATAAAATATAAATGTAAAGTATAGTATTTTCTTGGTGGAATATTTTATAGCTATTAAAATAATCATTTTAGCCCTAACCGGTTTGGCTCAGTGGATAGAGTGTCAGCCTGCGGACTCAAGGGTCCCAGGTTCGATTCTGGTCAAGGGCATGTACCTTGGTTGCAGGCACATACCCAGTAGGGAGTGTGCAGGAGGCAGCTGATGGATGTTTCTCTCTCATGGATGTTTCTAACTCTCTATCCCTCTCCCTTCCTCTCTGTAAAAAATCAATAAAATATATATATTTTTAAAAAATAATTTTAATAATAATTTTTAATGACTTGAAATTATCATGGTTACTGTTGCATAAAAATTTGGAACAAAGCTGGGTTTGTAAAATGATCTCTAAATAGCTAGAAGGAAACTTACTCCGAATGTAATAAGCCGGTCATCTATGGATGATAAATTTACCAGTGTTTTTTTAAAATCTTTTTTGTTATGTTTTTCTGTATTCATTAACTATAATCAGAGAAATTTTAAAAAGTAAGGTAAGAAGTAAGAAAAAAATGCCAGGAACTTGGGATGTTCATTTCTACATTGCATTTGGTAAGCAGTGAAATATTGCAATGACTGTGATGAATTGTAGTTATATAGAATATGTTAGCATAAAGCCATTTTTTAGTAAATGCTGTTATTGTATTAGAAAATAATGTTTTTTTCTAAAGCTGGATAATTAAAATAATTTTTATTTTACAAAATGATGAGAAAGTATTTAAAAATAGTGTATTATGAAGCTGAATTATGCAGAAGCTTTTTAGCTTTAGATTTTTAGAGTACCATGTAATCTTTCGGAAATGAATTCATTCTGCCTTTGGGCAATTATTTGTTAATTCTGGATTCATCTCCCCCCCCCCCCCCCCCCTTACTTCAATGTGATTCTGGCAATTTGTAAGCAGTACAAAGTTAGGCAGCATTATTTTTGAGTTGGTACATTTGTTTTTCTTTTTGACTAAGATATCTTTTGGATGTAACCACTGTGCCAAATGTTTACATTGTTTGTTTTAAAAATATATAAAACCTCTATCTTTAAAAGTGGTGGTTTTGTTCTCTTTTGGTGATAGATATCGGCACCTGTGCCATCACTGCGATTCCCTTCGAGAAGTCCAAAGTCTTATTTACTCTGGAAGAGCTGGATGAGTTTACTTTTGTGGATGAGACTGACCAGCAAGCTATTCCGGATATAACTCGAATGGGTCCCAGCCAAGAAAAATGGGGTTGGATAATGTTTGAATGTGGACTTGAAAATTTAACCATAAAAGGTAGGTTTTTAAAAAATAATTCTGCGTAAGTGGGTACAGATTGGCCCCACGTTGCTGAAATACTTTACACTCATGACTTTCAATAGTCTGAATCAGCAAATTCAAGCTGAAAATGTGGTAGCTGGGATTATTTACCAGGGGTGGATGCGCCATCCCGATTCCTCCATTGTGTGATCCAAAACTAGCAGAGCATCTAGACATGTAAAAACCTCAGTGTCTGAGCAGAGCAGAGCATTCTTGGCTCAAGTCAAAGCCACCCAGCTTTTGAAAGCTTGTGTCTTTGGAAACTGGATCTTTGATTAGCAGAGCTTTACCATTTAGGATGAAGATACTTCAAATCCTTTATTCAGTGAGAGAGAGTCTGACTTACAATTATGTGTGTTTTCTTATACATTATTGAGTAATATATTAAAATATGAAGGCTGACTTGTGTATAAGACTTTTAGATTTAGTCCTATCCTATCTAATAAAAAACAAAAAGTGTAATTAACTGTACCTCCACTACACTTCCCATTGGCTAATCAGCGCCATATGCAAATTAGCCACCATCCAAGATGTCGGCTAATTTGCATACTGCAGGCAGGGCGGGACAGTGGGAGCCGCCATTGCCAGCCTCCATCCAGGCCCCCGTGGGGCAGCCCCAGAAGCCGCCTGTCCGCTGCCCGTGACCCTATCGGGTCCAGGGCCGCAGGCCAGCCCCCGTGTGCAGACCCGGAAGCCACCTGCCCGCCGCCCGTGACCTGATCGGGTACCGGGCCGCAGGCCGGCGCCTGTATGCAGCCGCAGAAGCCGCCTGCCTGCGCCCTTGTGCAGCCGCAGAAGCTGCCTGCTCGCGTCCATGTACAGCCCTGAAAGCCGCCTGCCTGCGTCTGTGTGCAGCCACAGAAACCTCGGGCCGGGGCCTGTGTGCAGCCGCAGAATCTGCCTGCCTGCCGCATCCCACCATGATCCACTGAGTTATGAGGCCAGAGAGCAAGGAGAACTTCTGCCCCTGAGTCAGAGTGGGGAGCGGAGGACACGGCCTCCCCTCCTAAAGTCGCCAAAGGACAGGACCTAACCTAAGCCACATCCTCTGAGACAGCCCAGCAGGCACCACTGACCCTCCCTGCAGGCTGGGCCCCCCTCCCTTCCCCTGTCCCGGCACAGCTCCCATAGCTCCCCACTGGCTGAGTCAGGCACAACAGGTTTGCAGCCACAGGAGCGATTTAGCAGCTAATGAAAAATGCGAGAACGAACAAATGAAGCAGCTACTGCAGTGGGGAAAAGACATTCATCAAATTCTTTGTCTCTGAGAAACTGAGGCAGCCAGCACAGGCCCCTGCACAGGACGAGACTTCTGCTTCTAAAGAAACGTCCAAGGGTTAGAGGTGAGGGGGTGTTGCCTTTCCCCTCTCGGAGCTCTAGGAGGAGTCTGTGCTCCCCCTCCTGGTATTCTTAACACCCAGAGACCCCTCCCCAGTCCAGGCAGGAATGTTCCACGCTTACCGCCTCCACAAAGCAGAGAACAAAGAGGCATTTTTTGACTTCAAGCCTCTAAACCAGTGGTTCTCAACCTTGGCTGCACATTAGAATCACCTGGGAATCTTTTTAAAATCCTAATTTCTGGGCCTCATCCTCCGGCAATTCTGTTTCTTTGTTATGGGGTGGGGCCACAACATTAGTAACAAAGAAACAGAATTTCCAGAGGATGAGGCCCAGAAATCAGCATTTTAAAAAGATTCCCAAGTGATTCTAATGTGCAGCCAAGGTTGAGAACCACTGCTCTAAACAGACTTGACCACTGCGGGCAAAGACCTGCAGCTGAGAGGGGACAGGTTCTGGGTGTTGAGGTCCAGAGCATGGAAGACCTCCCGGGGAAGCAGTGGATCTAGAAGCCTGTGTGCTGGGTCAGAGACACCCCTGCCTCCCACCCTCCCCTGACCTGCACATAGACATGCCTGGACTGGGGTGAGGAGAAGAAGGAGAACTAGAGGGAAGGAACACTGAGTGTTTGTTGGCGGCCATGTAGAAAGGACTGTGACCCTCCCCTCCCACTGAGTCACTCCCTAAGGCAGCAGGAGACGGAGGGTCTGAGAGCAGCCACACAGCTTTGTGGCTGTGACCAAGGCACCAAGATGGTGTTTGTGCATTGAGGCTGAGGAGGTGTCAGAGGACCTCACTCCAGAAAGCCCAATACCTATTTGTGTGAGAGAAGGTGGCAGGGAGGGAGGGAGAGAGTGAATTGGACTCAAGAGACCTCAAGGCCCAGATGAGGAGAATATACCAGGGATCAGCATGGACTTGAGCTCTGAGGTGAGGATCAAGGGCAGCTGGCTGTGGGCCAGCCCAGACAGAAGACTGAGGTCCAGATGTTCTTGACCCTGCTCGGTTTTTGGCACCTCTGCCTGCGATATAAACTGTCTGACATGGAAGTACAACTCCAGAGAAGGGGGTGAGGAACCTAAGATAAATAATATTTTGTTTTTGTTTTTTCACTTGGCAGAATGGGGGCTGAAGTTGAAGTTAGGTTTGGTTACTAAACAATAAAGAAAGCAACATTTCTCGCACACCTGACTGTGTGGTCTGAGTTTGCTGCTGCCTATAAACAGAGAAAAAGTTGTAAAATGAAGTGCTAATCTCTAGGGTTTAGGTCAGACTGAGGAGTAGTGCCACTCAGCCAGAAGCTGGCTCATGGTGGGCCAGTTCAGAGGTGGTGGCAGGAGCCTCTCCCACCTCCGTGGCAGCACTAAGAATGTCCAACTAACAGTTTAGGCCTGATCCCTTGGGGGCCTAAGCCTTTAGTTGGACATCCCCCGAGGGTTCCCTGGCTGCCAGAAGGATGTCTGACTGCAAGCTTAAGCCTGATCCCCCGGGGAGTGGGCCTAAGTCGATAGGTGGACATCCCCCAAGGGGTCCTGGACTGCAAATGGGCGCAGGCCAGGCTGAGGGATGCACCCCCCTCTAGTATAATAATAATAGTAGTTGTATATTTATAGATAAGGGCAAGTTTTGGTGAGAATAAAAGGGATCTTTGTGAGATTTTAATTTTTATCTTTATGGATACAGTAGAGTACATCACTGAGATACCGAGTGTTTTAATAAATACATTCTCGTATTTATATAGGAGGAAGACAGTCCGGTGCTGTTTTGTATAATACTTTTGGAACGATGGGCAAAGCTAGTGTCACAGAAGGGGGTGGAGTGCTGACATCCAATAATTCTTCTGATTCTCCGACCGGCAGTGGCTATAACACCGACGTCTCTGATGATAATCTTCCTTGTGACCGAACAAGCCCTTCTTCAGACTTAAATGGAAATTCTGTTTCCGATGAGCAGGTTGGTAATAATGCTTTGGAAACATGAGCAGGTTTCTAATAATAATGCTTTGGAAACATAACATAGAAAATGACGTACCAACTCAAAATTAACTTCTGAAGTATATTTGCTTGTCTTTTTGTAGTTTGGATTTTGCTTAAGTCAAGGCATTTTGATGATTACACTGCTACTAGAGCAGCGGTTCTCAACCTGTGGGTCGCGACCCCTTTGGGGGTCAAACGACCCTTTCACAGGGGTCGCCTAAGACCATCGGAAAACACATATATAATTACATATTGTTTTTGTGATTAATCACTATGCTTTAATTATGTTCAATTTGTAACAATGAAAATGGGGGTCACCACAACATGAGGAACTGTATTAAAGGGTTGTGGCATTAGGAAAGTTGAGAACCACTGTACTAGAGTATAATTTTTGTAGGCACCAATGCCTAAATATGTTTATATCTATCATAGTACCTAGCATAATACTGTGTTCATATTAGGCACTTAAAATATCTGCTGAATTAATGAATTAGTAGAATTTAAAAAAAGCAGGCTTTGTTTTTATGTTGTTTGAATGATTTTAGCAGAATCACTTTTTAAATAATTAGTTTTGTTACTGGTAATATTTCATGTAAGTTCTTAATATTTTTGTCAATATCTGCCAGTTTCATTTAGGGTCCTGAAGAATACCTTCAGTGTCACTCATTTATTTTTATTAGGGTAGAATTTCATAGTGATGAGTATAGGAACAGCAATAATGAAAATATTTAAAATTCTAGATTTCTAAAGAGTTGTGTCACTGATTGGTGACCTGGGGCAAATTATTTTCCCTTTCCCGAGTTTCTTCATCTGTAAAGGAGTATTGTAAGGACATTGCTCTTCTAAAGTTGTGACGTTTGGAGGAGACAGTACACAGGAAAGGCTTAACTCAGTGTCTATCACACAGTGAGGACTTGGTAATGTATGTGTACTATATGTTACATAGACTCCTAATGGAATCTGAGGCAGCTTTATCTTGAAATACTTAAATATTTCTGCAGCCAGCAATTTTAATAAAAATACCAGGTGTGGGGTAAATAGCTTCTCATCAGTTCAGATCAGGTTTTGATGCCACATTTACAGAAAAATATTAGATTTTATTTTTTTAAATCTTTATTGTTGAAAGTATTACATAGGTCCTCCTTTTCCCCCCATTAACCTCTTCCAACCCTCTTCCATACCTTCCTCCCCCAGACCCTCACCATCCCATTGTCTGTGCCCACGGGTTATGCATATATGCATACAAGTTCATTGGTTGATCTCTTCCCACCCACCTTCCCCTGGCTTCCCTCTGAGGTTCAACAGTCTTTTCAAGCTTCTATGTCTCTGGGTCTATTTTTGATCCTCAATTTATTTGGTTCATTTGATTCCACATATGAGTGAGATCATGTGGTACTTATCTTTCTCTGACTGGCTTATTTCAGAATGTCATGGATTTTAGAAATGCAAATAAGGGAGTGCGGACTTATATGTAGTGCCTGCTGACTTTAAAATCACTGGGGCCTATAGTTCACATTGTTCTGTAACACTTAGGACTCACAGGTGTTTTGTGTGTATTCTTCATTCCTCAATCACCACAGAAGAAAATGCCAGTCTTTTCTTTATCTTGACCAATGCTATCTAAAAGTGAATCCAGAGACTTTAAGTAGATGTAAAAGGCAGGAGACTTTCTTTTTTTAATATCATGCTTCTTACCTGCCTATATTTTGAAGGGTGGTGATTACACATCTAAAAGATATTCCCATTTCTCAATATAGCTTTAGATAATAGCATGTAAGATAACGTAAGAATTTTTTGTAGCATGTTATTTATTTGAAAATGTGTTACAATAGTATTTATTATGGCTCTTTATTTGGAAGTTTGAAATATTCTGTTAAATGGAAAAGGAAATTGATTGCAATAGGAAGCAGAAGACCTTAATTCTACCACCCACTCTGCTCAAGAGTTGTGTGGTTTCTAGCAAGTTACCTCTTTCTCTCACTTTCCTCATCTAGAAAAAATAACTTAATGCCCCTAAACAAAAAGTTTTGGGTGTTCTATTATTTAGGATGAAGGAGTTGAATCTGATGATTTGAAGAAAGATGTGCCTCTTATGCCACCACCCCCCGATTCCTGCAGCATGAAGCTGACCATCCAGGAGATTTGGTTTAGTTTCGCAGCTCCCACCAACGTGAGGTCTCCCACTCATGCATTTTCTAGGTAAAAAGTCTGAAAAGTGTACTACTGTCGCTTGGTGTTTCTTTATTTAAATGGCATGCAGTTCTGTTTCATGCATGTTTTGAATTACTTTTTGGATATATCTAATATGAGGGCTGCCACCTCTTCCCCATCTTTCCTACCTCAGACTCTCTGTTGACCTTATTGTCAGCTTGTTTGACCATTTTTCTTTTCTAGGGCTTAGTTTTATTTCACATGTTACCCTGCCATTAACTTATTTTTTTTCACCTCTAATAAGCTTTTTAATATTTTTTCTTTTCTATTATCTGTTCTCCAAATATGATGAATTATGAAGTTATATCTTCATAATTTATCTGGTGGTCAAAAGGAAAAGTAATTTGCCTAAATAAAATAGCTGCTAAGAACAGTAGAGATGGAAGATCATTTGAAATAAAATCTTGACGCTCGTTTTTATAATTTTCTAAAATAAATCTGAAGGCAGCTAAACCTCTTAAGCACTGCGACCCCTGCGGTGGGTGCGTGGCTCGTTCCCGTTGACCAGCTCAAGTCGTCCTTGAACAAATTGGAAACAGAGGGAACGCTGAGACTCTGTGCTGTGATGGGATGCATCATGACTGAAGCGCTAGAGGTAAGTCTTCTATACATGGAGATACAGAATTTATGGAAGACGATCCTGACCATTTATCATTGTTGGGAAACATCTCACTTGTGAGTACTTAGTGACTGGATGTCTTTCATTTGTACTATCTTTAATACATCATTCTAAGCCTGTTATCTTTGCTTTGTTTCAGAATAAAAGTATGCATTTTCCCCTAAGAAGTAAATACAACAGACTTACAAAACTGGCTCGCTTTCTCCAAGAAAACCCTTCTTGTTTACTGTGTAATATACTCCACCACTACCTGCACCAGGCAAATTATTCCATTATCGAGGATGCTACAATGGTGAGTGACTGAAACCATGTGTTAGCTCTGAAGTAGCCTCTGTTCTGTTGAGGAACCATTGACCTGCAGGATTTGAGATGCATAGGGGAAGTCCAGAGGAGAAATATGGTTAGAAATACAGGCTCATAGACAACAGCAGGCTCAGATTAATGATTTGGGAGTTGACAACATGAAGGTGTTAAAAGCTGTTGACGTGGATGAGACTTCTAGGGATGGAAGGTTGAGTAAGAACCTGGTCAAGGATGGATCCCAGAAGAATACCAGTATTAACACATTGCGTACTGCATAGAAATCTCTAAGCCAGCTGTGGGCAAACTACGGCCCGCGGGCCAGATCCGGCCTGCTTGAAATGAATAAAACTAAAAAAAAAAAAAAAGACCGTACCCTTTTATGTAATGATGTTTACTTTGAATTTATATTAGTTCACACAAACACTCCATCCATGCTTTTGTTCCGGCCCTCCGGTCCAGTTTAAGAACCCATTGTGGCCCTCGAGTCAAAAAGTTTGCCCACCCCCTAAGCCATATGCCAAGCGCCAGTAACTTGAGGACGAAGACTATTCGAATGACCAAAATACAATGTAACTGCAATGCTTTATGGGTTCGTGCAATTATATAGTTTTTTGTAGATTGACCTGCACGGTTTCCACCAATGAGATCACTTCATTAGATGTGGACTGTGCCGCGCCAGCACGGCCAAGGGTGTCTCTGAGTGGGGGGGGGGGGGGGGTGAAAGGATTAAGGAAAGACAGACAAGAGAATAATAGCTGGGTCTCGGTGGGACGCTGCTCCCTGAAGAGGAGACAACGCCAGCACCCACAAGCCGTGTCTTTATTTTATAGCAGATGCCATGAGGCAAAGTAGGGGTGTGATCACGTTGTTTACAGCATTCTCGTGAGTCTCAACCTCACTTAACTATATGCACCTGAACTCTATCACAAGGCATGTGGGGCTACGTGTTCGGACCATAGGTTCAAGCTTACAACCATAGCCGTTGGCTATGATTGTGCTGGGAGGGCCCTGCCCTCCAGCTGGGACTTGCACGTGGCAGTGAGAGGACCCTGTCCTTTCATTAGTCCGAGGCTTGAACCTGGCCAAAACACTGTAACCGCGCCCCACAGTGGACAAGACAGTGTGTTGACATCTCAGGTCCATAACAGATGGCGCGTGAAACACGAGAAAACTCATGAGCGGTACACAATGTGTTAAATAGGTGGGGAAGGTGGATGGAGGTACACAGAGTGCTGAGGAGGGAAAGGAGAGCCAGGAAAGAATGTCTGGAAGCCAAAGTATAGTGAATTGCAAGTAAGAGAGTAATCACTAGAGTCAAATATCATAGCAATGTTTAATAAAATAAGGACTCATTTGTGATGGGGGGATATTATGTAATTGTACAAAATAAATATACTATCTCTACCCCTTGAAAAGCACTTCAGAAGGTGACACATACCTAGGGGTGTAGAACTGGAGGAGCTTCCTTCTCCTTGCCAAGCTCTGGTCAATAGAGAATACATGGGAATCTGAAGCCAAATTAGTGGTCAATGTATCCATATTGGTAATGGCCAGTCAAGCTCCTATTTACCTCCAATGCCAGAATCTCCAATAAGTCATGGATATAAAAAAGGTACTTGGCCTGAGGCTGGTAGAGTTTCTAGTTTCTACTGCCACCTGAGCGTTGAGGACTGGGAGTCCCCAATGTGAGACTAACTTACCCATGGTGCTGTAGGCAGAGACGGGAACAGAGAGAATGACTGCATTTCCATGGATGCTCTGCCCAGGTATGCTTTCCATTAAGACGAAGGACCACTTGAGCCTGGGAATGAAAGGGCAGATGCAGAAAGTAAATGAGGTTCTTCTAATACAGGGGAATCGCAGGAAAGGGGATGGAGAGGAGTTGGATATTTTCTCCTCAGGCTGAGGCTCTAATAGGAAAAAGAGCCAAGTTTTCTTTCTTACAATCATAACCATGTGAAATCAAATATATTCTAAATTTTATCATTGTTAACAATACATTTAACTTTCAAAGCAGTTACAAATCCAGCTACATCCAGCATTTACCTATAGAAATTTATTATTTTTAATTCTAAAAATAATCTCTGGAGGGAATAATTTCATTCCCTTTTTGCTTAATGAATATCCCAGGTTGTTCAAAATACATTTGATTCTTCAATTGGCAAAAGATAAAGTGGATTGAATGCTTCTTCAGAAGAACCCCAGTCTTATACCTGCATTTAGTCTTATTTCCCTGGAGCTGCAGTGCTGTTCATGATAGGAGAAGCAACCTTGTGTTTAGAGATTGAGTTCTGTTGTCAGCTTGAAACACTGACTTTCTTGTGTAACCTTGGACAAATTACTTAACATATAAATTCTGGTTTCCTCATTTCCCAGTGGGGGTTATGAGAGTTAAATGAATAAATATATGCAAAGCACTTAAATGGTAACTGTTATTATATAGTAAGGTGACTTCTAACGACATCATTGTTGTTACAGGGTGATGGACTTCCTGCCTTGGTAACCTTAAAGAAAGGGTTAGTTGCCCTGGCAAGGCAGTGGATGAAGTTCATTGTGGTGACACCAACCTTTAAAGGAGTCAACTTACATCGGCCAACTCAGCCCTTGAAGCCCCAAGCAGCTGTGGACCATGAACACGAAGATGGCTTTGGACTGGACAATGGAGGTGGTCTTCAAAGTGATACCAGTGCTGATGGAGCAGAATTTGAATTTGATGCAGGTAATTTTGTAAATATTTTAGCTAGTTATTATGCACTTGGTAACCTAGTACATGTGATAATTTTAATGATATGTGTCCCAAATTTGATATTTCTATTGTCATGGTTTAATTATATAAGTATGGTTTGTATTAGTCCAAATAAATGGTAATAATGTTGGAATCTCATACAGATTTGATTCTCAAGTTTAATTTTGTGAAATATAGTAAACTTCTTCTCCTAACCTATCCAGTCTAAACAACAGATATCTTTGTATAACTAGAATATTTTGAGTTAATCACATTTACCTCTATTTAAAAATTATATCTATCTCTTTATCATCTTGCCCTGTGCCTTTATTTTATTATTTTTTTATATTTAAAGAATAAATATTTATGTTTGATATTGAGGTACTCACTGAATAAGGTAAAAATAAATTACAGTGATTGATAAATAACTGTGGTATGGTAACTAATCAATCTCTGGGTCACTGCTTAATTTAGAAAGCATAGTCTTCTAAATATGATCTCAAAAACCTCAGCAACACATAATACCACAGTAATTACAGTAAATGTGTACATTGCAGTGAGAAAGAAGGTCTTCTCAAAGTGATCTGGCACCATGAATTTTATAATAGTAAACTTTCCCACCAGAGATGTCACGCCTCTCTACTTGTCCTGTGCCTTTAAAGGAGCCTTTGATTTTTACTCAGTGCTTGTTCAGATCTGAGTTTATGCAATATTTGGAGGCCTGTACTCAGCCTCAGATTCTGAGAGCCTGATGGCTGTGCCATAACACAGGCAGTACCCCTGTGTTTCACAGTGTATAGGTGGGGCACACGGGGGTAGGGGGGTGTCACAGCTCTTTGTATGGAAAATTAATAATGCAGGCATAAACTCCTTGTTTCACATACAACTGTAAACTGACTTTTGCCCCACCCTATACATACTTTAATGCTTTTTCAAAGTTTAATTATTATTATTATTATGAAATGTACTATGCACTGCAATTTATCTTAGGATAATTTGAAAAAATATTAGAAGTACCATGGGCAAAGAAAGCAGTCTTAAAATTAGAGCTTTCAGAACATCTATATATATAAAAGGCTAATATGCAAATTGTACCCTTGGGAGATTGACCGGGAGACCAGGAGTTCGATTGCTCACTATGATGTGCGCTGACCACCAGGGGGTGGCGCGGAACAAAGGAAGGCCCCAGCTGGCAGCCAGCAGCCAGGGAAGGAAGGCCCTGGCCAGCAGCCGGAAGGCCCCAAAGTCCCTGATCGTAAGCCAGGCCTAGGGACCCTACTGTGTACGAATTTTGTGCACTGAGCCTCTAGTTGATATTTAATCCTTTACCCAGTTTTTCTTTTTGGTTTTCAAACATTTTTAAATTATATTTAAGAAATGAATGTTTTATGAGTAATAGGCTGGATTTTATTATTTATTTTGATAAATTTCAAGTCTGTACAAAAGTTGAAAGAATAGTGTAGTAACTATCCCTTTTAATTAATTATCTACAAATGCCTGTGTTAATCTGTGAAAAGTCTGTGCTCTCTTGAGCTGAGTTGAATTGGTTTTTGGTCTCTTATCATTGGGTGGCATATTTGAGATTGAATAGAACCTGTTTATTCCTTTTTTGAGACTTAGTGAGAAGATTGGGGTTGGAAGAGTAACATAAAAATTTAAAAAGGAGTGAATATTACAGAAGATTCCACAATGAACTTGTCAAGGAGTATCTACGGCTGAGAGTAGGGGCACCACCAGGAACACTGGAGTTGATGCTTAAGGAGCATGTCTGACAACCTGCAGCCCTTTTCACTTACTCTTTTCACTGATTTCAGCCACAGTCAGCGAGCACACGATGCTGCTGGAAGGAACAGCCAGCCGACCTCCCCCCAGCGGCTCTGGGCCTGTGACTGGCGCTGAGATAATGAGGAAACTCTCCAAGACTCACACCCACAGTGACTCTGCATTAAAGATAAAGGTTCATTATTACTGTTTTTAGTTAGTGTTAGTTAGACTTGCAGAGAATACCTAACTTTTGCCATCTCAAATTCAGCTATTAGGTATCCACCCTAAAGATGTAAATTTAGTAAAAGTAGTATTTTTATATTGAAATTAACTTTATATTGATTAGTAACTTTTAGTGTGCACATTTCTTTGAAAATTATATCATCAGTAGTAATTAATATTGAATAAGGACTATTTTAATTACCAGGCCTTAGGGCTCTCTTTTAAATTTATTGAATATTCAATAAAATACAATATTGAGAATATTGATCATCTTATAATTGTGCATGATCAATATACAGTTTGAGTGAGGCTGTTTTATGTTTTCAGTGATGATGTTTTGTTTGGTATTGAGTGAACCGTAGTAAGCAGTAATGGCAAGGGTAACAGCAGTTGTAGTTCTTAGCCGTCACGTTTGTGTGTGTAAGGAAGAGCCTGTGTGGTTTCTCTGCAGGGCATCCACCCATACCACTCCCTGAGCTACACCAGTGGAGACACCGCCACGGATTCTCCAGTGCATGTGGGCCGTGTTGGGATGCCAGTGAAGGAGAGTCCACGGAAGGAGAGCCTGCTCAGCTACCTGACCGGGAGCTTCCCAAGCTTGCACAACCTCCTGGAGGGCACTCCTCAAAGGAGCAGTGCAGCTGTGAAAAGTAACTCCCTGACGAGAACAGGTGTGGCCTTGGTTTTGACAATTACAAGTTTACTTCTGTGGGAGAATTAAAAAAAAAAAAAAAAAGGTTTAAGATTTTTTAGATATATATTTTGGATGCATAACTAATCTTTCATATTGCAACTTATCTCTGAGAGAGTATTTTGGGAAACTTCTCTTTGTAACAGGTTAGTATCTTCTTGCCCTTAGTTTACATTTTTAAATTGTAGCATTTGACAGCCAAGGTGTGATGTGGGTTGATGTCTAGACCAGACAAAAAATGAATTTTTCCGTGGTATAATAAATAAGTTAGTTATTAGTGCCTTAATATCCAAATACCAATGTCATACTATGAATTTGAAAACATCTGCATATATAGGTATTTTAATGTGACTTTTCAAAAAAAATTACATAAATCACATTTTCTTCTTAGTACATAAGTAATATTATACTCAGTAAAACTTTATTTTCAGGAAATACAGTGGCTACAGATATGTTATCTGAACACCCCTTGCTATCTGAGCCATCATCAGTGAGTTTCTATAACTGGATGTCCAATGCGGTGGGTAATCGAGGAAGCGTGGTGCAGGAATCTCCTGTCACAAAGTCAGGGCACAACAGTCTTCCAACAGGTATGGACTTGTCACATTATTTTGCTTAACCATCTAAGGGGCACCTGTAAAGTTATTGCAAAATCCTGTTTTTCAGAGAATGATTAAAAAAATCTCAAATGCTTAAGTATTGTTTTAGTTGAAATTGACCCATTTATGAACTGCCTTTGATAATTTAGCAGCTGAGGGAGTCATAAGCAGTCACTCAATGTTTCTGTGGAAAGTCAAACGCGAGAGCGTCTATAATTTAAAGAATTTAAAACTTCCATTTAATGTGGCTGGTTTAATTTCAAAACACCAAAAGGAGGTAAATAAAAAATACAGTGTATAATTACAACATCGTATACTTACAACACAAAGTATTTTCAGTTTATCCAGATTTCTCTGGGACATAATAACTCGCATTTTTATGCTCTTTGTGGTTACTTAAATATTTAATTAAATCTAAGGAAGTACTAAGAAGAATAAAGTAAGGTTCTTGCCCTCAAGGAGAGAAACAAATCGGGGCAATTTATTAACTTTTAAAAGAATATGTATAAGTAGCAAGAAGACTAGTAGGGAATTCACAAGGAAGGATTGGTGACTATCTCCTGAAGTAAAAGTGGAGTCATCTCTCCTCTTGTATTTTGTGTGTGTGTGTGTTCAAATTTACTAGACATATGTTTGTTTGTTTTTTAGTAAACAGTTTTTAAGAGAAAGAATATGTGAGGTAGCCTTTGATTCTAGTCATCGAAGGCAGCTAAAATTAATCTGTGTAACAGCTATTGGGATATCTAGTAAATTCTATTCAGACAGAAAATACGAAATTATGAGAAGTGGTTGACACATGACTACTTAGTCCTTTTTCTTGCTGGTGTGTGGACCATTTTTGAACCTGGAGTGAAGTGGTGAGCAGGTGATGAATTCTAACTGCACCTTAGTCCTCAGCGTCAGCCTTAGCTGAAGAAGATGCAAGAATGTGTTTGCCCGGCTGTCAGCACTTTGCTGGGGCTGGTTTCCCTGTTGCACAGAGTTTAAGTTTCAGGAGAGCCAGAAAGGAACATTTCCTGTCTATCAGAGGCCCTTTGTCTGGAGGGAGGAAGAGGAAAGAAAGTGCTAATTATTGTCATTCCACCTCGGGGAAGGTCATTGGGAGGAAGTTTGTATGTGCTACTTGGGACATGATAGTCCGCCTCCTGTCGCTGCTTTCTGTGGCCCAGCTGCTTTCTGCACCTCTGCTTCTGGGTGTCCAGCTGAGGGGTTGGCAGAGGCTCTTCCAGATGCAGAAGTCTATATATTCTGGGCTGGCTGGCTGTCATGAAGACTTCATGTATGAGGACAATGGATATTTTCTAAAAATTTAGTTTAATTTCACTTTTTATTAATCACATCTGTAAAATAACCTAAAAGTGCTATTTTTTCTCTTTAATTTAAATGGTCTGGTAACACTGTTCCATACAGGCTTTGTAAGTTTACTTTGCCATGCCCCTTTATGCCTTTTATTTTCCAATACTTTAGATTTCATTCTTGAACATTTTTCCTGTTAGGTGTTGCGCCCAATCTTCCCACAATACCCTCAGCCTCAGATTTCAACACCGTCTTGTCTAGTGACCAGAACACTCTGGATGGGACCCCTTCTCAGCACAGTATGAGTCAGGATGATGTGGCAGGTGTAGAAGAAGCCAACCAAGGTTTTCCTGCGGTTCAGCTGGCTGACGCCCAGGTGAGCCAGCCTGTTCCTCCCAGTTGTTGAAATCCTCTTAGGCAACACTAAGCAGCTGGAGCATCTCTAATTCACCTTGGAATTCAGTGAAAACCTTTGTTCTGTGCTTGTCTACCAAAGCCTTCATGCAAAAAAGGAGGAGCTTTCAAAAAGGACATGGGCTAATTAAGCATCTATAGCAGTGATGGCGAACCTTTTGAGCTTGGCTTGTCAGCATTTTCAAAAACCCTAACTTAACTCTGGTGCCGTGTCACATATAGAAATTTTTTGATATTTGCAACCATAGTAAAACAAAGACTTATATTTTTGATATTTATTTTATATATTTAAATGCCATTTAACAAAGAAAAATCAACCAAAAAAATGAGTTCGCGTGTCACCTCTGACACGCGTGTCATAGGTTCGCCATCACTGACCTATAGTCATTAAACAGAAGAGTGGCATAGTTGTTTATCTCATATGATAACGTTATTTGGAGATATAGATTGGCTAAATATCATGACTAGAAAGATAAATTTAATCATACCATATTGTGTTCAGTGTTATGATAAGACTTTTTTTGAATGAGCAGTAGGGAGCCATTGAAGATTTTAGAGCAGAAAAATAATGTGACAAGAACTAGACATGGGTAGCAATGTGCTAAATTGATTGAATTAGAGAAACAAGGTGAAAAGATGAGTTACTGAAACAGTTCACATGTGGTAATGAGCTTAGATGGCTGTGGCTTTGATAAGGTAAAGAAGAAATATTATGAAAGTCTTATTTAATGGCTTAAATATGGAGAGTACAAAGGAAAATCTTTGAAATATTTTTAGTTTCTCAAGTGACCAGAGGCAAGTGGGAGAGTGGGCCACAGGCATTAACAGGTTAGGTATAATTAGATAATATTTATTACAGAAGACCTTTTTGTGTTTCACCCTACACACATGAACTGGGTTAGGATAAGAAAAAAAGCTGCAGTAAATGATGAATTATATAAATTGCACCAATATGAATGTGTTATGTCTTTTAGGTTGTTTTCAAGCCTCTTCTGAGTCACACAGGGATTCAGTCCCAGGATGCGATGCCACTGTGCTACCGCATGTACTTTGGCGAACACCTTTCATTTTCAGGGACACTGGACTGTCTCCGAGCAGATATCGTGGACTCAGACACAGCCAAGGAGAGAAAAAGCAAAAGGGCAAGAAGGTGTCTTGTGTTATTGTTGTTTTCATGTAAAATTTTGTTTTTAACTTTGCTTCCTTCTCATGGTAATGAGAAATTAATTTTAGTATCTTAATGAGAAGACAATTTCCATTTAACCAAAATAATATCCACATTAACAGGTTATGAGGCCTGTTTTTAGGTCTCTTTTTGAACCATGTTAGCACATCCATGAGAGTGAGCTACATACATGTGGTGATGTAGACACGTAGAAGTTATTTACTGTTGCACTAGTTAAATTTTTATGATCTTATGGATTTTAATTTTGTACCTTTCATTTAGAATTTATTCCTGGCCTCCTTTCTGAGTTGACTTGTCGCAGGTGGTATTTTCTATTAGGAACAGAATAGAGGTCATACAGAGGCTAGCCATCAGAAAAAAAGACACAGGAATGCCAAATGTAGAGTGGAGAGAGTTAAGAATCATCTTTTACTATCATTCTTTATTGTCATGGATAGTTCTTCAGTTTCTTCACTGTTTGTATAGGAAGTAATATGCCTACTAATAAGATTTGTCTAATATTTTGAGAACTTGAATTTTACTTTGGGTATATCTTGCTAAAGTGTATGGAATAATAGAATATGGACATACATAGCCTTTCTGATATGAGGTTGTTTGTGACGTGCTTGGTTTCATCCAATTTGTGCTTTTGCAAGGTAAAATGAAAGCAAAATGCACATGTATCTAACATAGAGCTAAGTGAAATATATTTTTCATTTGAAATATTCTACTTAAATTTTAAATAATTTAACAAAATTGGCTTTAAAAATTTCATGACAATTCTGTGTAGATAAATAGAGCCTTCTTTTAGTTTGTTTTAGGTTTAAATATTTGAGGATTTTCTAATGACACAGGAATGTGGCAATTGCAGTCTTTTCTATTAAGAAAGTCCTTGCTTTTCACATTGTGTGGTACCAAGCAATGACTATTCAAGCTAAAAACCTTAATGATTATTAGGATTACTTTTGTTTTTTGATCTTACAAAATGTCAAAAAATTAAAATCTTCCTTACTGCTTATTATAAATATATAGAAAATGATAAATATAGTAAAACTAATATTTAGTACATTGTAATTGAGAATATTTTGAAATTAAATTTCCTTCTGTAAAACTCATCAAAGGGTGGTTTGAATAGTTCTTGCCTTCTTGTCATGTGACTCACAGTAAAGAATGAGCACCTTTTCTGTGCCTTGGCAAAATGTCCTTCTTCACTAAGTATTGACCAGTTTCCAACATTTTATCCTTTGCATTTTAATGTCATGTAGCATTGTCACAAGTTCCTTTTACTGTGTATTTTTTTTTTTTTTTGCCAGAATCACTTCCTCCTGGTTGCCCTCATCCTTTTTGTTGCAACCAGTTTCCTCTTCATGCCAATAAGTGTGACTTCCCTGCGCTCCTTTGGCTGCATATCTAGTTTCTAGAACAGCAAAGTGGCAACATCTCCATGGTCAGCTATTTCTTCTATAGCTCCATTTACATTTAACTGAATTTCACTACTAGCCTTATAAATTTTTTTGTTTTATTGCTGCATTTTTATCCTTGCTGTACAATTCCCTGTTCGATTATCATAATCTTTTTTTTTTTTAATGTCACAAGGAGGCAACACACTATATGCTTCCCTGTCTGGGTGTGAATGCATAACAAATGTTCATTGACCAATCACTGACAGACTTTGACAAAGTGATATGATTGGTCACTGATCACGATGCCTGTCCGTTATTTATGTAGTGACTCATGCACTGAAGAGCTAACAGCAAGTTTGTGCTTTATGCAATTGTTCACAGTAAATTTTGAACCATGTTGTTAGGGAACTGGTGTTATTTAAACTATGATAACAAATCCCTTCACATTGGAATCATCAGTGTGGTGTAACATCGTTGGCAAGAAAAATTGTTTTATCTCTTCACTGAAATCATTAACATACGGCTAATTTTGACTAGTCAACTTATAAAAAGTTGACTTAGTGAAAAAAGTAAACTACTTGATTTCATGCTGAAAAGTATTTAAATGACTTATAAACATATTATCTTGGAGATTATTTTGCTAATAAATTAATAAAGATTATACAGTCTAGAAAAGAGGAAATAACCTTGTCATTTATTTTCACATTTTTAGGCAAGGCCATGTAAATCTTCCTCCACTTGAGTTCAAACCGGCATTAATGTTGGAAACCTTTAGCATCAGTGCAGTCATGATGGAAAAGTCTGTGTGCACCCCTCAGAACTCCACCAACGCTCTTTCTTTCCATGATCTTAACAAGCGTTACTACAATACCTTCCACTGCAACTTCACCATTTCCTGTCAGTCTATAAGCCAGCATGTGGACATGGCTTTGGTTCGTCTCATTCATCAGTTCAGTACAATGATAGATGACATCAAAGCGACTCAGACTGACATTAAACTGAGCAGATACACAGCTGGATCAGCTTCGCCAACACCTACCTTTAGAACCAGAAAACATCGGGATTTCCGCTCCTCTGACTTCAGCCGCAGTTCCAGAGGAAGTCTTAACGGTGGCACCAGAGTAAATAATGCAAAGAACAAACGGACCAACCCTGAGAATAACAAAAAGGAATCTCGAAACAAAAACTCATTGGGAAGATCTGAGAGAAGAACCTCCAAAGTGTCTAGGAAAGGCTCCAAGGACGTGGTGGATCACATGGCGATCCCCATGGATGACTCTGACTCCATTACCGTGTCAGAGCAGAGTGAACCCTCTGCCGAGTGCTGGCAGAACATGTACAAACTGCTGAACTTCTATTCTCTTATCTCTGATCCAACAGGAATACTGGAAAAATCTTCAGACGCATTTGGACCCGCAGGTAATGGATGTTTCATATTTTTTAAATTGCTGTTTAGAATTGCAAACATACTAAGAAAGGCTTTAGGTTGTTCATGATGTTTTCTTTTTTTGTTTTGTTAATCCTCACTCGAGGATATTTCTCCATTGATCTTTTAGAGAGAGTGGAAGAGAGAGGGAAAGACAGAGAGGAACATCCATGTGAGAGAGACACATCCATTGGTTGCCTCCTGCACGTGCCCTGACCTGGGCCTGGGCCAGGGAGGAGCCTGCAACCAAGGTACATGGCCCTGATCAGAATCAAACCCAGGACTCTTTGGTCCCCAGGCTGATGCTCTATCACTAAGCCAAACTGGCCAGGGCTCATGAGGTTTTTTTCATGTGATGAGTGGATAATTGAGATGCACAGCAGTTGGCAGTCAGGAGAGAATAGTCATGTGGTCAGAACTCCTGTGCCCCATTTCCCACCCTCTCTAACCTTGTGCAAGGTGCTCCGGTAGAGCCACACACACCTGCTGTCAATGACTGTTTGCTTTCAGTGTGGCCAAGGGAAGATGTAGAAATACTTTAAAAGTCATTTTGATAGGGAAGAGGAGGAGGAGAGCTGGTCAGGAAAAGGAAGGAAAGAGAAATAAGTGTCCTTTCATTCCACAGTTTTCATGTCTAAACTTGTGTGTTTCTGTTTACTTATGAAGGCGTTCGGAGCCCGACAGAGCCAACCTGTAAAGTGGTGTTTGAGAATGAACAGGACAATAACAGTGTGACAAAAACGCAGAGGAAGCGCAGCTTGGTGACAGCGGAGCCCCAGCATGTCACCCTGATCGTGTTCGGGATCGGCATGGTGAACCGCACACACCTGGAGGCGGACATCGGTGGGCTCACAATGGAGTCTGAGCTGAAGAGGATTCATGGCAGCTTCACACTGAAGGAGAAGATGAAAGGTATGGCATGTTCCCATATTGCTGATGCTTTTCTGAGAACTGACTCCATCTCCCCAATTCCTGCTTGGCAGTTCTAGAAAACCAAATTTCCAGGTAGATCAGAGAGCTAATTTATGTAGTTTCTTTTTCCTATTTTTGTTTTATAAAAATTTCCAAATGTTCTGCACTAAGTATTACTTCTGAGATTTAAAATGTCATTAGGCTATTTAATGCCCTTTAGACTCTGTACTGCATGATTGGCATGTTAAACTGAATATTTAGCACTATTCCAATTTTAACATATTGTATACATGAACACAGAAATAAAACGTCAAGGAAATTTTAAAAAGTAGTTTCAAAATATAGTTTAAATTTTATGTAACTTTAAAATTATCTTTTGTCACTGAACATTTTATGAGTAAAATGCAAATTTAATATGAAGTGTAATTATTATAATTCATATAATTATTTTTCATCACATTTAAGATGTTTTACATCAAAAGATGACTGAGACATGTGCCACTGCGCATATTGGTGGGGTTAATATTGTGCTGCTTGAAGGGATCACACCAAATATACAGTAAGTGTATTGATTTTTATTCTTAAATTTGTTTGTTATAGTTTATAGGAAACTTAAAATTCATTGGATAAATCCCACACTTGCTGAATTTTGAAATTTATATACTTAATGTTTCAGATATTATGATTTCTGTCATTAAGAATATCACACAATGAAATGTTTTAGAAAAGTGATTTTGCCTTTCTGAAAGTGGTTTTACTACCTCCTTCACCCCTCTTTAAAAGTAGACTCCTGGGACATTGTAAGATTATGTATCAAGAAAAATGATCACTAGTGCAAATTTTGGTTAAACATAAGATATGCAAAAGCTGGCACAATTCAAATAGTTAAATAAAACAAAATTATAGTCAAAGGATATAGACTGTCTTGGTTTTATGTTAAGCAATCATTACCCATATTCATGTTGGGTTTAAAAACTTCCTCTTGCCATTTTTGCATTTAAACTGTAATGCCTTAGAGACCCTTCTAATAATATAGGTAAGCTTCTTATAGTGACTACTAGAGGTCCGGTGCACAAAAATTCATGCACTCATCATGGGGGGTGGGATGGGGACCTTCAGCCCGCCTGTGCCCTCTTGCAGTTTGGGAGCCCTTGGGGGATGTCCGATTGATGGCTTAGGCCCACACCCTCTGGAGAGCAGGCCTAAGTTGGCGGTCAGACATCCTTAGCGCTGCCACGGAGGTGGGAGAAGCTCCCACCACTGCTGCTGCGCTTGCCAGTTGTGAGCTGGGCTTCTGGCTGAGCAGCGCTCCCCCTGTGGTAGCACACTGACCACCAGGGGGCAGCTCCTGTGTTGAGTGTCTGTCTCCTGGTGGTCAGTGCGTGTCATAGCAACCAGTCGTTCCATCATTCGGTCGATTTGCATATTATCCTTTTATTATATAGGATGGTCTTTGGTTGATTACTTCCCATCCATCCACCCACAATAGGGCTAGGGAAGGACCGCATGTCTGGCCCATCTTGCTCAGTCCCGATCGGCCGGACCCCAGCAGCAAGCTAACCTACCAGTCAGAGCATCTGCTCCCTGGTGGTTAGTGCATGTCATAGCAAGTGGTTGAGTGGCCTTAGCATATCATTAGCATATTATGCTTTGACTGGTTGAATGGATGACCAGACGACCGGACACTTAGCATATTAGGCTTTTATTATATAGGATTACAATCCATATCACTTTTCTTTTGACTCTGTCCTTTTCCTTATAAGTTCTATTCTTGAATCTGTTTAAAATTATTACCTTTACACATGATATTCAGATTACTCATCTATTATCAGTACATTACACCACTTACTTGGTTCAAACAATTTGGGATTATAGACCTTCATTCCTAATTTCCTTCCAATGGAGCAATTTTATGTTAAAATTACAAAATGTGCTTAGGTTAGATTTTGAGAATTTGCTTTTAAGGTTATAAATATATATATATATATATATACACACACACACACACACACACACACACACACACACACACACACACATATATATCCTACAATGGTCCTAGAAAGCCTCTATCATGTTAATTACTGACTAAATAGGGGATTTGGTTCAGCATTGTAAAAATTACACATTAGTCATAGATTGGCTAGTTACAGGTCTATTAATAATATTTTAAACATGGATAATGTGATAGCTGTATGGGGGAAAGTTTTCTGAAATAGATGTCTAAGTCTTGCTGGAGAATTTGGACCTGAAACCTTGGAATGAAAGAGAACATATTTTATTTTAGCCGCCTGAATGTTCCAGTTTGTATTTCTTAAGAAGTCTTTCAAAAGACCAGGGAATCCAGTAGTTGGGAGAGACAAGATCTTCCCTGGTCATTCACTGTGGGAGAGGGGCTCTCATGTAACAACAGTTATCTTAGGAAGCACCTACTGTGGAGTCTCATAGAGATTACTTTACAATTCTCTGACCTAGTGTGGCTTTATCCCCCTTAGGGAACAATAAATTAAGATTCAGAAAGATCAAAGTGTTTGCCTAAAATGCTTCAAATGGTACAGTAAGAAGGAAGAGAGGCCTGAATCTCGCCTCTGGCACCTCGCCGTGTTGCTTCTGTAGACAGTCCTCACAGACCTCAGGCTCCACATCCCCTGTTGACGAAATTAAAGTACCATGCTCACCAACCTATTCAGAAAGTAAAACAAATTTCTTTACATGTCCTATATGTTTTATTTACTGTCCTATTGGCTCCCTTGTCTCTATTTTCTATTAGCTTTTAAGACAGTGGTTCTCAACCTTCTGGCCCTTTAAATACAGTTCCTCATGTTGTGACCCAACCATAAAATTATTTTCGTTGCTACTTCATAACTGTAATGTTGCTACTGTTATGAATCGTAATGTGAACATCTGATATGCAGGATGGTCTTAGGCGACCCCTGTGAAAGGGTCGTTCGACCGCCAAAGGGGTCGCGACCCACAGGTTGACAACCGCTGTTTTAAGAGAAGGGCATAAATAGTCTCTAAACTTGCAAAAGCATATTTATCGAACAGACTTTCTAAGTATTAGATAGCCTTTAGGAAAAAAAAATAGGAAAGATCCCTTAACTTTTATATTTGAAAAATAAAAGTTATTACTCACTGCTAGATTCTAGTAGTGTTAAGTGTTCCTGGACTTATTCTTTGGCTTTTTATTTTCCAATTTCAAAGAAAAGGAAACAGAACTAAAAAAGTAGTTTAAAAGGTTCTTTGAAGGAAAATTGTAAAAGTGGGAAATAAGAAAAGCTTTCCAGATGATTGGTCATGTTGTAACTGATTTATGCACGAATGCTTATCTGCTTCCTTTTTGTTTCCTGCTTCCTCTTGAATCTTCATCTGTAGACTGGAGGATTTTCCTACATCTCCTACAAGCACAGCCAAACAAGAGTTTCTGTATGTCATATTATTCTTTTTCATGGGCTTTGTGATTAACATAGCACTGAATAGTTTTAAAGATAATGTTATCTGCATGGCTGTGAATGTCTGTAGTTAGTTATTATTTTGTACTTTTAACATAGACCCTTTTGTAAATTAAAGCTTTCTGGTATTCAGCAAACACACAGGTAACGGCTACCTTTTTGCTTTGTTGTTGAACGATTGTAGCACTGTAGGTATGCATTGCTTGTGCTCTTTTTAGACATGTTACTGTCAAAATTTATATTATCACATACCCTTGTTAATGTTTGACGTCATAGTAGAAGCCAAAGTGTTTCACTTTGCAAAAGATTTTTCACTAATTGCAAAAATAATTATTAAAACTAACATTGAAAATATCTACACATCTCAACCTTATGGTCCTGTTTTAAGATGAGGAGCGTTTATTGCTCTGTTGACAGATTTTATATATGACTTTTCTGTATGTGCTTCTGTATTTTGATTGCCTTGATTTGACTCATGTATATCTGATATTTTGTAGTAGTGAGCTATATTGAGTGCTATATTTAAAAATATTCATCACATGAGTCTTATCACTGTGACACATTAATGTGTTACTTAGCACTGGTTATTTCTTTGGGCATTTTCTGTAAAATTTGAATATGCTGAATAAATATTTGAATCTGTATATTAAGTTCCATGCTGGTAAGATTATCATACTTGGTGAGATTTGTTTCATTGCTTAATGATAACAGGCCATAGACAAAATATCAATTACCAGCCCTTTGTTGAGATTAATGTGATCTATATCTCTTTATCAGCCAATTAGAAGTACTAAAAAAGAATAAATTCACTAATTTTAAATTAGAGAAATTATTGTTTTCTAGAAATCACTCTTCCATATTAATGCCATTTTAATAGGTATTGAAAAAAAAAAAAACTACCAGTAAGTCCACTTTAGTAGTCATAGTAGCTGAAGAGGATTTATTGTTTCCCTTTCATCACTGAGTGCTTTGCTAAATCTATTTATTTTTCAAGAATCCTTTGCTCATTTGAAAGATAGCATTTATGTTAGAGGCCATCTTTTTACTATCTGGACCTTTCCTGGTGCAGTTCATTGACAAGTACCTTTCCATTGTATGCCAAAGACTGCTTTGTCATGGTTTCTGCACATGTGACCTATCACATGCTATCTGTGTAATTCCATAGTTGCCGTGTTGAGAGCCATTCTTCTGCTGTACTTCTTTCTGCTTATTCATTTCACAAGATTCAGTGAGTGCTTATCACATTCAGGGTACTGTTCTAGCCACGGGAAAGAGAGCATGAGAGATCAAGAGAGAGAATATTTCTGCTTTATGTCTATATCAGTAAAGCGTAGCAGTTTTTAAATAAGTAGTAGTTACTTGTTATGAATTGGACTTCTGTCATTTCTTTGTTACTCACTGAAAATAGAAAATTCAAGTTAATTTCTTCCTTCCTGTTAATTTCTCTTAGTATATTTTAATATATTAGATGATTATTAATTTGTTTCGATTTTAAGAAGTATATTGCATTTTTATCTTTTCATATTCAGTGTTTGTGCTTTCTTAGTGGTTGTATAGATCCTAAAATAAGTTGGAGGAGAATAGTGGAGTTCTGAATGGAGAAAAAAAGTGAAAATGAAATTTTGTGTTGCATGTATGCAATGTGTCAGTGTTCATGCTTTTACTTACACAAGATCTCAGACATATGTTCTTCTATAAAGTCTGTATTAAAATAGAATATTTGGTGTGTCTAGCAAACATTGTAAAATAAATGTATTTCAGTATTTATAGAATACTTATTCAATGTATGATTTAAACACATGAAAAAAATATTAATGTGTTTAGTTTAATGAGTAACTTAAAAGCACTTGTCTTGCTCTCAATAATACTACTTTTCAAAATTTATCTTTACTTGGCTATATTTTAATAGTCTTCCTTTCCTGTTGCTAGAACTGTAGTAAAATGCAGTATCGCCAAGTCCCAGGCCCTCTACAGTGCCCAGAGAGGGTTGAAGACGAACAACGCTGCCGTGTTCAAAGTCGGAGCTATCAGCATCAACATTCCACAGCACCCCGCCACCTTACATAGCATGATGGTTCGGAGTTCTCACCAGCTGTCGAAGCAGATCTCAGACCTCATCAGACAACCTTCTACACTGTAAGTTATTCCATCGAGTTTTGTCATTCTCTACAATTCTTTGCTGTGTGAACAGCAATATGGAGGAAGACTGAGCATTGACCATGATAGACACAGGGGCAGGTGGAAAGTAACCAAACATGATGGTAGGTAGTACTGGATATTATATGTCACAAGTGCCATTGCCAGTGTTCCATTGGGCGTCAATAAAGCTTAAGAGCCCTAGAGATATGTGGGCAGCAAAGAGGTACTAATAAAGAGCCAATTGACAAATTCTAGGAATGTATCAATTCTTGTTTACTCTTAACTCATTGAAATTTATGACTGCATAGATTTCAAAAGTTTCAGTGCCCATTTATGTGCCATTCATGGTTTTGTGCTGTCCTTTCTGTACGTGGTTCAAGGCAGTGTATGATCATACCACACAAATGTTTTAAAAGGCAATAATTTGGACCTTGGCATGTTACCCTTTATTCCCTGTGTCTGGAGCCCCAAAAATATGTTCTTATTATTTTTCCCATCCTGGTAAAAAAAAAAATAGTGGTGTTTTTTTTTTTTGGTGGTGTCCAAAAGCAGTGATTTTTCCAGTTGTTCTATCTAGATCTTTAATTCTGATGTAATATTCATTCCTATCTAAAGTTGCCTAAGTAGTAATAATATGAATGTTTCTTCTGTCAGTGGAATATGGAATCCAGATTGTCACATAAGCCTTAGTTTAAAATACTCTAAGGAATTTTTCCTTATTAGAATGTATTGCCCTGAAAGTATAATAGTTAGAAAAATCAGACTCTGTAGTCAGACTGAATGAGTTCAAGTCCTGGTTTCACCACTTTCTGGCCATATTTCCTCCTTTACAAAGTGGAGATAATAGTGTCCACTCAAAGGGCTTGTGCGATCAATGAATAAATGATATAAAACACACAAAGCACTGAAAACAGTACCTGGCACAGATAAGCACTCAATTATTGTGGCTGTTGGTGTTATTATTGTTATTAATAATGGTAGCAATAGTGGGCCACAGTAGTAATAGTCTTACAAGCAACAGTAGAGTACACAATGCTAAAGTCATGGAATTTGGAAGCAAACAAACCTGAGTCTAAAGTCCAATTAGTTTTACATTGATGATATGAATGGCCTTGGTGTTATAGCATTCCAATTTATATTCTGATTATTTCTTTTTGCTTGCTTCTTTGGATCATCATTTTTAATGGCTGTTTCTAGGAAGTCTCAATATGGTCTGGAATTAGAAATAAAACATCTGTTTATAGTATATTTTTGCTATTTTTATTAAGAACGCCAATAATTTTATATAATAAAATGGTAGACATTGTGTGTTTTTTAATTATTATTTTTTGCTTTGTAGCGCACAGCCTGTAAAAGAAGATGTTGCAACTCCCCTACCTTCTGAAAAAACGCCAACGAGTGTTAATCAGACCCCTATTGAAACAAATGAATTTCCTCAGCTGCCGGAAGGCTTAGAAAAGAAGCCTCTGGTCCTGAAGTTCAGCACCATGTTGGACGGCATTGCCATTGGAGCTGCGCTGCTGCCCTCCCTGCGGGCTGAGTACAAGATGGGCAGGATGCGGAGCCATGGGATGACAGGTAGCGTCTGCTTCCAAATTCTGTCTCAGAATGTAGTATTGGTTTTATAATTAGCAATTGTTTGATGAAAAGATATATTTGGTTGTATAGATATTATATGAAAATTTTAATCAGAACACTTTTAAATTTCATTAATGATATTCCTCAGTCAAGTAGCAGCTATCAATACACCTCCCTTAATAGCAAGCATGTACCCTACTTTCATCTGAACTCTTTAGACTTATTGGACTATGGAGGCCATTTCTCCAGTTAAACTTTAAGTTAAATAAATTTCTACATCTGTCAGTTTCGTATTGCCTGAATAACATGGTTTAGGTTCAGATTGGGTGCCTTTAGCTCAAATTAAAAGTAATTTGACTTCTTCAAAACAGCTACTTCTATAAGATTTTGTGATCCTCATATATGCTGACCAAAAATACTTTGCTGTTACATTTTTATCCTGAAATGTATCATATATAAGTTTAAATTATATACACACAGTTTAAAGAATAATGTCTGTTACACATTTAAGAATTAGAAAATACCAATACTTTGAAGTCTCTTTCAAGGATTACCACTACCAGATAACATTCCTGTGGCTGCGTAGGGGATAACCACTGTCATGAATTTGTGTCCCCAGTTTTTTGCTTTTCTTACCGCACATGTATATACTCATAAATGACTTAAAGTTTATTTGCTGTTGCCTGTTTTGAACTCCATTTACATGGAATCTTCCCACTAACATATCTTTTAACTTGGAATTTTGTTTTTGCTATACATTTTGTTTGAAGTTCATCTATTCATTTTTCACTGAAATATAGTAGTAGTTCATTAAGTGATCGTATCACAATTTATTTATCCATTCTGCTATTGATGGATCTTTGGCCCATTTTACAACATTGCTATTACAGTCGATCTCATATACATGTCCTGGTGTACGGTTTCTCAAGGGTGGTTATTGGGAGTGGACAGCTAGACTGGGGTAAATGCCTCTACACCTCACTGGGAAATACAAACCTTTTCTGAAGTGCTTGTGCCTGCCAGCATTTACTCCCCCACCAGGTGAGATGAGAGTGTCCTTTGTTCCACATTCTGTCAATACTCCTAAATTTTTGCATCTCTGGCAAATGTGGAATGGTACTTCATTGTGGTTTTAATTTATATTTCTGCAATTACTAATGAAACTGGTTTTTTATATTATTAAGAGGCCCTTATATGTTTTCTCACATGACATTTCTGTTGATGATTCTCATTTGTTTCTTGCCCATTTTAACATTGGGTCATTTGTATTTTTCTAGATTCACAGTAATTCTTTATATATTTTGTATATTAAAATCTTTGATATTTTATGTTTAACATATTTGTCACCCAGTCATAGGGTTATCATTTCACTTTGAGTTGTCTTTTGATCAATAGATATTTATTGTCATTGAATTTACCAATATTTTCCTCTATCATGTGCATTTTTAAATTGGTTTTTGTTAATCCTCACCCAAGAGTATTTTTTCCATTGATTTTTAGAGAGTGAAAGTGAAGGAGGGAGGGAGGGAAAGAGGGAGAGAGGGAGAGAGGGAGAGAGGGAGAAACATCGATGAGAGCAAAATATTCATCAGCTGCCTCCTGCATGCTCCATGCTCCTGCATGATCCAGCCTGCAACTCCCCTTCCACCATCTTCCCCCGCCGACCTGTGTCCTAACCTGGAATCGAATTGGTGACCTCTTGGTACATGGGACTATGCTCAACCAACTGAACCACACCAACTGGGCTCTATCTTTTATGTCTTAAAGAAATTCTTTTCCTTCCAGGATCATGAAAATATTCTATATTTTTTAGTAAATGTCTTAAAGGTTTACTTTTTATATACTTCTTAATCTATATGGAAATGATTATTATTTTTCTTTAATTTGGTGTCTGGAGTAGTATGCACGACCAGTTATCTCAGCATCATGTATTGACTAATCTGTTTTTCCCCCAGTGGTGTATAATCCAGTTCTGTCATTTATTAAGTATTTATGTATGTGGTATCTATTTCAGAGTTCTCTGTTATGTTTCATTGCCCTATTTGCACCAATATCATATTGATAACCTGGCTTTTCCTTGTTTAGGAGTTGTCTTGGTTTTTTTTGGTTTGTACTCCTTCGTACACATTTTATAATCCATTTGTCAAGTATATATACTTATATATGTAGGGAAAATAGTCTGTTTAATGCTGTTTGAGTGGAGAAAATTAGTAATGTACAGAACACTATCAGTAGACTTGGTTGGAAAGGAGCACATGGGCATATGTTACACAGTACATGTGACAGTCAGTGATAGAGCTTGATTTTAATAAGGCATCTACTACTTCTTAATTCATTTTTCTTGCACCTATTTGTTATAACTCTTCTGTAATAAGGGTGATTTCTTTTTGTCTTCTATGAAACGAAGAATATTTTAAGTGTTTTTCTTGCACCTAACACAATGTTGGGCACCTACTAGGCTTAATAAATAATTTTTGCTGGCTTAATAATACTTACTGACTGACTCTTTATAGTAACCATACATACAGTATATTGAAAAGATAGGAAATACGAGCACATTTAAATATCTTTTCCATATCTTTCAATGTAGGTTTTGGGATATGCATATACTTTTCTTAGGCACCATTTTTGAACAAAGTAAGGAATGAATCGGTGAGTGAGCACCTGAATGAACAAGCAGTAACTTTTCTTCTTTCTTACAGGTGCACAGACCAGGTTTACATTTGAGCTGCCAAATCACAGGTTGCGTTTTACTTCAAAAGTTTCTGCCACAGATATGTCTACTATTCCTCCTTCTGCCAGTCTTAACCTGCCTCCTGTTACTATGTCTGGGAAATACATCATGGAAGAGCATGATAGTTATTCAGATCAGGTGTGGAGTATAGATGAACTGCCTTCAAAACAAGGGTACTTTTTACAGGGAAATTATCTACGTTGTGTGGCAGAAGTAAGTTTACTTTTTAATTTTCTTACTCTGTAATGAGAGGCCTTCAAGTTTTAGGTGTATCAAAATATGTAGTGATCCAAACTTTTAAGACAAATTATTAAACCATTTATTTCTACAGAATTCTCTACTGAATCTGGTATGTGTATGTGTGTGCATGTCCCTCCCTCTATAGGTTAACTGAAGCATGTTTTTTTATTAGTCATCTTTGACCTCATTATTTCTTACATTGGGTTTCACATCCATCTCTGCAATATTTTCATGGTTCATCTAATCTAATAAAATACAAATAAGGTAGTTAACCGTACCTCTGATACGCTTCCCATTGGCTAATCAGGGTGATAGGCAAATTAACTGCCAACCAAGATGGTGGCCGGCAGCCACACACCTGAAGCAAGCAGGAGGCTTGCTTGCTCCAGTGATGGAGGAAGCCAAGGCTCCCTGCCTGCTGTGGCCGGCTCTGAGCTCTGAAAGCAACAGCTCTGAAACTATGTTTCAATTATAGAAGCTAAACAAACCCCAGATACCTGCTTTCAGTCAGCCAGGCCTCAGCGAGCAGGACTGCAACAGTCTTTCAATTATAGAAGCTAAACAAACCCCAGATACCTGCTTTCAGCAGCCGAGGTCTCAGAGCTGGAGCCGGGCCTCAGGGCTAAAGCCGGCTTTCAGCTCCAGTGACAGCTATAGAAGGGAAATAAATCCCAGAATTAAAAAAAAAAAAAAGAAAAAAAAGGAGAGGTTGGGAGCTTCAGTCGCCCGCCAGCCTGAAAACGGCCCTCAGCCCCTCACTCAGACTGGCCAGGCACCCCAGTGGGGACCCCCACCCTGAAGGGGGTGTAGCCAGCCTGAAAACAGCCATCATCCCCTCATCCAGGCTGGCCAGGCACCCAAGCAGGACCCCCACCCTGATCCGGGACACCCTTCAGGGCAAACCAGCTGGCCCCCACCCGAGCACCAGGCCTCTATCCTATATAGTAAAAGGGTAATATGCAAACTGACCCTAACAGCAGAAGACTGGGAATGACTGGTCACTATGACACACACTGGCCACCAGGGGGCAGACGCTCAATGCAGGAGCTGCCCTCTGGTGTTCAGTGCGCTCTCACGGGGTGGAGCTCAGCTCAGCCAAAAGCCAGGCTGATGGCTGCCAGTACAGCGGTGGTGGTGGGAGCCTTTCCTGCCTCCTCAGCAGCGCTAAGGATGTCCAACTGCAGCTTAGGTCTGCTCCCCGCTGGCAAGTGGACATCCCCCGAGGGCTGCCGGGCTGCCAGAGGGATGTCTGATTGCCATCTTGGGCCAAATCCCCCGAGGAGCAGGCCTAAGCCAGCAGTTGGTCATATCCCGAGGGGTCCCAGACTGCGAGAGGGCACAGGATGGGCTGAGGGGACCCCCCCCCCCCAGTGCACAAATTTTTGTGCACTGAGCCTCTAGTTTTGTTATAATGACATTTATTTATGGTTCCAACAATACAACAGTGGCAATAAAAATAAATATTAATATAGATAAAATTTTAATTTTAAAATTATCAGATTACATAATTAAATTATAATTTCCATTCATTTTCAAATGATTTATTCCTATTGGCTACTGTTAACTTATTTCTTTTAACTGAGGGAATGTCCTGTAATAGCCAGGCCAGTAAAGTATTGGAGAATCTGAATATTTTTAACCCTTCTTCAAAGTATTGATTTCAAATAGTATGTAGATAATTGTCCACAGAGTTTGGGATTACTTATGTGAGCAAAAATGTATTTAAAACTAAGTCAGTCAGTAGTGTCAGCCTAATGCTCTAATTTTGTTTGGCAGGTTGGTTCTTTTGAACATAATCTCACAACTGATCTTCTAAACCACTTGGTGTTTGTCCAGAAAGTGTTCATGAAGGAAGTTAATGAAGTGATACAAAAAGTCTCTGGTGAGCTAATATGGCACTTTATAGTACAGAGCATGTAGCAGCAGGTTTTGTTCTCACGGGCTGCATGGCCTATGGGTCCGTGATATGAGCATTGAGCATGTCGTTTGGATATAATTATTGAGTGACTCCCTATAAACAAGGTGTGCCTTTTCTGGCTTTCCAGCCTACAGGTTCTTTTGCTTATTACTTTTCTCGTGTGTAACACATACATTCATGATTTATAAACTTCACAAAGCTTCTTTATGCTTACTTTAAGAAAAGAGAGAGAGAGAGAGAGAGAGAGAGAGAGAGAGAGAGAGAGAGAGAGAGAGAGAGAGAACTTTTTGTATGTCTATTGACCAAACCAATCTTAGTCATTTAGGAACAAAATTTAGATCAATATTAAGATTGCCACCTTATTCTATTCCCGATGGTGACTATATGCTGGCTACATGGTAAATTGTTTATAACAACCCATACATTTTTACTATCTCTCAAGAATAGATTACTATTGAGCTTCTTAATCACAGCTTTACATTTTAATAAGAAATACATGTTTGGTTTTTAAAATGTTCAATTGAATTTTATTTCATAAGATGAAGTATTAAGAGGAATTAGGGTAGAAAACAAGTTGACTCTGTATAATTGTTCTTGAGGCTGAATATTTCCAGTATGAATATAATCATGTCAAAATAATAGCTGGACCACATCTATAAATTTAATTTATAATGAGGTAAAGAACTGTGGAGTTAATGTGACTAACATAATAGTGTTTCCTATATTTCTATAAACTAAAATGATTATGTAGTACATTTTGTAAGAGGTGGAGCATTTGCTTTTAAATTTTAAGAAATTTTTTCAGGCACCAGATAAAACATATTCAAGGTAGTGATAGATCAACACAAGACAAGTAGACTTTTTATGAATAGACTTTTTTTGAGGTAAAATTGACATATAACATTATATTCGTTTCAGAAGTATAACATAATTTGATATTTATAACACTATGAAATGATGACCATAATTAATCTAGTTACTCTTTATCATCATACAAAATTATCATTTTTTTTTCTTATGATGAGAACTTTTAAGATTTACTCTCTTGGAAACTTTCAAATATGCAGTACAATATTATTGACTAAAGTCACCATGCTGTACATTATATCCCCAGGACTTAGTTATTTTATATCTGGAAGTGTGTGCCTTTGCCCTCCTTCACCCATTTTGCCCACTCACCAACTCTCTTCCCCTGTAGCTACAAACCAGTCTGTTTACTGTATTTGTAAGTTGTTGTTTTTTTAGATTCCTCATTTAAGTGATCTGATTGACTTACTTAGCATAATACCTTCAACATCCATCCATATTGTTACAAGTGCAAGAGTTCTTAAAAAACAAAGAAAGCCCATAAAATATTACATTTTTATCTTAAGCAAACAAAAACTGCTCTTTCATCTGTTTTTTTTCTTTAACAGTTTTTTTTTATTGATTTCAGAGAGGAAGAGAGAGGGAGAGAGAGATAGAAACACTGATGATGAGAGAGAATCATTGATTGGCTGCCTCCTGCACACCCCCTACTGGGGATCGAGCCTGCAACCTGGGCATGTGACCTTGACCGGAATTGAACCTGGGACCCTTCAGTACCCAAGTTGATGCTCTATCCACCAAGCCAAACTGGCTAGGGCAATCTGTTTGCTTCTTGGCTCTTTTGATGCACCTATGGTCCTTAATAGGAAAAAACTTCCATCCCATCTGTATGGGATGATGATGAACTCAACATACAAACAGAAAGGTGGACCATTTTAAGATAGGATATTGGAAAAATAAGCATGCAGAGAAGTTCATAAAAGGAAAGACAAGTAGATATAGAAGTTATATATTAAAATATTAGAACGTTATTCCCTGAGTGTACCACATTGCCTGGGCAACAAATGGTCTATTAATAGGAACTTAACCTCCAAGGTGTCCTGTCCTCATTTAAAAAACTTTACACAATAATCTTTGTTGTCACACTCTTTATTGTTAATGTCTATTACCTTATTTTTCATTTCTCCACCTTTATTTTTTCTTTTGCACATCCTATATAATAAAGAGGCAGTATGGAAATTGACTATCACTCCATCATGCTATCATAAGATGGCTGCGCCCACAGCGGAGGCAGGGTTCCCATTACACAAGATGGCGGGCCCACAGCAGAGGCGGGGTTCCAATAATGAGCGATCAGCAGGGACCTAAGGCTGTGTAGCGCAGGGCCGGGGGACCTGAAGCCACACCCCCGGCCCAGAGGGGCTTGACAGGGGACCTCAGGCCGCGCCCCCCACCCGGCGGGCTTGAAGGGGGACCTCAGGCTGTGCCCCCCGCCCTGGCACCAGTCCGGGGGAGTTCAGGCTGCACCCCCCACCCCATCACCTGGCCGGGGGACCTGAGGCCATGCCTTCAGCCTGGTGGGGCTTTATGGGGGACCTCAGGCCATGCCCCCTGCCCCAGGCTGGGGGACCTGAGGTTGTGCCCCCCTCCACCCAGCAGGGCTTGATGGGGGTGGGGCCGGCCGGGTCTGGGTCTCTGGCAATTTTGAGGTGCACACAGGTGGGCGGGGACTTGACTCTGGGTCCTGCAGGAGGAAGATTTTTACTAATTTTATTTCATCTCTGACACTTCTATTATAGAGAAAGGGCAAATAGCAATATTAAAATATTTCCTCTAATTCCCTTTTAATGTGCATGAATTTCATGCACCAGGCCACTAGTCAAACTATAAACAACAAAGTTCACATTTTTGATTGAAGAAATTAGTCCAGTTTACTTTTTTGCCTCAAATACATTTTTTGGCATGTATAATCACATTTGGTTTTATTATTCAGATAATGTTTTAATTTAGTCCTTATAAAATGTGCTTAAGAAGTGTCTATGGAAGTAGCATTATCCCTGGCTTATATACATCTGCCTTAGTTAAAGTAACCTGCTAAAAAGATTGGTTTAATGCTCATTCAAAAGAAAATAAATGTTTTATGTGTTGTTGTTTTTTTAATGCACAAAATAGAAATTTTTCTTTTAAAGAAATTATCCTAATCTCTCTATTTTTTAACCTCTTTTAGGCGGGGAGCAGCCGATTCCTCTCTGGAATGAACACGATGGGACAGCGGATGGAGAGAAGCCTAAGATTCTACTCTATTCCTTAAACTTGCAGTTTAAGGTGACATAGCAATAAGAACATTACTCTTAGAAGGATTTTTCAAATTAATTAATGCCTGCTTTTTATAGAAAATTCATATGAGACATAAATATGCTAGCTAGAGAATAGAAATGAAGTATATCCACTAAAGAAAATGCTTTATGCCGAAGCCGGTTTGGCTCAGTGGATAGAGCGTCGGCCTGTGGACTGAAAGGTCCCAGGTTCGATCCCGGTCAAGGGCATGTACCTTGGTTGCGGGCACATCCCCACTGGGAGATGTGCAGGAGGCAGCTGATCGATGTTTCTCTCTCATCGATGTTTCTAGCTCTCTATCTCTCTCCCTTCCTCTCTGTAAAAAATCAATAAAATATATTTAAAAAAGAAAAAAGAAAAAAAAAGAAAATGCTTTATAATTGTTTGACTGTAATCTAGGGCAGTGGTCGGCAAACTGCGGCTCGCGAGCCACATGCAGCTCTTTAGCCCCTTGAGTATGGCTCTTCCTAAGTCTTAGGAGTACCCTAATTAAGTTAATAACAATGTACCTACCTATATAATTTAAGTTTAAAAAATTTGGCTCTCAAAAGAAATTTCAATCGTCGTACTGTTGATATTTGGCTCTGTTGACTAATGAGTTTGCCGACCACTGATCTAGGGCCTTTTCCTATTTGCATTTTTTCAGTGTGCACATATTTTTGCATTTTAAAGAGCCTTGGATGTCCTTCCATGCAGAACGTTTAGATCAACCAGCAAGAAATATTTTGTGCACTTATTCAATTAGCAGTAATACCTTGATAGAAACCTTCATATTTCCAATATTTAAGACAGTAGTGTTCTTAAAAATAAAATTATTCTTACCAAATACTTATTTAATTATAATGTATTTATAATTAGCCCATGAACAGTCTAGATTTTTAATACAAAATACTGAAATGAAATTTACTAACTAAAGAGAGTCCCTACTAATGAGAAATTAAAGAATGTTGGCTGTTTTATCAGTTTATTAGACATCGTATGTGTGTTTTAAAACATTCCATTTTATTGTATCGAAAGGTTTCATTGGAGTGGGTGGACATTGTTGACTTAAGAGTCCATTTTTCCTTCTAACATTTAATCTGCTAGGGTATTCAAGTCACAGCTACAACTCCATCAATGAGAGCTGTGAGATTTGAAACTGGGTTGATTGAACTGGAACTTTCGAACCGACTTCAAACCAAAGCCTTACCAGGAAGCAGCAGCTACCTGAAACTATTTGGTAAATGCCAAGTGGATTTGAATCTGGCATTAGGACAAATTGTCAAACATCAGGTGAGTGCAGAATGTGTTGACATTAGAACTGTAGCTTTTATATTTTACACATCAATTTCAACTACTTGAAATATCACTATATTTATGAAAATATTTTAAGTTGCTAAAATTTCTGGTTATAAATTCTAATGAAAATTAATTTATAAAGGTCTTTACAATTTTACCATGGTATTTCATTGAGTATTTTGGTGGTATATTGTTATAGTTTAGTGCAAATGCAACCATGTGAAACTTAATCCAGTATCTTCACAAGTATGTGCTTATAATTTCTCTTTATTTTATTAAACATTGTTTTTATTTCAATGCTTTGTGCTAACATTGGTGAGTTCTTAAAATGTTACTAAGTTTTGCCCTAACTGGTTTGGCTCAGTGGATAGAGCCGACGCCTGCGGACTGAAGGGTCAAGGCCATGGACTCGGTTGTGGGCACATTCCCAGTATGGGGCGTGCAGGAGGCAGCTGATCGATGTTTCTCTCTCATCGATGTTTCTAGCTCTCTATCTCTGTTCCTTCCTCTCTGTAAAAAATCAATAAAATATATTTTTTAAAAATGTTACTAAGTTTCTCAGTTGTGCTGTAATATTGGCAAGTTTTGCATACTGAAATGTTAAACATATATGTTGTAAAACATATATATATACATACACAGCAGTAAATCAGACTGTATTTTATAAAAATTAATATTCACAACTCAGAGTTTTTAGTGTTTTGTTTTTATTTTGCTAAAAATTATGTAGATTTTAACCTTTTCCCTTCTGTGATTTGAAGAACTGATTAAATGAATATCAGTCACACTTTCAAAATTGAGTTGCCTATATTAAAGAATATGTGGGAGGAATAAATGAACAAAAATTTCTTGTCATCTTTAGGAAAACAGTTAATTTGTTCAAATAAAAACATTTTGAGAGGAGCGAGGATCTCATTATCATAAAACATTTAATACATTGTTGTTCAGAATATGGACCTCATCCTCAATTTTGTACAAACTTTGTTTGACTTTCCATTTAGTTCTTAAATACCCATTCATATTTTATATTGATTTCAGGTGTTTGTAGTATAGCATAAGGTATATATTATTGGTGCTTGAAATTGAGAAAAATATACTATAGTTGTTTTGGTGCACAATACCATTAATGATGTTAAAACTTTTAGTTTCTTTTATTAAAACACTTTCCATTATTTGATTTTATTGAACTTTTAATTTAGGTTTATGAGGAAGCTGGTTCTGATTTTCATCAAGTTGCCTATTTTAAAACAAGAATTGGATTAAGGAATGCTCTCCGAGAAGAAATCAGTGGCTCTTCAGATAGGGAAGCTGTGCTTATTACCTTGAATAGACCGATCGTGTATGCGCAGCCGGTGGCCTTTGACAGAGGTGAGAGTCAGGCAAGACTTTTTTCTTGGATTTAGAATTGTTGGGGATGACACCAGATAAAAATCACTGTAATTAACCAGTGTAAATCTAAAATGGGAGTATCCCAACAGTTTCTTGCTTATTCCCTTCAGTTTTTAAAGTCATTTTACTTGTTAAAGTTATTTGCTTTCTACATGGATTGTAATGCTGAGTTTTTT
The DNA here is from genome assembly GCF_963259705.1 of Myotis daubentonii. NCBI lineage: Eukaryota > Metazoa > Chordata > Mammalia > Chiroptera > Vespertilionidae > Myotis > Myotis daubentonii. The sequence continues at coordinate 72,664,669 of NC_081844.1, read as the reverse complement.
AGTTTGGGTAACTAATGTACCCATTTGGTTTGCTAATGTCTTTATTTGCTTATACTCTAAATATTGATTATGTACTGTCTAGAAGTGGAATCTGAATACGGAAAACAGTATCCTGTCCTCCAGTAACTCTCAGCCCTGTGGGAGGAGCTAAGTGGACTCATAGCAGAGTTAGAGATCCATGTTCTAGGACAGCAGTGCTCAACCTGTGGGTCACGACCCCTTTGGGGGTCGAACAACCCTTTCACAGGGGTCGCCTAAGACCATCAGGAAACACATATATAATTACATATTGTTTTTGTGATTAATCACTATGCTTTAATTATGTTCAATTTGTAACAATGAAATTGGGGTTACCACAGCATGAGGAACTGTATTAAAGGGTCGCGGCATTAGGAAAGTTGAGAACCACTGTTATAGGGGGTTAGGGAGTCTCTACCTTCACCTGTGCTGCTTAGAGGAGGCACCAGTTCTTCAGATTCAACTTGGAGTTAAGAGATCACCAAGGAGACAAGAAAACGAAAGCTTGTCTTATTTGCCTTTGCATCCAATGGTCTATAACAGTCCATGGCATATATAGCAGGAACTAAATAAATATTTGCCAAATGAGAGGGAACCTGAATGAGGGAATATGAGTACAGAGGTCTAAGAAAATACAGCAGCAGCTTTCCTAAAAGGAAATAATGGAAATAAGGCTGAGCAGATAGAGTGGGTCTAAATAATGCATATTGGGTAAATATGTTGGAACTGTGTTTTAAAAGTAAGAACCATTTAGCAAGCTGTTTAAGATTTAAATTGGTGGTAGGTGTTATCTGGCGATAAGATCAGTTGGTTGGAAAATTCCTTTTGGTAATGTCATGGATAACATTTTATTTTTCTAGATCCAGTGCCTGTTTATTTCATTTCTCATCTTACCAGCCTCTCGTCAGCTTTCAACAACTCCTTAAAATACTTTCTACTCTGTGTTCCTGACTGACACTTGCTTTTTCTTTTCCTCTGGCCCTTCCTTCTTCATCTCCTCTTTAGGCTCCCTCTATGCACTACATTCAATAAAGATTTTCCTTAGAATTCATTCTTGCTACACACTCAAATGTCTTTGACCCCTTCTCTAAAATTCATCTTTTCAATGTATACTCCTACTATTCTACATCTCTCCTCTAGGAATTTTTAAACATTAGTAGCAGTAAGCTCTGCAGGGTCAGGGACCGTGACTGCTTTCATTTTTTCTTCCATCCCAGTGCCTGGCTCATAACAGGCATTTCACAAACAGTTTGTTGAATGAATGAATGAATGAATGGACCTGGATTGTCTTCTTCCTTCTGCCATTTTTCAATTGTCTGCTTTTTGCTTCTTGGTTTCATTTGTCAAGTTGACTATATCATCTTAGATCCTTTTCAATCTTAATGCTACTATTTTCTGGGAATAATTTTTACTAATTAGTGGGATTTTGCAGCTATTGGGGTTTACTTGCCATATAGCTTTAGTTTTTTTAAAGAAATTTTCTTTCTTCCCTGCCAAAATCACCGAAAGCTGTGCTGTTTTGGCTGAACTATAAGGCTGCCTATGACAACTGGAATGAACAACGAATGGCTTTACATAAGGACATTCACATGGCTACAAAGGAAGTAGTAGATATGCTCCCCGGAATCCAGCAAACCTCTGCCCAGGCCTTCGGGACACTCTTTCTGCAACTCACTGTGAATGATCTGGGGATTTGCCTGCCTATCACAAGTGCTGTACAGGTACGGAACTCAAGTTCTCATCCAACACTAAGAACCAGGCAACTCTACTACCATTTCTAGGTATATAGAGTATCAGAATAGATTTCTTAGGAGAGCAGTTTATAACTTGAGTTTAGTAAACAGCAAGTAAGATCGAACTCCTTCAACCATTACTCATTCATCTACAGTATTAAAGGCGCATCTCATGAAATTTGTGCACTCTGATGTGCCTCAGCATAGTGATGAGATCGATTCCCATCTGATAACTTTTATATATATATGATGAGATCGATTCCCATCTGATAACTTTTATATATATATTTTATTGATTTTTTACAGAGAGAAAGGGAGAGGGATAGAGAGCCAGAAACATCGATGAGAGAGAAACATCGATTAGTTGCCTCCTGTACAAGCCCTACTGGGGATGTGCCCGCAACCAAGGTACATGCCCTTGACCGGAATCGAACCTGGGACCTTTCAGTCCGCAGGCCGACGCTCTATCCACTAAGCCAAACCGGTTAGGGCCCATCTGATAACTCTTAATTTTGACCTTGACCAATAAGCAACAAGAATTTTGTCTATAACTTTTGGGACTAATTCTTTCGGGACTAACACACATTTGCATGCACATGTGCATGAGAGAGAAAAGGTTATGAAACCCTGTCAGACCAAGAAGTTGCAATTAAACAAATACAGAGGCCTTTATTTTACTGTTACAGTTTATCTTAAATAACCTGTAAGCAGCTGTTGAATAAATTTATTTTTTAGTAAACTCTAGGTTGCCCTAGCTGGTTTGGCTCAGTGGATAGAGTGTCGGCCTGTGGACTGAAGGTTCCCATGTTCGATTCTGGTCAAGGGCACATGCTGGGTTGTGGGCTTGATCCCCAATAGGGGGCGTGCAGGAGGCAGCCAATCAATGATTCTCTCTTATCATTGATGTTTCAATCTCTCTCTCCCTCTCTTCCTCTCTGAAACCAATAAAAATATATTAAAAACAAAACAAAACAAAAACTCCGGGTTGAGGATTGACACCATGTGCTATGTTTGTGTCTCAGGAGTTGAATGGTAACCTTTAATCACATGATGTATGGACTCAGGAGGGCCCCACACACCAAGGGTGATGGTCAGAATGCAAAGAACAGACTTTTCCCACACGAAAACAGAAGCTTGAAATAGAAAAGCAGATAATTAGCCTTTTGCAAATTTAGTTTAAAACAAAAAGCACATGGAAATGCATTTCACTTGAGTAATCTGATTTTTAAAGTAGGCATCTTTCTAAGCTACTTTCCAATGAAGCTTTCTGAGTTTCCCCCTTTATGGATTTTTGTTTCCAGGAATCCTATGAGAATTTCCAAATTTAAAAGTTGTCACCTTTTGTCTTGTTTCCTCTTTAACATATTTTGCAGTCCAATCACAGCGGAGACCTGGACACTGGCTCTGCCTTGGTGCTAACCATTGAAAGCACTCTCATCACTGCTTGCTCTTCTGAGTCTCTGGTTAGTAAGGGGCATTTCAAAAACTTCTGCATCCGTTTTGCTGATGGCTTTGAAACATCGTGGGATGACTGGAAGCCAGAAATCCGTGGGGATCTAGTGATGAATGCCTGTGAGTGTCTTTTATTTTCTGTATGAACTTGAGAGTTTCTAAAAATTAAAAGAGAAAACAAAAACAACCTACTGGTATGTCTTCACTTGCCGGGAGCCGGTCCATCCTTGCTGTTTCAAGGGACCTGGCATATATGGCATATGGTTCTTAATATGTTTGCTCACCTTCTTGGCGCTGTGTTTTAACCAAAGTCACCTCTCCGAGAAAGGTTGAATCCCCAGGTAGGGATTTTCCCCTGAAGTTAGGGAGGGAATAAAACCCCTCAACTAAGTGCCAGGCAGGTAATTAATCCCTTTAACTACGAACAATCATGCTTAAACTACATAATCTTTTCTCCCTGGAATGGAGATAAGAAACGCCCTAACCTTTGTAATAGAGATTGATAGGATTGAATCAACTGGTATAAATACAGTTGTAACAAGACAGAAACACTCAGAACTCAGAACACAGAACCAGACAGAGAGACAGAACTCAGAACTCAGAGCTTAGAACAGAATTCAGAAGACAGAACCTACATGGAGCCTGGAGACAGAAGAACTTCGCTGGCGAGAGCATGCCGGAGGATCCTGGACAGGGACTGGCCTCGGAGCCTGGAGGCAAAGCCTGGTGAGAGAACATGGCAAGGGATCCTGGACTGAACCTGACTACAGAGATTGGCAGGAGAACCTGACTGGAACTTGGACGCTGAACCTGACTGGAGAGCCTGGACAGAACCTGGCTGGAGAACCTAGCGAGGGAACATGGTTACAGAACCTCGCTGGAAATCCGAAGCAGAACCTCTCTGGAGATCCGGGCTAGAGATCCTGGCTAGGTTGCTGATCAACTGAATGCTGTCTCCGTGTCATTCCTTCTTCGCCGACTCCGTCCACACCTTTGGGGACCCCTGGACCCGCTGGGGTTGGACCCCGGCATATGGCACCCGAACAGGGACCCCTAGGTAAGCGCCCCACACTCGGGATGGATCGGACTCCACCGTAGGAATAGGGTGGATAGTCTTCGCCGAATCCGTCCACACCTTTGGGAACCCCTGGAACAGGATTCCCTTAGGTAAGCCCCCCCCATTGAGAACCCCACACTCGGGACGGATAGGACTCCACCAGGGTGCTACAGACCCCCCTATAGAGGATAAGTAGGGTAAGAAGGTGGATAGTACAGAACTTAGATTGAGAAGATGTGCCATACTGAGTCCAAAGAAAGAAGACTCTGTATTGATTCTTAGATTGAGAAGATGTGCCATACTGAGTCCAAAGAAAGAAGACTCTGTATTGATCTTTAGATTAAGAAGATGTGCCATACTGAGTCTAAAGAAAAAAGACTCCGTATTGATCTTTTAACATATATGCTTGTTAGCAGAGGAATTAAGGTTACTCCCAGTCAGACAGAACATTTTATACAAGAAATACGTCCATGCTTTTCTGAGGAAGGAAAGGTGCCGGAAAGGTAAATGTAGAGGCATGGGAGAAGGTAGGCCCAAGGAGCCTTATCCTTAACCCCACTGCAGCCTTTCCACCCCGGGAAAGTGCAGGATTGGCAAGCTCTCCCTGGGGTGATAGATCAGGACTCAGGTAATAGCAGAAAGCGCCAATCCTACTCTTAAAATGGATACAAGAGAGCGTTTCAGGTTTTTCTTTTTAATGCTTGCTTTTAAAAAATAAAAAAGGGGGAATTTGCCGGGAGCCGGTCCATCCTTGCTGTTTCAAGGGACCTGGCATATATGGCATATGGTTCTTAATATGTTTGCTCACCTTCTTGGCGCTGTGTTTTAACCAAAGTCACCTCTCCGAGAAAGGTTGAATCCCCAGGTAGGGATTTTCCCCTGAAGTTAGGGAGGGAATAAAACCCCTCAACTAAGTGCCAGGCGGGTAATTAATCCCTTTAACTACGAACAATCATGCTTAAACTACATAATCTTTTCTCCCTGGAATGGAGATAAGAAACGCCCTAACCTTTGTAATAGAGATTGATAGGATTGAATCAACTGGTATAAATACAGTTGTAACAAGACAGAAACACTCAGAACTCAGAACACAGAACCAGACAGAGAGACAGAACTCAGAACTCAGAGCTTAGAACAGAATTCAGAAGACAGAACCTACATGGAGCCTGGAGACAGAAGAACTTCGCTGGCGAGAGCATGCCGGAGGATCCTGGACAGGGACTGGCCTCGGAGCCTGGAGGCAAAGCCTGGTGAGAGAACATGGCAAGGGATCCTGGACTGAACCTGACTACAGAGATTGGCAGGAGAACCTGACTGGAACTTGGACACTGAACCTGACTGGAGAGCCTGGACAGAACCTGGCTGGAGAACCTAGCGAGGGAACATGGTTACAGAACCTCGCTGGAAATCCGAAGCAGAACCTCTCTGGAGATCCGGGCTAGAGATCCTGGCTAGGTTGCTGATCAACTGAATGCTGTCTCCGTGTCATTCCTTCTTCGCCGACTCCGTCCACACCTTTGGGGACCCCTGGACCCGCTGGGGTTGGACCCCGGCATTCACTTATGAAAGTAAAGGATGTTCAGATATAGGAATATTATTGGACTTTGTAAAATGAGGGCTACTTCTATTTTTAAAAGATTGGAACATTTTTGTGAAAAACTACAACTTTCAGCAGTGTTGGTGAATAAACCAGGTAGCCATTCTAGTTGATGGTTTAGCATTCGAAGGTTTGCTCACTCCCTGATTTTTTCTATAATTGACTCATAAATGACCAGATAAAGCACCTTTCTTCTGTGGAGATCTTGAAAGAAAGTATAAAATCCAGTTCATCATGTAACAGAACAGTTGCAGATAACTAGGAGCAAGAAGACTGTCTTGATTAATGCCGACCTGAATATGTCCACACATCCAGATTTGTGGGATACAGAGCATAAATGGTGTGATTCCTTCGATTGCATAACCTTCAAGGTTGGGAATAACTAAAGCTATGTGTATATGCTATTTTGAAGGTTAGGGGTTTATTTTATCCATTTTAATATTTTAAATATTATAACCATCTTAAAGCATCATTAATCTGAATAAAGAAGGTAAATTATATTTGAAGAATGAAAGGTTGTGAACTAAAACTCCCCAGCCAATCTTGTAAATCAAAATTAATGCTTGATTATTTCTCAGAAGGTGATATGCCATTGTTTATGCAGTTTTCCCCCTCTGCAGTGGAAGAAAATCTTCTGTCCAGTTCTGTTTTTTTTTTAGTTTATGACTTTGTAGTTTTTACTAATAGTAAGTATACTTACATAAACTAACATAATTTTTTTTTTTTTTTAAAGAGTTGAGTATAGGGAAGAGAAATAAGAACAGTAGGAGTATGCTATTAAGTGGTTCTCAACCTTCCTAATACTGCAACCCTTTAATACAGTTCCTCATGTTGTGGTGACCCCCAACCATAAAATTATTTTCTTTGCTACTTCATAACTGTAATTTTGCTTCTGTTATGAATCGTAATGTAAATAAATATCTGATATGCTATATGTGTTTTCCGATGGTCGCGACCCACAGGTTGAGAACTGCTGCCTTAGGATATCTTCTTTTAAAAAAATTTTTTTTATTGATTTCAGAGGGAGAGAGAGAGAGAGAGAGAGAGAGAGAGAGAAAAACATCAGTGATCAGGGAGAATCATTGATTGGCTGCCTCCTGCACGCCCGCTACTGAGGATCAAGCCCAAAACCTGGGCATGTTCCCTGACCTGTATTGAATCATGACTTCCTGGTTCATAGGTCGATACTCAACCACTGAGCCATGCTGGTTGGGCAGCTTTACAGATCATTTTAAAATTCTGCCCTGGACCGGTTTGGCTCAGTGGATAGAGTGTTGGCCTGGGGACTGAAGGGTCCCGAGTTCGATTCCGGTCAAGGGCCTATACCTTGGTTGTGGGCATATCCCCAGTGGGCAGTGTGCAGGAGGCAGCTCATCGTTGTTTCTCTCTCATCGATGTTTCTGGCTCTCTATCCCTCTCCCTTTCTCTCTGTAAAAAATCAATAAAATATATTTAAAAAAAAATAAAATTCTGCCCTGGAAAAAAAAAGATCCAATTAATTTCTTCTCTAGGTGATAATGTTTTTTGTTGTTTTTTTTCTGTGGGGTGGGCGGGGGGGAGAATGTAATAAAATTAGAATGGCCAATCTAATTTTTAGAATGTACGAAGAGTTCAAAGGACCATGTAAGTAGATAGTAAAGGTTAGACTCTTTTCATTAACATGAACTTAGAAAATTACATAAATCATGAAGTTTGAAAGACTGCAAGCTCTCTGTTAACACCTGGGTAGCATTCGCTCATGAGAGTTGAAATTGTCATTTTGGGTTGAGAATAGTGGTTGGTCCAACCTGGCACTTTGTCTCTGCCACAAAGACCACAAGAACCCTGGGTAAGAGCCTAGTTGGTTTCCTGCTCTTCACTTTCAGGATTCAGATCTGCTCCTAAACATCTTCATATTCCATATTAATTCATCATGGCTCTGTATTCTATAAATTTAAATAATCTTTTTTTAAAACTTAATTTTAAAGATTCTCTCCATTTCTTGGAAGTGGAAATTTCTAAAGTTTTTTTTACTCCTCCCCCTTTTTTAAATCCTCACCTGAGGGTATTTTTTTTTCCCATTGATTTTTAGAGAGTGGAAGGGAGGTAAGGAGGGGGGGAGAGAGAGAAACATTGATGGGAGAGAGACACATTGATTGGTTGCCTCCTACATGTGCCCTGACCTGGGATGGGAACAAACCTGCAACCAAGGTGTGTGCCTTTGACTGGGAATTGAACCCACAATCCTTGGGTCTGAGGACTGATGCTCTAACCATTGAGCTGCTGACCCCCCCCCTTTTTTTTACTTACTAGTTTTTGCTTTCACTTGGCCTCTTATGTTAGTCAAATTTTAAAGGGTTTCCTTTTCATTCTGGCATTCTTAGATTTGAAAGGGTAATCTAGGTTTCTTTTGCTCTGAATTATGACCTTGACTATAAAGGTGCATTGGGTGATCTTTTACCCCGAAACAAGATCTAATTATTTCTTGTTTTATAATTATGTGTGAGGCACAGGTCCATATAGTTGAAAAATGTAATTTAGATTTTAAAGTCCTTGGCACTATCTTAAAAATGAAAACTACATAATAAAAAAATTGTCACTTAACAAATAGACCCTTTCTCCCAAAATAAGTTTTCTTACAACTCAGATTTGGGTAACATTTGAATACCAGTTTAAATTACAGAGTGAATCTCAAAAGACATTTCATTTAAAATGGATGTATATACTGTTAGGTTTAGATTGAAATTTGGTTTCCATTAAGGCTTACTGTAAAATGATTTTGATTCTGTCTTTAGACTTTACTTTGTTTAAAAGTTGTTTCAAGGATGGTATGTCCCTTACTGTTTAAAATTGTTGATTTAGTTAACCTCATTTTTGAAGCTGACATTATCAATTAACACTAAGTAGTAGTAAATGTTTCAGAGTTCAAGTCAGATATGTTCCAGGGTAGGTCTATTACCTTATGAGTTTGACATCATAAGGAAAAGACAAGACTGATAAATTATGTCTGTGACCTAAAGTAACCTTAGTTGTCATTTTTAAAACCATTTGCATTCTTAAAGTGCCATTCACTCCTGATGGCACAGATTGTCATAGCACCCAGAAACTAGAGCATCCGAGTCTGCCAGGTGTTGTCACTCAGATAAGGAAATCACACACAACTGCAGCTGAGTTCTTAAAATTATAGAATAAAATACTTTGAGATATGAAGTAGATACTACACGTCATTTGAGGCAGCCTTTTCATTCTACAGATTAGAAATGGAAACCTAGGGAAGCCGGTGATTCTGTTCATATGTAGGTGATGCTCTTTGGGTGAAAAATTGCAATACGAAATTTTATCACAAACTTAATTTCGTTGCAAACCATTTTGGGGTGCTCTTTGTGCAGGTGTGGTTCCTGATGGCACCTATGAAGTGTGTTCCCGGACTACAGGACAGGCAGCTGCTGGTAGGTTCATATTTGGAATTACTTTTACTACATGTGTCAGGGAGAATCCTGCCTTTATCTGTATGTACTTTCAGCCTTTATATTAATAGTGAGAGTATCTTTTAACCAAACTTATTCTGGTCAAGGGGACACTTTGGAGAAAGAGGGAACCAAAAACCCTGGGAAACCAGATAGGAGGTAATTACAGAAGGAATTAGCTGTCTTAACTAAGATGATAGCATGTATAAATTTTTATTATTTAGCTTGGTAAGCTAAAGGGAGATATCTATTGAAGTGCTCTTAACTGTTGAGAGGTTGGGAGCTGTTGAGGTCAGTAGATTTCTTTCCTTCCTTACTGTTCCTCTTGTCCTCCCCAAGCCTAGCCTCAGTGCTCATCCTGAGTGATTGTCCTAGAGAGCAGCAAGGCGATGGGCCCCACTGACAGAGGACTGACAGGTCAGGACATTTCCAGAGTAATGTTAGAGAAGGAAAGGGGATGACTGAGGTGAACATACGTGTGGAGAGAAATGTCACACTAAGGTCTTTGTTAGGGCTGTTGTTTGTAAGTGTCAACAAGCCACTCAAGCTAACTTAACCCAAAGGGGGACCAATTAGCAGGATATTTGCAGACCGTAGTTAAACTTGGGACTGGCTGTCTGGTGAAGAGAAGGAGCCAGATCAGTTGAGGGACGCTGGGAACAAGATCCATGTCAGCAGGACTCCAGCTCTCGTCTTCTCCACGGGCACTTTGTTTTCTCACTGAGGACCCTTCTGATGTGGCGGGAAGCGAGGCTGCTTGGCAGCTCAGGAGCCGGGGCCCTCATCACCAGGGAAGACCAGTCTCACTAATCTGGGGGAGGGTTCTTATTTTTCCAACACTGACCCTCACCCAGTCTAATCATCTAATTAATTCTGGCTTCTGAGGGAGGGCCATGCCAGTTCTCACTCTAGCCTGTGAAGTGGAGAGGGGGAATCCACAGTCCCCAGGAGCGGGTGCTGCACCAAGGAGACATATGCACACTGGACGGTTGGGGACTCAGTGCCATGGGCCGTGTTCTGACAGACATTGGTGTTACATAGGCCATCATCCACTTTATTCCTGAAATATTTAAATAGCTACACTCAAGACTGCCCAGAAATGTCACTTCTGTATTCCCACAGAGAGCAGTAGTGCTGGGACCTGGACACTGAATGTGCTGTGGAAAATGTGTGGCATCGATGTGCATATGGACCCGAACATTGGCAAAAGGCTGAACGCTCTGGGCAACACTCTGACCACACTGACTGGGGAGGAGGTCATAGACGACATGGCTGATCTGAACTCCATGAACATCGGTGACCTGTCGGACGAGGACGAAGTGGACACTATGTCTCCCACTGTCCACACTGTACGTACACTCACTGTGGGATGTTTCCCAACTGGCTCTTACCTTGAGATGGGCTATTACTAACTCAGTGTTACTTATTATATTGTGATTGCTAATTGTGCAGGAAGGAAGGGACTGGTGGTTCCTGTGTCTACATTTAATAACATTGTTTTTAATGTCATAATAATGTCTTTTAATTGATTCCTTGTTCCATAATAATGTCTGTCAACCAACTTGTGCCTTAACCAACAGGTGACATACTAACATTAAAAGTGCAGCGGATCCGTAGTGACAGAATGTAAATTAGTGGTTTCTTCAAGCTGGGAGCCTCAGGGGGCTCCTGAGGGGACTGGAAGAGACTGCTGATGGTTACAAGGTTCCGTATGGGGGTAGTGAAAATATTCTGATAGATTGTGGTGATGAGCATAACTTTGTAAATATGCTAAACACCACTGAATTGTACAATTGAAATGGGTGTATTTTATGCATGTAAATGATAGCTAACTAAAGATGTTAAAAAATGAAGCTCAAAAGCAAAGTATATACATGCACACAAAATATATATAACTAGAAATATGTATTTCTATCTCTACTGTACATTTTATAGTATCAAATTATTTGATAGTTAAAAAGAAAGTCTGCTTTCATTCTGGTATTGATTAAAATATTTTTCAACTATCTTTTAACCATTGTATCATGAAATACTTTTGTTCTTAGAAAGACTTTTTTTTTTAAAAATTGATGTTACTGTTTATTGTTTAGAGTTCAGATGGAAGTTCAGTAAGTGGAGATGGCCACAAGCTCACCTTTGGGCAGCGACTTGTAAACCACCTGCTAGGCCTGACGCCCCCACACCAGCGCTATTCTGTTCCTGCAGAGTATTTGTGTGAGCCAGAGCAGGGGGGCTCCCCACAGTCAGGCCAGGCCCATTTGAAAGTGTGCAGAGCTCACTCATGGGGAAATGTAGGTGGTAACTAAATAGATTTCTGTGAAAATGAAGGGATATCAATCACTGGAGAATTCCAATCATCATACTTAATATAGATGCCTTTGATTCTTGCATGCTTCTTTGATTTGTGTCATTTTTGTGATAGTGTAGATTTGCTGTGTGACCACAGGGTGGTACTAACATTTGTGCTTTGATTTTTTCAGGAAGCTGTAGAATATCGAAGACAAGGAGCATCTTGTAGCCAGCCGGGAGATCTGAGAGGCAGAAAAATGATGAAGCGAATAGTGGATATCAGAGAGCTGAATGAACAAGCCAAAGTCATAGACGATCTTAAGTATGTACCATGCTTTTTCACTAATGCAGTCCTCCCTGATGATAGAATCATCAGGTTTTAAATGTGGAGAGAGTTTGTGTGGTCCAGTACAACTCTTTTAGTTTATAAATGAGATGAGCAAGGCCAGGGAAGTGTGGCAGTTTGCCTGACATCCTGCATCCATTAGTGATCAAGTTAGGCCTGAAATCCTTGTCTGGTGCTCTTCTCGGGTCCACATTTCTGAGCAGTTTATATGACTGACTTCATATCACATATATGTATCTCTACATGTACATGTACACTTACACGTATCTTCACATGCCTATATAAATATATGCATTAGTATTTCAGAAATTCAGATTTTTGAAAGGGGAAACAAATTGAGCATTTGACATGTTAATCTCAGTTTAATCTCCACTGCATTTCTTGAGGTTAGATGGCATTATCTAAACTTTCTAGTTGAGAAAGCAGGTTAGGGGGAGATAAGCATTAGAATTTGAACTTGTGTGGTCTGAACTCAAAAGTCCATGCTTGTTTTGCCTGCCTAGGCAAACCTGTTTCTCTAGGTCTGAGGTGGGTGTGGGGTAAGTCATGGTAGTAATTTATTTTCTGTAGCTGTGGCCTGCTGGATGGTACTAATACTTTCTCTATAAGATTTTTCTTCTTGGAAAACATTGAAATTTTTGTTTTCCCAGAGGTGATATTTATGCCTCATCTTTTCTTTTCTTTTTTTTTATTTTTTATTTATTTATTTATTTTTTAAATTAAATCTTTATTATTCAGATTATTACATTTGTTCCTCTTTCCCCCCCCCCCATAACTCCCCTCCTTTCAGTTCCCGCCCCACCCTCCGCCCTCACTCCCCGCCCACTGTCCTCATCCATAGGTGCACGATTTTTGTCCAGTCTCTTCCCGAATCTCCCACACCCCTTTCCCCCCCAAGAATAGTCAGTCCATTCCCTTTCTATGTCCCTGATTCTATTATAATCAACAGTTCATTCTGTTCATCAGATTATTTATTCACTTGATTCTTAGATTCACTTGTTGATAGATGCATATTTGTTGTTCATAATTTGTATCTTTACCTTTTTCTTCCTCTTCCTCTTCTTAAAGGATACCTTTCAGCATTTCATATAATCCTGGTTTGGTGGTGATGAACTCCTTTAGCTTTTCCTTATCTGAGAAGCTCTTTATCTGACCTTCAATTCTGAATGATAGCTTTGCTGGATAAAGTAATCTTGGTTGTAGGTTCTTGGTATTCATCACTTTGAATATTTCTTGCCACTCCCTTCTGGCCTGCAAAGTTTCTGTTGAGAAATCAGCTGACAGTCGTATGGGTATTCCCTTGTAGGTAACTGAGTTACTTTCTCTTGCTGTTTTTAAGATTCTCTCTTTATCTTTTGCTCTTGGCATTTTAATTATGATGTGTCTTGGTGTGGTCCTCTTTGGATTCCTTTTGTTTGGGGTTCTCTGCGCTTCCTGGACCTGTAAGTCCATTTCTTTCACCAGGTGGGGGAAGTTTTCTGTCATTATTTCTTCAAATAGGTTTTCAATATCTTGCTCTCTCTCATCTTCTGGCACCCCTATAATTCTGATGTTGGTACGCTTGAAGCTGTCCCAGAGGCTCCTTACACTCTCCTCGCATTTTTGGATTCTTTTTTCATTTTGCTTTTCCGGTTGGGTGTTTTTTGCTTCCTCGCATTTCAAATCATTGACTTGATTCTTGCGCTCCTCTGGCCTGCTGTCGGGAGTCTGTATAATATTCGTTATTTCAGTCCGTGTATGCTTAATTTCTACTTGGTTCCCCAATATAACATCGAGGGTCGCATTAGTTTTCTTGTAGAGCTCATTAAGTTTATCAGCGGCTTCTAAACAGTTCTTGAGAGACCTTAAAAGTGTGGTTCTGAACTCTATATCTTCCTTTGACAATTTTGTCCTGTTTCTTTGTCTCCGCATTTTGTTATGCTTCCTTGGTGCACCCCGTAGTGGTCTTTGTTCGCAGTCTTATAATTAAACCTTGATTGTTGAAGCTAATACCAGGGAGGGTTTGACCTCCAGGCCAAGTGGCTATGAGAGTCAGCTGTGTCAGCAGTGAGAGAACTTCTGTCCTCTAGGGAGGTGCTAATCTAGCCTTTGCCTGAGGCTATCCGGCAAATGCCTGTGTGCAGGGCTTGGGCAGGGCGGGTCGCACAGGCTCAACAGGGTGGGCCGGAGAGAGCAGTTATGGCGGCTCTCAGTCCTGTCCCCAGGGGCTCTGCCTCTCTGAGTCCCAGCACCCGCTGCAAAGCTCGGAGAGAAAGCTGCACTCGCTCTGACCGAAGCCAGACAGTCCCGCTTCTCCCGTTTGAGTCTGGGTCCCTAAAGACTCGCCTGTATCTGGAGCTCAGAGTCTGCGACTCCCTCCCGAATGAAAACAACAACCACGCCCTCCGCCTCCAGCCCGCTCCGCGCACTCCGCACCTCAGAATTTGACTTCAGCACTGCGCCTCCTCTGAGTGTCTGTATGCATTTCTCTTTCCTCCTAGTTGTAAGACTTCCACTCAGCCAGCGTTCCTGTGGTTCTGGGTGATGCCCTTTCCGTCTTTTAGTTTCACTTTTGAAGTAGTTGTTCAAAGCAGCAAATTACAGCGTTAACCTATGCCGCCATCTTGGTTCTCCCTCATCTTTTCTAATCTTTGTACACCTGTAGCTGTGTTGTTGTTTTTGCATTGAAGGACTTTATACAAACGTATGTATTTTTGTACAGTGAAAGGTATTACCTAAGAACTTGTATGCCAGTTAGTTATGATAGAGTGATTCACATTTTCCTGTTGACTCACATTATAGTTTGAGTTTTGTTCTCGGGGAGAAAATGGCTTGAAGCAAATACATACTTCCTCTCCTAAAATCTTACTTAAGGCTTAAATTATAGGTAGAATTTTACATACAGGCATTCTTCTGCAGAGTGGATCCACAGCTTTCATAAGATGGTCAAAGAGACTCTCAATACAGAAATGAGTAAGACCATTTCCTAACACATTGGATGAACTTTGTTATAGTTTGCTTGGTATGAGTGTTAACTTCATGGGGGATTTTGACTTGTTCATACATAATCTTTGATATTCTGAAAAGTGAAAGAATGAAAAAGGAGTAAGTGAAAATCATCTTACTTTGTAACTTCTTTATATTCATTGCCATATTTCTTTTGCATCCAGAAAATTAGGTGCAAGTGAAGGAACCATAAACCAAGAAATTCAACGTTATCAACAATTAGAATCTGTTGCTGTGAATGACATTCGAAGAGATGTTCGTAAAAAGTTACGGAGGTCCAGTATGCGAGTGAGTCAGAATTTACCAAGAATTTTATTAAAGTAGACATTTTCTTTTTAGTTTAGGAGACTTTCTGATGAGACTTTTATTGTTCTCTTTCTTCCTCCATTGCTGGTTTGTACACCTTCCAACTACTCTGTAGCAGGCACTGTTTATAGCACTTTATGTTTAACAACCCATTAAGTCCTTACAACCACCCTATGAGGAGCTTGTAGCATTTTCCCCATTTTAAAGATGAGGAAACTGAGATAGAGAGAGGTCAAGTAATTGACCAAGGTTATACATCAGCAATTCCCATGGAGCAAGAATCAAACCCAACAGTAGGACTCTGCAGTCTGTACCCTTAGTCACCATATTCTGTCTGCCTTTCATGAAGTCAACTTTCTCTTTAGTCTCCACTTCAAATGTGAAGTCTTTGAGATGTCCATTCTACCCCATCTCATTCCCCACAGCTGACTTTATCATTTGCTTGTATAGTTGCCTTTATTAGAGTTTGAGTTGCTTAAAGAACAAGTTATTTATCTTTGAATCCACTACTTACATTTTCTGGGATTTAGTTCAATTGCTGAATAACTGAAACAAATATATAGCTATGCTGTACACATATAATAGGAAATAATTCTAAAACTTATTCAAATGGAGGTAGGTTGCTTTGGGTCAAGGTGGTCTGGTTAATGGAAAAATTACTTTTTAAAAAAAGATAAATGGGTTCTTAACCATTTTTTTTTTAATGAATAGCAGAACCCCCCCCCCTTTTTTTTTTTTACCAGAATAAGGCTTTGGATGGCACCCACTACATACAAAGAGATCAAATCACAGTTGCTGAATCAGAGGAAGGGGGAAAGGCACAAAGATCCATCATTTATTGGCTTGAACTTTCTTTCCTTGTTCAACCCCTGGGTCCCAGGCAACCTAGTTTGAATACTGTTCTAAATTATTGACTTAAATTAAAGATAAAATCCAGTTTGAGTTTTATTCATCACTGGCTTCTGTTACTAATAAATGGGTAGTGAAAATCTATAATGCATAATTCTGTATTTAAAAATTTTGCTGCTATGTACCTAATAATCATACAATACAGTGGGGCCTTGACTTACGAGTGTCCCGACTAACGAGTTTTTTGAGATACGAGCTGTCTCTCGGCCAATTTTTTGCTTTGAGTTGCGAGCTAAAATTCGGGTTACAAGCCAGCTTCAGATACCCCACCACTAGTTGGCGCAGCGAACGTCACAGTGATTTGACATACGAGTAATTTGAGTTACGAGCTGTCATGGAATGAATTAAACTCGTAAGTCAAGGCCCCACTGTATAATTAAAATATGCTTGCGTAGTATTTATAAGGTAGCTTATACTTGGTAATTGAAAATAAAACTAGGTAGAGAGGATTAGGGAAATGAATGAAACGTGAACACCTGTCTCCCTTAGCATTTCCCCCTCACTTCCCAGCAAGTCCTCTTGCATTACCCATCGCTGTATAGGAATCCTTTTCATATCTAGCCCCTGTCACTCATTGGGAGAAGAGGGATTTGGAGGCCAGGAGAGTGCCAAATCACCACTTCCTTTCCTTTGCCATAGTGTCGTGTCGCAGGAGCCCTTGGGTGGTACTTGAGATGAATGGTGTTCTTTTCCTCTTTCCTTGTAATCCTCATTTCCTTTTTTCTTTCCTTTTTGTTTCCTTTCTTCTCACTCTGTTTCTGTACCCCTTACCCCCTCTTCCAATCGTTTTCTTTTTTCTCTCAGGCCAGCTGGAGCTAATATTTCCTAGCTCTCCTAGGGGACATGAGGACCAAAGTAGCTGCCTCATGCTCTGCTTTGATTCATCTACATTGTTAAGTGACATTTAAAGTCACTTGCCATTGACCTGGGGATACAGCTTACTGGTTTATAGTAGTTTACAGTCACCCTTTTTTCTCTCTCATTTCATTAGGCTGCTTCCCTGAAGGATAAGTGGGGGTTGGGTTACAAACCAAGTTACAACCGATCAAAGACCATTTCGGCTTCTGGAAGACCACCTCTTAAGCGAATGGAAAGGGCAAGGTAATGTCTATTCCGGCCAACAAACCAAGTGGTAACTTCTGACTCCTTTGCCAAGGTCCATTATTTATCTGCTGTGTTCTAATTGTGGAAATTACAAAATTATAATAGCAAAACTGGACGTAATTAGTCAAATACCAGTAATACTGGATACTGTCAAACTAAGAAGTTTATTTAAGGAATTTCCTTATCACATTTGTGCCACAACCATGGTGTGCTTTCCAGGAATGAAGTACATTGCTTTTTAGACAAGTATACATATAAACTTACAGACTATCAAAAGAAGTGAAAATGTGCCCATTAGTAGCTGCTGCTCTAAGTTTGTCGTTGTAGAAAATGTTTGAGTTCACACACATTTAGCATGTGAAAGAATGGAAAATTTTACGTATTGAAGAAAGATACTGTTTTACTAGTAAATGAGCACTATAAAGTAAAAATTTTAAATTCTTTTCTGTATGGTTTAGTTTTAGAAAATTTGTGACAACAAAACATAGACTTTTTTATGGGATGCTAAAGGTTAAGAAATGCAATACCAAAAGTTGAATCCTTGAGTAAGGTAAATATTTAGAAATAGAACATAACGTTATTAATAAGACTTTTATAAATCCAGTTTTTTAAAAAACACACAGAATGTTAATGTTTTATAACTTTCTATTTCACTTGCAGTTCTCGAGTAGGAGAGACTGAGGAGCTTCCAGAAATCCGTGTGGATGCAGCATCTCCTGGGCCCAGAGTAACGTTCAATATCCAAGACACAGTAAGAGAGGAATTCCTGACTAGATACGCAGTGCTGATAATTCCAAAACTATAGTAGCCAGACAATTTTAAAGTGCTGATTCCTACCTATGAGTGTTGAAGCGTCTGGACATTACCAAACAGCAGGGCACTGCCCCAGTGCAGTGTTTTGCATGTAGAATAAAGATCCCAGCTGCTTGCTCTTAGGTAGAAATGTTGAATAGTTTTTCTTTCAAACTAGGTCTTATTCACAAATGTAAATGTGGAATGTTTATACTTTATGTATTTTATTATTTATATATTTAAGTGTATATCTAAAATAATAAAAGCCTAAGCAACCATCACAACCGAATGGACAACCGAACAGGCTGTGTGGGGTGGCCAGGCCAGCAGGGGGGTTAGTGAGGGGCGACCCAACAACCCAACAGCTGGCTGCGTGGGGCGACCAGGCCTACAGGGGTGCAGTTGGGGGTGACTAGGCCGGTGGGGGTGGAGGGGCAGTTGGGGGAGATCAGGCAGGCAGGCAGGCAGGCAGGTAAGCAATTAGGAGCCAGTGGTCCCGGAGTGTGAGAGGGATGTCCAACTGCCGGTTAGGCCCGATCCTGAGGACAGAAATTGGCAGTTGGACATCCCCTGAGGGGCCCTGGATTGGAGAGGGTACAGGCTGGGCTGAGGGGGAACGCCCCCCCCTGCACAAATTTTGTGCACCCGGCCTCTAGTAGAGAGATAATATCAGAAACCAGAAATGAAAAAGTCAGCTTCAAAGTAATATTCTAATTTCATAGCATATTAAAAATGTTTGTTTTGTTTTTTGTATATTTGTTTACTTTTAAACCATTGTTTTTTATTTTGCGTGAGTTTTTATACATTTCTTATTATTTTAAGTTGAAAAAAACAGTATGGGGAAGCACACCGCAGTCCAGCCCTCCCGGGGAAGGGTATTTTCAGGTACTTCTTAAGAACAACATAAATTCTGCTTTAAATGAATTAACCACCTGAAAATCTGCTTTCAAAATTCCTTCCTCTCATTCCATACTAAACTCAGACATCAAAAATATTTTACATAAAGGTTTAAGATTGTTTAAGTTAATAAGCTCTTGCATAAATATATTTTAGTTTTATACTTTATAGTTTAACATTAATTATTTAATCTTCAAAATTAAAAGGCTAACTCAACTTACCGAATCAACTCAACCAAATTGTAAACCAAAAAATGCAATTTTATTACCGTTATTTACTAATCCCCAAGTGAATCTCCTTTTCCCACATTAAACTACAAAATAAATATTTTCTTTAAAAAAGATAGTTAACTATTTCTAACTAAAATCAAATTTATCTCAGAAAAACAAATTAATCAATCAATGTTACTTCTTTTGAGTCATTGCTATAAAAAATGTATACAAACAATCTAGAAAATTATTCTTATGCTCAAAACAGTATGGAAAATGTATGATGTAGTCATAATTTATAAGTCAAATTAACATTTTTTTAAAATTAAATCTTTATTGTTCAGATTATCACAGTTGTTCCTCTTTTTTTCCCCATAGCTCCCCTTTATGAGCCAGATATTTTACCTAAATATGTCATAAAAGTAAAACTGAATTTAAAAAATGTGCCTACATACCAGTTATATGAACCTTTGTTTAGAAATTTCCATCAAGTTACTTTAAAAAACTGGCACTTAGCCCACATATATTTTGTTTCCCTTTCCTGACCTTTTATACTAGGTTTCAATATATATCCCATAGTTCCACTGAATTTAGTTAAACTGAATTTTGTTTTAGAACTACTGGATTGTAATACAGTGAGCTTGGTAAACATGTCCTTTTTCTAAAAATGATCTTGGAAATAAATCATTTACAATGCATTTAATGGAATCTACTAATTAAGTTGATATTTTTTCCTGCCCAACATTTTAAAATGGATATAATTGACATATGACATATTAGCTGTAGGTGTACAGTCTAATGATTTAACATATGTATATATGGGGAAATGATTGAGTCTTAAATAAATTAATATTTGAATTGATTCAAGTCCTATTTTTAAATAGCAGTGTATGCTGTTTATAAAAAATAGTATATACAATTACAAATTACAAAATAGGTCATTAGGCATGGTTGAATAGAAAATAAATATAAAACAAAGGGATATTTATCCATATAAATTTTTACTATAGTTTAAAAAATTTTAAAGTATTTAATGATAAAATCTGAATTTATATATTTAATCAATAGCATGTATATAGTAAAGAGTGAACAAAAGCTGAATTCTGCAAATGTTTAGAATTGTGAAATAGGTACTTTGAATTTCACTAGGTATCTAATATAGTAGCAGCAATAAATTGCTCAAATCTTGCATATTACACTTGATAGAGGCTTATCAATTCTCAAAGGATAGTCAAGCAACTCTCCAAATTGGGAATTGAAGTAGGTCATAGGAGGTTTTGCTGTTTCTTTGACCTACTTAAATGCAATAGCCACAGGGTGCAGTCTTCAATTAGTGACAGGGTATCTAGTCACCCTAATATATAATAGCAATATTAAGTTTAACTGATTAATGTGTTTATTTCTGAAGCTATTTGTTTTTGTCAACCATTTGGGCCTCATTTGTACAGGATGTACCCAGCATAAACCCCTACAAGGGATTTAACTACATGAGAACGCATCTCTGCCATCACTACTGCCCTCTTGCCCTATGATTATGGCTGATCATTGCTTCCTTGTCTCCACAGCATGTTTAACTTTCGCTTCGTACTAATTAATATGATGACATATGTATATCCGAGTGAAGTTTCACTCTAGTATGTCAGTGGTGTGACTTTCTGTGGTTTGATCTTACGCTTCCTTTCTTGCTGCACCATTTCATAAGATCATAAATCTGACCTTTCTTTCCATTCACAGTGAGGAAATTTGACTCTGAGACTATTTTTAAATGCTTACACATGTCTTTTTCTTTTTTAATCGAGAAGAGATTCATAATGTGAACCTGATTCATGTTTCCTCTTTTTACAATCAGTTTCCAGAGGAGACAGAACTGGACCTTTTGTCAGTCGCCGTCGATGGTCCCTCCCATTACTCATCCGCCAGTGAAGGGTCCCATTCCGTGTTCAGTTCTCCCAAAACTCCAGGTGTTACTTTCCAATCTGAAGACAGCCGACGGGATGACAGTTTGTCTTCTACAAGCGAAGATTCCGAGAAGGATGAAAAGGATGAAGAGCATGAGAGAGAAAGGTTTTATATTTATAGGAAACCCTCGTGAGTAGCCTTTTTGTGTTAAGATCCTTGGGTAGCATTTCTGAATTTAGAACCGAGCTTAAAGCATTATATATAACTGTTTACTTTCACAGAAAAACATATTAATGTGCCTAATGGAGGCCGACTAAGAGACATGACCATGGTTTACTAATGTAGTTTAGCTCTGTATGGCATTTTTTTCTTTTCCTATACTTCTGCCTTTTAATAAAATCTGAGAAGATTTGCAAAATTCCATCTCCTCCCAAATGTAGAGTGTGGTGCACTCACTCATATTTTGCCTCCTCCACACCAGTGATTGTGCCTGTGCCCTCGGAACCCAGCACACAACCGGGCACATAGTAATAGCTCTCAGAACATAATTGTTGAATAAAATGTGACTCCGAAACACTTAAGAAAAACTTCAGTTAGTATGAGCTGGTTGAGTATTTTGTGTGAATTTATAAACTATCAGTATAATTTATATGCAGACCGTTGTTCACATTGCATGTAGAAGAGTAGTTTGTTAAAAACTCTTCCCACTTCACTGCAGTGTGATGATCAGTTGTTCTTTCAGCAGACATACGTCTCGTAAAAAAGCCACAGGCTTTGCTGCTGTTCACCAACTGTTCACAGAGCGTTGGCCCACAGCTCCCGTCAACCGGAGCCTCAATGGCACAGCTACTGAGAGAAATATCGACTTTGAACTTGACATACGGGTTGAAATTGATAGTGGAAAATGTGTGCTTCACCCAACCACCCTCCTACAAGAACACGATGATATAAGCTTGAGGAGGTAAGAAACTGATCAGACGAGGGTACATGTAATTTCATTTGTTAGAAATACTATTTATCCCATATAATAAAAGCCCAGCAACCTAATGGCAGAACAACCGGTTGACCAGTCACTGTGATGTGCACTGACCACCAGGGGGCAGACGCTCAACATAGGGGTTGCCCCCCCCCCCCTCCGGTGGTCAGTGCACTCCCACAGTGGGAGCGCTGCTCAGCTGACTGACTGGGATGAGTGGTTGCAGGAGGAGCTGCTCAGAGGGCTGGTCCACAGCCACTCAGCTGACCCGGATGAGTGGCGTTCCCACAGTGGGCCGATCCCCACAGGCCACGCCCCCCCCCCACCAGTGCATGAATCCCGTGCACCAAGCCTCTAGTGTAGTGTAAACAAACTCCCCCACCCCCACAATCCAAAATGCAGATTGAAATTGATTTAATCATACTTAAGATGTGTGAATGGTTATTTGTATAGTATACTATTTCTTTAGTCAAGTGTATAATATTATTTGGCAACTAGAAATGGATGTCTGATTTAGATTCTAGAAAATTCTTTAGTTAAAATAGTTATATCTTTGAAATTCTCCTTTAAACAAGTTTGAATTTCTTGGTTGGTCTCTCTCCTTGTATTGGGCATGCTTGTACTTTAGAGAGCAGTGTAGTACTCAGGAATGTTTGGTTATTGAGAGTTTTGATGAAGTCATAAAGATGTAAGAAAGACTGGATTAGTTGCACGAAGGGCTTCTATGTGCTGAGATGCTGTCCAGGGTATAACTGCAGCTTTACCATTGGTGTCATTCAATGAGTAAATGGTGCTGTAAACAGGCTTGATGTTAGATTATTTTTTCTTTGATTTTTTGTTTTGCTTTTCTTTCCTAATCTAACAGAGAATTATAAGAAGATAATGATTGTGTGGGTGGGTGGGTGGGAAGTTAGATAGCACCAGAGGGCGGATGCTGACAGTCCTTGAAGCTGAGAGAAGGATGGTGGATTCATTATACCATCTGTTTACTTTTCTTATGTTTGAAATGTTCCATAATAAGAGGTCTTTAAATGGTCTATTTACTTAAGGAGGCTTTTATAAAATTACAAGATACAAAGTTAAGTTCTTACAAAAGTAGTAGTGATGATAAAAGGTGACTTTATTTATTTTGGGTTGAACTACAATAACTTGCTGGTATTCCACTGGTTTTACCTCTGTAAAGGGCAATTTCATTTGGTTCAACCTACTGTGTTCATGTGACAGTCACAACCTTAGGTGAAAGTAAAGGTAACGGTGCTGTGTATTAGGGATCATAGAGCAGAAACATTACTGTGCAACGCATTAGCTTCTGTAGCTGGAGACACTGAGCGGCTTTACTTTCTCAGCTTCATTAATGAGGGATGGCATTCCATTTACTGTATAAACAAGAGTTTGATTTTAAACAAAAGGAAAGGAGAGAAATGTCATTTTTTAAAAAAAGATAAACATTTTTTGTTTATAGAAGTTATGATAGAAGTTCCAGGAGTTTAGATCAAGATTCTCCTTCAAAAAAGAAGTTTCAAACTAATTATGCTTCTACCACCCATTTAATGACTGGCAAGAAAGTCCCATCATCGCTGCAGACAAAGCCGAGTGATTTGGAAACAACAGTCTTTTACATCCCTGGAGTCGATGTAAAGGTACAAACCTCATGTCTAGGGTTTGGGATGAGGTTATTAGTACCTGTGTTTATTTTCTACCAGACATGCACTTCCTTCACCAGTTATATAAAGCTGAGCTTTTCCAAGGTTTTTCTCTAGCCTGTGAACATCTGAAGTGCAGGCTGTCACTTCCTTTAGACAGATTTCACCACAAAAGTTGGGCAGAAAGAAGTTAATTTTATTTTCCATACATTGATATTCATAACATGTTTGCTAAGGCTTGCCTAGTGCAACTTTATTAAACAACTGTTTTTTAGATTCTAGAATCACAGAATCCTATAATGTTAAGCTAGAAATAACTTAAAATATTATCTGGGGTGGCCTTTTTAGTTTTGAAAATGGAAGAAAGCTAAAAAGTGTCATGGTCACAGAGCTAACTTGTAAACACGGGACCTGGGTCTTCTGACTCCTGGGCCCATGTTCATTCTACACATTTTCCTGCATTTCTTGTTTATTCTCATCTGCATAATTTTAACTTTGAAAGTCTGTTGTTGTTTTTTTCAATACAGTTGCATTACAACTCCAAGACACTAAAGACTGAATCACCTAATGCCTCCAGAGGGTCTTCCCTGCCAAGAACACTCTCTAAAGAGTCCAAGCTTTCTGGTATGAAAGATAGTGCCGCCTCTCCTCCTCCTTTATCTTGCACTATCCAGAGCAAGACTAACACCTTACTTCCTCCCCAGCCCCCACCTATTCCCTCAGGTATTGAAGAAAAATGAACTTGACTTACTTTTTTTCATAGCTTAATGTTTAGTTATCACCTACGTGCTCTATTGAGACTTTCAAATTCACATGTTTAAGAAAAGAGGAAATAGACTTAATAATGACTGTACAAAATTTATAGATGGAACTGTAAGCCAACTACTTTGGGCTGTTTTTAAAATTGTTATTACCTTAAAATATCCATTGTTAAAATAAACTTAATATACCAAATGCTTAATTTTTTTTAGATCTATGCATATTTAGAAAAAGTTGTAGGTCCAGTTTAGGAGCTGATGATCTGGATGGAAACATCAGACTTACACAAGATTGAGTATACTGGGCTTGACCACATTATTATCTATTATTGTGTAACATATTACCCAAAGTTGGTGGCTTCTAATCTCAAACATTAATGACTGGCAAGAAAGTCCCATCATCGCTGCAGACAAAGCCGAGTGACTTGGAAACAATAGTCTTTTACATCACAGATTCAGTTTGGCCTGATAGATCATTACAAAGTTGCTGTCAAGATGTTGGCAAGGGCTATGTCATCTGAATGCTTGGCTGGGTCTTGGGCATCTGCTTCCGTAATGTCCCACTGCACATGGTAGGCACACTGCGCCTTAGTTCTCCCCCATAGACCTCCCCGCTGGGCTCCTGGTGTGTTCTCCTGGCAGGGCAGCTGGCATCCTTCGAAAGCAACGATCACAAGGAGAATATGGCTGAAGAGCTCCATCTCTTATGGCTTAGCCTCAAAAGTCGGGTATCCTTCCTTCCACAATGTGTATTGATCCTACAGCTCAGCTCTGCTCAGTGAGGGAGGGAACCATACAGGGGCATGAGTGCTGGGGGGCCAGGACCGTTGGGAGCTATTTTGGAATCTGGGTATCACACCACGTGAATACCACCTTTCCTGAATAGAATTTCCAAAATGTGGAATGTCAGGCTGGATAGTAATTATTTGAAACAGTTTCATTTGGGAGATGGAGCTTGATATATAAATCATTTACAATGGCTAGTAATCATGATAATAATGTATTTGTTTTCTACCATTTTCAGTTGACAAGGCACAGCTATGTCCACTATGTGCAGGAGAGAGATGACTATTCCCATTTGATAAATAAGGAAAGTTAAGGCTTATAGAAGTTGAATTTCTTTCCTAGATTTACAAAACGAATATATGTTGGAGTTGGAAACTTAAGCCAAAGTTAGCGAAGTCTGAGATAGCTGTTATACTCATTCTACTGATGTGGAAATATTTAGTTAAGTAGAAGGAAAGAGATGGCAGCCCATGTAGGGAAGCATTGTAAATACGTGCAAGCTGAGGACAGCAAGAACATAGGGAAGCCTGAAAATAATGACTTTTTCTTCATTTGCCACAAAATATTGTCTGTCTGAGTTCTCTGTATCTTCTTAAGTGGACAAAATAATGCTAATGAGAAATTCAGCAAAGTATAAACTTGAAAAGCTGAAACAAACTTTGTAAGCTAGAGCAAGTAGGAATAACTTGTGTTACTTACATCATTAGTCATCTTTGTATTCCAACATTAATATATCATTTCTATCAACCTGTTCTCTTTATTACATTCGTGTACAGTTTTATGTATAAGGTGCTTCACCTGATTAAACAGTCATATATTTCGAATGTCTCACAAAATTATCATATTGTTTAATTAAATTCAACTCACATTTGTCAATATTCTAGCCAAAGGAAAAGGAAGTGGAGGAATCAAAACAGCCAAGTTATATGCCTGGGTAGCACTTCAGTCACTGCCAGAGGAAATGGTGATCAGTCCCTGCCTGTTAGACTTTCTAGAAAAGGCTCTGGAAACTATCCCAATCACACCAATTGAGAGGAATTACACAAGTGAGTATCCTCCTTAGGGATTTACTTTTCTATCATAATACACTTTGGGATCCTAGTACTTAGAAGGATTTTATAATGGCATTATAATATATTCAGTGGTAATATAAAAGAATTATAGAATTGAGAAAGAGCCTGAGAGATCCTCTAGTCCAGCGCTTCTCAACCTCTGGGTCACAACCCCTTTGGGGGTCAAACGACCCTTTCACAGGGGTTGCCTAAGACCATCAGAAAACACATATATAATTACATATTGTTTTTGTGATTAATCACTATGCTTTAATTATGTTCAATTTGTAACAATAAAAATACATCCTGCATATCAGATATTTACATTACGATTCGTAACAGTAGCAAAATTACAGTTATGAAGTAGCAATGAAAATAATTTTATGGTTGTGGGTCACCACAACATGAGGAACTGTATTCAAGGGTCGCGGCATTAGGAAGGTTGAGAACAACTGGTTTAAGGGGAGGAGTGAGAAGTTTGACTGGGAAAAGAAGTGTGTTATGATGGGCCCCAGAAGCAAACGTTGCTGTGTGTTTATAACTCTGAGCTTAGTACTGTCCCTTGTCCTAATGATGAAACTTAAAATTCACTATTTTAATAGCTGTCAGCTCCCAAGATGAAGACATGGGGCATTTTGAGATTCCAGACCCTATGGAAGAGTCAACAACATCGTTAGTGTCATCCTCCACATCTGCTTACTCTTCCTTCCCGGTGGACGTCGTGGTCTATGTCCGCGTGCAGGTGGGACATTTCACTTATTCTTGTTGTAGAGAAAAATGCTTTTCTTATGTTTATTTCCCTTTCCCAACATTATTTCCCTTTCAAGTTTTCTTCTCTTTTGTATGTATCTTGGCTGACAGGTTACTGAAACTTTGGGGAAGTACATGTACAGTTTTGTATGTTTTTACTTTTCTGCTGAGGAAGGTTTTCAGAATTAGGTCTCATACTTTTGTGGCAAAAATAAAAATATATAAATTAAATCCTTTTTTTAGCATTATATGCCTTTTTTTAGTATGGCATCTGTGCTACTTGCTATTATGGTCCTTTGGGGGCAGATGTAAAGGTAATTGAGGTATAAAGTCACAGTAATGCCTTTGTTAGATTTCTCCTAAGAGCTATGTAATTTTTACTTAATGTTTTATTTTAAAATGCACTCCTGTCAATAGACCTTTGGGAGTATATGTTAAAATTTGACTGAGTCCATTTAGTAAGAGGATTTGAAAACTACTTGTACCTAAACTTGAGGGTTTAGTTTACCCTCAATTAAAATCTAATGATCAATCTCAAGAATAAAAGAACTGTTAGTGGTCATCTGTTCAGACCATTTTCTACAGGAACAATTTGGCTAAAAGAGCCCTGTCTGGTGTTTTGCACTAGCTGTTTTCAAAATCTGATGAAAACGTGTAATGGGATGAGGGCTTGAGAGCCTATGAAACTTTCATTAATGTAAGTCTTTTTAAATTTTAGTATAAAGGATATTACTTCCTGTACTTGATTATGAACAAGTATAATGTGAATATAAACATCTTTAATGGTCTGAATTACCTAAATATTTATCACTCAGATATAGCTCCTCAAATACTTAGATTTTTTTAAAAATGATACCATTTTGTTAATGTCTCATGTCTGCTTATAAAAGCTAGTACATTAAACACAAAATCCTTTCCTGTGTCAGTAAATTTGGTATATGTGGACCGAAATGAAAATGTAATTTTTAGAATCCATTGTAAAATTGTTTCACCCAGAACTTTTTTATTTTTGGCTTTCTGCGCTTAAGCCCTCACAGATCAAGTTCAGCTGTTTACCAGTGTCAAGAGTAGAATGCATGCTAAAGCTGCCATCCCTGGACCTGGTGTTCTCTTCAAACCGGGGAGAACTGGAGACTTTAGGAACCACATGTCCTGCCGAGACTTTGTCCCCTGGAGGTAATGCCAATCAGAGTGGAGCAAAGGCCTCTGCAGGCAAGACGGGAACCCCAGGTAAAGAAACCTTTTTTTATCTACCAGTGTAGAGCCAAGTACTTTTTTTTAGATTTATCTTCATTGTTGAAGATAAATGTCCCCTTTGTTTGTCTGTTTTTATTTCCCATTGACCCCTTACACCCCACGCCTGCCCCTCCCAGGCCTTCACGATTCCACTGTCTGTGTCCATGGACTATGCATATATGCATATTAGTTCCCTGGTTAATCACTTCTCACCCACCTCCCACCCCTGCCTTCCCTCTGAAATTCGTCTGTCTGTTCCATGCTTCTGTGTTTCTGGATCTATTTTGTTCCTCAGTTTATTTTGTCCATTAGATTTACATATGAGTGAGATCATGTGATACTTACCTTTCTCTGACTGGCTTATTTCACTTAGCATAGTGCTCTCCAGGTCCATCCATGCTGTTACAAATAGTAAGAGTTCTTTCTTTTTTACAGCTGCGTAGTATTCCATTGTGTAAAGGTACCACAGCTTTTTTATCCACTCATCTGCTGATGGACACTTGGGCTGTTTCCAAATCTTAGCTATTGTAAATTACAACTCTATGAGCATAGGGGTGCATATATTTTTTTCTGATTGGTGTTTCTGGTTTCTTAGTATGTATTCCTAGATGTGGGATCCCTGGGTCAAATGGTAGTTCCATTTTTAATTTTTTGAGGACATTCCATACTGTTTTCCACAGTGGCTGCACCAGTTTTCATTCCTACCAACAGTGTACTATGGTTCCCTTTTCTCCACATCCTTGACAACACTTGTTGCTTGTTGATGGTAGCCATTCTGACAGGTGTGAGGTGATACCTCAATGGGTTTTAATTTGCATCTCTCTGATGATCAGTGACTTAGAGCATTTTTTCATGTATTTTGATCTTCTGTATGTCCACTTTGGAGAAGTGTCTATTTAGGTCCTTTGCTCATTTTTAAATTGGATTGCTTGTCTTTCTTTTGTTAAGTTGTATGAGTTCCTTATATATTTTGGAAATTAACCCCTTACGGGATGTATCATTGGGAAATATGTTCTCCCATGTAGTGGGCTCTCTTTTCATTATGTTGATGGTTTCTTTTGCTGTGCAGAAGCCTTTTATTTTGATGTAGTCCTGTTTGTTTATTTTCTCCTTAATTTCCTTTGCCCTAGGACAGTGGTCGGCAAACTGTGGCTTGCGAGCCACATGCGGCTCTTTGGCCCCTTGAGTGTGGCCACGAAGTTTCAATCGCACTGTATGTGCGCGCCCACACGTGGTATTTTGTGGAAGAGCCACACTCAAGGGGCCACAGTTTGCCAACCACTGCCCTAGATGTACCCATAAACATGTTGCTACAAGAGATGTCTGAGATTTTGCTGTGTATGGTTTGTTTCTTCTAAGATTTTTATGGTTTCAGGCTTTCATTTAAGTGTATGGTGCACGTTGATGGTCTAGTTGCATTTTTTTGCATGTACCTGTCCCATTTTCCCAACACCATTTATTGAAGAGGCTTTCTTGACTCCATTATATGCTCTTGCCTCCTTTGTCAAATATTGAGTGTAATGGCTTAGGTCGATTTTTGGGTTCTCTCTTCTGTTCCATTGATCTATATGCCTATTCTTGTACCAGTACCAGACTATTTTGAGTACAGTGGCTTTGTAGTATAACTTGATATCTGGTATTGTGATACCTCCAATTTTGTTCTTTGTTCTCAAGATTGCTATGGCTATTCAGGGTCTTTTCCATATAAATTTTTGGAGTGTTAGTTCTAGATCTGTGAAATATGCTATTGGTATTTTAATAGGGATTGCTGAATTTATAGATTGCTTTGGGTAGTATGGACATTTTAATGATGTTGATTCTATCAATCCAAGAATATAGAAGAAGATATATTCTTCTACTTGTTTGTATCTTCATGTATCTCTATTTTTTTAGTGTCTGTAGGTGTCAGAGTACATGTCTTTTACCTCCTTGGTTAATCTTGTTCCTAAGTATCTTAATTTTTTTTGTTGCAATAGTAAATGGGATTGTTTTCTTCATTTCTCTTTCTGAGAGTTAATTATCAACACTAATAAAAGAGAAAAATGGTAATTGGCGTACGAGCTACCCTTTTCATTGGCTAATCAGGGCTATATGCAAATTAACTGCCAACTAAGATTGGCAGTTAACTGCCAACTAAGATTGGCAGTTAACTGCCAACAAGATGGCGGTTAATTTGCATATGTAGGCACAATGCAGGGAGGCGAAAGGGAAAGCAGGAAGAAGCCCCCTGCCACTGACAGTGATCAGAAACCCAGGGGGGAGCTAAGAGCTGGGGGGCAGGGCAAAGGCGGCCCCAGGGCCGCCTTTGCCCTGCCCCCCAGCCATGATCGGAGAATCAGGTGCCTTTTCCGCCCTGGCCAGTGATAGCAGGAAGTAGGGGTGGAGCCAGCGATGCGAGCTGGGCACGGTTGAAGCTGGCAGTCCCGGGAGCTAGGGGTCCCTTGCCTGGGCCTAAAGCGAAGCCCACGATCGCGGGGCCGCTGCAGCTGTGGGTCCCCGCTGCCCGGGCCGGACGCCTCAGCCAGAGGCGTTAGGCCTGGGCAGGGGCGGAGCCTGCAACCGCGGGGAGCTGGGGGTCCCCTGCCCAGGCCTGACACCTCTGCCGGAGGCCTCAGGCCTGGTCAAGGGGCCGATCCGGTGATTGGTGATCGGAGGGTGATGAGGGTCAACTCCTCTGGCTGAGGCATCAGGCCTGGGCGGGGGGCTGAGCCGGGGATTGGGGGGATATGATGGTCCCCTTGCCCAGGCCTGACGCCTCTGACCCAGGCTTCAGGCCTGGGCAAGGGGCCGATCCTGTGATTGGAGGGTGATGGGGGTCAACGCCTGAGGGCTCCCAGTATGTGAGAGGGGGCAGGCTGGGCTGAGGGACACTCCCCCCCCCCCCCCACACACACACCCCGTGCACGAATTTCGTGCACCGGGCCCCTAGTTGGTGTATAAAAATGCCATCGATTTCTGATTCTTAATTTTGCATCCTGCTATGTTGCTGAATTCATTTATTAAATCTAGTAGTTTTTTTTATGGAGGCTTTAGGGTTTTCTGTGAATAATGACAGTTTATTTCCTCCTTTCCAATTTGGATGCCTTTTATTTCTTCTTCTTGTCTGATTGCTGTGGCTAGGACTTCCAGTACTATGTTGGATAAGAGTGGTGAAAGTGGACATCCCTGTCTTGTTCCTGTTCTTAGAGGAAATGGTTTTAGTTTTTGCCCATTGAATATGATTTTGGTTGTAGGGTAGGTTTGTCATATATGGCCTTTATTTTGTTGAGGTATGATACCTCTATTCCCACTTTGCTGAGAGTTTTTATCAAAAAAGGGTGTTGGATTTTGTTGAATGCTTCTTCTGCATCAATTGATATGATCATGATTTTTGTCTTCCAAACTGTTTATGTAATGTTTATGTAATCACATTTATTGATTTGCAAATATTGTACCAGCTTTGCATCCCTGGAATAAACCCCGCTTGGTCATTGTGTATGATCTTTTTAATGAACTGCTGCATCTGATTTACTAATGTTTTGTTGAGGATTTTAGCATCTATGTTCATCAGGGAGTCTATCTGGATTTGGAATTAGGGTAATGCTGGCCTCATAAAAAGAGCTTAGAAGTATTTGAATTTTTTAAAAATAGTTTGAGGAGAATCGGTGTTAGTTCTTCTTTGAATGTTTGGTAAAATTCCCTTGCGAAGCCATCTGGACCGACCAGGGCTTTTTTTGCTGGGAATTTTTTTTATTACTGCTTCAATTTCATTAGTAGTTATCAGCCTATTCAGGATTTCTGATTTTTCCTCATTGAGTTTTGGAAGATTGTATTTTTCTAGGAATATGTCCATTTTGTCCGGGTTGTCCTGTTTGTTGGAATATAGTTGTTCAGAGTTTTCTTTTTTTCTTCTTTTTTTTTTTTTTTTTACAATCCTTTGTATTTCTGTGGGGTCAGTTGCTACTGCACCTCTTTAATTTCTGATTTTATTTGGGTCCTCTCTTTGTTTCTTGAGTCTGGCTAGAAGTTCATCAATCTTGTTTATCTTTTCAAAGAACCAACCCTTGGTTTTATTGATCTTTTGTATTGTTTTTTTAAGTCTCTATGTCATTTATTTCTGCTCTAATCTTTAATATTTCCTTTCTTCTAATTACTCTGGGCTTTTCTTATTGTTCTCTTTCTAATTCTTTAAGTTGTAGAGTTAGGTAACTTATTAAAAGGTTTTCTTGTTTTTTTGAGGTAGGCCTGTAATGCTAAGAACTTCTCTCTCAGGACTGCTTTCACTGTGTCCCATAGATTTTGGGTTGTTGTGCGTTCATTTTCATTTGTTTCCGGGATATTTTCTACTTCTTCCTTGATCTCTTTGGTAACACATTCATCTATATATATAAAAGCCTAAGCAACCAAATGTCTGAACGACCAGTTGACCGGTTGCTATGACACTCACTGACCACCAGGGAACAGATGCTCAATGCAGGAGTTGACCCCTGGTGTCAGTGCACTCCCTCAGTGGGAGCACCACTCAGCTGACTGACGGGTGCTAGATGCCAGGCTCACGGCTGGCAAGTGCAGTTGTGATGGTCCAAGCCTCTCCCACCTCCGCGGCAGCACTTCTGAGTGGCAGCGGCAGCAGGTGCAGCGGGGCTGGGATGAGCAGGAGTGGTGTGGCGCTTGGCCTGGGCTCGATCTCCTCCCTGGCTGCCTGCTGCTTCGGGAACTACTACATCCCTCAGGTGATGTCAGACTGCCAATATCAGTCCGATCCCTGCAGGCTGTGGGGATCTAGTTGAAACCGGCAGTCCAACATCCCTCGAGGGGTCCCGATTGCAAGAGGGCGCAGGGCAGGCTCTAATTGTTCAATAACATACTATTTAGGATCCAAATACTATTTAATGTCCTATTCAGATGGCCTCCCATTATTTATGTTTAAAGCATAGTGGGAATCAGCCTATCCACACATGGTAAGTTTTGCCACTGACACTTGGTTCTCTAAGAGAGAGAGAGATCTTTACTTTTTTCATTTTTTTTTTGCATATGTGTAGTGGTTCTTTTTTTCCCCCAATTACAATTTACATTCAATATTATTTTGTATTTTAGGTGTCCAGCATAGTGATCATTCTGTTATATATGTTACAAAGTGTTCACCCTCTATTTCAAGTACATACCTGGCACCATACTGAGCTATTACAATGTTATCGGCTGTTTTTCCTGTGCTATACTTTACATCCCTGTGACTAATCTGTAACTACCAATTTGTACTTCTGAATCCCTTCACCTTTTTCACCAAGCCCTAACCACCCTCCCTTCTGATCTCTATATCTATGTGTCTGTTTCTGGTTTATTTTTTGCTTCATTCTGTTCTTTAGATTCCACAGGTAAGTGAGATCATGTGGTATTTGTATTTCTGTGAGCGACTTATTTCACTGTACATAATACCCTCTAAGTCCATCCATGCTCGTTTGAAAAGGTGTAACTTTCTACATGTGCTTTGTTTGCACTCTTTCCTACTGGAATGATTGGGCTTGTGAACAGTGTGTCCAGTTCCCCCCTTTGCTTAAACCCCTGCTATTTTGTGCCTTTTCCTTGGCCTGTTTCAGTGTCACAAAGGAGAGTAGAAACAGGAGGCTGTGGAGTTGGCCAGTCATACTATAAAGAAATGTTTCAGAGTATTCAACCTGGTTTACCAAGTAAATTAATTGCAAAGTATATCTAAGACCTCATTTTGTTTTCAAGGATTAAATTTATGAGTGCATGCTTGAGTATTTCTTTTTTATTTTCAAGTCATGTTTGGTGGCTCTTGAGACTATTAGTGGCAGGATTTTTAAATTTTCTGTGGCTGATAAAGATTTTGGATGTCTGTGTTAATGGCAGGTTCATCAGGACTGGGCAGCCCTCTTGGCAGAAGTCGGCACAGCAGCAGTCAGTCAGATCTGACCACTTCTAGCAGTAGTTCCTCCGGGCTGAGCTTCACTGCCTGCATGTCTGACTTCTCCCTCTACGTGTTTCACCCTTACGGAGCTGGAAAACAGAAGAGTACTGTTTCTGGCCTCACGTCTGGGTCAGGAGGCTTAGGTACACTTAGCATGTTTGCATCTTTCTCAACTTTAGAGCACTTTTCAAACTTTGATCTTTTCATAAATCATGATACCTTTAATAATGGATATAAAGCAAGATCAGAAACTTACTAATTTTTCCTTTTGATAATATATATCCTGTCTCTACAAATAAGTAGAAATATGCAGTAAGTAATTTGGGTAAATGATTTATACAAGAATTGTAAAAATCAGAATATTTTATAAGTGATATACACAGCACAGTAATATCCTTGGATATAGGTTTATTTGGATAAGAAATTCTATTCTACAAATAGTAAATTTTTTAAGGTGTTCATATTGTGTTTGTTAATTTAAAATGAGACTGTTAGTTTTATTATTACTATTAGAGAACTTAAATTTTACTGGCATTTTACCAATAAAAATGCTCATTAGATCATTCTGCTTAAATTTTTACCTCACTTTAAATCAGGGGTCCTCAAACTTTTTAAACAGAGGGCCAGTTCACTGTTGCTCAGACCGTTGGAGGGCCGGACTATAGTTTAAAAAAAAACTATGAACAAATTCCTATGCACACTGCACATATCTTATTTTGAAGTAAAAAAACAAAACGGGAACAAATACAATATTTGTATTTGCATGTGGCCCGTGGGCCGTAGTTTGAGGACCCCTGCTTTAAATGATTTTAATTGATGTGTTTAATTCCAGTGTTTTGGATAATTTCATGGAATTAGATAGTTGTGTGTATATGTATATGTACACATGTATGTTGTGTATATGTACTCATGTAGGTGTGTGTGGGTTTTTTTAAAGGGAATGTGGACGAAGACCCCACTTCAGTCACTGGTCGAAAAGACTCACTGAGTATTAACCTTGAGTTTGTAAAAGTGAGTTTGTCTCGGATAAGGCGTTCAGGAGGTGCCTCGTTTTTTGAAAATCAGTCTGTAAATAAGTCTGCAAGCAAAATGGACACCACACTAATAAATATATCTGGTATTCAATTTTATAGTTTTTAAATGTAAATGTTTGTTTTCCAGAATTAAATAAGGGGCTCCTTTTTAAGTGTTTAAATATTACATTTATTTAATAATATGAAGCTTTTAATGGTAAAGGAGAGGAATGAAGGTCCAGCCTAGTGTACACTTTCAGTGCAAGTAATCAATGTTAGAAATGTTATCTACACTAATAAAAGAGAAATATGCAGATTGACCATACCTTCACAACACCCACCAGCCAATCAGGAGTGAGTATGCAAATTAACCCAACAAAGCTGGTGGGCTAATTTGCATATACAGGCGTGGAGCAGCCGGGGGTGGAGCAGGATGCTTGCGTTGTGGCCATGGCAATGAGGCAGGCATTCCGCACCACCCTAGCCTCTCCGGGCTTCTGGGCAGCATGGGAAGGCAGAAAGGCAGCTCTGGCCAAACGAGGGCAGTGCCGGCAGCCAGGGGAAGAAAGGCCCATTCTTGCACAAATCTTCGCGCATTGGGCCTCTAGTTTCTAGATAAATATACAGAAATATCACCCAAGGGCTAAAATGTGCCTCATTGAGTCACCTAAAACTGCTCTTCACTTCTCTACCATAAATTGGTAAAATTTCTAGTGTTTCATTTGATTTTCTAATTGTAAATTCTTAAAACACTAAAGAGGAATGAGTTAAAAATGTTCCACATGCATTTAGTTTTAAATATTTAAAAGTGATTTAGTCCTGGCCAGTATGGGTCAGTTGGTTGAGCATTGATTGTCCCACTCACCAAGAGATAATCTGGTTTGATTTCCAGTTGGGGCACATGTCCTGGTTGCTGGCTTGATCCCCAGTAGGGATGTGCAGGAGGCAGTTTATCGATTTTTCTCTCTCCTTGATGTTTCTCTCTCCCTCTCCCTTCCTCTCTAAGAAAATCAATAGAAACTTTTTTTAAAAAGTGATTTGCCCATAGTTGCAAAGCTAGTTATGAAGTTAGCAGTGCACATGCACATGACTCATATGCCGGTAGCATCGATTCTTTGGGCAGTGAAGCCATTAGAAGTTTTTAAGAAATGGAATGACAGCATTGTCCCCAAAGATAACAGACTGTATTGTACATTTAAAAATCTATTGAGTTTGGCTCAGTGGTTAGAGAGTTAGCCCCCCAGACTGAAGGGTTGCAGGTTCAATTCTGGTCGAGGGCGCATACCTTGGTTGAAAACTTGATCCTCGGCCCAAGTCGGGTTGTGTGCAGGAGGCAGCCAATCAATGTGTCTCTATCACATTGATGTTTCTCTCTCTTTGTCTTTCCCCCTCACTCCCACTCTCTCTAAAAATCTTTGGAAAAATTGAGAGGATAAATCTCATCTTAGGTGTTCTGACCATAAAAAAAAAAAGACAAAATTTTATATGGATTACAAAATAAACATGTGTGTGTGTGTGTGTGTGTGTGTGTGTGTGTGTGTGTGTGTGTGTGTGGTGGGTATTTTAGAAATAATTCATGGCAGCATGAAAAATGGGAGGGAAGATGTGTGGGGAGGCTGTTTAATTAGACACAGCAGCAGGGGCTTAAGGCTGGATTGTGACAATAATGAAGAAGAGGGAATGGTGTCTAGAGAAAGAGGAGAGAATCTATAAACTTGAGGACAGAGTGTGTGCAGAGCAGCAGAGACAGGATGCCTCACACTTTCAGCCTGTGTGTCAGAAGGGACAGAGTGGTAGACAATAAAGGAGGAAGTACCTCCAGGGCATTTAATGGAAGGATGGGGTAGGCAGCTGCTGATAAGCTGTGAGATCAGAGGGAAACTGAAGGCAGGTCTGGGGGACCCAGGTGTGAAGACCCTCCTGAGGCCCTAGAGGAGGAATAAGGAGGGCAGAGCAGGAGCTGCGTGACCAGCACAGGGCCTTCACGCTGACCAGCCCTGCTCTGGCAGTGGTCACCAACCTTTCAGACCTTGTGGACCACCAGTTGGTGACCATTGCTCCAAAGGATTCCTTAAACCAGCGGTTACCAACCTTTTGGACCTCATGCACCACCAGTGGTCCACAGACCACTGGTTGGTGACTGCTGGTCTAGCGCAGTGGTCGGCAAACTGCGACTTGGCAAACCGTGGCTCGCGAGCCACATGCAGCTATTTGGCCCCGTCATTGTGGCTCTTCCACAAAATACCGACTTCTGCACATGGGCCACGAAGTTTCAATCGCACTGTACATGCATGCCCGCACGTGGTATTTTGTGGAAAAGCCACGCTGAAGGGGCCAAAGAGCTGCATGTGGATCGCGAGCCACGGTTTGCTGACCACGGGTCTAGAGGAAAGCAGCAGTTCCCCCACACCACCACTTGGTTTGAAGTCACTTTTGAGGAAGTGTGTATCCCAGTTTATCCCATGATTCATTCGCCACATTTTAGAAAAGCCCTGTGTTCAAGTTGAAAGCTGTCTGTAAGACTGACCTTTAGAACCTCTGTGAGAATTTATTGATAAAGTGTAATTCCAGTTTGCCTTTACCTCAACAAAGGAATGGAACTAAAGTGCTAGAATCTGCTACTTTTCTCATTTATGGAAGGAACATATTATCCCTTACTAATCATACTGTGCAACTTTAGATATTTCATGAATTGTAGCTATTATAATTTAGTTGTGTAATACCATATTATACCATGTAGAAAATATTAAAGGTTTTGGAAATTTGTACTAACACATTTTTTAAATTTCTGTATCAGCTGTTTGTGACATAGGTTCTGCTTCCTTCAAATATGATATGCGCCGGCTCAGTGAAATTCTGGCATTTCCAAGAGCCTGGTACAGGAGAAGTATTGCAAGACGTCTCTTCCTTGGAGACCAAACTATAAATTTGCCAAGTAAGCTCACTATGTAATTAGAGGTACACTTAGTTTGCTTTTAATTTTGGTTGCAATAGTAATAAGATCCATGATTGACAACACAAACTTTGTCTTACTTGGTAAGTTATGGCATGCAGTTCATTCCCTCATTCAAGCATCTGCTGATCCCCTCCAGTGTGCCAAGCATGGGAATGCATGAGCAGGGTCACAGAGAACTTGCCCTCTCAGAAACTACATTCTGCTGACATTAACAATTATTTTATAATCTTAATAAAATCTGGAAATGCAGAAATACATGTAACCATTAAAATCATGATTAGATAAGCATGGAAAATAGAAAGTGTTGGGGACATGCTACCATATTGCCTGTGTTTTTCTCCTGGACTTAGATATTGTGTAAGTGAAAGGTAGAGTTAGCAAGATACAGTACAAAATATACAAAACCTGGTCTTGGTCTATTTCCTCATCTGTAAAGTGGGAGCATAATACCTCTTCAGCCATTCTCATAGTGTTTCTGTGAGAAATAAACTAATGAGCTGGAATGTGCTCTGCACACTTGTCAAATAGAGAACTAAACGTATGTAATGTGCTTAGAAGTGGTGGAGTGTTAAAATTTATTATTTTATAGCATGCCAGTTTTACCCTGTTAATTGTTTTTGTTTCCACTTTTCTGTTAGCGTCTGGCCCAGGGACACCTGATTCCATCGAAGGGGTGAGCCAACATCTTTCCCCGGAATCATCAAGAAAAGCTTACTGCAGGACCTGGGAGCAGCCGAGTCAGTCAGCCTCCTTCACCCACATGCCTCAGTCACCCAATGTGTTCACTGAGCACATGACAAACAGCACCATGTCACCAGGGACAGTGGCACAGAGCCTGAAGTCCCCAGCTTCCATAAGATCCAGGAGTGTATCGGATTCTTCAGTTCCCCGAAGAGGTAACACTGCCCTCTTTGTTATCAGTGGTCCTCCAATGACTCCAGGATAAAAATCTCAATTAGTTACTCCCAGATTTCTGTCTCACCTGCAGGGAAGTAGACTCTTGCAGGTTTTTATGGAAGATGGAGGGGAGGGGATCCAAACCAAACAACACACACTTCAAAGTATCTGAATGCAGAAGAGATAGCTGGGTGGCTCAGAGCTTTAAAAGGGGGTAGGGAAGAGGAGAGAGCACATGGTTAGTGTGGTGCTTTGCAAAGGGGTAGGGAGAGAGGAGGGAGCACATTGTTAGTGAGCTCCAGATAGTACAGTTATTTTTTTAAATTGTTTTCAATTACAGTTT
This sequence comes from Myotis daubentonii, assembly GCF_963259705.1. NCBI lineage: Eukaryota > Metazoa > Chordata > Mammalia > Chiroptera > Vespertilionidae > Myotis > Myotis daubentonii. The sequence continues at coordinate 72,625,312 of NC_081844.1, read as the reverse complement.
ATACTCATTATTTTGTATTGGTTTCAGGTTTACAACATAGTGGTTAGACAATCACATTGCTTTACAAAGTGTTCTTGACTATATTCCTTATGCTGTACTTTATAGCCCCATTGCTATTCATAACTATCAATCTGTACTTCTCAATGGTACAGTTATTTTTAGAAGTAAACCAACCCTACAGTATTGTAAAAGATGTTTGATATTGAAAAAGTTAATCTTTGTATTCATTCATTCTTTTATTCACCCATGTTTTTTCAACTCTTATGTGCTCAGCATTCTACTTGAGTCTGAACATATAAAAATGAGTGATTTAGTTCGTGTCACAAGGTAAGATTAGGGTATAATGAGCAAATGCAGGACTCAAGACATGCGTGAGTCTGTAAGACACAGAAGACAGGCATGCAGCAGCCTCTGCATCTCAGAATGGTCCCTGCTTTCAGGTCCTCTGTTAGCCAGTAGAAACTTGGGATTTCCTTCTCTGCTGAGAACCCAGGGTGATGAAAGATCTGTGCTGCTGTATCCTGTGCATACTGGAATTTCCTCCTGTAACAAGGAACTCATAGATAACTTTCTAAGCTTCCAGAAAGTGCGACTTCCAGCACCTGCTAAAGTCAGTAAATGGTAACTCTTTTAGAGGCAGTGTGATAGCTATTTAACATTTGGCTATAACACAAGAATATCATTTCAGTTTTTGGATTATAGTGGTAAGAGTGGTTTTTGCTTTGTAATCACTGAGCATCTGTGAACAAATGTGCATATGATTTTTTTTACTTTTAGACTCACTTTCAAAAACATCAACTCCTTTTAACAAATCCAACAAAGCAGCAAGTCAACAAGGGACTCCATGGGAAACACTTGTCGTGTTTGCTATCAACTTGAAGCAATTAAACGTCCAAATGAATATGAGTAATGTAATGGGAAATACAACGTAAGCTCTTCAGATACAAAGAAAATATATTTAATCATTACTTGTAATTTTTTTATAGTGTATTAAAGTAATTCAAAACCTTTCTCTAATGCTGAAATGTTTGAGACAGTGAAAACAGTATATAAAAGATACGAAATTGCTTTATACTGAAATGGCTAATCTAATCCTAAAGATACTATACTATAAAACAATATGAAATGTATGTTTTAAAAAGAGAAAAAATTATAAGTAAAACAGCATAATTTTCTAGCTAAGCAAAAAGCCTTATAAATATTAATATTTAAACATTTACTGGTTTTTATAATAAACTTAAAAAAAACCTTTTTTGAAATCATCTAACTCTTGTTTTAGTTTATAACACTGGAAGCCATATGTCTACTTAATAATCCTTTTCTTATTTTAGTTGGACAACGAGTGGTTTGAAGAGCCAGGGCCGCCTGTCAGTAGGAAGCAACCGTGACCGAGAGATCAGCATGTCCGTGGGGCTGGGAAGATCCCAGTTAGACTCTAAGGGAGGGGTTGTTGGAGGGACCATCGATGTCAATGCACTGGAGATGGTTGGTATGTTGAATTTTACAACTGAAAAATATATTGAAAAAAAGTTTTAAAACTTTTGATGAGTTTTTCCCATTCAGCATTTCTCTGAAAAATAATTATTTCAGCTCATATTTCTGAACATCCGAATCAGCAGCCCAGTCACAAAATTCAGATCACGATGGGCTCCACTGAGGCCCGCGTGGACTACATGGGCTCCAGCATCCTCATGGGCATCTTCAGCAATGCTGACCTCAAGCTGCAGGACGAGTGGAAGGTGAATCTGTGCAGTGCCTTGGATTCAAGCATAAGTGATAAAAGGTATTCAGGAAATAGGACCTTTCAAACTTTGTATGACTTCTCTGAACATATTTTCTGTCATTCAGTGAGAAAGCACAAGCTTTTATATTTTGCAATTAATGTGAATGAAAAAGCTTGGTGGGGAAGGGACTTTTTCTTGTACTTTTAAACCATGTACTTCTAAACCATCTTATATAAGCTATTTGATAAAGACTCTGTTTTATATTCTAGTGAAATTTTTGTCCATGGAGATTTGAAGTGGGATATTTTCCAAGTAATGATATCAAGATCAACCACACCAGACCTGATAAAAATAGGAATGAAGCTCCAGGAATTTTTCACGCAACAGTTTGATACCAGCAAACGAGCTCTGTCTACCTGGGGACCAGTTCCTTATCTTCCACCTAAGACAGTGACGAATATCCTAGAGAAAAGTTCACAAGAGCAGTGTAAGAAATAGAACTGAGGCTTTGTGTGTGCTGATCTTTCAGTGAATGTGTTGCAATTTTCATTTAAAGTCACATAGTATCTGTATGCCATGCTTAGAGTGATCCATATGCTCTTCTCCAGTTCACTCAGCAACGTACCTGATTCCCACCCACATGGGCATTGAAGCCATCATTTGAGAAGTAACCGTTTCTTATCTCCTCCCCTTGCCACAGCTCATCTGAATCATCCATATACCACATTTCTGAATACAAATTATGACAATACCATGTTCTGCTTAAAAGCACAAGCTGTGGAATCAGATTATCTGAGTTTGAATTTATTAGCTGTGTTCTCCTAGGCAGATTATTATTTTCACTCAGTAGGTCAATCAACAAATATTTATTAAACATGCTCATGTGCTAAAGCACATGGCATAGATCTAGTGGGCAAAGTTCCTAGCCTCATGAAGTTTACATTCTAATGGGAGAGACATCCCATATTTAAGTTACTAACTAAAATGCAAGATAGTTTTAGGTAGAGAGAGGTGCTGAGAAGAGGAATGAAGCAGTGGAAGGAAACAGAGAATGAGTGTGTGAGGATGGCCATTTTAGAAGGGGGCTCCCGGAAGCCTTTTCTCAAGTGAAAGATCTAGGCTGAGGGCTAGGAAAGAGCGTTCCAAGCACAGGGGCCTATGGAGAGTGCAGGGCTCCCGCAGCAGGAGGGTACTTGCTTTGAGGGTCACGAAGGCGGTCACTGTGCAGAACAGTGAGCAAGCAGGTACACACTGGACTTTAGCTCAGATAGCTAGGCCACGGATAAGAGTTTTAATATGATGGGTAGCTATTGGAGAGTCTCGAACAGATTTCATATTATTTTACTTTACCTTAAAATATTCCTTTGTAAAGCATCGCTCTGGCTGCTGTGTGGAGAATAGACTGTAGGCAGTTAAGGATGGAAGTTCAGAGAGCAAGTGTAGTAATTACTACCATTACACACATACTGACCTTACCATAGTAAGGAGGTGCTGTGGGAGTCCAGGCTACTAGTGATGGTGGCTTTAACTAGGTGATAGAAGTGAAGTGGCAAAAAGTTGTTAGAGTTAGGATAATTTTTAATAACTTTTTATTATCACAGAAGCAATACTTGTACATTGAAAAAAAAAATAGAAAATACAAGCAAAAAATAAAAGCATCCTATTCCATCAAAAAATTATTCCTGTGAACACCTGAGAGCATGCACCTTCAGATATTTTTCTATGCACCTATATATGTATATGTTCTTTTTACCAAAATATTGTTCATACTGTTTTATAACCTTTTCCATTCAACAAGCTCCCACTTTCCATTTTGCTATTTTAGCTCCTCTAGCTTGTGACCACATTCCACAACTGACCTAAAATTTGTCCAAACCAGTATATCACATTCAAGATCACAGGTCAGATCTGGTTATGTTTCTTTACTCACTTTTAATTCAGCATAGTTCTTTTTTAATGACCTAACTTGAGAGGCTTGGCCAGTTATCCTACACAATGTCCTGCCTTCTATTTTTCAGTTGCTTCCTTGTGGTTCCATTTATCTCCTTCCTCTGGTCCTTTTATTTCCTTTAAACTAGAATTGGTGTCAGGCATATACAAATGGAGGGGGGTTTTCCTAAAATGCCTTTCCTGGATTCTTGAAAAAGTTCTTGTCATAGAAAACAAACAGATAGACTCATAGAATTGTTTTAGATTAAAGGAAACTAAAGAGACATGCCAATTACCGTAAATACAATGCATGACTCCTGGTTGGATCTGGACTTGGAGCTGTGGAAAACAGCCAAAAAGGACATCACTAGAATAAATGGGAAATATTAAGGTGTGTTACTCAAATTCCTGAAATACCTGGAGGTCTTACTCAGATGCAGATTCTGATACATAAGTGTGGGGTGGACATAAGAGCCTGAATTTTGAACAAGCTCTGGGTGATTATGATGGTCCTCAGACCTCACTTTTGAGTAATAAGGGTACAAAAGAGTAAAAAAAGAAAATGTACTAAAATTCAGGCAGTCTGTTTGATTTCTAGGTCTTCTAGTTGCTGGTTTAGTTAACCCGTCCTCTGCTTCACTTGAACAGGGTCCAAATGAAATACCTAGTTTACAGTTACTGTGAGAATTGTATAAAATGTCATGCAAGTATTTGTAAATTATTACAGCAGTATTAGTTGCAATTATTAGCAAGTTACTACTTTCCTTAGTTGCATCCATCCTTATGCAGCATCTTTCCCAAGACTATATGCTTATTAGCTTCTGCTTAATGTTAACCAGGGTTGGGTTGTTGTTTTCATCCCTTACCTGAATCACTGCAGCTGCAGAAAGGAGCCCTGCTACTCCCCAGCTCCCTGCCATTGCCATTGCAGATGTGCCCATGGCAGGCTCTCAGGACAAACCTGTTTGGTTTTCTTGCAGTGCTGGACGCCGCCCACCATCGACACTGGCCTGGAGTACTGAAGGTGGTATCGGGATGCCACATATCCTTATTCCAGATCCCATTACCAGAAGATGGAATGCAGTTTGGAGGATCGATGAGCTTACATGGAAACCACATGACACTAGCTTGTTTCCATGGTCCAAATTTCCGTTCAAAATCCTGGGCCCTTTTTCACCTAGAAGAACCAAATATTGCTTTTTGGACTGAAGCTCAGAAGATCTGGGAGGATGGTAAACTGACACATTTCAAACTTTTACTCTTTTCATCTTCTGATGTGATAATACATAGCAGAGTAACTTTTCTTTCTCATATCTTTGATCTGTTTTCTCTTATAACATTTCTGAAGTCCATTCTATTTGTTATTATGTACCTGACATGTCAAGGAGTTCACTGCCAATGAGTCAGTTTCTATAAAGTCTGGGATGTAAAAGACTTATTTCTGAACTTGCTATCTATTCTTTTTCTTGCTTAAGCAATTAAAGTTTCTGTTACTGGCTGTAATCATAATAGTACTTATTGTAAAAATTTCTTACATAAACATGAAAAGAAGAGATACAGTGGCAGTATATGGAAATGATCTGCCTTCAAGACTACGATAGGCAAGGCTCTGCTTTTACCTCTGTTTACAGTGGTAGACCCAGTTCCTTTCAGCTTTAGTTTTTTACTCAGTAGTTTCTTAATGATGACCCCTCCCCCCCCAAAAAAAAAATGGTTGATGCTTTTTTCTTTTTTTATTGTTTAAAGTATTACATATGTCTCCTTTTTCCCTGATTGACAACCCCAACCCCGGTCCACTCCCATCCCCAAGAGCAAGCCCCCACTTCCCCAGTGTCCGTGTCCATTGGTTATGCTAATATGCATGCATACAAGTCCTTTGATTGATCTCTAACCCCCTCTCCCCTGCCCCTTGTCTCTGGATCTGTTTATGTTGATCATTATGTCCCACATATGAGTGGGTTGATGCTTTTCATGTTACTGGGGATAAATCCAGTAATAGCTAAAAGAAAAAATATTTGTGATTTTATTTCTCACTTATTTGCTCATTTTCTATCTGTTGCTCTAAGCACAACTCTTTTCTTGCATTTAAATATAATTTGTTACATTAAGAAACTTTTTTTCCTCTAGGCTCTAGTGATCATTCTACATATGTTGTACAAACATTGGATTTTCATCTGGGTCATAATACCATGGTTACCAAACCATGTGGCGCTTTGGAAAGTCCTATGGCAACAATAACCAAGATAACAAGGCGTCGCCATGAAAACCCACCCCATGGAGTAGCGAGTGTGAAAGAATGGTTCCATTATGTTACAGCCACAAGAAATGAAGGTTAAAAGTTTGATTTTTTTGGAGATATTTATTTTGTTTTTTCCTAATTTGGATTCTGTTGACTGTATAGAATTTAAGTGGGGGGAAACTTTTCATTTCTTCAATTAAACAATTTTCATTTTACTCCTGCTGATGTAAGTAACAATATTAATGGATGGTTTCATCACTCTGGAAATGCAATATAGACTTAAATTATTTTAGATGTAACTGAAAACAATCAAAGTAAAATTGGCTTAAATAACTGAAATTAAGTTTACTTTAAGATAATTGGAAACCTATTTTGATACTGTTAAACATTAGAGATTTGGAGAAGTTATGACACAACTAAGTACTAGGATGCCACAAACTTAAGGTTCTCGATGGATGAAATAAAATGAAACTAAATAATACCATTCCTATGAAGTCATAAGTTTAAAGAGTGGTTTTGATGAGTTTTTCATTTGATTTGATCACCAATCTTAATAATGTGGTCATGAAAATTTTTATTTTGTGGTTGTTTTATGTTCAAGTTTATAATACTGCTTTTAGTGATTTCATTTGTATTAGAAAGCTGACTAGATTGAGAAATAAGACTTGAATGTTTTATTTTAAAATGACTTTTCAAAATGGAAAGGATGATGACATGGGCCCATGGAAAATAGTTACTATGGAATAGGCAACCCCAGGGATTAAAGACTGTTCTGGGAATAAAGGGGTATAAGGAAGCAAATTAGAAGAGTGTGCATGTATTAACTGTTCTACCTTCCAAGTACACATTTTAGGGAAGGGTTCCTTTTTGGCTGGGATACTATGGAGGGGCTGTCAGCAAACTAAACTGCCACCTGTGTACCTAGAAAAGTGCTAATTTTCTAAGACAACCATAATGTAATCATAGCACATACATTGGGGAATATCAGGACTTCTACCTGATTTCAAGATCAGGATCATATTTAATCACAAATTCTGTAAGAGTGAAGTATTCAATGTATGGAGATTAACGAAACTCTTAAATTCAGATATGAATTTAATCCTATATAATAAAAGCGTAGTATGCAAATTGTCCCCTTCACTGGGAGTTCGACCATGGGGTGGGGCCGGCTGGGGGAAGGGAGGGAGGCTCTGGCTGGCGGCAGCAGCTGCTGGGGAACCTACCAGTGCACAAATTTCATGTACTGGGCCTCTAGTTGAGAATAATATTCATTTTAAAGTTCAAGAAACAAAAAAGCAAAATGGATTGGATTTTTGGATTTATTCAAAACTATGTTATAAAGCTTCAGTCTTGAGAACAGTGATCTATATCACTATATATGTGTGTATATAAGTATAAATATAAATCACTACATATAAATTAACATAGCTCTATATTTATTTACATAAATGTGTCTATACCCCTGTCTACATATATAGAGATATATAATTATTCTCAAGACCACAACTTTATATGGTTCTATTTTTTCAAATGTGAGTTGATTTTGAAACTTCTGAAATGATAAAAGTTTCTGTATCATAGTGCCATGAAAGCTATAGGCTTATCTATGTCTATTGGTTTAATTTGACTGTTACTGTCTTTATTATTATGCATGTAGAGCTAAACCTACTTCGTAACGTTGATGCTAATAACACCGAGAATAGCACTACTGTGAAGAATTCCAGTTTGTTGAGTGGATTCAGAGGAGGTTCTAGTTACAATCATGAAACAGAGACTATCTTTGCATTACCAAGGATGCAGCTTGACTTTAAATCTATTCATGTTCAAGAACCACAGGAACCTTCATTACAGGGTATGTGGAAGAACAATCTTTAGTTTCTGAAGCTACTAAGAAAATTCTAAAGGAACTTAGAACTGTTTTTTGTTATTTGTGTGTAATATTGGTATAATCTGATTATATAATTTTCTATATATATAAAAGGCTAACATGTTAAGTGTACATCTGACCGGCTGTGACGCACACTGACCACCAGGGGGCAGACACTCAAGCAGGAGCTGCTGAGCTGCAGTGACTTGGCAGTGGCGCTTCTCGGGGTGATGCATCCTGGAACCAGATAGGAGGGAGCCCAGTTCCTCGCAGGGCCATGCGATTCCACCTTTGGCCGTGGGTTATGTTGTTGCTGGGGTACTGTCGGCCCTAAATCTGGTTTACTGCACACTTGTGTTTGCATTCCGCACCCTGTACAACAGCAACTTTGCAGAGTGCCCTCTCGCACTCTGGGACCCCTCGAGAGATGTTGGAGAGCCAGTTTCGGCCCAATCCTGCAGGCCAGGCTGAGGGACCCCATCTGTCGGAGGGACCCCACTCACTCCACAGATGCCCTTCAAGCCACGGCGCCACCCCAGGTGTGGCCAGTCGGAGAGGAACCACGGGAGGTTGGCTCCAGGGCATGTCCAGCCCATCTTGCCCTACCGGCCACCTTCTAATTAATTTCAATGTGCACAAATCCGTACACCAGGTCACTAGTGTTATATAAAATAACATAAATTGATTTCCTGGGTCAAAATGATTGATGTTCTTGCCAGCCATGTAACCTGTGGCAAATAATTTAATCCATTTGTATCTCTTTCTCCTCAGTAAATTGGAGGATAATAACTGGTTCAGAGGGTTTTTATGAGGAATAAATAAAAAATTATATTTATGTTAATATAAAATGTTTATTAAACCATCATCATTCTGTGAATCACATACAAAAATACTCATTTCTTTCTTGTTGCATTTCAGTGGATGCATTTACACAGACACATGTAAATCCCTTCACAGAAAGAGAAAGGGATTTATTTAATTAAATCTTTACCATAAAGGAACTTTGCCCTTGCAGATGCCAGCCTGAAGCCGAAGGTAGAATGTAGTGTGGTGACAGAGTTCACTGACCATATTTGTGTGACTATGGATGCTGAGCTCATCATGTTTCTCCATGATTTAGTGTCGGCTTATCTTAAAGAGAAAGAAAAGGGTGAGTAGCATATTCTTGTTTTGGGGATTATGTTTTTTTTTTTCAAGCTTCAGGAAAGGCAGCTGTCTGCCATTTATATGGATTTTTAATGATCTAATGATAAATGAGTACAATGTGTCTCCTTCCTCTATGAATTGCAAATATCAATAAATGAAATGAAATGAATATAAATAATCTATTAGTAAGACTATGTAACAGATTGACTGTCTGCTAGGCACACACAACACTCTAACCATGCCTCACGTTGAATATATTTTGTACTTCACAAAATATTTCCTATATGTATGGATATTACAGACTTTGTAGGAGATTCTCACAAAGTAGTAAAAGGAAAAACCTCTATGAAGAAATACGACTAGTCAAGTGAAATGACTAGAGAAACTACATAATAAAGGAGCGTGTTGCCTATTACTTATGATCACTAATTTATAAAGACTTCATCTTTCATAAAACATTTGCATGTTTACTATATTGAGTGAAAAGGCTGCTTACATAAAAAGCTTCTAAGTTAGTACCACTGTTCAAATATATGTATCACCATTAACATACTAAAACCATTGAGTTGTACATATTAACTGAGTGAATTTTATTGTGAATTATATCTCAGTAAAACTGTTAAAATAATAAGTCATCCACCTACAGCTGTTCTTTAGGAAACCTACAACTGTCAGTCCAGTGCCCTAGGCCTGCTAATCACATAAATGTTATCATTCTTTACCACTAGTTTTAGGCCCACAAATGTATGTAAAACATACACTATTACTCAAAAGTAAATTACATTATTTCTAATTGTAAGGTAATACAATAACTTTGATATTGGCTTTTTCCAAGCAAAGCAATACCAATTATTGGCACTTATTTAAGGCTTATTTAAAATATTACTTTAAAGAATATTTGTATTGATTTCAGAGAGGAAGGGAGAGGGGGAGAGATAGAAACATCAATGATGAGAGAGAATCATTGATTGGCTCCCTCCTGCACACCCCCTACTGGGGCTCAAGCCTACAACCTGGGCATGTGCCCTTGACCAGAATCGAACCTGGTGCCCTTCAGTCCACAGGCTGACTCTATCCACTGAGCCAAACCAGCCAGGGCTAAAATATTACTTTTTAAGAAGTGTAATTAAATGAGACTTTGGCCAATTCACAAATAAAATAATGGAACAAATTATTCTGTTCATATAGTGATTTAAAATAAACTTATAAGATACATATTTGCATACTAATCTATTATTTTCATTATAGCCATTTTTCCACCTCGGATTTTATCTACTCGACCAGGACAGAAAAGTCCAGTCATTATACATGATGACAACTCCTCTGACAAAGACAGAGAAGACAGCATCAGTTACACCACTGTGGACTGGAGAGATTTTATGTGCAACACGTGGCATCTAGAGCCCACTCTTAGGTAAATAGTGGGTATATATATTTACCTATATTCTATGCGATTATTAGGAGAAAAGGTTATAAATTATGTATTAGGTTATTAAATATTTTGTATTGAAAAATATATTTAGAAGTTAGCCAGTTGTAATCTTGACAACATCTGACTGCTGTTTTTGCTGTTCCTTTCTGCTATTGTAAGTGTTCTAGGAACAGACCCTGGGAATAGCTCAGTACTGGTTAGCTGTCCACTGTGTGGCATTCTGTTAATCACTAAAATGTGAGAATAACTCTGCTGCTATAATGGCTATTATTTTTTTACCCTCTCACCAAGATGTTATTTTCAGGTAACTGAGGTAGGTAGTTATAGTAAACTTTTGTTACGTAGTTTGGGGAGATGTAGTAGAAGTCATATATCATTAAGGACCGTATAATTCTTACATATGTCACGACAATGTAATAGAGTAGACCATGTCACAGTGTCCTTTTGTCTGCATAGGAAGCAATATAAAACCATTCCTGAAATGTCAAATGTAATGCTATCAGCTTCTGATTCCTTTACTGAGTCATGTTCTACAATCATGATCCCAGTGACATCAACTTGTTTTCATATCGTAATTTTAAAAGTATTTTCTAATTTTAATTATTTTTATAATTGCTGCTATAACCAGCAGTACTTGCTTTGTATGTCCTTGTTTGTGATTGACACTCACAACCCTATTATTTTTCCCTTTCCTTTCATCTGCTTTGTTAATCAAATTATCACTGTTTGATTCATGGAATAATGGTATCAAAAAAAGTCCATCATACTCAACACTATGCAGAATGACACAGATTTCATTTAGATAAGCTTATTATTCAGACATACTTATACCAAAATAATTCTAAACTAACAAAATATTCATTATACAGTGGACTTCTGTATAAGTAGAAAGTGAATCAGTAATTTGTATTCAGTGAAATTTGTTGTAACCAAATTGACAAAACACTTTAGTATTAATAGCACATAAACGCATGAGAAATAGTAACAATGTCAATACTCAAACAATATTAAAATATTGCAAAAGTCCTAATGCAGAAAACTGTTTAGAAAATCTGTTTTTTATTTGTAATTCTAAATAAATATAATTGACTAGATAAGTCATCACCTAACGTTGATAAGTTGGTTCTATGACTTTAAGGGAAACAACTTTAATGAAACCAGTTTTACCATAGGCTACTTGATATAAACAAGAGTTAAGTTCCTACAAGTTATAACAAAATGGTGTTATTCAAAGACCTGTTGTATCTTTTCATTTAAAATGAGCATAAAATAGTTAAATTTTTCATAAAATATATTCCTTACTTTAGCAAACTACCACGAGACTAAATATGGTGTGGTAGTGGGTAGCATGGTTAAGAGCGGTGGCTCTAAGCCCTGCTTCCTGGCTAAGTGACATTGCCAGAAGGATTTAATAACTGCTGTCTCAGTTACCTCATAAAAAAAATTTGAAAATGGTATTACCTACCTTGTGGTTACAATTCTTAGATAAGCTAATTAACACAAAATGCTTATAACTGTTAAGAGTTTTAACAGATCAATGTTTAGTTCCTCCCTTTCCCCCTAACTGAAATAGTGGGAGAGAGGCAGCTGGAAATAAAAATGATAGTTCTAATACTGGTAATGCTGGTGACAGAGAATGTGGTTTGGAGGTCTGGCACCAGTGGCTTTCTACTACAGTCCAGGTTTGGACTCACCTGCAGTGTCTCAGTGCTGCAGCCTCGCATGGGGCAGGACTGAAGTTGTGCAGTCAGCAGCACTGTGTACTCACCTAGCCACAGGCAGCTATGAACTGTCTTGGGCTCAACTATTTAAGGACCTGTCTTTGAAAAATCCTATGGCATAAAGGAACAGATCAAAATGAATGGTTTCTAAGAGAAGGTAGGGAGGAGGGTACTACACTACACTATTCAGTTCCTCCATTAATTCGCCAATCAGATAACTCATCAATAAGGGGGCAAAAAGAGGCCAGGAGGGTTTCCTTGATGGCTATGCCTCTATATCAGCGGTTCTCAACCTATGGGTTGCGACCCCTTTGGCGGTCGAAGGACCCTTTCACAGGGGTCGCCTAAGACCATCCTGCATATCAGATATTTACATTACGATTCATAACAGTAGCAACATTACAGTTATGAAGTAGCAATGAAAATAATTTTATGTTGGGTCACAACATGGGGAACTATTTAAAGGGCCAGAAGGTTGAGAACCACTGCTATAGAAAGAAATACCAATAATAGGAAGAAAATGGTTCTTCTTCTAACATGTTTAGCACACAGCAAACACTATAATTTTACCCCCCCCCATTATGCCACATACTTGAACTCTTATTTTTTTTCAGTGTAATTGACAAAACAAAGATATTTTAAATGTATGACATTGAGACTTGATATACATATACATTTGAAAAGATTTCCCCCACCAAGTTAATTAACATCTTTTAGAATAAACCAAATATCCTTTAAATGTTTAAGATGACTCTGTAACTTTGGGCTTAAAATAATCAGAATGAAATTCACTAAACTCCATTACTGTATATATGCTTATCAAGGATACTTATAATCACACTTTTTTTTTTTAATGCTATTATAGTGAATCCAGGAATTGTAGGTTAGATTATTCAAATGTACCTACTGAAGATATTTTGTTTGAGCACATTATGGAGGCTTACTGATGTGCTTAAACTTACCTTCAGGTCTGTGCTGGGACACTGTACTCCTAATTATTTTTTATAATTATTTTAGATTAATTTCTTGGACTGGAAGAAAGATTGATCCAGTAGGCGTTGATTATATTCTTCAGAAATTGGGCTTTCATCATGCCAGGACTACTATTCCTAAATGGCTTCAAAGAGGAGTCATGGACCCACTGGACAAGGTTCTGTCAGTTCTTATAAAAAAACTTGGTACTGCACTACAGGATGAGAAAGAAAAGAAAGGAAAAGACAAAGAAGAACACTAAAAAGTAACTTGATCTGTGAACAAATTATTACACCGGAGTGCTTTTTTGTATATTAGTTATTTTAAATATGACTTTAAAATAATTCTAATTTTATGGCCATTATGTTGAAGGTTTGTAAGTTAACCTGTTTGTTCTAGTTCCACCATTCTGTATACAGTGAAATATATTGCATGATAATGTAAATTTTGTGAAAAACTAGATTAAAATATATATCTACTCAGTAGGGTTTATAATTGTTATGTGCAATATGATTCCTGCATCCTAAAATATTTTCAGAATAACTGTGAATTTCCTGTTATTGGCCATACTTTTTGAAAAAATCTTGTTCATAATGTGATTATTTTGGTCATTAATTGCTTTTTCTTTTTAAAAATGTAGACTTGTATAAATACCTATTTGTATATAGTTTGAGTAATTGTGATATGATTAAATACCACTAAAGTATTGTTTGTAATTATTGTAATAAAGTCACAATAATTGGTTTCAGTCTGTTCTTCCTTTGATAGCTTATTCTTATAATTAATAGATGCCCACCCTGTTAGTTACTAAATGTTTTCATAGAAAATAATACTTATAAAAATGAAATCTGTATAAATATAGCCAAAAAAGTGTGTAGCCAGAGAGAGGCATATCAGACACTTCAGAGATATTAGGTGTAGTTCTATTTCTTAAACTAGTGGTCAACACATAGCTGTTTGTTTTTATTGTAATATATTCTTTATGTACATGTTTATATTCTTTTGTGCATATGAAGGTAGGTGTATAGTACATACATTAGTATAATAAAAAGATTTTAAAAGAATAGCAAAATCTATCTATATATATATACTTATATATATAAAAGGCTAATATGCTAAGGGTCCGTCCAGGTAATGATGTCACATAGCAACACCCAGTTTCCTCTCCCTAGCAACTAGTCTCCTTGCAGTTTCTTCAGCCCAGGAATACGACTTGCTTTATAGCCAGGTGGAAACATTTTACACTTTAACCAAATGTCTGTGAAGCGTTTTCCCATACCTCATCTCATTTGATCCTCACTGAAGTCCTGGAGTAGGTGGATAGGAGAATTGGTGAAAGGAGAATTGGTGAAAGCCTATGTATTTTCTTTTCATTAGCCAAAAAATGGGAGATTTAGAAAGCTTAGAAACTTGATCCAACTGAAAAAAAGAAATGGTGGGCCTTGAAAATGACTTCAGGTTTTCTCACTGCGTAGAATATAGTCAAACACTGCTACAGTTAAATATTTTACCCTTTGTTCTCCCTGTGTGATCTACAATAATAATCCCTTTGTGTTGGTATTTACTGCTGTGCTGCTGACAATTACCTGAAAGAGAAACTGGGGTGCTTCACTGGGCTGGAAAAAGTTTAGCTAAATCAGAAAGCAGGTCTAATTAAGCAATTTTATTTTATATCTATAAAAGGCTAAGTTGACTTGCACATGTGTGATACATATAAAGCTCTGGTGCCAATCGCACACATGTGTTTCGTTCTGTCATTGTCAATCATGAATTTGGTTGACACTCCTATTATAGAGAAAAGGCAAATAGCGATATTAAAATATTTCTTCTAATTAATTTCCTTTCAATGTTCACGAATTCATGCACTGAGCCACTGGTCTAAAATAATATTCAAAAGTAAATACTCTTAATCACAACTCATGTTTGAAATCAGCCAAATCAGTACAGTCCATTTAAAAGTTGGGTAAACATGCCGAAACCGGTTTGGCTCAGTGGATAGAGCGTCAGCCTGTGGACTGAAAGGTCCCAGGTTCGATTCCGGTCAAGGGCATGTACCTGGGTTGCGGGCATATCCCCAGTAGGAGATGTGCAGGAGGCAGCTGATCGATGTTTCTCTCTCATCGATGTTTCTAACTCTCTATCTCTCTCCCTTCCTCTCTGTAAAAAATCAATTAAATATATTAAAAAAAAAATAAAAATAAATAAATAAAAGTTGGGTAAACAATAGACTTAAAGAACCTAGAATTAGAAAACACCTCAAGAAAGCCTCTGGTTTGGAATATTGAACTCAAGTAGATAAGGCACTATTCTCTCAGATTGAAAAACAACAAAAAAACCTCACAACCTTCCAGAAGAGCCAAGGAACTTAGCCATCCAAGGTCATGGATTTGATGGGGCAGATGGACAGACAGACACAGTGTTAGGGGAATTAAAAATTGTACTCTGTTGTCACACAGCAACTTAGTAATACAATTAAACTAAAATCCTAGTGGCTAGAGTCATAATTTTGAATTCTTTCTGCTACATCATCTTTTTTAACTATTATCTGCCTGATCTCTCTGTATTCTCCTCAATCACCTCCACAGTTGGGGGCTATAGGAACATTATATCTATTAGTCACACTTACCAGAGAAGCAAATTCTATACCTACTTTGGATCTAGTGTCTAAGATAATACTGCCAGAAAGATACTTCATAAAACAAAGTAGATAAAAATTAAATTATTCCTTACTTGAGCCCTTCGGGTATTAATTATCTGCTTCAAAGAAACAGTTATGCGAGTAAGTTCTAAATGTTAAAACTTTTCAATGGCTTTAAATATTATTGATATATGAGTTACCAAAAAAATGACTTAAGTATAAACTTACAGTATTTCTGGCACTTACAGTGAGAATGCTATAAAAAGAAAAGGGCAATTTAAATTTGCAACCAAACTTTCTGTGGCTCTGTTGGGCAAGGCTATGAGAAAATCATATTTGTGCACTGCTAGTGGGAAAGTAATAGGAACATTATGGAAATTTCAGGAGAAGAGAAAAAAGAGGGACCGAAAATACATTTAAAGAAATAATGGGTAAGAATTTCCCACACCTGGGAAGAGAAAGGACCCAGACCCACAACAGCTGAATGAGAACAGAGGCACACGGAGACACATTAAATTCGCAAAAGTCAGAGACAAAATAATTTTAAGAGAATTATTAAACAGAAAAGGGAGAAGATATATGCATAGGAACCCCTTGAGACTATAGGCAGAATTCTCATCAGAAAATTTTCAGGTCAGGAGAGAATTAGATGGCATATTCAAAACATTGAAACAGATAATTATCAAACAAGAATTCCATACCTGGCAAGGCAGTCCCTCAGAAATGATGGAAGGATAAAGACTTTCTCAAACAAAACCTGAAAGAGTTCATTACCAGCAGACCTGCCAAAATGCTAAAGAGAATTCTTTACTTGAAAGTAAAAATATATATTAAAAAAAACCTAACCACAAAAACATAGAAAGGGAGTGTAACTCTCACCAGTAATGATAGTGATAGATTCTGCAATATGGTAATAGTTTGCATAATTCACTTACAACTCTAGTTTAAAAGTTAAAGTAATAAAAATAACCTTAACTACAAAAATGTTATTAGTCACACAATTTAAAAAACATGTAAATTGCAACAGCAATGGATAGATCAGGCAGCATCAATAAGAAAACAGCATATCTGAACAACACTATAGACCACACAGACCTATCAGATATATGCAGAACATTGTAGCCAAGGGCAGCAGAATACACATTCTTCTCAAGCACGCAATTACCTGCGTATTTGTGGGCGGATATTACTTCTTGCTGTAATGAGGTATAATACCATCAGTCCTATTATGTTTGTTTCCTTTTTGGAGAAAGTGACTTAACTCTTCAGAATCCTGTCCATATAAAAAAAAAAGTAGAGGGCACTAAAACTTTGTTATAACGATGTCACTCAATTCCTTCTGGGTTAGTGCCAAAACTTTAGTAATTTACTATTAAAAATATGTTCAACAATCTATCAGCTAACACCTCCATGAGAGCCTGCTTCAACTTTTGCGAGAGCGAAGGACTGAAAACACCCACAGATGAGCGCCATCAGTCCTCAACACGTCCACCTGTTCTCACACATCCTGTGGAATCTCAGGTCGGTTATTCTGTCAACAAGCCTTTCCAGGCGCCTTGTTAGCGCTATGAATGGGGAAAAGCGAAGGGCTTCCTCGAAGCCACGGTGGATAAGGAGGCCCGATGGGGGTCACTGTGGACAAGGAGACCCGCCTTGTCCAGGCTCCGTGAGGACTGGGGGCGCCGGGGCGCAGAGTGAGTGACGACGCCGACCGGCGCCACCCCCACTTCACGCGCTGAGCGAGAGGCCTGCGCCAGGGCCACCGGCTCACGTGACGTTCAGCGACTTCTCACGCTCCAGACAGGCGCATGCGCAGAGGCGGAGGCGCGGCCCAGGTGCGTAGACGGTTGGCGATAGGACAGGGCGGGACAGGGGCTTCATCGGGGCCTCCGTCAGGGCCTCGGGCCACCACCTGGAGACGGCTTTCGAAAACCGCAGCGCTGGCCGCGGGGCTCTCACGTACAACGTCCTGCGGGAGAGGCTGAGGCCAGGTGGAGAAGCAATGGCGTCCGCCGGGGAGCCTCGGGGCCTGCGGCCCGGCCTCAACTGCCCGCCTGCGGGGTTGGGCCGGCAGGGCCGGAAGGACTACTTCGGTGGGTGGTATCTGGGCCCGAAGGGAGGCCAACAACCGAAGGCCAGCCTCGGGCGCTGCGGGTCCCCTGGGGCGCGGTTTCCTTCTTTCCCCAGGTCTCGGAGGGCTTCGGGCTTTCCTCTTGGGCGTGGTGCGGGGGCGGAATGAGCCGGCGCCAGCGGCGTGAGGCCTGTTGCGAGATGCGGCCGTGCGTACGTCATTTTCTGCCAATTTTGTCTCATTCGTAGGTGAGAAAATGTCCTCCAATAATGGCTGGTTTCAGAAGAGCTCCCAGGTCCCTAGCTTTGCTCAGATGCTGAAAAAGAACCTGCCAGTCCAGCCACCCGCCCAGACGGTCACCACGCCCGCAGCGCAGTCCTCGGAAAGTGACAGCCTGTCCCGCATGGCTTCCAAGGTCACACCAGTGACGGGTACGACGTCTTTTTCACCTGCAGTCGGGCCTCAGCTTTTTCAGGCTGAGCTTTGAGCCCCCAGTTAAATGTTTCCTAGACATGTGGCTGCGTCCCTGCGGCCAGGCGCCGCCCGCCCGGAGCGTGCATCCGGCTCCCAGCGCTGTGGGAAGCTTGCGGAAACCCTCCCCCTTGGCTGCTAGTCATTTTGACCCCTTGGCGGTGCAGCCCCGTCAGGTGTGCCTTGCCTTATGGAGAAGAGGCTGTCACCCCTTCAGAGAGGGGGCCGGGCCGAGACTGGCTTGCGTTCCGCAGATCCCTTGGCATCCTTAGTGTTGAGTACACAGCAGGGACACACACCCTTTACAAATTGGACCAATCTCAAGGTGAAAGATAATGTAAAACAGTCCATGGGAAACCAAAAACGAGGTTCTTGCCCCAGATGTGTGTTTTCCTCCACTGTAGGCCTTAGTGACATTGCACGTAAAAATGGCTTAACGGTTCTCAACCTGTGGGTCGCGACCCCTTTGGCAGTTGAACGACCCTTTCACAGGGGTCACCTAAGACCATCCTGCATATCAGATATTTACATGACGATTCATAACAGTAGCAACAGTACAGTTACGAAGTAGCAACGAAAATAATTTTATGGTTGGGTCACAAGATGAGGAACTGTATTGAAAGGGCCAGAAGGTTGAGAACCACTGGCTTAGAGAGTCCCTGAAGACCTTGACATGACTAAAATTTTGCGATTCTTTGATAGCACTTAATGACAGTGGTAGCCCTTCTTTCAACATAGCCTTGGTATTCCAAGAGATTTTATACATTATACAGAATGACAGGCTGCGTTCGGCATTTGTGCCAAAATTGTTTAGGAGAAACTTATATATATGGAATAAAAACCACACATGACTAAGTTTGTGAGGGACAATGTCTTATTTTTTTTTAATGCATCAAATTGACAAGCGTAAACATTTATTTTTAGGTAATTTTCCAGAACCATTGCTTTCCAAAGGTCTTACATCTATTTCAAATCCCGTCCTTCCTCCAAAAAAAATACCTAAGGAATTTATAATGAAATACAAACGTGGAGAGATCAACCCTGTGTCAGCCTTGCACCAGTTTGCACAAATGCAGCGGGTTCAGCTTGACCTTAAGGAAACGGTAACAACAGGCAAGTGAATGCCGTGTCTGGTTATTACAGGATGGGAAAATATTATCCTAGTAAAAGCAGAGCATATAAGTGGCACTGAATTTCTATATTCACATAATGTTGGGGTTAAATAACTACTATTTTTGGTTGGTATACTTTAGAAAATGTTATATTATTTCTTTAGCCTTTTGGAATCTGCAAGTAACTCACATACAAAATACTTATAATCATGGGATTTTAATTTTTTGTGTATGGCTGGTTGAACTGAAATCTCATCAGCCTTGTGTATTATACACAGGTGTAAATACTTGTAGAGTAAACATGCTTTTTAGGGATGTTAAGTATTTGGACTATGATTATCTTATTAGCAGGATTCTGTGATATTGATGCCTAACAAAAATTATGGCCAAATTTGGCTTCTGAAAGTCAAAGATCAGAGGTCAAAGTAACACATGATTGGTACTCATCAGCAGTCCTGTATGAGACTATTTTCTCGGTTCTCTCTAAACTGCCCAGTAACCAGAAGACTGTTACCACATTGTGCCTGTGGAAGGCTTCAGGAATACAAATCAGTAAAATGCAGAATGCAGCTTCTGATTTCATCACCTATGACCAGAGACTTGGAAGAACTTTAGGAAAGTGGAGGATAAGAGAATAAGTGCTCTTAAGAGGCATTGACAATTTTTAAACATGTCTGTGCAAATAGGGTCTTAATGTAGAAGGGAGTTTTCCTAGGTTTCTTTGTTATGGGGTGAGGCCACAACATTAGTAACAAACAGAATTTCCGGAGGATGGGGCCCAGAAATCAGGATTTTTAAAAGATTCCCAGGTGATTCTAATGTGCAGCCAAGGTTGAGATCCACTGTCATAGGTGATGGAAGGAAAGCAATTTTCCCAAATGCAATCAGGAGTTGCTTGTAACCTTGATGTACTTCTTCAAAAACAAACAACAGTTAATGAAATATTTGAGAAGAGAAGATAAAGGCTTATGTGGAGTGGCATTATACTTGGCCATCTCTAATGAGAGTGGAGATTGAAGTTAACTAAAGTCTGAAAATTTGAACTGGAAAATTCTTTGGCCTGTAAATTTAGGAAATGATTCCATTTCATTTTTTTATCAGGAAAATATGAAATCTAGTAAAAGTAATTGTGTAAAGGTAATCCTAGAGATTTTGGATGACAAGACATCTTTATGTTTCGGTTTTCTTTGTTAATTCCCCTTCCTCCAACTGCCCTACAACTGTGATGGGTTGAGTTGCTTACAGTGACTCCCTGATAGGTGTCCAGGATTTCTTCAAAGGAATCCTTTCTGTTCTGGAGCTTTTGAAATTATCAGGGAGGAAAAAGTATCAGGGCACCCAAAGAGGGAAAGAAATTAAATTTTATTGGTATTGAAGTTTGAAAGAAGAAGGTGTTGCCAGAGGCTCCACATTTTGCCTGTAATTTGTCGTTTGATAGATATATGGATGCTTTTCATTCCCATGCATTATTCAGGACACAGCCACTCCATATATGGCCTGCACTGTAAAGTTGACCCTATGCTCATGCTGAGTCTGGAGCCAGCTGTGCTACTTGAAGGACTCCTCAGAATTAGTTCAGGGACCCACCCAGCTTTCCTTTCATCTCTATTGGTCCTACAGAAAAACTGATAGGCTGAGGTAGCTAGTTTTCCACAATTTTGTAGTTGGATGTTTTCCTGTGTAACAGACATCTTTTGCAGCATTTATTCTGAGTTCTTTTTCAAGGTAACGTTTTGGGACCATATTTTGCTTTTTGTGCTGTGGTGGATGGTATCCAGTACAAGACTGGACTGGGACAAAATAAAAAGGAATCTAGATCCAACGCAGCAAAATTAGCTCTTGATGAACTTCTACAGCTGGATGAACCTGAGCCAAGAAATTTTGAAACATCAGGTAAATTACTCTTGATTATAAAGTATTTGTAAAATTTATTATTTTTAGAAGGAATAACCTGAAAGATTTTATATTAATGGAGAGTTACTTCGCAACTGCAGTCTTTGTAGCAGGATTTGAATAATTTTCTTCCATTGCTGTCTAATTGCTGATGTATTTAACCATAGTGTATATTTCAGTCCCTTAAGAGAAAAACATGTTGCTCAACTGTCTGATAACTTGTCAGATTGTCAGTGGGTTTGATTCCCAAAACTTATTTTTCTTTGCAAATATTGGATTCTTATATTTAACACTGTGCATTTAATACTTAGAGGTTTTTAATGCAATTTTTGTGAAGTTTGCCTGTGTTAAATTCAGTAATACTAGAATTACTTGAGAAAATAATGGCCTAAGGTAGCATAGCAAGAGTGTAAACTCCAGAATTAGATTGCTCAGGTTGGAATATTGACCCTGGACAGACAAGTTATTTGCACTCTAAGCCTAAGTTTTCATCATTTGAAAAGTGGGGACAATGATAGTACCTACCTCCTGTGGCTACCATGCAAAGCCTTTAAGCAGTGCATGTGAATAGTATATGATCAAATGGTAGTTCTTATTAAATATCAATTTGAGGAATATGTTAATGTGTTATATATGTTAGCATAGTAAGCAATTTTTGTCATGTTTCATGTTAGGTTACATTTTGGTTTACCCTTTGGTTTAATGTCATGTTTTCTTGTTTTTCCTGGATTTTCTAACTTTCGAACCAAATTGCAAAGCTATTGCAAAAAATGGGACTAAAAACTTTGAAAACTTTGAAGGTAGTATTCCCCTAGAAAACACTAGTAAAATAGCATTAAAATACTAAGTGAGGTGCTCTTCCTTTGGGGAGTACGCCTGCACCTTTCCAGGCCCTTCTCTCCACCTACCTCCACATTACATTTACCCTTCTCTCTCCTAAACTCCAAGCACCCTTCTTTTGCTTCTGTAACTTGTTTCCATTTCTAAATAAACTTTCTCTTATAGTTTGAAAAAAAAAACACAACTAAGTGAAATAAGCCAGTCAGAGAAAGACAAGTACCATATGATTTTACTCATACATGGAATCTAATGAACAAAATGAACTAATTAGCAAAATAGAGACAAATTCATAGATAAAGGCTGACAGCTGTGGGGGAGAAGTTAGGGGAAGTGATGGGATTGAGCAAAAATATTATAATTTTTACTTATTAAATTTTTTTTTAAATTCTTTATTAGTTAAGGTATTAACAAATGTGTCCTTGTCCCCCCCATTAAACCCCCATCTTCCCCCCCTGCTCATGCTCTCATCTCCCTGTTGTCCATGTCCATTTACTTATTAAATTTTTAACAGAATATTAATTTTAAATGTTTTACATAGTATAACTGTAAATAGAAAATTGTTCTTAAGCATCTAAAATAGGGTTTCATTTTAACCTGTGCTGTGTCAGCACAGCCAAGGGTGAACCTGAGGAGGGGTGGTGAAGGATTAAAGAAGACAAAAGAGAATACAGCTGGGGCTCAGCGGATCTCCCATGCCTGGATGAGGACACAGAAAGATCCAGCCTGCAAGCTGAGGCTTTATTTTATAGTCAGAGAAAAACAAGGAAGTGGTCAACATAGTTACAATGTTCTTGTGAGTTTCACCTTATTTTGGCACACTTACTGCACCTCCCACAGTCCATTAGCTACCTAGGAAGGAACTAGGGAGGGCTATAAGGTTAAACTTAATTATGCTAAGAGGGCTCTGCCCTCCAAACTGGGACTTGTTTGTGGCCCTGCCACAGGTCAATCCAAGGCTTGATTCTATAGCCGCTCACTACATAACCTCTTTTCAGAATGTCACATATTTACAAAGCAAGCTCTATCCTATATAATCTATCTATATCCTCCTATCTAATAAAAGAGAAACATGGGAATTGGCGTACGACCACTACCCTTCCCATTGGCTAATCAGGGAAATATGCAAATTAACTGCCAGCCAAGATGGTGGCCGGCAGCCAGGCAGCTTGAAACTAACATGAGGCTTGCTTACTTCAGTGACGGAGGACTCCAACGTTCCCGCCTGCCACTGCAGGCCTCTGAGCTGCAACTCTAAGCAACTATGTAACAAATATAGAAGCTAAACAAAACCCCAGAAACCTGCTTTAGTCTGCCGGGCTTCAGCCAGCAGGATCGCAACATTGTAAGCAAAGGCCAGAAACCTACTTTCAGCAGCAGAGGCCTAAGAGTTGGAGCCAAGCCTCAAAGATAAAGCTGGCCCAGAATAGAAAAATTAAAAAAAGAAAAAAAGGAGCAGTTGGGAGCTTCAGTCACCCCCAGCCTGAAAACAGCCCTCAGCCCCTCACCCAGACTGGCCAGGCACCCCAGTGGGGACCCCCACCCTGAAGGGTGTGTGACCAGCTGCAAACAGCCATCATCCCCTCACCCAGGCTGGCCAGGCACCCCAGTGGGGACCCCCACCCTGATCCAGGACACCCTTCAGGGCACACCAGCCGGCCCCCACCCATGCACCAGGCCTCTACCCTATATAGTAAAAGTATAGTATGCCTCCCAGCACCGGGATCAGCGGAGCTGTGAGGCCTCCCGGCACTGGGATCAGTGTGACGGGGCAGCGCCCAAACCCCCTGATCGCCCTGCGGCTCTGTGTGTGACGGGGCGGGGCCACAACCTCCCTATCCACCCTGCTCTGTTCGTGACAGGGGAAGGTGCCCCAACCCCCTGCTCACCCCTGCTCTGTGCCTGATAGGGGGGAGCTCCCCAACCCCCTGATCGCCCTGTGCCTCTGTGTGTGACAGGGTGCGGTGCCCCAACACCCCCCCCCCCATGGGCCCTGCTCTGTGTGTGACGGGGTAGAGCCATAACCTCCCCATCGGCCCTGCCCTGAGTGTGAGAGTGGCGGCGCCCCAACCCCCTGATCAGCCGTGCTCTGTGGGTGATAGAGGGCGGCGCCCCAACCCCCTGATCAGCCGTGCTCTGTGGGTGATAGAGGGCGGCGCCCCAACCCCCCTGATGGGCCCTGCTCTGTGGGTGATAGAGGGTGGCGCCACAACCCCCTGATGGGCCCTGCTCTGTGCGTGACAGGGGGCAGCGCCCCAACCCCCTGATTGGCCCCGCTCTGTGCGTGACAGGGAGTGGCGCCACAACCTCCCCATCGACCCTGCCTTGAGTGTGATAGGGGACGGTGCCCCCACCCCCCAATCGGCCCTACCCTGAGCGTGACTGAGAGTGGCATCACAACCTCCCGATTGCCCTGCTCTGTGCATGACGGGGCGGCGCCCCAACTCCCCAATCGGCCCTGCTCTGAGCCCGACCAGGGGCTGCACCTAGGGATTGGGCCTGCCCTCTGCCACCCGGGAGCAGGCCTAAGCCAGCAAGTCGTTATCTCCCGAGGGGTCCCAGACTGCAAGAGGGCACAGGCCGGGCTGAGGGACCCCCCTAGCCCCCCCGAGTGCACAAATTTTTGTGCACCGGGCCTCTAGTATATATATAAAAGCCCAGTGACTGAACATCAGAACGACCAGTTGACCAGTCGCTATGATGCACGCTGACCACCAGGGGGCAGATGCTC
Source organism: Myotis daubentonii (assembly GCF_963259705.1). Classification (NCBI taxonomy): domain Eukaryota; kingdom Metazoa; phylum Chordata; class Mammalia; order Chiroptera; family Vespertilionidae; genus Myotis; species Myotis daubentonii. Next base: position 72,600,529 of record NC_081844.1, on the reverse strand, counting down.
AGCACAGGAGGTGTCCCCTGGTGGCCAGTGCACTCCCACAGCAGGTCGATTCCCTCAAGCCATGCCCCCCCCCCCGACCAGTGCATGAATCTGTGCACCGGGCCTCTAGTCCTATCAACACTAATAAAAGAGAAAAATGGTAATTGGCGTACGAGCTACCCTTTTCATTGGCTAATCAGGGCTATATGCAAATTAACTGCCAACTAAGATTGGCAGTTAACTGCCAACAAGATGGCGGTTAATTTGCATATGTAGGCACAATGCAGGGAGGCGAAAGGGAAAGCAGGAAGAAGCCCCCTGCCTCTGACAGTGATCAGAAACCCAGGGGGGAGCTAAGAGCTGGGGGGCAGGGCAAAGGCGGCCCTGGGGCTGCCTTTGCCCTGCCCCCCAGCCATGATCGGAGAATCAGGTGCCTTTTCCGCCCTGGCCAGTGATAGCAGGAAGTAGGGGTGGAGCCAGCAATGGGAGCTGGGCACAGTCGAAGCTGGCAGTCCCAGGAGCTAGGGGTCCCTTGCCTGGGCCTAAAGCGAAGCCCACGATCGTGGGGCTGCTGCAGCTGCGGGTCCCTTCTGCCCGGGCTGGACGCCTAGGCCAGAGGCGTCAGGCCTGGGAAAGGGGCCGATCCTGCGATGGGAGGGTGATGGGGGTCAACGCCTGAGGGCTCCCAGTATGTGAGAGGGGGCAGGCTGGGCTGAGGGACACTTCCCCCCCCCCCCACACACCCAGTGCACAAATTTCGTGCACCGGGCCCCTAGTATAATAATAGAGGAATATGCCAATTAGCCAGGACACTGTAATGTCATGACCGAACAGCAAGGACCTGAGGCTGCATGGGCCTGGCCTGGGCGAGGGACCTCAGGCCACGACCCCTTCCCTGTGGGGCTTGACAGTGGACCTCAAGCCACACACACCCCGGCAGGGCTGGATGGGTGACCTCAGGCCACGCACCTCACCTGGCAGGGCTTGACGGGGACCTCAGGCTGTGTCCCCCTGCCCCAGAGGCTGGCTGGGGACCTTAGGCTGCACCTCCCACCTGGCGGGGCTTGATGGGGACCTCAGGCTGTGCCCCCCACCCGGCAGGGCTTGACGGGGCACCTGAGACTGCACCCCTCACCCGGTGCCAGGCTGGAGGACCTGAGGCTGTGGCCCCCCCTGCCCGAAGGGGCTAGACAAGAGTGGGGCCGGCTGGGTCTGGGTCTCACCCAATGGGGGTGGGGCTGGCTGGGTCTGGGTCTCCTGCATTTTAGAAGCATGTGTGGTTGCTGGGCAAGGACTTGACTCTAGGTCCCGCAGCGTGCCCCAGACTCTGACGAGAGAGATTTTCATATACATTTTACTAATTTTCTTTCATCTCTGACACTTTTATTATAGAGAAAGGGCAAATAGCAATATTAAAATATCTCCTCTAATTAATTCTCTTTTAATGTGCACGAATTTCGTGCACCGGGCCACTAGTAGTAGCATAAGATTAGGAAACCCAGAACTGTGTTTGAGACTTGGCTAATGGGTATTTGGGCTAGAGTTGGCAGAAGTATAGAGAAGAAAGTAATCATTCTTGAATTGCTGTTGTTTTACAGAATAGTAAGGTACCTGCTCTGTGGAGCAATGACTTTTATGTTTCCTTATATGTTTGTTTACTTACAGGTCCTCCTCCTATCCCTGCAGAACCTGCTGCTTCACCTGAACCAGCATACATTTCAAAGGTGCATTATGGTAGGAAGTCCTTTATGGTATTCCTTTTTAGCAGAGTAATGCAATTAAAAATGATAACATATAATTAAAATATGCATAAATATGAAAATATACATCAGTATTTTATCATTAAAACCTGGCATACTTCCACAAAGAGGAAAATTTGATATGCTGCTGAAAGTTAGAGAAATGGGGAATGGAGAAGAAAGATGGAAGAAATGCCTTTTTCCTAGGAGGAGATAGTTTCATGTAACTGCTTTTTTGAGAATTCTTTGCCTTGGTGGGCTTATCATTAATGAAAACCATTGGCTTTTTGGTGCTTGATGGTTGGGAGATTCATGTCAAATAGTTTATTCACATTTTTTTAATGGTAATTACTTGTCACTCAAGGCCCCCCCCCCCAAAAAAAAAAACAAACACACTACAATTGCAGTTGCAGTTACTCTTTGTGTGACCTAGGAATGGTTACTTTTCTATGCATCTAATTTCTCCACCTGTAAAATGGTCATAATAGTAATTACGTCATAGGGTTATTAAGAGGAGTGTAGCCCTAATCAGTTTGGCTCAGTGTAGAGAGCATCGGCCTGCGGACTGAATGGTCCCAGGTTTGATTTCAGTCAAGGACATGTACCTTGCTTGCGGGCACATCCCCAGTGGGGGCTGTGCAGGAGGCAGCTGATCGATGTTTCTAACTCTCTATCCCTCTCCCTTCCTCTCTGTAAAAAAGTCAATAAAATGTATTTTAAAACAAAAAGACAGGAGTGTAAAGTATTTAGATCTGGGCCTGGCATATGGTAGATGCTCACTAGATAGTAACTTTTTCATGTTCAACATTGTGTGGTGGTTACTGTATACAGTTCCCATTAGGTTATAAATCCCCTGCACAGCAGGAAAGTATTCTTAATTTCTACATTGCTTACATAGTAGTAACACTTCAGATTTTAAAGTTAGAGTATTTGTAGAATTAAAATGAAAAATAGTCTCTTTTCTATATCTGGAGATTAGGATTTGAGAACAGTTTTATCCTGAATGCTTAGTTTTCTATTATTTTTGTAAAACAGAGAGGCTTTGCACATTTGCCTGCTTGTATGGAGTGGAAGGTCAGGCCAGAGAAGAGAGGCACATTCGCAAGGACTAGGCCTAATTGTCCTGAGAATCAATGAGCAGAAGGGCAGTGAAGGGCCCCATCCAACAGCAGTGACCTTTTAACATGGCAAGGAGCTCTGGTCTTTCTTTTCAGCCTCTGTGGACATTTTTAATGAATAGTGTGACAGAATTCCAGTTCAATGGTTGGCATAAAACACGATTACTAGGACCTTGAGAAACAGATCAATCTGTGAGGAAGAAAGAGTATGTGGTTAACAGTATGTGTAAGGAAACACAGGAGTAGAGTCAGGTTTTCTACGAGTTGGTGTCAGAAAAAGGAGAACAAACACCATCCTTCAAGCATATGTTTAAACACAGGAATGGATGATACCACTTTTGAAGAAAAAGATTCTCACCTACAAAAATGTGAACAGCTCCTTTTGGGCCAGTTATAGAGGTTATCACTATTTCATAGCCTGTTTACTTGGCCATATTTCTAACTGTACCATATCTTCATAAAAAATAGTGATATTTTGGCTTTGATGACGGGTTCAGCTTACTCACGTAGTAGAGATTACTTGAAATTAACAATTTAGAATCAGATATTTTAATTAGCATCGTCTGTTATTTTATTGTCACCCTTTATTTCCAGTAATTTGTGAGAACATTTTATTCCCGCAGTAGCCAGCACACATTTAGAGGGAATAAGGAGCATTGACTTTACTCCTTATTCCTTCACATGCACCCTAGTAAGACACACATTTACTAAGATCTGAATATGTTAACAACTAGAGGCCTGATGCATGGAATTCGTGCTAGGGGCTCGGCCCTCACAGCCCCGCTTCGTCTGGAAGGTCATCTGGAAGGACGTTCAGAAGAACGTCTGGAAGGATGTCTAGAAGGTTGTTCAGCTGTCCGGTCTAATTAGCATATTATGCTTTTATTATTGATAGATACTCATTAGTTCTTTAACACTGAGTAAGATCAAAAGGTGTATCTGTATTGCTAACTCACAAATATTCCTTATCTTATAAAATGTTTTAATGTGTAGCAAAACAGCTCTTGGCAAACATAATTCTTGTTCTGTCAGTTCTAATTGAAGTATATTTTTCTATTCTATATGATAACACAAAATAATTGTTTACTGTTTAGGATGTGATTAAATATAGCAGAGTACATTCATTCTATAGAACTAATAAGAGAATGAGGTGTGTAGCACTAATGTATACCCTTGAGTGATGTTCAGAACCAAGAAAATATAAAAAGTAGTGTTTTATTTTTGAAATTTATTTATACTTACAGATTGTTTTTCAGAATATTCATAACAACCTGGTAATAGTGGTTGCATTTGGAGAAGGAATGATTATTTTCTTCTATATACTTCTGCCAACTCTAGACCATCAAATACCCATTAGCCAAGTCTCAAACACATTTCTGGGTTTCCTAATCTTATACTCTCTTCTGAATGTATATCTCTTGTATTGCTATTTCAGTTAAAAAAAAATCGTTAAATTTTAAAATGCCACTAAATTGAATACTGCTTCGCTTGTCTCTCTTGGTGGCAAGCAGAGCCAAGTTGCCAAGTCCTCCTCATTCATATTTTTTACTACATAAGGACCCAAACCAGATTACACACCACACATTGATGATTTTGACCAATTTGAGTGAACTATATGCTAGCATGCAACTAGAGTAATAATTTGCTTCTCCACATGTATATTCTGTGATTAGATAAGAGAACATATCCAGGAGTCCATCCTCCTCCCCACCCCCCCAGAATTTTATTTTGTAATTAACTATCTGACTATTCTTTCACTTTTTGATAATGTGACTTTACCTGTTTTTGCCCAGAATGGAACATTAACAATATTGCCAACAACAAAAAATTCAAGTTTTAAAAATATAAACAAAAACAAGTAAATGACCTAACTGAAATGAGTTGTATCCACTTTGCAGAATATTAGCTGAGAATGCAAACATCACACTTTTCATTATGTGTGCCTACATAATAAGTGTATACACACACACAAACACACACACACACACACATTTATTCTAATTTTCCCCTAGGGCATGCTTTTATTGATTATTTTGGAGAGAGCGGGAGAGAGAGGAATATCAATGTGAGAATAAAACATCTATCAGTTGCCTTTCACACTCGCCCCAACAAGGGATTGAACCCACAATCATGACATAAACGTTCTTACATATATTTATAAGTTAACTTCTTCAATTGTCTACACTAATAAAACACAAAGATGCTAATTGACCGTACCTTTGCTATGCCCAAGCCACGCCCACCAGCCAATCAGAGCGACTATATGCAAATTAACCCAACCAAGATGGCGGCTGGAAGCCATGGAGCTGGAGTAAGCAGGAGGCTTGGTTGCCCGGCGATAGAGGAAGCCAAGCTTCCCGTCAGTAGCTGTGTGCTCCGCTCAAGGCAACAAAGTTTCAATTATAGAAGATAAATAAATCCCAGATACCTGCTTCCAGCCAGCCTCCACTGGGAACTTAGGGTGGCTGGGCGCCATGGCCAGCCTGCAAACTGCCATCAGCCCCTCACCCAGGATGGCCACACCCTCATGGGGTGAGGGTCCCTGCTGGGGGGCTTGGCCAGCCTGCAAACAGCCATCAGCCCCTCACCCAGGCTGGCCAGGCACCCCAGCAGGACCCCCAACCCTGAAGGGGGTTTGGCCAGCCTGAAAACAGCCCTCAACCCCTCACCCAGGCTGTCCAGACACTCCAGTGGGGACCTGATCCGGGACACCCTTCAGGGAAAACCAGCTGGCCCCCACCCATGCACCAGGCCTCTATCCTATATAATAAAAGGGTAATATGCAAATTGACCCTAACAGCAGAATGACTGGGAATGACTGGTCACTATGACACACACTGACCACCAGGGGCCAGACGCTCAATGCAGGAGCTGCCGCCCTGGTGGTCAGTGCGCTCCCATGGGGAGCTCTGCTCAGCCACAAGCCAGGCTGATGGCTGCCAGCACGGTGGTGGTGGTGGGACCCTCTCCCGCCTCCTCAGCAGCGCTAAGGATGTCCGACTGCAGCTTAGGCCTGCTCCCCGCTGGCAAGTGGACATCCCTTGAGGGCTCCCGGGCTGCCAGAGGGATGTCTCACTGCCAGCTTAGGCCCAATCCCTCGGGAGCGGGCCTAAGCCAGCAGGTGGTCATCCCCCGAGGGGTCCTAGAGTGCGAGAGGGCACAGGCCGGGCTGAGTGTACAAATTTTTGTGCACCGGGCCTCTAGTGAGATTATAATAGGATAATAGAAGTCTCTCGGAGAAAGCACGATGTTTAAATTCATACTGCCTTTGATTTGTTTTTCTAGAAAGGAGACACATGCAATATGCAAAGATTTCTCATATTGTTAAAGAAACATTTAATCAACTAATTTCTAGTCATTCAGAATATGTGAAATGTAGCAATTCATTGGCTGCCTTTGTAATCGAAAGAGGTAAGTCCAAATATTTGGGATGTGTTGGTGTGTAGAAAAACTATTAATGATCTGAACTATACTGTTGTAATATTTTAATTATCTTTGCTCCTATTGACAATGGTGTTTATTGATTTGAAGTGGCCTTTTCTAGTAGGTGTGGGTTATTAAACACAAAGGTTCTTAAAGGTAGACATAAAGTATACTGACCAGTAACCAAAAGACAACTACAGAATGGTTAAATGCCTAACATTTTGAATGATAACTCCACAATTTAATAACCTGAAATATAACTCCCATTATAACAAACATTGAGAAGGGCTCTGTAGAAACCAACATACATTTTTCATTATCAAGTCAGAAAAGATTAAAATATGAAAAACCATGAATCCTCTGGTTTTTCTTGTGGATATCATGTGTGTTTCCAACTACATTTTATCTTTTATTTAATGCTATAAATTGATCATTAATTAAAAGCATTTGAATTCTATATTCTGAATAAGATAGGTGATATAAAACAATTTGAGATTTGGTTTCTATTAAGTCCAAGATGATAAAAGTTAAAAACTGTTTTCTATAATCCAAAAATGCATGAGAATTCATAGATAGGAAAGAACTGATTGGGTTAAAATATTTGGGAACAGGGGAGACTTAAGCTGGATCTTTAAGGGTTAATAGGTTTGGATAAATAGAAGAAAGGAAGACATCTTTAGAGATAGAGAGACTGACACACACACAGACAGGAGGGAAGAGAACAGCAGTGAAACACTATGCATGGGACAGTGACAGGGAAGTTTGTTGCAAGTGCAGAAGAATATGAATGAGGCATGATACAAAATAGTTAAGTTGGTAAGATGGTACAAGATTATGGAGTGGCTTAAAAGTTGGATTTAATGAGGTTGAAAGTAAACTGGGAGAAATATTTTTGAACAGGGATTGATAAATGTATCCCAGTTGTTGGGAACATTAGTGTCAAACTCAGCTCTGCTACTTCAGTGACTTTGGGCAAGTTATATACTTAATATCTCTCTGCTTCAATTTCTTCTCATTTCTTAAAAATAGAAATCATAACTTCTACTTCACTGAGTTGTTAGGGTAAGATATGATCATGTAAATAAAGTATTAGCCTAGTACTTAGTATTTAGTAAAATTTTTATAAATTACATTTGTGATGATTAAGATAATTGATATTTAAGTAATAATAGTCAACACAATTCTTAAAAAACATTACAAGGATCAAATCTGAATTAGGAAATCACAGCTAAGATGGTTGTGATGGTGTACCTACATTAGAGTTGAGATAGACATGAACATGAAGAAAAAAATACTTTAAAAAATTATTTGAAGTTTTCATGGGAGAACGGTGTTTTCATATACACAGGGAAGCTGATGTGAAGTTGTGGGACGAAGAGAGTGGGAGAGAAGAGTAATCTGGCTTTAGAATAACTCACACAATCAATACATACTTGAATATATTATTAGAAACCTCAAATGGGTGTTTCTCACTTCCCAGCCAGCCCATCTGCAGCGGACTTGGTCTCACATTCCCTGTGATGGCAATTTCATACTTTTCCTGTGTTCTCAAATATCCCACAACCTCTCTTCCATTCTTACTGTCACCTACTGGCCTTGCCTCATGGTTTTTAATTGGGTCTGTAAGAAACTATCAAATCCAGACTTTATTCTGTCCTCTGCCATCATATCTGTGTACTTTACTCCTCTTGTATCCACCTTTTCTCTACTGTTGGAGTGGAGGAGGGATCTCTTCTCCTAAAGACTAATCCCTCCCCTTAAATTCTGTTTCCATTCTCCTCCCATCTTGATGAATGCCATTTTAAGGTATCCCTTCTTTTTTCTGCATCCTCAAGCTTTAGTATCTGCATGAAACATTTCGGGTCGAATTACAGAGCTGAGAAAAAAAGCTGAATTCTTGGCCACACCATTGCCCTTTATAAGTCAGAAGTTACATCACCATCCTATAACTTCCCTTTATACCACCTCCCACCCCTTACTGCATGGAGCAGCTGCACTATCCACTCCTACCCCTCCTCTAACATTCTCCATCTTAGTAAATGGCATTCGCCCAGTTGCTGAGCCAGACTAAAAATCAAAGTCATCCATTCTTTATCCCCTTTCCTAACACCCTAAAATTGATCTCTAAGTCCTTTTGATTATATCCCCAAACTATACCTCAGATCTGATAATTCTTTCCCATTTAACCCTCATCATTTGAGACTCAAGTTATCTTTTACCTAGATTACTGTAACAGACCTCCCTTAATTTAGTTTCTTGGACCCTACATGTGAAATCCCCACACAGAGGCTGTGACCCATTGTGGTGTTTGCTGCCTTAAGTAGATTTGCCATAGCTTTTTAGTGAAACTCACAAACTCCTTAACATGGTTTTTGATGCTTTTTTTTTCTCTAACATTATATGCCATGCCCTTCACTACCCTCTACCAAAGCAGGCATACTGTCTCTCTCAGCCCAGGGTCTACATGAGCTACTTCTTGCCTAAATAACTCTTTACCTCACCCCCATGCTGCTTATTCCTCATCCTGAAATTTACATTTCCTTTTCAGAGAGAGGGATTCTGCAGCTGGCCTGCAAGAGATGATATTTCCCGCTTATTCTTTACATCAGTCCCATGCTTGTTTCCTCCAAGGCCATTGTCACAATTTGTGGTTTGTTTAGTATTTTTTTCTGTCTCCTATTAGAAGTTTCATGAGGGTGTCTGGCTGAGCTATTTATTCCCAGCACCTAACTTCAGTACTTGTTAGTACTGGTTAGGACCGCAACAATTTTTTTTTTAATTTAATGGAAGTCCTTTAGGTAGTTGCAAATGGGAAACTGAACTTTGTTTGAAAGACTAAGAGGAAAGATTTTCTGAAAGCATCAACACTGAAGTAAAAGATAGAATGAGCAGGATACTCAGAGGAGAATATTTAGAGAAAAAGAGCAATGAACTAGTGATCAGGCTATATAGAAAGACCCTATGGTTAGGTGTGAAAGGAAAAAAGAACCAGTGTCTTTTCTGAGCATATTGTCAAGAGAATCTCAAACAGGATGCAGCAAAAGTAAATGGAACAAAACTACTGGAAAGAACATAGGTGCTTGTTTCTTAAAAAAACACACACACAAAAAAAACAAAAAACATTTCAGTAGAGCAAAGAAATAAACTAGAAATTGGTTTGTAGAGAGTTTGAGTAGATTAAAAAAATGTTAGAGGCACTATCTACAGTCTGCTTAATATGGTAATAGAAGGGCAAATGAAGTCTCTTAGCAAGCTCAATAAATCTAGATGAAGTATAGATGCATATTGGAAAACCAAGAATATCTGGTGATTCTGGTGCTCTTGGTAAAAATTGAGATGAAAATCATAATATAAAATATGCTGTTTTAATTGAAGTATTGTTAAATTTTTGCTTATTAGAAGACTCAAACTTATATTTGAAATTGTAGAATTATTTTTTCATTTTTTACTAATTTTAAAATGGTAAGCTATATTTTGAACCTAGGGAAGAGGGAGGTCAGAATAACCTGCTGCTGTACCTGCTCCCCTCTAGCTGGACGGTACGAAGTCGTGGCTCTCGGCACAGGTGAGTATAACTACAGCCAGTGCATTAAGCCGGATGGAAGAGTGTTGCATGACACGCATGCTGTTGTTACGGCAAGACGGTCTCTCCTTAGGTAGGTAACAGACACAGTAAATGCTGTCAAATACTAATGCTCTCAATCCATGTGAATATGTCTTTATTTACAAATGGAATTTGACTGATATTTGAACCAAGGATGTGACAGTCTCTTATTTATCCAGTGATCTGATTATTTCCATGACACTTTTGGAAACCTTGTCATAGTAACTGTGATGTAGCTTTATTATCAAGACCTTATGATTCCAGTATTAAGAGTCCTACAACCTTTTAAAGGATAAAAATATCATCTTTATTACCAATGAAAGTAATTGGAGAGTATTGCTTTAGATCTAGGCCAAGTAGGATTGGCAGTATTTCACCCCTGAATTAGTCATACTTATCTAAAGTAGCACCAGAAATGGATGGGTTTCCATTCATGAGGGCTGTGCAAATTTACCATGTAACAGAGTGTATATAAGGGCATCTTTAGACAGGCAGATCTCAAAGAGAAAGAGAAAGGGGATGAGAGGATCATGCCTAGTTTATTTCTCCGAACTCGTCAGTCACTCCATTCCTTACAAGGGAATTGATAGCAGGCAGGAGGGAGAAGCCAGGAATGTTAATGATTGGAAATCCCTTATGAAACAGAAGAAGTGGAAAGTAAATGTTACTCCCACAGTATCCACCAACTTTTCGTTCGCTTATCCCATTAAACTTACTTTACATATAACATTTTAATGGAAATTTTCACATACTCATAAGTGAGAATAGGATAATGAAGTGCTAGAGCAGAGGTGGGCAAACTTTTTGACTCGAGGGCCACAATGGGTTCTTAAACTGGACCGGAGGGCCGGAACAAAAGCATGGATGGAGTGTTTGTGTGAACTAATATAAATTCAAAGTAAACATCATTACATAAAAGGGTACGGTCTTTTTTTTAGTTTTATTCATTTCAAACGGGCCGGATCCGGCCCGCGGGCCATAGTTTGCCCACGGCTGTGCTAGAGTGTTTTTTGTTGTTAATCCTCACCAGAGAATATTTTTCCATTGATTTTTAGAGAGAATGGAAGGGCAAGGGAGATAGAGAGAGAAACATCAATGTGAGAGAGTCACATGGATTGGTTGCCTCCTGAAAGAGCCCCAACCAGGGGCAGGGATTGAGCCTACAACCAAAGTACCTGCCCTTGATCGGAATTGAACCCAGGACCCTTTAGTCCGAGGGCTGACATTCTATCCACTTAGCCAGACCTGCTAGGAGTGGAGCATTTTCTTTTTCTTTTCTTTTTATTTTTTTAAACAAATTTAACTATATGACTTTATCTGAAACACTTAAGTATGTATCTCTGATTATAAGGAAGGAATCCTATAATCTTAAAAGGAAAGTTTGGGGGGACTCCATTAAAGCAATGCAGCACATTGTCCTCCCATCCCCTTAGTGCTATTCGTATTATTTGACCTCTTTAAAGATGCCTCTTCTGGATTCATTTCTTTCCATGGTTGGCATTGTTATGTACTGATGCTTAATTTTACTATCATTTACATAATTTTTCTATCATTTACATAATAGGATTAAAATCATTTTTAATAAGCAGAATAGTGTTTGCCCCTGATTTGATTAGTAGTATCTTTTAGGAGATCTGCTTCACTTCTTAATACAACTGTGGTCTTCATTGTATTAATTAGTTGTAAAAACACAACTATGCTTTTGTGTTTTTGTCTTCAAAATCTGAGAAAGGAAGGAGGAATTGATAGGAAAATGGGTCTTTTGCAGGATATGATAGCTGAGGACTCAAATGTGAGAGTAGAGTGGTAGTCAAGGAAGAATTTTGCTTTAAGGCAGGTCATGGGGCAGACTGGGCTCCAGTTGAGGACTTCTCAAGGGACTGATTCTTCATTAAATAAGGTTAAGATTATTTTAGGAGTTATTATCAATTTAAAAAATGTTAACATACATGTCAACATATTCCTATGTGCTCATGACACGTAGGAATATGATGCTCATTAAGATAATTACTTTTAAATTGTACAACTTGATAAAGTTATAACTCATTTTTTTTAGGTACTTTTATAGACAACTTTTACTCTTCTACAGCAAAAATCCTGCTATGATGGAAAAATCAATTTTTTGTACAGAACCAGCTTCGAATTTACTCACTGTCAAACAGAATATCAATGTTTACCTCTATATGAACCAATTGCCTAAAGGGTCAGCCCAGATTAAGTCACAGTTGTAAGTATTACAGAAGTTGTTTTTAAAAGCAATTGGGATGGCCATGTCAAGTATTCTGAATCCCTTCAGCAGTAGCACAAGTAAACTTGTATCTTACATATTTCCCTCCAGCCTTGATGTGTTATTTGTAGACTACAAGAGGCCACAAATTCTGTCTCCCTCCCTTCCACTCAATCTGATCTATTACTACTAATTAAATACAGATGTACTTCAGCACCTGCTTTTCTGTGCTATTGAAAATCTTCTCCTTTCTAGTTGGAAGAATTCATAAACTTTAGAAAACTATGGATTTATGCACTCTTCACATACTAATACAGGAGTTAATGAATGCATTTTGTTTTTCTGGTGAGTGTATGGCCAAAACTTCATTACCTTGATGAATTGGTAGCCCTAGCATGAAAATTAAACAATACAGAGAAACACAAAGAAAGTAAAATTCTCTTGAAGTTGACCATCTGAAAAATTCTTTTACTAACATCTTTGAAAAGAAGGGCAATGAGTGTTCCTGGAGAGAAACTTAAAGAAAAATAATTTTAGATTTTATTTTTTTAACATTGTATTGGAGATTGAATAAAAATAGTTTTCTTTTTTTAATTCCTTTATTTTGTAGTTTTAGAAAAATTTCATACAGAAAAAAATAACTCAGAAACTATGGTAAGGACAAAAATATTAGGTTTTCCTTTGATTTTAAGATACAAAGAATGGCAATAATATGAAATTTATCTTTGTTGGAATATCTAAATGTGGCTATTTTCTGTTTGGAACCAGGTCACGCCATTCCTACCTTGCTTTTGGTTTGCATCTGTTATTGGAATAAATGTACACTGGCCAGTTAAACATGTTTAAGGACAATTCTTAGGTACATGTAACTTTTATTTTGTCAGCTTTGTTTTTTTAAAGGAAGAAATTTTCTTTCTTCAGGCGTCTTAATCCACATTCAATATCTGCATTTGAAGCCAATGAAGAACTGAGTCTCCATGTTGCTGTTGAAGGCAAAATTTATCTGACTGTCTACTGTCCTGCAGATGTTGCCAATAGAGTAAGCAGTATGTCCTCAAGTGACAAACTGATGAAATGGGAAGTGCTTGGTGTACAGGGGGCACTGCTGAGTCACTTCATACAGCCAGTTTATATCAGCGGCATAGTTGTTGGTGAGTGGACTCAGTACCTCCTGGTGCTTTTACAAGGAAATACACTGTATTTATCAGTATAAAATCAGGTTGTCCATATGTGAATGTTGTATTTAAGGGGGGGGGGGAAAACCAGATCCACTGTTTTGTTAAGCTTTTCATTTCATGGTAACTTGGAGTCACACAAGTGACTTTTGTCACCTTATCAGAGGCTAATATTTAATACTAGGGGCCCGGTGCACGAAATTCATGCACTGGGTGTGTGTGTGGGGGGGAGTGTCCCTCAGCCCAGCCTGCCCCCTCTCACATACTGGGAGCCCTCAGGCGTTGACCCCCATCACCCTCCAATCACAGGATCGGCCCCTTGCCCAGGCCTGACGCCTCTGGCCTAGGCGTCTGGCCCGGGCAGCAGGGACCTGCAGTGGCAGCGGGGGGGTGGGGGGGGCCGCGATCGCGTGGGCTCCACCCCTGCCTCTGCAGGATGCCTCTGGCTGAGGCGTCCGGCCCAGGCAGCGGGGACCCACAGCTGCAGCGGCCCCGCGATCGTGGGCTTCGCTTTAGGCCCAGGCAAGGGACCCCTAGCTCCTGGGACTGCCAGCTTCGACTGTGCCCAGCTCCCATTGCTGGCTCCACCCCTACTTCCTACTATCACTGGCCAGGGTGGAAAAGGCACCTGATTCTCCGATCATGGCTCGGGGGCAGGGCAAAGGTGGCCCCAGGGCCGCCTTTGCCCTGCCCCCCAGCTCTTAGCTCCCCCTGGGTTTCCGATCACTGTCAGTGGCAGGGGGCTTCTTCCTGCTTTCCCTTTCGCCTCCCTGCATTGTGCCTACATATGCAAATTAACCGCCATCTTGTTGGCAGTTAACTGCCAATCTTAGTTGGCAGTTAATTTGCATATAGCCCTAATTAGCCAATGAAAAGGGTATCGTCGTACGCCAATTACCATTTTTCTCTTTTATTAGTGTAGATTTTAAGTTAGCCAGTTAGATGTATTCTGTGTTGAACTTTTACTTTAGTTTGCACAATACTCAATCTTCCCCTTTCTTTTGGAAGCTGTTTCCTTGAACTTCTCAAATCTAATAGCTTACATTTAGTTATCCCTGAAATAAGAAATTCATTAGGTGCCCATTTTAGTTCTTTCCTACCCTTTTGCTTTTTTTGTATATTTGGTTATGATCTTGATCCTCTGCAAAGGAAGTAAGTAGAACACAATTTTTCTTTGGTGGGGGATATTACAGAATGCTGTATTTATATTTGAATGGTTTTCCAGACATTATTTCACTGACAAACAATTTTGGAGCTCATTTCTATAGTTTTCATAGAGTCTTGTTTCCACGATTTAGGTTAAATACTGTCATTATTTGGCTATTTTTTGCTTACTGTTAAACTTTGGTAACAATTAGATGTGTAAGCTTTAGATAGCCACCTTGGTAATATCTTTGTTTTTAATTGGTGCTATTTCTGTTAATTTTTTTTTATAGTTCTGCATATTTTATACCCTTTTCTTTAGGAACTTCTCTTGTAGGGAATGTTTCTTCAGTTGAATATGTATGTAGGATATTTTTGCCATTCAACATTTCATGTAATATTGGTTTGGTGGTGATGAACTCCTTTAACTTTTTTCTTATCTAAGAAGCTCTTCATTTGACCTTCAATTCTAAATGATAGCTTTGCTGGATAGAGTAATCTTGGTTGTAGATCCTTGCTATTCATAACTTTGAATGTTTCTTGCCACTCTCTTCTGGTCTGCGAAGTTTCTGTTGAGAAATCAGCTGACAGTTGTATGGGTACTCCCTTGTAGGTTACTAACTGCTTTTCTTGCTGCTTTTATGATTCTCTTTTTGCCTTTAACCCTTGGCATTTTCATTATGATGTGTCTTGGTGTGAGCTTCTTTGGGTTCCTCCTTTTTTGGGACTCTCTGTGCTTCCTGAACTTGTAAGTCTATTTCTTTCACCTGGTAGGGGAAGTTTTCTGTCATTGTTTTTTCAAATAGGTTTTCAATATCTTGCTCTCTTTATTCTCCTTCTGGTATCCCCGTGATGTGAATGTTAGTATGCTTGAAGTTGTCCCAGAGGCTCCTTACTCAAATCTTTATATATTTTTCTTTTTGTTCTTCTGATTGTTTTTTGCTTTCTAATATTCCAAAGCACTGATTTGATTATTGGAATACTTGTGATCTAATCACCTTGCTAAGGTTCTACTTCCAAATACTATCACATTGGGACTTAGGTTTCAGCCTATGAATTTTGTGGTGACACATTTAGTCTGCAGGACAGTATGTAATAATATGTAATATTTTCTTTTGAATTTTTGTTTTCTAGTCACTATTGACACAGTGACTATTCCACAAATGTTATGTCTTCCCAGCTTTTTTCTGTGTCCAAGTATATCTTTAACTAGCCTTCATTTTTCAGTATCTTTTATTTATTTTTAATTTTTTAAAAAATATTTTTATTGATTTCAGAGAGAAAGGGAGAGGGGGAGAGAGATAGAAACATCAATGATGAGAGAAAATCATTAATCGGCTACCTCCTGCACGCCTCCTATGGAGGTTCAAGCCCACAACTCGGGCATGTGCCCTTGACCAGAAGCAAACCCAGGACCCTTCAGTCCTCAGGCTGACCCTCTATCCACTGAGCCAAACCAGCCAGGGCATCAGTATCTCTTGATTTGGAACATTCAAAGGAGTGCTTAGAAAAAAGGTGTCAGAAATAACTCGTGTTCTTTTTAACTCATTTATATTTCTCAAATAGTCATAATGAATGTGAGTCCAGGGTCTAACTCAACATCTCTAATGATGTGGACACAAAACTTTATTTGTGAAATATATCTAGTGGTATTATATAAAGCAGTGATTCTCAACCTTCTGGCCCTTTAAATATAGTTCCTCATGCTGTGACCCAACCATAAAATTATTTTTGTTGCTACTTCATAACTGTAATGTTGCTACAGTTATGAATCGTAATGTAAGTATCTGATATGCAGGATGGTCTTAGGCGACCCCTGTGAAAGGGTCATTCGACCGCCAAAGGGGTCGTGACCCACAGGTTGAGAACTGCTGATATAAAGATTATCTTGTTGTAACAACCTCTAACGCTCTAAGACAAAAAAGATCTGCTGTAGAATTACTGATTTTTAAATAGGAATGACTGTTCCCTAACTTCTATATTAAGTTTGATGCAGCCCTTTTATTATACTAACTAGGGGCCCGGTGCACGAAATTCGTGCACTGGGTGTGTGTGTGTGTGTGTGTGTGTGTGTGTGTGTGTGTGTTGGGGGGGAGTGTTCCTCAGCCCAGTCTGCCCCCTCTCACATACTGGGAGCCCTCAGGCATAGACCCCCATCACCCTCCGATCGCCTGATCGGCCCCTTGCCCAGGCCTGACGCCTCCGCCAGAGGTGTCAGGCTTGGACAGAGGACCCCCATCTCCCCCTGATCACTGGCTCTGGCCCCTGTCCAGGCCTGAGGCCTCTGGCCCAGGAATCATGCCTGGGCAGGGGACCCCCATCTCCCTCTGATCGCTTGCTCCACCCCCCGCCCAAGCCTGACGCCTCTGACCCAGGCTTCAGGCCTGGGCAAGGGGACCATCATATCCCCCCAATCCCCGGCTCCGCCCCCCGCCCAGGCCTGATGCCTCGGCCAGAGGAGTTGACCCTCATCACCCTCTGATCACCAATCACCGGATCGGCCCCTTGACCAGGCCTGAGGCCTCCGGCAGAGGTGTCAGGCCTGGGCAGGGGACCCCCAGCTCCCCGCGGTTGCAGGCTCCGCCCCTGCTCAGGCCTAACACCTCTGGCCTAGGCGTCCGGCCCGGGCAGCAGGGACCCGCAGTGGCAGCGGCCCCGCGATCATGGGCTTCGCTTTAGGCCCAGGCAAGGGACCCCTAGCTCCTGGGACTGCCAGCTTCGACTGTGCCCAGCTCCCATTGCTGGCTCCACCCCTACTTCCTGCTATCACTGGCCAGGGCGGCAAAGGCACCTGATTCTCCGATCATGGCTGGGGGGCAGGGCAAAGGCGGCCCCAGGGCCGCCTTTGCCCTGCCCCCCAGCTCTTAGCTCCCCCCTGGGTTTCCGATCACTGTCAGTGGCAGGGGGCTTCTTCCTGCTTTCCCTTTCGCCTCCCTGCATTGTGCCTACATATGCAAATTAACCGCCATCTTGTTGGCAGTTAACTGCCAATCTTAGTTGGCAGTTAATTTGCATATAGCCCTGAGTAGCCAATGAAAAGAGTATCGTCGTACGCCAATTACCATTTTTCTCTTTTATTAGATAGGATAACATTGTATCTTTTTGAGTTCTCTTCAACAGTTATTTTAACTGAGAACTCTTAAGTTTTTGGTATTGCCCACAATTTTAAACAGAAACAGTCTTTAAAAAATGTGTTGTGAAACCAGAACATTGTGGTACTGGAGCACTTGTAATTTGTGGCCTTTAGATGTGGAAAAATACTGCCCTTTCACCAGCTTTTTCTCAGCCATGTTTGCCTGCTGCAGTAAGTACTGATTTCATGCTGGAGTCTGAGAAAGCAAGACCGAAGGAGCTAATTCTGTTTGGCAAAACCTGTAAAAAGTAACAGTTTCCTTCTGGGTCAACTCTGACTCTGTGCTCTCATTCACTGGAATTTGAATTTGTTACTTTTCATAGAAAGTTCTTTTTTGAATGGAGATTCTGACTGTCCTTACCTTGCCCAGCTACAGAATTAGCTGCCAAAGAGTAGAAGTGAGAGAGGGAAGGTTGCAGGATGAAGGATAAGGAAATGGACGTTAGACTCTTTCCAGTCATTTTTCTGTGTGTTTTTTTGGTGTGTGTAATCTCTGATGTTGATAGTATTTGTTCTGTTTTTGCCTTCTAGGTGATGGGAATTGCAGTGATACTAGAGGCTTAGAAATTGCTATCAAACAACGTGTTGACGATGCGCTCACTTCAAAACTTCCCATGTTTTACTTGGTTAACCGACCTCACATTAGCTTAGTGCCCTCTGCATTTCTGCTTCAAACGGACATGGACTATAGGTCCTTGAGTCTGAACTGGGCACAAGGGGACATTTCACTGGAGATTGTGGATGGCCAAAGTGGGAAGATCACTGAAAGGTTAGCATAATTCATTTCCTCAAAAACCACATTACTTTTGCAAAAGAATACATTTTAATACAAGTTTGAAATGCATACATTTCTAGAAAAAATATTTCTAAAACTGGTACAAAAGAGGGGAAAACCTAAATAGATTATTTTTATGTGAAAGTTATCAAGAAGGTGCCCTAACTCTTCCTCAAAGAAAGCACCATTCTGAGATGGTTCAGAGGAATTTTATAAACCTTTAGAAAGCAGAAATTTCCAATATTATCTAAAAAGATGGAAACCATCCAAATGCTTTTTTAGTCAAATGTATCATTGATACTTAAATATGATAGAAGATTTCTGCTCCTCCTTCCAAAAGTTACAAACCAAGTTCACTTTTATATCCAAGCAAAATTGCTTAAATAAAATATTAGGAAGCAGAATCAAGCAATACATTAAAACAATAATGTATTTTATATAACAGTATCAATTGGTATTTTTTCTAGGAATGTGTGGGTAGTAATAATAAAAATAGCACCATGTTAGAAACTCTTATTTAATGTATTTTGTCAGATTAATTGATCTAGGGGAAAATATCACATCTCTATAAATTCTAAGGAGGCATATAATATAGTTCTACAACTATTCTAGATAACGATACTCAATAAAGCAGGAATAGATATTTTTGTTAAGGATCAAATGTATCTTTATTAATCCAAAAGTATCATCATAATTGAAATTTCAGAGGCATTTTCACTAACATCTAGACAAAAATGATTGTTTACTGTTATTTAACAGTAAACAATGCATTTGGATAAGAGAAAAAAATGAGATATAAAATACTTGAAAGGAGGAGGTAAAATTACTATCTTTACATATGGTATCATTTTATACCTGAAAAGCCCAAGAGAATCACCTGAAAACTACCAGAACGAAAATCATGGTGGAAAATTCATATAGAGAGGTCAGTAGTTTTCAAACACATGAGTGTATGTTAACTGTTGTTGCATTTAAACTACCTCAACACTTACTGGCTTAAAAACAACCACTTATTACTGCTCACAAGTCCTTAGGTCAACTGAGTTGATTTGGTTGGGCTTCTCCAAGCATGTAGGGTCAGCTCTAGGTTAACTGAAGGTCCACTTGGTCCTTGTGTTCTCTCAGACTCTAGGAGACCAGTCCCAGCTGGTTCACATGGTAGAGGAAGGAATCCCGAGAGAATGAGAACTCAAAGCTTCCTGAGGCACCAGCTCAGAACTGACACATGATCTATTCTGTTTGCCAAAATAAGTCACAAAGCTAGCCCAGATTCAAGGGGAGGGGAAATCAAACACCACTTTTTGAAGGGTCAGTCTGAAAAATGATATTGTTAAAAGCATGGAGATGGAGAAACGAAGGATTTGGACAATTTTTATAATCTGTCACAAGAGCCAAGTAATGAGAAGATATAATGAAGGGAAGGAGTTTCAATAGCAAAAACGTTCATGATATATAAAAACATAGAAAAAATATATCTACATGTGCATACATGCCCATATACATGGAGAATCAGGAGGTTGGTGTATATATTTTACTTTTTTAGTGAGTCAAAGTTGACATACAGTGAAATGCACTGACAGTTTCATGAATTTTGACATATATACATACTTGTGTAACCATCACCCTGGTCAAAATGCAGGACATTTTTATCTCAGAAAATATTTCTGTGCCCCCTTCTGGACAGTTCTTAGTAGAACCACTATTTTAATTTGAATCACCATAGGTTAATTTTACTTTAAGCAATAAAAATTTACCAAGTATCCATCTTCTACTTTAATTTTAATTTGACACTATAATAACTTAAAATGTAATTTCTTTAAAGAAATGAACTTCAGACAGTAATTATGTTAAAAATATTTTATGTAAAAAATTTCACTATATGTATTGCACACAAATTGAGGTAAATACCTGTCTATTCTATGTTGATTTTAATCCCTACAGTTGCCCTGCATAAATTGTTGAATAATGATTAGTGACTGCTTCATTTCTTTCACAGTTCTCCATTTAAAAGTGGTGTGTCCATGGCAAGTCGGCTGTGTAAGGCTGCAATGCTAAGTCGATTTAACCTGCTTGCTGGTGAAGCTAAGAAAGAGGATGTACTTGAAGCTAGTACATATCATGCAGCTAAGGTAAGTCCTTAAAGGAATGCAATTGATCATAGGAATATAATTTAAGACAAAAATAAGGTAGTAACTTTATGATATGTAGCAAAAATTGGTTGAATAGTTCCTGAATATAGGATAGTGCCATGTAGTGGTAAACTTAATTTTTAAATAAACATGCCAGGAACTGGAAATGTAAATAAGTATTGTCGCTTAAAGTAGCCATGGGGTATGTGCTTCGTATAATGTGTACTTTGACATTGCTCAAACCTGCTGTCATGCCCAGAGAAACAAAATGAGAACAAAGCTTCTTCTGTACATGATATTAACTGTGCTAACTAGAGAAGTTAATTATTCTAAATTAACACATTATGATAGACAAATTAATTTTTCTGTCTTAATTTTGTGAAATAGCTTTAATTTCAGCAGGTGATTTGGGCCTGAGTAAGTAAGTGGTGTAGATAACCTTCTTCTTTCTTTTTTTTTTTTCTTTATTGTTTCAAGTATTACTATGTCTCCTTTTTCTCCCACTGACCTCTCCCTGGCCGCTCCCACCTCCTCACAACCCTACTGTCTGTGTCCATGGGTTATGCTTATATGCATGCATACAAGTCCTTTGGTTGATCTCCTACCCCCTTCCTCCTTTGCCTACCCTCTGAGGTTTGACTATCTGTTTGATGCTTCTATGTCTCAGGATCTATTTTTGTTCATCAGTTTATGTTGTTCATTATATCCCACAAATGAGTGAGATCATGTGATATTTATCTTTCTCCTAATGGCTTATTTCACTTAACATAATACTCTCCATGTCCATCCATGCCGTTGTGGATAGTAAGAGTTCTTTTTTTTTTTTTTTTACAGCAGCATAGTATTCCATTGTGTAGATGTACCACAGTTTCCTATTCACTCATCTGCGCTTGGCATTTAGGCTGTTTCCAGATCTTGGGTATTGTAAATTGTGCTGCTATGAACATAGGGGTGCATATATCCTTTCTGATTGGTGTTTCTGGTTTCTTGGGATATATTCCTAAAAGTGGTATTACTGGGTCAAATTGTAGTTCCATTTTTAATTTTTTGAGGAAACTCCATACTGTTTTCCACAGTGGCTGCACCAGTCTGCATCCCCACCAGCAGTGAAGGAGGGTTTCTTTTTCTCTGCAGCCTCTCCAGCACTTGTAGTTTGTTGATTTGTTGATGATAGCCATTCTGACATGTGTGAAGTGGTACCTCATTGTTGTTTTGGTTTGCATCTCTCGGATGATTAGTGACCTAAATGAATGGAGAGATATACCATTTCATGGATTGGAAAACTCATTATTGTTGGGATGTCAGTTCTATCCAAATTAATCTATGCATTCAATGCGAACTCCTTAAAAAATGCAGCAAACTTTTGTGTAGAAATTGGCAAGCTGGTTCTTAAATTGATGTGTAAATCCAAAGGATATAGAAGAACTAAAACAGTTTTTAAAAAGAATAAAATTGGTAGACTCATTACAAAATCTATCATAAAGGCACAGTAATCAAGACAATGTATTGATATAATGATAGAGACAGATAGATCAATGAAATAGAGTAAACCCACATACTTATAGTCAGTTGATTTTGTACAAAGATGCTAAGGTAATTTAATGGGAAAAAGAATAGTTTTTCGACAAATGGTACTGGAACAACGGAATATCCATGAGTAAAATAAAAAAAAAATTAATTTAGGTTTATACTAGTCATGCAAAAAAAAAAGAGCCTCAAAATTGATCATAGATCTAAAAAAGCTAAAACTATGAAACTTCCAAGGAAAACATGAGAAAATATTTATATTCTTAGGTTAGGGAAAATTTTCTTAGATATGACAGCCAAAAGCACAATCCACAAATAAAATTTTTTTAAAAATTATTTTAGATTAAATTTAAAACTTAGCTTTAAAAGTCATTTGGGTCGATGTTCAACCACTGAGCCACACTGACTGGGCAGTAATTAAATATTTTAATTTTTAAAATGTCAAATTGAAAAGACAAAATTAGGGATACTTATTTTTCATAAGCCAAATTCTGCCTATGTTCTATAATTCAATTTTTTTTCTTCCTATAGTGTTTGTCTGGATCCTATCAAGAAGCTAAAACTTTGTTGAAATCCTACTTACAGCAGCATGGCTATGGCGCCTGGATTGTGAAATCTCCCTGTATAGAGCAATTTAGTATGTGAATTAGGCAATCCATTGTCACATTAAAAATCTTTTCTTTTTTTGGTGTGTTTTGACTAGTAAATTAAAAATATATTGGTTCAGCTTTCAAAATCAGAATCTTACAATAGCAGTGTCTAGAGATAAATAAAAATTTGTAAATATTCATGTCAAAGTACATTGAAGCATTAGGGTTTTGAAGTTTTAATTTTTAGAAAAATAATTACCTTATTCATTATTGTAGCCATTTTGTATTTATTTTTACAAACATAAAAATAAAGCCATTACCCTTTTTGCAGTTCAAGAGAAAATTCTTTCTTTTAAGTTTTTGTTTTAAAGCTATTCATACAGCAAAAGATAGTCAACATTGTGTCCTGGCACCTCACTTAATTTTTTTTAAATATATTTTTTATTATTGATTTCAGAGAGAGGAAGGGAGGGGGAGAGAGAGATAGAAACATAAATATGAGAGAGTATCATTGATTGGCTGCCTCCTGCACTTCCCACGCTGAGGATCAAGCCTGCAACCCGGGCATGTACCCAGACCTGGAATTGAACCCTGACCTCTTGGTTTATAAGTTGACGCTCAACCACCGAGCAACACCAGCCAGGCTCACTTAATTTTTTTAAATTAATAATTAAAATCCAAGAATACAAATAATAATTTTTACTCATTTGTTGGTTAATTCAACAGACATTTGAGTGACTAATATTTGCAATCACCATACTATGTGATAGTAAAAAGCAGTAACTAAAACCATTTCTTATGTCAAACTGCACATGTAAATGCAGAAAAATGTTAAACATGTTAGGGAATAATTTGATAAATGAGTTAATCTGATAAATAGAAGATTATCATAAATGCTTTAAATAAGATTGCTCATTTTCAAGTGTCCTATAAGATCCATTCAAATGTGAATTAATTCTTTATAATAAGATCAATAAAAGATTGTTTAGCTTTATATTTGTTTATATAATTACAATGCTTAGATGAGAAGGGAAAGTTTAATTATTCTTGAGTTAGAATATGTATCTTTAGTGAAGCTATGCATTTATTTCATACTTTAGCCTCTTCAGTTTATTCCTTAGTTTCAGTCACAGGTGAATTAATTAAACATTATTATTTCTCAGACTTTATTCCTCTTAGCTTGAATCTTTATCAAATTTACTAGAGGCCCAGTGCATGAAATATGTGCATGGGTAGGGTCCCTAGGCCTGGCTGGCAATTAGGACTGATTGGGGCCTTCCTTCCCCCAGCTACCTGCCAGAGCATTCCTTCATTCTGCACCATCCTCTGGTGGTCAGCACGTGTCATAGCAGATGGTTGAACTCCTGAGGGGACAGTTTGCATATCAGCTTTTTATTACATAGGGTAAGCTTCATGCCACCCTATAGGAACTGTGATAATCTCTTAGGAAGTTGATGTAGGGTTTTTGGCAGAGTTTAGTTGATGAACATTGAAGTCATTCTGGAAAGATATACATGTCTTTCAGTAGACTAGATTCTATACTTACTACTATAAGGTTGAACCATGTAAAACTGCCATTTTTTGATAGGTTAAAGAGGTCAAATATGGGCAGTTTCATGTGGATCAACATAAATATACTATTAATAATTTCCATTTTCATGAATTAGATGGTATTTATTGGTTATTCCTCCAAATTAGTATTTTCTTTTTAAATATTTTCAGTCTCTTTTCTGAATTATTTCCTTCCACAACTGATTTCCAGCCTTTATTTCTATTATTTTTTGATAGTTAACTTGCTTTTGAAAATACAAGATGTTTCACCTTCTCTTGGCTCTTCACATTTATGGGTATTTTGCTTTAGATTGACTCTTAAGAAATGAGGAAGAATACCAAGTGGTTAATACTTGCCTCTGAAAGTTTTGCCTAAATAGTAAAGGCCCTGTGTTAGACACTGCCATGAAAATCAGTAAAAGACAATTTATTTTCTCAAGAAATTTAGTTTTAAGAATAAGGAAAAGTGAATATACCCAACTGTTTTTACAGACAGTCTAGTAAGTATCCCTTATTTATTCAACATATAGTCACAGAGTGTCTCTATGTGTTATGTCTACTCAGTTATTTGTACTGTTTTGGTTTAGAAAAGATCATATCTAGAGAGGGGTATCAAGGGAGATTATGTAAGGATGAAGGAGATGGCATTTAGTAGAAGGCTGTCATTTAGTGGAAAGGACAGGAGATGGCTTGAAACCCATTGGCCTTTATGACTGTTAGAAGTTACTTAATCTCTCTTAGCTCAGTTTTTCATTTATTGCGAGGATGAAATCGATACTACATCATTATTTTTCAGGGGTGGAGGCTTAATAGAAAGGGCTGTAAGCTACCCTTCATCGAAGCAGCAATGCCTATCTTCTTTTATCTATTATGTATTGGGTTGCATAAGATGTTTTGCTTGAAGAAAAGTAAACTACTAAATTCAGACTTCTAAACTTCTAACGTTGTTCAAAAACCACTAAACTAGTTGCATCTAAATTGAAGTCCTTTTTAGTTCTAAGGTTCTGTTACCTGAGCAAGCATTGAAGAATAGTTAAAATTTGTAAGGACGTAATAAAGCAAAGATTAGAGGGGAAATGTCAGTCTTTGAGGCTAGAGTATATAGAACTCTTGCTGGAGAAGTTGAGAATTGAATCTAGCATTTTTCCTCATTTTGGGAGGCAGAAGGGAGTTCTTGAAGGATTTTGTGCAGGGAAATGACATACATTCAAATGCCACACCACAACATTGTTTTTGTTTACTTATGGAAATTTGCAAACATATAAAAGTAGAATAGTAAATGAATCCCCATGTACTAGTACCTATCACCAAACTCAATAATTATTAAAAAATGGCAATCTTGTTTGATATATACCTTCCCAAATTGGTTTATGTTAGAACAAATATCAGACATATTATTTCTTCTGAAGATACTGTGATTTGTATCTGTAAAATGTGAGGACTCTTTAATGCACACATATGTATAGCCACAATTCAGTTAGCACATCTGAAAAATTAATAGTAATTCTCCCATTATCTCATAAATTGTAGAATGTTAGAACCAAGATAAAAATTACATATATTAAAATTTGTACTTTCGCTAAGTATCTAGTAATTTATATGTTTCCTCACATTTTTTTTCTCTTAATTTGGTTCTTGAAAAATGGGTTTTTGTTTGAAGTATCCCACAAATTCATTTTTGTCGCCTACATTTCCGTGATGTCATTTAACATGGTCTTTTGTCCTTTGTATTTCCTGAATCCAATAGTTAAATCTAGAGGCTTTCAAAGTCCAGTTCAAAATTTTAGCAAGAATATTTCATAGTTAAATTATTGGCATGAGTGATGGATTATGAATGGAGATTTTAGTGTTGAGTCCCTTCAAAGTTTGAGGAGTCTGTGTGGGGCCAGGGACAGACAGAGCCCTGGACAGTCAGATCTCGGCTTAGGCAGCCTGTTTTTACCCCCAAGTTCAGTAATTCCATTTTCTTATCTGTGCCATGGTATTAAAAATTGTTAGAAAACAATATTCTGAACTTTTTAATAAAAAATATAGTTGTGTTCACCATGTATTAAGGCAGTGCCTATACAGGATAAAACAGACATTTCATCTGTTATAGAAATTTAGACTTTAAATTGGGAGGTATTTTTAGATAATTTTATTTTGCACATGAAATGATGTGAGCATTATTTTAAGAGAGCCTTAGATAAATCTTGTGAAAAATAATTTGATTGTAATGTATATGTGAAATACGTAAAAATGCTTTGAAAATATTGATGAGGATTGATAGGAATTGTCAGACTTTATAACAGTTAATGAAGGATCACTGTGAGTTATAAATGCAAGTTTTTTTTTCTTTGAGAATGAGCTGGAATTGATAGTTTCTTTGATGTGAGAAAGGAGAAAAAATACTAAGTAAACAGGAAGGATAAGAATTTACTCTTTAGAAATAGTTTGATCCTGATACATCCTATAAACTGACTTTAAATACAATTTTCTGCTCTGTCACTCCTTGTGTTATAATAGTTGTCAGATATATTTGATTTTGGGTAGTGGTTTCAGTGGCACCAGAGGAGCACCCTCTGTCACTTCTAGTCCTAAAGAAGAAACCCACCACAGAACTCTGGTGGCGCTGGGGTCCCCCTTACCTGTGCATTTCTCAGTGTCTTCCTGGGCAAGATGAGAAGACTGCAGTACTCACCTATCCCAACACAGCCTCTCCCTGGGGAGTCTTCTATGGGGAGGCTCTGGTGCTTCAACATCATTGAAAGAGGCTACTTGGGAGTCTAAGCATTTACTCAACTATTAATGCCATTTGCAAGTTCTCATTAAATTCTGAATCCTAGGGAGTTTCATTAATCTCAGTTAAATCAGTCCAAATATGACTTATTTTCCACCCCCATTGGCTAAACACTGTATTCCTCAGCAATGTTGAGATCTTAACAAGTCCCATTTTAGGCCTGGAGGCAATGAAAGCTGGTAAAGGTGAGTTCTGGGGAAAATTGCCCTCAATTTGTGAGTCATTGGAATGCTTTTAAGGAGAGGAATTTTTTTTCCTCAGAAGAGACACAACTAAAGAAAAGAAAAGGGGCAAATGAGTATTCTTTGTGTCTGCATCCTATATCTTAGGGCCTCACTCCTTCCCACCCTTAGTAGGAGAGGCCTGGAGGGTCTAACTGCATTTTTGTAGATCTTACATCAGCCTCCGCCCTCTGCCATGTATACCCTATTACCACTGTAGAAGTGGACTATTTTTTTGTATTTGAGTTTATTCTTCATTTAACTTTTAAAACACTACTATAGTTGCATATTAAAACAAGTAGTGAGTATATTACAATTACAGTCCTTCACTCATTCACTACAGTAAATAAAATGCCAGCAGTGAGTGAGATTCACTGGCCTCATTAAGAAATCTGACACTGCCCTAACCGGTTTGGCTCAGTGAATAGAGCGCTGGCCTGCGGACTGAAGGGTCCCAGGTTTGATTCCAGTCAAGGGCATGTACCTTGGTTGCGGGCACATCCCCAGTGGGGAGTGTACAGGAGGCAGCTGATCGATGTTTCTCTCTCATCGATGTTTCTAACTCTCTATCCCTCTCCCTTCCTCTCTGTAAAAAATCAATGAAATATATATTTTAAAAAAATCTGACACTGAACACCACCTCTAGGATGATGTCATCATCCTTTTATGCTTCTCCATTGTAATGGTACTGTCTTTCTTGACTTGGATCAAAGTCCACCAGTTCTACCTGGTCCATTTCATCAATCTCTTCTACTTCCTTTTAGGTAGGAGTTTTTCCAGCAAAGAGAGTTTATCAGGAGAGAGAAAGCCATTCTCAGGAAAGTTTACCTTAAATTTGATGATTAGGTGACCCTTTTCATGTGGTCTATGATGAATTTGCATGCCTTCATTTAACACACATTTGATATCTTCATGCTTGACAGTCTGACCTGGATGAAGGGTGATGACTATGGTTCAGTTGTCAGGAATAGCTATTGGCTTTTAGAAGCCACACAATGCTTCAACCAGCTGTACGTCCATACACATGAAAAGGTCTCCTTGTTGCATAAAAACAGCATGGTCTTTTTGATCTAAAACAATGATATCTCCTGGCTCCAGTCTTGGTTCTTGATCTTCTTCACCATGGAATGTTATCTTCTGGCCATCTTTCATGCCTTTATCATTAAGAACTTACAGAATCTTCTTCTCTCGAACTGTCTTCCTTCCATTGCAGCTTTTGTATCCATCTTTAGAACTGATCCATTCCCCATGGCCCTGGTACTCCATGCACGCAGACTGAATTTGCTGAACCATTCCAGGTTCTATATGGTGATTTCTTATTTATATTCCAGTACCTCAGCAGTTGAGACAGCACTCTACTGTTCCTTTCTTATCATCTCAGCCTACACGTCACAAATCACATCCTTTTGCAGAGCTAGTTTTCCTGTTGCACCATTATATAAATCTAAGGTTATTGAGAGCTGATGACAACGTTTTTACCTCTCCTTTCTCTCTCTACCTTCCTCCTCCTCCAAAACCAAACAAACAAACAACAAAAACATATAAAGATGTCCATGAGAGAGCCAAAACCACCACCTGCTCCACCTTCCTTTAACTGCTTGTTCTCCTCCTCTGTCACATAATTCCCTTTTCTTTGCATCAGAAAGCACTTCATAAGCTTGAGAAATCTGTTTAAACTTCTCTCCTTCATTTGGATTCTTATCAGGTGGTACTTCAAGGCCAGCTACCTGTAAACCTTTTTCTTTTCTTTTTTAAAAATATATTTTTCATGATTTCAGAGAGGGAGGGACAGGGAGAGAAAGAGATAGAAATAATGATTTGAGAGAAGCATTGATTGTCTGCCTTCTGTACCGTCCACACTGGGGATCAAGCCCGCAAACCAGGCGTATACCCTGAGCTGGAATCAAACTGTGACCTCCTTATTCATAGGTCAACACTCAACTACTGCGCCATGCCAGCCGGGCTGTAAATCTTTCAGTTCTTCCTGGGTAGCATTGGGTTTGACCTCCAAAACATCATAGTAAGTGGTTTCTTTTACCATTTTTGACAGCTGGTGAGTGGGCCGAGGCAGGTATGGAGGAGCTGGAAAGAACACATTGCTCTAGAAATGGAATATTTAAAAACTGCCAATGAGGACTTCCTTGGATGTTTTTAAGTGTATATTCATAACTTTAATTTTTTCCCTTTCTTCTGTGTCTAGACCATGAAAAGAATCTAGGTAATAATCGCAATTTTCATAACTATTGTTGCTGTAACAATTAAATGTCATGGCCTTGGATCTCTCAACACCTTGCCCTCCTGCATTTCATTCTATGCTACCATTGATGATAATTAGGATGCTATTGCATTCCATAGATTTCCCATGTCATACTTTCATTGTGGTCCTTTACTATATGAACAATCCTGATCCAGGAGCCTATGTGAGAGTTTATTTCATGGTGCTTTTTCTGGTACAATTACTGTGTCTGCGTCAGGAAACAGCATACTCGGAATAATTCAAGGACGGTCTCATAAAGAGATGATTTACCAAGCTAGGGTACAGGGAAACTATGAGGAAGAGTACAGTACTTGGAGCTGGTAACAGAAGTGCACCACGCCTGCTTGAAGGGAGGAGTGGAAAGAAAAGTTAGCAGAACCGAGAGGGAAAAAATCTGGAGAGAGCTGCCTTGGCTGAGAGGCACAACCACTCCATGGGGAAAATCGGGAATCTCTTCTATCCCTCCCACTACCCACCAGGGCTCCCCAGTGGCAGGACCCAGTGGAAAGCCAACAGGCCGGGAGACTCCTGAGGGCAGAGAAAAATGTGTAAGATGTTGGGAAATGGATGGAGAGACACATCAATTATCTGAAGAGTTTCAAGAATGTTTATGTTAGCATCTTGTTTATGGAGATAGAAAATCATATAATTTGATGAGGTTTTCTTAGACTAGAACTAAGGAACTGATCAGGTCATGGTAGGAGAAAGCAAGAGCTTTGAGAAGCCCATTTCCTTATTCCACATACCTTCTAGGAGAAGAGTGACTTTTGTAGGCATCTTAGCTGTCTTGTGAGGTCACAGGAGTAATTTGAAAATATTTTAGTGATTATTCTGTGCTTGTTATTCACCACCTTTATTAAATAATTTTATGAATTGAACTACACATATACATTATATTTAACAATTCAATATAAAAATAAATACTTTGGGATAAATAATTTATATTTTAGAGCCCTTAGGGCTTACAAAAAGAATCTTAAAAGATCCATATTTATCATCTGAAGACGAAGAATAATTACAAAAGGTAACAAACCATACATCAAAAAATAAATATAATTTTTAAATATTTAAATAAATAGAAAGCCTGATACATTTTAAATGGGAAGCACTTAAGTCAGTGTTGAGAAGATTCTTTGACAAAAGGTAATCCACTTGTTCAGGAATTCTATGATGGTCACCGTCTCATCATCATAGTCACATTTGAATCTCGTTTCAGGTCCCTAAAACACAAAAATTATAATTATTTTCTTAGTTAAGGTTGGTTTACCTTAGATATAATTATTCTTGATGTATTACAGGCTTATGGCCTTTATTTTCAAGGAGTTAAACATATTAATCTCATTTTCTTGAAATGATCAAATTGATATGCTGAAATTATATGTTATGACACCAAGTGATAGTAACACACAAGCTGAGGTTGTTAATCCTGTCAATTTTAAGGAACACAATATTTTCCCCCTTGAATTATATACCAATAAGCATTTTTTTGTTGTTAATCCTTACCCAAGGATAGTTTTTCCATTGATTTTTAAAGAAAGTATAAGGGAGGTGGGTGCGAGGAGAGAGAGAGAGAAACATTGATGTGAGAGAGAGACATCAATTAGTTGCCTCCTACACATACACCAGCTGGGGCCAGGGAATGAACCTGCAATGGAGATACATGCTCTTGACTGAATCAAACCCATGACCCTTTGGTTCTTAGGCTGATGCTCTAAGCATTAAGCCACACCTGCCAGGTAAGCATATTTTTGTTGTTAATCCTCACTTGTGGATATTTTCCCATTGATTTTTAGAGAGAGTGGGAGAAGAGACAGAGAGAGATACATCGATATGAGAAAGACACATCAATTGGTTGCCTTCTGCACAGGATCGAGCTTGCAACTGAGGTACATGCCCTTGACTGGAATTGAACCAGGTATCCTTCAGTTCGTGGATGACGCTCTATATCCTGAGCTAAAGCAGCTAGGGCCAAGTAAGCATTTTAAATGAAAACAGATCTAAACAAATATTTCATTAAATGCATGCAAAATCAAGTTTTTAACCCTCCTTTCCTCTGCGTGTAAATCTATATCTATAGGTTACATGTGTGCAGTACCAGTGATATACACATTATACTTTATTTTTTAAACCTCAAGTCTCCTGTTATTCTATTTAAATGAATCTCTTCATGTTTACCCCTAAACGAGATAGAGCCAGTCAAGAGTAAGTTAGGACAAGCTTCTGTTTGGGGGTAATTTGTGTGAAAAATAGTTTCATATATAGCCATTACCCCCTCCCGCCCCCCTCCCCCCACCTCAGTATCAGTAAAGGACCAACTTTTGAAAGTTCAAACAATGGAAGTTTTGTTTTGTGGACTGACTTTTTGGAAATGAATTTCCTTTGCCTTTAGCTGACAAAGTAGGAAAATATTCTGATATATAGTAAGATAAAAGAGGGCTTTTTAATTTTGAAGTAATACCTATCCTGGGAACATAACCAAATGAGATAAAGTATTCATTCCCTTTAAATAAACTGTTGAAGTGTTACATACTTTTTTACATACAATTGAATATTATAACCTCTTAGAGAGTGAGATTTTTAAAACATCAGGCTTTTGAAACTCAGAGTCTCTGATTTTCACATAATTTTCTCTTAATTTTGCATCAAGAACTTAGAGTCAGTTCTCTGATATTGGTAAAAAATTTTAGAGCATACCTTTTGACATAGATGAGAAACAGTCTATCAATGTCTAGATGACATTGCTCTCAATGTATTTTTAAAGAATTAAATGAAAGGAACAGCCTACTAATGACTTCTGTTCGGAAACAACTAGAGTTAAGATTTTTTAGGACCTTGGTTCTACTATCATTAAAATTACACTGTTTATTTAGGATACCTATTAACTCATGACTTTTGTACTTTGGCAGATTGGATGAAAAAAAAAAGAGACATGAATCTCTTTTACATCACCTGAGTCCCTTGTATATTTCATGCTTCCTCTGTGTTTAAAAATACTTAAGGTTTTGAAAGTATTGCCTCGAAATAAGGAGTTAATTATCTAATTCATTGGCTATTTTAATGGTTGCTGATTTTTAGACCAGTCTCTAGGTCCTTCTACCAGTGGTAGGGAAACCCCATTTAAAAGGCCTTTTAGATAATCAGTGTTGGTAATTCTGGAAAATGGCCTGAAGGAATTAACAAAATATATAATGAAAACTGTGCTTTCTGTGACATTCAGTTCAGTGTTTTCTCCTACTCTCAGTGTTGTGTTAATGTGAGGGGTGGCTGCAGGGCCACGGGCTTGTCCCTGTGTGGATGGTGGGTGGAAACCTTCTGGCTCTTACCCGTATACCTTATTCTTCCCAGCTCCACAGTGTATCACCTAACACACAAATGATTCATGCTCACAGTGGACTTAAAATGTATGAGCACTTCACAAACACCAAAAACGCTGTACTACTCTAAAATGCCCCTCCCTTCCATGTATTTTCTTTCCAGATGAGCAAGTGAAGTATTGCCTTACCTTCAGGTTCTGAACGAGTACATTGACATTGCTCATTAATTCCGTGATATTGCTCAAGCTTTTCTCTAACTTTAGCACTTTCTCCAGAGGTTCACGTTCTTCTATTAGACACTGCAGATGTTTCAATTCTGTGGCCTGGAATAATAAAAATGTTATTAGGTTAGTTTGCTTTGACTCAAAGTCAATCAGAACATAACCTCAAATTTATTTTATTAAGAGTAGCAGGACGTGGTTTTTACCACTCTCTGTTCTCAGCATTACTGTCAAGCTGGACCAATAGAGTTTACATGATAAGACTGGAAAAAACTAGAGTTCAGCTACCCACGATTAGAATTAATTGTTAGTTAACAAATAATCATTAATTTCAACTTAGTTTGGTTTTGCAAACAGGCAACATTTCTGCACCTAATTGTAAGTCACAGATATAGGCTGAATTATTAGGACCAGAGTAGGAATGTGGAAGTATGGGTCACAGTCTATGATTCTAGTGTTTCATGGTTCAAGAGTTGAGAATCATGGAATGTTAGGACAGAAGGAGCTCTCGGATGCCATCGGTCACAGGCCAACATTTTATACATTAGCCATTGTAACACTGTATAAGATTGGCTTTCAAAATAGCAAGTCACATATAACTGAATCTTAATTGTTTACTTTTCTATAATAAGTACATTAAGCATTTTTAAAAATGATTTGTACCAACCAAATAAAACATTGCAATATTTGAAGTATTTTTGAATGGGCCTTCTGATTTAGACATATACACATGATAGTATTTCACACTTCTATGGTACATTATAATTTCAAAGTGTTTTCTCCTAAATAAGTCCATTTAAGTCTCACAGCCACCCTTTGAGATAGGAAATGCAGAGTTATCTCCATGTTACAAATAAGGAAAGTAAATCTCAGATTTTGTGTTCTCCCAAGGCCACATGACCAGGAGGAGCCAGGATTAAATTTCAGTTTTATCTTTATAGCATTAACCCAGAATCCTTTGAATTAAATGTTTTTATCATTTTCTGAAATCTTTTAGAAACATGGAATGGTTGTAAAATGAACAAGTGAATGGAGTTTATCACATCACTTTGGTTTCAAATAGATCTTGAGTTGTCATTTAGAAACTGTTAGATTTCAAAGAATCTACCATCCTCTTAACTATGCACCCATCTCATGTTTCTAACAATCTTCAGAGGGAGAGGTAGCACTGTACCACACAGGTCTTAAGACATTTTCACCTGCTGGCCTCTCAACTTGCTACTGCAGGTTCTACAAGTTCAAGGCTGGAGTTTTCGGCATGGGTAACTTGGAGTTAGTCCCCTTAGAAAAGTCTAGAGCCGTGGTTGGCAAACTGTGGCTCGTGAGCCACATGCGGCTCTTTGGCCCATTGAGTGTGGCTCTTCAACAAAATACTACGTGCGGGCCGCCTACAGTGAGATTGAAACTTCGTGGCCCATGCGCAGAAGTCAGTTTTTGGCCTGGGCGAGTCTATTTTGAAGAAGTACTGTTGATATTTGGCTCTGTTGACTAATGGAGTTTGCCAACCACTGGTCTAGAGCAGTGGTTCTCAACCTTCTGGCCCTTTAAATACAGTTCCTCACGTTGGGACCCAACCATAAAATTATTTTTGTTGCTACTTCATAACTGTAATGTTGCTACTGTTATGAATCGTAATGTAAATATCTGATATGCAGGATGGTCTTAGGCGACCCCTGTGAAAGGGTCATTTGACCGCCAAAGGGGTCGTGACCCACAGGTTGAGAACTGCTGGTCTAGAGTCTTTAAGTTGCTAGAGGTAAGAGGTATGTGTCTCTGATTCAGCTGGAGGAGATCACTAAGTTATTTCCTTTTCATCTTTTAAAAGAGTAGCTTGAAGCATAACTTGAAGAGGCAG
This sequence comes from Myotis daubentonii, assembly GCF_963259705.1. Taxonomy (NCBI): domain Eukaryota; kingdom Metazoa; phylum Chordata; class Mammalia; order Chiroptera; family Vespertilionidae; genus Myotis; species Myotis daubentonii. The sequence continues at coordinate 72,565,769 of NC_081844.1, read as the reverse complement.
TAAGAGGCAGATCAATGGAATTACATCTATGATCCTTTAAATCCCATTCTCACCCGCCCCCCCCACCCCCCGAGGCTTTTCCCAGCACTGGTTTTGCCTGTTCTCTGTTGACCCACGTAGCTGTTAGCAGTCCTCTCTTAGCAGTAGGGGCCTGGATGATCTATGCTTATCTAGCTACCTGAATCCCAAAACAACCAAATGGAGCTTTTAAACTTGGAAAATAAATCATCTAGCATAAGTCTCTAGGCCTATTGGCATAAAAGATGTGTAAGTCCACAATTGTACTTTATACTCCCCAGGGAGAATTTTGTCTTTACTATTTACTACTAGTAACAGCAAATGCTTGTATGGTGCTCACCATACGCCAGATACTTGTAGGAGTCCTTTACATTTACGTATTAATCCTCACAGAACTATATGAAGTATGTACAGTTATTCACAGATGTAGACAAGAAACAGTCACAAAGAGAGCCTGGTAACTGCCCAAGTTCACAAAACCTAGGACATGGTAGAGCTGAGATTTCAGTTCAGATCTGGCCCTCAGGTCTGTGCTATGGATTAGTGCTATGTTGCCTCTCAAAGGCAGACTCTTAGAGATTTCTCCTAGGACACAGGATTTATTTTAAAGAGGGCTGCTCTGATGTCAGTTTCAGTAATTTTCATGGTAAAAGTACATAATCGATATCTGTAGAGTTTTACATTTTCAAATGAAGCAGTAAATTCACATAACCTTGTTTTAAAACTGTCCCAGCAATGAAATATTATTTTCTTTTCTTCCCAATCCCTTTCCCTCCAAACACAAACAAGAACATCTAAAAAATATATAGGCAAAGCCATTTTACAAAAGCCCCATTATCAAACCTGGATATATATATTTAAAAAATATTGAAGTTACTAATACTTTTTCTCAGGTGAGATGCCATTAATACAATCAGTGTGCTAATTTCCGTTTTACTTTGCATCTTAATAAAACACAAAATGAACTTAGAAAGTTGTACTTACATTCCTGGGCATGTAAAACTTAAACGTGAGCATCATGGGGAGCTTGGAGTTCTTGTAATTCTGAGAAAACACAACAGACTGTTATTACAAAGTGCACTCCAGGCAGAAAAGTTAAAGGGAGTCATTTTAGCAAGCAAAGGATATACATACGCTGACTCTACTCAGAAGCTGCTGCATATCCAGTATCAGGTGCTCCAACTGCTGCTGTGTTTCCTGGCTGGAGCTCGAGGTAGGTGCACCGTCTGCGATGAATGCGAGAGTTAGTGCAATACAGGACAAGAAGTGCATCTTGTACATTGTGGCAGGAGGTGAGGTTGATGCGAGTAGTGATAAGAGAGCTGATAGAGAGCTCTTGAGCAGAAGGAGCAATTTATACTGTTAATTCTGGAAAAATATCATGGGGGTGTCAAAATATTTTACATATTACACATATTTTCAAAGACTTTACCTGTGTGGCAAAAAGCATTACCTTTATTTTTCCTCTTCTGATGACTCTTTGGAATTTCTTTAAACCCCCGTGAGCTGACTGAATGGATGTAGGTGAAATCCCTCTTGGTTACATTAGCCCACACTTCTGTGGCAGTTCCAATGCATATGCCTCACGCCTTCTGTATGAAACAGTTTTTCCTCCTCTTTCATTAAGGGGGCGGGGAGACAAAAGTGGCTCATGAAAATGTTCTCTTTGTTGTAAAATGATGCTGAACATGTGGCTCACCCTGTTGTGGTGGACGAGAGCTGGAGCAAATAGTTGAAAAGAATAAATGTTTAGATTTGTTGATTAGACAGGAAGAATATTGGTTTCCTGTTTCAGGATGGTTTGGCCTTTTTATCTACACAATGCCTGAGCTAATGCGTACAACATGATAGATTACTTCTTATAAAGCTAGAGAAATACTAAGATTAGGATACATATCATGGTCATTGATCTTGAGATACTGTTTTCTGCTGTTTTAATTTGAACATGCTTTTTGTATCTTCTTAAATCTCCTACTACCTGTTGTACTTTTAAAAAACATACAGTGTTCAATAAATAAACATTCAAAACACATCCAAGGGTACTGACGTGTGTGTGTGTGTGCGCGCGTATGCGTGGCAAATTTATTTTTGCTGGGCATCAAAGGAATATAACAAGAGTTGCAATGTTGCCACACCCAAGAATGCTTTTCTTCCTCTTGGTTTCTCAGGGACCACTTGAGCTATTAAATCCTCCCTCCCCCACCATGTGTATTCCCCCCCCCCTCTCTCACACACACACATTGCTTATATTTCTTTCAATATGAGACAGAAAATAAAAGCATAACAATAGGGATCCCAAGTTTGTCTGTCTGAAGGAAGCTTGCTGACAGATTTTTGCATGCCATTGCACTTTCTTCAGGAGAAAGATACTAGGATCTGGCCAGCATCCCCTGTACAGTACTGGCCCATTCAGTGTGGCTGGGTTGAGGAAGGCATGGTAGTAAGTAACCTAGGAGGAAATGTGGGGTGGGTGTGTTTGTGTGTGTGCTGTGTGGAGTGAAAGCAGTCCGTGGAGTAGGGGTACCTGGGCTCATTTATTACAAGGTGATGCTTGTAATACAGCAGCAGCCAGAACTCAGTAACAGAAGTTGTTAAGAGGAATATTCACGATCATTCCTGGAGCATCTTTATGAAAAAATGAATAAACTATTACAAACAACTGTGACAGATAAATACAGAAAAGGGTTTTCATTCAAAAGTACAGATGCTAGTTTTATAATAGACTTTACATGTATCTTATGTAAACTGATCCATATGTTTCTAGTTTTATGTTTTCACCTCTACTAGATTTTCATTTATCCTCTAAAGTTCCTGTAACATAATCATTATGAAGTAAAATCAGTATTTTTTAGGATATTCAGTGTAATGTACTGTCTGAAGGATGGGATAGGTCTAGACTTCTAATTTCAACTGGGGAGAATCCATGATACAGTTCTCTCCTTTCTCAAAGAGAAAGTAAGTCCTCCATTTTTTAAAAAGTGTTTTTAAAAAATTGGTTTTTGTAGGAGAGAGAAAGGCAGAGTGTGAGAGAGAGAGAAACATTGATGTGAGAGCATAACATCAATTGGCTGCCTCCTGCATGCACCCTAACCCTCTACTGCGGACTGAGCCTGCTACATGGGCATGTGCTCTGACCAGGAATCGAACTGGCATCCCTTCAGTGCATGAGATGACACCCAACCAACTGAGCCACACTGGCTAGAGCTAACTCCTCCATTTCTACTACCATACTTATTATATGTCTAGTCTTTATCTAGCACTTACAATGCCCACAGAGGGGAAAGAAGAAGCTCAGTGTGCCAGCAGCAGTCTAGTTGAACCTTACAATGAACCTGGTGAGTGAGGCTTTCTATTTTGCAGATTAGAAAACTAGAGCTCAGAGAAGTTAAATAACTTCTTCTGGGTCATTTAGCCCTTACTGCAGGAAGGGGTAGAATGAGGATTTGAAACCAGAACATTCTGACTCCAAAGTCCACTCTCTTACCATTTGTATTCTTTCTGAAAGAACCTGAGGGCAGACACTCTCATAGATAAGTGTAATCCTGGGTGAAAGGCCATTGAGGTCTCAAGAGAAGTGGATGGAAAGAATTTTAAAGAAGAAACAGGCTTTAAACTGGGTTTTGACCACATGACCAAACTGTGGCCATGTAACTTTAGGGGTGGGGAACTTTTTTCTGCCAAGGGCCATTTGGATATTTATAACATCACTAGAGGCCCGGTGCACGAAATTCGTGCACGGGTGGGATCCCTAGGCCTGGCCAGTGATCAGGACCTATCAGGGCTGTCTCACCCAGTCCTGATCGGGGCCAGGGTGGACAGGGCTTGCCGGCCATGGGGAGGGACTGCAGGAGGTTGGCTGGCTGTGAGAGGTTGGCTGTGGGAGCTCACTGACCACCAGGGGGCAACTCCTGTGTTGAGCACCTTCCCCCTGGTGGTCAGTGCATGTCATAGCATCTGGTCGTTCGGTCGTAACAGTCGCTTAGGCTTTTATATATATAGATTTGAGGGCCATATAAAATTATCAACTTAAAAAATTAGCCTGCTATATTTGGCCAAACCTTTAATTAACTTAACCTTAATTCCATGGCAGGGCCAGACCAAATAATTTTGCAGGCCTTATACGGCCCTCAGGCCAGATGTTCCCCACCCCTGCTTTAGGATTCGGGGGTGGGGAGGCAAGCAAGGTTAGGCCCTCTAAGGCAGTGGTCACCAACCTTTCGGACCTCATGGACCACCAGTGGTCCGCAGACCACCGGTTGGTGACTGCTGCTCTAAGGAACACTTAACAAGTGCACTTGCAAAGAACAGAGAAATGGTGCTGTTTATTCAGGCATTAGGCAATATTGGAAGAATAGAAAACATCTTAGTAAAATTTAAACAATTACAGTTCCTCAGGTGGAAAATAATGAAGGAAAGCCAGATTAGAGGCACATGATTTTTATTTTTTTAGAAGAGAAGACATGGGTTAGAGACAAATTATCATGATTTTTTCTTTTTATTATTAAAAAATGCAAAATACCTCTTTGTGCCTTTCAAACCAAAACCACAAAGTTAGCATTACTTCTAAGGGAAAGGCTATTTAGTGATCTTGTTTCGCTTCTCTAAAGATTTCAGTGTCTTATCCCAGCATCATCAGCTCAGGCTTTTACCCTTCCAGAGTGGAAGAATTTGGGCCCACACATTTCTCCGTGTGGGGGCTTTTCCAATGATGCCTTTGATGTACTCAGTCTTGATACTTATATTTTTCCAGCTATTTCCATTAGAGAATGGGTCAATGTGGAGACATTTATGGGACTCTGTAGAAATATTATTATTGCATAACTGGTACCATTATGGAGGTTGGCCTTATTTCTTTCTTGAAATATTTGCGGAGAAAGCTCCCAGATGATGTAGATACTTTCACTTTTTAACGTGTCTGACACATGAGCTGGCCTTTCTGTCTGTAGTGGTGACAGAGTCAGCAATAGACTGCTAACTACCCAGCGTCATATCCCTACTTCCCCTTTGAAAATAATGTTTTTTTTCTGTTCACTAAGAAGTTATTTTAGTTGCTTATTAGCATCATTTGTGACTCAGCCTCTTTGACTCAAGAGCAGCCCGAGTTCTGTGAAAAGGAAAGCCTGTCCCTGGAGTTGTCTGTCAAAAAGCTGGTCAGTGAGTCGCATGCACTGTCCATCAAAGCTGACTTCCCAGGACTCTGCTTCCTGCAAGATTCTTCTTCCCAATCCCCTTCCACAACTTTGTAGAACTTTAACTAGGTCTGGAGCTGGATGCCTCTATTAATAATGCATCTCTTATCAATTTCTCTGTAGGCCTCTTGGGTTTTCATGGTAAGTTCTCTCCCTTTAACATTAGGACACAGTGTTGGGTGATTTCTGTACCATCTTGAGAGAATTCAGCCGGGAGCTTGTTTCCCAGGTCCATCTAGTCTTTTTTTCTGTGAAAAAGCTTAATGATGTGTTAGAAATATCTCATATTAAGTATTCTTCTAAAACATTAGTTTTAACAGTTGAAGAATTCTGTTGTGTGACTTTATTCATTGATTGGAATTTACATTAATTCCAATCATTGACAAATATGAATAGTACTGTAATTCACTAATATCTTTTACACATAAATATTTGTGCAAGTTTCTGATTCTCCTCTTACATTAAAATCCTAGATGTGGAATTACTGGGCCAGAGAATAGGAACATTTTAAGGTTTTTGATGCTTATTCAGAAAGTTAAGAACAACCTTACACTCCCTATCACTGGTATGAGCCTTTTTCTCTACTGCCAACATAGTTCCCACATTATTAAACAGGGGAGGGGGCACAAGGGAGAAAAAAAAGAGCACATGGTGAAAAGTATACTGATTGGTGGTTATGATAATATTCCCAGGTCCACCTTTGGAATTGGGAATTAGACCTGGGTGCGAGCCCTATTTATCACTCACTGGCTATGGGACTTTTAACAAATTACTTATCTTCCCTAAGCCTGTTTTTTCTTTTCTTTTTTTCATTTCTAAACTGATGGATGGACTTCACTGGATTTTATGAATGACAAATCAGATATGTAGCTTAAATGAAAGCTCACAACACTAAACTCTCAACTTTGAATGAATGCCTTCTTGACCTGTTTCTGATATGCTACACTTTCCCCCTTTCCATTTAAAATATTTTTTTTAAATGATAACATTTGCTTTGCATAATTTCCTGATATCATCCATGTTTACCAACGTGCCTAATTTAAGGTTGAAAAGAAGACAGGTGGAAACTTTACCATGCCAGCATTGCCCAGATTAAACTCAGGGAGAAAAAAACACCTAATTAATTGACCAAATAAATTTTAAAATAACTTTTTAGAAATATATTTCTTTATTGATTTCAGAGAGGAAGGGAGAAGGAAAGATAGATAGAAACATCAATGATGAGAGAGAATCATTGATCCGCTGCCTCCTGCACACCCTCTACTGAGGATCGAACTGGCCCAGGCATGTGCCCTCGGCTGGAATCGAACCTGGGACCCTTCAGTCCGCAGGTTGACACTCTATCCACTGAGCCAAGCCGGCCAGGGCTGACCAAATAATTTTTAATCATTCTGTATCATTCTAGATGTAAGGTGTAACAAATGTTATTCCATAACAGGTCAGTCCCATCTAAGGGGATCCTGTCCATTTTCACTCTACCTTTTTAGGTGCTTGGCTGAGATCAACCCCTTCCCCCCAAAGCTATAATAAAAGAGAGATTAATAGGTGAAAAAATGAACACTTTTAATAACATACCTACCTACCTACAGAACTCCATAAAGATTGAGACTTAAAGTCAGCCAGACCATTGAGACTTATACACCGTCCTCAGCTAAGGAAAGGGATAGGGGTCTGTCCCTTCAAAGGGGGAAAGGCAGTTCATGGGAAAGTGAAAGAGGAAATGCTTGGTAAACTACCCTGCAGATAAGATTTTTCAGGTGACAAAGTTGTCTCCAATAGCTCTCTTCCTGATACAGGCCCCCTCTTTAATATAAATTTCCTTTATAAATGTAAGTTTCCCTTATTAAAGGGTTAACTTATTATTCTTTTTTCAGAGCTTCTCCTATCTGAAGTTTCTCAAAATAGTCAACTCAAGATATAATCCTTGTACCAAAGAGGCATATTTTGAGGTGTCATATTCTGCTATTTTTCACCGCCAAACTTGACCTATTTGATCTGTAGAACAGGCATATAGAAGGATGCTTTCATATAAGACAGTGAATACAAGGAAATGAGTAGGCAGTTAATTGCTAAGGGTAAAATTTTCAAGCTTCTGCTGGCATAACTGTAAACATAGATCAACGGAATAGAGTTGAGAGTCTAGATATAAACCCTTACATTTATGGTCAATTGATTTTTGACAAGGGTGCCAAGACACTTCAATGGAAGAAGAATAGTCTTTCAGCAGGTGGTGCTGAAAAAATTGACTATCTACATGCAAAAGAATGAAATTAGACACCCTCCTACTTCACACCATACAAACATAAACTCAAAATGAATCATAGACCTAAATTCTAGAGTTTAAATTACAAGACTTAGAATAAAACATAGGAGTACATATTTTTAAACTTTGAATTAGACAATGGTTTCTTAAATATGTCACTAAAAGCAAAATTAACAAAAAGAAAAAAATTAATTGGACTTCATAAAAATTTAGAACTTACATGCTTCAAAGGACACCTAATGAAAGTGAAAGATAACCCACAGAATGGCAGAAAATATTTACAAAGTATGCACCTTGCAAGTTATTTGTATCCAGAATGTATAATGCAACTCAACAACAAAATGACAGCCCAATTTAAAAATGGCCAAATGAAAAAAAAGGCCAAATGATTTGAATGGACATTTCTCCAAAAAGATGTACACATGACCAGAAAGCACATAAAAAGATGCTCGTTATCATTAATCATCAGGGAAAATCAAACCAAAACTACAATGAGGTGCCTCCTCAGACCCATTAGGATAACTAAAATAAAAAAGACAATAACAAGTATTGGCAAGGTTGTCAAGAAATTGGACCCATGATGCATCATTGATGGAAATGTAAAATAATGGAATAGCTGCTTTGGAAAACAGTTTGGCAGTTTTTCAAAACATTAAAAATTGAGTACTATATAGACCCAGCAATTCCATTCCTAAGTATATACCCAATAGAAATGAAAACATAGCTACACAAATGCATGTACACAAATGTTTGCAGCAGCATTAATCAAAATAGGCAAAAAGTGAAAGCAACACAAATCCCATCAACTGATGGGTGGATAAATAAATGTGGTATGTCCATACAGTGGAATATTATTTGGTGGTAAAAGTACTGAAGTACTGATGCATTCTACAACACAGATGAACCTTGAAAATATTATGCTAATTTCAGGAGCCTGATCACAGAAGGCCAAATATTGTTTGACCCCCATTTATGAAATGTTCAGAAAAAACAAATCCATCATGTCAGAAAGCATGGTTTCCAGGGGCTGGGATTAGGGAGAATGCAGAGTGACTGCTAATAGGCATGGATTGCTTACTGAGTGATGAAAATGTTCTAAAGTTTGATGGTGATGATGGTTGTACAACTTTGCGAATATGGTAAAAACCACTAACTTGTACATTTATATGTAAATTATATCTCAAAGCTGTTAATATTTCTTTCTAGCTTCACAGTTGTGGTTGAAAGATAAGCAGTATACTTTTGGTTTCTGGCTGCACTGAAATAAGCAAAGTCCCCAAATGAAACTATCTTTCTCTCTAAGAATTGCGTATTTAACCTGCATGCGTTAAAAGCTGGAGGGCTGGGGTGGGGGGTTGGTATTAGTGAGCTTGGGAGTAAACCCATTTTCTCCACTCCAGTGTTTAACCTCAGAGAGATTAACTCTCTGAGAAAAACCAGTTCTTTCCCCAATTTCAAGTCAGTGTGAGATCTAAGATGGAAAAAACAGAGATGAAACCACAAACCCATGGCACAAAAGATAGAGTTAGAGATTCTATGAAAGATCAGTCACAGAAACAGCCATTATCTTTTTAGAAAACTTTATTTTATTATTGAAAGTATTACAGATGTCCCTCTTTTTCTCCTAATTGATCTCCTCCACCCTGCTCCCCTTTCCCTCCCAATCCAGGCCTTCACCGTACTATTGTCTGTGTCCAGGGGTTATGCATATATGCATATAAGTTCTTGGTTACTCTCTTCCTGCCTCCCTCCCCCATTCCCTCTGAGATTCCTATCTTTTAAGATATATTTTTAAATTTTTAAAGAATTTTTATTGATTTTTAGAGAGAGAGGAAGGAAGAAGGACACACAGAGAGAAACACTGATGTAAGAGCAGAACACCAATCAGCTGTCTTCCGCAAGACCCCTGCTGGGGATCGAGCCAGAAACCTGGGTGTGTGCCCTGGCCTGGAATTGAATTAGCAACCTTTCGATGCTTGGGATGATGCCAAATCAACTGAGCCACATCGGCCAGGGCTATGCAAAATCTTTTTAGTTTTGATACAGTCTCCCTTGTAGATTTTTGCTTTTGTTGTCTGTGTGATTGGTGTCACATCCGAGAAATCAGTGTCAAGAAACTTTTCTTCTAGGAGTTTTACAGTTTCAGGTTTTATATTCTATGTATTCAATCCATATGAGTTGATTTTTGTGTCTGGTGTGAGATGATGGTCCAGTTTCATTATTTTTCATGTGGAGCTCCAATTTTTCCCTACAGACTTTGTTGAAGAGATCCTATCCCCATTGTATATTCTTGTGCCTTTGTTGAAAATTAGTTGACTGTATATGCATGAGTTTATTTCTGGGGTCTCTATTCTGTTCCACTTGGCCATATGTCTGTTTTAATACCAATATCATATAGTTTTAATTACTGTAGCTTTGTAATTTATTTTGAAACCAGGCAGTGTGATGACTCCAGCTTTATTCTTCTTTGTTTGCTTTGACCAAAAAGTCCCAAATGAATTTTAGGTGGTTTTTTTTTTCTATTTTTTTAAAAACTTTTTGATGGGGATAACATTGAATCTGCAAAATTGCTTTGGGTGGTATGGATATTAATTAATATCAAGTCTTCCAATTCATGAACATTGGATGTCTTTACATTTATTTGTGTCTTCTTTAATTTCTTTTACCAATGGTTTGTAGTTTTTCAGTATATGAGTCTTTCATCTCTTTGGTTGTTTATTCCTAAATATTTTATTTGTTTTGATACTACTTTGAATGGGATCATTTAAAATTTTTTTTTCAGATAGCTCACTCATAGTATATAGAAATTCAACTGATTTGTGTATGTTGATTTTGTATTCTCCAGCTTTACTTATTTATTTAATAGTTCTAACAGTTATGTGTGGAGTCTTTAGGGTTTTCTATAGGTCATGTCATCTTCAAAGAGAGATGATTGTACTTTTTCTTTTATTATTTGAATGGCTTTTATTTCTTTTTTTTTATTTCTTTTTTTTATTTTTTTTTTATTGCTTAAAGTATTACAAAGGGTATTACATATGTATCCATTTTATCCCCCCGCCCTAGACAGTCCCCTAGCCTCCCCTATCACCCCGTGTCTTATGTCCATTGGTTATGTTTATATGCATGCATACAAGTCCTTTAGTTGATCTCTTACCCCCCTACCTCCTGCCCCCCAACCCTCCCCGGCCTTCCCGCTGCAGTTTGACAATCTGTTTGAGGCAGCTCTGCCTCTGTATCTATTATTGTTCAAAAGTTTATAATGGTCTCTATTGTCCATGAATGAGTGAGATCATGTGGTATTTTTCCTTTATTGACTGGCTTATTTCACTTAGCATAATGCTCTCCAGTTCCATCCATGACGTTGCAAATGGTAAGAGTTCCTTCCTTTTTACAGCAGCATAGTATTCCATCGTGTAGATGTACCACAGTTTTCTAATCCAGAATGGATGGCTTTTATTTCTTTTCCTTGCCTAATCTCTCAGGCTAGGACTTTTAGTATTATGTTGAATAGAAGTAGCAAGAGTGAACATCCTTGTTTTGTAAGTACTCTTAGAGGAAAAGATTTCAGTTTTTTGCTATTAGTATATATGGCCTTTATTGTGTTGAGATAATTCCTTCATTATTTCTTTAAATAAGCGTTCTGTCCCTTTTTCCCATCTTTTTCTTATACTCTGTAATGCACATATTGATTCATTTGATGATACCCATACGTCCCTTAGATTTTCTTCACTCTTTTTCATTATTTTTTTTTCATTTTTTTCCTCTGACTGAATAATTCCAAATGACTCCTCTTAAGTTTTCTGATTCTTTCTTCTGCTGAAGCTCTCTGTTGAATTTTTCAGTTCAGTTATTAAATTCTTGAGCTCTTGAATTTTTGTCTGATTTCTTTTTTATGGTTCATATCTATTGGTATTCTCATTTTGTTCATGTATTATTTTCTGATTTCATTGAGGCACCTGTGTTCTTTTGTAGTTCATTGAACTACTTTAATTGAATTCTTATTCAGAAACTACATGGATCTCCATTTATTTAGGGTTGGTTACTTGAGATTTATTTTTTTCTTCAGTTTTGTCATATTTCTCTGAATCGTTGTGCTCCTTGTAGCTTTGCATTGGTGTCTGCATATTTAAAGAAATAATCACACCTCTCCTAGTCTTTACATACTGGCTCTGACAAGGAAAAATCTTCATCTATCATTCTGACTAGAGTTTCTGGGAGCCTCTCAAACCTTTGCTATGGATATGCACACTCCACTCCTCTTTCTCCTTTCTGGGGTATAAATCTGTGGTGTTATTTTGGTTTATCTGTTTGTCTCCAACCTTCCAGGCTCAAAATTATTGAACGCGCAACAAATTTATACTATAGGCCATAGACAGAAAGGGCCTCTGGGAAAGATCTCTATTTTCTTTCTTTTATGCTGTCGGATGGGCCACCTTTAGTTCTAGCTTATCACTTTCTTATAGGGTTTTAGTAAACAAGAAGCAGGTGGTTCATTCCAACATTCCTAATTTTTCCTGTTATTTCTCCAAATGTTATGCCTTTAGTAGGCATATGTCTGTTCCCCAAGGTAAAACAGTTTTATCAACTGTTTCCCCAACACATTTCTAGAACTTACCAACCAGCAATAATAGCAGGGTGTCCGTTGACATTGGTTTCACTTTCTCCGCTTAACAAATTTCATATTGTGTTTTAGGATCTGTCTGAAATTTGTAGCATTTCAGTTTCAGATACCAAATTCTCTGTCAAATAGGATACCCCCAGCCATAATTAATAGAAGCTCTGCTTCAAATTGACCTGGACACCAAGGGCATTTATTTCATACTAGAGGCCCAGTGTACAAATTCATGCACCAGGGGGTACCTCAGCCTGGCCTGTGGGATTAGGCCGAAACCAGCTCTCCAACATCCCCCGAGGGGTCCCAGATTGCGAGAGGGTGCAGGCCAGGCCAAGGGACCCCACTGGTGCATGATTGGGGTCAGGGAGGGACCTGAGAGGTTGGCCAGCAGGGGAGGGCCTGCAGGAGGGCTCCAGGGTGTGTCCGGCCCATCTCGCTCAGTCCTGATTGGCTGGACCCAGCAGCAAGCTAACCTACTGGTTGGAGCATCTGCCCCCTGGTAGTCAGTGTACATCATAGCGACTGTGACTGCCCCCTGGTGGTCAGTGCACATCATAGCAAGTGGTTGAGCAGCCTTAGCATATCATTAGCATATTACACTTCGATGGTTGAATGGTCGACTGGATGACTGGACACTTAGCATATTAGGCTTGTATTACATAGGATACTAGGAAATTTAACAGTAGGATAGATTCCAGAGCCAACTGATTCAGCAGCTTAGAGATGCCATTAAGGACATAATCTCTGCTGCCACAGAGTCAGCTTCCTGCTAAGACTTGTTACTTTCAGGATCATAATATGGCTACCAGCAGTAATTAGAAGAAAAAAAAAGTACTTCCCTGTTCATATCCAGCAGGAGAGAGTGAAACTAGTTCCTTTTTCAAGAAACTTAAGTCCTTGACCCAAACTGGCTTAGGTCTGCCCATCCCCTTATTAGCCAGTTCCAAGGGAGATAGTCTTATCATTATTGGCTTACACTGATCTTCTGAGATAGAATGGATGTTGGAGCTCCATTCTCCTCTATAGCCAAGCCTATTCCATTGTGCATTTATATACAAATGAATACCTCTTCTCCCAATACCAGCTAAGCTTTTCCCTGTGCTCTCCTATACCTAAAATCTTAGAGTGAAAATTATATTGCATATATGAGTAGATATTGGCAAAAATATTGTTTGACCAAGATATGCATTTGTTATTTCAGTTTTGGCTCAAGTCGTTGTTCACAACAACACTTTAATAATTTAATAAAGCTAGCTGGATTTCCTGTATCCTTTAAAGTTGAAATTAACATAACTCACATATAGTGCTTACACAAATAAGATTTTATTTGAGTCATATAAGGAAACTGGGTATATGTACTTGCTTGTATTGGCTTAGTGGCTTGATAGTGTCAAGGTTAATGTCTGTGATTCTCAGCCTAATTTATATAGTATATCTGTCACCTCATGGTGACAAAATAGCTGCTGTAATTCCAGACATTGAGTTTATATTTTAAGGAGGAAGAAGGGAGAAGGATAGTAGGTGACTATGGAGAAGGGGTCTGGGTAAAACAAACACAGTGTCAACCGCATCCTGCAAACTGTGTAAAGTATGTAAGCATATGCAGTTCAATGAAGAGTAATTTGTTTTCTTCCAGAAGCTAGAAATGAATTTATAGGTGGTGATGGGCATAAGGATGTACATGTGCCCAATCCAGCTACCCCACCCACCCTGTAGGAGTACCTACTTGTGGCAGCTCTCCTGAACTTGGGAGACCATGTACTACCCATGGCTCCATGTTACCTTGTGGTTTTCAGCTCAGCTTCCTGGGGTTCCTGTCCAGAGGCATCCATTGGTTTGGAGAATTGAATTGCAATTGAGACTGCAGGAAGCTGCGGTTGACCTGGTTTTTCATGACCCATGATAAATAGACTACATATTCTTATTCTTGTAACTTCTTCAGAGTGTCTGCGAGAGGTGTAAGAGATTCATTGAATCTCCCTTTCCTCCTCTGCTCTTGTTACTTTAGGGTTGGCAAGCTCTGCAGATGATGGAGAGAACTTTGCCTGAGCTTCAAGAGTTGTTCCCTACTTTGCTTCAACTTCTTTATCTTCTCTCTTGTCATCTCTATAGCTTACTGGACAGTGGGTGAGAAGAGGCTGCAGTAGAAGGAAAAAAGACTATAGCAAGGGAACTTCACTTTGACCTTCATAAAGTCCTGCTCTGCTCCCATAGCATCTAGGAGCCAGATGCAGAAAAGGGTAAGACTGGAGACCTACTTTTCACCTCTCCACCATTCCCCGGCCAGTTCTGTCAACTGAGAAAAGATTGAAGCCCTGCTGGTGACTCAAAAATAGTTAAGCCTCCTTGGAATCCCAGAGCTACTTGGAACCAAGGCAATACGTAAGAGGTAATTGTCTACTGTTGCCTTCAGTTCCATTCTCTTCTCTGTTAAACGGAGCATCACTCTCCCCTACATGAACTTCCTCCTGAGCCTACTTCTAAAATCTTGCTGTGGAACAACCCCCTCGCCTTATAGACCCCAGTGGTTCTATTCTAAGGCCAAGAGAGGTAGAAAATTACTCTATATTTCTGAGTCTAGGGAACTGGCTAATGGTTTTTCACAATTAGAATTTGAGGGAAAATGATACACATTTTCATTTTTGATTGAAACTGGACACTCATACAGAGAAGTGATAATACAAGTAGAAAGTCAACACCAGGACAGGCATGGACAGCTCACTCGGGTACACTGCTCCCTGAAGTAGCTGGCACTTCTCTCAGGAGCAGTTGTCGCTGTTTGTAGTAGAGTAAGCTCCACCTGCAGAAGGCTGTGGCTCACTGTGCTGTGGTGGCTCCTGTTGCTAACAATGAACTGAACTTAATTTCCTGGCTGCTTGTTTACTCATGGCTTCCACCCTACTATGGTGTCTGTTTCCTGCCCCCACTTGCCATCTCTTGGTTTCTGTCCAAACCGTTGTCTGCTGGTTGTAGTGCTGAGTGTTCTGAATTCAGACTCCCCAGGAGTGTGGCTCAGAGCAGGTTGGCCCATCCTTATCTCTGTTAGACATAGTACCAGGTTAGGTGGAGCGCACATGAATGCTGGGTGAGGGCTGGTGCAATGATGACTGTCTCATCTGATGGTGCCATCAACTTTAACCATGGTGGTGCATCCTGTGTTAACATTGTGATGACGCAGATCAACAAGCCTCTCTCAGAATAGGTATCAGACACTTCGAGGCTTCCCCATCAGGGCCAGTGCATGGTCTGGCCACGTACAGCAGGCGTCTGGCATGGTCTGTCCACGTACAACAGGCGTCTGGCATGGTCTGTCCACGTACAGCACTTACCTCAGCCGTGGGAAGACTTCCTGGGAGAGATGACAGTAGAGAAGCCTTGGAGAGCAGTAAGAGTTGAGTAAGGAGGGCAGAGAATACCAGGGAGAGGTGATAGATGGAATAACAGCAGAGATATGTGGAACATCATGTCCTGTGCCGGAAACTGCAAGAAGTACATGTTACTAGAATATAAATGTGGAGGCAAGACGTGGTAGGTGCATCAGAACCAATTTATGAAGACCCTGTTTGCCAAGTTAAAGGAAGTCACTGAAATGTTTTAAACAGGGAAGTATAATAACTTTTCCTAGTTCAAGCGTAAAATAGAGGTTTAAAGAGAACAGAATTAGCACATATCCACTGGTTAGGAAGCTATTAAAGAGGGTGAGGGCAGCGGGAGAAGATAAAACCGGCAAAGCTGGATCATTGAATTGATGTTGTGAGTGTGCTCAGAATGACTCCCAGGTTTCTGACATGGGCAGCCCAGGGGAGTTCCTTTTAACCAAAGTTTAAGGACTTAATACAAAGACAGTTTTTGGGGAAAAGATGAGAGGTACTGAGTTCAGTTTTGGACATTTTGAGTTTCATGTACCCCAAGTACACATCTTTGGCACGTGCATCCAAGTTCAAGTGTCATTTCTTGCAAAGAAAACTTCTCTGACCAGTTACAGGGCACAAGTAGGTCTGCACCTCATGACATCTGATGCTTAGTTGTGATGACCACAGTCTATTCCAGTGATGGCGAACCTTTTGAGCTTGGCATGTCAGCATTTTGAAAAACCCTAACTTAACTCTGGTGCCGTGTCACATATAGAAATTTTTTTATATTTGCAACCATAGTAAAACAAAGACTTATATTTTTGATATTTATTTTATATATTTAAATGCCATTTAACAAAGAAAAATCAACCAAAAAAAATGAGTTCACGTGTCACCTCTGACACGCGTGTCATAGGTTCGCCATCAATGGTCTATTCAATAACTAGTTGTATATTTAACAGGTTTATGTCATCTTCAGGAGGACCAGCTGTGTTTGTCTAGGCCAGAGCACTGAACAAACACTAGGTGCTTTTAAGGAACTACTAGTAAGAGTTACAATAGCTACAGCCGGGTGTTCTGAGAAGTAACACATCTGTGCGTGGTCCACGTGGAGTGAGTACAGGGATGCCAGATTTAACAAATAAAAGTCAGAATCCCCAGTTAACATTGCATTTTAGATAAACAACAAATACTTCTGTAATGTAATTATGTCCCAAATGTTGCACAGGATTCATTTGGGACACAGCCTGAGTGAGGGGCTTTTGACTCTGAACTATGTGACTGCAGAGTCCAGCTCTGTCTGCTTGGCCACGAGGAGGAAGCTCGGCTCCTACCCTGAAAGCGTCATGGGGATTGCACCAGCACTGATTCTCTTCCCCATTAGTGAAAGTTTTGGTTTGTTTCACCCTATGTTGTTGTTGTTGTTGTTTGTTGTTGTTGTTTTAAAATTCCTTCTTTGATGGAATGTAAGTTAGTTTATCCTGGGTGTAGACCAGCAACCAGTGGGTTCCAAAAGTTTTGTTAGAGTCTTCTGGGGCCTCTCCAAACACAAGGGTAAGCTAAGTCAGCCTGGACTTTCTGCAGTATCATGCAGGAAAGTGAGTTAGAGGACTCTCCTGGGTGGGAAGGCTCCCCACCCACATCTGTGGTATTTTGAGCCACTCAGGAGCTGTGGCCCCATCAGATGACAATGTACGTCAAAGACGATGCTTTATAGTGTATGAGTTTCCTCACCAGTGTTCTGAATTGTTCTGGAAACAGATAACAATGTGGTTCTAGCCATTTTCCTGAGCAGTTTTTAGGGCTGTCCTGTGCGGTTAATTTGATCTGTGGAGCTGCTGCTGCCTTACAGGTTTTGAAACATGGGGTTTGCTTATCTATCTGACTTCCCTAGATGATAACATTTAGGCTCTGGTCAAGGGGCAATAGCAGGCTTTTCTTGCAAGACCTAGAAAGGCTCTCTTGTGCTCTCTCTCACTCCCTGTCTGTCTGTCTGTCTGTCTTGTATGCATGTATGTACATGGAGAGACCCATGTAATTGTTTACTAGGATATTAATAGTGATCATTATTGAATAATGTAAATTGGGAATCATTTTTCTTTTTCTTTATATCTTTCTATATTTTTTTGAAATTTTGACATAAGCAGGATTACCTTTATAATAACAATAAATACCACTCTCTTTTGGGGAGAAAAACAGTTTCAGCTTTCCCTTTCCAGCCGTGGATTGTCCTCATATCTGATACTCTTCTGTTTCTTCTTCCTCTTATACAGAGAAATAGGATAAAGAAAAAAGGAGAAAATCTTCTAAAAGATTATTTAATAAAAAGGCAAAAAAATCAAAGCAAACAGCTCTTCAAATGAAAATGTAATTATTAGTCTAATCTTCACAAAAAGGTTTAAATTATAAGCAATGAAAACATAAGCTCAGGATTTGCTATTAGGTTTTTTCCAAGAGAAATTTGCAGCAGATGTTGAGACTTCCAGATGGTAAGGAATTTCAGGGCAAAGAGCACCTGTTAGGACCTTGCACCTCAGGCTTGGATCTTGGGTACATGTTACTGCAGGCAAGACAAAGGAACCTCATCATTCAGTTCCTAAGGGTTGATTCTTACTCCATGATATAGGCCTATTTTCCAGACTGATTTCTCCTCCCTGCAGCCCCCAAACTGCTGCTGCCGTTTATAAGAATTCCTGTAAAAAAGGTTATGAAACCTTTTAACCTCTAGGAAATAGATGGAATGCAGAAGAGGAGGCAGGCTTCCCTGGAGCAAACATTTAAGTTAAACTGTATTTCAATTTGTGTGTCCCTAGTCTAGGCCAGGCACAGCAGTCAGAATCACAGTCACAAAGGAGTATTCTTGCTGCGTTTCTACCTGCTCGGCAGAAATTCCTCCCAGCTAATTCTGAAAGGCCCGGTGGGAGGTCACTGGTGTTTGCTCACTCACGCTCGTGCCCACGTGGTACTTTCCATTCCTGCCCTCTTCCCGCTCACCTTGAAGATGTCCATACTGTCAGGGCCCTATTGGCTTCTGCCGAAACTCTGGAAAAATCCTCTCCTCTCCTGATTTTCCTCTGGGAAAAAAAGTACTGTTTTGGTTTCTTAAGGTCTACAGAGTTTAGTGAAACAGCTCTTTTAGTTTGTTTCACACTTCCTCTTGGCCAGACTGGAGGATGTAGATTCCTGTGTATATCTGGACAAGCTCTTTCTTCCCCAGAAGGCTCTCAGTCCTTCAGGCAAATAAGCCTGTGTGTGCCACCCTGCTGCCTTTCAGACATGCTCAGAGAGACCTGAATTCCAGGGTGAATGTGGCACAAGGTACCAGACCACCTGCTTTCTATGGGTTTCCAGTTGGGATTCCAGATATAACCAAGTCATTAGAGGGACAGCAGAGTCAACCTCAGCCAGCATTGGAGCTGCTAGCCCTTCCCTGGTACAAATGGTCACAGCTGGTCCTCTTTTTAAGACAGTATTGTGAATGGTCCCAAACAGTTATGCAGACAAGAGGACACGGACACCCACTGCCCCCGGGGAATGGTGGAACTGAACCCTGACATGGCCTGACAGTAAGTCTCTCTGAGGCCCCCTGATGTGCATGGCTGGTTGCTGGAGAGGAGGGAGTTGATTTGCATAGGTGCCAAGCTATCTCCTAGGAGAAGAGGGGGTGGAAAGCCTCTCCAAGTTCAGTTCATTAGAACCTTTCTGATAGATTGGGATGGTTCTGACTGAGATGTTCCTGTACTTGGAGGGATGGGCACACTGTGAGGGGAGAGGAGCCTGGCCTAATGGGCTCATAGGCCAGGGGGAAAATCTATACCATGAGTCTGAGGCTGGAGGGCCTCCCCAGGGAGCACTCTGGCCTCAAGCCCAGCCTTTGAAATAAATACTGGAACTTGTGGTCTGTCTGGCTTTCTCCTTGAAGCCCAGGGAGTCAGCACCTCAGCCTTGGCATGGTCTAGACAGGCAGTGGGCAAACTACGGCCCGCGGGCCGGATCCAGCCCGTTTGAAATGAATAAAACTAAAAAAAAAAAAAAAGACTGTACCCTTTTATGTAATGATGTTTACTTTGAATTTATATTAGTTCACACAAACACTCCATCCATGCTTTTGTTCCGGCCCTCCGGTCCAGTTTAAGAACCCATTGTGGCCCTCGAGTCAAAAAGTTTGCCCACCCCTGGTCTAGATAGACAGCAAGGCCATCAGTTCCCCAGGAGATCATGCCTCTCCGACCTGTGTGGGACCCATGGCAGCAGCCAAACAGACACTCCTCACCTGGTGCTAAGACTCAAGACTGACCGTGATGGATGGAATAGGCACCTGGCTGCCTAGGGTGGAGGACTGAGGAAGCAGGAGGGGTTCAAGATTGAGATACTGGACTTGTTGAGATAAACAATGAACTGCTAAAATCAGAGCTCTGTGACTGCTTTTGTGCCTCTGCATTGGTAAAGCCAGTCACATGGGTTATGTGAATAGGAGGAAAGGGCTCAATCACCTTTTGTTAGTTTTAAGATTATTGTCCACTGTAATTCAGGGTTCAAATGAGGTTTCAGATTTATATTTTTATATTTAATTCCTAAAATGTTCAATAATTCTACATTTTAAAAGTAGAAGTTACTGTGATTGTTTGCCCTACCCTGGTCTCTTTAATTATCTGGACCTGTTCACACAGATCTCTGGAATTAGTCCAGACATCCCCTCCTTGGCTGGTGCCGCTGGCCGGTTCTTGCCTTCTGCTTCCTGGTTCTTGGATTTGAGACTCTCTCCAGACCTCAACTCTCTGGATCGGCCAGGCCTCCTGACTGGATCTGTTCTGGGCTAGCAGAGACACTCTTTTTCCAGCCTGGTCTTTGGGAAATGCCCACCTTCCTTCTGCCCTCAGCACCCACTCTGAGCTGCCCCCTTGTCAGTGGAGCAGGGTCAGCGGGAGCCAGAAACTGAAGCCAAAGCTTTCACCCCAGCCCCACCTGCCTATTTCACACTCGCTGAGTTACCTGTGAAAAGTGAGGATTGAACTAGGTGTCCCCACTGCGTATTATGAATTAAGGAACATTGTTTCTTGTGCTGCTGGTGTTTGTAATAACCGAGATGCACGTACAAAAGAAACAGTCAGCCCTCGCCAGTTTGGCTCAGTGGATAGAGAATCCACCTGCAGACTGAAGGGTTGCGGATTTGATTCTGGTCCCCAGACCCTGGTCAGGACACGTTCAGGAGGCAACCAATCGATGTGTGTCTCTCACATTGATGTTTCTCTCTCTGTCTCTCCCTCTCCCTTCCACTCTCTCTAAAAATCATTGGAAAAGTATCCTTGGGTGAGGATTAAAAAAAAGAAAAGAAAAGAAACAATAAATTCCTTCCCATTAAAGTGAAGTTTTGCCCGGGAGTACTCACAGTGAGTTTATAGCTCTCAGTTCTGGCAAAACCTTAATGATGTGGACTTTTTAAAAAGTTAAACCCTTGAAAAAAAAAGGAAAACCAACAGGTTACAAAGCATTGTATCAAATATTGGTAGGTATTTCCCCTTCTGAAAAGGGGAGATGAAGGTTGAATAGAGAGTTGGCATAATGGTGGGGGGAAAGCTGAAATCCTGGTAAAATTTTTAATTTTACCTTAAAAATCTGGAGGTTTTTATTCACATCAACTTGATAATACAAGCAAAAACAATGGAGACATTTGCCCAAGATTTGGTCTCCCTACCTTTATTCAAATGACTGTCTTTACGACTTTCCATATCTCAATAAGGGAAAAACTGAAAGTAGGGAGGTGTGTGCCCCGCAGAAGCTGCAGTCATTCCTTCCATCACTGAAAATGAGAATGAGCACGCAGTTTGTTTTTCCACATTCAGAAATTATACTTTTTAAAAAGCTCGATTTTTAATGGCATCAGATTAGAAGCAGTCAACAAAGGCAAGGACATTTGCTGTGGAGGAAATGAAATTCCTTCTTTAATCACAGACCAAAGGAAGCATTATCTTATGGTTTGATCGTGTCAGGAATCCCCTGCCCATTCTCATGAACATCTCTGATAACAGGCCTTTTTTTTTGGTCACACAAGAAGGTGTATCACACACACAATCATGCAGAGGTTTTTAAAATCAAATCCTTCAGAGGCTTTTTAAGTTAGGATCGCTTGCATCCTTCTTTGAGGTTCTTTTGACAAGAATTAACAAACTATAAAAACTTTCTAAGATTTCAAACCTGAAAAGATTGTCTTTAATTTTTTTTTTCAGTAGACAGGTCTACTTTTTATCTTTAGTGAAATCACGAGTAAACTGAAAGGAAGATTGGGTTGGGGTTTATGCAAACACAGTTTCTTCCTCCCTCCCCTCCTACTCTACTCTGCCTGTGAAAGATGTACACCTTTGCCTTAGTGTATTCCACCCCTTCGTTCCCAGAGCACTGCTAGTCAGTCAGTCCTGGGCAGTTCTAGCATTCATGTGTAAATCTTAGATGGAATGAACAAGGTCAGCAATGTTTCCTAGGGTCCGCCTATATAAGCAGTCTCCAAACTGAAAAATGTAAAGAGGCTCACTGTTCATTCAAACCAACATGAACAGAATCATTTGGACCTATGTGGCTACACCTATCAAGAAATTTTTATTATTTACATATAAAGCTGAACTAAGTAAAATGTACGGTGGATATACCATAGGCAGCATCCTGACCCTCAAAGGCAAGGTTGATAACAAGTGAAGGTAATACAACTACCACTCAGCAGGTACTTACCACATGCTGGGCATATATATTCTCATTTATTTTCTACAGCCACTTGAATAATGAGATATTATGATGACAATTTTATGGTGAAGGAAACTGAGCCTAAGAAACATTAAGCAGTTTGCCCAAGGCTGTACAACAAGCATGTCAAACTCAAAGGCTAACACGGGCCAAATAAACAAGGTTTAAGTTTATGTGGGCCACAAAAAAACAAAAGCTTCAATTGTCATAGGAACGTAGGTTTATTTCAATAGAGACATGCTGAATACAAAGGCTGAAATAAATGAGTCATTGTTAACATAAAATAATAGAACATCTTAATGAAAATTAATATTTTTTTTCTTGAACATTAACTTACCAGACACTGAGTATCTGCACAAATTAGTAAGCATAATGCAAATAAACCTATTTTTCTTGTTCTCCAAAAGCAAAATATTTCCTGTTGAGCACACCCTACAAGTCAGTACAAAACTAATGACATGGCATTCGGCTGCTAAAACATTCGCTGCTATTATTAGTGGAGAGAAATGGTGTGCCTGCGCATAAGGCGCGTAAGGGAAATGAATGCAACACGATTATAGTAATCAGTCATTAGCGAACGTTGTAGTTTGTTATTAATAATTATGTACAACAGGATATTGTAAAAATTAAGTTATGAAATTTTTATTAATACATTTCTTACATACCATTATATTGGCTGGACTGCAAAAATATTCCTTGTGGGCTGCATGTGGCCTGTGGGCCGCAAGTTTGACATGCTCGCTGTACAACATAGGCTGTTCTTGGCTCTTGAGGAACACACACTAGATCAGTGATGACGAACCTATGACACGCATGTCAGAGGTGACACGTGAACTCATTTTTTTGGTTGATTTTTCTTTGTTAAATGGCATTTAAATATATAAAATAAATATCAAAAATATAAGTCTTTATTTTACTCTGGTTGCAAATATAAAATAATTTCTATATGTGACACGGCACCAGACTTAAGTTAGGGTTTTTTAAAATGCTGACACGCCGAGCTCAAAAGGTTCGCCATCACTGCACTAGATCATACTCTCCTTGAGCCTAGGCGAGGACAGTGGGTTTCCCACCTGTGTGCTTGAGAGTAGATATAATAATGCATGGGGACCTCAGATGGAGGGGAAATAGAGAAAACAATGGAATCACTTTTCCACTTGGTCCAGGAGCTTGGTGTCCTGGAATGACTCCCTAGAGAGAAATAAGGGGGAAGCAGGTACTAATGGAAGCATAAAATATCTATGATTGGTTTTCTTTCTGGGAGCAGGGTATTTACAAAAGAAATACAGCCAAATTAAAAATTCAAACAATACAAAAATATATAAAATGATTCCACCAGAGAAGACTGCTGTTAATGGTTTGTGTATATACTTCTAGATTTTCCCCACATATAAATGTATAATTATTTAAAAACTAGAGGCCCATGTGCACTGGTAGGGTCCCTAGCTGCTGCCAGCTGCCGGCCGGGTACTCCCTCCCTTCCCCTGGCCGGCCCCACCCCCTGGTTGAACTCCCGGATGAACTCCTGGTTGAGGGGACCATTTGCATACTATGCTTTTACTATATAGGGCTAGAGGCCCAGTGCACGAATTTGTGCATGGGTGGGGTCTGGCCAGCCCAACCCCGATCAGGGCAAATTGGGGTCAGGCCTGTTGGGAGAAGGAGATGGTGGGAGGTTGGCGGGGTGGCCTGCCCTGATAGGGGCCCAATCAGGGCTGGGCCGGCTAGGGGTTGGGGGAGGGGCACGGGAGATTGGCTGGAGGGCCCCATCCCCAGTTGGTGGTGGTGGGGGTGCAATTGGGGGTGGGGCCAACCAGGAGGGAGGGGCCGCGGGTGGTTGGCTGGCCAGCCCTGCCCCTGATCGGAGTGGGGGGCCCATAGGGGACAGCACCAACCAGGGGGAGGGGCCGTGAGCCGATGTTGTTGGGGGTGCCAATTGGGGGCAGGGCCTGTCAGTGGGAGGGGTCACAGGTGGTTGGCTGGCCAGCTCCACCCCTAATTGGGGTGGAGGGCAGATCTGAGGTGGGGCCGAGCGGGGGGGAGGGGCTGCAGGAGGTTGTCCGGCCAGCTCTGCCCCCTATTGAGGTAAGCAGGGGGTGATTAGGGATGGGGCCAGGTGAGGGGAGGGGCTGCGGGAGTTTGGTCAGCCAGCCCCACTCCTGATCAGGCCGGTTCGCTGGCCGCAGTGGGCATCATAGCAACCAGTCATTCCAGTCATTCCAGCTTTCTGATCACTGGCTTTATATATATATATATAGACTAGGGGAGCAGTCCCTCAGCCTGGTCTGCACCCTCTCCAATCCTGGATCCCTTGGGGGATGTCCTGGGAATTTAATCATTTTCTTACTGATTTTGATAAATTTCTTGTATATTAGGGATAGTTTAGCATTTGTCCTTTTACATATTGAAAATATTATTTCCTAACATTATTAGTAATATGTCACTAATATAGATCAGTTCCAGGAGTGTTTTTTTTTAATCTCACCATTTAAGTTTATCACTTAAACATTACATGTTCTCATTTTATGGATGAAAATGAGGTACAGGGAGGTTAAGAGACTTGCTCAGGAGGAGAGATGTCCTCAACAACATTTTGGGATCTTTTTCAGAAAAGCCACATGGAAACAATACAGAGGCCACATTTTAAAGGAGAGATGCCAGGCTCTCACCCTCTTTTGAATGCATCTTAGTACGTGCAGGTCACTAGGGACCACAGTGTCTTGGTGACGCCTGTGCCCTCACCATGTGATGGACCCAGCAGCCTTTCAGGGGATTGGAAATTAGTGAAACAAGGCTCACTGAGCAGAGAAAGTGTATGGAGGTGAAAATTATTCATTTTTGACTAATTGATTTTCTCTGCTCATTGAGTCATGAGTGCTTTGTACTGCCAGGAGTGTGAATAATTCCTTCTCTCCTTTTTTGACTACTAGGTGCTTTCTCTCACTTTTCCTTTTCAGTTTTGGGGATTTTTTTATATTTTAATTTACTACCAAGCAACGGGGGGAGAGAGAACCATTGGTTTTGATAACTATCTAACTTTTAGGTAAACCAAGTCAAAGAATAACCAAGAATCTTGTCCAAGACAACAAAATAACAAAATTAATCTCTGTTAACAAAAGGACCACCATGTCTTAACATTCCTCTTCAGATCTTTATTTTACGAGCACATTTTAAGCATTAGTTTCTGGGATATTGTGCTAATTTCCTTCCTGAGAACCAATAAGTGTGCTTTTATTTCTCAAGTCCCTACAAGCAAAGCAAGTCATTATCTTGATACTGCTAGGCTAGTTAAATGGCCACCTGGTAAAAAGTGGAGAAGACAGGAAGTCTAACAGATGATTTGTCCTAAAGTTTACCTCCTCAAAAGACAGTTATGGGAAAGTTCTTTCCTATAATGAGCGGAAATCTATCTTCTGGAACATCAGCTCATGAATCTAAGACTGTACCAAATCGAGTGTTTAAGCACATGCCCCCCAGAGCAAGCCTGGTACCCACTGTTCTGCGGCCAGGAGAGGGGAGCGTGGCCTCTGTGACTGTTCAGATCACACTTTTCTCCTTCAGGTTTTCAGGGCAGATAGAACCAGATGTTTCAGTCTGGAATATGAGCAGCCACTTTCTGCCAAGCATTCAAATTCTGCTATACAGTATATTCTTTTGGTATGTTTTTTAAGACAATAAAACATTTATTCATTTATTTGATTGCTATGGTTTTCATGAAAATACCTCTTTTTGGTTTGAAAGAATTCATTAATATTTTTTGATAGATGATATGTCAGCCAACTGTTGTGAGCACATCCATAATATATCTCTGATTTCTCAGCTTGTCTTCAGCCCCACTACAGCCAACATGCCCAAGCCCCTCACTATCATCTGCTGCCTGGACCACTATAGTTGGTTTCTAGCCGCCAGAATATTTTAATATAAAAATGCACTTCTTAGTTGTATCCTGCTCAGGACAGAAGTTACCAGACCCCTCATGTCCTGGCCTTGGCCTACCTTTCCAGGCTTGGCTTGACCCTGCCCCCCAGCCTCTCTGGCACAGCTGGTGTCCTCTTCCAGGAAGACGGCTGGCCCTGGCGCTTGGCTCCTCCTCAGATCTCAGCCCAGTGTCAGTGCCACAGAGAAACCTTCCCTCACTGCATGTCCTCAGTGGGCCCACCATTTTTACTCCATGTCTCTGTCCTACTTGGCTGCTTTTATAGTAATTGTATTAATTTATTTGCTTGGTTCTTGTTTACTATTTGCTTTTCTTTCTAGAAACATTGAGAGCTCTTTGCTAGCGGGGCCACCTCTGTGTGTTCACTGCCATGTACCTAGCCCTTGAGAACACGCCGGAACACAGCAGGCTTTCTCTGCCACACGTTCATGTCCGTGTGTCCCAGAGAGGCCCTGCAGTGCACTCTTGCTAGTCATCTTTTGATAATAAAAGAATAATGTGATGTTTGGTTGTTGTCAACTAGCTTGACTTTGATATGACAACCAAGACTGGGTGGGTGGTGACACAGGTAACTGAGACATGCCCATGTGTCATTTGAGACACTACTCTTAGACTAAAATGCTCTAGTTTAAAGAGTCCAGTGATACTTCACATCAGTTTCCAGGGGACTGTGGAAAACCCTGGTGTTTTCAGAAGAAACAACCAAGGGCAGGAGGGGTCTGGAACCACGAAGTTGTAGAAGAGGCACAGAGAAGGGCGACAGAAAGTGAAGGTTTAACATCAGCTGGGGACAGTAATATAAAAAGTAAAATGAGATGAACATCAAAGTTCAGTTATAATGAAGAGATATTAGATTTGTTCTAAATTGTTCCCAAAGGAGAAGATCAGAAAAAACATATTTCAGGTAATCATAAAGAAAGTCTTGCACAATTGTCCAAAAAACAAAGATAAACCTACTTGTAAAGAGCTAAGCTTTTTGTCCCGGCAAATGTTCAGGGAAGACCAGTAACATCTTCAAATTTATTCATGTGAAAATTCTTACACATGGTCACTTGTATAGAATAAACACTCAATTCATGTTGTTAAATAATTATGACTACATGAAGTGAGGGATGTGTTAATTAGCTTGATATGGAAATCATTTCACAATTTAAGAGTATGTCAAATATCACTGGTGCACCTTAAATGTACTTGGTTTTAATTTGTTGATTATAAGTTCAATGACGCTGGAAAAATTCATGTTTGGTAAATGAGAGAGTGAACTCCTGTGTGGGGTTTTAGACTGTGTGGCCGTGCAATTTGAGAAGAATGCTGAAACTCTGACTTGTCCAGTGCTGGCTCTGCATCGTGTGGGAGATACACAGGGGAGTCCTTGCTTTAAAAGTAGCTGAAAAGATCAAAGAACTGCTGGAAACAATGAGAAATTGCAAGCAATTGTTGTAATGGAGGATTTTAAAAATGATAAACACTCCTGAGCTGGGCAGAAGTTTTCTTAGAGGAGGTGTATGAGTTGGTCAGAGGGACATGCCCCAGGGGCAGATGGAAGCGAGGCAGCCAGCACAAAGGAGCCAGACCAGGAGTGGGAGCTCGATGCAGGAATACATGGAAGTTTTGTAAATTATTAGGCAAAGGAGGGTCTTATTAGAGTGTATGTGAGAAACACCACCTAATGGATCCATAGAGGACAAAACAGCTGTGCTTTTCACATTGGGGTGCCCTGCCCTCACATCCACACACCCAAATGTTCACGGAGCATTCATTTTACTTGAAGTTTTTTGGGGAAAGATAAATAATTGAAGACATTATATTATATCAAACAAATAGGATCAAACCTAAGACTTCAGAGAAATGACATTCTTGTTGCAGAATGGCCTTGGGCTATGCTCTGGGGCTGCTAGGGCTCTGGAGTTCTTGGTGGCAGGTGGTTCGTAGGTGGAGCAGTGTGAGCCGCCTGCCAGAGAGGCCACAGGGCAGAAGATGGAGCCCAAGGACTAACAGGAGAAGGCGCTGCTGTGAAGCTGTGCTGGGCTCTGGCTGGAGAGGCAAGCACGGTGCTGGCTGGCTATAGCTGGTCATCTGCTGGGGAGACAGGCAGGTAGACAGGTAACTTCAGTATATCGAAGGCAGAGGCTAAGAAGGATGCAACAAAGACCAGGCCAAGAGTTGTGTGCAGCTGTTGCTAACAGGAAAGGAGATATGTGACTGGATGCCCCCAGCGGTAGCTGTGACTGAGCACCCGTGTGTATGTAGTACAACTGAGAACTCCTGGCAGGGAAGAAAACAGCACATGAAAAAGACAAACACCCACTTAAAGAACTGTTGTTTGCACCCACACCGTCTGACCTCGCTCTGTAGCTCGCCCACCTACCTGTGCACACGAGCTCATTTCCAGTGGTGGCTCTAAGATCCAAGTTCTGATAGTTTTCAATTTTTAACTTACCCTCCCCGTTGAGAATAACACCAGTCAAAAATTCCAGAATAACCTTTTCAGTAAAGAACACAGAAGTCTGTAGCTCTTAATACGAATAAGAATAAAGATCTTGCAGAAATGGAATGTACCTCGCTGTGCTTGGTACTTAAACTATACACACAACATAGGTTTCAGTCTACCTTTCTTACAGAGCAGTGGTTGGCACACTCATTAGTCAACAGAGCCAAATATCAACAGTACAGCGATTGAAATTTCTTTTGAGAGCCACATTTTTTAAATTTAAACTATATAGGTAGGTACATTGTTATTAATTAGGGTACTCCTAAGGCTTAGGAAGAGCCACACTCAAGGGGCCAAAGAGCAGCATGTGGCTCGCGAGCCACAGTTTGCCGACCACGGTTATAGAGTAGTCGTTTATATTCATAGAATCAAATCAAATTGGATTGAATTGAATACCGGTGGCATACTGATAAAATGAAGTCATTTGCTGTTAATCATAGTTTTCAAAGAATAGCCATAAGTAATGAGCTATTGCTACTAGCTGACATTTATTGAATGTTTAGTAGATGCTAGCCAGTGGTTCTCAACCTGTGGGTCGCGACCCCTTTGGGGGTCGAATGACCCTTTCACAGGGGTCGCCTAAATACATCCTGCATATCAGATATTTACATTACGATTCATAACAGTAGCAAAATTACAGTTATGAAGTAGCAACGAAAATAATTTTATGGTTGTGGGTCACCACAACATGAGGAACTGTATTAAAGGGTCACGACATTAGGAAGGTTGAGAACCACTGTGCTAGGCCCTATTCTAGCTCAGCAGTGCAAGAGATGAATTCATTCAATTGTTGCACTACCAAATTTGGTGGATCTCATTATTATCAGTGTTTTGTGGATACGAAAACTGAAGCAGGAGAGGTGAGGGTATTTGTCCAAGGGAACATAGTTAGGAAGTAGCAGAGCTGGGTTAAGAACTCAGAGCTTAAATGCTTTTTGTGATGTCTGTCTGATTTTGGTATCAGAGTGATGCTGGCCTTGTAACATGAGCTTAGAAGTATTCCCTGTGCCTCACTTTTCTGAGAGTCTATTAAATGTTTAGTAGAATTCTTGAGTGGAGAAACTGGGCCTGACGTTTTCTTTATGGGAAGGTTTAAAGTTATGAATTCAACTTCTTTACTAGTTTTGGATTATTCAGTCTCCTATTTCATCTTGCAGGGGTTTTACTAATTTGTTTCTTTCAAGGAATTTATCCATTTCATCTGGTTGTCAAATTTTTTGGCATCAAGTTGTTTATAACATTTTCTAATTGCCCTTTAACTCTTATTAGTGTGTTTTTTCACTTGTGAATTTGGTAATTTGAACTTTCTTTTTTGCCTTGGTCATTATAGCTAGAGGTTTATGCATTTTATTGATTTTTCTAAAGAATTGGTTCTTGGTTTCATTGATTTTATCTACAGTTTGTTCATTTTATATTTGATTGATTTCCACTCTTATTTGCACAGAGTATGTAGTACTCTCTTCCTTGCGCCTGCAGTGAGGAGACTAGTGAGTTCATTTGCACCTCTGAGGAAAATCTGTGTTTAATATGACTTGGGCTTTTATGGTAACACATGGTGCAGTTCTTTGAAAATAAATTAAGAAATTACTTTCTGATTATTCGAGGAACTGGGATTCTGATCACTTTAGGGCCACGTGCGTACTGTTTTCTGATGTTTGGTTTTGTTTTATCCAGCTTTATTGGAACCTGATTGACACTGTATATGTGAGATATACATCATGATGATCTGAGAGACACCATGATAAGATGGTAATGCATCCATGACCCCACATAGTTGCTGTTTTGGTAAAGAGAATATTTAAGATCTACTCTTTTAGCAACTTTCAAGCATAAATACAGTGTTCTTAAATATTGTCACCATTCTTTACATTAAACTAAATGTTTTAAAGGTTGGAATGAGAGCAAATGACAAAAATTAGTGTGGGAGGGAGGGAGACTTGGGCAATAAACTACTGAAGAAAATTAGGTCTCTCGGAGAGCCCTGGGGAGAACCAAGATGGCGGCATAGGTAAACGCCGGAGTTTGCTGCTTTGAACAACTACTTCAAAAGTGAAACCAAAAAACGGAAGGGACATCACCCAGAACCACAAGAACGCTGGCTGAGTGGAAGTCCTACAACTAGGAGGAAAGAGAAACGCATACGGACACTCAGAGGAGGCGCAGTGCTGAAGTCAAATTCTGAGGTGCGGAGTGCGCGGAGCGGGCTGGCGGCGGAGGGCGCGGTTGTTGTTTTCAATCGGGAGGGAGTCGCAGACTCTGAGCTCCAGATCCGGGCGAGTCTTTAGGGACCCAGACTCAAACGGGAGAAGCGGGACTGTCTGGCTTCGGTCAGAGCGAGTGCAGCTTTCTCTCCGAGCTTTGCAGCGGGTGCTGGGACTCAGAGAGTCAGAGCCCCTGGGGACAGGACTGAGAGCCGCCATAACTGCTCTCTCCGGCCCACCCTGTTGATCCTGTGCGACCCGCCCCGCCCAAGCCCTGCACACAGGCATTTGCCGGATAGCCTCAGGCAAAGGCTAGATTAGCACCTCCCTAGAGGACAGAAGTTCTCTCACTGCTGACACAGCTGATTCTCATAGCCACTTGGCCTGGAGGTCAAACCCTCCCTGGAATTAGCTACAACAATCAAGATTTATCTATAAGACTGCGAACAAAGACCACTAGGGGGTGCACCAAGGAAGCATAACAAAATGCGGAGACAAAGAAACAGGACAAAATTGTCAATGGAAGAAATAGAGTTCAGAACCACACTTTTAAGGTCTCTCAAGAACTGTTTAGAAGCTGCCGATAAACTTAATGAGATCTACACGAAAACTAATAAGACCCTCGATCTTATATTGGGGAACCAACTAGAAATTAAGCACACACAGACTGAAATAACGAATATTATACAGATGCCCGACAGCAGACCAGAGGAGCGCAAGAATCAAGTCAATGATTTGAAATGCGAGGAAGCAAAAAACATCCAACCGGAAAAGCAAAATGAAAAAAGAATCCAAAAATGCGAAGATAGTGTAAGGAGCCTCTGGGACAGCTTCAAGCGTACCAACATCAGAATTATAGGGGTGCCAGAAGATGAGAGAGAGCAAGATATTGAAAACCTATTTGAAGAAATAATGACAGAAAACTTCCCCCACCTGGTGAAAGAAATGGACTTACAGGTCCAAGAAGCACGGAGAACCCCAAACAAAAGGAATCCAAAGAGGACCACACCAAGACACATCATAATTAAAATGCCAAGAGCAAAAGATAAAGAGAGAATCTTAAAAACAGCAAGAGAAAGAAACTCAGTTACCTACAAGGGAATACCCATACGACTGTCAGCTGATTTCTCAACAGAAACTTTGCAGGCCAGAAGGGAGTGGCAAGAAATATTCAAAGTGATGAATACCATGAACCTACAACCAAGATTACTTTATCCAGCAAAGCTATCATTCAGAATTGAAGGTCAGATAAAGAGCTTCACAGATAAGGAAAAGCTAAAGGAGTTCATCACCACCAAAACAGGATTATATGAAATGCTGAAAGGTATCCTTTAACTAGAGGAAGAGGAAGAAAAAGGTAAAGATACAAATTATGAACAACAAATATGCATCTATCAACAAGTGAATCTAAGAATCAAGTGAATAAATAATCTGATGAACAGAATAAACTGTTGATTATAATAGAATCAGGGACATAGAAAGGGAATGGACTGACTATTCTTGGGGGGGAAAGGGGTGTGGGAGATGTGGGAAGAGACTGGACAAAAATCGTGCACCTATGGATGAGGACAGTGGGTGGGGAGTGAGGGCGGAGGGTGGGGCAGGAACTGGGAGGAGGGGAGTTATGGGGGGAAAAAAAAGGAACAAATGTAATAATCTGAACAATAAAGATTTAATTAAAAAAAAAAAAGAAAATTAGGTCTCTCAATAAACTCTTTTTTTTTTTTAAGTCCTTAAGAAAAGTTGGGTTTGGGGTAAAAAATAAAAGTTCTGTGTCTATAAGAGGAATGATCCTAGCTCACTCTTTCTGTTATTATTGGTTTTTAAAATAAGCATTCTCCAGAGAAACAGAACCAATAGGAGATAGATGGATAATTAATAAGAAATTGCCTCACACAGTTATGGAGGCTAAGAAGTACCAAGATGTCCAATTGAGAGCTGAGGTGTAAATGTCAGTCTCAAGGCCCGAAAAGACCAATGTCCCAGGTGATTCAGGCAGGGGGAATTCCCTCTTACTCAGCCTGTTTATTTTATTCAGGCCTTCAACTGATTATATAAGGCCCAGTCATAGTAGGGAGGGTAATCAGTCTACCAATTCAAATCTCATTCAGAAACACCCTCACAGACACACCCAGAATAATATTTGACCAAATATCTGGGCACCCCACAGCTCAGGCAAATTGACACATAAAATTAACCATCACAGCAATCTTGCTATTTTCATAAATATTGCCCATAATACTTGCAGAGTAGATTTAATCCAGGTCCTCATCATATCCCACCTAAAGTAATGGAATAACCTTAAAACAAATCTCATGCTATCCAATTTCTCCTTCCTTGTATTTATTCCCTAAACTACCGCCAAAATTATAATACCTTTTAGTAGCACAGAGGGATGGTGTTTTCAACCCCATCCCTTTGCCAGAGCACGCGGCACCCAGGGTCTCTTTGAGGCTGCAGGACTCAGTACCATCTCAATAGTGTGGGCATGAGGATGTCTCATCATCTTCCATTCTACTTCCCCACGTGGGAATACCTTCTTACTCTACCAACTAAAGGGATTTGTTCACCGTTGTGCATCAAAGCCCAAACAAACATAAACAGGAGTTTGCAGCAAAGAAAGTAGAAGTTTATTAGTTGAGGAAATGGGATCAAGCCCAGAGTCACAGGTGAGCTAGTGCTCAAAGACCTGGCTCCCCGATGGCTTCCAGGGGATGGATTATACAGGGAAAAATTCATTACTCATGGTGGCTAAAGGAGTTAGGGTCATGGGCTCTACTCATGGGCCAGGGTAGGGAGTTCATCATTGTATCAAGTCCTGATGTCAGCCATGACATCATTATGGGCCTGGGGCTGAAACACAACTAAAGTCAAGATGTAATCTTTAGCTTGATGGAAACTGTTTTTGTGGTCAACAGACCTGAGGCTTTGTCCTTAAAACGGTTTGATACTGAGCAAAATCAAATGTCCTTGGA
This sequence comes from Myotis daubentonii, assembly GCF_963259705.1. Classification (NCBI taxonomy): domain Eukaryota; kingdom Metazoa; phylum Chordata; class Mammalia; order Chiroptera; family Vespertilionidae; genus Myotis; species Myotis daubentonii. The sequence goes on along the minus strand of NC_081844.1, from coordinate 72,531,992 downwards.
GCTTGATGATTAAGGAAGGGAATGGAGGAACAGAAAGGAGAAAGGGTCATGTTACAGAAATGGAGTTTCTGTGCGGTTACACTTACCCTTCTGATGATAGATCACTGCAATACAACATAGCAACTATAGGTTGAACCACACGAAAATGCCGTTTTTGTAGGCCAAAGATGGGAAAGTGGCAGAATGCAATGCAGTTAGATCCAATAATATGGAAGGATATTGAACCTTCTCAGGAGCAGAGCCCTGGTCTCGTTCATCTCCGTGCACCCAGTGGCGAGCACAATTTTTGGTACATCACAGGCTCTAAAAATTGCACACTGAATTAATGAATCACTTCACACTCAATATGTAAAAACTTTGGAGTACATAGTGAAGTTTCATGATCTTAGATTTGGCTCTGACTTTATACACATCACTTTAACTTTTTATTAGAATGACTAGAGGCCCGGTGCACAAAAATTTGTGCACTCGGGGGGGAGGCGGGTCCCTGAGCCCGGCCTGTGCCCTCTCACAGTCTGGGACCCCTCCGGAGATAACGACCTGCTGGCTTAGGCCTGCTCCTGGGTGGCAGAGGGCAGGCCCAATCCCTAGGTGCAGCCCCTGGTCGGGCTCAGAGCAGGGCCGATTGGGGAGTTGGGGAACCGCCCCCTGTCATGCACAGAGCAGGGCGATCGGAAGGTTCTGATGCCACCCTCAGTCATGCTCAGTGTAGGGCCGATTGGGGGTTTGGGGTACCGCCCCTGTCACACTCAAGGCAGGGTTGATGGGGAGGTTGCGGTGCCACCCCCTGTCATGCACAGAGGAGGGCCAATCAGGGGGTTGGGGCACTTCCCCCTGTCACTCACAGAGCAGGGCCCATCAAGGGGGTTGGGGCTCTGTACCCTGTTACGCACAGAGCAGGGCCAATCAGGGGGTTGGGGCGCTGCCCCCTGTCACTCACAGAGCAGGGCCCATCAGGGGGTTGGGGTGCCACCCTCTATCACCCACAGAGCAGGGCCAATCAGGGGGTTGGGGTGCCGCCACTCTCACACTCAGGGCAGGGCCTATGGGGAGGTTATGGCTCTACCCTGTCACACACAGAGCAGGGCCCGTGGGGGGGGGGGGGGGGTGGTTGAGGCGCCGCACCCAGTCACACACAGAGAAGGGCCGATCAGGGGGTTGGGGCGCTGCACCCTGTCACACACAGAGCCGCAGGGCGATCAGGGGGTTGGGGAGCTCCCCCCCCCAATCAGGCACAGAGCAGGGCTGATCAGGGGGTTGGGGCTCCTTACCCTGTCACGAACAGAGCAGGGTGGATAGGGAGGTTGTGGCTCTGCCCCCTTTCACACACAGAGCCGCAGGGCGATCAGGAGGTTTGGGCACTGCCCCCTGTCACGCTGATCCCGGTGCCGGGAGGCCTCACGGCTCCGCTGATCCCGGTGCTGGGAAGCATATTACCCTTTTACTATATAGGGTAGAGGCCTGGTGCACGGGTGGGTGCCAGCTGGTTTGCCCTGAAGGGTGTCCTGGATCAGGGTGGGGGTCCCCACTGGGGTGCCTGGCCAGCCTGGGTGAGGGGATGATGGCTGTTTGCAGCTGGTCACACATCCTTCAGGGTGGGGGTCCCCACTGGGGTGACTGGTCAGTCTGGGTGAGGGGCTGAGGGCTGTTTTCAGGCTGGGGGTGACTGAAGCTCCCAACCACTCCTTTTTTTCTTTTTATTCTAGGTCAGCTTTAGCTTTGAGGCTTGGCTCCAGCTCTTAGGCCTCCGCTGCTGAAAGTAGGTTTCTGGCCTTTGCTTACAATGTTGCAATCCTGCTGGCTGAAGCCCGGCTACTAAAGCAGGTTTCTGGGGTTTTGTTTAGCTTCTATATTTGTTACATAGTTGCTTAGAGTTGCACCTCAGAGGCCTGCAGCGGCAGGCAGGGAACGTTGTAGTCCTCCATCACTGAAGCAAGCAAGCCTCATGTTAGTTTCAAGCTGCCTGGCTGCCGGCCGCCATCTTGGCTGGCAGTTAATTTGCATATTGCCCTGATTAGCCAATGGGAAGGGTAGCGGTCGTACGCTAATTACCATGTTTCTCTTTTATTAGATAGGATGTTCAAATATTCAAGTCAGAAAGGCAGTTATTCTCAGAGTTAAGAAGTATTTCTAGTTTGTCTAGACACTTAAAAATGTCTGAATAAAAGAAAACAAATAGAGGATATCTTAAATTTAACTTGAGCTAAGTTTTACTCCTATCACTTGAAAACTATTCCACTACTTGTGGCCAAAAACTCCCCTTTGAAAGTAGCACTTGGGGTTTATTGGGATTTTTGGGTGAATTTTTTTTCTGGCTTTAGAAAAATGCTAAAAATATAACTTATTGAACTCATGGGAAAAGTGAGCCATTGTGATCAGATAGAGCCTGTTCAATCCAAGAATGCACTGGAAACATTTTTTTTTTTTTACATTGACAGGAAATAGAAAGTTCTTCAGCAGAGGATCCCCCAGGGCTAATTATAATCTACTTGTAGAATGGAAGGGCTAGCAGGGACTTTGGGAGATCAGTTTATCTTCTGTCTGTCTTCCAGTAGTACAGTCTTTTAACCAGCCCCCATGGGTAAGAATGTATCCTATTTTTGAAAGGTCTATAAAAAAATAGACATTTTAAATCCTAATACCTCTTATATACTTAAATAAGTAGCATATTCCCCACAGCGTTTGCCAGTACTATGATTAAACTAACACAGGGAGTGTGTAAGACATATTAAGTGGCTATAATTAACTTTGAATAATTAGGATGGCCATTAAAAAAAATAAGCATCTTTCTGAGACTGAGAAAGTTAGTTTCTCTCAATTACAAGAAGCAAAGTGTGTCTACTTGTCTATGTAATGATTAGAACCGGATGGTACACATGAAACACTGGAAGACGTCTGGACTGTAGACCCCCTCGTAGATGTGGGTTTAAATTCTAGCTTCCCTGCAGGACTGTTGTGGAGATTATACGTATTGTTCATAAAGTGTTTTTGCACTTAGCCTGCCCACTAGGTGCCCTTTGGAAATAGTTCCTACGGATAGCACTAGCCCTCAGCTTCAGCATGAACTCATGCTGGCAGAAGGAGGGAATGGTGAATGTCCTGTCCCATTAATCTGGGAGGTGACAGGTTTGACCAAGGGGAAGGTCTCATTTTCTTACACTGCTCTTGCTAAAGCCCATCTTCACAAATCAAGATTGCTCCAGGAGACTGATCCACCCTCTGCATCACCTGGGGAACCTTCTGAGGTATAGATTCCTTTTACTTGCTGTTTTTTCCATCACCATTTATCCCTTCTATGCCCAAGTCAGACCCAGAAAATCAGCATCTCTGTGGGTGGGGAAAGAAGGAAGGGATCTTGCACTTAATTATTTAAAAACCAAAAAAAAAACCCCTCAGAACCCTAGGTGATTCCTATGATAAGTCCGTGAGATGACCTCTCCATTCCCTCCAAGATTTAGATTCTGTGATTCCAATCACACCTCTGAGTGAGTCAGAGCTCATAATTATTATGCAAAATGAGGTAGTTTGTGGTTTCCTGTCTTTAGATTATGGTAGAGGGAAGTAGCACAGGATAGGTATTATCTGATGGGTTAGTGGAGATTTGCTCTAACACAGAAAAGTGAAAAATTGCCAATTAAACCTTTCAGCTTTAATCCTAATATTAGATCCCTAATATTCTGATGAAAAAAGTAAACAGAGCTGACTGGATTTTAACATGATGGATATATTCTGTGTCATAAAAAACTGTGACAAACAAGGAAAAACACCCAGGGAACAGAGCAAGCCACAGTCCAGGGAGCAATGGAGAATTAAGGTCAAGGTAATAAAAGGTCAAGGTATAAAATTATAGCTGAAAAGCTGTTGTCTTGAGACTGAATCAGTAAAGAAAATAAGCCTTTGTAAATTCAATTTGGAAAAAAAAAAAAAAAAGCATAAGGCCTGGCAGGACCGGAGTTATATTTTAAATGGAATTATGGGGTGTGGTTGCTGTCTGAAGCCCATCTGGTTCAGGGAAATGCCGCTCATTTAGAGTTTACCCACATATCTGATTCAATCAGGGAGAGAACTCCACACTATGGGAAGGAAGCAAGAGGGTTGCCTTTTAGGCCATAATTGACACCCACAGAATGAAGACATGGGCAACTGATAAGGTCGCCCCTCAGAAATGTGCCCCTGCAGTGCCCATGTATGCAGAGTCAGCTCCTTTGTGCCTGGGGTGCTGCTGGCCATACCACTCATTACCTGTGGGAGTACACGGGTCCCCTGAAGACCTTAAGTCCTGGCCAAACAGTAGCACCACACCAAATTTTCAACCAGCTGTGTAATTTATTTTTTTAAATTCTCACTAATTTATATAACCTAGGTTTCCAGCTACAGGGTAAAGTGCCCGTGTAGGGTTATTTGGGGCCCTTAATCAACAGAGCACCTGATTCTGGCTGTACAGCTCTGCACCATCTCAAAGCTAGAAAATGCAGTCCTGTCACGTGCGAGTCCACACCTGGACGCCCTGTGTCAGGGTTGAGAAAGTTGAGGTCTAGTGGCCAAGGCTTCTCTACAGGAAGAACTTTTCAAGGGCTCCATATCCTGTCCTGTTTTCTACTCTCCAAACCCATTAACCTCTTCACCCTTTGTGTAGATGACACAGACAAGGAAATGATCAGGTTCTATTACTATTTATAACTTTCTGATTCATTCTCTGTCTCAGAGATCTGTGGGTGTTTACTACTGTTTAGTAGCTTTCTTTCATAACAGAAAGCCCAGTAAATCTCTTCTCAGACCACAGCTAGGTACAGGTGCACCTCGAGTCCTGTTCTGCCTCAGTGCACACAATTGCCTTCAAAGAAGGTGAGGGCCATGGGAAGAGAAATTTCTCCCTGGGATCTAACCACCAACAGAAAAGGACTCTCGATTACAAGTGAATAGTATTTTCAGTTTCGGCTCCTAGCTTCAGGACTGTGTGTAAAGAGGCCCACTTCATGGAAGCATTGAAGTCTAGTTGTAGAATGATTTGGGGGAAAACAAAGCTGTTTGCTTTTCCTGAGTGTCATGTCCATGGCAACAAGGAGAGGGAGACCTGGCTTCCTGGGAGCTCTGTCTTGGAAACAGGTGCTGAGTTTGAAGTCCTCCCAGATAGCTTGAATCAGCACTTCCGGCCCTGTTTCCTCTTGGAGAAAATTAAAAGAGTTTGTCTTGCAAGCTCACCTCACTTTCTCTTTCTTTTTCACACTTATACTGTATCCCCTTGTCCCACTGCGCTTCCCTAACCTGCTTCTCACCCCAGTTCCCTTTGCTGTTCTCCCTCATCCTTTAAGAACTCAGATGGGGTATGGATGGGGGTGGCAGAGAAAACAGGCTCCTCATCCGATGCAAGTCAGGGGGGAAACAGTCAGGGAGAGCCGGGGACTTTTGGTTGTAAAATCTGACTTACCTTGTGATGTGACTTTTAAGGAGAGAATTCACCAAGACTTAAGGTAGAGTGAAGTCCCAAGTGGACAAAGGACGTCCACAGCCAAGGGCCATTTAGGAAGCAGAGGCTCTGAGGACACCTCTGGCTGATTTCACATGGGGTCCGCTCTGCCACACCTGGTCTTGGCAGGGCTCTCCGGTTACACCCTCTGTGCTCAGATTGATTGACTATGTGGATGACATTTAAAGGAAAAGGCTTTAAAAAAAGCTGTTTCAAATAGTCCACAGAGAGGATAAAGATCACAACAGAGACAGTAGCTTTCTCCTGGGATGTAGCATGGTCCTGAGTCCTCACTTGCTCTGAGAAGTTGGGCTGGATGTCAGGCTCATGGGAAGCTCCCCTCTGTCGGCAGCTCACTGGCTTTCCTCCCAGGGCCACCTTTGTAAGAACAGCTTAGTGTGCCCACCCCTTGCTCTCCTCTGTTGGTCTCAGCAGGAGTCACCTCAATGATTCAAACAACAAATCTTAAGTATATTCATTTTGGCCACCTAAATCCAAATACATTCAATATGATTTTAATGCCCTGGAAATAGGGGGAGATAACTTGGCACAGGATATGGCCAAGCTGCCAAGACTCTGTGGGTCAGCATGGGATCCAGAATGCCAAGTGCTGAGGGGTGGAGGGGGGTCATATCCTTCCCGTCCAGACTTCCAGTACTTCAGATTGTGAACTTATTTGGAAATAGGGTCATTGCAGAAGTCATTAGTGAAGGCGCGGTCATGCTGGAGAAGGGTGACCCCTCCTCGAGACTGACTGGTGTCCTTGGAAGAAGGTGGCCATGTGTGAAGCACAGGCGCACGGGGCGGACACCACATGACACAAAGGCAGGGACAGCAACCACATGACACAAAGGCAGGGACGGCAGTGGTGCAGATGTGAGCCAGAGCATCAAAGACAGCCAGTGATCGCAGAAGCTAGGAGGAGGCAAGGAAAGGCTCCCTACAGGTTTCAGAGGGAGAAGGCCCTGGTGACATCTTGACTTTGGACTTCTAGCCTTAGAAATGTGTGACATTTCTGGCTAGAATTGCCTGGCTGGCGTGGCTCAGTGGTTGAACATCGACCGATGAACCAGGAGGTCACAGTTCAATTCCTGGCCTGGGTTGTAGACTTGATCCCCCCCCCCCCCCCCAGTGTGGGGAGTGCAGGAGGCAGCCGATCAATGATTCTCTCTCATCATTGATGTTTCTATTTCTCCCTTCCTCTCTGAAACCAATAAAAAATAATATATATTTTTAAAAAATGTGAGACAATAAATTTCAGTTATTTTAAGCCACCAAGTGTGTGGCATTTTGCTATGACAGCCCAAGGAAACTAATACACCCACGAAGGTAGAGGTGAATTGGGGGTGACACAAACCTAACACCAAAAGAGAAAGGTCTGGACAGCACTTCCTGTGGCACTGGGCAGACACTCCCCAGTCACTTGTGACAAGTGTCTCAGCTGGTGAGAAATTAGCCCCAGACCCATACTGCAGTGGCACCTGCACATGCCCTGTGCCCTAACTACATGTGAATCCTTAGAGCTTAAGACAGTTTTCAGTCCTAATGTCAATTTATGGATTCACAATGGAGTCCCTAGTGTAGGGACTATTACCATCTCCACGTTCCAGGTGAGGAAATGTGGGTGCCAAGCAGTGAAGTCAGATTTATGGCTGTTGAGCAGAAGAGCCAGGCGTCAGCTGGAGGGTTCACGCCTCTAAGCACAGATGTCTTCCAAGGTCAGCAGAAGGGCCACCCTGGAAGTGAGAAGCCACCCCCTCGCCATGTGTCTGTGGAGTTGGGCAGGGGCGGTCTCCCTGACTCCTCCTGGGAGAGGGAGTGCAGGCTCCAAACTGGGGAAGACAGTGCCGTCTGTGTTTTCAGTGATGTGGGTTCACTCCCTTGGGTCTCCAACACGTTCCCATTAAACAGGAAAGGAATAGATGTCAAAGCAGTTCCCAGTGACAACCACATTGGATATCTAAACATTCGTCGAGTTCCACAAAGACAGGAGTTCTGGTGAATCTGTGTGGTCCCCATGCACACATGAGGGACATTTATAATTGTACATGTTGCCTTGTCATGGGGAGGAAAACTTCCATCTTCAACTGAGTGTCTGTGCAAACTAAACCCTTTACTTACACGTGTGTGTCTGGTGATGACAAGAATGTATCACAGAGCAGCTTCGCATTTTGTACATGCCAAACACTTTTTCTCCTCTGCTACCTGTGTCCTGAGGCTGGGCATGGTAGCATACTTTCATGTTGTGGTGTCACTTCTAGCCCTGTCTCTCCAGGTCATAGCACAGAAGTTGAGTCCCTGGGTGGGGACAGGGTTGAGGGGGAGTGGTTCCAGAGACCATTCCCACACTAGCTCACCTATGAACAAAGGGATTGCAGACCACATAAGGACATGCCACGAATCTAAACTAAATATATTTCCAGCTTAATTTCCCCTTAGCCCAGTGTTTCTCCACCTTTTATTCATTCACTAGAGGCCTGGTATACAAAAATTTGTGCACTGGCGGGGGAGGGGGCGTGGGGAGGGTGTCCCTAAGCCCCACTTGTGCCCTCTCACAGTCTGGGACCCCTCAGGAGATAACTACCTGCTGGCTTAGGCCCGCTCCCAAGGTGGCAGATGGCAGGCCTGATCCCTTGGTGCCTGCCCCGCCTCCCTGGGTTGTGCACACGGCAGGGCCAATCCGGGGTTGGGGCACCGCCCCAAGTCGGGTCACACACTGGACGCCCCAGGCAGGTAGCACACGGGACGCCCGGGTGGGCCGGCTGATTGCTGCTGCCCTGCCCGGCCGCCCCAGGTCAGGTCACACACGGGATGCCTGGATGGAGGCCAGGTAGGCTGGCGGATCACTGCTGCACCACCCGGCCACCCTGGGTCGGGTCGCACACGGGCGCCCGCCACCCCGGGTCATAAATAGCAGGTCCAGATGGCAGCGTGGGAGGCGGGATGGCGCTGTCCCGCCCTGCCTGCAGTATGCAAATGAGCCGCCATCTTTGTTGCCGGTTAATTTGCATATCGTGCTGATTAGCCAATGGGAGGCATAACAAAGGTACAGTCAATTACCATGTTTGTCTATTATTAGATAGGATTGCCTTTTTAGACCTTTTTTCCTGGTCCCTCCCCCACCATGATATTTTAATACCAAAGAGATATTATAGCATATACATTTAGGCAATGTCTATATCTGTGCTTTATACATAAAAAGAGTAAGATGTTTTCCCCCATTTGGGAACAATGTACCCTCATTAAGAAAGCACATCTTATTCAAATACCCCCAAATGTTCATGCCATTTTGATGCCACTCAGCCCAAGGGAAAATGTGATGGGGGTAAGTTTGGGGGGACAGAAAGATGATCATGTTGGGCACACTGATAGAAACCCTCCCAGTACCCAGGGAGGGAGCAATTCAAGTGAAGAGTCCCAAGCTGAGCCTCCTTTTTCTTCCTGGTCAGTACACCCCTGCAGACATGATGCAGCCTTTGATGCTGACAGGTAAGACAATCACAGGGAAGTCAGAGCACTCTGTCCCTTCAGAAAACGAGTCACGTGGCCTAATACCTTTCTCATCCCTCAGAGTTGGCTGCCTGCTCACTGCAGGTGTAAAAGATCAGAGAACCCGACTAACCGAAGTCCCAGGAAGACTGGGAAACCTTCAGGTAAACTAGTTTCTCCTCCTCTTATTTCAAAATAGAGTGACAGCACAAGAGCAGTGACAATTGTTTCATAATACAGCAGTGTATTCTTTAAAAGATGGAGTTTTATTGTAAAGTGCTCATTCGTCTTGCAATGGTGACTGAAAACATTTAAAATTACTAAACTGTCTATATAGTCATCAATATAGTACTCTTGTTACTGGTTTTGAAAAACAACTTTAAATTCATTTTTTAATGGTTTACATCTTGACAAGTAATAAGAAAGCATTCTACCTGTAATCAGCACTTGTAAATGTTGGACACTTGGTACTATAAATAGACTTTACTGATTTTCACATTTCTTCATGCTTTGAAGGGAAAGTGAATTTGAAGGATGACTGTGATTATAAAACATCGTGTTTTGAGACTCTGTGGGGTCTCATAGAGCTGGTCAGTTCATCTCAGGGGCTGTGAATGCTGCTTGATGAAGCTGTTTGAATTGTGAAACTTGGGAACATTGACGTGAAGGGCTACTCAACATGTTTTTACAGACTTAAAATAGAAAGACAGGTTTTACTTTTTTCCCATGTAGGAGAGAATGGAACATTTTAAAATTGAGAAAGTTAAAAAGAATTCCAAGATAAAAGAAAGTGAGACATGAAATTTCTAAGTGCTTCTGGGTCTTTTAGTCACAGTCTCCAGTCATTTCTCATAAGGTGCTTTTATCTTTGGTACCTGGTGCCCCTGTTCATATAGGAAGCAATCTTGTTTACAAGGGTTTAGCTTAGAAAATGGGTAACAGTTACCAAGTAACACGGAGTACAGAGTGTGCTCATCACAGACAGTGCCTGCACGTGCTCTCCGCAGGGACGTGCCTGCAGTCCTTCAGCTCACTTGGCTTCCTCGAGCAAGTTCCCTCTCCTCAAAAAGATTGTTATATATGGATCAAGTGAGATAATATGTTACAACAGTTTAGACCTTGTCCTGCAAGTACAAAGAATTGCTACCATTATTGTTGTGAGTTGGAGTATCATGAAAAACACAGAACTTCTTCCCCAAGCTCTTCAGATTACTGCGCAGGGGTCTGCTAGTATATTTTCACCCTCAGCTCTTAAATACAGACAGGGATTCTCAGCTTTTGCTTTGCCTGTACTGTACATAATTGTCAATTAATTGCATTGTGACTGTACTATATTGAAACTTCCTGTTTACTTGTCGGTATCCTATAAGCTAGAAAGGCAGCTTGTCGGTCTCTTTCATGTCATTCATCACTCTGCCCAATGTCTAGCATATGTCACTTAGCACCCAGTAGGTTCTTAATTATGTACGAAATGAACACAAGAATATATGGTGATGGTGTCATGATAGAGAGTTATATACTTAGATTTTTTCAGGTAAAATGTTTTTCCCATGTGGTTTTAAAACCTGTCTCAATTATGACCTGAGGCCTCCATGACTCATTCAGCCTCCCAACCAAAAACACCAGGAGTGTTAATTACAGTAAAAGGCAATGTTCACAAAGAAAAGTTGTCTACCTACAGTAATAAACAGAAACCACCTACCATCTAATTTCATTTTGGCCCATCAACCACCAAAGAGCAGGAATTTTCCATTCCCACCTAAGACGTCTGCTGTTTAGTGTCTGGAAGGTATTTGGATTGGAGCAAAGACAGTGATCTACCACGTACTCATAAAGGCTTTCTTGAGGCCACAGTGTGGACGACATGTGCTGTTCATTGTGGGCAACAAGAGGAATGGTAGTCCCTGCCCCTGCTCCAGAGAACTTGCTCCCACGTCAAGGAGCCAAGTCTATGCTGGAGAAAGGAAGACTGACTCAGAGTGTCTGAGGGACAGCAGGCTTTTGGTTATGGCTCTTGGCTGATAACCTCTGGGGGCCCCTCCTGGAGGAAAGAATAATAACTCTGTGCTGAGTTTTTAAAATTTTAGCCTTAGAATTAAGAATTGTTTAATTCTTAATTTTATTTGTCTGGATGGAACATAAAAGTGTTGGGGTAATTCAGAAGAAAGAGCCTAGTAAATTTCTTTGTACAGATTTTTGCTGCTTTGATTTTTTTAATTAATATATATTTTTATTGATTTTTTTTTTTTAAAGAGAGAGGAAGGGAGAGGGATAGAGAAATGGAAACATCAATGAGAGAAAAACATCATCAATCGATAAGCTGCCTCCTGCATGCCCTCTACTGGGGATTGAGCCCACAACCTGGACATGTGCCCTTTCCAGGAATCGAGTCGGTAACCTTTTGGTTCATGGGTTGAGGCTCAACTACTGAGCCACACCAGCCAGGCAGGTTTTTGCTTATTAGGCATCGCCCTGTAGCGGAAAGAACATTGGGCCTAGGTCCTTCCTGTCTCTCTAAGGATGTAACAGTTCATAAGCATCATGCTGGTTTTAGGAAGCCAAAGGAAGACTTCATTCTGGTCAGAGCTTGAGGGAGTAATGGAACTAGGTGCTCTCACTCTCTATAGTCCTTTTTTCCCCATGGTGTTATCTCTACCCTGTCTGAGCAGGACAGGGTGAGGCAGGTGGGAGCTGAGTGCCCCATGGCCAGGCAGGAACAGATTGACAAAGTGAGGGGGGCTGAGAGGGGCACCACTGAAGGTGAAAGACCTGAAACGGTAGACTCTGGGAGCAGTGAGACTATGATAAGAGCAGCACGGATATGTGGAGACAGCATGATGAGTGGTTCAAGTTCAAGGCTACTATCCTGTAGCAATTGGGTTGGAACTAGGCTTGATTGAGCAGTTTCATTGAGCTGATCACCTTCTCATAAAGGTGAAGCAGTGGCTGGGCCTCCTGCCTGGCTTGGCCCTGCCCTTTGGGGATTTGCATTGCCTCTACATCGGTTAGACCTGCTTTCTTCCTCACTTGTCACTTCATGGTTACAAGGTGGATAGTGCAGCTCTGGACATCACACCCATGTTAATTGAAGACTGTGAGAAGGACAGGGAGAAAAGGGTACCATCAACATATTTTCTCTAAGGTCTTGTTGTGAGAATGGAGTCAGGCAATGCCTGGGATTCTACCAGGAAGACTGAGAAACCAACCCTCTGGTTTCTGCATCCTCTGGAACAGACAGTGAGCAGAGGGCTGGATTTGGGTGTCGGGGAACCAGTGTGCAATATCTGTCACCATCTCAGAAACACTCCTCACCTTGTGTACTCTCCCCACCCCACCCATTATAATAAATTTTCAAAAGAAGAGAATACTCAAGGATGTTTCTAGTGGAAATGGTCATCAAACTCATTCAAGTCCTCATTTTTCACCCCCCCAATCTACTCAAATGCCAGGAAACCTGTTCTCTTGTTTTATCACCTTTTTGTCTTGTAGCAGAAATGTTTCCTCTCAGCCCACCTCTGATTTCAGCCACAGGCTTGGGGACAGTTGTATGCATGTCATTAATCTTCCAGGTCAGACACCCACCATAACCTCTCTGCTTCCCACCCTGAGGGTCTTCAGCAAAACCCAAGAAGCTCACTGGCTTGTCAGGTGAGCACCTCAGAGTGTAGCAGGGTTTGCTTTCCTGTGATGACCCTCCTCCAGGGGGTGAGCAGGAATCAGCAGACACCTAGCCTTCTGTACTTGAACATGCAGTTAAAGAGGCCCTCTACTGCTTCTTCATAGGGTCCCAGCTAGTTACCCGCAGTGGACACCAGCCCTATAAATTCCTCTGCCCTGGTTTTTCTTCCCCTGCCTAACTCTCTTTTCTTCCTCACTCCTGTGTGGTCACCACATGCATACATGATGAGGCCGGCACCCATGTCCCTCATCTCAGGCGCTACTTGGGGGGAACCCAAACTAAGACCGTCTCTCTATGGGAACTGCTTGACCATTCTTACCAGTGGCTTCTCCAAGGGACCTTTTCTGTACATATTCCCCTTTAAAGGGAAGGTGAGTTCTCTACAGAAACTAAACATCCAAGTGTGTGAACTGTAGTCCATTGTACAGATGGGAACATATCTCTGTTGGTAGAAACAAATATGTCAGAGTCCATTAATGAACCAAGGAGTTGAGTGATTATTGTAAGTGTGTGTCCAGCAGAATCAGCAATGGTATAGAAGCATTTACAAAGTAGTCAGTATGCCCAGTACCTGGTCCTTGAGCTAAGGATCCACAACTGAGCAGGCAATTTCTGCTCTCAAATTGCTCATGGATTACAGGTGTGATTTGGGGAAACTCAGGTCAACACTTAATGTGTAGTATGTGCTGTATGAATCCACACCTCGTGGTCACTGATGCAATAGGGGATGGTAACAAAAAGACCTAGGGATTTGGATGACTCCAAGCTTCCTAGCCTGGGTGACTCGGTGGATGGGATGTCATTAACCAAGATAGAAAATGCAGGGCAATAGCAGATTTGAAGAGAAAGATGACCTGTTGAGTTTTAAATATCTAAGTCATTCAGGTGGGGATATCTAGTAGACAGAAATATGGGTCTAGAGCAGCAATTTTCAACAAGTGTGCCGCAAGAAGAAATTTTAAAACATGCATACCTGACCTCTTTTCTCTTAGATTGTCAAGTAAAAATATGATAACAGCCAACACAATAGCCACATTGTGTGAATGCTCTGTCTTAAACCATAAATATATAGGTCATATAATAGAGTTGCATCTTATTGGTAATGTCACATGATAAGGTTTGGTCTGACTAATTGTTGGTACCAGAAATCCTTATATACAAGTATAGGCACCTGATTTTTTTTTTTTAATACTTTGGACCAAAAAGGTATGTAATTACTATTATTATTTTGTTTTGTTTTGTTAATCCTCACCAGAGGACATTTTTTCCATTGGTTTTTAGAAAGAGTGGAAGGGAGGGGGAGAGACAAAGAGAGAGAAACATCAATGTGAGAGAGACACATCAATTAGTTGCCCCCTGCATATGCCCCGACCAGGGTTGGGGATCAAGCCTGCAGTCAAGGCACGTGTGCCCTTGGCCAGAATCCAAGACCCTTCAGTTTGTGGGCTGACGCCTTAACTACTGAGCCAAATCAGCTAGGGCTATCATTATTAATTTTTTGTAAATTAATCAAACTTATATCTACTTTTTGTCAGATTGGCAAAAGAAAAATATATTTTTCAGTGTGCTACAGAATTTTAATAATTAGTTTAAGTGTGCAATGAGCTGAAAAAGGTTGAATATTGCTGGTCTAGAGACAGGAGGAGAATTCATCACTGGCACGCAGATTTGGAAGTCAGGGGTACATAAAGTTAACCTACAGGAGTAAATGAAATTAACAGGAAGTCCAGTGGAGGAATAAGGAAGGGTTAAGAGCAGGAGCCAGCAATGAGACAGGAAGTCAGACCAAGCTGTAGGAGAAGAATCAGAAGGCATGTTTCTCCACCATTGAAGCCCAGAGAGGATGCTTCAGATGAAGGTGTGATTACAGCCCAATCTATCCTAAGGAAAGATCAGGTAGGGCGATAAGGACAGGCCTTCAGCATTTGTGACTTCAGAGGTGGCTGTTTCAGTAGAGGGGTGACAAAGGACATCTGGTCCTTTATTTTACTCACCTCAACCTGGGTCTCCTCAACAGCCATGAAAGTGGGACATCGAAATTCCCTTCCAGAGCCTCTATTGATAACATTAGCTTCTTTTGACAACCAGAGCCAGATTTCTTCACCTTCCCCTATTCCTTCTCTGTCTTCCTCCCCAAACACACTGAGATTCTCTTCCTCCTTGGGGCTTATTATTATCTCCTCCCTCATGTTTCTGTTTGCCAGACAGGAGCTGCTGCTCTTTCTTGGCTTATTTGCTCTCACTTGAACAGAAGCTTTCTGAGCGGCCAGTTTCCAGTTTGTATGAATGAACTTCTCAATAGCAGTCTCATTGGATCCTCAGTCTCCCAACAAGGCCATATGGCACTCGCCAGGATATCTAGTTAAAAGCAAGTTGATTGAAAAGGCAAATTAGTAGAAATCAGAACTGGTTGCAAAACCCTCTTTGCAGTCATTTGTTTTGCCTCCTTTCAGGCAGTGATGCTTGCTGTGCTGTGTAGTGACCCGTCGTACAGAGACGCTAGTCCCACGTCTTGGGAGGCTTGGCTCAGGGCAGAAAAGTCACCAAAAATAAACTGAAAATTTTTTTACCAAATGGGAATGACGTAAAATCAAAAGTCAACGTGATGTCAAGCACAATACAGGTCCCAGCAAGCTGTTCAGCTCGAAGGCAGGAGCCCTGAGAGGGATCGATGGGAAAACTGCTTTGTGTGGTGGGAGCTGATGGTGAGAACATTGTCCTTAAGCTTCAGAGAACTATGTGGAAGCTGGTTTGGGGATTTAGTGAGATGATTATAAATTGGTTCTGGACATATCAAACTTAAGATTCTGATCTTGAGACAGGTCTGGATGGAAAAGTCAGCCAGGATGTGTCAATGAGGAAGAGAAAGCTGAAGAGAAACTGAGGCAGTAGACTGGTGAAATTACTGATATAGAATGTAGAGTGATGTTAAAGGTTGGGAGAGAGTACAGCTATCTGCCCAGTGCCCGTGCCCCATCTTCCTTGGTAAGAGAATGCAGACTTTTAGCCAAGCACATCACCTCCTGAAATAAAAGGCCACACTTCTCAGCTCACCATATAGCTATTGGTCACATGAATAAGTTCTGGCCAGTTATTTGTTGTCAGATGTGCTGTGGGACTTCTAGACAGATCAAGCCCTTTGTCTCCATTTCTTCTTCCTGCTGCTTGGAATACAGAGGTGATGGCTGACTCCAGCAGCAATCACATTGGCCAGGAGGTGGCCTCAAAGAAGTCATGTGGAATGGACCAAACAGTAAGAGGACCTGAATTTCTGTTGACTTCATGAGGCTGTATATACCAGCTCTCGACATTCCATACTACATTTTCCTTTTTTCTTTTTGCAAAGTGTATGTAGGGTCCTAAAATTGGGGAATTCGGGGAAATGGCTAAATTAATAAGTTAAATTATTAGATTTAAATAAAAATTTTGCATTATTCAACAATTATTGCCTACTATGTGAAGGGCATTGTGCTGGGTGCTGAAAAAGCAAAGTTCCTGACTTTATGGAGCTTATGGCTTAGCAGGAGATATCTGAAGTATTAGGTACAACAAAAAGATATAACTGAAGCAAGTGGAAGCATTAGAGAAAATTCATCTAAAGGTCCCCGCCAAGTCCCAGAGGAGGTATTTTTTGAGGTGATATGTGAATGTATCAATTCACCAAATTGACAGGCTAGGAGAGAGAGTTTAAGGTAGAAGGTTTAATGCATGGAAGAGTATGAAGACTATGGCATCTTGCCAGAATGTGTTTTATTTAAAGTGAAGAGGGAAAATGCTCATGGAGAAAGGCACAATGTATGGAGTGATTTGACTACTAAAACTCTCCAGCCTGGACCAGCAGCCCAGTGAGCCTCGGTTTCTTTAGTGTCAGTGCCCCCTAGTGGTAGGAGGGCTTCATCAGCTGGCAGGAAGAGGCAGGGTGGGTAGACAGAGGAGCGACTGGAACAAGGTAGAGGCCACAGGTCAGATAAGAAATCTAATAGAAGTGTTCTGGCAGAGTGGTCAGGAGAGGCTGCCAGTGAGAAAGTTGGGGAAAGCCCTGATGGGCACAGTGTGGGACCTACTTTTGCTGCCCATCTATGTTGGTCAGTTCTTTTGGATTCCATGGGACAGAGGAGTATTGCTCTGTTTTGTTTAGTTTTGTTTTGAAGCCTGGTGGGGGTGGTAATAGGTGTTGTCATATTGAGCCCCTGCTCAGCCACCCCTGTCCCCTGCACGGCCTTCTTATCGAAGAAGTAAAGCCCAGGAAATCGGAGGACAGGTCCACACAAGCGCACACTGTGCACAGGAGATGGTGGAGGAGTTCAGGGTCACTTGGAAGCCCCGTGCAGGGCATTTGACCCTTAAAAAAATTTTTTTTAATTGATTTTAGAGAGGAAGGGAGAGGGAGAGAGATAGAGCCATCATTGACAAGAGAGAATCACTGATTGGCTGCCTCTTGCATGCCCCACACTGGGATCGAGCCCACAACCCCGTGCATGTGCCCTGACCAGGAATCAAGCCCTACCTTCATGTTCGTAGATCAGCACTCAACCACTAAACCATGCCAGCTGGCTATTTGACCCTTTTTAACTACTTTTGAGGCTCATGGCCTTGTTCTTGTTTATAATTCATGCCCATATAATTCCAGTGAGATGAGGACGCCTCAGTGACTATCACATTCAGGGAAATGTTTAAAAATAAAGAAGAATGTAATTGTAGAAACAATGTTGAGGGAGGAGCAGAAAGAGCTGTGGCCCACAGTGATTGCCACACATGAGCATTCCATTTAGTTGTCAGTTTCCTTGGAGCTGTGGAAACACTGGAAATACAGGGTATTCTGTGGTTTGCATTGCCTAGAAGGAGGAAATGCAACTATCCTTCAGAGATACATCGTTTCTGGGATGGGACGAGGTGTTAACTAATGATGTGGTGGTATCATTTTGCAATATGTGAAGTTATCAATTCAGTATGTTGTACACCTTAAATTTACACAATGCTATATGTCAATTATATCTCAATAAAGCTGGGAAAAATTTTAATGATTTAAAAGAGAGAGCACATGGTTTACATAGTTCCTGGCCTACTATTCCAAGAGGAATTTATTCTAGTGATTCTACTAGTAGACCAATAAGTAAACACCGAATTGAAAGGCATCCAAATGCTTTGTTGCTTCTCTTTCCTGGGAGTTTGCAGACCTGTTCCAATACCTGTTAGGTACTAGATATGATGAGTGTTCAGTGGAATTGATCAGTGGTTCCCCACCGTCAGTGGGACCCCTAGTGGGCCATGGAGTTATTGCAAAGTTGTCTGAGAATCTGCATTCTAGATGCATAATTTTAGGAGAGGAAAAAATTGTTTTGTGCAAATATAGCAATTTAAAAAAATATGACCAAAACTAGTGAAATACTAATGCATGTACCATAACTACTGACTTCACACTAGCTTTTGGTTATTATAAATTCTCTTAATTAGATTGTAACGATACACTTACTAACATTTTGATATTACAAGTAGATCCTTGTGTTTAAGAAGGGGCAGACTGTCTAGCTGGTGTGACTGCTCTGAGCAGAGAAGACTACCCCCACCCCAGTCACTACTCTCAATAACTGGTTTTCACTTTGTGAGATGAGCTCTGAGGCCCCCGTGTGCTCAGATACTCTTTGTTCAGTAATCAGCTCTGTGGTTTTCAGGAGGCACCAAAGAACTTCAGGGCTTTCCACCCTGAGCACTTTGTTCAGGAAGCTTAAGCAACTTGTTGTGGTTTCAGAAGTGGCACGCTTGAAGTTCTGGAGTTGGCACAAACTACTGCTCCTGCTCAAACGGGTGGTAGAAAGAGAGGCCACCATAGGGCTGGTGGCCCAAAAACCGAAGCTGTGGTTGTATCCACAGACAGTTGCTCTGCAGCAAGCTTGCCGTCACTCCCCATCCCTTTCATGTGGGCAAAGAAAGAACTTATCAGACACAAAGTCTCTCTTCTCTTGTAACATTTGGGGTGAGAGGAGAGGAAGTTAGGCAGTAAATCGGGGCAGAATTTACAACAGTGAAAATCACGTTTTTGTTGAGCTCTCTCTCTCCATATGGGCGACTCCATACTGCTCCAGAGGGCACACCCATGCCTGTGTGCTACCTGATGCTCAGACTGCACGTGAGTCCCCAGCAAGGGGACAGCACTGCTTCCTGTGCTCTGGGTCACATGGCTCAGTGCCACCATTTGAGGACAGGAGGATGGCCTCAGGATTCCAAAGCTAAAGTGGGGCTAGCAAAACCTGTGAGAGCAGCAGTTACACATAGTATTCCAGCCATGGCCACTGCAGTGGTTCCATTAAACAGGCCACAAACACCTTCCCCAGAACTGACTTGCACAGTTGCTAAGGAAAGTACAAAGGCCACAATTGTTTTCAGTTAGAACCCTAAGGGTACATGTAAGAACATATACATTTGAGTGTCTAACCAGGAATGTCTCTCCCACTGTCTATCATGGCTCCTCACTTGTACTATTGGAAATTTATTTCTGTTAGTTAACAGTATTTTTTGTGTTCCAGAGAGTGCAAGCGTTCTGGTGGGTGTACTTGGTAGAACAAGAAAGAGGAAGGGTTTGGTGACAGGCCAGCCATGTGGTGCCTCTCAATGGTACCAGGTGCATGGCCCTGTTCTCCTTCCTGGTCCATTACATTTTTACACAGGAGCTGTTCTCTCTAAAATATTGGGCTGGGGGATACATGGTGTCAGGCCAATGGGGACCTGGCTGTCGTCAGCATTTTCAGATTCCAAGAACTTGATTTCCTCAAAGTTAGACAGTAACCATTTGGCCGATTCAGGATTCATGGTAGAGTCCCTGGCCCTGTGTTTTGTGGGATAAACAGAATGTTGCAGCCAATGAGCAGGGATTCAACAAGTATTTGTTGGGTGACTGTTATGTGCTAAGTCCTTCACTAGGTATCAGATATGCAAAGATGAATACATAATTCTACAAACGGAAAGGAACATGTGGTCCAGACATGAACTAGATATTCACAAAAGAAAATTTCAATTGTCAATAAACATCTAAACGTGTGTGAATCACTAGTAATGAAGAAAATATAAGTTAAAATGGAAAGTAATTTCTGTGTGTGCGTGTTTGACAAAAGTTAAAAACAATGGCTGTACTCTGTGTTAATGGGTGCAGGTAACTTTCCTACACTATTGATGAAATACCACCTTTCTAGAAAAGTTTGGCAATGTGTAGCGAAATCAAAATGCCTACCTTTAACCCGGCAATTCCCATTTGGGAAATTTTTAAAAAGTAAATAATAGAAAAGGGCCTCAAAGATGTGTGCTTGAAGATGTGTATACAAAGATTTTTATTGAAGTAATGTTTATGTCATTTACAGTTTTGCTAAATAATTTATGGTGAAGTCTTT
Source organism: Myotis daubentonii (assembly GCF_963259705.1). Taxonomy (NCBI): domain Eukaryota; kingdom Metazoa; phylum Chordata; class Mammalia; order Chiroptera; family Vespertilionidae; genus Myotis; species Myotis daubentonii. The sequence goes on along the minus strand of NC_081844.1, from coordinate 72,511,975 downwards.
TGATAGGGTGCTGTGCAGTTGATGTGTACCTGCATTAGGATAGCAATCTGCAATGTACTAGTACAGTCAAGTGACAATAAGAGAATGCTGCATACAGTCTAATTCTATTTGTGTTTATAAAAAGGGTACATACTTATATGCATAGAAAGAAATTAAGAAAGATCCTCCAAGATGATAAACACAGACTGATCTCTCATTTTTATACCTCTCCGTAGTCCTTGAATTTTTTGACAATGAGCTTTAATTACTTTTATTATCTGATAAAGGCATTAAAATATAAATATCAAGCACTCTGACCTCAAGGATATCACATGTGTACACACACGCATGTGTGTCCAAGCTGGCATGTGAATTGCCCACCAATTCTAGAATCTGCAGAATTGGCAGAGCTCAGGAAGCTGGGAGCCCACCTTTCTTTTCAAAGCCCAAAGCCCAATCCCAGGAGAAAGGCAAAGGAGCCAGATGAGTCCTCCCTCCTTCAGCCACTGAGGTCCTTTTCTCAGCATTTTCCTGCTTAGATAAGTTAGATTCAGGTAATGTCATTTTCTTGAGCAGGAAAGGAACTGAAGTTTATCAGAAGGTTTCCTAACTCCAGGTACTTGGTTGTACACTCACATCTCCTCCACTGGCCCCGAACTGGCAGGGCCATAATTCAAATCAAGTTCTTTGATTCTAAAAACTATGCTATTTCCATGGGTTCCTTAATGTTTGCTTCTGTGTGTTTGTGTGTTCACCAAGATACAGATTCCTGCTTTAGCATGAAATAGTTTGTGCCTAAAAATTTGCACTTAAATGGGTCTTCCTTAGAAGAGGCCGATAGTGGGCATATTTTTCTCATGCCCTAGCCTTTTTCAATGCGTTACAGACCTGCACACTCATCCATCTATTTATCCACCCATAAACCCATCCATCCATCATCCATCTATGCATGCATGCCTCCATTCATCCATCTATTTATCCATTCATCTTGCATCCCTACATGCATCATCTTTACATATATCTTCTTCATTCATCCATTCTTCTACCTAATATTTGTTAAGAGCAGCATAGGTTTTAGAGTTTAAGAGCATGGTCCCCCTTCAAATCCAAACTGGCCCCCTTCAAATCGTGGCTCTACTTACTGGCCGTGAGATGATGGGCAGGTTAATTAAACGCTTAGTGCTTCCATTTCCTGTCAAATGGGGACAATAACATGACTCATAAAATTGTTGTGAACATGAAACGAATTCTTCAATGTAAAGAACTGAGAGTTGTGCCTGGCATGTAGTAAGTACATCTCCATCATGCTATTTACTATGTGCCAGGTATTACAATTTTTGTGTTGTCCTTCTCAAAAATAATTATGTTCCAAGGACAGGACTTGAGTGCTGCAGCTTATGCTGACCAGGAGTTTACGATTGTCTTGACAGTTCTCAAGGACTCCTCTCTCTTTGTTTCTTTGTCTTTAAAGTAGCAAAAGTTAATATGTTTCGGCTTTAACCCATCACAAAAATCATTTATTCTTAACTTCTGTCTTCATTTAGTACACTTTTATGTTTTCTCTGTGAAACTTGTGTCTCTTGGGCTATTTTTTTAATTAATTATTATTTTTTTTATTTCAGAGAAGAAGGGAAAGGGAGAGAGGGGGATATAGAAACATCAGTGATGAGAGAGAATCATTGATTGGCTGCCTTCTGCACACCCCACGCTGAGGATCAAGCCCACAACCCAGCATGGAATCGCACCGTGACCTTCTGGTTCATAAATCGATGCTCAACCACTGAGCCATGCAGGCCGGGCTCTCGGGCTATTTTGAGATTCCCTTTGAAAGCAGAGTGGGGATGCTCACTGAACTGGTGACTATTTTCCAGAGGAGGATCGAGCCCTATTACATTTATTTATCTTCAAAAGGGATTTTGTAGGTCTGTCCTGACAGCCTTGGTGTTTCTCTGCGGGCTTTAGCTTGCTCTCTGTTCTTTGGTATAGTCTCCTCCGTGGGGTATTTTTGGCAACAGAGCTCATCTGGTTCAGTCTCCTTTCATTTCTGAGGCCAACCAGTGGTTCATACCAGCAGGGAGGACTTTCACAAACACACTGTCCCAGGTTGTGTCACTGGTGTCTGGCGGAGGGAGACAGATCAAGGAATGTTATCTCAAAGGGCGTCCTACTTTCCAGTCAGTTAATCACTGTTACTCCTGTCAGTAGCACCTGGGGTGAGAACAGGTGCAGGCCTCTTGGACACCACCCCTGCTAGGAGGGGCAGGAGGGGCAGAGGAAGGAAAGCTGGAGGTTGAAGCAACATGTGCATTAAGGAGAAATCAAATCCCGTATCCCTGCTATGCAGTATGGAGAAGGGCACAGCATTACCTGCATTCTATTACTGCCTCAAACCTTGCATCTGAATCTAAGGGCGAGGAAACAATCAGGCACAACCAAACTGAGATATTGTTTTATTAAATATATTTTAATTGATTTTTTTTTAGAGAGCAAGGAAGAGAGAGAGAAACATCGATGTGGCCATGCACTGATGGACGCAGAGCAGGTCTCAAACTCCTTGTCCACGGTCACACTGTGCTCCGTAGGTAAAGGAGAAACGGTTTTCCTGATCCTGAAGCTCGGGTTAGAAATGATCTCAGTAGTGGAAGTGAATCTCATTTACGTCCATGACTGAAAAAGCTGAGAAAACCTTTGAGCATTTATACCTTTTGCTTTTCGCCAGGTGTGGGTGACAAGGTCCTGCCGTTCAAATCGGGTGTCTGCCTGTGTTTGCATTGTTTCAGTAGGTGGCAGCATGTCCTCTCCTTTCAAGGGTGTCTTCTGAAGAGCATGTCTGCAGTGAAAAGCTTCTGTTGGGAAATTAAGGGGTGTTAATCATGATTAAGGTCAATGGTAAATACTCCCTGTGACCACCACAAATACATTGCTCATGGTCACAACTCAAGTCATTTAACGGGTTTTGACATCCCAACAATAACTTTAGAGCAAAAACTTATGACACTTCTACTTGGAATTCTACCCAACCAAGGGTAGATGTTCTCTCTCTCTCTTCTCTCTCTCTCTCTCTTCTCTCTCTCTCTCTCTCTCATCTCTCTCTCTCTCTCTCTCATCTCTATCTCTATCTCTATCTCTATCTCTATCTCTCTCTATCTCTATCTCTATCTCTATCTCCTTTCTCATTTCTCTTAATAGTTCAATTTGGAAAATTGCTTAAATTAAGAAGATAGGGAACAAACACACAGCAACACAGACTTTTCTTCTCCAAATCAACTATCTCTCAGCCTAATAGAAAGATGGTAATGTGGTCAGAGCCAGTTTAAAAATATAATTGTAATCGTGTTATTTTTAACCAAGGTACCACAACCTAGAATCTTCCTTTATGACAGCTGCTGGGATTTCCCTTCTGTCTACCCACTACCCCCCATCATCCCTCCCATGCCTTCAACTCTCTAGGAGTGCCTGCATCATTCATCTGATAGAGAGGATTTTTTAAGACACCTTTTCTCTCATTTATTTTCAACTTTTCATTAAAGAATAACATACATAGGGAAAATGGTAAAAATCATAAACTCAATAAATACCACATTTTAGGTCAAGAAATACAACATCACTTCCTTTCTCTCCCATTGCCATCCACATCTCCCCCCATTCCTCCCCAGCATGAACACAGTCTGCCTTCTAATACAGCTGGCTCTGAGCAACACCAGTTTGAACTGTGCGAGTCCATTTAGACATAGATTTTGTTTAACAAATATGCACAGTACTGCAAATATATTTTCACTACCTTATTATCTGAATACCATTTTCTCTACTTTATTGTAGGAATACAGTACCTAAGAACAATATATATATACATATAACATACAAAAATGTATTAATCAACTGTCTATGTTATCAGTAAGGCTTCTGGTAAACAGTAAGGTATTCATAGGGGAGTCCAAAGTTATATGTGAATTTTTGACTGAGCAGGGATCAGCACTCCTAATTCCCATGTTTTTGAGGGTCAACTGTACTATTTATTAGTGTTTCCTGTTTGGGAATGTTATATAAATGGGATCATAAAGTGTGTATTAATTTGTGTCTAGCATCTTTTGATACACATTATGTTTCTGTGATGCAGCCATGTAGCTACTATTTGTTTGTTTGTTGCTGCATTTAGCTCTATTGTATGATTATTCCACAATCCATTTTTCCTTTTTTCAACAAATAATTAATTGTACTTGAAATATCTCCAAATTATCTTTTTATTTTAAAGGGTAAGTATATTTCTGGGCGCTATCATCCTTGTTAGGGCCACAGAGAGAATAAAATTATTGTGGAAGGGAATTAACTTGGGAAAAATACAATACATGTACTTATAATTTCATAGTACATATTATCTCTCTCTCCTGGTCATAAATGTCAGCATGGCCTTGATTCTCTCAGTGGTTCTCAGCCCTGGTTACACTGACTAGAATCACATGGAGAGCTCCACAAACACCCTTCTCCAGGCACTCAGACATTCTCATTTTTTGTTAATTAAATACCCAGAAGTATTTTGTATAAGCTCCCCAGATGACTCTGATGCATGCCAGGGCTGAGGACCACATGCCAGTTTGTTGACACCTGTTAGATAATTCATTTGAACTGAAGTCTATCTCCACACTGTACCTCAAAGAGTTCTCTTTCAGATTGTTTCTGTAATCACCCACTGCCTCAAACCTTTTGCATTATTCCTCATTGAACCTCACTGAAAGTGAGCAAAAGAGTCCACTGAACAGAGGTCTCCTTCCTATTTAAAACTAGTGGCCTGGTGCATGAATTTGTGCACATTGAAAGGAAATTAATTAGAAAATATATTTTAATGTTGCTATTCACTTTTTCTCTATAATAGAGGTGTCAGCCAAATTCATGATTGACAATGACAGATGGAAACACACATGTGATTGGCGCCAGCGAGAGCTTTATGTGTTTTGTGCATGCGCGAGTCAACTTAGTCTTTTATAGATATAGAATAAACTTGCTTAATTAGACCTACTTTCTGATTTAGCTAAACTTTTTCCAGCCCAGGGAAGCACCCCAACTTCTCTTTCAGGTAATTGTCAGCAGCACAGCAGTAAATATCAACATGAAGCAGATTATTATTGTAGATCACGCAGGGAGAACAAAGGGCAAAATATTTAACTGTAGCCGTGTTTGACTATATTCTGCGCAGTGAGAAAACCTGAAGTCATTTTCAAGGTCCACCATTTCTTACTTCTTTTCAGTCGGGTCAAGTTTCTAAATCTCCTTTTTCTGGCTAATGAAAAGAAAATAGGATTCCACCGAGTCTCCTATCTACCTACTCCAGGACTTCTGTGAGGATCAAATGAGATGAGGCACGGGAAATTGCTTCACAGACATTTGATTACAGTGTAAATGTTTGCACCTGGGTATAAAGCAAGTCGTGTTCCTGGGCTGCAGAAACTGCAAGGAGACTAGTAGATAGGGAGAGGAAGCTGGGCGTTGCTATGTGATGTCATTACCTGGCGCCCGCAGCGACTGTTTCTGGGCTGGCCTTGGGGTCTTGGCAATGTCGGCTGCGATTGGTGGGCTGTCACTCTGCGGTGGTGGTGGGGCCTGTGCCCCACTTGGGGGAAGCCAAGTGTTACTTTGTCAGCCAGGTCTGTGCTGCTGCTGTTTCTCTGTAAATGGCAAGTGGGTATCACATCAGCTCCTGCATTGAGCATCTTCCCCCTGGTGATCAGTGCGCATCATAGCAACCAGTTGGACAGTGGGAAGGACACTTAGCATATTAGCCTTTCAGATATATAGATTGCTGTCTCAGCCCAGCCTGCATGGCTCAGTGATTGAGCGTCAACCTACGAACCAGGAGGTCACAGTTCAATTCTTGGTCAGGGCACATGCAGGAGGCAGCCAATCAATGATTCTCTCTCATTATTGACGTTTCTCTCTCCCTCCCTGATATCAATAACAATATTTAAAAGATAAACAAATAAAACAAAATTGCTCTTTCATCTGCTCCATTCATGCCGCCCACCTCTGCCTCTTGCCTTCCTCTGCTTATGTTCCCATAGAATTTCTTCATAGCACTTCATGTCTCAGTCAAAAAGAATAAAGAAAGGAAAGCTAAAGAGAGTGAGAGAAATAATTTGCAACATGCAAGGAAAACTTATTGAAAAGAATATTTTATTATGAACAGAGAAAAAGACATGTTTAGAAACTCATAATGAATATTCTGAATTTTCTATTTTTGTAAGGGGAGGAAGATTATAATTCTGAAGACTTCAAGCTGTAAAACTGGAAAGCATTAAGACGGTTTATCTACAAGTGAGAGAACTCTAGACAATAGAAATCCAGGACCTTTCTTTAGAAAAATATTTTTTGCTAAAATTTTAATAATATATGGGATAACGTTTCCTTTTTAATCTTCCAAATTTTAGATTGCTGAAGGCCAGTTTTAAAAATAAGAGGTGTGGTGACATCTGATAAGAGGATGGGGGGATATATGCAGAAAATACATGCTACCCAGAGATCAGGAGAAGCTATAAGGGAAAAAGCAATAGTGCAGCACTTACATAATAAAGAGAAGGCAGATTGTGTGTTGGGAATTAAAGCCCTGTGGGGTTTTAATTAGAACTCCAAGGCCAGCCACTGCAGAACCACCAATTCTTCCTAAAAATATTTGCTGACTTCTTTCTATGTCCCAGGTATTGTTCCAGGTGCCAGATACATAGCAGTGAACAAAACAGACCAAATCTCAGCCCATGTCAAGCTCACCTTCTAGTGGGGGCACAGACCATAAACACATAAATGCCTAAAATCTGTATGCCTAGGGTGGTACGTGTTATGGAGAAAAATAAAGCAGGGGTGTTGGGGAGGAGAGTTTCAATTTAAAATACCGTGGTCATCAGAGAGGACCGGGTGGAGAAGGTATCTGTAGAGCATGGACATGAAGGAGGTGAGGGATGGACCACGTGCACATTGGCAGGGGCATTCCAGATGGAAGGAACAGAAAGTGAAAATGCTTTAGGTGACGGTGTTCCTGGGGTATGGAAGAAGGAGAGAGTGACAGTGTGTGTGGAGTTAAATAAGAAGAGTGAAAATGAGGTTGGAGAGGTGAGGGGTAGAGGGGATGTGACCAAGTAGCCCCTGTAAGAGTCACACTTTACTCTGATAGGGATGGCGGCCATTGGAAGGTTTTGAGCTGAGAGGTGATATATTCTCATCAGTTTTCAAAAGGATCATTCAGGTTGCTTTGTTACAAATCAATTTTGGTGAGGGGCAAGAACAAAAGCAGGAAAACTATTCAGGAAGGTATCACCATCATCTGCATTAGAGCCTTTGGTGGCCTCAGAAAAAAATGGAAGTTAAAGATGGTGATGAGTAGTTGGATTCCAGCGATACTTTGAAAACAGCTGGCAGTCATCACTGGCTTGGGCGGTAACTGGATTCCATGTGTAAGAGAAAGAGGTGCCAAGGAGAATTTCAGTGCATAATCATATACTTTGTGTTTAGTTCAATTCAATTTCATAAATGTTTGCTTTCTACTATATATTATCTACTATATATGACACACTGTGCAAGCAAAATGCAATTCTGTCTGCCAAAGGAAACAGACATATAAATCACTAAATTTGTATACATTGTATTAAGCCTAATAATCAAAGTGTGCTCAAGTTCTGAAAGTGGGGAGAGATTAACGCAGTCACAGAGAAAAAGATGGTGATGGAAATCCTAGAGGAAGTGATGATTCATTTAACTGTTGACAGACACATGTGGGTTTCCTGGTTATAAGGAAGGGGCAGAGGAATGATATTCCTGGGAGAGGTCACTGCATGTACAAAGGCTCAGAGGAATGAAACAGCGTCAGGGGGGTGGGTCTAGGGAACTAGAAGTAGATTGGTTTGGCTGGTGTGTGAAGTTCAAGGGGAAGAGAGGCCCGGAGCTGAGGGGAGCACATGATAACGGGTTTTGCATGCCCTGCCTCGGGCCTACGCTCTATTCCAGCAGAGAGTGAAAGGTTTCAACAAGGAAAAGTTGTGATCAGACTTGTCACTGGTGGCCACACAGAGATCGATTGGGAAGAAGAGAAGGCAAGAGGCTAGAATTTCAATCAAAAGTCCTTGCGTCCATTGCGAGAGCCAGCATTAAGGCGATGGCAGAGGGAGTAGAAAAGAAAGGCCCAGTTTGAGAGATAGAAACAGCAAAGCCCAGTGACCAATTGGTTATAGCATATGAGAGGGAAGGAGGAGCCTGGGAGGCTGGAGAGTGTGATCCCATCATTATGATTAGGGAATACTGGAAAACAGAGAAGGTCATGAAAGTGGGGAAAGTGATTAGATCACTTTGACATAATGAGGTGAAGGGCCTGGGAGATATGATGGAAATCTCCAGAAAGAAGGTGGATATATGGGTCTGTGAATTAGCAGATTTGGTGGGAGCATTAGCCTATTATCTATAGATTTGTTCAATAACATATAGAGGGCATTCAAAACGCAGGAACTCATCCGACTGTTGAGGGAAAAGATTTAAAGAGAAAGATAGCCACGGACAGAATCCTCAGGAACATTGAGCTCTAAGGGGAGGATCCAGGAAAGCAGCCAATAACCAACCTCATGGATATGCAGTCAGAGGGGAGACAAGGATCAGGAGGAAGAGTTGCCTCCACACACAGGGAGGACGGAGGGGGTGATCAAAGGTAGCAAAAGCCATGATGATCAAGTGAGATGATGACTTAAGACACTTAGGAGAGCTGGGTTATTTGGAGGTCATTGTTGGCCATAGAGAGGGCAGTTTTTATGATATAGAAGTAGGGGTGGGAGGGGCAGAAATCAGATTATGGTGTTTTGATAAGTGGATAGGAGGTAAGGAAGTATAGACACAGGCATAGACTCCTCTTTTAACAAGCTTGACTATGAACACCCAAATCTTTCTTCTCCTTGTGAGGCATGGTCATGCCCAACTATCCTGTGCCCTGGAGTAGAGGGAGGCAGATGTTGAAGCAGGTGAGTGTTTAGAGCTAAGAGAGAAGTGGGAAAGTGACCCCAGGAAGCCAGATAAGGGAGGCCTGGCTGTTTGATGAGGTCTTGGGACCGATGGAATAGAAGTAGGCAGTGTAAGAACTAAGAGATGATCAGGTGATGGTTTCATGTATGTAGAGACTTCACACAGAGAGTGCTTCCAGGTGATCAAGTCTGGCACCAGGGAATGGAAACGTCCAAGGATGGAGTAAAAGATGCAGACATTGGAAACTGAGGCAGTTCAGGTTCTGGAAAGCTACAGGCTCTTCATTGTGGGCACTGAAGTCATCCAGTTGGTGGATAACATTGGATTCAAGGAAAAGAATGTGCCTGAGTCCTTGGTGAACATGGAGGAGTGTTCACTAGATAATAGTCATCAATAAGAAAAGTGGACAGACAAGTGAGGAGTGAGGCTTGCACAAAAGTAATGGACAATGGGAAGAATATCTTCAATTCCACCCAAACCTGCCATACCTTTGGGAGGGCTGCAAAGGTCATGGTATCCTAACCGTAGGGACAGGAAGCAGAAAGTGCCATTTCAGTGAAGCACATAAGGAGAGAAGATCATTTTTAGCATATATATGTGAAAATTATAAGTTTCCAGAAACTAATGATCCATTTTATTTTTTGCTAAGACTATTGAATTAAGGGTTTCCAGGGAATCACAGAAGACAGTGTGCTGACTGAGTAGTATTTAATATGATCAGGTCTTAAATAAGAAGCTATGAACATAAACATTTAAAACCAAATATATAATAAATAATAATTAAATTATAAAGTACATATTCATATTAAAACTAAATTCTCAGATGCAAATGTCAATACAACAGAGCAATATATAGATAATAATGCTACAATTCTCTGCAAGGGTCCAAAAAAAGACACTTTCAGCTAAAGGAGTGGAAATCATGACTCATTTCCCTGAACTCCCAGGACCTACAGCAATGCTTTTCTTTCTTCCTCTTTTAATTTTTTAAAAACATTTTTCTTGTCCCCTCCAGTAAGTGTTGCTACAAATCCTATTGAAATAATGTTGATCAACTGAACATCAGATTCAGTAGAAAGTTTGACTCAGAAGTATGGTCAAATGTTCCTCTAAGAGTATTCAGAATTTTAGGGACTCAGGCACATAAAGCTTTAAAAATAGAGGCAGAATAGACCTCAGACATTGTCCAACAGCCTTATTCTACAGATAGGAAATAGAAATCCAAAAAATTTAAGCAAGTGACATAGCCAGCAAGAGTTTGGGCCTCCTGTGTCACCATTGGAGGTGAACAGTAATGGTGTGGGCCAGCCGCAGTGGCTTTAGAGGGCTGGCTAAGTCTGGAACACAGAGCAGGCAGGGCTCACTTCTTCGTCCTCTTTATTCCGATGCATTGCTGTTACTTGGGATGTTGTGAGGATCCTGCCCGAGTCTCTGAACTCAGGTTCATGAAGGCTCTTGGCCAGCAGCCCACTAAATTATTTTTACTTTGAAGGTAAAAATCTCTGGTCAAAAGGACTAGAACAGAGACTTATTAACAGTAAACACACCAAAATAAATACATTATTTTAAATATAAAATCACAGTGTCAAAGAAGTAAAAAACTAGAAAGCCAGAAACAAGAAAAAAGATCCCCTCTTCGCAGGTCAACTTTGAGCCTGTTTTCCAGTTTCACCCGACCTGGCACCCAGCCTGGCACTGCTTCACACCGAGGCAGGCGTTAGATGCACAGCCTCGTCCTTCTGCACGTATCTACAGGATTCCTTTGCAATAACATCTTCAAGTTTAAAACAGAGTACTCATTCCTGATGGTCAAACATTTCATGGCAACCTGATGATATAAATGGTTCCTACCATATCTTTTAGAACTATAAAAGTACTTGTTTCTAAGACACTTTTAAGTAGATAATGTTTTTTCTTAGAGGATAAAGCATTTCCCATACAACACCCCCTTGCATACTCACAGCCATTTTAACAACAAGGTTCTCAAATAGCTTATAACATCCCAGTGAAGATTTATTCTTCTAGAGTTTCTAACCTTCCACCTAAATGAACTGCTGGAGCAGAAATGGCACTTGGAGCAGGTCACCTGTTTTTGCTACATGGTTGGAAGTCTGGTATGTTTATGCTCAAGTCTGCATTCTGTGTAGACAGGAGTCCTAGGCTCTTGATTTGTAGCCTGACTTTGATTTTCTACAAGTGACAATTTGCCTTTTGGAAAGCATGCAGACACAAATTGTTTGTCATTTTTAAAAGGAGAAAATAGGAAAAGAAAAGGAAGGAAGGAAGGAAGGAAGGAAGGAAGGGAGGGAGGGAGGGAGGGAGGGAGGGAGGGAGGGAGGGAGGGAGGGAGGAAGGAAAGAAAGAAAGAAAGAAAGAAAGAAAGAAAGAAAGAAAGAAAGAAAGAAAGAAAGAAAGAAAGAAAGAAAGAAAATAAAGGAAGAAAGGAAGGAAGAAAGAAAGGAAGGAAGAGAGAAGGATGTGGGCATTTGAAGTTATTAGCTCACTACAATCATTGTAATGATTTCAGGGGAGAGCCAGCCACAGGATTTTAAAATTCTATCTGGTTCCAGAAGACCATCTCAAGGATGTCCCTCGGTAGGTTTTAATTGCCATTTTCATAAGCTCAGTGTTAGCTCATAAAGGGACTCAAGCTGGGAAGGTACGATTACACCCACTTAAAAAAAGACTGAGTCTATTTTATATATTCATATCTATCGTATTTAAATATTTGATAAATCCCAATGAGGAAGTAAGACTTTTGTGTAGGCATCTGGTAAAGATATCCTTCTGGTACATAAATAAATTATATATTTATACGTTAGACATTCTGAGATAAAAAGTAAACTTTTCAGCTATACATTTTTAGACACTCATTTTTCATTTCATTAAATTACTAGAGACTTCAGCTTTCCATTTTGACCCTATGCTTCTTATATTTTTAGCTTGAATTACAGTGTATCAGTTTTAACGTATGATTATCAGAGACCTCATTCTTGTGGTAATCAAGATCAAAGTTAATACAAGATAAATATATTCCCAAACTATATTTTCAGTTAAGAACTTTAGCTTCTCCCCAACCAAGAAATGTGATAGTTGGGCAGGTAAGTAAAAATTTTAGAAATCATCAAAATCCATAACATAGGAAATCAATAGATAGTTTTTTCAAGTTGGGTAAGCACAGACCAGGTGGATTAAACTGAAGTATTGCATAGCAACATGGTAGAAATAATCCGGACTTTGAACGGAGTTTACCCTCTTCACTAATATATTGTATTCCTGTCGGGAATACCCAGAAGTGAGTGTCCCTGCTGTGTTAGAGTACGTCACATAGTGTCAGCTGCAGCGAGGCCCCAGGAACCTTCCACTCCACGTGCTCTAGGAGAGGTGCTGATGGATCATCTGTGGAGACAGCGCACCATGAGTAACCCCGCACAGGATGCCATCCGGATACAATTGAGGTAGGAAATCTCACATAACTTAAGTGGTACCTTTTGGATGAGTGATTTCAGTCTTTCTAGGAATTCTTTGGGTGGTTTTTTCTCGTAAGAATCACATGAAGGGCACACCTAGAAATCAATGAAAAAGAAACATTCTTCTTTAAAACTTTTTTTCCCATTGAATAAAACATTCATTTAAAATTTGTTTTTTCCAATTAGAGACATAAATCATGTTCGCTGAAACATTGGGAAATGCATAAAATTGTTCAGAAAATAATAATGGGGAAAATCACTTACTGTAATCCCACCCTCAGAGATAACCACAGCCATGTTTTGATACATACCCTTCTGGTGATTTTTTTTCTTTGCATTTCTATACACTGATTGGTAATTTGCTTTTTATATATTTTGATAATATGAGCATTTCTTCTGTGTTAAATATTATTCAGTGTTGCCCTAGCTGGTTTGGCTCAGTGCATAGAGCTTCAACCTGCGGACTGAAGGGTCCCAGGTTTGATTCTGGTCAAGGACACATGTCTGGATTGCAGGCTTGATCCCCAGTAGGGGCTGTGCAGGAGGCAGCCAATCAGTGATTCTCTCTCATCATTGATGTTTCTATCTCTCTCTCCCTTCCTCTCTGAAATCAATAAAAATATATTAAAAATATTCTTTAATGTTCAAATATGGTACACAATGGTAGCTTTGTATTCCAACATAGGATTGAACTATTACTATTTTGAGACACATAGATTGCTTCTAACATTTTGCTATTTTATAAAGTGCTTCAAAGAACATCTCTGAATAGTTTTTCATATACATCTTTATATAGTTTATTTGTTAAATTTCTAGAAGTAGAATTACTAAATTAAAGGGATGAAAAATTTTAAGGCTTTTAATATACATTGTAAAAAGTTTTATTTCTATTCACATAGAGAATTTTTACCATTATCAAGTTAAAAGTTTTTATTGATAAAAAAAAATAGGATTTCCTTGCTTTAATTCCCACTTATTTGATTACAGGAAGAGTGAAGGATTTCTCATATTGGTATTATTCACATATTTCTTTTTTGAAAATATTTCTTGGTTTATGTACTCTACCCTTATTTGGGTAAAGTACATTGAGAGCCCATACACCATGCCAGTGCCTGGTATTTAGCACCTATAATGCCCGCCTGATACTGTAGTGAGAACACTGGACTGACAAGAGGAAATATAAGTTCTGGTTCTTGTTCTGGCTCTTGCTGTTTGTAGGGGAAACACCACTTAGCCTCTTTGTTGTCCCTTTCCCATCTATCAAATGAAGGTGCTTAACTGGATACTTCTAAGCTCAGTGCCAGCACTACCATTTCATGCATCTTTGATACTGGATTTCAAGGACATGCTCAGCTCCTTTCTTTCTGAGGAAACTTTGAGAGGGATACTTTTCACATTGCGATCTAGCCAAGCAACCGCAATAAATAAAAATATTTTGACAATATAACTAAGATTTCATTTGAATCACATGTGAAATTTCTTGAAGGAGAGAGAACTGGTAAAAAAAAATTGGGGGAGTAATTTATCTTAGGTGTTTACCTAGTGAATTTGGTTAATGCTTACATCACTCATGAGAGGACCAGCATTGCTCATGAGTTGGCAAAAGAAAGGCTGTACAGGAGGGTCTCAGGGCCCCTCAAACTGGGGACTGTTGGAAACCTCCAGCCACATAATGGGGCCCACCTGTTGAAAAGAGTATGGACTCTGTGATTGCACAGGATAGTAATATTCTTTAAGAGAGGAAGGCCAAGTTTGAGATTTATCCTGATCTCTGGCAGGCTGTCGTTTTTCATATAGGAAAGCTAGGATGTAGCTCCTGTCAATTAGAATACAAGTTACATGTGGCCACAATCAGATTTCCTGCCCAGTGACTCCCTCACCACGGGAAGTTGTATTTTGTACTCCAGGGGCCGGGGACTGTCAGCAAGTTCCAGTTGGGTTTCTGGGCACTTTCAAGCCTGTGGACTTATGAGGGGATGACTTCGTGTCTTAAAACAACACTGCATATAAAGTGCAAGTTGCAGAAAGACACTGAGGCTCTGGCTAAGGAGTGAGCGGTGGTGTGTGTGTGTGTGTGTGTGTGTGTGTGTGTGTGTGTGTGTGTGTGTGTGTGAGATAAGCCATCGGGACAGATAAGATGGAAAACAAAGGTCAGTCTTACGAGTCTCTGTTTCTGTTTTCTCCCTTCATTTGTGGGAGGCAGTTTCCTCATCAGCTGTTTAGTTAACACGTTGATCTTGTTGTCTCCTGTATTTGCTGACTTTAGTTGGACCTTCTGAAAACATGAAAAAGCCGATCGCTCACAGTGTCTCTGAAAGGAAACAATTTGTGGATATGTTAGCGAAAGTTATTCAGAGAGTAAGCATGTCCTTCCCAATCCCCCTTTTTACTTGTAAGACAGTGTCTGGGTCACATCCATTTCAGAGGCAAGTGAGGAACGACTTCACGTCCCACTTCACCTGGGGCTGAGGAGCCGGACGGAGCCCACTTTCCCCAGTCCTTCCCAACGCCTGAGGTCTGAGTGGTGGGCAGGAGCTTCTGTTTTGTGAGGGAATTTTCTAAATTATGAGGCTCTAAAAGTCACACTGACCTGTGGCAGCGTGGTGTGAGTTATGCTGTGGTCTGATTAAGGATCTTTTCATTTGTATTCTGTTTGGCTCTGATTTACATAGAACGTCTAATAGCAGCATCCGATGTTGCCCAACACCTGGCATAGAGCCTTGTTGCTAGTGAGTGCCCAGGAAATACTCATGGAGTCAACAAATGAAGCAAAGGGGTTAAAGCCCCTCCTTTGGGAAAAGGATGTGGGCACCTACTCCTGGTGGCATCGTTCTCATCTAAGACTCAGTACTCTTGCCGTAGACCATGCTTGGCTTTTCTAAATCGCTGTTCACACTCCCACGTCAGGCAGGGAAGGCTTCTGCCTGAATTGCCCAGCCAATGGGAGGGAAGAGGGTTTCTCAGGCAGTAAGAGAATAAGTCAAAGTCTCAGAGAACAAAGAAGTGGTGGACAGAATGAAGATTGAAATGTGTCTCTTGATTTAGCCAAACAACTAGTTACCAATGAATAAGTCAGAGTCGTAGAAATCGCACTGACAGTGAAGCCTATTGGAAGAACAAAGTTTATACTGACCTGTCAAAAACATTTTAATGCTGATCTAAGAACTTGTATCCAAGTTTCTTCTCTCTTTCAGCCACTGTGTACATATGATGCCACCCTCCTCCCCCAAGCTGCCCTGTCTTCACTTAACCCATGGGTGTGGAGGCACTGCCATACAACCAGAAACCCCAGCCTCTGGGTCCCTACAGCACTCCTGAGTCTCAATGGACAGTCAGCTGAAAATAGCGGCTGGCCTGCTTTGCATTTTCTAACCCCTCTGCGCACCGGTATGGATGTGTTGATTAATAACATGCACTGAAGACACAACCCCACCGGCTCGCTTTGCATACAGAGCCACAATCTGAGAACTGGCTTATCTGGTTTCCTTCTATCAGAACTGCTTGCCTCTCATGAGGGCAAGGTAGTGTCCTTCCCATGTTTGCCAAAATGCTTATTTAATAGAAACTATTTATAAATGTTAATTATAGCACTTTTTTTTCCTTGAAAACCACATTCTTTTGTTTGTTGAAGTTTTTTCTTTTTTCTTCTTTTTGACCACAACCGGCTTAACTTACTGGAAAAAATAATATTCATATTTAAAGAGGTAAATTTTCCAGCTGAAACTGAAAACGCTAACTGCTTCATCTGTGCTGATCTGAGAAACCAGCATTTCTCACAGAGGCCCATTTTGCTGAGTTAACATTTACATGTGTGTTGAAAGGAGATCAGATTCCGAAGAAGTAGAAGGGCCCCACCAAACAAGCCCCCCTGAGCCACCATTGCCAGGAGTAGTCCAGACCAGTGGTCCTGGACAGCCGCTCTTGCCGATGGGGCCGGGCTCCCCTTCCTGCCCTTCCTGTGGCGACAGACTACAGGGTTTGGCTCTGTGCTTGCTGCAAGTAGCCGCAGAGCTGTCCTTGGCGATCATGGCCAGGACCGGGAACTGCTGGATTTGACTCCAGATGCACATCCAAGGCAGCCTTGGAGGAAAAGAGGTGGAAGAGCTGCAATAAGCGTGTGCTCACTGTTTAGAAGGGGTATGAAGAGAGGAATCTTGTCCAGGTAGCCCAGGAGCCCTGCTGCTCACTTGAGGGGTTTCCCGGATGATCTGACGTTCATGTGTGGCACCACCACCTGGGAGCAGGTGCTTGGATGTCCCATGCTGTGCCTTGATGCAGCTAAGTGTGGCTCCCCTCATTCTTTAACACATGAAAACATGTGGGCTCAGTTGTCCTACATGCGTTTTGCAGAATAGAGGGAGCAGTGGGTCAGATGCCAGAGTCACGAACCACTCCTGTCCTCAGCCCAGAGCAGTCCAGCAAATGCTGCTTTTGCCAGGAGGTGCGCAAGGCTTTGTCCTTTTACAGTTGAATATTTGAAAATATTTGCCCTCTGGCAGCTTATTTTTAACCTACTTACTTTTTTATTTTATTTTAAAGAAAGCCCTGACCATTCACACTGGGAAGTCTTACTAATTGGACAAAATAACCTTTGTCCCATACGCAAACTAGGTTTAAGTCAGGGTTTCTTAGCAGCAGTACTGGCACTCTGGGCTGCATAATTCTTTGTTGCCAGGGCTGTGCACTCTAGAATATTTAGCAGCATCCTCCTGGCCTCTATCTACTTGATGCCAATAGAACCCCCCTCACACACACACAACTGTGAAAGCCAAACATTTCTCCAGACATTGACAGATGTTCTGGGGGGAAGGGGAAAACCTTCCCCTTCAGAACCACCAGTAGGATTAGAAAGAAAAAGGAAGATGCCTGGCCAGACCAATTAGAGATCTTAGATAATGAGTACATAGCAATATTTATCTGCAAAATATAGATAGATTTCTTTTCATTAAACTTTTTAATCTTTGTAAGTCTCTTATAGAGCCTGCTTTGATGCTAGCTCTGAAAAACTTGATGTAGCACTACAGTGCCTTGCACTTTCTTCTTCCTTCCTGAGTCTGCTGCCAGCATAGCTTACCGATCTGTTATACCATCACTCACTGGAATCATAGCCAAGGCTGCTTGATCAGATCACCAGATGCATACAGGGTCACCGAGACCAAACCCTCACTTTATGATGTAAGAGAAAAAGCACTTCTCTTTAACAAAGCTTATGAAGAAAGTACCCACTAGGTCAACTCAAGCCATAAAGTATGATATCTTTCTTATTTATTATTTTGCAAGTTATAGACTGTAGCTCAAAAAATTCCATAAAGAATCATAACCATAGCAGTTCAACAAAGGGCGTGAAATGCTGAAAAATGTTCTATGTTTTGATAATTAGGACATTGATTAAGACATGTTCTTACTTATTGGAAAAGTCTTTCCAATAAACTGAATGTGCTACTTTCATTTTAGATGCTGCTTATTAGAAAAGGGCCTAGTGAATGAGAGTGGTTACGTTCAGAGCTAGAGAGTGAATTTTAGAGAAAAGCAATAGTTGTGACTCATTCACTTTCTAAACTTTTACACAGAGTCATTTACCATAATTGTTTTCTTTGCAATGTATCTTCCTAAGTCTCTCCCTCTGTAGTGTCCTAATTACTGGTAACACTTTTACAGTTATTCTAATTTATGCAGTTAAAGGTCCGTGACAATTAAAACATCTCCCCAATTGCATTTATATCCTCAGAGTATCAAACCTGAAGACTGAGCAAGGACCAGTGAGGACCTGGTGCACTTGAACAATAGGCCTCTTCTTCCCCAGACCTAATGGATTTAAATGGCTTCAGAGAATGGGATGAGTTGCTGAAAATGGTCCTTTCACAAGACCTCACTGAAGGCCAAAGGAGAGACCCTTCAAGGCCAGGTATATGGGAAGTCTATTCTATAGGATGGCCTGTCTTTCTACACTCCATGCTATTCTGTAATCTGTTCTTCTTCCTCTTTCTTTTTTTTTCTTCCTTTCCTTCCTTTCTCTCTTCCTTCTTTCCTTCCTCCTTTTTTTCCTTTTCTTTCCTCTTTCTTTCTTTCTTTCTTTCTTTCTTTCTTTCTTTCTTTCTTTCTTTCTTTCTTTCTTTCTTGTTATTAAGAGGTGAATTCTGCTTCTTATGGTGTGTATCTGTATTTCTTAGACAGGTTTACAAAAGGGCTCAAGAACTTTCATGCACAAGGGCTCTTACAGTGTAATTAGTGAGTCATTGTTCAGAAACTGATCATAGCATATATTTATTTTCATAGATTTATTCTGTCTCACCAGTACTACTTAGATGTGCTCTTAGAGATATTTGGAGAAAAAAATATAATTTATAAGATATATAGCATTTTATTGATTGGCTTGTTGGTAAATTAATGAAAATAGAAAAAACTATTTTATCAATTATTAAACCTTCAAATTCATTGAACTTAACTATATTCCTAAACAATCATGCTAGTGCCTTTCTTATTTGGATTTAAAAACTTCTATCAAACATAACTTCACAAATTCAACTGGTCTTACCTTTACATCTTCTGGAGCTGGCAGAAATTCAGGGTCCTAGAGCAAAAAAGCAAAAGAAAATGAGTTCTGAGTTATTTTGATACGTCACAAAGCTTATTTTATAGTAACTGAAGAATATGATTTAAATTTTGTTGTGACAAGTGCAGCCTTACCAAGTCATTCACATAATTTTTCAGCTGATCCACAATATCAATAAGTTGACGCAATCTGATCAAGAGGCGATCTTGCCCTTGGAGGCTGGATCTACGGGCCACCACCCCTGAGAAGATGACCATCAGGCAGAAGACTACCCACTGCATGTTGCCAGGACTGGGTCTCAGAAGCGCCAGGAGGGCAAGACCTGGGTCTCAGTTTTCACCTCCGTTTGACTGTGAACAGGTTGTCAGCGGAGCTGCGTATTTATTCATCCTTCAGGAGAGCTAACGCCCTCCCATCGCAACCTGGAAATCTTTGTAAAGTGGATGAATGTGAGTAACCCTTTTTCTTTTCCACTGGCTAGGTGTGCGTGTGCATGTGCGTACACGTGGGGGCAGGGATGGACGGACTCCACGAATGTGCTCCATCTGCACCTCAGACAGGAAAAGAGAGATGGGTGAATTCCGACTTTCATCATGAGTCGAAAAGTGTGCATGGTAAACAGTAGGTGCTACCAAACATCAAAGGAATAAACAAAAACACTTTGATCTCTCTCTCTGCCTTCCCTGGCCTCTTACCTGGTCTCTCTGACAGTCATACGGGCACTTCAGTAATGACTAAGGTAACTGCCTGTGGAAAGCAGGACTTTTTCTTAGGGTAATAATTATGCCTCTTGACTGAATTCACACAGCATTCCATCATAAAGGTAGGAGGAGAGCCACCTTTAGGAAATTTTAAATATCAGGGGTATTTTCCAAATTAGCAAGAATACTTCAGGTTTTTTATCAGGCTAAAGGGTTTAAAGTAGAATTTGCTTCCAACTCTTCCCCAAAGCATCTTCAAATAACATTCTCTGCTTCTAGGATTTTACTTAATCTGATTTATATGTGGAATAAATGATTTTAAGGGACTGTACAGAAATTCAATCAAAATTTCACTCTAATTTTATTTTTAAAAATAGTCTTATGTTCATCTATTCTGTATAATTCTTCAATTCAATGAATGAAAGTGCTAGTACTCCTGTTCCAACCAAGGTTTGTTTTTACAAAGAGCAAAATTTAAAAATACCCCCAAATGATTTTTTTTCTCTTTGTGTGGTGCTATTTTTTTCTGTTAGATATTATTTCCTCTGGCATGAACAATACACTTCGAACTATAACCAGCTAGAGGTGAATAAAAGATTCAAAGTCCAGGAGTGGTTTGGTCAGGCTCCTCTCGCTGCTGCTCCTGTCCCTGCTACTCTTTGCACTTGAGGAGGTTAAATAGAATATTATAACCAAAAGTAGTGCCAGTCAGTTAGGTCTTACGAACAAAACTGTTGACTCCAGACTTTATTTATTCCTCTGTCTCATTTTATGTTCACAGCCATACTTTGTTCTAGAATGCTATGCAGCTGAGATAAATTGGAGTTTGGACTTGGTTTACTTTTATCACAGGCTGTCTGTTCAGGAGTGTTTGGGTTTGGTCATACAGAGTAGATAAGACTTCGTACTGTATGAACAAGAAGGCCTCCCCGTAACCATTACATTCTATAGGGGAAGGTTCTATGTAAACCTCTGAAATGCGTAGGGACCAGGGGTTACCGCTGGGCACCTCCACGCTGCCTTCATCATCTCTGCACATGCTTCCCTTATCTGGCAAAGGGATGTGTGTCTTCTTGAAGACCTAACCACAGTGGTTAGGAGCTCACCTTCTAAGTCAAAGTGCTAGAGTTCAAGCCCCGACCCTGACAGTTAATAGCACATATGACCCTGGGTATATTCTTGCAAAAAGAAGATAAGTGTAGAATCTTATCATAGGGTGGTGGTGAGGCCTAGCTGGACATTCCAAGTTCAAGGACTAAAGTACAGCCCGTGACCAGGTCCCAGGAGATCTGTGTGCTGGTCAGGGATGAGGGTTAGAGGATAATTGACAGAAGCCTAGATAGACAGGCCAGGACAGGTTGGTATTCAGGCAGAGCACACGGGTGCAGTTCTACTGCTTGGAAAAGGTTTCCACTGCCTAGAGAGATACTCCTCCCCACTCTGCAGTGCCTCAGCACTGCCCGAGACACCCAGTCGACCCTCTCACTTCCCAGCATGTTGGGATTGCCAGGATCCTATACAATCCCAGACTTTTCCAAGAATCAGACACGCTGCCTTAAGTGGCCTGTCAGTTGTTGAGCACCTGGAATATCATCACCAGTGTAATGACCTGAACAGAGGCACTTAAAGGTGTCCATGTCCTAATTCCTGGACCTCTGACTCTTGATACCTTCGTGGTCACAGGCTCTTGATACCTTCGTGGTCACAGGTGTGATTAAATTGCAGATCCTGCGATGGGAGAGTACCCTAGGTTGTCCAGGTGGCCCAGTGTGATCAGAAGAGGAATGCAGGAAGATCAGCATCTGAGGAGGTATGATGACAGCAGAGGGCACAGTGACGCGGCTGGAAGGCAGGGAACACGGCAGCCGGGAAGCTGGGGAAATGAGCTCTCCCGCAGAAGAGTCCCTGCACCGGGAGTCAGCCTTGCCAACACCTGGCTGTGAGCCCCAGAAAGCCTCGCTTGGGCTTCTGGCCTCCAGAACTATGAAAGAGTAAATCTGTGTTGTTTTAAATCACTGGTTTTGTGGTAGTTTGTTACAGGCAATAGGAACGTAGTACCCTTAGGTATGAACTTTTTACTCTTGGAAAAAGGGTGGGAGAGAGCAAGGAGGATATGGAGGATGTCTCCTTAGAGCTCAGCAGGCTTCGCTCAGGACTGGTGGTATGCTTCAAAAGGATGGAGCCCAACTTGCATTTTGCTTGAATTTATCACTCTGTTGAGATGGATCTTCGAGTGGAAAGAAGGGGACTCAGGTTTATCTGAGTCGTATGTTCTCCACTTAGTAATATTAATCTTATTATTACATTCACAGCATCATCACATTGGGGTCTTATTCGTTTTTTACTTTTCAAATCAGAACAATTTTAATTATCTAGATTCAGTCAGTTCTGCCATAATGCTTGTATTAGAAAATGAGAATTTATTTCAACATGATCATGACCAGGGAAAAGTTTGGGTACAACAAGAATTTTGGGTTTGCTTCTGCATAGTTTCTCTTGCAAGAAACTCGAGGTAAATGCAGAACCCGCATCCGGCTGACCCAGCATGAGGGTGCACAAAACACCCACATGCCTCAAATACCCACCGGCCTCCCCTGTCACCGAGTGTGCGACGAGCCACAGCCATCCACACCTGGTAGCACACGCTTCCCCCAAGGACCCTCATGTGCCATTTCCCAGTAGCTCACAAGCTGCAACCCTTCCAACACTCAGTTTCCTGAGCCAACTTCAGGTCTTGTTCTAGATAAAGGGCCATATTTATTGTAGTACTTATGTGTTGCTTAATCATTTGCTGTATAAAATAGCTGTCTTTTTTTTTTTTTTAGTAGATTCCTATCATCTCCCCGACACATACACATCATCCTTTTTATGTGTGTTTGAGTGAGGGGCCTCCGTCCCATTTCCCCCATAAGCTCTGTGGTCGTTATGGTGCAATTTTGTGCCGTGCAGTGATTGTTAGAAAAGTATGTCTCATGAGAACAAAAGCCACTGACTTTTGTCTGGAAGTGGTCACACTTACGCCCGAACAGCGACCCGCTATATCCAGGTAAAGAGCAAGGCTAGGATAAAGGATTTATTCTTAAGGATCGAGAGAAAAGGGGGTGGTGGGGGAAGGGAGAGGGAATAAAAAACAATTTCTTTCCTATTTTTACACACAGGCCACCCAAGCTCAGATATTTCCAACCCCTGTGCTCTGGTGCTTCCTCAGCATGTGCACCTCTGTGCTGAGCCAGCAGCCCAGGCCGTTACAAGGGCCCCTGAGGGGCAGCTGTCTGATGGAAGCTCACTGCTCATGCTGGGCTTCCGTGTTACTTGGGCATCTTGGAGCGAGGTGGTGGGTCTGCTGTCTGCATTCTTTTCCGGATTAGAATGCAGGTCATCACCACGAAAGCAGAATACTTTAGTCACCTGCTTCATGGACATATTTCAAGCACTTTCTCTAATGGACTGTGCTACAGACCAGCAAGAATGGGCCAGGGGACTGGAGGGCAGCCTGGAGAGCAGGGAGAGGAGCTGACGTCTGAACGTGAATGCTGCTACTTCCCAGATTTGCATGGGGAGAGCTTGGGCCATGTCTGAAACTGTGCTGGATACTAACTGTGCCAAACTCCCTTTCCCTGACTTCACGGTTCTTCCAGGGACCCCTGCGTGTCATATACTTCATTTCTGTTCTCACTCACTTTGGCCCTCATGGGTAGAAATAGGTGCTCTGCATGGCAAACTCTGGGAAGAGAGGCCTCCAGTGTCTAGAGCAGTGGTTCTCAACCTGTGGGTCGTGACCCCTTTGGAAGTCGAACGACCCTTTCACAGGGGTCGCCTAAGACCATCAGAAAACACATATATAATTGCATATTGTTTTTGTGATTAATCACTATGCTTTAATTATGTTCAATTTGTAACAATGAAAATAAATCCTGCATATCAGATATTTACATTACGATTCATAACAATAGCAAAATTACAGTTATGAAGTAGCAATGAAAATAATTTTATGGTTGGGGGTCACCACAACATGAGGAACTGTATTAAAGGGCCGTGGCATTAGGAAGGTTGAGAACCACTGCCGTAGAGTGATATTAAGTTATTATAATATGTACCCTCCTGTGTACCAAAGGCATTCAGACAGGTGGCTTGTCTCTAGGCAACTGTGACACTCACCAGTGAGGCTAGAGATTAGACGTCCTTTTTTCCATGACCAGCAGGCACAGGGGATGGAGGAAAAGAACGGGAAGATCCATAGTGTTCCACCAGGTTCCCCCTGACCCCTTTCCCCGAGAAGGGACAGGTTCCCCTGCCTCCCCCAGCCTCCTGTCCAGGATTAACCACCAAAGAAATCCTATTCCCTCTGGACAGGCCCACACCTGGGCGATGGGTGGCTGTAAACATCTTCAAACTTGGCCCTGCCGCCCTCAACCCTCGGTCATTAAAATAAGTGCAGTGCTGGCCTTTGCTATGTCCCCTTCCTGAGGTGTCTGCTGAGTTCCTTGTCAGTAGCAGCCCTCGCGTTCTCCTAGGGCAGCAGCGAGATCGCAGGGAGTCCGTCAGCCAGATGCACCCCTCATTCTGGACATTTCCTTCTGTTTCCAGGAATGAGGATCATTTTTGGAAAATTACTACTTTTCATTTTTATATTTATAAAAGTTATGTGTCATAAAACAAGGAATTCAAAGAATGTATCATTGTATAAAATAAAAATAAAAAGTACTCCCTTTTCCTCCCTAATTTTCACTCCCTGGGGACACTCCTGAGAGTTTACTTTGTGTTATTCTAGACTTTCTTCCTATGTATATAGGACCATATAGAGCAGTGGTTCTCAACCTTCTGGCCCATTAAATACAGTTCCTCATGTTGTGTCCCAACCATAAACTTATTTTTGTTGCTACTTCATAACTGTAATGTTGCTACTGTTATGAATCGTAATGTAAATATCTGATATGCAGGATGGTCTTAGGCGACCCCTGTGAAAGGGTCGTTCGACCGCCAAAGGGGTCGTGACCCACATGTTGAGAACCGCTGATATAGAGGAATATATGTAGATAGAGATGGAAGGAAAGAGAATTATATATGGAGATAAAAATGTATACAAAAAGCCATATTAGAGATAATTGACATAGAAAAATGTGTTTTTTTTTACATAAAAATTAATCTTACTGTACATATTCTACACTTCTCCTTTTTCACTCAACAATATGTCAGGGACAGCAGTTCACACAGTAGTCAGACATGGGGCTGTTGCATTTAAATAGCTGGATTAACATGCCAGTGTAAGGCTGTCCTACTGACCGCCATTTAGTCTCTTTCCACTTCTTATCTCCTACAAACACTGCTGCAATGAGCATCCCACACATCTATACTTTAAGCACACGGGAAATATATTCCTTTTAGATACACAGCCCCTACTTCATTTCCTAAGTGGAAGATCATATCCTCTTGAACATTTGATAGAAGCTGCCCAACTGCCTTCCAGCATTCCTACCAGTCTGTACTCCTGCCAACAGAGTTATCTTTGACCATCTATTGGGTTGTTTCCAATTTACTTGTAAGAGCTCGTATTCTATTAACGATATATTAAACACATTAAAATTATTTTCTCTGGGGCATCTTTTATCATACAGAGATTTTACATTTTTATGTTATTGTGTCTGAGAATCTTGTTTTATAGCATGAACTCCTGTTTAATATAAAAAATGTTTCACCTTCCATAATAGTAAATGGTAGAAATCAGTTTACCATTCTTCTTACTTGAGGAATTATATATATATATATATATATATATATATATATATATATATATATATATATATATATAATATATATATATTATTGATTTCAGAGAGGAAGTGAGAGGGAGAGAGAGAGATAGAAACATCAATGATGAGAGAGAATCATTGGTTGGCTGCCTCCTGCACACACCCCTTACTGGTGATTGAGCCCGCAACCCAGGCATGTGCCCTTGACCAGAATCAAACACGGGACCCTTCAGTTCACAGGCCAACGCTCTATCCACTGAGCCAAACCAGCTAGGGCTTACTTGAGGAATTCTAATGCCAAGGGTAACTATGAATTCAGGAAAGCTTTTAAATGAATTTGCATTTAATTCATTGCATAGCTACATACTTTTTGAAAGATTATTACACATGTATTGTTGAGTGTGATTTAATCAGTTTATAGACAGTGGCCCTTGCAGAGATGGATTTGTGGGCCCCTGAATGCCATTGTTTTAGAACAAAGTTGGTTATGACATAGAATTATTATAGACATATAAAAAATCGTACACCATACCCGGGAACAGGGCATTGCAGAATCCTGAAATGGCATCTGAGCCATCAACCATCAATTGTGTTCACTAAATCTTTGGTGCTGTTTTATTTTACTTGAATTCTTTTAATATGGATTCTCCATGTACAATGCGAGTAGCAGCTCCGTAGAAGCAAGAGCGGCCAATTAGCAAAGGGAAGCAAGGAGAACACAGACTGAGCTTTGCTCACTGGGCTCCAAGGCTGCCCTGAAACCAGTCGCCCCTGAGAGACACTCCTGCTATTGACAAAGAGGATGGGGTCTCCCCGTCTGAGAAAAGACCTGGACCAATCAGAGAGGTAATAATATTAATAATTATTAGGCCAGACACTTCTGGAGCTAAGTGCTCTATAGACATCATCGCATTTAAAGCAACAATGTGAAAAATAGAACTATGATTCTCTGTTCACACAGATGAGGAAACCAAAGCACAAAAAAGTTAAATGACACATCGATGTGACTGAGGGAACTGCCTGCAGAACCAGCAAGGCCTGTGTCATTCGTGAAACCCCGGAAAGGGATGAGAACACAGTGGTGATGTTTCTGCATGCAGATTTGGGGTAAGGCAAGGAGTCCTTTTGCAAAATGATTCCTGGTGTTATCCAGAACGTAAATGTATGTCTTGTCTTGGTTAATTAACTAAACAGCTTGTGATCTGGGTTGGAATACCTAATTACCTTTTATTTATGTTACCCCGTGACAACCTGGTCCAGTGTGAGAGCTGACAACAATTTTCTGGCGTTTTATATCTATGGAAGAAGTGAATAAACTCCTGCTATCATTTGGATCTTGAATGTGAGTGAAGTGCTGTTGAGTCGACTCTGACTCCTGATGGCCCCGTGAGTGTGCGATGGTCACAGTGTCCTGCTCTCAGCAGCCCTGCTCAGCTCCTGTAGACTCATGCCCAGGGCTTCTTTTATTAAGTTAATCCTTCTCATATTTGGGCTTCCTCTTTTCCTGCTGCCTTCTATTTTCCCAGCATTATTGTCTTTTCCAGAGAACCCTGCCTTCTCATGAGATGCCCCGAGTAGGACAGCTTCAATTTTGTCATTTTTGCCTCCAGCGATGTTTCAGGCTTAACTTGCTGTAGGACCCACTTGTTCATCTTTCTAGCAGTCCAGGGTCTCCTTTTAGAAAAACATGTTTCTTGAATAGCATAGGCAAAATCAATCAGGAAATAGCTGTCTTGACAATTTAATGGCCAAAGTATGATTAAGTCATTTACATTTATTTAATCAATTATTATTGGTTTGCCATATTTCCTAAGCCTTCTCGTGGTGATGAGAACATCAGACCACTCATCTCCTGCTCCCATCAGCTCCCAGGACTCTAGCATGGACACAGGGGAAATCTGGAAGGCAGAAGAAGCCTGCTTATACAGAAGTCAACTAAAATCCTCCTGACATTAAGAGATGGATGGCACACTGTCTGGGGAAGTTCTGCCATCTGTGTGTATCAGCAGGAAGCACTAGTGTTGCCACAGGGATAGGGGTTCTGGGGCTGGACTTGATTCCACTCAGCTCTCACAACCCCTGCCCTGGTCGTTGCTGCTGGGCTCAGAGAACCATATTCAATGAGGTTGGTGTTCAGGGCAACATTTAGAGTGGACACCTTGGAAATGTAAGGAGCAAGGTGGCTGAAGGTCAACAGTAATCATTGAGAGCAGTGACCCCAGCAAAGGCCACAGCCCAGGTGCATCACAGCCTGGGGAAAACTGTAATAAAGGCAATATCTGCTTAATATCTGGTGAGAAGACAATTTAGGAATATCCTATGTTTACCTTCTGAATCTCTAAGGAGCTGTTTTCCCTTAGAAGGAGCTCTCCTACCTGTTGTCATTGTTCTGGGTTCAAAGCTCTCTGAGTGGCCACAGCCACGGCCCCCCTGGAAACCTCCACATAGTCAGCTCCTCCAAACCTGAGCCTCTCTCTCACACAGTGAGCAGGTTCCACCAGGAAACATGCTGAACAGTTTTGTGTGGGATACCAAGTAGACCATTTCTATTTTCATTCATTTCCCTCATCTGCTAGGTTTTCTATGGATAATCCAGGTAGAGGTTGTTTGGAAAGCATATGTGTCCCATACACTTGTAACTGACATACAATAATAGTTCATTCAATTGAACTTGTCATTTCGTGGAGGCATCCTGAGGAAAAGCTCAAGGAGGGTGTCATGGGTGAAATGCCCCAAGTAAGGTGACATTTCAATATGGTGCCATTTTGACAAGGTTAGAGTAATTGATTGACAGACACCTGTAAGAGTTTTGGGAAACTCATTATCTTAAATGTGACAACGAAGTGACATTGTTGCCCTTAAAAGGCTCCTTGGAGGGGCTTCTCTATAGGTAAAGTGATGGGAGCTGGTGAGCTTTGTGCCCGATCCAACCCCTTTTTCAATCAGAGAAAATCCTCTAACCTGTTTCTCACGTTGGGTCCTGCAGGAGATGTGGGTTGGAAGAAAGGTTAACCTGCTAGAAAAACAAAGTTTTAAAGTGACCGATGGGGCCACTGCTTAACCGGGGCTGCCTGTCGTGCCCAGGTCCTGCCTCCAATAGGGACGCCATGCCGGGCCCACGGGGCTGGCAAGCCCACTCCTGCATGGTGGCGCAGGCTGCTGACAGATATTGACAGGTCACATTCCGTGGGCACATTCTACGTGCCAGATGTTACCCCGAGTCCTTTATCTTTTAGTTATTACTGTATTTAATCTGTTCTTGGGCAGCATTTTTATATGTTGACATCTCTGAAACCAGGCTGCCTCATATACTCAATGACAACGTAGATTCAAACAAGTATAGTAAGCCACCGAATCCTCACATTTGTCAGGTAACTACTGTTGTCATCCACTTTAAAGTTGAGGACACCGAGGCACAGAGAGTTTAAGAAACTAGTCCCAGGTGGCACTTACGTGTGGCGATGTGCTGACCACCACTAGTACACCAAGACTGCTATTGAGGAGGTGACCTGGGTGCATCCTGCCCACAATGGGGACAAGTGACTTGATGTGGGAACCGTGAGGATGTGAAATCATGTGTAACTTGGGGAAAAGAAGCCGAAGACGGACATTTCTGTCCATTTTCTACCAACTCTGCCCTCTCTGACCATCATTCAGAAATTCATCAGTCTGTTCATGAAAAAGACGACAGTGTTTCTGCCTAGAAAGAATATAACTTACGGGAGTCCCTGAAAACTGGCCTGGCTCATAGCAGGGGCCCATAAATGTTAGTTCCCTGACTTTTCAGGGTCAAAAAAAAGCTCTCATGTGAATCAGACTTTAAAAGTGTCATGATGGTGGCTCCCACCTCTGAGGTCAAACGTATTGGCTCAGTAGAAGCATAAGCACTGAGGAATATTGTGGAGAGAGCTTTGACAATTCCAGTTGATTTCTAAACAGATATTTGAATGTAAAACAACTTTCCTGACTCCTTAAGAAGTAGCCTGGCCAGTATAGCTCAGCAGTTGAGCATTGACCTATGAACCAGGAGGTCACAGTGTGATTCCCAGTCAGGGCACATGCCCTGGTTTTGGACTGGGCCCCTGGTATGGGGCATGCAGGAGGCAGCTGATCGATGACTCTCTCTTATTATTGATGTTTCTCTCTCTCTCCCTCTGTGAATTCAATAATTAATATATATATATATATATATATATATATATATATATATATATATGAAAGTGTTTAGGCAAAGAAGGACCATCTGTGCCTGTTACTATAAGCACCTGGTGAGCCTTGTGTGAAGATGAGCAGAGTGAGCAGCGATGACCCCCTGCAGAACGGCTTGACTGTCAGATGCATGAATAAGAGCCAGACCAGCAGGGGAGCTCGACACACTTCCGCTCTGTGTGTGCAGGGGGTGGGGAAAATACACGCTTTCCCTGTCACCAGGGAGAACAAATGGGCAAATGACGTGCACCTAGCATACGTCACCTAAGAGGTCTGTGGCTTAGGAACATGCTGAGTCAACCTGCTACTTGAGAATTTACATCACCTTGATAGTGGACTTCCCCAAAAGTGGAATTCGGAGCAATCTCACATCCCTACCTGGGGAGAGCAGAGATTTCCTTTTCCCCTCTCTGGCGGCTCGCTTCGCGAGGTGGACACAAAGCAGAACTCATTCCCTCCACCCACATTTTCCTTTACATATCAACAAGAAAAGGTTTTTCCTACAGCTTAGTCACTGGTGGATTAAACAGCATTCTGAAAATTAGGAGGCAAGGTGACTAAATTGCTTTCAAGGAATCTTTTGCTTTATCTCGAAGTTAAGTATTCTTGAAGGTGTTATTCAGCGTATACCATGAGAGTGCACCCATCTGAAAGGCAACATGGCTTGCAATTGCCAACAATAAACAGAAAGCATTGCATCGCTGGAAACCATGGATCAGCCTGTGTGTACTTGCTGTTTCTGCAGAGGCTGTCGGGTCGCTGCCAGTGGAGACACGAGACAACCCTTTCTACACGTGTGCCTGAGAAATGAAAGTGTGCTGGCCTTTATGTGCGAAAACGACACTGAATGTGATCAGACAGATGTGCATCTGAGGTTTGGTTTTCAGTTGCACTGAGTTTGCTCTCTATAATTTCTGTAGTACATTTGCTGCTCATGACCATGACTTTGTGATGATTAGCAAGAGTCAAAAATATAGACTTGGCTTATGAAATGGTTTTGTCTTTGAGATCTCACTCGTAATTAAACCCATGAGCATGCACTTAGCTGCGTATGACTGAAGCTTCAGTGGACATCATCTGGACTTTGAGTTTGGGGAGAGGTTGGTAAAACACTCAATAGTGCAGGACATGGGTGAGATATAGAAGTCATGCAATATAGTTTCCTTTGACCTCATCTATCCGATGAAACTGAACAGGGGGAATTGTTATGGAACAGTAATAACATCAGCCATTAGGCATGCTGGTGGAATTCCTCTATGGTTTCAAGACTGTCCTGCTCATGGCTTTCTTCCCAGGGCCCGGCACAATGTCTAGTACAGAAAGGCACTTAATAGATATTTGTCACCTGCATACATGAATGACTGATTGATTGATTGATTGAGTGAGTGAACGACTTCATTAACTGATTGTTGGCATGTGCTAGAAATATAATTGGATATAGCCAGAAACCAATCACCAACTCAACCCTGATTTTTGCAAATAGGAGATTTAGTGAGCACCAAAATGGGAAGAGTCCACCCACAGTCTA
The DNA here is from genome assembly GCF_963259705.1 of Myotis daubentonii. Taxonomy (NCBI): domain Eukaryota; kingdom Metazoa; phylum Chordata; class Mammalia; order Chiroptera; family Vespertilionidae; genus Myotis; species Myotis daubentonii. Next base: position 72,480,800 of record NC_081844.1, on the reverse strand, counting down.
TTAACCTAAGCATCACGAAAACAGATAACTCAGGTTCTGGAAAACAGACGGTGACTCCTCTACAGCTACATCCACCCCAAAAAGGCGGCAGGTGTACCCTAGATAAGACAGACTGTTTCCATTCGTGAATCAGAAGCATGTGTTAATTAACAAAGAAGCGGTCACTTGAGCAGAAAGCTAGGCAAATGTCTGAGCAGTTAAAAAAGAAATTTCCTGCAGAAAAGCAATTCTTTTGATGATCGCTTTAAAAAATAATTTATGTAGTTTCTTTTTCAGTAGCCAGGCTTGATCTGCGATCTGCATGGTGCAGCAATATTAGCCTTTAGTAACAGCCGGAATGGTAAGGAAATGACTCAGCACAGTTGTGAGGCCAGGTTATTGGAGGCAGAGAGAAGACTGGCCTCCATGAGCACCTGGTTCAGACGCTGCCATCAGCAGAGGTGCGGGCCAGGTCCGGAGGATGTGAGACTAGGGAAGGCATTGGCTTGCCCGGGTTTCTGATGAGGCATTAAAATTTGTAACGCACACCTGGCTTGGCAAGGGCCACTGGTTTCTTTTGAAGTAAAAGAGATGAGTTAGTTGCTTGGGAATAAAATGGCACTAAACTTTCTTTGAGCTTGTATTTCATGAAAGTCTCACAGAAATAAGGTGATGGTCTCAGGAAAGTAGAGTATGTATCATATGTGAAAAGAATGTGCAAAATTAGATCATATCAACCATTTCTCATGAATGATTTGGTGCCACGGACTTGGACTCCAGTTATGAATTTGCATATCCTATGTGCTTGGGTCCTGTGTGCCTGTGCACAGTGAGGGTGTCTTTAAAAGCCATTCATTCAAGTATTTATTATCAGCTAGTTATGTTCGCTTCTCTTTGTTTTTTTTTTATCTGTGAAAAAAATGGGCTGGTCTTCAGCTGGGTTTTAGTGGGCAAGTGTTTTAGCAGGGCCTTCCTAGCACATATGGTATTTTTGTGTAATTGGAAATAACATAGCTCCCTTCTAAGCAGAAGAATTATTTTCAAAGGTGCCTCGTCCTCTGAGGGGAGGAAACCCTATGCCAGGGGACAGGAATGATGAGGGGAGAGAATTCTAGAGTCCAGCCCCTCCCCAGGTGTGCCTACCTGTGGAGGTTAGTCTCAGATGAAGCCTCACAAATCAGTTTGGGTTTTATTTAGCTTGTGGCGATTTGGACCAAGAAATGGGGAGAGTCCCCTCAGTCTATGTGAGCCAAAGAAACTCTATACCAAAGTCTCTGGTCTCAATTGTCCATCTGCCAAACGAGGGGCTTGGACTAGGTTTCTTCATTGTCCCCTAAAAAATACGTATTTTATTTAAATAGTAGAGAGGTCACGAACATGGGCTTTGGAGTCAGACTACTTGAGTTTGAATCCTGGCTCTATGATTTAAGAGCAATTTGACCTTGGGAGAATCTCTCTGAGCCTCAGTATTTTATTTGTAAAGTGGAGATGATAGTACCTAGTACCTGATTCATAGAGTAAATATGAGAGTGAAATGAGGTAAGACATGTAAAGCACTTAGCACAATGTCCAGAGTAAGTGCTTAATAACCACGAGCCATGATGATGATGTCATCGTCTATGTGACTGCAAATCTCTGGAAAACTAAGACAGCCAATCCCCATCTTCTCCCTAATAGAGTTCCGGCATCAGTCATCTCACTAGCACTCAATAGTTTATCTCCATTTGCCACTCAGCCCATTACAACACCCTCTAGGTCACTTATCTAAAGTAAATAAGGGCATGCAGTTTATAAGCTTTAACAAAGCTACTGCCCCTATTCCTAATACTACTTAATGATCTACAGACATTTTTTTCTCTCTCTCAGATAGAAGAGCCAAGTGGCAGGCAGTTTTGCCTGAATCAAATAATTGGTGTCTGTTGACACCTCAACATACTCCCAAAAGTAGCCTGTGGAGTCTTAAGAAATAACCCCTCAAGCAGATGAATTATTGAAGCACCTAAAATGCAACACAGTGTATCAGTTAGCTAGTCATCAACAACCCCAAAAGCAACCCCCACTTATTATTTCTCATGTGTCTATGGGATGGCTTAATAGCTCTGGTCATCTGGGGTGGGCTTAACTGATCTTGTCCAGGCTCGTCCATATGTCTGTGATCAACTAAGTTCCCCTTACTATGACTCTTCACATTCCTCCAGCCTAGCCCACTTCTGATGGTGCTGGCAGGGGTCCAAGAGAGAATGGAAACAGCAGGTTTCCAGGTCTAGTCTGTGTCAAGTTTACTACTGTCTCATTAGCTAAAGCAAGTTATGTGGCCAACCCCTGAATCAGCATGGAAAGGTGCCAGGAGAAGAGATGGTTAGAGAGAGGTGTGCAAAATTGGGGCTATTGCTGCAATCTACCACACATAGTACATATTATTTTACAGGTTTCTAGCTCATAAACCCATCTAGTAGTAAGCTTTATTGTTTTAACATTCAGTCACATATATAATTTGTTCCTTCAGAAATCAGTTAGCAGAGTCCTCCTAAGGTAGATAAAAAAAATCAAAAGCTAGGATGAATTTATCCCTACTAGAGAAGACTGGAGCATGTAGCTAAGTCAGATAGTGTGGAAGACTGAGTCCCCCCTTTCCCTCCCCCCCGCAACACACACACACACACACTTTGTGACAATCTTCTGTCCTGGCTGCTGTGGAGAACTGACTCAGAGAGGACACAGGGCACCCATGAAAAAGCTGACCCCAACTGGTTTGCGAAATCAGTTACAGAGCCTGAAAGCCCTCCACCATGTGAGTCGTCTATTAGAATTCTCATTTGGACCTTAGCATTGGAATCCATAAAAATGCTCTCAAAATTGGCAAATACACCTTCTAATTTAGTTTATGTCTCTAAACCCTGCCTCAGCAATGTGATGGCTCACACCCTGAAACAACCCTCCGCATATGTGAAGGCACCGTGTGGTTTAATATTTTCCTATAGGACCTAGTTTCCAGCAATACCATCATTTGGTTCCCTGGTTTTCTCAAACTTGCAGCTCTTTGCCACATCTGCTCTTAAATGTGGTGACAGCTGCCCCAGGTATGGTCAGCTGGGATGGTTCCCAGGCCCTACAACTTGTCCCCCCTCCTCACAGTCCCCCATCCCACCACACACACATACACACATTATAATGACAGTTGGCTAGGAAATGACTCAGGAGGTGGAGTGTGGAGGAACCAGAGGGGGCTTTCAGCACAAGTGTGGGAAGAAAGAACTTGAGGGTTTCATATATAAGAGTGCTCATCCTTCGCACCATGGCGGACAGTAGCAGAGCCCTCCCCCTTCCCACAGCCGCTCCAGGATGCATGTGTCTAATTAAGACACATCTCCTTCCAAATTCATCCTCAATGTTCACTGTAACAAGAGATGGCCTATAAACTAAAAGTCAGCACCAATGTGGTTAATTCTCCCCTGTCTCGCTGCTCCAACTATGGTCACCAAAATCTATTATATCTCTATTAAAGGCAACCCCCCAAATCCAGCTTGTGTAAGTCATTCTCTGATCGTGGGTGTTTCTCTCTGACCAGTATTCCTGTGTGCACTGTATCCAACCTAGACTTCTGCAACTCCCAGACTTTCTTTCACCTCCAATGCGCTTCAGCCTACTCTATTTCTAATTTCTAAAAGTGTGCTTCATGTAAGCAGTAAGGGATTATGAACAAAAATGGTCTAAAATGAAATATAACTGGAAAATGTTAAACCAGGCTCCTTTATTGCAGGACTTTTCTGTTTAATGTGCTGTCACGTCTGTGACTTCCCAGCAGTGAGCGTGTGACCACACGGACTCTTCCTCAGGGAGGATCCATGGAACAAGCTCCACAGGGCCCCCTCTGGGAATGCTGGAAAGATATGTCCCCAGCATAGATGTGGAGCATCCCTCCCAAGGGATGCAGCTAGCCAGAACAACCCTCCCCACCAGGTTCTCCACCCAGTCACCGGGTCCTAAGGGGCTCACTTCAGCTGTCCGCCCTCAGAGGCAAATGGGGAGAGCCTATAAAAGACCCTCAAAGTTTTTGGTAGTGCTCTCGCATGAAAGTACGGATACTTTCTATGTTTTCTCTTCTGATGTTCAGAATCTAGAGTTTGGGATCATTCATTCAGTCAGCAAATATTTACTGAATACACACTTTGTGCCAGGAAAACAGACCAAGAATCCAGCCCTCATGGAGATTATATTCTGGTGGGAGAGACAGATAATGGTGGATAATGACCTGAACTATAAGGTGTGTTACTGATAATTGTATAGGACAGAAAGAGCAGAGGAAGACTCAGAATTTGCGGGTTGGAGAAGGTGGGATCAGCGAGTTGTAAGTGGTGGAGGACTGTTGGAGTTGGGGACTAGAGAGAATAAGCTGGAGAGAGAGGAGGTGATCAGAGGGCGGGATGCCTGGAATTTAGGTCATAACAGGATGAAAATGATTGATAATGACATGGTATAATAGGACGTGACCATGAATGTGAGTGGGCAAGATCTTTGAAACAGGTCAAGGAACTTCAAGCCAACGTATCAGCAGGATTATCTATACGAACATTTAAATCACCAAGAATTGTCAGGCGCGAGGTCAGAGGAAGTGAGTGACAGTTAACTGAAACCTCAGATTTCGGAAAATGAGGGAAAGGGACCCTGGTGGGTGGGAGGAGTGTGAGGACTGAAAGAGCAGACTTGCTGGTGGCATGGGCCTCACGACTCTTCCTCAGTTCAAAGCAGCTGTTCTGTTTTCAGGGAGGATGAAGCAAGAATAATCTGGAATTAGCAAGAGGGCCAGGTCATCTTGGCTTCTTCTCTCTTCGTCTCTTGCACCTTCTACAGTAGATCCTTCCAGGTAACTATTTCAGAGGTCTATCGAGTTGTGGCTTCCTTATCTCCTAACCTTTTTTTCTTATTGTGTACATTAGGGGCCAGGGCTATCATTCTCACCCTGACTACAAATGTTCTTTCACATTATCCCAAACCCAGGCCTTACCATGAACTACACTGATTTCATTGTTGCGGGTGCAGGGAGAAGGGACAGGCATCTGTATTTTTAAAGTTCTTGGAGAATTCTAAAGGCCTGACAAGTGAACGTTGTCCTTTGCAAGGTTTGCGTCTTGGAGGCCTATGCAATGTCCTGGCGTGGGCCATAGCTTCCTAACATCCTTGAAAAGATTCCTGACTCCAGAGGTTAAGATGATGCCTCCTATTTTCCTGATGACAAAACTTCATCTTCACTAATTCTTTAAAAAATATTTTTTATTGGAGATGGAGATGGGAGTTGGGAAAAGGGAGTTTGTTAGAATCTGGGAAGTACAATACCAAATCAAGTAAAATGATGGTGTCTTCCCCAAAATGTCAGCAGGGCTTTGAAACTACCGCAAAGTGGACTCTATGAGGCCAGCCCGGATTGCCTCTGGCCTCCCTTCCCACCCTCTGAACGTGTGAACTGCATGGTCAGGCTCCGGGCCCTCCCTGCTGGTTTCTGCGTAGGAGTGCCGCTCGCACCAGGCTCACTCACCACCTGCCTTTCATGATGTGAAAACTGCACCTCTGCCGTGTGAGCATCACCTCACATTGTATAATTTTTCTCACCAAGTGGAAAAAAGCAGTTTCAGAACACGCATTCTGCCTCCTCTGTCCTCCTGGAGCCAGGTGGGTAAAAGAAGGGGGTCACGGCGTTGGGGAGCCCTGGGGCAGATGCCCCTCCGAGGCTGCAACAGCCGCCCCGCGCTGTGCCTGCGGTGTCCACGCTCTTGTCCTTGTGATTTGTGAGTTTGCTCGCTTTGTGTAAAAACGCTTGCCAACGTCAACGTGCTGGTCCTGGCTCCTTCCCCGCAGACCTGCATCCTTTGCTGAGAGGCGGGAGTGGCTTGGAGCCTGTGCTGTATGTAAGTGCAGGCATCATCTTCACTCAGCCACCCTGTGTCCGTTCCAGGGGACTCCGAGGTGCCCGATTCCAGCCAGGACATTTGGGGGCAGTTGGGTAATGGGAAGCCATTTGTAACTTGTTAGGAAAGGCAGATTGGGTGAGAGCAGCAGCCACAAGACACTCCTGAGTGCATCTGCCTTGGCCGAGCAGCCCAGCTCCAGCCCAGTGAGTAACACCTGCTGGGCCTGCACGTCTCAAGGGAAATCACAGAGCAGATAGTGCCCATGGCTTCGCCCCCCATGTTCCTCTCTCCCCTTTCTCTTGCCATCATCCCACACTCTTCTCCCTCTTCTCCTTTTGCTCACAGTCCTCTGCGCAGACCTCACAGGCAGGCACGCTCACCTCATCCTCCTGACTCACATTCTCACCTCACCCACACAGCCGCTTACTGTAGCTCCTTTCATGTCCATTTCTGCCCAGATGTCCTTGTTTTCAGCTTTGCCTGATTCCCAGCAGCACAGCCAGTGGTCTGCAGGGCTCCGGAGTCCAGAGCAGCCACCCGGCCATGGCTGACCTGTGACTCCCTGCAAGGCTGTGACTGGGGTCAGCTCTGGAGGAGCCTGCGATGGCATAGGTCAACCCCGAGGCCTCAGCACAGGTCTCCAGGAAGCCCAAGTGTCTCCTTAGCCCACACAGCATCTTCAAGCTCCTGTCGGGGCCGCACTGCCTTTAGCAAATCAATTGAGTTGATGCTGAAAGTTAGGAACTAGCACTGTTTGCATCTCAGCTGGGCAGTCAACAGCTGGGTTGACTCCCCTTAGATGGGGCATGTTCCCTGTTTGCTGCAGCCCGACTTCCCCTCCATCAACTTCTGCCTCTTTACTTGCTCATGGCAGGTGTCAGCTCACAGGGCATCTGTGCTGGGCCCCTACTCCACAGCCCAGCCTGACAGAAATCCCAACCCCAAAAGATACACTATGCTGGTGGTTGTAAAAACCCCAAACACAGGGCAGCCCCGGGACCCAGGCTGCCCAGGGAACCAGGCTGCTCGAGCTTTTCGGCACAATGCAAAGAGCATCTGCTCTGGAAACCAACTCCCTAGGACTCAGTCTGAACTCAGCACTTGCTAATAGTTTAACTTTGGATGATCCACTGCCTGCTAGGAGCTTAAATTTTCTTCTTTATGAAATGGAGGTATTAATTGAAACATTGTTGTGAGGATAAGGATATACTGCATATCTATGGACTTGTGAGCCTGGCACAGTAAATGCCAGCTGCTATTACCTATCCCTCTCCTTTCTGGTCCATGCACATTCCTGAGTGCCGGTGAGGACACAGGCACATGTGTCAACAGCGGGGCACAGACTGGCCAGTCACGATGAAGCCAAACCAACTCCAGGCTGTTCCAGAGATTGCCGATTGCCCTCCTGGAGCTAGGTAGGTAGCAGTTCTTATCCTAGCAGATGGCTTCTTGAAGTGCCTGCAGCCAAGACCCTGAAACTCATCACCTGCTCTGTATCTCTGCTCTGCTGGTGGGCCATGTCAGAGAGGGCAGGGTCTGGACCAGGGCAGGGGTTGTAGAGAAGGAAAGGAAGGCACCTATTTGAGAAACCTGCAAGGACTGGAATTGGTTGCTATGTAGAATATGCTGATTTGTGTTCTGTCAACTTAGCTGCAATTACATTTTCCAGAACTTCCTTCTCTGTGTGGTTCTGGTCAGGGGTGCCCACTCAAGGCACTTGGCTGTGATTTGGAAGGTGGACGTAGAAGAGCAGCCCTCATGCCATCACTGACCTGCTGGTCACCTGGGCAGCGCCAGACCACAGCTGGTCTAGCTCTCACCCGTCTCCTCCTTCAGCCTCCCCAAGTGCTGGGCTGGCACGTAGACAGCTCAGACTCGGCTCCCGCCTCTCCTGCTGGTCACCAGGGTCAGATGCAGGGAGAGACAGGCATGAGTTCCAAGGTTTCCTTGTCAGTCTGAGCTTCTCCTTGTGATTCTAGGTTTTCCTCATTCTTCCTCAAGTATGGGCATCTCTCCTTCCTGACTGTCAGCCCTCCTGAGAGCGCCCAGGCCCACCACCAGGTGGTCTGCTGGGATTCCCTGACTCCCACAGACTCCCACAGGGCGGCTTCCATGGACTCCCACTACAGCTGCTTAGTAGGGGTTGTTCTCTGATTTTCTCAAGCCTTTGCTTCCCTAGCTCCCCCCATCATGGTGGGAGGTCCAGTTCCTACGATGAATTCCTTAGTCCGTAATGGACACAGTGTTTCTGCTTCTACACTGGCACCCTGACTGACACGGAGAATAAAGGAAGCAAGGGAAGGTTCTCGGTCCCTGTCTTGGAAGAACTTGATGGATGGATGTGAAGAATGTCCTAAGACAGCTAGACACATATCTAAAGCACGGACTCCCCCAAAGGCTCTCAAAACAATGGCAGACACATTGGATGAATGTAGAGAACCCAGAAGTCTAGGGCAGCTCTCATTCCCAGCCCACACTCACTTCATCGGGGCTTCCTTCTCAGGTCACAGATTCACCTGCTTTGCTCTGGTTGTGTGAAGAGGGTTATGCAGAGGTGGACACATCCACCCCCACTGTCCTCAGGGGAAGAAGACCAAAAGCATTTGCCCTAGAGCTGGATGAGTAGAACTTCTGTACAACCCATTGGCATATTGGCTTGATATTTTTATTTGTCTTTCCACATGCCTACTGTATGCAGTTCCAACAATGCCAATAGATGGAGAAGATTTGCATCACAGGGTGGCTTTCGAACCTAAGGAGACGAAATATGATGATGCATTTTGGGAGAAGGAGCTGCAGTGGAAGGAAGCTTTTATACCCTTTTGCTTCTTCCCTTGAAGGTAGAGAACATTACTAAGAAGAAATAGCTAATGTAACTGGAAATGTCTGGCTTATTTTCAGGGTCCATTTCTAAGGCCTGTCACAATGCCTCCTTAGTTTTCTCCTCCTGCCCATTGGTTACACTGCCACCACAGTTACGCCCTGTGTGGTGAGGAGGAGCGGGAGCGGAGAGAGATGTGCTAGGAAGAGTTGCTTTGCTTTGGGTCGAATCAGATCTAGACCTGAAGCTCTGAGGCAAAACTCAAAATTACCGTGTGTGTTAAAGGTAGCTTTTTTTCTGAATAGATGGGAAATGAACTTATAGTAGATGAGCATTTTCTAAATACGTAAGATAATATTATAACTTTGTCCCTAGAGTATCAGAAAGTTGTTTCATCAGCTGGTTGTTATCTGAGAATCCATAGTTCTTTGTTTTTAACCTAAGGAAAAGCTACAAAACCAGAGGGCAAATGAGTACACGCATGTTCATCAATCACAGAAGACTTTTTATAGCATTTTGGTGACACATGAATTGAGTTGAACTACTACTGAGAAAGGTAAAATCTTTCTATTATCTGACCACCTCTCGGCACCTTCCCTGCTGCCACACCCCCCTCCTATAGTTAAAACACTCAGCAGCCACAGGAATACTTTTTTAAAAAAATATATTTTATTGATTCCTTACAGAGAGGAAGGGAGAGGGATAGAGAAACATCGATGAGAGAGAAACATCGATCAGCCACCCCCCGCACACCTCCTACTGGGGATGTTCCCGTAACCAAGGTACATGCCCCTGACCGGAATCGAACCCAGGACCCTTGAGTCCGCAGGCTGACGCTCTATCCGCTGAGCCAAACTGGTTAGGGCCACAGGAATACTTTTAAAACATGTCAGATCCTGTCACTTCCCTGCTCAAGTTCCCTAGTGGTTTGGTTTTCTCTCAGGGTAAGAACTTAGTCTCTGCAATGGCCACACCCACCATGATGTGTCCTATTAGACCTCTGACTTGCACTTGCCTCCAATACACTGGCCTCCTTGCTGTTCCTTGCATATACCACCACACTCCCACGCCAGGGCCTTTGCGTGAGCTGTTCCCTTTGCTTAGAACAGTTGACCAACTTCCTCACATCAAGATTTTGTATAAAACTTACCTTCTCTGTGAGTCCACCATGACAGCCTTATTATATAGCAAATTTCTACCTGCTACCTCACTTTTCATCCCCCTTACTCTATTTTATTTCCATTGTAGTGATCAGTTTCTAATAGTCTATATAATTTACTGATATGCTATGTCCTCCCCTTAGCATGAAGCTCCATGGGGGTCAGGTATCTTTGACTTTTTGTACATTGATAAAACCAAAGTGCCCAGAATGGTAGCACATAGTAAGGGTTCAAACCTAGCTGTGGAGTTGAATTGAATGCTTACACTAGATAGTGAGGTTCAACAGTTGTAGTATATGGACTTTCTTGTCTATATTCAGAATCAGAAATAAATGTACAGGAAGATAAAGAAAGCTATCTGTGGTTGAAGTTATCTGTCACATATGACATGATTTAAACGCTTGCAGCTTTTGTGTTCAGAGGCAACAGACCCTATTCACCAGGGGTCCTCAAACTATGGCCACGGGCCACATGCAAATAAAAATATTGTATTTGTTCCCGTTTTGTTTTTTTACTTCAAAATAAGATATGTGCAGTGTGCATAGGAATTTGTTCATAGTTTTTTTTTTTAAACTATAGTCTGGCCCTCCAACGGTCTGAGGAACAGTGAACTGTCCCCCTGTCTAAAAAGTTTGAGGACCCCTGCTATTCACTGTCACACCAAGGTCATAGTGACCTTGTCATCCTAACAATGATAGAAGAAGCCATCTAAAAATATCAAAAGAGGCAAACAAAGCATTTTTTAGAAGGACACTCGAGCATCCCTGGCATCTGAAATCAGTTACCCTTTATGGACAACATTTAACATTTAAGGATAATTCAGACATATTAGACTTTAATAGCTATTGAAAGCTTCCAATGTGGTCAGCACAACTTGAGTTGCTTTATGTGCTTTAAATCATTATATCCTCCCACAAGCCAACAAGCAGACACTATCATTTTGCAAATGACGAAATGGAGATACAGAAATGGTATTCAACCTCCTCAGGGTCACACAGGTAGTCAATGGACTGACCTGAATCTGGCTGCCACCTGAGAGTTTTCTTTGATGAGCAGACACATGAGAAGAAAACTCAGAGTATTTTTGTTGGCCTATTAGTAGTTACAACATGAGCACTCTCACTCTCTCTTCCCAACTCTTTCCCTCTTAAAGAGGAATCTCTGCTTTCAGGCTGGTTCCTGGGCTCCCCTATAGGTAGATCTTCATAATAAAATTTTGATAAAAGACAAAAGCCTGCTTGTCTTGAGTGCACGGTGTAGTGTTTCGAGAAGATCTTGAAGAAAAATTGTGGAGCTAATTTGGTATCAAGGCAATATTAGGTCAAATGGGAAAATGAGATTTTAAAGAAATTTAGCTAAGTGTTTTGAAAGTAGTCCCTCTACAGCACATTCAGGAGAGACCATCATAAGGATTAAATAGTGTTAATGTACTTTTTGGTTGCTGGACAGTTATTTCTTTGAATGGAAGGCCATATGAGGTTGGGTTACCAACTGGCTTGCCTATATGCATTATGTGATGAAAGGGAGGAAAATCGATAACTAGTTCTACCCCCAAATCCCAAAGCAATCAGATGCCTCCTCTATTAGCTATCTATTGCTACATAACAAATCCTCCCCCCCCCTCCAAAATCTTAGTGACTAAAAACAATAAGCATAAACCATGTCTCACAGTTTCACCCCCACAGGGACCTCCCTGTGAGACCTCTTGCGTGGTGGCTGACTTCCCACAGAGTGGGCAAACCAAGGGAGCAGGCAGAAGCTGCACTGTTTTTGTGACCTAGCTTTGGAAGTCACACGCCATCGCTCCTCACAGGTCAGCTCTCATGTGAGAGGGAGGTACCAAGCTATGCATATCAGGAGGGGAGGGTCACTGTGGGGAGCAGGTCATCTTAGAGACTGACAACCACACCTCCCTTTTCCTTTCTCCCCAAATCCAAATGGTCCTTGAATACTGAGTGCCCTTCTTTATGGCTTTTTAATTTCCCAGTCTCCACTATTCAGCTCCCACATCCCATCTTGATTATGTCCTGGATAATGTGATGGCCTCTTAATTGGCTTTCCTATCTCCAATCCAGCCCATATTTCTTTTTCCATGTCTGTTGTTCTTTTTCAACGGGGCTTGCTCTGTTACTGTAGTTATGCACATTTCTATCCATTTGTTCTCCACTCTAGGTTGAAAGGCTTTGAAGATAGTTACCGTTTCATGCATTTGCTTATCTCCACAGCTCTTAAACTGTTCCTTAGAGAAGGTGAGGCACAGAGAGGACAGACCCAGATAAACGCTATATTTGAATCCCAGATCTTTCAAGCCTGGAAATCTCAGATAAGTTCTTCAACCTCTCTGAGTCTTTCTTCTAAAAAGCAAGTTAATCATAATTATTAATGCATAATAATTTTAGTAATTATGTAATTATTAGTAATAACTATTATAATTGTTAATATCACCTGTTTTTCAGAGCATGAGAATTGGATAAATTATGTGTGTAGAGAAATTAGCATAATGTCTTATATGCATACTAAATGCTTAATAAATGGTAGCCATTAATATGTCACATAGTTGGCATTTAGTAATTTTTGCATAAATTAATACTGAGAAAGGAAGTGTTTGGCAGGAAGGCCCTGACTCAGAAGGTTCTTTCTCGAGCAGCAGTGCCCAGTCGGGCAAATCACTCGCTCCAATATCTTAGTGGCTAAATCAATAAGCACAAACTATGTCTCACAGTTTCCCCCCCACAGGGACCTCCCTATGAGACCTCTTGCATGGTGGCTCCTGGGATGATGGAAATACTCTGTGAGCACTGTTCTGTAGGGCAGCCACTGCCATGTGTGGCTGCCAGGCACTTGAAATGTGGCCAGTGTGGGGACATGTCCTTTCAATTAGCTTAAAGGTAAAGAGCCACGTGTAGTGAGTGGTTACCAGGGTGTTCAGGACAGCCTCTGGTCCAGAGCTCGGCAGTTTTGTGATGATATGGTAGGCGTCCCGCCGCAGTGCTATAAAAATTGCTCGGTGGCAGTCTGAAGTTGAGCTCTTCCAGATGGAGGAAGGAGTGTGTGGTGATTCTTCGCTCAAGGATCACTGACTGATTACACCCTTCCTGGGCCCCTGAGCAGGTGTGCTGCAGCGTAAAAAGATGTGACTTCTGTTTGGGGAAGAGATGATGATCTAGGGAAGTCAAACTGCGTACAAACCAGAAGATACCTCAAGTTAATGAAACAAGTGAGAGAAAATAATTAGCGCACAATTGCTTATTCTGATCTTATTGTCAACTGAAACCATTTTATTATAATCTCATGTTCGTACGTCACCTTCCACATCTTCACCATCCCATCCCCAGACCCTCTGGCTCATATTCTGTTTAATCCTCACAAAGCGCTGTGGTGTAGTATTACCCAACCTCCATTCTATAGATGAAGAAACAGGCTCCAGAAGGCTGGGAGCCTTGCCGAAGGCCACACTGTAGTCAGTGGCGGAGCAGGACTTTGCGTCCAGGACCACCGCGATCCAGCCTGCTTTGTCCACATCCCACTCTGCTGCCTCATTCTTTATAACGTGTCCTTCACGATGCTCGCTTGGTTCTGAGTGTCTGTGTGTCTTATTTTCCCCCTCAATATTATTTTAATTATACAGTTACATATGTTCATTGGAGAAAAAATTTAAATATAGAGAAAAAAGAAAGAGAAAGGAAGATGGGAAGGAAAGGGGGGGAGGGAGGGAGGAAGGGTAGGAAAAAAGGAGGGAAGGAAGGAAGGAAGAGGGAAAAGTTTAAATTTGGCCTTAGTTTTAACCTTCTTTACCCATTGTGAGAGGAATCACAATATGATTTACTACCCAGCCTCTCTCCTATGGGGAGAGGGACAGCACAGTGCAAATTGTAAGCATAACTTTTCTTTACAAGGTCAGCAGGTCGTGTTTTTTCACCTGTGCCCAGTGGACTGTTAGAATCTGAGAGGAAGATATTGGTTATCAGATTCTAGGCCAACTTCCTCATGTTCAGAGGAGAGGCCCAGGAGTTTGCGATGATAATTCTCAAGAAGGTAAAATTGTCCCTCACCTTACAGCTTATTTTTCATTTTATGGAATTCCTGACTCCATTCGTTCACAAATTCAATGACAATTGGCAGCTGCTACTGCCATCTGTTGGTGGTGGGCAGAGTTGAAGCATTTCTACATAGGTGCATAAATTAGTTCATGCCTATGTAGGTCCTTAAATTGAATCTTCATCACAGGCCCAAGGACTCAGGTAGACCTTTGGGTTCATAACTTTGCCATGGCTCAAGTGAGAAGTGTGGCCACTTTCATTCTTGGTTTTCCACTTGTAAAACGGGATACTATCTAGTTCATAGGGATTTTGTAGGAATTCATTAACAGATATGTTCTAGTAAATGCTAGCCAACATCTCAGGAGCTTAACACAGTCTCCTATTAACATTGCAGTTTCTTGCTCACATAATAGTTCAGAGTGGGTGCTCTGAGTCACCAGGCAGCTGTCTTCCAAGTGGTGATTTAGGAGAAAGCTGCTTCCATCTTATAGGTCTACCATCTTCAGCTCTGGCCTCCAAAGGCCACTCTGGGGCCCCACATCCACCAACAGAACAAGAAGGAAGGACATGGAGGTTTTGAGGGCCCAGGACTGTAGCTGTATACTTTACATCTACACCCCTTCTATTGGCCAGGACTCAGTCTCGTGGTTGTATGTCATGGTCCAGTGGTCTCTGCCACAGACATTATTTTTAGTAATAGAAACATGAAGTTCTGGATTTTCTTTGTGTATTATAGAATACTATTCATATTTTCCTCAGTGTTTAGCATGACACTGATATGGATGTAAAACGCAGTGTGGTGAATGAGCAATGGTCTTGGAGATGTGGCTTCCGGCCCTGTATGATCATGGACATGTCACTCAGTATGAACCCCAGTCCTTATCTGGAGAATGGTGGGGAGAAAGCCAGCGGTATGAGTGCAAGTCTGCTCCACCCCATCTCCCTGGGTCTAAAGATTGACAGCTTTTTGCATAGAAGTAATACAAAACAAAACATTCAGTGACCCTCAGAATAAACAAGAGATAGAACAGGTGTTGCACGGGCTTAGGTGGCAAGATTTCCAGCAGAGAAATAGCTTTAAGCCCATTCTCGGAGGAGGTGATAGTCCTGAAAGAAGGAGTGAGGTATAGAGTGGTCTACAGGAAGGCCCAAAGAGGACCATAAATAAGAATTGTGGGGAAGAGCAGGGTAGGGAGAATAGCCGACTGAAAGAGGATGTGCCGGAGTGGGGCTGGGCATTTGAAGATGTGGTTTGAGAGGTACAGGGAAGGAGACATTAATGACAGGCTTCCAGGATTAGGAGGTCATGTTCATGCAAAAGGATCTCGGTAGGGAACCAGCTGTGGTTTTTGTCTGGGCAAAAAATTTGTCAGTCATTATGAAAAGAAATCTGATTCGATCGTAGCATGTGACGTGACAGTACCTTTTATTAAATTGCTAATTTCTGAAGTCCGAATGCTCCCTAAATAATCTTCCAAATATATGAGTTATCTGAATTCTGTACCCGTTTCAAAGAAAAATAGAGCTTTAGGTGGTAAGGGAGAAAAGATGAGGATGTGGGAAGAAGCAAATCATTTTATGTTGAAAGGGAGCCCTCATTTCACTGCTTTACTTTATTTTATCTTTAAATTGAGGATAAATATGTAGGTAAGACATGAGTCAGAGCAGGCTCAGAAAGTACCTAGAAGCCTTCGGCATTTGAAGCGTGCTAGCTAGTTTCATGTGGGTGAAGTATGGTTTTCAGGAAGACACAGTGAAAATAGAACTTGTTTGTTTAGGTTTCGCCATTCTCTAGGGGTGCGTACAAGGGTGTTCAGTGAACAGTGAGGGGGAAGCGTTTCTTCCGGGGCTCAGCTGCAGGGCGTCCTGTCTGGAGGGGGTAGGCGGGTAGGGCCGGAGCTGACCCTGAGCACAGGGCGGTTCTTCTCTGGGCCTGTCTGGGAGGTGCAGTCTTGGCAAAGGGAAGCATAAGTGGCAGTGGGTCCAGGCCTCAAGCCAGGCTCCCAGTAAAGGACCCCTCCCTCCTGAAACAGGAGAGGAACGAATGGTCCAGGGCAAGCTGTTGATGACACTCCTTTCGGGCTAATTGGCTCTTGAGAAACACTATTTTGTTTTAAGAAGATGATTACATTTTAGATGGGGAGCTATCTGTTATTTACTACATATTAACTGTTTTTGTTTTTCACAAGTGAAATATTCTCCTATCAAATAACCTCATGCCCTCGGCCAGTCCTCAGCCTTCTCTGGCTCCGAGCAGGTGTGATTTTCTTCTCTGTAAAATACAGAGCTAAATTATATAACCTCCGAGGTTTCTGCCTGATCTGACCTGATAAATTCTGATTCAAACAACTTCCTCTCCCCGGTGCAGTAACACACAGCCTGAGGTTACTTTATTACCTTGTTCTAAATCTCTCTCTCTCTCAGAACAAATGGGAAAAAAAACCCGCCGCCCCTCGAGCATGTGCCTGCGGGAAGAATCCTCGTTTAGCGCCCAGCCTTGTGGGGCCCTGAGCTCTGCCGCCCCCTCGCAGGCGGGGTTCACACCTCACGCTTCTTAGAAACACCTGTGTTTGCATTGTGGCCACACAACAGACTGTCTGCCTGCACTTCCCAGTTTGGCGATATTTTATCTGCTATCTGTTCTTATTCTTTATTCCAGAGAGTCCATGTTTTTAAATGGGTTCTACTTCTTTCTCAGGAGGCAGTTCCCCTAAAGCAAGACCATGTCCTACATCTAAACAGAGCCATTTCATATGCAGTGTCCAGGACAGTGGATGTGCTAGACAAGGATGGTGAGAGCTGGACAAATAGGATAGGATGGTAGAGCTGACTAATATGGTACCCATTAGCCAGGTGTGGCTTTTTAAATGGAAATTAACTAGAATTAAGTATGTATGGGGCCTGGTAGGTACTTGAAGCATCGGGGGACCACTCTGTAAAGTCCATGATTTTCTAACCACTTTGTTCTACATCTGTAATTAATACAGAATAATATTGAATATAAATTGTAATTGAAAAATAAAAAATAAATTTAAAAGATGCAGTTCTCTGCCATCCTAGCCACATTTCATGTGCTCAGTGGGTTCCTGTGGCTTGTGCAGAAAGTTCGCTTGGATGGTGCTGCCTTAGACATCAGCTGTCACAGAAGCGCATTCCTAGGGGATGTCAGGGAACCTGGAAACCACTAAGACACTCCTCTGTCAGGATGGTTCAGATCTTTCCAGTACTAAAGATGCATTGCCTTATAAAGTGGCCTGTCCCACTTTTTGAAGTTCTTCCTTAAACAGGGTCAGAATCCATGTCCCCGTAACTTCTGCTCTCTCTCCAAAAGCAGTGAGGGTGATGATTCTCCCGCCTGGAACTGCATTAGAGCATCGATGCCACCACGGGCCTCCTCGGACTTCCTTCTCCCAGCTCATGCGTGTCACATATTCTGCACGAAAGTTTTAAAGCACAAAACAGTCACCCCCCCACACAACAACCGGCTGCCAAACAAAAGTCACATCCAGTGGCTTGCTGTAGTTCCCAGTTTGAAAGTGGTGTGAGAATAGAAAAGGAAGCTAGACGCTCTAAAAACAAATAGTCTGCTTCCAAACAGTGTCTAAAGAGAGGGCGCTCTTGATAACTGTCTAGTAAGAAAGGGTGTCTGCCTCTCCATGGGGTTCTGTGGGAACTTTGTAAGGGAGATACTGCATTAAGGCACTCATCGAACTGTGGGCTACCTGCTGGGCCACAAAGATGATTAAGACATTGTCTTCAGCCCTAGCTGGTTTAGCTCAGTGGATAGAGTATGGGCCTGTGGACCAAAGGGTCCCGAGTTCAGTTCTAATCAAGGGCATGAACCTTGGTTGCAGGCTTCTCCCAGGCCCAGGCCCTGGTCAAGGGCTTGTGCAGGAGGCAACCAATCAATGTGTTTCTCTCACATCCATGTTTCTCTCTGTCTTTCCCTCTCTCTTCTACTCTCCCTAAAAATCAATGGAAAAATATCCTTGCTTGAGGATTAACAAATAAACCAAAAAATAAAATATATAATAAATAAAATCTTTAAAAAAAAAAAGACATTGCCTTCATTGTCTTTACTGCCCCCCTCCAGCCCAGTCACTGGCAGAGAGGCCTGGTGATGTGAACAGTCAGTTACCACTCCAGACAACTCCCCGGCGTACTTTGGCATGTTTCAAAGGAACCAACAGATGAGTCTTGGAGTTCAAATGGCCACAAGCAGTTGCTGTCACAATATAGCAACTTCTGAGGATCACTGGATAAGGAGACCCACAGACCAAGCCTCCTAAGGAAGAAGACTGTGACCACACCAGCCTGGGCCAGCAGGAGGCCTGGCAACTGCATAGGGACTACATTCTCACCAACAAAATAACTGCTACTGGGTCCACTCCATTCAGTTCAGTGCACGATCAGAAATAATGAGGTCACCAGCCTCCATCACCAACCATGCCCTAACATCCAGTGCTAGGTCCATGGTCGACTATGTATATACTAGGGGCCCGGTGCACGAAATTCGTGCACTGGGTGTGTGTGGGGAGGGGAGTGTCCCTCAGCCCAGCCTGCCCCCTCTCACATACTGGGAGCCCTCAGGCGTTGACCCCCATCACCCTCCAATCGCAGGATCGGCCCCTTGCCCAGGCCTGACGCCCCTGCCAGAGGTGTCAGGCTTGGACAGGGGACCCCCATCTCCCCCGATCACTGGCTCTGGCCCCCGCCCAGGCCTGAGGCCTCTGGCCCAGGAATCATGCCTGGGCAGGGGACCCCCATCTCCCTCTGATCGCTTGCTCCACCCCCCGCCCAAGCCTGACACCTCTGACCCAGGCTTCAGGCCTGGGCAAGGGGACCATCATAGCCCCCCAATCCCCGGCTCCGCCCCCCACCCAGGCCTGATGCCTCGGCCAGAGGAGTTGACCCTCATCACCCTCCGATCACCAATCACCGGATCGGCCCCTTGACCAGGCCTGAGGCCTCTGGCTGAGGCGTCCGGCCTGGGCAGCGGGGACCCGCCGCGGCAGCGGCCCCGCGATCGTGGGCTCCGCTTTAGGCCCAGGCATGGGACCCCTAGCTCCCGGGACTGCCAGCTTCGACCGTGCCCAGCTCCCATCGCTGGCTCCACCCCTACTTCCTGCTATCACTGGCCAGGGCGGCAAAGGCGCCTGATTCTCCGATCATGGCTGGGGGGCAGGGCAAAGGCGGCCCCAGGGCCGCCTTTGCCCTGCCCCCCAGCTCTTAGCTCCCCCCTGGGTTTCTGATCACTGTCAGTGGCAGGGGGCTTCTTCCTGCTTTCCCTTTCGCCTCCCTGCATTGTGCCTACATATGCAAATTAACCGCCATCTTGTTGGCAGTTAACTGCCAATCTTAGTTGGCAGTTAATTTGCATATAGCCCTGATTAGCCAATGAAAAGGGTATCGTCGTACGCCAATTACCATTTTTCTCTTTTATTAGATAGGATGTGCATATACATGTGGATATACATACACACACGTATGTATTCACACATATACAGACAACACAGAGGAAGGATTTTATGTAGAATTATTTTATGTATGTATATGTTTAAGTGTTACTTTATATGTTATGTTTCTATATTTTAATGGTCTTATCATTTGTACATAAATGTGTATCCTTATATTGCATATTTCTAGTTGTGCACACTTATATGTAATATTTCTCTATAACATGTATGCATGCAAATGTATGCATATGTACAAATGAGAACATAGCTGGAAGGAACTTTTCATGGTGGCTACCTTGGGGGAGTAGACATAGCCTCTTGGGGATGGAGTCAGGAAGGATGCATCTGTATTTCATTTTATGGTCTCTATTTCTTTTACTATCTATTTACTACTTTTAGAACAACAAAAACATTGTTATTACTATTTGGTTATACTGAGGACTCATCATCCAACATGAGCTCCAAGTTCACATGGAGTTAAACATCTGCTCCAGGCTCAACTCATCCAGGCACCTCACCTTCGGCCCCTTAGATTGCTCTGTTTTTTCCACATCTGCTAACCTGAGAAAATTAGTCCCAAGGTAGGATCACATGAGATGCCATATGTGACAAGTGACAGTGCTTTGCAGAATGTAAACTTGTACATACAGCTCCACAGAACGCAGCTGACAAAGAGCACCCAGTGCTACCCAACTAGAGTGTCAGGTCTGTCCCCCTCACAGGCCTGTTTTTTAAAAAGAATGTGCATGTGTGTGATGGGGAGGGGTGGGCTGTGATGGCGTGACCGGGCATGTAGTGGAGCAGGAAGCAAGGAAATGTGAGGGGACAGTACAGGCCAAGGCCTCAGAGGACAGGCGGGAGGCGCCTGCCAAGGGTGCTCCTCTCTGCCCCCAGCCCTGAGCTGCCATAATGCACCCCTGTCCCCGGCCGTGTGGGAACATCTTTGCTGGGACAATGAGGTATCATTCTAGAGAGATTCATGAGAATACGGTGAATTCATGTCCTTTCCCTTCCTCTGCCGAGTCCTTTATTGACTCTCTTGAATCCTCTTGTTTTATTACTAATTCAACCAACAAGTGTTGAGTGTCTCCTCTGTGCCAGGCACTGTGCTCAGTCCTGGGGATATGGGATGACTACAGGGTCCCCACATCAGGGCATTCACTGTTAATAGTGGGCAAGGATAAGCCCTGGCTGGTGGTGTTCAGTGGTTAGAGAGTTGGCCCACCTACCGGATGGTCTTAGGTTTGATTCTGGTCAAGGGCACATACCTGGGTTGCAGGTTCAATCCCTGGCCCTGGTCAGGGTGTGTGCAGAAGGCAACCAGTTGATGTGTCTCTCTCACATCGATGTTTCTCTCTCATCCTCTCTCCTTCCCCCTCCTTTCCACTCTCTAAAAAAATCAATGGGAAAAAACAAACAAAAAACAGTGGGTAAGGACATGGAGAGAAACACTGCGACCCCATGTGTCCTCTGCTCTGGCAGGTAGACATGCAAGTGCTCCAGGCAGTGACTGGTGTGCGGAGAGAAGAGACATTGAGGGACAGGTAGGAATATGTCAGACAAAGGACTTATAGACAGAAAGAGCCAGAGGAAAGTGAATCATTGGGTTTGGTTGAAACAAAGTGAGCGCAAAATGAAAAGGCTGGGCAGGGCCAGGCCAGGTTGTAAATGACATTTGGTGTCGTGGTAGCAGCTTGCATTCTGTCCAGTAGGCAAGAGGGGACATGAAAGATGAGAGTCAGTTCATTTGATTTTACATCTATGAAGGAAAACTTACAGTTCTACACAGTTACTTACCTTTAACAAACAAATAACTTACACAGAATGAGGACCTTTTCAACCTACTCATTTCTGTCTACTTCTCTCAAATAACTGATTGTCCATTCAATATTATTAGACGCAAAGCGCAGAAGAAATTATAAACCTGTTTGGGAATCAAAATCCCCAGTTTGATGAGTTGATGAAAGCTAAAATTTTCCTCCCATAAAAATGCAGATACAAAATATTGTGTATGATTCCAGGGAGTTCAAGGAACTCCTTGAAAAATTCCCAAGCTACGGGACATGTAGACAATCAAACGGCAGTTTTGTTTTGATGGGGTTTTCTTTAAACAAAGGAATTATGTACAGAGTCTTAGGTACTTGCTGAAAACCTCAGATTGGGCTAAAAATAAAAATTCAAAATCTGACTTCAGTCATATAGTCTGAGGTCATCTCCCAAATGCAGAGTGAGATGTTGAATTTTTTTTGAAGTCTTTGTGATTAAAAGAACCTGAATTCATGTTAGTATGGAGAGGCTCAGCTATTTTAGGATGCCTGAACAGGCAAGGAAAGAGGAAACAATCCTATAAAATAAGGCGAGCCAATCTCGTGTGGTTCAGTGGTTGAGTGTCGACTTATGAACCAGGAGGTCAAGGTTTGATTCCCAATCAGGGCACATGCCTGTGTTGCAGGCTTAGTCCCCAGTGTGGGGTGTGCAGGAGGCACCCGATCAATGATTCTCTCTCATTGATGTTTCTATCTCTCCCTCTCCCTTCCTCTCTGAAATCAATAAAAAATATATTTAAAAAATTAAGGCGAAAAACAATTCCATCAGATGTCAAATTTCCAAAAGCCCTGTTTTAATTCTCCACGGAAATACTGGAATGAGTCTGTGACCATTTCCAGCTGGGAGGCTGGCTGCCTTTCAGAAGACAATGGGATTCCTCTGTTGACCTAAGAGACCCTTGAAATTGCAGCCCCCTTTGCACATGGAACTCAGCTCACATCTTCTAGAAATGGATAGAAAGCCCGGCGATCCATTTGTAGAAGATGTGAGCCGACCCAGGACCTGCCCTGAAGAGGAAGCTGGGGGTGGGGTGGGTGGGGGCTTGTGTATTGGAACTTTTTGTGGCAGAAATGCCTTCTGAAAACCCAAATAGGATTTTGTTGTTGTTGTTTTTTTGTTTGTTCTGGTTATTTAAACAATAAAACTCCATTTCATTGAACGGAGGGTAGAAGGAAGGAGGGTGAGCACGCTGCAGGAGGAGTGTGAAAAGTACTTGTGAATGGCATGAGTGGGGAAGGCAGGCAGGCGAGGGGAGCCCTGGCCCTCCCCTTGGCTGAAATCCCAGCAGGGACAGTGCTGCTGGAGGGGCTGGGCAGCAGACTCCTGTTTGGGTGGTGGAGTGTGTTCAGGCAGAGGCTGGGCGAGCCCTCCAGAGCTCCCTCGGCACTCAGACAACAGAGCGTTCAGAAGTCCCTGTCTGCAGAAGGAAGCGATGGTGCTGGCTGTTCAACTTGGCAGAAATCCCCAGGCAAGGGCTGCATGGCTCTGAAGTCACGTTGCAGTCAACGTTCAGGGGCCAAGTCACCAGAGAAAAATGTGGTCCCAGATCAGACTGCTAGAACCCAGAGCAGTCCCACCAGCCTCAGACTTCAGGAGCAGCCACCAGCAACCTGCCCAGGGGCAGAAGCAGAGCAGCCAGATCTCAGAGCAGCACATGGCCAGGGATGCCCAGAGAGCATAGGAAAGCCCCTGGCACACTGGCTGCTACCCAAAAGGGAGGGAAAAAATTCTGAAAGTCTGAGCATTTATGAAGACTTGAATCACCCAAAAGAAACCATTTAAATCAGCTATGTCATATTTGAATAGACTGAAATTTAGACCCAAAGGGGACTGTTTAAATCACTAATTATTGTTGGTGTGTCTAAATGTCCTCTCCACCCAACAGGACAGGGCTCATGGGGAGGATGAAATCAGCCATAGGAATGAAGAAGACACATTCTCTTTGCAATTGGAAGTGTGCCATGAGTGGGTTTGGAGTCCTGCTACACAATTCTGCACAAATGCAGGATTATATTTTATTTATTACTGTCTTTGAAAAATGAGGGGGAAAGTCCAAATTTTAATTACCAGGGTTTATAGTTTTAAATGCACTAAGCAAATATCAGTACATGTGCTTAATTATTGACCTTTGTGTTACAAAGACCCTTTATTGTGTGTGTGTGTGTGTGTGTGTGTGTGTGTGTGTGTGTGATACATACATGTATATATTGTATTCTGTATTTCCTTTTTTTTGTTACATTTCCTGTGTGCTGAGCTGGGGTATTTATTCTTCTGAATGATGCAATGGGTTAACGAGATAATAGGAAGGAAATCTTTGAAGGTACAAGGACCTTGACACTACAGTTTGTTTCGGTTTGATTAAACAGATGGAATTCCACGCAAGCGGAAAGTTGTGAAGGCGGCACCATAGCTTCTGCAACATCGGCGACCAAGTCGGGTAAGAAACTGAAGTGAAAGGTGCCACAGTGGTTTCTAGCATCTCACCTTCCACCAACAATACTCTGCTGCTTGAGCCTTCCTGCTCAAAATCCAGGTTCTGTAACAATCAGAAGAAGTGGTATTTTTACTTGTGAAATGCTGTGGGTGATTGCCTGGAAAACAACTCATACAGCCTTTGAACATTTCCCTCTCGAAGTCATTCTTTGGTGAACATGCAGAGGAAGCACTGGGAACTACAGTAAATGTGGGAGTTTTATTCTGACTAAAAGCAACTGATGTTCTTCATTTTGTATACAGATGTTACGGTGATGTCAAAAATCAACCAAAGTTTTAAGTCTAATATTTTGGGAAGGTTGGTGTGACCTAATTTTGGTTAACTGGAAATATTTACAATTAAAGATGAATATATTTGAAGTGACAAAATGCTTAAAGGACACTGTCTTTCCAACTAATCCTATAATATTGAGACACGAATTAGTGAAAAACAACAATACGAAGATCCCAATTTAACTTTCTTCTTTGGTTTTGAAAAGGATATAAATCTTGGCAACGTAACAAGAGTCATTTTTTTTCTGCTTGGCTGCATTTTTTATAGCATGCAGCACTGGAGAAATCATTACTACAGTTGATATTTTTGACATCCTATTAAATTTAGATACGTTATTTTAAATGAAGAATAAGTATCCAATTTCAAGCAGAGGAAATGGGCTTAATGTTAGTAGGTGTCCGAGGTATGAAATCTGCAGAGAGAATGATTAAAGGACTCAGGTTTGAGAAGACTATTTAGCGGGTTTCAATCCCAGCTAGGAAAATCAGAAAAGAATTCTGATCAGAAAAGAATTCTGACTTTTGGCGTTTAACACTTGCACCATATAAGCCAGAGGTTCTCAACCTGTGGGTCGTGACCCCTTTGGCGGTCAAACGACCCTTTCACATGGGTCGCCTAAGACCATCCTGCATATCAGATATTTATTTACATTATGATTCATAACAGTAGCAACATTACAGTCATGAAGTAGCAACGAAAATAATTTTATGGTTTGATCACAATGTGAGGAACTGTATTTAAAGGGCCAGAAGGTTGAGAACCACTGATATAAGCTCTTGATTTCCCTTTGTTTCTTCTGTTTAGTGGCACCAGTGGTTTGTGGCCAAAGAAAGTGCAGACTGCCTAATTCTGTGCCTCACCACCTCACCAGGCTGGCCTGGCACTGGCCACACTCAGAGACAACGGGGACTCCTAATGGTAAACTGGGCTCCAGGAAACCACTTCAATCAGCCGAGGTCAGTGCTGTGAGCAGAATCAGAATTGCTCTAGGACAAGTATGTCAAACTCAAAGGCTAACACAGGCAAAATAAACAAAGTTTAAGTTTATGTGGGCTGCAAAAAAAAACCAAAAGTGTCAATTTTCATAGAAACAGAGGTTTATTTCTATAGAGACATGCTGAATACAAAGAGCTGAAATAAATGAGTAATCATTAACATAAAATAATAGAACATTTTAATAAAAATTAATATTTTTCTTGAACATTAACTTACCAGACACAGAATAACTGCACAAATTAATAAGCATAACGCAAATAAACCTATTTTTCTTGTTCTCCGAAAGCAAAATATTTCCTGTTTCACACACCCAACAAGTCAGTACAAGACTAATGATGTGGCAATCGGCTGCTAAAATATTCACTGGTAGTGTTAGTGGAGAGAAATGGTGTGCCTGCATGTGAGGCGCATAAGGGAAATGAATGCAACATGATTATAGTAATCAGTCATGATCGAATATTGTAGTTTATTATTAATAACTAGAGGCCTGGTGCACGAAATTCATGAACTCGGTGCGGGGGGAGGGGGGGGGAGGTCCTCAGCCCGGCCTGCACCCTCTCACAGTCCGGGAACCCTTGGGGGATGTCTGACTGATGTCCGACTAATCTGTCAGTCAGACATCCTTAGGGCTGCCGTGGAGGTGGGAGAGGCTCCTGCCACCACCACTGTACTCACCAGCTGTGAGCTTGGCTTCTGGCTGAAGGGCACTCCCCCTGTGGGAGCACACTGACCACCAAGGGGCAGCTCCTATGTTAAGCGTCTACCCCCTGGTGGTCAGTGCACATCATAGTGACCGGTTGTTCTGCCATCAGGCTGAAACCAACTATCCGACATTCCCTGAGGGGTCCCCGATTGCAAGAGGGTGCAGGACAGGCCGAGGGACCCCACCAGTGCATGATCAGGGCCGGGGAGGGATGTGGGAGGTTGGCCAACTAGGGAGGGCCTGAGGGAGGGCTCCAGGGCATGTCTGGCCTGTCTCCTTCAGTCCCATCAGCTGAACCCCAGCAGCAAGCTAACCTACCGGTCAGAGCATCCGTCCCTTGGTGGTCAGTGCACATCATAGCGATTGGTTGACCAGTTGACTGTCTGCCCCCCTGGTGGTTAGTACACATCATAGTGATTGGTCAACCGGTCGACTGTCTGCCTCCTGATGGTCAGTGCACGTCATAGCGAGCGGTTGCACAGTCTTAGCATATCATTAGCATATTGTACTTTGATTGAACGGATGACCAGATGACTGGACACTTAGCATAATAGGCTTTTATTTTATAGGATTATATATAACAGGATATTGTAAAAATTAAGTTATGAAATTTTTATTAAAACGTTTCTTACAAACCATTATATTGGCTGGGCCACAAAAATATTCGTTGTGGGCCACATGCAGCCTGAGAGCCTCAAGTTTGACATGCTTGCTCTAGTACATGTACTGGCAGCAGGGAGGGAGTTACCTGGGGTGGGGGTGGAGGGCTGATTGCCCTGGGTTTCATCCAAGCTGGGAAAATCACTAAGCTGTCTGCATCCTGTCCTCCATGTGGAATGGGAGGAAGGATTCAGCATTTCATGTAGGAGAAGATGGTTATAAATATTAAGCAGGTTAAAATAGCTAATGTGTTAAGCTCAGTGCCTGGATTTTAGAGGGATGTCTAAGATCTCCTCCCTACTGTTTCTACTAATGCCAATGAGTGAGCACATGCTCACCGACACTCTCACATAATCCCTCACTGAATGCAAGGACCCCCCCACCCCCGCAACCTGTCTTGCCCCCAGGAGTAATTCACATAATTCTGATGCATTATCTGAAACAGATCAGTTTTATGATATTTGTACTCATCCAGAGAAAAATCAAATGTTTTTAAGTCCTTCCTAGACTAATTCAGAAATAAGCCACAATGGGCCCTTCTCTTCCATGGGCTTTAATTTCCCCACCTCCTTCTCCCACTTGATGATGATGATAATGGTAACAGTCAACATAATGACAGCTGTTACTCACTGAAGACCTGTAGTGTACCAAGGACTGTACTAAGTCCTTTACCACACAGTCCTTCCTACACTTCAGAGAGGTGTATATTTTATCTACACACTAGAAGCCCGGTGCACAAAATTCGTGCACTTGGAGTGTGTGTGTGGGGGGGTCCCTCAGCCTGGTCTGTGTCCTCTTGCTGTCCGAGGGCCCTCTGGGAACGTATGACTGATGGCTTAAGCCTGCTAAGCTGGCAATCAGACATGCTTAGTGCTGCCTCAGAGGTGGGAGAGACTCCCGCCACAGCCACTGCCACTGCACTCACCAGCCATGAGCTGACTTCTGGCTGAGCGGCGCTCCCCCTGTGGAAGCTCATTGACCGCCAGGGGGCAGCTCCTGCTTTGAGCATCTCCCTCCTGGTGGGCAGTGCAGGTCATAGTGACCAGTCATTCTGCCTTCAGTCTATTTGCATATTAGCCTTTTATTATTTAGGACTAGAGGCCAGTGCACGAAATTTGTGCACGGGGGGAAGGGGGGAGTTCCTCAGCCCGGCTGCACCCTCTCCAATCTGGGATCCCTCGGGGGATGTCCGACTGCAGGATTGGGCCTAAACCAGCAGTTAGACATCCCTCTCACAACCCAGGACCACTGGCTCCTAACCGCTCGCCTTCCTGCCTGATCACCCCTAACCACCTCTGCCTGCTGGCCTGATCGCCCCTAACTGCCCCTCCCCCACTTGCCTGATTGCCCCTGACTGCCTCATCCTGTCGGCCTGATGCCCCTAATTGCCCTCCCTTGCAGGCCTGATAACCCCTAACTGTCCTCCCCTGACAGCCTGATTGCCTCTAACCACCTCTGCCTTGGCCCCCGCCACTGTGGCTTTGTCCGGAAGGATGTCCAGTCTAATTAGAATATCACCCTCTTATTAGTATAGATGGCTTTCTTTTTTAAAAATTTCTTTATTGATTAAGGTATTACATATATGTCCTCAAACCCCCAATACCCCCCCAAACCTCCCTCCCCAACTCATGCCCTCACCCCCCTTGTTGTCTGTGTCCATTGGTTAGGCCCGTGGTTGGCAAACTGCGGCTCACGAGCCACATGCGGCTCTTTGGCCCCTTGAGTGGGGCTCTTCCTAAGCCTTAGGAGTACCCTAATTAAGTTAATAACAGTGTACCTACCTAAATCGTTTAAGTTTAAAAAATTTGTCTCTCAAAAGAAATTTCAATCGTTGTACTGTTCATATTTGGCTCTGTTGACTAATGAGTTTGCCGACCACTGGGTTAGGCTTATATGCGTGCATACAAGTCCTTTGGTTGATCTCTCCCTCTTACCCCCACCCTCCCCTACCTTCCCTCTGAGGTTTGACAGTCTGATCAATGCTTCTCTGTCTCTGGATCTGTTTTTGTTCATCAGTTTATGTTGTTCATTATATTCCAAAAATGAGTGAGATCATGTGATATTTATCTTTCTCTGACTGGCTTATTTCACTTAGCATAATGCTCTCCAGTCCCATCCATGATGTTGCAAATGGTAAGAATTCCTTCTTTTTACCACAGCGTAGTATTCCATTGTGTAGATGTACCACCTTTTTTTAATCCACTCATATGCTGATGGGCACTTAGGCTGTTTCCAAATCTTAGCTATGGTGAATTGTGCTGCTATGAATATAGAGGTGCATATATCCTTTCTGATTGGTGTTTCTAGTTTCTTGGGATATATTCCTAGAAGTGGGATCACTGGGTCAAATGGGAGTTCCATTTTTAGTTTTTTGAAGAAACTCGATACTGTTGTCCACAGTGGCTGCACCAGTCTGCATTCCCACCAGCAGTGCACAAGGGTTCCTTTTTCTCCGCATCCTTGCCAACACTTGTCATTTGTTGATTTGTTGATGATAGCCATTCTGACAGATGTGAGATGGTACCTCATTGTTCTTTTGATATGCATCTCTCGGATAGTTAGTGACTTTGAGCATGTTTTCATATGTCTCGTGGCCTTCCTTCTGTCTTCTTTCAAAAAGTATCTATTTAGGTCCATTGCCCATTTTTTTTTATTGGATTCTTTATCTTCCTTTTGTTAAGTTGTATGAGTTCCATGTAAATGTTGGAGATTAAAGCCTTATCGGTGATAACATTGGCCAATATGTTCTCCCATGCAGTGGGCTTTTCTAGTTGTTTTGTTGATGGTTTCCTTTGCTGTGAAAAAGCTTTTTATTTTGATGTAGTCCCATTTGTTTATTTTCTCTTTAGTTTCCATTGCCCTAGGAGCAGTATATCAGTGAAGAAATTGCTTCGGCATATGTCTGAGACTTTGCTGCCTGTGGATTCCTCTAGTATTTTTATGGTTTCCCATCTTATGTTTAAGTCCTTTATCCATTTTGAGTTTATTTTTGTGTATGGTGTAAGTTGGTGGTCTAGTTTCATTTTTTTTTCATGTATCTGTCCAATTTTCCCAACACCATTTATTGAAGAGACTGTCTGGACTCCATTGTATGTTCATGCCTCCTTTGTCAAATATTAATTGGGCATAGTGGTTTGGGTCAATTTCTGGGTTCTTTATTCTATTCCATTGATCTATATGTCTGTTCTTGTGCCAGTACCAGGCTGTTCTGAGAACAGTGGCTTTGTAATACAGCTTGATATCTGGTATTGAGATCCCACCTACTTTGTTTTTCTTTCTCAGGATTGCTGCAGCTATTCAGGGTCTTTTTTTATTCCAGATGAATTTTTGGAAAGTTCGTTCTAGGTCTGTAAAATATGCCATTGGTATTTTAATGGGGATTGTGTTGAATCTATAGATTGCTTTGAGTAGTATAAACATTTTGATAATGTTGATTCTACCAATCCATGAACATGGTATGTTCTTCCATCTGTTTATGTCTTCCTCTATCTCTTTTTTCAGTGTCCTGTAGTTTTTCGCATATAGGTCTTTTACCTTCTTAGTTAAGTTTATTCCTAGGTATCTTAATTTTTTTGGTGCGATGGTAAATAGGATTGCTTTTTTAGTCTCTCTTTCTGTAAGTTCACTTTTTTAACAGTCGTTATTGGTGTATAGAAATGCCATAGATTTCTTGGTGTTAATTTTGTATCCTGCTACATTGCCAAATTCATTTATTAAGTCTAATAATTTTTTGATGTTGTCTTTAGGGTTTTCTATGTACAGTATCATGTCATCTGCGAATAAGGACAGTTTTACTTATTCTTTTCCAATTTGGATGCCTTTTATTTCTTCTTCTTGTCTGATTGTAATGGCTAGTACTTCCAGTACTATGTTGAACAGGAGTGGTGAGAGTGGGCATCCCTGTCTTGTTCCTGTTCTTAGGTGAAATGGTTTTAGTTTTTGTCCATTGAGTATGACGTTGGCTGTGGGTTTGTCATATATGGCTTTTATTATGTTGAGGTATGATCCTTCTATTCCCACCTTGCTGAGAGTTTTTATCAAGAAAGGGTTTTGGATTTTGTCAAATGCTTTTTCTGCATCAATTGATATACTATGTGATTTTTATCTCTCAATTTGTTTATGTGATGTATCACATTTATTGATTTGCGGATATTGTACCATCCTTGCATCTCCGGGATAAATCCTACTTGGTCATGGTGTATGATCTTTCTGATGTACTGCTGGATCCGATTTGCTAGAATTTTGTTATCTATGTTCATGAGGGATATTGGCCTATAATTCTCTTTCATTGGGTTGTCTTTATCTGGTTTTGGTATTAGGGTGATGCTGGCTTCATAGAATGTGCTTGGAAGTGTTCCTTCATCTTGAATTTTTTTAGAATAGTCTTAGGAGGATAGGTTTTAGTTCTTCCTTGAATGTTTGGCAAAACTCCCCTGTGAAGCCGTCTGGCCCTGGGCTTTTGTTTGCTGGAAGCTTTTTGATGACTGCTTCAATTTCTTCCATGGTTATCAGCCTACTGAGATTTTTAGAATCTTCCTGATTGAGTTTTGGAAGGTTGTATTTTTCTAGGAATATGTCCATTTCCTCCAGGTTGTCTAGTTTGTTGGAATAGAGTTCATAATATTTTTTAACAGTCCTTTGTGTTTTTGTGGGGTCTGTTGTTATTTTACCTCTTTCATTTCTGATTTTGTTTATTTGGGTCCTCTCTCTCCGCTTCTTGGTGAACCTGGCTAGAGGTTATAGATGGCTTTCTTGATACTGAGGATTTTTCTTTCCAAGACAACATTCCTAAAATATCTGGACTCCCTTAGAATCAAGCTTTCTGGACGTTCTGGTTTTGCCAGCCAGAGGCCCCCTCACCCGAAGGGAAGGGATCTGCCATCTGCCATCAGCAAGAACATGGACCCCAGGCCTGTGGCCTCGTCTGTTCAGCCACATTGTATCATCATACTTCCACACCCCTCCCCCTGGCCTGGGACACAGGGAAAAACACATTGGCTCAATTATAGCTGTTCATGTTGGCCCAGCGGGGTCCTTAGTTCTTCATGCCACCTTCTCTTAGCCCAGAGCTCTTGGGTAAGACCCTCGAATGTCTCTTGACTCTGGCACCTCCTCCAGTATGTGTTTCCCTGCATATAACATGATTGGTTCCACACCTCCCTCAATGGCTTCAGTGTACATCAGCAATTTCGACAGGTGTGCCAAAAGAATTTTTAAAGCATGCAATACCTGACTGTTTGGATAGGGGCACTGACCTCTTTCCCGTAGATTGTCAAATAAAAAAATGACAACAGCCAACACAACAATAGCCATCAGGTGTAAAATGAATCAAAATTACACTTTTTTTTCAAGTCAGCAAAAAGTTAATATATTTTTTGGTGTGCTGCAGAATTTTAGTAATTAGTTGATGTGTGCCATGAGATGAAAAAGGTTGAAAATCCTTGGTATACATGAATCCCTCTCTGTACCAAACGCTCACATAAAATAATCTCTCATTGAATGCTCATAATAATGTTCAGATATCATGGATAAGACCATGACTGAGGTGCAGAGATAGCAAATAGTTTTGCCCAAGATGACCTGGTGGTGACAGCTGGGGCTAGGACCAGGGTCTTTTGACTTTTAGTTCAGGACTTTTTATACTGTGCTGCTCTGCTTGCTGGTCTTGTCAGCAATTAATCTATTTTCAGGAATGTCAACAATAAGACAGTATGCTTTTATATCTCTTAACTGCTCAGTTCTATGGAAAATGATGATTTTTATAATGATATTTAGCAGTATTCATACACAGTAGCATTTAGCAAATTTATTAAGTTTAGAATGCTTGTTAGGGAACCAAGATGGCGGCGATATAGGCAGACGTGTCCCAGGTCGTGTCCCGGAGCAAATGGAACGAGCAGCTGAAGCTAGTAACACTCACACCGAATTGGCGAAATTGCTCAGCTGGTGAGAGGGTTTACAGCCGGGAAGAGCAGAACTTCCCTGGTAAGGTAAAAAAAAACCCAGGGATTTGGGCAAGAAAGTTTGCCAGACCTCTGAGCCCAGAGAGTCGGAGGGAGACCGCGTGGCAGACAGCCGCGTCCCTTGGGACAGGCACAGCCCCTGACGGGGGAAAGGAGAACGGCGGGATTCCTGGCGCCGCCAGGGAAATTGAGAGCTGGGTTCTGTGATCACGGAGGACTGAGCCTAAAGGGGGCAGCCTGAAGAGCTGACCTGACCATGCAGTCCCGGTAAGAGAAGAAGCTTACAGAAACCAAGCCTTCCCCGTTTCCGCGGCCGGCATTTGTTTGTTTGTTTTCACTGAATCCTGTTCATGGGACATTTCGGATACAGACACTCACCTGTGCTGAAGAGAGGGAGAGTGTGCTGGGGAGTGGAATCTGGGGAGAGACTGGGGAAAGAGGGGGAGCCGGGAGAGGTGGTAGTGAATTGAGTGCTGAGACACCCCAGAGCCCCGGACTGGAGCAGCCACCCGCTCCTGAGAGGAAGTCTCCTCCCCCCAGCCCCCAGGCAAGGAGCACAGCCACACCCAGATTCCACCCTGTACGAGATCAAGGATTAAGATAACCTGATCAGTCCCTGGGAGTTAACAGGGTCTGGCCTATAGGGGGATTTTCAATCCCAGCAACAACATAGCGCCGGTAACTAACTATTACGCAGTCAGCTCTGGGCAGTGAACTTCCACTGGACAGAGAGGCCCTATAGCCTCAGAGGCCAACCCCAGAACACTGCCACCCAGAGGCTGACCCACAAACTGACTCTTTGCTAAACACAAAATAAGGCAGTCTGGGAAATAAATGCGGCATGCTTTAAAATAAGGACTGTGGTTTACAACACAGAGGAACAGTATATCGCAGGGAAACTCAACACTCTCCTGAATACCTGGAAGGTCTAAGGCGAGCCACACTGAAGAATAGAAGAAACGAAGGACCTTCACTACTGCAATTTTTTTTCTTTTTTCACTTTTTAACTAAGAAACCAATTTTTTTTTCATTCTTTTTTTTTTCTGTTCTTTTTTTTTTCTTTTTTTTTTCTTTCTTTTCTTCTTTTTCCATCACCTGATTTTACCCTTTTAATTACTACCTTCTTATTTTTAACCAGTATTATTACTGCTACCATTTTACCATTTTTTAAAGTGCCATTTTATTTTTTCTTTATTTTATTTTGGGATTAGTGTTCACCATTCTATTTTCATCGTTATATTATTGGTTGTTTCTAGTTTGCATTCATATCCAGGGAGCTGTTGCTGGAATTTGTTGGGATTAATGGCTGTTCTATAGGAGTATTCTCCTCATATAAAAAATCTCTTCCCTCTTCCACTTCATTCTCTCTTTTCGCTCTTTTTTTTTTTTTCTTTTCTTTTCTCGCTTTTATTTTCCCCCTTCCTTTTTCCCAATTTCATTTTTGCACTCCCTTTTTTTGGTCCCTACTTTTCTTTTCCTTTTTCTCTTTGATCTTTTTCTCTTCCTTCTTCCTTATCCCCTAATTCTCTTAATTCAGGTGGTCACCTTTAATTGGGGTTATTAATATCGTGAATATATTTGTGTATAGTGCCTGGTACGTGGTGCCTTGTTGTGTTGTATTTTGTGCCCTTAAATCAACACAGCAGATCCAAGCAACAGCAACCTCCTGAGCACCTCATCCTCTGCTGAGGAACAGCAGCTGTACGTGAAACCTCGCCCCACCAGCCGGAAGAGCCACCACAGCTGTGAACAGCACCCACCAGAGGAGCTGCTGCCAACTGAAGAGCAGCTGCTACCGCAACCGCCCGAAGAGCAACCACAGACCAAGGAGTCACTGCCACCAAGGGAGCAACCACTGAACAACTCAACGTCTAGATATGTCAGTGAGATCAAACATGGGTAGACAAAGAAACCCCCAAAGGAAAGAGAAGGAGGACTCTCCAGAAAAGCAGCTAAGTAATACAGAGGCATGCAACATGACAGATAAAGAATTCAGAATAAGGATCCTAGAGTGCATAAACCGGATGGAGGAAAAAATCGACAACCTCTGCAAGAAGCAAGAAGAAACAGATGAAAAAATCGATAACATATGGAAGAAGCTAGAAGAAACAGATGAAAAAATCGATAACATATGGAAGAAGCTAGAAGAAACAGATGAAAAAATCAACAACCTAAGTAAGACCCAAGAAGAAATGAAGAGTGATATAGCTGCAATGAAAAACTCCATTGAAAGTATCAACAGTAGACTAGGAGAAGCGGAGGACCGAATAAGTGAATTAGAAGACAAGGAATCAAAACACACCCAAAATGTACTGCAATTGGAGAAAAAAATTAAAAGACAGGAGGAGAGCCTAAGGGAGCTTTGGGACAACATGAAACGAAACAACATACGAATAATAGGAGTACCAGAACAACAGAAAGATGAACAAGGATTAGAAAACCTACTCGAAGAAATAATATCAGAAAACTTTCCTGAGGTGGGGAAGAAAAAAGTCACACAAGCCCAGAGAGTCCCAAACAAGGTGAACCCGAAAAGACCCACACCAAGACACATCATAATCACCATGGCAAATGTTCAGGACAAAGAGAGAATCTTACAGGCTGCAAGAGAGAGACGGAAAGTTACATACAAGGGATCTCCCATTAGATTGTCAAATGACTTCTCAACAGAAACACATCAGGCCAGAAAAGAATGGACTGAAATTTACAAAGTGATGCAAAGCAAAGGACTGAATCCAAGAATACTCTATCCAGCAAGGCTATCATTCAAACTTGAAGGGGAAATAAGAAGCTTCACAGACAAAAAAAGACTAAGGGAGTTTGTCACCACCAAGCCAGCAATGCAAGGAATGCTAAAGGGACTGGTATAAAAAGAAGAAATAAAAAGCTCAGAAAGAAAACAGCCACACACACACACAAAAAGAAATGGCTACAAACAAGTACCTTTCAATAATAACTTTAAACGTAAACGGACTAAATGCTCCAACCAAAAGACATCGAGTGGCTGAATGGATAAAAAAACATGACCCATACATCTGCTGTCTACAAGAAACCCACCTCATTAGAAGGGACTCACACAGACTGAAAGTGAAAGGATGGAAAAATATCTTTCAGGCAAATGGAAAGGAAAAGAAAGCTGGGGTAGCAATACTTATATCGGACAAAATAGACCTCAAAGTGAAGGCCTTAACAAGAGATAGGGAAGGCCACTTCATAATACTAAAGGGATCAATACAACAAGAAGATATAACCCTGGTAAACATATATGCACCCAATGTAGGAGCACCCAAATTCATAAAAAAACTCCTGGAAGATATCAAAGGAGAGATCGACAACAATACAATCATAGTAGGGGACTTTAATACACCATTGACAGCACTGGATAAGTCCTATAGACAAACAATCAGCAAAGATACAGCAATCCTAAATGACTCACTAGATCAGATGGACTTAATAGACATCTTCAGAACACTTCACCCCAAAGCCAGAGAATATACGTTCTTCTCAGGTGCTCATGGGACATATTCAAAAATAGACCACATATTGGGTCACAAGCAAAGTATCCCCAAATTCAAGAAGATTGAAATCATAAAAAGCGTCTTCGCAGACCACGATGGCATAATATTAGAAATAAACTACAATAAAAACAACCCAAAATACTCAAACACCTGGAAGCTGAATAGCATGCTACTAAATATTGATTGGGTTACCAATGAGATCAAAGAAGAAATTAAAAACATCCTGGAAACTAATGACAATGAAAACACAACAATCCAAAACCTATGGGACACATTGAAAGCAGTCCTGAGAGGGAAGTTTATAGCTCTACAGGCCTATCTCAAAAAACAAGAAAAAATGGTAGTAAATCATCTAACTCTACAACTCAAAGAATTAGAAAGAGAGCAACAAGAAAACCCCAGAGTGAGCAGAAGGAAGGAGATAATAAAGATTAGAGCAGAAATAAATGACATAGAGACCAAAAAAACAATACAGAAAATCAATGAAACCAAGAGCTGGTTCTTTGAAAGGATAAACAAGATTGATAAACCTCTAGCCAGACTCACCAAGAAGCAGAGAGAGAGGACCCAAATAAATAAAATCAGAAACGATAGAGGCGAAATAACAACAGACCCCACAGAAATACAAATGATTGTTAAAAAATACTATGGACAGCTTTACTCCAACAAACTAGACAACCTGGAGGAAATGGACAAATTCCTAGAAAAATACAGCATTCCAAAACTCAATCAGGAAGAATCTAAAAATCTCAACAGGCCAATAACTATGGAAGAAATTGAAGCAGTCATCAAAAAGCTTCCATCAAACAAAAGCCCAGGACCAGACGGCTTCACAGGGGAGTTTTACCAAACATTCAAGGAAGAACTAAAACCTATCCTCCTCAGACTACTACAAAAAATTCAAGAGGAAGGAACACTTCCAAGCTCATTCTATGAAGCCAGCATCACCCTAATACCAAAACCAGGTAAAGACAACACAATGAAAGAGAATTACAGGCCAATATCCCTCATGAACATAGATGCCAAAATCCTCAACAAAATCTTAGCAAATCGGATCCAGCAGTACATCAGAAAGATCATACACCATGACCAAGTAGGATTTATCCCAGGGATGCAAGGATGGTACAATATCCGCAAATCAATAAACGTGATACATCACATAAACAAATTGAAAGAAAAAAACCACATGGTCATATCAATTGATGCAGAAAAAGCATTTGACAAAATTCAACACCCATTTTTGATAAAAACTCTCAGCAAGGTGGGAGTAGAAGGATCATACCTCAACATAATAAAAGCCATATATGACAGGCCCACAGCCAACATCATACTCAACGGACAAAAACTAACACCATTTCCCCTAAGAACAGGAACAAGACAGGGATGCCCCCTCTCACCACTCCTGTTCAACATAGTACTGGAAGTGTTAGCCATTGCAATTCGGCAAGAAGAAGAAATAAAAGGCATCCAAATTGGAAAAGAGGAAGTAAAACTGTCCTTATTTGCAGACGACATGATATTATACATACAAAACCCTAGAGATTCCATCAAAAAGCTACTAGACTTAATACATGAATTTGGCAATGTAGCAGGATACAAAATTAACCCCAAGAAATCTGAGGCATTTCTATACACCAATAGTGAACTTTCAGAAAGAGAGATTATAAAAACAATCCCGTTTACCATTGCACCGAAAAAACTAAGCTACCTAGGAATAAACTTAACTAAAGAGGTAAAAGACCTCTACTCAGAAAACTACAGGACGTTGAAAAAAGACATAGAGGAAGACATAAACAGATGGAAGAACATACCGTGTTCATGGATTGGTAGAATCAACATCATCAAAATGTCCATACTACCCAAAACAATCTATAAATTCAACGCACTTCCCATTAAAGTACCAACAGCATACTTCAGAGATCTAGAACGAACTTTCCAAAAATTCATCTGGAATAAAAAAAGACCCCGAATAGCTGCAGCAATCCTGAAAAAGAACAAAGTAGGTGGGATCTCAATACCAGATATCAAGTTGTATTACAAA
Organism: Myotis daubentonii; assembly: GCF_963259705.1. Lineage (NCBI taxonomy): Eukaryota > Metazoa > Chordata > Mammalia > Chiroptera > Vespertilionidae > Myotis > Myotis daubentonii. The sequence continues at coordinate 72,442,963 of NC_081844.1, read as the reverse complement.
GCCACTGTTCTCAAAACTGCCTGGTACTGGCACAAGAATAGGCATATAGATCAATGGAATAGAATAGAGAGCCCAGAAATCGGCCCGAACCAATATGCTCAATTAATATTTGACAAAGGAGGCAAGAACATACAATGGAGCCAAGATAGTCTCCTCAATAAATGGTGCTGGGAAAATTGGACAGATATATGCAAGAAAATGAAACTAGACCACCAACTTACACCATACACAAAAATAAACTCAAAATGGATAAAGGACTTAAATGTACGACAGGATACCATAAAAATTCTAGAAGAATCCAAAGGCAAGAAAATCTCAGACATATGCCGAAGCAATTTCTTCACTGATACAGCTCCTAGGGCACTTGAAACTAAAGAAAAAATGAACAAATGGGACTACATCAAAATAAAAAGCTTCTGCACAGCAAAAGAAACCATCAACAAAACAACGAGAAAACCCACTGTGTGGGAAAACATATTTGCCAATGACATATCTGATAAGGGCCTAATCTCCAAAATTTATAGGGAACTCATACAACTTAACAAAAGAAAGATAAACAATCCAATCAAAAAATGGGCAAAGGACCTAAATAGACACCTTTCAAAAGAGGACATCCAGAAAGCCAAGAGACATATGAAAACATGCTCAAAGTCACTAATCATCCGAGAGATGCAAATCAAAACAGCAATGAGGTACCATCTCACACCTGTCAGACTGGCTATCATCAACAAATCAACAAACGACAAGTGCTGGAGAGGATGTGGAGAAAAAGGAACACTTGTGCACTGCTGGTGGGAATGCAGACTGGTGCAGCCACTATGGAAGACAGTATGGAGTTTCCTTAAAAAACTGAAAATGGAACTCCCATTTGACCCTGTGATCCCACTTCTAGGAATATATCCCAAGAAACCAGAAACACCAATCAGAAAGGATATATGCACCCCTATGTTCATAGCAGCACAATTCACCATAGCTAAGATCTGGAAACAGCCTAAGTGCCCATCAGTAGATGAATGGATTAGAAAACTGTGGTACATCTACACGATGGAATACTATGCTGCTGTAAAAAGGAAGGAACTCTTACCATTTGCAACGTCATGGATGGAACTGGAGAGCATTATGCTAAGTGAAATAAGCCAGTCAATAAAGGAAAAATACCACATGATCTCACTCATTCGTGGACAATAGAGACCATTATAAACTTTTGAACAATAATAGATACAGAGGCAGAGCTGCCTCAAACAGATTGTCGAGCTGCAACGGGAAGGCCGGGGAGGGTTGGGGGGCAGGAGGTAGGGGGGTAAGAGATCAACTATAGGACTTGTATGCACGCATATAAGCATAACCAATGGACATAAGACACTGGGTGATAGGGGAGGCTAGGGGACTGTCTAGGGCGGGGGGATAAAATGGATACATATGTAATACCCTTTGTAATACTTTAAGCAATAAAAAAAAAAAAAAAAAATAGAATGCTAAGGAACATTAAGTACTTAAAACATTTTAAAAGAGTGATTCACCACCATTACTAAGAAAATATGAAGTGGGGATGATTCACTATAGAAAGTTTAAAAGAGACTTCGAAATACACAATGTACGAATCATAAATTATTTTTTGTTTAAAAGAGAGAGCGAGAAAAGAAAAAAAACCCTTTGTGGTTGCTTTTCTTACAACTAAATATAATTTTACTAGAAAAGGGGTTGACCAACCTATTGATTCATCCTGGAAGGATGCTTTTGCTTGTTTTAGATTTATAAAAAAGATCTCCTGTTCATTTTAATAGTTTCATTTTCTTTTCTTCTTTGCCTTCTTATTCTTGTTCTCTTTCTCCTCTTTCTTCTCTTCCTTCTCCTCTATCTCCTCCTTTTTTATGATTTTCGTTTTTGGAGAATATTAAAATTAATTCATACAAAGAAATCACATATTGTACTACAAAATTAATATCTATCAGAATGAATTTTGTGTTTGGATCTGTTTTTCCTTCCTCCTTGCCTATGGACAATGCCTGTGATGTTCCTCCAGGGGAGATGGAGGTGTTAGAATGGCCTGCCTCTACATGTGGAGCGGGAGACAAGCCAGTGTGGAGACAACATGAACTCCCTCTTCTGGGAAGTTTCTAAACTTATGTAGATTAGGGTATAGTTCAGAATTCTCTAGAGAATTAGAACCAACAGGATGTATACATGTTTAAAGAAAGAGAAAGATTTATTTTAAAGCATTGGCTCACATGATTGTGGAGGCTGGCAAACCCCAAAGCTGCAGGATAGATGGAGAGGCTAGAGACGCAGGGGAGAGTCAGTGCTGCAGTGCGCGTCCAAAGGCGATATGCGGCAGAATTCCCTCTTCTTCAGGAAGGTCAGTCTCTTTCCATTAAGGCTTCAACTGCCTGGATGCAACCCAACGGTGTGATAGAGTACCAGCAATCTGCTTTACTCAAAGTCTGCTGATTTAGATGTCAATATCATCTAAAAATACTTTCACAGGAACATCTAGAACAGCGGTTCTCAACCTGTGGGTCGCAATCCCTTTGGGGGTCGAACGACCCTTTCACAGGGGTCGCCTAAGACCATCAGAAAACACATATATAATTACATATTGTTTTTGTGATTAATCACTATGCTTTAATTATGTTCAATTTGTAACAATGAAAATACATCCTGCATATCAGATATTTACATTACGATTCATAACAGTAGCAAAATTACAGTTATGAAGTAGCAACGAAAATAATTTTATGGTTGGGGTCACCACAACATGAGGAACTGTATTAAAGGGCCGTGGCATTAGGAAGGTTGGGAACCACTGAGCTAGAATAATGTTTAGCTAAACTTCTGGGTATCGTGACGTAGCCAAATTGCCACATAAAATTAACCCTCACAGAAGGCCAGCTGCTCCATGTAGAGAGATTTGCCCCTGTCTCATTTTCAACCTCGTCAGAATAAGTAGAGTGTCAGACACAACTCTTCATCTCTCCCTGGCTTAGCCAGAAATTTTTCTTTTGATGTTTTTATAAACTAAGACCTGGTTTCCTACATTTATGGGAATTTAGAGGGGAAATTGTTGCCTCAACTCCAACTGTGTTATTATAGATCAGTAGCAATTTTCCTTGCTGGCAAAGCTGGTAAAATTATTTCCTCCGAGTTCTGAAGATTTGACAGTTCCTCTCCTACTAGTTGGAGTGAGCAGTGGTATAAATCTATGGGATTAGTAGAGTCACTCTCCCAGGAAATCTTACTTCGAGTTCTCTTGCTTTCTTTAAGCTTTTAATGTTGACTTGTTCCTTACTCTGTCCCCATTCTGTCCTGGAGATGTAACAATAACCCAATAGCAATTGAGTGGGACTTGGGGAAAGCAGAGGCTGTGGGCCCCGACTCCCCACAATCCTAAATAACACCATCCTCCCGGGCTCCCACCTGCAGAGCCACAGAGCCAGGTGATCCTATCCTGACTCTTTTTTCAGGAACATTTTCACAAGTCCTAAGATTTATTCTAATGGAACATACATGGGCCCATACCCATCCCTGAAAGCAATCACTGTGGCCCAGAAGGAGCTGAGTTTATAGAGACTCGTGCCAGAGACTCAGGTGTGAAGGGTACTTTGCCTGACGTAGGAAGATAAGGAGTTGGTGAGTTTGTACTCTACTTTCCCAAAACATTATTAGGAAATAACTACAAAGTGAGCCTCGAACCCATTAACACCACTATATTATCATATTGCTACTTAGCTAGATGCCAGTGGCCAGTAGCTCCTCTGAGCACGCTCTTGTGTATCGGTGTCTAGTCTGCTGGGAGTCTCCCCCATGATAATGAATCTCCACCTCCCCTCATCCTTTTATATGGTTTAGATCAAGATGTGCTACATAAATGTCAGCCCAGAAGGCAAGTGTTTATAATAAGTCAAAAGCAGTGATTATAATCTCCCATTGACTGAGATCACATTATAAACAGAAAGCACACATTCTCCCTGTGCTTAGAGCTTTGAATATGGCACGCTGAATGTAAGAGATGTCTTTAGGAAAGACAAAAACGCAGAATATCCAAATTCTGATTTTTCTGCGGACCCCATCCGGCCATGATTCTCCAAGATTCAGCAAGAAAGATGTTGTGGTTTCTTTTTAAAAAATATATTTTATTGATTTCAGAGAGGAAGGGAGAGGGAGAGAGAGAAACATCAATGATGAGAATAATTGATTGGCTGCCTCCTGCATGCCCCACACTGGGGATTGAGCCCACAACTTGGGCATGTGCCCTTGATCAGAATCGAACCTGGGACCCTTCAATCCACAGGCTGACACTCTATCCACTGAGCCAAACTGGCTAGGGCAGGAAGAAGTGTTTTAAAGGTTATGTGTGTAGGTATGCACATGTATTCCCAGAATAAAAGACATGAAAAATTGCAAATTCCTCACACAGTTCAGAAGGCATCCTGCGTCACACCTCTGACAGCTCTCATGGTTAAAGTGACTTTTGTGAATGTCCCTGAGCTGGTGGATGCTGGTCTCATTTGATCATGGTCGCTCTTACTGCTTTCACAGTGAGTAGTCATGAGAATTTTTTTTTTTTTTTAAGTAAAAGAGATGGAAGGGAGGAAGGAAGAGAAGGAAAGAGAGAAAGAGATTCATTGTCCATTGTTGCCACAAATGAAAAGGAAGAAAGACTGGTGGTGAGGCTAATCTTTCTGGGGCATTCCTGCATGTCAACAGTGCCCCAGATGCCAGCAGCTGCTCTGGCACCTCTCTTCCCACTGCTTCCCTGCTGTCAGAACTGAGCCCAGTGCCCAGCGAGCCTCGGCCAAGGGAGGGCAGAGGGTGTGAGGCAACCACCTTTCCTTTTCTCTCCTGGCCTCTGGTTTTCCACCTTGCAGTTTCTCAGAAGGAGAAGGTGAAAACATACAGAGGGAGATGACACCAGCCCCCTTCCCCATGACCAGATCACATGGCAGCTGAGCGTGACACCACAGAACCCATGAAACCAAGGCCCCACCATTCAAGACAGACTCTTCCGCACTTCTGGTCCGTGTAGCTGCATGGATGCTGGACTTTCCAAAGGGCCGTTGAGCAAACTTCCTGGCGGGCCAGGACCTGACATCCATGATGCACACGCAGCCTGCCCTCCCTGAACCTGTCCTGACTGCCCTGTCTCAGCCGCTGCCCATGACGCAGGCGCCCTTTTCCTCTTACTCATCAGCCAAATCCATGGGTTTGTGATGGTGAGCAGCCTTGCTTAATAATAAGAAGAGGCCGGCCCTGTGGTGGCAAAGGCAAAATGAATCACAGTGGGAAATGTCATCCCCCTCCCTTGACATGATGCCATCATTTAAACCATCTAAATATAGAAGCTCTCCAGTTTGTAAAGCCCCAAAGAGAAAAACTGAGTCTGAAACTCTCCTTAATGGTGCCAACATTTAACAACAAACTCCGTCCTGTGGAATCTCAGCTCATTGCCCAGCATATTCACTGACTTGCTTTTCACATCAAGAGAAAAATATTTTTAAACTCTCTTTAATTTAAGTTACATAGCAATGCCAAAGCTTAACAACAAAATATATTCCAAAAATCTAGAATCACTACTCAATATATTTGCTGATTATGTTTTTAAAGACTTAAAGATATAGTTGTAAGCAGAGAATAATGTTATTGGAGTTCATGATATTTTCTGTAGATGTGTGAAATTGCTACTCAGAGGTTGATGGGAATCCTCTTTCTTTACAGCATCGGTTTGTGGGGTGTGTGGGTACAGCAGACGCCCCACCCCTCACTACTGCTGTCCCCTTCCATTTGCAGATGGCCTGTTCCCATCCCCCTGCTGACCTTTCTCTGCCCCTTTACTTATCTGGGAGGAATGTTTGCAAACGCCGCAGGATTCATCCCTCCCCAGGCCCTTGACACTTCTTGCCAAGAGGTGGGTCCATTTCTACAGACCTTCAGTCAGGCTGGCCTGGGATGTCCTTCACCCCCAGAATGCAGTGCAAGCGATGACTGTGGCTTCTGAACCTCCCAACCTCGAGTGGCCTTGCACCTCCTATTCTAGTCCCTTCTTTGCAGCCTCTGCATTGAGAAGTCCAGACTAGATATCTTTTTCTTTTTTAATATATTTTTTATTGATTTCAGAGAGGAAGGAAGAGGGAGAGGTATAGAAACATCCATGATGAGAGAGAACCATGGATTGGCTGCCTCATGAAGGCCCCAACTGGGGATCGAGCCTGCAACCCGGGCATATGCCCTGACCGGGAATCAAACCTATGACCTCCTGGTTCATAGGATGATGCTCAACCACTGAGCCATGCCAGCCAGGCCAGGCTACAACTTCTTGATCCATTTTTGCCTCGGCACACACCAGGTTGCTTCCATACCTTGGCTGTCGTGCATAATGCTGTAATAAACACGAACATGCTGATATCTTTTAAATATTCTGTTTCATTTCATATATAATCAGAAGTGTGATTGCTGGATCATATGGCAGTTGTATTTTTAATTTCTTGAGGAACTACCACACTGTTTTCTGTAGGGGCTGAAACCAATTCACATTCCTACCAACAGTGCGTAAGGGTTCCCTTTTCTCCACATCCTTGCCAACACTTACCTCCTGTCTTCTTTTTTTTTTTAATTCTTCTTCTTTTCTTTTTTTCTTTATTGATTAAGGTCTCCTGTCTTCTTGATGGTAGCCATTTAAACAGGTGTGAGGTGATATCTCATTGTGGTTTTGGCTTGCATTTCCCTAATGATTAGTGATATTGAGCATCTTTTGTGTATCTGTTGACCATTTGGATATCTTTGTTGGAAAAAAATAACTATTCAGTTCCCCTGCCCGTTTTAAATTTTTGTTGTTGCTGTATAAGTTCTTTATATATTTTAGATATTAACTCCTTATCTGATGTATGGGTTGCAAACATTGTTTTTAATTTCACAGGTTGCCTTTCATTTTGTTGATTCTTTTGCTGTGCAGAAGATTTTTACTTTGATGTAGTCTCACTTGTCAGTTTTTGCTTTTGATATCATATCCAAAAAATCATTGCCAAGACCAATGTCAAGGAGCTTCTTCCCTATGTTTCCTTCTAGGAGTTTTACAGTATCAGGTCTTATGTTTAAGTCTATAATCCACTTCCAACTAGTTTTTGTGAGAGTTGTAAGACAGGGCCCAGTGTTATTTTTCTGCATGTGATTATCCAGTTTTCCCAGCACCATTTGTTGAAGAGGCCATCCTTTCCCTCTTGGCTCCCTTCTCAAATATTCACTTACCATATATGCAGGGATTTATTTCTGGGCTCTCTAGCCTGTTCCACTGGTCTGTCTGTTTTTATGCCAGGACTATACTGTTTTAATTACTACAGCTTTGTAATACAATTTGAAATCAGGAAGCATGATGCTTCTAGTTTTGTTCTTCTTTCTCAGGGTTGCTTTGGCTTTTCAGGGTCTATTGTAGTTCCATACAAATTTTAGGATTGTTTTTTTCTGTTTCTGTAAAAAAAAAAAATGCCATTAGATTTTGATAGGGATTGCACTGAATCTATAAATGGATTTGGGTAATATGGACATATTAACCATATTAATTCTTCTTATCCATGAACACAAGATATCTTTCCATTTGTGTCTTCTTCAGTTTCTTTTTATCAAAGTACTATTCTTTTTATTGTACAGATTTTTCACTTCCATTCTTTAAATTTATTCCTAAGTGTTTTACTGTGTTTGATGCTATTGTGAATGGGATAGTTTTCTTTATTTCTTTTTTAGATATTTCATTATTAGTGTATAGAAACACAACTGATTTCTGTATGTTGATATTATATCCTGCAATGTTACTGAATTCATTGATTAGTTCCAGCAGTTTCTTAGTTGAGTCCTTAGGATTTTCTGTATATAAAATCATATCATCTACAAATAATGACAATTTTACTTTGTTCTTTCCATTTTGGACGCCTTTTATTTTATGTCTTGCCTGTTACTCTATCCAGAACTTCTAGCACTGTTGTGAATGGGAGTGCTAACAGTAGACCAGGAATTTATTCATTTCCTGGTTTTGTTCCTGATCTTTGAGGAAAAGCTTTAAATTATTCACCATTGAGTATGTTAACCGAGGGTTTATCACATATGACCTTTATTATGTTGAGGTATGTTTCTTCTACACCCAATTTGTTGAAGGTTTTTATCAAATTGTATTTTGTCAAATGCTTTTTTTCTTATCTATTGAGATAATCATATGATTTTTATCTTTCATTCTATTTAATGTGATATATCTTGAACCATCCTTGCATCCCAAAGATAAATCCTACTTGGTCATGGTGTATGATCCTTTTAATATGTTGTTGAATTCAGTTTGCCAATATTTTGTTGGCGGGGGCGGGGGCGGGGGGGAGTTTTGCACTTAAATTTATCAGGGATATTGTTCTATAGTTTTCTCTTTCTGTAATCCTTATCAGGCTTTGGAATCCTGGTAATGCAGACTCATAAAATGAAGAAGATTAAGTTTTTGGAAGAGTTTTGGAAGGATTGGTGTTAATCCTTCTTTAAATATTTAGTGGGGTTCACCAATAGAGCCATCTGCCCCTGGGCTTTTCTGTGTTGGGAGGTTTTTGATTACTGATTCAATTTCCTGACTTATTATTGGTCTGTTAAGATTTCCTATTTCTTTCTGATTCAAACATGGTAGATTGTATGTTTCTAGGAATTTATTCATTTCCACTAGCTTATCCAATTTGTTGGCCTATAATTACTCATAGTAGTCTCTTATGATCCTACGAGTTTCTGTAATATCAGTTGTAATGTCTTCTCTTTCCTTTATGATTTTATGAATTTGGGTCTTCTCTTTTTTTCCCCCCTTAGTCTAACTAAAGATTTGTCAATTTTGTTTATCTTTTTGAAAAACCAGCTCTTAGTTTCATTGATCTTTTCTATTGTTTTTCTGATCTGTATTTCATTTATTTCCACTCCGAATTTTGTTATTTCCTTCCTTCTGGTAATTTGGAGCTTCATGTGTTTTTCTTTTTCTCGTTTCTTGAGATGTAAAATTAGGTTGTTTGAGGTACTTCTTTTCTTAATATATGCATTTATCGCTATAAACTTCCCCCTCAGAATGCTTTTGCAACATCTCTTGAGTTTTGGTGTGCTCTGTTTCCATTTTTATTTGTTTTGAGATTTTTTATTTCTCTTTTTATCTCTTCTTGACACACTAGATTGTTCAGGAGTCTGTTGTTTAGTTTCCACATGAGCGTAAATTTTTCAACTTTCCTCTTGTTGTTGATTCTAGTTATACCACTGTGGTCGGAAAAGATAGTTGGTATGATTTCAGTCTTTTTAAATTTTCTAAGACTTGGTTTGTGGCCTATTATATGATCTATCCTGGAGAATGTTCTACTGCTGATGGATAAAAAATCCTATAAGGCCCATTTAGTCTAATGTATGGTTCAATTCCAACATTCCTTGTTGATTTTCTGTCTGGTTAATCTATCCATTGCTGAAAGTGGGGTTTTGAAGTCCCATACCATTATTATATTGTCGTCTATTTCTCCCTTCAGATCTTGTCACTGTTGCTTAATACATTTAGGTACTCCAATGTTGGGTGCATATATATTTACAATTGTTGTATCTTCTTGATGAATTGACCCCTTAAAGTATGGAACAATTAATGAATTTGCATGTCATCCTTGTACAGGGGCCATGCTAATCTTCTCTTTATTTTTCCAAGTTTAGTATATATGTTGTTGAAGTGAGCACAACCCACAGTTTTGTGAACAGATAAAATTATTGTTTTAAGCCACTACATTTTCAGGTGGTTTTCAAACACAGTAGATAATTGATAAAGACTTAATCTGATTGATGAATCTAGGAAGAGAGGCTGAGAGTATACAATTCAATCCCTTCTTCAGTCTCCTTTTGGGAGGAAGCAGCTCTCTGAGAATCCATGTTCTTTTGTCATTCACACAGTAAATCTTCAGGATTTAAATGCACTGATATATATTTTTTCCAAGTGCTAAATAAAGGTCCAAGTCAATATTTGACTGAAATCAAGGCCAAAACCAAGTGAGAAAAAGAATAAGTCTGAAAAATAATTTAAATTTAGAATATTATCATCATTTCAGTAGTTAACCAATTAAAAGTTGGTTAGTGAAGTTAAATGTGTTTTAAATATTTTAGCAATGTATTTCTTTTTTCCCTTACAATCTTTGTTATGTCAAAATTGAAAGTAATTTGTCAAGATATTGAATTTTTCTCCTCATGAAATTTGAAGGTGGCAAAAAACATTTACAATTTATTCTCACAAGATGTGAAAAATTCTCAAAAAGGACTTTTTATTGAGAGCACAGAGTGTCCTTGTATGGGATTTTGTCTTGACACTTTTCTGTTACCTATTTTTTTTATGAGTGTAGTTTTCCTGATTAATAGAAGGATGCTTTGTTCTAAAGACTTCTTTTGTTTCTGTGTAGTCCTAAAACAATTTTTTTAAGGTCATTTTTCTTTGTTTTTCTTGCTCTGTTTGTCTGTGCCACTTTTATCTGGACCTTCTCTTTCCTTTATCTAGGTTTTCCTTTTCTGATCAATTTTGATTCAGCTCCTACCTTTTGCCTAAGTGTGGGACCCTGTGGAAGGTGGGAAGGTGCTATTGCTAAGCCTGTCAGCCTGGCTTCGTGGTCGGCAAACCGCGGCTCGCGAGCCACATGCGGCTCTTTGGTCCCTTGACTGTGGCTCTTCCACAAAATACCATGCGGGTGCACACATACGGTGCGATTGAAACTTCGTGGCCCATGCGCAGCAGTCGGTATTTTGTGGAAGAGCCTGTATTTTGTGGAAGAGCCACACTCAAGGGGCCAAAGAGCCGCATGTGGCTCGCAAGCCGCAGTTTGCCTAGCCGCAGTTTGCGGACCACTGGCCTGGCTTATTACAGGCCCCTTGCCTCACCTGCTAGTATAGGGACAGACCCCTCAGAATGTGATTTTATTTGGAAGTAGAGTTGTTGATGATATAACTAGTTACCCCGGAGTTGTACTAGAGTGGAGCCCTGCTCAGTGTGACTGATGGTCTTGTGAGAATATGGCTATGAAATCAGAGATAACACATGTGACGACAATGGCAGAAATTGGAGTTATGTAGCTGCAATGCCAAAGATTGGCCACAGACCCCAGAAGCCAGGAAAAAGCAAGGAAGCATTCCCTGACTGGCATCAGTGGGCATGCAGGCCTGCAGACACCTTGATTTCAGACGTCTGACCTCCAGAACTGTGAGGCAGTAACTTTCTTTTGTTTTAAGCCACCCTGTTTGTGGTACTTTGTTATGGCCTCCCTAGGTAACTAATATCCTAAGTCTATGGTCGGCCAACCGCGGCTCATGAGCCACATGCAGTTGGCCCCTTCAGTGTAGCTCTTCCACAAAATACCACGTGGGGGTGCGCACTTACAGTGCGATTGAAACTTCGTGGCCCATGTGCAGAAGTCAGTATTTTGTGGAAGAGCCAGTATTTTGTGGAAGAGCCACATTGAATGGGGCCAAAGAGCCGCATGTGGCTTGCGAGCCATGGTTTGCTGAGCAGCAGTTTGCCGACCACTGCCCTAAGTCAAGGCTAAGGGGCTTCTTAAGTTTGTGAGCAATGCAGTTGGTTTTTGCACTCACAAAAAGGCATAGTATAAGGAAGCCCACTGACCCCACGGTGAACATAGAACCCAACACCCAAGAATTTGGAAACAGCTAATGTGGACTAATGTTTACATATACAGAGTCCAAGTCTTCTATAATCTAATTAACTTGGTTATACTGATGCTTTTGGAACCTTTAAGAACAGAGGTACAGCCCTAGATGATTTGGCTCAGTGACTAGAGCATCGGCCTGTGGACTGAAAGGTCCTAGATTTGGTTCCGGTCAAGGGCACATGCCCTGGTTGTGGGCTTGATCCCCAGTGCAGGACATGCAGGAGGCAGCCAATTAATGATTCTCTCTCAGCATTGATGTTTCTATCTCTCTCTCCCTCTCCCTTCCTCTCTGAAATCAATTAAAATTTAAAAAATTAAAAAACAACAGAAGTGCAGTCAGTGTACTATAGAGTTCATGTTTATCTGGCCCCAAATGCCCCGGAGTGGCCCTGCGCCCTGCCCACAGTTTCTCTTTGTGGTTTTCTGTAAGTGTACATTATTTTCTGTTGTGAAAAATCTTGGCTTCTACAGGGTGTGTGAACCTTGGGGGCAACTCCTCTCTTAGAAAACAAGCCAACAAATCTCAAACAACAATTTCTCTTTGTTAATTGTAAAAATAAACAGATTCCCATTAGAGAGAATCCTGACTTCATTTGTTCCCTCCTAGAACAGGGGCTGCTGGGGGGGGAGGATTGATGGTGATTTTGATTGATGGTCTCCTTAGAAATGGCATCGAAGGTGAGGCCTTCACTGTGCTTAGAGATCCACATGAAGACACTCTCTGGAAGTTTCTATGAGTGCAATACAAGATAGTCCTGCTGGAACTATACCTGCATTTGAAGCCATTACATGGGCGTAGTTTTCTATGGGTCATTCCCTATTGAAATTGGAGCTAGATCAGAGTCGTAGGGCTTTTTCTTCTTGCCTCATTTAATCAAATTTTCCTCTCCCTTTTTAATAGTCTCTAGAACAGTGATTTTCAAACCTTAGTGTGCATGGGGCTCGCATTCATAGACTGATTCAGGGACCAGGTTGGGTTCAGAAAACTGTAGATCTTTATTTATTTACTAGAGGCCCGGTGCACAAAAATTTGCAGTCCAGGACCCCTTGGGGGATGTCCACCTGTCGACTTAGGCCCACTCCCCAGGGGATCAGGCCTAAGCTTGCAGTCAGACATCCTTCTAGCAGCCATGGAGCCCTCGGGGGATGTCCGACTAAAGGCTTAGGCCCCCAAGGGAGCTGCGATGAGGAAGCTGGGGTGACAGAGGAGCCACACTGTCCCACCCTGCTGCCCTGGGTCGGGTCGCACACGGGACACCAAGGCGGGCCAGTGGATTGCTGCTGCCCTGCCCGGCCGCCCCAGGTCGGGTTGCACACGGGATGCCCGCCGCCCCGGGTCACAGATAGCAGGCCTGGATGGTGGCAGGGCAGGCAGGATAGCGCTGTTCCACCCCACCGCCCCAGGTGGCAAATAGCAGGTCCGGATGGCGACGGGGCAGGTAGGATGGCGCTGACCCGCCCTGCCTGCAGTATGCAAATGTGCCATATCTTTGTTGGCGGTTAATTTGCATATCATGCTGATTAGCCAATGGGAGGTGTAACGAAGGTATGGTCAATTACCATGTTGTCTATTATTAGGATTGTTCTGTAACCAACCCTGGGACATGTGTCTGACCATTGCCTTTCACTGCCTCTATCTTCTTTCTTTTCCCACAATCATCTGGGGGCAGAAGAAGCAAGTTCCACCCCTCCCCCTTTATATCTGAAATGCCCCCCTCCTAGAGTAAAACTCTAGACTCTATTTGGCCAGTCTGTCCTGTGATATGCTAAATGGGGAACTGAGATGGTGTTTGTGATTTTATTTCACACATTAATTAATGAGGGACCCAGTAAGATAATATTACTGATTCACAAGCACAGACATCTATAGGTCGTTAGGAATGTTGAAATGAATTTGCAAAGAGATGGAAAACTGGTTAATATCCACAGGGCCATAATCAATTATATTCCACATGAAAATATTCATTTGCCTTTCTATAGACAAGCATTGTTTGCATTACTGTAAGTTTTCTAAGACTTACTAAGTTACCAAGTAGCTTAAAGACTGGTCTCAAATCCCTGTAGAGCTAGACAGCGTGGGAGCCTGTGGTGTGCTAGGCAGGACCCCAGTGATAGTTTTCTTCCTGTTTAAATGTCTTTCAAAATCTTCTTCATACAGTCAAGGGCCTAAATTTCCTTATCAGTAAAATGAGAGATTTGAACTAGTGACTCCTGAGACGCTTCAATTTCAATGTTATCACTGGGATGCCTTGGCCATTATCCATGTGTCTACATAAAACTCATGGAAACTTTTTTTGCTGTTATGTCAAAACTATTGAAGTCATTTGTGTTAGTCAAACTCAGCCATATCTGTGAGTGTATCCTCTGTCTAAAAATAAGATCAAACACAAATTCTGCCTCCCCCCCCCCCCCCTCTCTCTCTCTCTCTCTCTCTCTCTCTCTCTCTCTCGTGTGTGCGCATGCGCGCACATTCGCACACATGCACTTGTAAATAGAAGCAGAACCTGACCACAGGTAGTGTAGGTGTATCTGTTCACTGTCTCTACCAAATGTGACTTAGAGAAGATGCTGCTAACATGGTTAATATGATAAATCAGGGCAATACTGTTGAGATTTCATAGATGGTAAAACTTGGAGAAGCAGTGATTAAAGATTTCTCTAATTCTTGTAGACTTTAGACTTTCCTGCCGGGCGCATACAGCAGGTCTTTTCAGATTGCTTTGTAGTCGTGGAGGAGGTTGCAGTAGTGTTGGGGATGTCCCTAGCTGGTGGAGCTGGTGGAGACGTGGAAGAGAGTAGGAATATACTGACGTGTGATTTTGTTTGTTTACTTCATCCCTCCTCTGTTAGACTAAGCTCTAAACTTCAAAGCAACAGAGAAGAGGGACAGAGCCTCTTTAACTTAGTAACTTAACAAATAGTTGTTGAATGGGTAATTGAACTAACTCTTCTTTCTCTGAACATAGAGCATAGGTATCCTAAAAATCTCTCAACCTATTTAGTGCTTTAAAAATCTACCATTATTTGAAGGTGTGAAAGCATGAGTAATGAGTACGTGCAGCTGATGTTTTGAGGATAAATATTCTACTTTGTAGATTTTATCAGGTAAAACCCCATTCAGTTTAGAAATCAGCATCAAAATTTCTTTTTTATGTAAATTTGTTTATCCTCATTCCAGTGGTCTTATTTTAGCTAAAACGATATTCTTGATGATAAAACATAAAAACGATCACATTTCTTTGTTTCAATCTTTCTTTTCTTTTATCCTAGTCATTTCTGTAGAGCGCTGGGTAGCATTTGGGAGGGTTTCTGGTAATAACACACCTACACAGAGGTGCTGCAGGAAGCAGAAAGTCCATACCTGATACCCTCAGTAACTATGCTTGATGAGTCATATACGAACTTAGGACAGACGATGGTTACTGAATGGGGAAGATTTATGTCCCAAATATCTTTTTCTGTACCAATAACATAACATGGATTCAAGGGGCAAAAATATCCGAGGCCTAGATTTTAAACAAACACACACATACATTTTATGCTTGTTTACATAGATACACACGTGGTTGCATATAAGGCTCAAGGGGTGGGCATGGGTGGGATGTTGAGAAAAAATAACTAATGTAACCAGCGCCTTGTATGTGAGAGCCAGATGGCATCCATTCCTTTTATTGTTACAATAATCTTGAGAAGCAGCTTCCAGGTGAAGAAAATAAGACTCTGTGTAAGTGGCAGAACTCAGTTTTGAAACAAGTTTTGCCTGACTCCAAAGCTAATAGGGCGTAGAGTGAGACTTCTCCTGTTGTCCCTGAACTCAACTAGGGTCCCAAAGATCAGAGAGCTGCCAGTACCTGGAGCCAGCCCCGTTTTCTGGGAGCTTCACTAGCGGACAGCCTCTACCACCCATTCCAGGCCCCGCCAGCCCTGCAGCCCCTCCCCAAGAGAACTGAGGGGGATAGGGGCATAGCTTTCCACTCCCAACAGCGAATGGAAAGGGAAAGGGGGGCGGGGAATAAATTTATTCTAAAGACCAGGGTGCCTACAAGAAGAGAACAACTTTTTCATCTCCATAACAGGATTTGGTTCCAGAGTGGCCCCCATGGGACCTGAATACGGAGCCAAGAGATTTGGAAAGAGAGGGCATGAAGAGCTCCCAGGACCCAGTTGCCTGTGATCTGTCCGTTTCCGTTAGCAGACAGACAGATCCCATGTTTGCCTGCTCACTTCAGTTTGTGGGAAGTTAAGAACTGGGACTTTGGTTTTGGGCAGTGTAAGCAGTGTGTGTGTGTGTGTGTGTGTGTGTGTGTGTGTGTGTGTGTGTGTGTGTGTGTATGGGTGTGTTGGAAAGGAGGATGCTGGCAAAAAGGCCCACACATTGCAGGTAAATGCCAACAACCAGGGGTCCCTAGAATAGATGATCAAACCAGCCAACGATAGCCAGGGCTTAGAGGAGCTGCACCAGAATAAGTGCCCCCTTCCCCACCCCCTGTCCTCCCTCATTTGCAAAGAATGCTGGGCCTCCTCCTCAGCCTGTGTAGATCTTGAACAGAAGTGCAGTCATGGTCAGTTCAGAAGAGGCCTGCAGCTCAGCCCCTCCTGGAATGGATGCCACCCCAACTGAAGCACAAGTAGGAGAGGGAGGAGAGATGGATACCGATGCAGATCTAGGCTGAGCTGGAGAAAGAAGATGAATTGTGTTTGAGAACAGGACTGAATCTTAAATGTCAGAATTAGATTGTTCTAACAACCAAAATAGGCTGAAATTTTGTAAAAACTGGCCAAGATATTGTTCAGCTAATATTAGGGCGGGGAAAGGGGGGAAGTCATTTAACACAACTACCAGCAGTTAGGAAAATATAACTCTTTTATATTTATACCTTTTCCAAACAAAAGTTAAGCATAGTGGCCCTGGATAGGTAGCTCAGTTGGTTAGAGCATTGTCCTGATATGCCAACATTGTGGGCTCAATTCCTGGTCAGGGCACATGCAAGAATCAACCAATGAATGCATAAATAAGTGGAACAACAAGTGGATATCTATCTGTCTATCTATCTATCTATCTATCTATCTATCTATCTATCTATCTCTTTCTCTCTCTCATCAATAAGTAAATTATTTTTAAAAATTAAGCATAGTCACAAAACCAATTACTCCATAATTCTTTCCTCTGTGTAACTCTGATGAGGGTGGTGAGCCACAGGCATATCTCTGGCCTCTCAGGGCCCTTTCAAGACTTCCCCAATTAACTGGGACTCCTCGAAACTGGTGAGGTGTCCGTTTCCTTTAGTTAGTTCCCCCTTATGTGTTTCTGCCTCTGTTGGGCATCTACCTCCCCTGACTTCATGGGAAAGTTCCTGGCTGGCTTTGTCACAGCTCTGAGATGGAGAGAGAGGATCCCAGCACCCTCTGCAGGACCAGTGGGTCAAATCCTTTAAAATACTCTCAGTTCAGGCATGGTGCCTTTGCAAGATGCGCCATCTCAAAGCATCTCCTTTCCCTGACCCCTGACCCCTTTCCCTGACCCCTAACACCCACATACTCACAGAGTCGCCCAAATCTTCAAGTAGCAGTATCTAATTTAATTTTATTGGACAGTGATCATTGTGCTAAATTGCTTAATGAGCTCCAGTTCTCTGCCTCTTTCTGTGTCCCTGCCTTTTGTCATAGACCTTGTAATTCTTCCCACTAAGGGAGCAGAATGTATTTCCCACCTCTTGACTTTGGGTTTAGCCATGTGACTTGCCTTGGGCAATAGAATGAAATGGAAATGACAAGGTACCATTATGAGCCTAGGACTTAAGAGGCCTTGAAGATGACTTTCCACAGACATGTGAGTCCTCGTTTTGGTTTTAAGCAGCTGAATTTTGGGATGAGGTTTATAATGGACTAAAAGCTAACTGATTAATCATTTTTAGTACAGTGAAGAAAAGTGGTAGAATTTAAACCAGAAAAAAAAATACTATTACTTCTACAATAATTTCCCCTTTGTTTGCATTCGCTAGCTTAATGAGTGATTCAATTAATTCGGATTTGTGTTGTTTGCTGCAATACATGTATCTGCTGGCATAGTCTGAGAAGATGCTGAGTCTACGCTTATTCTGTAGAGCTTGGGAGGACTGCTGGGTCATTGCTGACAGCCAGGACTTCTGCAGACATCGTCACAGCAGAGGGTGCAGACACCCTTCATTTGGAAAGTTGCTAAGTCGGCTCGTGTGCTGCAGTCCAGTTCATTTATGAGTCACTTGTTTAGAATTCAGAGCGCCTTTCCCCGTAGAAATAGTAGTGTGAGGTTTTTGGCAAACATACAACAGCCCATTTAACTGCATGCTCTAACTGAATGACACAATTATACCACAGAACTCAGGGAAAGCACTTTAGCTTCCAATGTTCAGGTCTCCTCTCTCTCCAGTCCCCTTTCACCTTGTTTGCTCTTTCCAAAGGAAGAAGAGCAGCCGATTGAGTAAGCCTGCTGTTTATTGGGTCTCCTTTCTGAAATGTATCCATAGGCGATGAGGGCCCGCCACTGCCTCACACCGTGTGGTCCTCTCCCGCATGACTGTTTGGGGTTCATGGACTTGGGATCTGCTGTCTCTCTCTTCCAGACATACCTGACCCATGTTTCGTATTTGCAAAGGCAGCAGGAAATCCCACTGAGTCTCGGGTCTAAGATGAGTTCTCCGTCACAGAGTAACCAAAACCTTTAATCAGGGAGTTTAAAAAAGGGCCTGTGCAGGTTCATACACCAGTGCTTCGCTCCTCTCACGGGGCTGGTGATCCTCGCTGGATACGTCATCAGTCAAAAGGCTGAGGGGCCAGAGGCAGCTTAGAATTCCTGAGATAGATCCAATCCCTCTGGTCATGTTTCCTATGGGAAACTATTTATAGCTTTTCTTGGGACAATCCTTCCCATGTCCCAAGTCAGGAGGCGGGCTCAGCTCGAATCAACCTCCTCTAGTGTCTTCCAGGGCAGACCCTCCCACTTCATGGTGACTGGTATTTTGGAAGAATCTCTGTTTTTTTCATGGAGGAGTAGTGGTCCTGTTTTATTAGAAGATGATCATAAAAGTTGATTTTGGAGAAACTAAGAGAGGTAGTTGAAAGTATATGTGTGTTCTACTTCTTCAAAATTGGCATGAAAATTAACTTACTGTTCTCAGTTCAGAACTCAAGGATCTAACTGCTCCCTGACCATGGCTTCAACTGATACAAACTTCCAACACAAGCACAACATCCTTTCTGAGAGGTGTCCGACATTCTTTGAGAGCATTTGAACTGACACTACTGTTTTATTCAGTTAAAACAAATCCAGTTTATTCTGTCTTGTTGTTAAAACATCAAACTACAGTGGGGCCTTGACTTACAAGTTTAATTCATTCTGTGACAGAGCTCGTAACTCAAATTACTCGTATGTCAAATCAATTTTCACCATTACAATGAATTGTAATGCTGGGCTGATGTTGTGGCGTTCACTGTGACGTTCGCTGCACCAACTAGCGGTGGGGTATCTGAAGCTGGCTTGTAACCCGAATTTTAGCTCGCAACTCAAAGCAAAAAATCGGCGGAGAGACAGCTCGTATCTCGAAAAACTCGTTAGTCGGGACACTCGTAAGTCAAGGCCCCACTGTATTTAGCATAGACATGTGACCTTTCTGTTTTACAACTAGAATTTTCATTTTAAATTCTGAAAGCTATTTCTCTCCATAGTCTATGTCTCATAAGAGTCTACTGTACTAAAAAGAAAGATCACGTAAATTAGCATTTATTTTTCCTATAAATTTTATGGCCAGTGAAGCATATTATTGATAGCTGCTGTGCTGTGGGGAGGGGGAGCAAGGACATTCTGAGAGAAGCAGGGACAAACCCGGGAGAGAGGGAGCCCTGGCAGAATTGGATCCTGGCTCCATGTGCCAAGGGCCAGGCATATCCGTGCTCCCACGGTTACACGCGTGACTCAGTTCTCTTTAAAACAGATCCAAATACTCTTCTCCTTGAGTTACAGAAGCGGGCATGTGTCTAGATGCTGGCATGACTTTTGGCCACCCCACACGTGCTCTAGTGAGAGAGCCACCAGCATTAGGAGGAGGTGGGGCCAGGTCAGGCAGCTCCTGGAGGAGGGAGCTCTGGCTCCCACTCCTCTGCGACACCCCTCCTCCTCAGCTTTGGCGGACGCTCGGGCACCATCCTGGCCCCAGCTCCCCTCAGTGTTCACCTGAAATGCGTGGGCTGTTGCTTTCTTTCAGAATTCATAGAAAAGCTACTATTAGTAGTGATTACAAGTCCTAGCAAAATCTCTTAAACTGCTTATGGAATCTGGGATGTAGTATTATAAATCTAAAGAAACTAATAAATATTTCAGTACAATTTTCTTATGGTTGTTGCTATAAACAACAGCTCCTCCAGAGAAGAAATGAAGGCTGTGGCCATCACAAGTCAAACAGCCCAATATGTAGAAATGTTCAGGTTTTCTCTGAAGGCTGCAGCAACCTTAAATCCAAGTCTTTCATGCATATTATATATATTGCCTAATAGACACATCCCCACTTCCTTCAAAAAAGGGAGGCAAGGAAACCAAGATGGTGGCATAGGTAAACACTGGAAATTGCTGCCTCTCACAACAACTTCAAAAATACAACTAAAAGACAAAATGGACATCGTCCAGAACTACAGGAAGGCTGGCTGAGTGAAAATTCTACAACTAGAAGGAAAGAGAAAAGCACACTGAGACTCAGAGGACATGCGGAAGTACAGAGGTACGGAGGCGCACGTGGCAAGGGCTGGCAACTGAGGACGCGGCTGTCTTTTTGAATCGGGAAGGAGTCACAAACCCCTGACTGCTCTGAACTCCAGTTCCGGGAAGTCTCTGGGGACCCAGACTCATACGGGGAGAAACTGGACTGTCTGGCAGCGGGCAGAACTCGGAACTCGAGGGCGGCTTTCTCTCAGAGGTGCTTGCAGCGATTACCGGGACACTGAGATGTGGGGCCCCTTAGGGCAGGACTGAGGATCAGCCATAGCTGCTTGCTCTGCCCTGTTGATTCCCTGAGACCCTGCCCCACCCAAGCTGTGGCTTTTGCATATGAATGCCCTGGCCCTTTGCAATCTGAAAATTACCTAACAAACTGCAGCTGGGCCAGACAGACCCAGAACTTCCAAGAGAAAGCCCAAGGCCCCACAGCAGCTTGCATTGCTTCACATCTGGGCCTCATCTGGGCACCTCCAAATCCCAAACAAGGAAGGGGAACCTGCAGATCTCTTTGTAGCTCCTGCTGGGTAGGCTCAGGCAGAGGCTAGATTAGCACCTCCTTAGATCCAAGAGCCAGTGTACCCAGTGGTCAGAGTGGGACCATCCAGATTACAACTCCTCAGATCCATAAGGGACACATTCAGGGGGCAGACTCAGTGAGCACCAAAGCCCCACTGAAGCAAGTCTTGCCCCAGAAGGGTGTCTCCAGCACAGAAGTTCTCCCACTGCAGACACAGCTGATTCTCACAGCCAATAGGCCTGGAGGTCAATTCCTCCCAGTGATACCTACAACAATCAAGGCTTAACTACAACAAGACTGTGCACAAAGCCCACAAGGGGGTGCACCAAGAGTGGCCACCTCAGGTAATTGGGGAGGCTGAGCCACTGGGCCCTATAGGACACCTAGCACAGAAAGCCACTCTATCAACACAGGGAAGCATAAAAAATGCGGAGACAAAGAAACAGGTCACAAATGACAGAAATGGAGGAAAGCAAACTACTGGATATAGAGTTCAAAACCACGGTTATAAGGTTTTTCAAGAATTTTCTAGAAACCGCCAATAAATTTAGTGAGACCCTGGAGGATATGAAAAAAGACCAACTAGAAATTAAGCATACACTGATTGAAATAAAGAATAATATACAGAGATCCAACAGCAGACAAGAATATCGCAAGAATCAAGTCAAAGATTTGAAATATGAAGAAGCAAAAAATACCCAACCAGAAAAGCAAAAAGAAAAAAGAATCCAAAAATATGAAGATACTGTAAGGAGCCTCTGGGACAACTTCAAGCGCACCAACATCCAAATTGTAGGGGTGCCAGAAGAAGAGAGAGAGCAAGATACTGAAAACCTATTTGAAGAAATAATGACAGAAAACTTCCCCCACCTGGTGAAAGAAAGAGACTTACAAGTCCAGGATGCACAGAGAACCCCAAACAAAAGGAATCCAAAGAGGACCACACCAAGACACATCATAATTAAAATGCCAAGAGCAAAAGACAAAGAGAGAATCCTAAAAGCAGCAAGAGAAACACAGTCAGTTACCTACAAGGGAGTACCCATACGACTGTCAGCTGATTTCTCAACAGAAACTATGCAGGCCAGAAGGGAGTGGCAAGAAATATTCAAAGTGATAAATACCAAGAACCTACAACCAAGATTACTTTATCCAGCAAAGCTAACATTCAGAATTGAAGGTCGGATAAAGAGCTTCACAGATAAGAAAAAGCTAAAGGAGTTCATCACCACCAAACCAGGATTATATGAAATGCTGAAAGGTATTCTTTAAGAAGAGGAAGAAGAAAAAGGTAAAGATAAAAATTATGAACAGCAAATACATATCTATCAACAAGTGAATCTAAAAATCAAGTGAATAAAAAATCTGATGAACAGAGTAAACTGGTGAATATAATAGAACCAGGGGCATAAAAAGGGAGTGGACTGACAAACCTTGGGGGGAAAGGGGTGTGGGGGTGCAGGAAGAGACTGGACAAAAATCTTACACCTATGGATGAGGACAGTGGGAGGGGTAAGGGCAGAGGGTGGGGTGGGAACCGGGTGGAGGAGAGCTATGGGGGGAAAAAGAGGAACAACTGTAATAATCTGAACAATAAAGATTTAATTAAAAAAAGGGGGGGGGAGGCAATATAGTGATCCTTGATATTTTATGCCAAAGGTCATGGTAGTTTATCCAAACAAATCTTATTTGAATGTAAGAGAAATGCTCTAAAATCCAGTCTTTGAGATTAAGTGATAAAGACCTGAGACAGGAGGAACTGGAAAACCATCACCTGCCCCATGCTGACCTGGCTCCGAGGACCCTCCTCTCCCCAGGAACACAGGGACCCCGACAGCACTGCCCGGCAGGTATGTGTTGGTTCATTGCCTGGAGAGCCACCCAGATGATGGGATTATTTATAACTGGTCGCATGGATTATGTTTTAGAATATTTTTCCAGTCCCTGCTGGGTTGAGAGGCATCATATTTCAGTGGAAAGAACGAGAATGAACAGACTGATAGACACAGAAAGAAGGAGCAAGGGACAGTGAAGGGAAAACGGATTCATGATGACACACAGATGTAAAATTCCCTAGTTAAGAAAAATGCAGCATTTAAAAAAATATGTAGATAAAGAAAAGTACTGTTTGGTACTTTTCCATTAATTTTTCAAAGGTCTTGACCTCCTAAAGAAAAATTTCTGACTAACAGGGGTTTTCCTCACCGCTCAGTTCCTTCTTCTTCTGTCGGGACCAGCGAAACAATGGTCCTATATTTGGCCCCTTAGACCGTTGCCACGGAAATGAGAGGGGCAGACTCTCCGCCTCCTGGCTTCACTGTGGGATCCAGCGAAGAACATGATTAAGCTGTCGGAGAACCTCTCTAACTACAATTTTACCTGATAAGTAAAAGTTTCCAGAAAAATGGTGACACATATGGGAAAGTAGATTGTTTAACTCACTCTGAGAAATCCCTTTTGATTCATAGACTGTCTACATGATCGAGACAGAAGAAACCATCTCTGTGTTTGCATGGGGAGGACTCAGTTAACACAGGGAACTTGGGGTCCTGAGTGCTGGGGAAGCAAAACGCTAAGTGAGGGCACAGGCAGGGACAGAGGGAATGGGAGGGAGGCACGTGGGTGCCCTTTAAACCATTTTAAAGGAAAATTAAATATCCTATTTGGGGGGGAAATCACAGTGTCAAAGAACACTGGCTTTTCACAAGTGGACCAAAGATGGAGCCTGGGGATCTCGACTGCAACGGACTTGAAGCTTGATTTGTATCATTTGTTCCCAGCAAATGAGACCTGGTTTCTCTGGGCAAGAACTCAAGCAGAACCCATCGGGCAGTCCAGTCCACATCATAGGCCTCTAGTGAGTGCTATTGGACTGAGCAGGTCTGCGGTCTCCACACATGGTTGCAGGTGGAAGAACTGACTGGCAGCTGCCAATAGTCAGACAGTATTTGGAAGACTTTCCCAACATTGGTGGGATGGGAAAAAGGAGTTGCCATTTGAAAGGATTACACCCTCTATCTTCCAGTTGGGGTTTTAAAGTTCTTTTAGTTAAAAATATTCTAGCACCTATACTTGCTGTTGGGCATGTCATTATCACCACCACTTTGGAGATCAATGTGGAAATATCTAAAAAAGTTGAAGATGCAGATTTTATACAACCCACCAATTTCACTATGAGGTGACTGCTATAGACTGACTGAATGGTACCCCCCACCCCCAAATGTATGTGACTGTATCTGCAGATGGGTAATTAAGGTTAACTGAGGTTGTAAGGGTGGGATCCTGAATCCATAGGACAAGAAGAGATAGGGAGATCACTCTCCCTCTTCCTGCCACGTGCACATAGCTAATAGGTGACCGACCATGTACAAGCCAGGAAGAGAGCAGAGTGCGCACCAGAACCTGAGGACGCGGGCACCTGGTCTCAGACAGCTAGCTTCTAGAACTGTGAGAAAACAAACTTACATGTTTAAACCACCTGGTCTAGGGTGTTTTGTTATGGCAGCCCAAGCTAAGACTGGCTAACCTAGGGAAGACCTTATACAGGTGTATGAGGGAAATGTAAGGATGTTCATTATAGTGTTGTTCCTAATGGTAAAAATAGGAGACCAGTCTAACTTCCTGTAGAGAAATAAACCATTCACATAACAGAATTGTATAAAGCAGTTGAAATGAACCTATATTAACATGTACCAATGTAAATAAATCTCAAAAATATAATGTTAAGTAAAACAAAATCAAGCCGTAGAAGAATATTTATACACCGGAAACAATAGTCTAAAATCTTAGGGATACACAACTGTGTGTAAAAGTACAGACAGTTGCCTGGAAATGATACTCACCAACTGCTTCTGAGAAGAGAGGGGAAAATGATAGGCAACAGAGGAGCTT
Source organism: Myotis daubentonii (assembly GCF_963259705.1). NCBI lineage: Eukaryota > Metazoa > Chordata > Mammalia > Chiroptera > Vespertilionidae > Myotis > Myotis daubentonii. The sequence continues at coordinate 72,418,131 of NC_081844.1, read as the reverse complement.
TTGCTCTATCTGTAAATGTTTTATTTCTTAATAAGAAATGAGATTTGTGTCAATGTCAGCAAATTGTTTGCATCCTTTAAGTCTGCCTGGTAAAGGCTTGGTGCCTGTTACATTATTTTCTGTAGGTTCCACATATTTCATAAATAGATGCTTTTTCATGTCATCTGGGTTTTCAGCAGGACGACAGTGCTTTTCAGACAGATCTTTCTGTGTACGCCGTGATAGGAAGCCCAGAGAAGTTTAGGTGACTTGGCCAAAGTGTCCAATCTTGTTAAACAGTGACCTGAGGATTGGAAACTAGTTTTCTCTCTGTTTTCATAGCATGTTCTGTATGTGCAATAGAGACAATTCCCCAACTTTATCATCTAAGCCTGAAATAATCCAAATCATGTCCAACTGCTGAGAGCACTTTGAACCCATTAGACCTCCCCTGTCCCCCACATCATTTCCATGGTTGATGGGTTACCTATTTTACTTGCTCACAGGCATCTGTCCTACTGGGGAGAGCTCAGATTTTCAACTTTTGAAGAAAAGGATATAAGAAAATAAGACTGCTGATCTGGAAATTTTCTGAAATAATTGAGAAGTTGGCAGAAGCTTAAAAATGGAGATTTTACTGATCATAATTAATTTTGGCTGAAAGATTTTAATTAGGACATTACTATTCTTTGTAAGATAGATTTTTAATACTGTTCATCATAGATGTACGGCAGGAGAACTAGTAGTTATTTATACTCAATTTCCAAATTAATCCAAATAATTGCATTTTTGAAAAATGGATGGCATGAGGTTCCATGAATAGTATGGAAACAATGGGTAGGAAATATTCAAGGACATTACGATTAACTTTTATTGCTACAATGACTAATCCAGACAAACATAAGCATGTTTCACACATGCTCTTTATCATGTTTTACATAATTGGGGTAAAGAATTTTGCAGCATTAATTAGGTAGTGTCAACCCCCTTCAAACACCTGATGAAATTTTTTAAAAATATATTTTATTGATTTTTTTACAGAGAGGAAAGGGGAGGGAAAGAAAGTTAGAAACACTGATGAGAGAGAAACATCGATCAACTGCTTCCTGCACACCCCCTACTGGAGATGTGCCCGCAACCAAGGTACATGCCCTTGACCGGAATCAAACCTAGGACCATTCAGTCCTCAGGCCGACACTCTATCCACTGAGCCAAACTGGTTAGGGCCTGATGAACTTTTTTAACCTACATTTCATGAAGAAGTAGGTAAGTAAAAGGGCTTAAGGAGGAGGACTGAACTTATTTTGAGAAATAACAATAAAATACAACTTATACATTATTCCATGCTACATATTTACCAAAAATACACAGTTTTGGGGAGGTGCACACACTGCATGCTAAGCCAGCCATAGGTAAGAAAATATTCTCTACTCTTGCTCAGATTAAATTGAAGTCTTTTTTCATTTTCTGGGTTTTGCTGATCCTCTACAGTGCATCCCAAAGTATTCTCATCTGTGGCTTTCGTCATCAGAGTCCTTCTCTCTTTGCCAAAGGGAAAAAAAAAAAGAAGAAGAAGAAGAGCCTCAGCCTCCTGCTTGTCTGATTGTTCAAATTCATTTAAAATCCTATCTTCATAAGAGTATTCCTAAAATAATCTCTTCTTTCCACTTGCTTGACAAAGTGTTTGTGTGCCCCGTGTCCCCTAGCCAGATGCCTCTATGATGCTCTGTGCTGGGTTGGTGGAAGGGATGTTGTAACTAGTCCTTTGGGCAGGAAGAGGGCCTTTTTGATTGAATTAGAGTGAAAATACAAAGGCCATGACACTTCTTGCATCTCACCATTGAACACTCCTCAGGACACAGCAGTTCAGGGGTGTTCACTAAGGAATAGTATGGGGTTTCTACTCACATTTATAGTTTTTTTTTAATTTCATAATTCGTATATAATTTGATATTTGATTTAGCCACAATATATTTCCAAGAGAAGTAAAAGGTATTTACATATATCTAATAAAAAGACAGAAAGAAATAATGTAATACAGTGTACCTATGTATGTTTTCATTAGCTTAACACTCATTTAAAGGCCCTTATTCCAGAACATAATTTGACTATGGGTGTTCCTTTGTTTACACATAGCTAGTTCTTTTGGATATGTTACTTTCCCCCAAACTGAGTTTATAGATTTGTGTTATTAACTCTTTTGTTAAGTGAAAAAAACAACTGTTCCATTCTCAACGAAACTTGTGTATTTGGAGCTTGAACAAATTAAGTAAGTCTTCATTTTTGAAGCCTTCAGAGCCCAAATGTGACTTTCTATACAAAAGATGTTAAGAATACAGTGTAACCAACACCCTTCCTTCCTTTTTGATGTAGTAATGTAGAATGCTTATTAGTATCACTTGGGCACCATATTTATAAATATGTAGGCAGATTATATAAAATAAACTTGGACTTATATTCCTAATTTATTTTCATAGTAGCTTCTTAACCTAGTTTTTAAAAGCATTTGAATTGTTTACCTCTTTTATGTAAATTATAAAATTTATGTTCATAAAAATCAAACCGTACATAGGTATGGTGAATAAAAAGCATACATATTCACCCTCTCCAAAATCTTCAAATAATGTGCTTCCTGCCTGATAATTCCATGGCTTACATTTTTAATAGTGCCAGTTTGGTTTAAGTGAAATTTTTGACTTTTCATTAACATAACTAATTAGTTACCAAGGAAGGGGATTTAAGAATAATACAATTTCTATAATTTTCTTCAAGTTATGCTTGATAAATGACATCTTTAACTTTGATCTTTTTAAAAATCCTTCAACTAACTGATGTCGATTAAATAAGCATAAATCAGAGCACACCTTCACTCACCAAACTGAGGTAAGCCCTCAACGCCCTCTAGTGGTGTGACCTCCATGTTCCATCTCCTGTGACAACCCACTGATTTCAGTGGGTAACATTCTGAATGTTAGAATTGTGCTTCCGTTACATTCATTTACCAAGTATTTAAACTTATACGTAAAACTTTCTGGTTAAAATAAGCCATCACCAAGAAAGCAAGGGACAATGATTTTGGGAGGCAATGCCCATTATAAAATACAAGTAATAACTTTTATCACTATGATCTCTGATCTTAAAATTATTTGCTCATCTTGACTGTCTAATGTTGACTCCCGCATGACTCTCTGCGATTGAGTTTACAAAGACCAATTACAAAGACTATTGTTTAATTTTTTAAAACTATCTTTTTCTTTGATTTCACTTCTCCAGATTTATCACTTTTCTTACATCTGACCTCACCCACTTTTCTGATCAAGAAAGATTCACTTTGCTGCTTCTCTGCCCATGAGAATATGGGCTGTCGCCTCTTCTGGGTGAAGATAACACCTGGACAGGAGTGATGAGAGCCGAGCAGAGGTTCAGAGCCCGGGAGTTGAGGGAGAACAGCAGGCCTCACAGTGTCCAGATGAGCCATTGACTGTCCATGTGGTAATGAATTGGTCACTTAAACCCTCTGTCCTCATCTGTGAAATCAGAATGATGATAACAGTGCCCAGTAGGCATAGAACTTAATAAGAAATCCATGTGAAGGAGGGAGAGCGGTGCCTAACACACAACAAGCACTCAGTAACTGTCACAGTGATCTGTGAATAAAAATGAGATAGAATGAAAGATTTGAATCCAACCTCTTTTATCCAAACCAAATACATCTATTCACTAGAAACAGGTTGGAATTGGAGGGCAGCCAAAGTGTCTAGAACTTGGAAGTTTTATAGAGAGCAGGGATTCGAGTGAAGTGAAAAATATGGTCCAAGTCCCTTCCTCCCCCATCACGCCACTCCCGAGTTACAGGTGTTCAGGATGAGACTCCGAAAGACCTAGCAGAAAACAGAGAGCTGGCAAAAGCTTAATTACATAGCTGCACAGTGCCGCAAAGACTGAAGTGTGAGTTCAAGTCAGGAGGATGGGGTCAGGGGGTCAGGACATATACCCTGGGCTTTCAGTCAAGATACAGAAATATTACATCCTTGAAGTGAGGTGGCCCTTTCTCCACATCCCCTCCAACACTTACTTTCGTCTTGTCCATAATAGCCATTCAACAGCTGTGAGGTAGTATCTCATGGGGATTCCGACTTGCAGTTCCCTTCTGGTGATGTTGAGCATCCTTTCATCTACCTGTTGGCCATTTCCATGCTTTCTTGGGAGTAGTGTCTGTTCATGGCCTCTGCCATGTGGTATGTGTGTGTTTCAGGTGAGGCAATTAAAATTGCATTTTCTGCAAGCCTTTCTTGCTCCACGGACCATTAGTTGGGCTTAGGAAGAGTGTGTGTCCCACAAGTGGCATCCGTCACCTAGGATCAGGGTCAGGATCAGAAGCCTCAGCCCTTCTGCCCAGCAGCTTGGTGTCAGAGTTGCCAAGGAAAACAAATGCAGCCACGGACAGTTGGGAGCAGAGATTTACTCCTACGGGGAAGGAACAGCGGGAGATCAGTTTCAGCAGGGAGCATGGGGTTCCTGGGCCACAGTCCCTCCCAGGGCCCACACAGGGCAAATGGCCTACACACACCGCACCCCTCTGGTTGTGTAGACCTCTTTCTGAAGGGCACAGATACAGCAGGGGGCCTGCCAGATGCCACGTGACACATGGTTAAGCAGAACAAGGAAGTGCACATTGAGTCTGAACCAGGGAGAGAGGTTCTCAGACAAGGCCACAAGTCCAGCACAGCTGTGAGGACTCTCTCTCCATAATGAGGTGTTCCAGGCCCAAGGCCCATTGTCATGCGGCCCAGTGGGGGTCAAAAGATTGTGTTAGGGACTGCCTTTCCCAACAGATTGGCTCTTTCATAGAAAACACAGATTGTAAGGCACAGAATTAAATGAATTAGAAAATATACTTATCCTGAGAGTTTTTAGTCCATGGGGAAGCAGCATCATGGAAATAAAGATAATTTCTCTTTCTATTGATTTCAAAGAGAGAGAGACACACACATTGATTTGTTGTTCTACTTGTGAATTCATTGGTTGATTCTTGTATGTGCCGTGACCTGGGACCAAGCCTACAACCTTGGCGTATGAGGATGCTGCTGCCAACCCAGCCACGGCAAAGATACAGAATTTAGAATCCATGTTTTATTTAGTATCTGTGGGTAATTGAGCAATTTTTAAATTTAAGTTCTCTAAACTTTCATTTTCTCTTGTACAGTTGGAGCTAATACTATCAGCTTACAAGTTGTAATATACTAACTAGATAACAGCTAAAATCCCTGTCTGAGTGATACAAGTACTGCTTTAAATTTCTTTATAGGAAGAAAAGTAGCAAATAACAGTTACCAGACAGTTTTATTTAATACTATATATATCTGAATAACTGCTGAAAAAGAAAATTTTCAACAGTTTTTAAAGAATTGCAGACACATGCCCCAATAACAGGGAAAGTATGCCTTTGTTGCCAAGTGCCTTTGCATGTGAGGCTAAGTTAATTAAACTTAAAAAAAATGCATAAGTCTTTGGACCCTAGGCTCTAAAAATAGCAGTTAGAATTGATACTATTCTTGGATTCATGTTTCAAGGAAGTCATTACATTTTGTTCTTGATGTCGTAGATTTAACAACATATTTGGAGAAACATGTAACTTCTCACATGGTTTAGACATCAAGAGACCAATTTGTGCATATAAACTGTAAATTGAAAGTGAATATTCAGATATTATGGGACTGTATAACAAATACAAATTTGTTAACTTTTAGAAGGAACAAAAACAGTATTAATAAAGACTGGTCTTCTGCATCATTCTCAAAAATTCGTCCTCATTTATTTCTCCATCCCCATCACGATCAGCTTCATCAAGCATTTCCTGTAAAACAAAACATAAATATGTGAACTCTATTAAAAACGAATGACACAAATGAATATTCAAATGTATACTCAAAATTTTACTTTAAATGTATTTATGAGTACAATTAAGACATTTAAATTCTAATACGTAAATAATTGTATATAATTATACATGTAAATTATAGTTATAAAATAAATAAAATTTACCTGAAGTTCATCATCTGTTAAAGTTTCCCCTAGTTCCTTAGCAACTCTCTTGATATTGTTTAATGTTATGCTTCCAGTAGCATCATCATCAAATAATTTGAAAGCCTTTAACAGTTCTTCCTTTTCATCTTTTTCACTCTTGAAAAACAGAAACAGCTAAATGTTATTAGTCTTTCACTTATTTTCCTATGAAGCTGGTCTTATAGGTCTGTGAGGTGCAGAGCAGCAACGTACCAGGTAGCTGAGCTCTGACTTTACTAATTGCTCTGCCTTTTAAAATTGTGCCAATGCACTCACATCTGCCCTCAGGTATTTACACTCAGAGTCTAAGGAAGTGGAAGAGGCACAGGGTGGTAAAGAGGGTGTATTTCTTGGTGACCAGTAACTAAGATCCATTACAAAAATGTGAGCTCCAAGAGAACAACAAGTGTTCCCCACAGAATAGTGCCTGCCAAAAACAGCTACTCAGTCAATGTTTGTGGAATTCCAGGCTTCGCCTTGCTGGCCCCATTCTATCCACCCATATATCCTATTATTTCCTAACAAAAATCCTCTTCTCCATACTGGATGGTTTTCATGATCACTAGCCTGAAAGCATATTTAATCTTGTTCTTCTTATCTAAACCCCAACCATCCTTAAATTCTTCTATGAAACCTCTCATTGTATTTCTTTGAAAAACACAATCACTACTATACCATTTTTAGACTCATTATGGCAAAAAAATCTTCAAAACTAATGGTGCCAGTTCCTTCTTTGTCGATTTCAGCTATCAATTTTTTAACTTCTTCTTTCTTTGGTTCAAATCCTAAGGCCCGCATAGCAATCTGAAATAGGAAGCAAATAAATTATATGCCACGATCTCATTCCTAGCTTTAAAATTACCTTAATTACTAGATTTTCTCTCTCGCGAGCGCTCTCTCTTTTCTATGGACAAGGTATAAACCTAGAGAGTAAGGTCAGCATATATTTTCCCCATCACCATTTATCCCCTCTATGCCCTCTTCCACCTCCCTCCCCACAAAATCACCACACTGTCGTCCATGTCCATGGGTTCTTTATAAAACAGGAATGAAATGCTTAACAAGATATTGCTTTGCCAGTGTGAGGCGGATGTCTGCACTAAGAGGGAGATAGATGTCTGCATGGAAGGGACTGTATATCGAGCTTTCAGATGGCTACTGCTAAAGACTTACAAGATTGGCATGAATATATTATATGGTTTTTTAAATGTTTTAGAATTAGAAATAACTTTAGAACCTTCAATTCTTTTACATCTATGGTTCCAGACCCATCAATATCAAATAAATCAAAGGCCTCTTTAATTTCTTGTTTTTGAGTTTCATTTAGTTCAGTTTTTGCTGGTTTTTTCTTCCATTGGTCCGAATCTGTGTGGCAGTTGGATGCCTGTAAGAAATACACACGTGAGTGAAAGATAAGCTTTGTAACCGGAAAAGTTACCAGAACCAGAATAATGGATGAAATTGATGAACTAACTAATATAATGACCTAGTCAGGTATCCTCTTCCCTACTGTACAATGAACCTCAACAATTCTCCCCTTTTCCCGTTACTAACATTTTTGCTTTAGTTGTTAATATGTTGGTGGAAAGCCTGGTTCTTTTTAAAGTTGGGTCCAATTAGGTTTTTCCTTCAAATTAGTGCCTTTAGAGATGAGATGGGGCAAAGGAAGGCATGCTAGAGGGGTAGTAGGTATGTCGGAATGCAATCGGCCCTACTTGAAGTCTCTGAAAAGCACTGTTGAAGTGATCTTTACTTCTATTACGCCTAAATGTCTTACCAGAAAACGTATTATGTGGGATATACTTGATTGGAACATAATTCTATTCCCACCTTCTAGCATACTTTCCTATATTGCACAGGTTGAGAAATGAATAAACTACATTTTCCGGGTGAAAAACTACTACAGGGATCTGGGTAAGAATGCATGTTGGGCCAATGATCAGTATTCAGGGAAGGTGTGTGTGTGTGGAGGGGTCATCTTCCTGCTGTTTGCCATTTTCTACTGGCAAGCGAGGTTGTCATGGGCCCCTCCTGCAGCCTTATTTCGGCATCTCCTCCCCAGCTTCGGGGTAGGAAGCAGCAGGACTTTGCGTCCTGCGCCTCCAGTGGCCGGCTTCGCGCGCTAACGGCGTGGCGCTGCTGCTTCCTGGCCCCGGCCCCGGGCTGCAGGTCGCTGGCCTGGCAGCCTTGGATCCCCAGCTTCCAGGCAGTGGCAGAACTCCTTGGTCCCCGGTCAGTTCGTTTTTCAGAGTTCAGGACTTTCCTAGAGGCCCAGGCCCTCCGGCTGTTTTTAGCATCTTATTCTTTGTACTTAACTCCTTTCTGGCTAGACAGGGAACCTATCGTAGACTGCAGGTATTCACTCTTGATGGGGTTGATGAGGGAAAATGAATTGGAAAACCGCTCTTCCTCCCTAGAGCCGCGGACAATGCGCTTATTGAGCAGCGAGAAGGGGTTCTATTTGACACTCGAGGCTCATGAAAAGGAGAGAATGATACATTTCATGAGCTAAACAAAGTTCCTTCCTTGCTCCGGGGAGGAACCTCAGCCCCAGCCCCAGCAAGAAGCTGCAGCTGCAGACTCACCATGTCCCCCTCCGGCGCCCTCAGCCAGGAGCCCCGGCCGCCTCCGCCCACCCCGAAGTCCAACAGTAGCCTCCTCTGCGCCCAAGCCGTTGCTAAGGCCGCGGTCGCTAACCTCAGGCAGCCCCGCCCACTCAGGCTAATGATTGATAGCCACATCACCCAATGGTCAGAAGGGAAGCCCTGAGGCCAGCCCCCTATCTGCTACCTACCAATAGCGTTACGCTCTGCCTGTCTCGTCTACCGTTAAGCGGCCTTTCCAATTGGTTTCCTAGCGACCAGGCCTAGCCGGCCGGCCCCCTTCGCACATGCGCAAACTGCGTGCGGGGCGGGGGTGGTCGTCGCCGGCGCGCTGGGCGTCCCTGTGTCCCCCAGAGTCTGTCTGACCGCAGAAAGCGGGCCCGGAGCAGCCCCGTGGGGCTGGAGCGCAGAGCGAGGCTAGTAGCGAGGTGCTTCCAGCGGCTGCCGAGTCTTTGGTGGCGTCGTGGGGAGCCCGTGTTTGCTTTTCCTGCGCTTTGCACTGGGAAGGGGTGAGAATGGAGGGCCCGCGAGGCCCGGGTGCATTGGTCCAGCTCTGGTTCGCCGCCGGCGGGGTGCGGAGGGGCGGAGGGGATGCACCGCTGGACCTTCCTCGGCCGCCGCGGCGCTGCGCTGGGTCCTGGGCCACTTTCCTCCTCCCTTGTTCGCAGGGATTCCGGCGTGGTGGGCCCCGAGGTTAGGGGCGTGGGGCGGAGGCGCGGCCTGAGGGAGGCGGATGGGGGCAGCGTGGGCCTCGGAAGCCCTGGGGCCTCCCTGCGGAGGACTGAGGTTGCACCTGGGTTGCGGTGTGTATTTGCAGGGAGGGCTTCGTTCCCACCCAGGACCGCTCTCTGACATCTATACCCACACTCACCCCCAGTCATTCTAAGGCTTGGCTGAACCCCAAGATTTGGCCGGCGGCCCAACCACATCCCGCCTAGATCCACACTCTAATCGGACACAGGTGGCCCGATGATCAGTAAAGGCTTCGGGTTTGATTCCCGTCAGGGCACATACCTAGGTTATGGGTCCACCCCAGGTCCGGGCCCAGGAGGCAACCTATCCATGTTCTCTCTCTCTCTCTCTCTCTCTCTCTCTCTCTCTCTCTCTCTCTCTCTCTCTCTCTCTCTCTCCTTTCCCCACCCCCCACCCCCTGCATGTCATATAGGATGTAGGATGCCGTCTATCTGGTGAGCTTCCAAGGAACCAGGTGTAGAGTATAGAGATGAATAAAAGCTAGGAACCCACAGATTGGTGGCAGATATTGCACAGAGAAAAATGCAATGTGTGTAAGCCAAGATGCTAAGTGCTTTAGTAGATTTGTGTAGAAAGTGCTTTAGGAGCACAGGAAGGAGGCACTCATCCTGCCTGGGGCATTGGAGAGCCTGCTTTAAAAATGTGGCATTTGCCTTTGGTCACGAAAGATATACAGCATCTGCCAAGGTAAAGAGCGGGTAGGGCATTCAAACCAGAGTATAGCAAGTGCAAAGATGCAAATAAAGGTGTATTCTAGGGTGGCAACATCTTGGGGATCATAAGGAAAGCTTGAAGACGAGTCTTACAAATTAGAGTGAGGTCAGATGGTTGGACACCTTTGTAGAGCTAGGGGATCAAGACGTTATTTTCTAAGATAAGCTGACGTCTTTAGGCAGAGGAGTGACCGGATTACACGTGTGCTTTTCAATGGAAATTCTAAGGACCATGTGAAGAACCATGTTTGGAAGCAATCGAAGGGCCTCAACGAGGCACCACATACAAACCATGTCCACTCCAAAGGTGCTGAACCTTACACTTGTGGTGCAGGAATGCTGACAGCAGCATGTTTAATCTTGTTTCAGATTTGTACTTACATGTAAGATCGTAAATATGGTGAAAATCATTCACTCATCAGTAGTCAGACAATATCCTGGGTGTGTGGAATACTTCTGTGACTAAAATTGCCCTCCTGGGAATTAGAGGGAGATAGTCCAACAGAGGGAGATAGTCAATAAGTAATAAGTAAATAAGGTGAGGCCATAGATTCCTTGGGAAACAACGTTCCGGAACAAGGAGCACAGAAACACTTGCGAGTGTTTAGGAACAGAAGGGAGGTGGGACCAGAGTGGCCAGGGTGGTAGAGGAATAAGAGACAAAGACGGAAGGGAGGAGTGCACATTATTAGGACAGTAGAGGCCTGATGCACGAAATTCGTGCAAGGGACTCGGCCTCCCACCACCGCCGTAGCTGCCTCTGCCTCAGACCCTGCTGCCGCCGTGGCCACCTCAGCCCTCGCGGTGGCCACCTCAACCCTGCAGCCCCAGCTTCGTCCGGAAGGTCTCCCAGAAGGTCTCCTGGTCTAATTAGCATATTACCCTTTTATTAGTATAGATTATAACTACTTTGACTTTCACGCCAGTGTAGTGGGAAGGCTTTGCAAGATTTTGAGCAGAGGAGTGAAAAGATCTGAGTTAGTTTTTAAAAGGGACTCTCCTGTGTCAGACAGGGGAGTAAAGACTTTATCTTCCAAATGAGAGCTTTTGAACTAGTGGAGTGATATCACCAGACTGTTGTACTAAGAATAGACTGGAACTAGGCAAACTGTTGGTTTTGACATGATGAAAAAAAAGCTAATGATACCTGTCAGAAAATAGTACTTTTTTAAAAAAAAATGCAACTTTTGAAAAGCATGTCTTAGTATTCTAAGCCAAGTACCTCAGACAAGACTAGACACGATTTTAGGACAAGAGAGCCTCTTTGGGTGTGAGAATCCCAGGGAAGTCCTTGAGCCAGCTGCTCTTCTTGCACACTTAGGAAGTTAAAGAAACACTAAGCTGGCATGTGAAGTTGTTAGGGATCGCAAGGATGAAATAGAAAGCTGTTTGTGGAAAGCATGTGCTGGTGTCTCGCAGAACACAGTCAGATTGTGTCCGTTCAATGTCAGGAAAAGTTGCCAGAGGTACTTTGCATCGTTGAAATGATCTGTCTCACTGTCCCCTTCACCGTCTTTACCTTTTTCACCCTCTTAGAAGATGAGGAATTCTTGTTTGAGTTTTTATTTTATGTTAATTATAGCAAGTTGTAATCACTTCAAAATAATTTAAGAGCTCTTCTAAACTTAGAAATTCTAAGACTTTTTTTTAATTACCAAAACTTGGAATAGATTCTTCAAATGTTGAGACAGATTGTGTGAATATGTATTTTGATATCAATTTTTGCTTGCAGATTAGTTGAAATAATCTCATGCCTCGTATGGAAAACCTTTTTTCACAGAAATTAAATACAGACCTAAGTTTGAAATTGCCCATGACTTTTTCTTATGCTCTAATTTCTTTATGACTTTTGCACTCGCATAGCAGTATCTTGTGACTTAAACATAGTATAGAAAGGAAACCATAAGCAGAGACTCTCTGAAAAAAATGAGCACATCCATATTAGGAGTATGACAGGCTTGGGAGAAGGGAGGAAGGCTTGGACGTGGGAGATCCTGCAGAGACAGGCTGGATTACTGTCATCCTGGATAGAGGGGCAGCCAGAGGGCAGTATTGTATAGCAGTTAATAGCATGGGACTTTGACATTAGACAAGCTGGATTTTAGTCCATACCTGCTACTTACTATTTGTGAGATTTTGTATATGTTACTTAACTATTCTTCATTTTTCTCATATATTTGCATTTACTACCACCTCCTTCAACTTGCTGACTCACATTATTCTTCAAGACTCATTTCAGGCATTGCCTTCTTCTGGAAACAGCGTCTGCTCCCTGCCTGACCCACTTCCCTGTGGGATGGAGTGTTCCTCCTCCGGCACCTGTACCTTTTATCGCTAATATCACCATACTACTTTATCATTGCACAGACTGCATTTGATGGAAACTGTACCTACCAGAAACGCCTCAAAGGCAGGGACTATATATCTTAGTCTTCTTTTACAGCATTTATAACCATGAATTACACTCAATAAGATTTTGTTTTATTTGCAGACGATGACTTATAGAGATGGCTCGCAGGGTCATAAACAAAAAAAGGCACCTGGGACTTCAGCAACTTTCAGCCTTTGCAGACACAGGAAGAACTTTCCTAGGCCCAGTGAAATCATCCAAGTTTATTATAGATGAAGAGAGTCATGAGAGTGTGGTAGTCGGTTCAACAGTAAGGCTTCTTGAAAGTTTGGATTTGTCCAGTGCAGTGGGGCAGCTTCTCAGTGAGGCAGTTCAAGCGCAACATAACATGTACAGGACTGGGGCCAGCACTCTTCTGCTTCTCGTCGGTGCTTGGAGCAGTGCTGTGGAGGAGTGTCTTCATCTGGGCGTCCCCATGTCTTTAATCGTGTCAGGAATGTCAGAAGGCTTGGACTCTTGCATTGAAGAAGTCACTTCCCTGCAAGTACCTGTCCACGATGTCTTTGCCCATATAGACAGCACAAAGGTATTTTCTGAACTTGAATCGTTGAATGTCAGTTTGTGTCCCTTTCTACAAATTCCTTCAAATACTGGTTTGATACTGAAAGAGTGTGATCTCAAAGATGTTGCCTCTCAGTCACTGACCACCTACAGTCTTTCTGGGAGACCTGTTAAATCAGCTAAACTTTTTAGACCTCAGGCTACGGTTGATGCAGATAAAAACACGTCACAAACCCCTCAAACTCTGAGAAACAGTCTGCTTGCAGGCGGCCGCTGCAGGCAGTCAGTGCTGACCCACAGCAGGCATTGTAATCGGGAGGCTAGTGATCAGTGGACAAGCAAACATGGTGCAGCTGCTCCCCAGACTGACAGCTGTAGTGATCTGGGAGAGTTGGCGGCGGGTCTGAGCCACGGAGATCACAGCAGCATGAGATTGGTGGAAGGAGCTGTACGGCTGCAGCACCAGAACACAAGCGTGTGCCAGGGCAGCTGGACGATGCCATTTACGTTCGACATTTCAAGAGTCCTCACTTGCTGTTTGCCAGGTTTACCCGAAACTTTTTCTTGTGTGTGTCCAGGATATGTCACTGTTGTATCAATGTTTAGTGCCACTGTGCTCGAGGACTTACAGAATCAGCCTCTCGGGGTCGTTCTCATCGAGGGTGACCTCACAGAGAATTACCGCCACCTGGGATTTAACAAGTCTGCAAATGTTCAAACAGTGTTAGAAAGCATGAAGAAGCTTCAACAAGACAGCTCAGAAGAACTGTGGACAAGTCATGTATTACAGGTATTAGTCAAGTTCAATGTGAACCTTGTCCTGGTACAAGGAACTGTATCCGAACACTTAATTGAAAAGTGCGTGCGCACTAAGCGGTTGGTGATTGGGTCGGTGAATGGCAGTGTGATGCAGGCTTTTGCGGAGGCCTCAGGAGCCGTGCAGGTGTCCTACATCACACAAGTGAGTGAAAACTCTGTGGGCAGGGGGGTCTCTGTGACCTCCTGGAGAAGCAGTCCCTTGGATGTTGGAGATGGGATCAGCAGAATGGCAATTTTGTTGAAAACACAAGGGATTAATTTGGTTACAGTAGTGCTCACTGACCCAGTCACTGCACAGATGCAAACCAAAGAAGATAGGTTCTGGACTTGTGCCTATCGTCTGCATTATGCTCTTAAAGAGCAAAAGGTCTTCCTTGGAGGTGGTGCAGTTGAGTTTTTGTGTCTTAGCCATCTTCAGATTCTCATGGAGCAACCTCTGAATAAAGGAGACCAAATCTGTTCAGGGGGTCTTCATAATACTTCCTCCTGGCTGGCCTCATCTCTGGCACTGTACAGACCTACTGTGCTTAAATGCTTGGCAGACGGATGGCACAAATACCTTTCAACTGTCGTTTGTAACACTGCCAATTACTCCTCAGAATTTGAAGCCAGGACTTTCATTCAGCATCATCTGCAAAGTGCCACAGACTCAGGCTCACCTTCATCTTACATCTTGAATGAATATAGTAAACTAAATAGTGGAGTTTTTAATTCAGGCATTTCAAATAAACCGGAACAGATTCCAAGAGTTTATGACATTGTTACACCGAAGATTGAGGCGTGGCGCCGAGCTCTGGATTTGGTACTGTTAGTACTTCAGACAGACAGTGAAATTATTACTGGATCTGGGCACACACAGATAAAATCACAGGAGTCAGAGGGCTTTTTATTTTTGTAGTGTTATTGGCTAAGTCTTTGGGAAATAATCTTTTTTTAAAAATCTTGGGTGTATTGTTGAAATTATTATAGATGTCCCTCTTTCTACCCTCCCCCTGCCCCCCCCCCCCCATAGCTCACCTCCACCCAGTTACTGCCCTGCCCTAGGCCCTCGCCACCCTATTGTCTGTGTCCATAGGTAATGCATACATGCATATAAGATCTTTGTCTATTCTCTTCCAGCCCCCCACACTTCCATCCTCTGGTAATCATCAGTCTATTCCATTTCCATGCCCCTGATTCTATTTCATTCACCAGTTTATTCTGTTTGTCCGATTTTTATTCGTTTGATTTTTATATTCAATTGTTGATAGATATGTATTTGTTGCCACTTCGTTGTTCATTTTATTATCTTTATTTTTTTCTTCTCTTCTTAAAGAATAACCTTCAGCATCTACACTAATAAAAGACAAAGATGCTAATTGACTGTACCTTTGCTGCGCCCTAAGCCATGCCCACCAGCCAATCAGAGCAACTATATGCAAATTAACCCAACCAAGTTGGCAGCCGGCAGCCACGGAGCTGGAGCAAGCAGGAGGCTTGGTTGCCCCAGTGATGGAGGAAGCCAAGCTTCCCGCCTGCCCTGAGCCCACCTGTGGCCTCCACTCATGGCAACAAAGTTTCAATTATAGAAGATAGATAAATCCCATATACCTGCTTCCAGCCGGCCTCCACTGGGAGCTTGGGTGGCTGGGGGCTGTGGCCAGCCTGCAAACAGCCATCAGCCCCTCACCCAGGCTGGCCAGGCACCCCAACATGGACCCTCACCCTGAAGGGGCTTTGGCCAACCTGCAAACAGCCATCAGCCCCTCACCCAGGCTGGCAAGGCACTCCTATATAATAAAAGGGTAATATGCAAACTGACCCTAACAGCAGAAAGACTGGGAATGACTGGTCACTATGACACACACTGACCACCAGGGGGCATATGCTCAATGCAGGAGCTGTCCTCTGGTGGTCAGTGTGCTCCCACAGGGGGAGCTCTGCTCAGCCACAAGCCAGGCTGACGGCTGCCAGTACAGCGGTGGTGGTGGGAGCCTCTTCCGCCTCCTCAGCAGCACTAAGGATGTCCGACTGCAGCTTAGGCCTGGTCCCCACTGGCAAGTGGACATCCCCCGAGGGTCCCGGGCTGCCAGAGGGATGTCTGAGTGCCAGCTTAGGTCCAGTCCCCCAGGGAGTGGGCCTAAGCCAGCAGGTGGTCATCCCCCGAGGGGTCCCAGACTGTGAGAGGGCACAGGCCAGGCTAAGGGACCCCCCAAGTGCACAAATTTTTGTGCACCGGGCCTCTAGTTTCATATAATACTGGTTTGGTGGTGATGAATTCCTTTACCTTTTTCTTGTCTGTGAAGCGTTTTTATCTGATCTTTAATTCTAAATGTAGCTTTGCTGGTTAGAGTAATCTTGGTTGTAGGTCCTTGGTTGTACGTCCTTGGTTGTAGGTCCTTGCTATTCATTACTTTGAATATTTCTTGCCATTCCCTTCTGACCTGCAGAGCTTCTATTGAGAAATCAGCTGACAGTCGTATGGGTACTCCCTTGTAGGTAACTGGGTTTCTTTCTCTTGCTGCTTTTAAGATTCTCTCTTTGTCTTTTGCTCTTGGCATTTTAATTATGATGTGTCTAGGTGTGGTCCTCTTTGGGTTCCTCTTGTTTGGGGTTCTCTGTGCTTCCTGGACTTGTAAGTCTATTTCTTTCACCAGGTAGAGGAAGTTTTCTGTCATTATTTCTTCAAATATGTTTTCAATATCTTGCTCTCTCTCTTCTTTTGGCACCCCCATAATTTGGGTGTTGGCACACTTGAAGTTGTCCTAGAGCAGTGATGGTGAACCTATGACATGCGTGAACTCATTTTTTTGGTTGATTTTTCTTTGTTAAATGGCATTTAAATATATAAAATAAATATCAAAATATAAGTCTTTGTTTTACTATGGTTGCTAATATCAAAAAATTTCTACATGTGACACAGCACCAGGGTTAAGTTAGGGTTTTTCAAAGTGCTAACACGCTGAACTCAAGAGGTTCGCCATCACTGTCCTAGAGGCTCCTTACACAATCTTCATGTTTTTGGATTATTTTTTCATTTTGCTGTTCTGGTTGGGTGTTTTTTGCTTCCCTATATTTCAAATTGATTTGATTCTTGGGATCCTCTAGTCGACTGTTGAATCCCTGTATCTTATTCTTCATTTCAGTAAGTGTATGCTTAATTTCTGACTGGTTCTTTTCCATTTCTTTGGCATTCTGACTAAGATCCTTGAAAATCTCACTTAAGTCCCTTAGAGGTTTCTAGAAGATCCCTGAGTAACCTTATAACTGTGGTTTTGAGCTCTATATCCAGTAGTTTGCTTTCTTCCATTTCTTTAATTTGTGACATGTTTCTTTGTCTCTGCATTTTGGCTGCTTCCCTGTGTTTGTTTCTATATCTTGGGTAATTGCTAAGTCTCCCTGAGTTGATAGAGTGGCCTTGTGTAGTAGGTGTCCTATAGGGCCCAGTCACCTGAGGTAGACACTCTAGGTCAGTGATGGCGAACCTTTTGAGCTCGGCGTGTCAGCATTTTGAAAAACCCTAACTTAACTCTGGTGGTGTGTCACGTATAGAAATTTTTTGATATTTGCAACCATAGTAAAACAAAGACTTATATTTTTGATATTTATTTTATATATTTAAATGCCATTTAACAAAGAAAAATCAACCAAAAAAATGAGTTCGTGTGTTACCTCTGACATGCGTGTCATAGGTTCGCCACCACTGTTCTAGGTGAACCCTTTTGTGGGCTGTGTGCACAGTCTTGTAGTTGAGCCTTGATTGCTGTTGGTGTCACTGGGAGGAATTGACCTGCAGGCCAATTGGCTGTGGCGACCAGCTGTGACTGCAGTGGGAGAGCTGCTGTGCAGGAGATACTCTTACGGAGCAGGACTTGCTTCAGTGGGGCTTTGGTGCTCACTGAGTCTTCCCCTTGAGAGTGTCACTTATGGATATGTAGAGTTGTAATCTGGTATGGTCTGACACTGATCACTGAGTACACTGGCTTTTGGTTCTCCAAGGAAGTGCAAAGTCAGCCACTGCCTGGGGCCACCCAAAAGGAGCTACAGAGAGATCTTCAGATTCCTCCTCTTTATATCAGGTTTGGAAGTGCCTAGACAGGAACCAGCTGTGAAGCAAAGCAGGCTGGTGCTGGTGCTGGTTCTTGGGCCTTTTATTGATAGGTTTGGGGCTTCCTGGCCCAGCTGCAGCTTGTTTGACAGGTTTTAGCCTGAGTAAGGACAGGCCATTCATATGCAAAAGCCACTGCGCACAGCTTAGGTGGTGTTCTAAATTGTGTGGGGCGGGTTCTCAGGGAATCACCAGGATGGAACAAACAGAAATGGCTGCTGTCAGCCCTGCGACCAGGGAAGTCCCAGCACAGGAACAATGACCGCTAGGAGCACCTCCGTCTGGAAGGAAGCTGCCCTCGAGTTCCTGCCCCGATGCCAGACAGTCCAGTTTCTCCTCTATGTGTCTGTGACCCCCAGAGCCTCGCACAGCACTGGAGCTCAGAGGAAGTGGGAGCTTGTAAGTTCAATTAGTGTGCCAGCCTTTTAAGAGGAGCAGCTGGGTCTCCAGCAGCCTCTGTGTCACTGAGCCCCAATCCTCACTGGTTTTTACAGCCCGTAGTTCTTACTGTCTGTAGGAACTTCTTTTCCCTGCTCTGGTACCCTGGGCTGGGGGTCTGGTGTGGGGCTGGGACCCCTTGCTCCTCTTGGCAGCCTCCACAGAGGTGATCTCCCTCCTGATTTAAAAAGACAGCCTATGTGGGTGCCGGACCAGCCCATTCCCTATCTCCGCACCTCCTACCAGTCTCAGTACCTCCTACCAGTCTCAGTGTGCTTTCTTCTTTACTTCTCTAGCTGCTGGACTTCCATTCAACCAGCTTTCCAATGGTTCTGGATAGCAGTTGTTCTGTACTTTAGTTGTAATTTTGATACGGTTGTGGTATGCGGCGAGTACAGGTTTTTGCCTACGCTGCCATCTTGATTCCTCTAACTGGGAAATAATCTTTTGTAATATATCATGCTAATAATAAGTTTTCTAGTAACCAAGTCATAGTGCCTAAAATGTTCGCTATTCCCAAGAAGAAAATAATCACTGTCAATAACTGTACAGGGTCTGAGGCGTCACCCAACTCACTCACTAACAAGTTAGCCTGTTGCTGCTTTATGGGATGCTACAGAATACTCGAGACACTTGGTCAGAGACAAGGACTTTTATTATTCACATCAAAAACAATAGCCAGAGCTTCGAGTTGGTCTGTGTCCATTGCCCATTCCCTTAAGTTCCATAAGAGGAACACAAAGGACCAGTGGTGAAAACCTGCATATGCCATCAGTTGAGTTACAGGAGAGGAACACTGAGCTTGGGATAGTCCCTGCTTTTATAATAAGCAGAAACCATCCTGTACTTTGTCCAAGGGGAGCTGTTACTCAGTGTAAACGCAAGCCTGAGACATGGACCAGGTAAAGGTAGGTCCGGTCCTTGCATTCATGGCATACATAGGAAGCATGCAGTGTTGCTCAGAGCCCATAATGGGTAGTCTCTTCTAATGATTCACTCCTCAGCCTGATATATTCTTGGACAAATTTGGATTTTCATGTGATTATGCCACTCTGGCTGCTCTGATTAATCTGACAAACAGGTTGCTTAGTCAATACCAAATCCATTTGATTGGTTTCATATAGCAATTAATTAAGGCTACTATGAACAGCATGATGGAGCCAGTCTACAGTACAAACCTCAATCATGTCCCCCAGGGTCTTGAATTTGGTCAACTGTAAAGTCCATGGACCAATAGGCATTTTTATTGGCTAGAACAGGGGTGGGCAAACTTTTTGACTCGAGGGCCGCAATGGGTTCTTAAACTGGACCGGAGGGCTGGAACAAAAGCATGGATGGAGTGTTTGTGTGAACTCATATAAATTCAAAGTAAACATCATTACATAAGAGGGTACGGTCTTTTTTTTTTTTTTTTTTTAGTTTTATTCATTTCAAACGGGCCGGATCCGGCCCACGGGCCGTAGTTTGCCCACAGCTGGGCTAGAATGTAGTCTAAGACCAATTATCCATTATGACCCATGCAAGAGAGTTTTAACTTGTTGATCTTCGGTGTCATTGATTCCAGGAGGCAACAGATGAACCAAAAAGCAGCCCCATCCCTCATGGAGAGATCTTTTTCCCACATACAAGCACAACCCCAACAGACCCAGATACTTCAGGGTTTGTTGTTGAACTGATTTGAATCACTGTTACATAGATTTGATTAAGTCACATAGCTAGCCTCACCAAGTAGTTGCATCCTCAATTGCCATACATGGCAAAATCCAAGGTGATTCATATGATTAGTGAGATTGAAGCAAGGTTGTTCTGGTTCCTGTGTTTGTACATGTTCACATCTGGGAACTGCCGTTGATATCATCATGTACTACCTTAATAAGTAGCCAAGTAAGAGCCTTAGTAAAGTCTTTTTGGTGGTAGTGGGGGGCGGGGGTGGGCGTCAAGGAACAGCATTGGTGTGCTGGCTCCCAGAGGGATTGAGTGCTATGAATCTGTCCAAATGGTCTCAAGAAACTTTATTTGCCAAACAGGGTTCTGAATGCTGTCTGAGGTTATCAGCCACTCCTACTGGTAGAGGTAGATAATGCCACAGCCAGGTAGATAATGGCCATAGTCAGGGCCATGGAGACAGGCTTCTAACCACCAGAATGTCATTTAGTAGTCCCCCCTTGTCTACAGGGTATACGTTCCAAGACCCCAGTGAATGCCTGAAACTGTGGATAGTAGTATATATGCTTTTTCCTTAAAGCCGCAGAGGTCAGACCAGGTGGGCAAGCCCTTACTTGGCATCTCACTTAATCGTTGACCAATTTTATTGGAAGTTCTGGCACCTTCATTCTTCCTAAATACTTTTAATTATTTATCTCCACATAGGCCCCATTCTTTTGACCTTTTTATCTTTAACCGTGAATTGCCTTTTCTTCTTACTCTAGCCACACTTCCATCCTGGGATTTTTTTTAAGCACATGCATCTTTTATTGCTTCCTATTACTCTTGAAGAACATTTTTAGAGGAAACCCTTTGTCTCTTCCCACTGCCACATACACCAAGGTAATTATTAGGACATTTGGGGCATGGTTTTTCAAAGCCTCTTCTCTGTGTGGATGTACATATGTTTTTTACAGTCCATAATTGGGGCCATACTAAACGCACTGCTGTATAACCTACTGCTGTCAAGTAATGTTAAGAAATTTCTCCAGTATCATAAATAGAGTTCAGTAAAATAATTTCAGTGGCATTGTATTATTCTAGCAGAGTGACCCACTATAATTTATTTAACCCATTTCCTATCAGACATTTAGTTCAGTTCCAGCTTGGGCACTATTATAAACAAGGCTATAAAAATGTAGTTATAGCTGAATCTTTCCTCTTATTCATAATTATATTCTTTAGATAAATTCCTAGAAATAATGATTCAACAGGTGAAAAGACGTTTTAGCTTTTCTGCCAAATTCTTCTTCCAAAGGTTCTGCAAATGAAAGTGTCATTTCCACAGCCATTGTCAACACTGGATATAATTAAAATTTTGTCTGGAATGTGGGTGAAAATACAATCATCTTTTTATAAAAATGATGATGAAATTTTTAAAAGATTTTTTATTGATTTTTAGAGAGGGAGAAATACCTGTTTGAGAAAGCAACATGGATTGGCTGCCTCCTGTATGCCCCCTACTGCTAATCGAGCCCACATGTCCCCTGACCAGAATCGAACTGGCAACCTATTGGTGCACGGGATGATGCCCAATCAACTGAGCCACATTGGCCAAGGCTGCAACCTCATTTTAATAAAGCTCTTTGATTATTAGTGAGGAAGAAAGAGCTGTCATGTTTCTTTACATTTTTTAATATTTGTAACATTTTTATATTTTCTTCCTTTGGTGTTATGTTTAGAAAGGTCTTCCCAACTCCAAGATTATACTGCAATCACCTATACAGACTTCTAGTATGGTCTTATTCATCTTTCACATTTAAATATTTAGTCCATCTGGAATTTATTTTAGTGGACGGCATGAACTCTAAAAGAACTTTCTCCAAATGGTTGTGCAGTTGTCCCAACATAATGCTAGGGTTTTAATTACCCACTCGGATATTTCTTAGTGAGGAGGAAATACCAACAGAAAAAGAGATGTCGTGTCCTCAGTTGCTAAGAAACATTCTTATGCCTTGCTAATGATGGATTCATACCATTCAGTGTTCTATCTTTCTTTTCTGCTACCATAGCATTATATTCTAGTGAAAAAAGAATACGGTAGAAACGTCACACTAACAGTGAGGATTAAAAAGGCAGCGCCCCTTTATGACATTTTTCCTGTACAGTGATTGAACATCGACCTACGAACCAGGAGGTCACGGCTTGATTCCATCAGGGCACATGCCTGAATTATGGGCTCGATCCCCAGTGTGGGGCATGGAGGAGGCAGCGGATCAATGATTCTCTCTCATCACTGATTTATCTCTCCCACTTCCTTCCTCTCTGAAATCAATAAAAAATTTAAAAAACAAGCCATACACTTTTGCTTCATAAGGTTCTCAGAACTTTACTGAAAAACCTAGAAATTTTTTTTCTTTTGACCTGTAGGTGGCAAACTTCCACTCTTATGCTCTCAAAAATTTGACCTGCTCATTTAAGGCCTACAAAATGAAAGGTGAGATGATTTTAGTTTGGGTAAGCATGACTATAAGAACAGGAAAAGTAAAAGGCAGTTCCTTTTACATTATTGTAGGTTTGGAGATGTTTGGCAAAGACCTGGTCAGAGCCCCATCTCTGCCGTTAGCTCGCTTTGGCTTGGGTAGGTCCCTTGCCCCTGTTATCTTACCTTTAAGTCAAGGTTGAATGAAGCCTTCCCTATTTACTTTCCAGCTCTAAGTTTTATGATTCTTGTTACCAATTCTTGTTACCATGACAGATTTTGAGTGATAGTGAAACTTACTTGAAAGGGGGCAAAAATGTTTAAAAACTGCATCTTAAAAGATTGTAATGATAAGACCAGACCAAAATTGATTGCAAAAGCTTTAATGCATGATGTTTATAATGGTGGGGTTTCAAAACTAGCCAATTATAGACTCAAACCATTGTAATGACTTATTTTATTGCCAACCAGGAGTAATACAGTAGAGAATGGCATAACTTTTTTAGTGATATGAAAAAGTATTAACTTAGATCTATCATCATTGCAGCCATATCTATGGGTTAGAATGGGTTCAAATGTAGAATATGAAATATAAATCTGCAAGAAACCAGAATATAGAATATAAAACCCAAAGAAGCCAGAATAACATGGATGGGAGATAAATTACTTTCTATTAAAAAGGAGAAGAAGCTATTGAACATAAGATACATTTTTCCATACTACAAGAATAAAAACATTTCAGATCACAGGGAACACTAAATGGGACAAACTGTTAGAAACTTACTATTATAAGTGTGTGTGTGTATATATAACCAGGTAGCAGTTGGAGTCTCTATGAACTTGAGTAAACTGGACCCAAATCTTAAATCCAGTAACTCTGCTATCATAAGGCCTCCTGAGAATTTTATTGTGCCTCCAAAAACGCACACACACACGCACACCCACACACTTGCTCTTGCTTCTCTCTGTTGTCTATGTTTTAGTGGGATTCCGTTTTTTTCCTTTCTTTTCACCACCCTTTACTTTTCCAACTTTAGTGTCTACGGCTAATCCACCCATTCGTGTCAAGCCCTTCATGGGCTTAAAAAAGTACTTTGTTAAAGATCTGAGTAAGTTGCAGAGAGGGCAGATGTCAGTGTGGAGTGCTGACCTGTCCCTGTGTCCTCGCTGCCCCTCCTTTCCCGCTTGCCTCTCAGAGCCCTCTTCCTGCATCATCCCAAACATCCCCGCCTCCAAGACTCTTCTCACATCCACCCTCAACTACAAACTCCCATTTCCCAAAAGGAACAGCTCTTCCTAAGGGGCATATTAGTAAATAAAATTTCCACCATCTAATTTCATCTCTAAGGTTGGCATTTAATTTCCACTTGGAAAGGGGAAACAGTTTATACAAAGAGACATGGGAAAATGTGCTTTGGTCCTATGATGAGGTTCATAATCAAACAACTTTAAAAGCAGCATTCCCTGCTAGAGTAGAGAATGTCTGAAGGGCAAGGCTCAGTGCTGGAGAGCCTGTGGGGAAGCATGCATTCCAGACATTGCTGGAGGAAATGCAAGTCCATTCAGCTGTAAACTGTCCTGTACAAAATCGTCCTAGTACTATAAAAAGGGAGGCAAATCAAATATTCCACAATGGGGAGTATTACACAAATATGATAGATTACTGGGATGAAATGAGTTCTGTGCTGTTAAAAAATGTCAAGTATGCGTTTTACTTCAACACATGACCAAGTTTATAGTGACAAGTGAAAAAACAAAACTTGAAATAATATTAACTCTATGGCTATGTGAAAACAACAAAGATTGGAACCCAGAGGAATGTAAGTAAATTCAATTCTTATTAATACATAAAGTTAAGTTCCAACTTTTAGAAATGACAATTCTTATTAGTTTTAATTATTCTATCTTGTATTTTTATATCTCTCTATATAGTACGACCAATTATTCAAGTCCATTTGAGCTTATTCTAACAGTTGGAACCACATCCAAAAGGTGGTTTTTTTCTTCTGGAATTGCTTTAAGTCAGGTTTTTCTAATGCACTAATTGACTCTAGGAATAAATTAGGTTATCTTTAAAAGTTTTTTAGTGTGTGGCATTCTAAAAAATTCCAGATTGGCACTGCTCAAAACTGTCAAGGTTATGAAGAAATCAAGTCTAGCCTGAGAAGCAGCCACAGCCAAGAGGAACATAGGGAGACGTGGTGACTGAGCGTGGCGGGATCCCGGCATTAGGTCATTAGGCAAAAACTAAAGAAATCGGAGTCAAGTATGGACTCTAGTGAGTAACTATGTATCAGTATTGGCTTATTAATTATATTGTACCATACTAATAGAAGACGCTAATAATAAGGGAAACTAGGTGGAGTATATGAGGATTCTCTGAGTCATTTTTACACCTTTTCTGTACATCTAAGCTATCCTAAAATTAAATTTTTATTAAAATTAGTATGTTCAGACAACTATAACATCATTTAATGTATTGAACTAACACACTAAATAACTGAACTTAGTTTACTCTTAGTGCCAACTGATAAGGTGAAAAATTACCAGGTCTTATCTGTAATCATGCAGTAGACCAGTGATGGAAGATAGCCTTCAATAAAGAGAGCGGTCCATTATTAAGAGCTGAGGATGTACAGAATACTATACCAACCACGATCCTGGCCCCAGGAGCAACCCACAGGAATGCATGCCAACGGCGCAAGGCCAGCTCCAGAGTCTAACAAAATATTCTTCTCCATGTGCAGAGCTGTTACCGTTATACTACAATAGTAGTGAAGTCTATTTCAGACTATTCTGAGGTTGCATTTTCTGATTTTTTTTCCTTTTCTATTTTGTTTGTCATTTTTCTTGACAGTTGCATTTTTAAATTTTTCCAGTGCATTTATCTGGTGATTGAAGAAGACTCTCTGTACACTGTCTACTATGAGTGAAAGGCACATTGGGAATTGCACAGTATGTTGGCCACATTGAGACTGGTTTGATGTCTAAAAAAAGTAGACCTGTTTCCTGTGCTAACCTCAGAGCAGGAGGTGGAAAAGGCCACTTCCCAAAAGGCTTCCAGTCTGTACTAACATCCAATTTAAAGAAATGAGGCAGATGTAATATATTGTCCCCCTCACCACTCCAATTAAATATCCATTACAATAGTTTTTATTAATGTATTAAAAATGTTTTAAATTAGCCCTAGCTGGTTTGGCTCTGTGAATAGAGCATCAGCCTGTGGACTGAAGGGTCCCGAGTTTGATTCTGGTCAAGGGCACATGCTTGGGTTGCAGGCTCGGTCCCCAGTAGGGGGCGTGCAGGAGGCAGCCAATTAATGATTCCCTCTCATCATTAATGGTTCTATTTCTCTCTCCCTCTCCCTCCCTATCTGAAAGCAATAAAAATATATTAAGTAAAAAAATGTTGTAAATTAGCATTTGTGTTTTCTTGTTTAAAAGCAGTAGAAGCCTCTGTTGATGAAGTCATTTATTTTCTTGTAAATAATCATTGGTTTCCTGCAGTATTTCTAAAACTGCCCTATGAGAAGCACATGGGCCACTTGTCAAAATGTGGATTCCCAGACCCTCCCTCTCAAGATTCTAGTTCAGGGTGCCTGAGAAACCTGTCTTTTAATTAGCGTCTCTTTCTGGTCAGGTACAGTCTTCCAGTTAGGTAAGCTATTGGTAGTAGTTCTTAACCCTGGCTACACAGTAGAATCATGGTGAGAATGTTCAACACTACTGATGCCCAGCCAGGATTGTCATTTATCCGTGGTGGGGCCTACGCACCAGTGTTTTCTAACTCCCTCTGATGGGTACTTGTGTGTAACCAACATCAAAACCAGTTGTCTTGTGTGTGCGTAACCAAAATTAATTAGAAAAATGTGTACTTTACTTCTTAGACTCTAATAAAGAAAATATTGGCTACTGAACATAGCACATGGATCTTACAAGCAGAAACAAAAAAGACATGCTAATGGGACTGACTGCTAATAGGTACAGGTTGTTTGGGGGCTGGTGGGGGGAATGGAAATGTTCTGGAATGAGATAAAGCTGATGATTGCAGAAAATAGAGAATAGAGTAAAAACCACTGAAGTGTACGCATTAAAGTGGGGAGTTTTATGTTGTGTGAAGTATATGTCAATCTAAAGATGCTACTAAAACAGTGAAAACATACGGTTTAACCTTTTAAAAAAAATTTTAGAAACAGACATATACAAACCAGTATTAGAAATAGGGTTAGTGGTTATGCTTGGGGGGGTGCAAGAACAAGGAAGGCTCTGGGTGCTGGCCGGGTTCTTATTGCATGAACTGGGCGGTGGTCACAGGGGTGAGTTTATCTTGTGAGCATTTTTGAGCTGTGCTGTATGTTTATGATTTGTGCTTTGGGAAAACTGAGTTTTCAAGAGATGACCAGATATGCAGGCTCCTGCATTGAGAGCACCGTTAAGAATCTATCTTAACCTATAATGAAAGCACATCTGAGGAGACATCAAGATAATGTTTGACAGTAGAGGCCATTTGATATTGGAATTGTTTACCAAAGACGCTACAGAAACCCTGTCCCTGGAACTCTCTGAAAATGAGCCTCGCTGTAAAATCGTTCTGTTTTGAGATGCCATCTTATAGTAATTGGCCAGATAACATTTTGAGACTTAATCCACTTCTTTGAGACTGTGTTTAGTTTTTAATTCCTTTTCATTCTGGGAAATAAAAGGTAGACAGAATGAAAGAAAAACAGAACTTCAAATTCCCACAGCAGGATACTTGCCAAAGAGAATTAGCTAATTCATATATTTTTAGTTATAGCAAACCTTCTTGTAATCTGTTTCGCCAGTCGTCAAACTGAATTTCCTAAGCTCAGTTTAATTTCCTTTCTTTTATATTGTTGCCAATAACTTTTCCTTAATTGCTGTTACTATGCGGACCATCCCAGACTCTCCTTCCTCTCTTCCTTGTTTATTGCCTTTCCAGGCTCCGTGAATTTAGTTGGTTCTCACTTTCTTTCTTCATAGGCTACAGGGTTTCATCACTTTATTGGTCTTTTTTTTATTTCTGTAGCTCTATTCATACTTTTAAGACCTTTGGTTTCCAGAAATGACTACAATATTGTGAGGTTCTGGAAAATCTCTGCTTCCTTTTGTCATCGTGTTTGTGTGCTAAAACAATACGGGTCAACGTTGGCCCCTCTGGTTCCAGGGTTATGTCTTTAGAACTGAGTCAGTTGAGCATTGCCCCTGATTTCATAAGCTATCTGCATGCAATCTATTCCCTTGAAATCTGTTTGTGCCTTTCCAGAACTCCTCCTCATTCCATTACCCACTTGTGGACTTGGCTTTGTCTTCTTACATCTAAGGTTTGTTTATTTTATAAAGAAAACCAACATCATTTAAAATTTGCTTTGTTTTTAATAACTAGAAGGAATTTTTTTTTTATTCTCTATCTCCTCATTTTATAGATGAGGAAACGAAGGCCCAGAGAAATCTATATGGCTAATTACTGATAAAGCCATTTTTCTTCCACAGTTCTTTATTGTTTCATTGTACTTAATTTGCATCTTTTTTTTTCTAAGCAATATTTTTAACTCCTAGGCACACTGAGCCATTCTGGCTTTTTTCCCTCCTATTTAATTTCTTTAAAACTTTTTAGTAAATCATTTAGCTTATTTTTCGTACCAGATGTTCAAGATAACTAGTTCAGCACCATTTAGTACATTATTCTATTAGCACAACTTTAAGAACTTTCTCAGAGCAAAACATTTTTCTCTGTGTTATTTTTAATGCATTTTTTCCTCCTTTCTAACTGAATTTTCCAAATCGAAACACTCCAAGAAAAGGTCCACGTCTCACATTCTCACACTCCACTTTCTTTTGTAGGATAATACCAGCTGCGGGGTATTGAGCTCTGGGTTAATTGTTCCCATTTTACTGACGTCATAACTGAGGCACAGAGATTTCTCTATGGCAGAGTGGGATGAGACCTAGGCTTCCCTATTCCTGATCCAACTTTTTATGTATTTCTTTAATAAATTTTATGTTTATGGGTTGCTAAGCAGGGAATTCTAGATCGCAATGAAATGGATTTATAGCCTACAGTTCTGCCGCAGGAGGCAAGGCAGAAAGCCTCAGACCTCATCGAACGTGGGAGGCAATGAGAAACTGGCTCAGGCCTGTCTCCCTGAAGGCAGGGAAGTGATGAGAATGTCCTGGTCGGGCTCCTCTCAGGCCTCCTTGCTCTCCTGTTCCAGGAAGACCAGAGGAGGATCCGCCAGACTCAGGACGGTCTGCAGTCCACACCCCGGCTGCTGGGACATCCGCACCGTCGCCAGGGCGCCAAGGCAGAGCACCTCGCAGGCGACCTCCCTGATCGGCAGTCACAGGTCCCTCGTCCCTCCTCATCAGCAATGACACTTTCTTTATCCCCTTTCCTGTCTGTGAAGTAAAGCTGTGTGATCCGTCTTCGTAGAAATCACTCACTGCCTGTTCTTCTTAACTCACTACCTTGTCCCAAATTATCTACTAGTTTCCACTATGCTACCGGGAACAAGAAGAAAAATTAGGAGTTGTACATTGCTGGGTAATAAACTACCCTCAAGCCTAGTGGCTTCAACCAACCACCATTTACTGTTTCCAGTCTGCGTGTTGGCTGGCGCTCCTCTGCTGGTTTTGCCTGGGCATTCGGCTGCCGGCCTGCTGGGCAGGAAAGGACATGGTGGCTTCAGGCACTGACTGTCAGTAGGACCAGCCACTTGGTTCTCCCACAGCCTTGTCCCCAGGAAGCTGGACTGGCTACCCCACACGTCTGTCTCAGGGCAGCCTTTCCTGAGAACCAAGGCAGGAGCTGAAGGTCTAGTGAGGAAGTCACAGAACTTCACTTCTACCACATTCTTTTGGTCAAAGCAAATAAGAACAGCCAAGGTTCAAGGGGTGGGGGTAGACTGCTCTTATTAGGCATTGCAGAAAGCGTGTGCCCATGTTTTTCAATCTACAACAATGCAAAAAACTAAGTACTTTCCACTAAATAGATAGGTTCATTGAAGCCCAAACAAGCTATGACTTCACTCTTTGCTCAGATAAGAATGCCAGTTGACTAAACATCTTCCGTTCTAGTCACTGTGACAAAAGCACTCTAACACTAATAGGTCTCAAAGATAGGAAATGAAGGAAACTACTAAAAGTTGTCATAGACCAGAAAATAAATGCAAGAGGAAGTAGAGGTACCAAGTCTTATTTCTATCGGCAAAGTGACCTGACAAGTGTGGTTTCCAAACCTCAGAGTTATGTCAATTTCATTCCAAGCCTCTTTAGTTAATAATAGAAAGAAGGAAAAAACAAACAAACAAAAAAAACAGCCAAAGATTTTGTTCCTTGAAGGGAATTAGCGAATTAACTCTTTTTTTTTTTTTTTTGAATTAGACATCTTTTTTATTTATTTATTTATTTATTTATTTATTTATTTATTTATTTATTTATTTATTTATTTATTTTATTGCTTAAAGTATTACAAAGGGTATTACATATGTATCCATTTTATCCCCCCACCCTAGACAGTCCCCTAGCCTCCCCTATCACCCAGTGTCTTATGTCCATTGGTTATGCTTATATGCATGCATACAAGTCCTTTAGTTGATCTCTTACCCCCCTACCTCCTGCCCCCCAACCCTCCCCGGCCTTCCCGCTGCAGTTTGACAATCTGTTTGAGGCAGCTCTGCCTCTGTATCTATTATTGTTCAAAAGTTTATAATGGTCTCTATTGTCCATGAATGAGTGAGATCATGTGGTATTTTTCCTTTATTGACTGGCTTATTTCACTTAGCATAATGCTCTCCAGTTCCATCCATGACGTTGCAAATGGTAAGAGTTCCTTCCTTTTTAGAGCAGCATAGTATTCCATCGTGTAGATGTACCACAGTTTTCTAATCCATTCATCTACTGATGGGCACTTAGGCTGTTTCCAGATCTTAGCTATGGTGAATTGTGCTGCTATGAACATAGGGGTGCATATATCCTTTCTGATTGGTGTTTCTGGTTTCTTGGGATATATTCCTAGAAGTGGGATCACAGGGTCAAATGGGAGTTCCATTTTCAGTTTTTTAAGGAAACTCCATACTGTCTTCCATAGTGGCTGCACCAGTCTGCATTCCCACCAGCAGTGCACGAGTGTTCCTTTTTCTCCACATCCTCTCCAGCACTTGTCGTTTGTTGATTTGTTGATGATAGCCAGTCTGACAGGTGTGAGATGGTACCTCATTGCTGTTTTGATTTGCATCTCTCGGATGATTAGTGACTTTGAGCATGTTTTCATATGTCTCTTGGCTTTCTGAATGTCCTCTTTTGAAAGGTGTCTATTTAGGTCCTTTGCCCATTTTTTGATTGGATTGTTTATCTTCCTTTTGTTAAGTTGTATGAGTTCCCTATAAATTTTGGAGATTAGGCCCTTATCAGATATGTCATTGGCAAATATGTTTTCCCACACAGTGGGTTTTCTCGTTGTTTTGTTGATGGTTTCTTTTGCTGTGCAGAAGCTTTTTATTTTGATGTATCTTAGCAAATCGGATCCAGCAGTACATCAGAAAGATCATACACCATGACCAAGTAGGATTTATCCCAGGGATGCAAGGATGGTACAATATCCGCAAATCAATAAACGTGATACATCACATAAACAAATTGAAAGAACAAAACCACATGGTCATATCAATTGATGCAGAAAAAGCATTTGACAAAATTCAACACCCATTTTTGATAAAAACTCTCAGCAAGGTGGGAGTAGAAGGATCATACCTCAATATAATAAAAGCCATATATGACAGGCCCACAGCCAACATCATACTCAACGGACAAAAACTAACACCATTTCCCCTAAGAACAGGAACAAGACAGGGATGCCCCCTCTCACCACTCCTGTTCAACATAGTACTGGAAGTGTTAGCCATTGCAATTCGGCAAGAAGAAGAAATAAAAGGCATCCAAATTGGAAAAGAGGAAGTAAAACTGTCCTTATTTGCAGACGACATGATATTATACATACAAAACCCTAGAGATTCCATCAAAAAGCTACTAGACTTAATACATGAATTTGGCAATGTAGCAGGATACAAAATTAACCCCAAGAAATCTGAGGCATTTCTATACACCAATAGTGAACTTTCAGAAAGAGAGATTATAAAAACAATCCCGTTTACCATTGCACCAAAAAAATTAAGCTACCTAGGAATAAACTTAACTAAAGAGGTAAAAGACCTCTACTCAGAAAACTACAGGACGTTGAAAAAAGACATAGAGGAAGACATAAACAGATGGAAGAACATACCGTGTTCATGGATTGGTAGAATCAACATCATTAAAATGTCCATACTACCCAAAGCAATCTATAAATTCAACGCACTTCCCATTAAAATACAAACAGCATACTTCAGAGATCTAGAACGAACTTTCCAAAAATTCATCTGGAATAAAAGAAGACCCCGAATAGCTGCAGCAATCCTGAAAAAGAACAAAGTAGGTGGGATCTCAATACCAGATATCAAGTTGTATTACAAAGCCACTGTTCTCAAAACTGCCTGGTACTGGCACAAGAATAGGCATATAGATCAATGGAATAGAATAGAGAGCCCAGAAATCGGCCCGAACCAATATGCTCAATTAATATTTGACAAAGGAGGCAAGAACATACAATGGAGCCAAGATAGTCTCTTCAATAAATGGTGTTGGGAAAATTGGACAGATATATGCAAGAAAAAGCGAATTAACTCTTAAGTAACACTGGTTGGCCAACATTCACTGACAGGAGTTTGTATTTCTACCTCCTCCCTTGCATAAATGGGGAAAGTGAAATGAGATCATTATTATGCTTTGTTGGATGCCTGGATTCCCTTTGTCTCTAAAAGATATATAGTTGCTACTATTATTTTATTTAAGGCTTCAAGAATTTACATGGTTTAATGATAGACATTCTCTTTTTGAATATATTTTTATGGTCAAAGTAGGTGCTTGATAAACTTGCTTTAAAAACTTTCCAAACAAAATTATCATTGCCATACTCTATGGGGTAAAAATTTGGGACCTCCACTTTCTGTTTGTTCAGATGTTGGAAATGAGGTAGCACAATTACAACAGTCAGCTATTGCTGTGTAACAACTAACCACAGAAATCTCAGTGGCATTTAACAAAAGCCTTTGTTTTGCTCATGGACCTGTGAAGTGGCTGGACAGTTCTGCCTCATGCTGCAGGTCTACAGACAAGTCAGGACAGCTCTGTTTAATGCATGTTTATTCTGAGGACCAGATTAAAGGGGCAGCAGCTACCCAAGGTGAGTTCATCTCATGGTGAAGGCATAGGTGCAAGAGAGTATGCAAAAATATGCAAGTTTCTTAAGGTCTGGAGTCAGAACCTACAAAATGTCACTTCTGCCCAAGGCAATGAAATAGCAAGGTTCATCTTCAATAGGAGAAACTGCTGAGTCACAGGTCAAGCTCCAAGTTATAAGGGATGAAGAATTGAAGCCAATAATGCAGTCTACCACAAGAGTGTTTAAAGAATCACTCCTTAATCCCACCACCGTGAACAGGCATGTATATGTCTGGGTGAGGCTTCTCATACTTGCTCAACAGGACATAAATTCTTTGGCTGGCTGATTGTTGAAGTTTGTGATTCTATCCTCAAATAATAACATGGGATGTCTGCCTGTTCATTATCTAGCAGAGTATATCTTTGAATTCTGTGTTGCTTCAAGGTTATAAAATCTCAGTTTAGAAAACCATATTTGTAGAGGATTTCCTAATGGGTTATCTTCCTCAAAATGGTCTTTCATACCTGGATCAAGTCAGGTTGCAGAAAAGTCTCTATCATGTTGGTCTCTTGTAAAATTGCTTTTATATAACTAAGTGTGGCTCACAGAAACAAAGATTTTTCTGGTCTCCTCCTGAGAAATTGGCTTATTTTCATCTTATAGTTATTGTGAGGTAACCGAGCATCTTTCCATTCTTTTACTGGCAGCTAGGAAGCGCTAGTGGAGATTTGTGAGCCATGTCTGCTTTATGTATAGCCATTGTGTGTCAGGCTTCCAGCGAGTTAGCACATGTAAGTCCTTAGAAATTCTTGGAACACAGTGCTATATATGTTTGCTATCATCATCATCATCATCATCATCATCATTATTGATAATAGTGGGGTAAGTTGAATATAAATAAAATTCAATAAAATAAAAGAACAGGATCCTAAAATCTGATGTATTTCATTTTGGAATAAAAAGTGCTGAATTCATCTGTTGCTTTTTAAGACTTTTGTAATCAAATTACCTAATTGATAAGCAGGCCAAATATTGGATGGGGAAATTTTATTTTCCTTCAGCT
Organism: Myotis daubentonii; assembly: GCF_963259705.1. NCBI lineage: Eukaryota > Metazoa > Chordata > Mammalia > Chiroptera > Vespertilionidae > Myotis > Myotis daubentonii. Next base: position 72,384,298 of record NC_081844.1, on the reverse strand, counting down.
TAACTAATATTTTACTCATTAAGTTTAAGCTTGTATTGTTTGGAACAAAATAAATTTCCATGTCTTGCCAAAAACACTGAGAATGAAATAGCAGCAAAGAATGGGGTAAATATTATTAAAGGACGGGCAAGGTTTTGAAACTGCCTTGTGGTTTGGTGGGATGGGGGCTGGGGGTTGGGGATGGTAAGAAGTCCAATAGGGAACTCTCTTCCTTACACTGGCTAGTTTGGGGCCTAAGCAGAAATTTCACTTTCCTCCCTCGTTCAGTGTCTAGGAGAAGGAAGGAGAAGGTGGAAGTGAGGGACCAAAGTCAATTAGGACTGATAATCTCACTAATGAAGGTGTGTTCCCACAGGGTCTCCTGTAGGGGACAGACCAGTGCTCCCATGTTGTCCCCACAGAGCTGGTGCCTTGACGGTGCCCACAGCCTAATGACACAGAGAAGAAAAACGGCTGTTTTGCCCACAACCAACAGGCAAATCCAAGAACACAGACTGCCAGCCCCCAGCCTTCAAAGTCACGTCCAGAAGGAAGGATTCAAATAATCCTCTGCTAAATAGAGCAAGAAATAAGGGAAAATGTCCCCACCAATTTGCGGCTAATTCTGTTATTCAGAAGAACAGCTTTGGGGAAAGAAAAGAAGCTGAAGAAAAACTTTTAAAAAGAAAAGGACAGGACATCCCATGCGAAAGACTTGTGAAAAATTCATCCAGGAAGGAGACAATCAGGGTGAAAGTTCAGGTAGCAGATTGGGAAAGGGTTATCCTCTAAGACAAAGAGTATGTTCATAGTGAAAAGTCTACAAATATTTCATAGCTCAGTGAAGGGAGTATAGGGAAAAGGCAGTTAGAGTAAATGTAGATAATGAAAAGGAGATATTAAGTGTGAATGAATTATCTTAATTATAGATTAAATTACATGTAGATAGTTGTTTTTTTTAAGACAAAAATAATACTGTTCAATTTTTATGGGCTACAATTGGCGATCTCTATTAAAATTACTATAGGAGGACTTTATCCTTTGTGTCATATGTGTATAAAATCCTATGTGTGTAAAGGGACATATGCATGAGATCATTGATTGCAGCATTGTTTGTGATAGTAAAATATTGGAAATGACATAAATGCCTATTAATTGGAGACCAGCTACATAAATTATGACAGTTCATGCATTAGACAGTTTATGCAGCTATTAACTCGAATGAGGTAGATCTTTATGTAATAACAATGCAAACTCTCCAAGATGTTTTATAAAGAAGCTGTGGGAGAGAATACGACCATTCATGTAAAACTGTGTATTTGTGTTAACTTGTTTATACACACACACCTCTGGAAGGACCACAAGAAAATGGCAGGAGTGACAGCTTCTAGGTGGGACTGGGGACCAGGTAGACAGGGATGTGGGGAGGTTGTCACTCTGTCCCTTGAGTTCCTTTTGGGGTTGATGTCATATGCATTTAAATTCACTAAAAACAATAACATCATTAAAGAAATAGTGAATTCATCTGATATAGCAAGAAGCAAAATTGACAAAGGTGTAAGTAATCTGTAATGTGGAGGACAAGCTTGAGAAAAATCCACAGAATGTAGAGGGAACAATCAGGCCAACGAGGAGGACACGTCTCAAAGATTCAGCCCACAAATCGTATCACCCAAGTATGTGTACTGTGCTTCTAACTGTGTAAAGACAAAGCTACACATGCAGACACATTACATCGGGTTCATATATGTCAATATCTACTTATACATGTTGTAATTGATAATAATCAACAAATAGCACTGTGCTAAGTGTTCTCTGTGTGCTGTTATTAACTATCCAATATCAATAATATGGGGTAGGTCATTAGCCCCACTGTACACATCGGGTTCTGAGGCCTGGAGGTCGGCTCCGCATCCCCCAGTCACACAGCTAGTGACCGCTGAGATTTGACTCTGAAATCTGCCTTCTCAACTGCTAGGTCACGATGCCTCCCTGTCGTGTAGGGGATACATGGGGGGCTAAGCAGCAGTCAGTCAGTCACTGGACAGTGAAACTGGACTTTTTACTTTCTATATTAGCATGTTCATATCATTTATAGTGTTGTCATGAAGTACTGCTTTTGTAATTTACCACCAAAAAAAAAAAAAGTAGCTATAAACTGCAAAGGGGTATAAAACATTAAACAGCCAAAACCGGTTTGGCTCAGTGGATAGAGCGTTGGCCTGCAGACTGAAGGGTCCCAGGTTCGATTCCGGTCAGGGGCATGTACCTTGGTTGCGGGCACATCCCCAGTGGGGAGTGTGCAGGAGGCAGCTGATCGATGTTTCTCTCTCATCGATGTTTCTAACTCTCTATCTCTCTCCTTTCCTCTCTGTAAAAACTCAATAAAATATATTTAAAAAATAAATAAATAAATAAAAAAGAATTTATAAAAAAAACACACAAAAAAACATTAAACAAATATCGGAGACTGCTCTCCCTAACTCTTATTAGCAGAAGTTTTGTCAGAAACCATGTGTGCATGTTTTTAAATCTACAGAGCCTACAGCCCCCCTTCCTGCCGTTACGGAGGTATTTAGGGTTCACGCTGGTGCTCTTTGGTTGGCTAGTCTGTACAGCTCTGACTGCAGGCGAATGTCCACCTCGGTCCCTAGGGCACTCCCCAAGACCGAGTGCAGGGCTCCCTGTCCTCCAGCCGCGGCCAGCACCTGCCCCCAGCTGTGTCTGTAGATGGGCCCCACTGCCATCTCATTGCCGGGTCAGCATTAGAACTCGGGCCTGCACTCCCTGGTTCTCTTGGCCAGGACACTCTTGTATCTTTTTTATCTCAGTGACACGATACCAGCATGTCTTCATTCAGGCTGCCATAACGTAATAGACTGGGTGGCATATAAACAACAGAAACTTATTTCTCACAGGTCAGGAGGCTGGCAAGATCAAGGCCAAGGCCGATAGATCCAATATCCCGTGAGAGCTTCCCACCGAGCCTGCTGTCTTCTCCCTGGGTCTTCACATGACAGGAGGGACAAGGTCCATCTCCCAGGTCTCTTGTACAAGGGCACCAATGCCATTCATGAGGGCTTCACCCTCGTGACCTCATCCTCTCCTAAAGGCCTGACTTCCTAGTAACATCACATTGCAGGTTAGGATTTCAGCATGTGAATTTGGAGAGAGACAAACAGTCTATAGCAAGCAGCATAGCACATTTATATAATGAGCCTTATGATAGCCGTTGCAACACTGCATTCCCCCAAATTTCAGAGCTGTCCAGATTGAAAGCAATGCCAAAGGGCAAAGTCAAGGTCACAGCCCTTGACTGCTCACAATCTCTACATTATAATGCCATTCTTATATTCCTTTACTACATTTTTTAGAAAAGTACACTATACTCCTCTATACCAGCACATGTAAAATAGTATGACTGCTGTACACACACATACTGGATGTCATACTAGGCATTCACTGTGTTAGTAATGAGGGACACAGATAACTGAGCTCTCTGTGGCATTTCAGCTTTGGACCAGGCATTATGTGAAGAGCTGTGTTCCTTGTATCCTAAGATTTCTAGTTCTGACAACATTCACTCTTTCATGGCAATGGGTTATCATTTAGAACGACACCATGGGCTTAGAGGCAGCACTTATAATTACTAAGAATAAGCAATTATAAAATCTCAAGAGCATCTTTCCCTCTCAGGAACCCAGTAGATGGTGGCTGAATTAACAAACACAACTATTCCTAGTTTAGTCGGGTTTATTTAGATCAGCCATGGGCAAACTACGGCCCGTGGGCTGGATCCAGCCCGTTTGAAATGAATAAAACTAAAAAAACAAAAGACCGTACCCTTTTATGTAATGATGTTTACTTTGAATTTATATTAGTTCACACAAACACTCCATCCATGCTTTTGTTCCGGCCCTCCGGTCCAGTTTAAGAACCCATTGTGGCCCTCGAGTCAAAAAGTTTGCCCACCCCTGATTTAGATACTAGAGGCCTGGTGCACAAAATTCAGGCACGCAGGGGAGGGGGGGTCCCTCAGCCCAGCCTGCACCCTCTTGCAGTCTGGGAGCCCCCAGGGGATGTCTGACTGATGACTTAAGCCCGCTCCCAAGCCGACAGTCAGACATCTTCAGCACTGTCACAAGGGCAGAAGAGGCTCCTGCCACCGCCACTGCGCTCGCCAGCCATGAGTCCTGCTTCTGGTGAGCAGTGCTCCCCCTATGGGAGCACACTGACCACCAGGGAGCAGCTTTTGCATTGAGTGTCAGTGCATGTCATAGCGACTGGTCATTCCGCTGTTCAGTCGATTTGCATATTAGCCTTTTATAATATAGGATAATGACCCCGTATGTGGGCATGCGGTGAGGATGCAGAAATGATAGGGTGTAGTGCTCATCAACATAGGTACAATAACAGCTTCTGTATATCTGTATGAAGTGAGATATCTGTAATTTCATTGACAGTTTCCACCTTCTCACCGCTGAGCTGTCAGGAGTCCATGGGGAGCTTGGCTGGGACCAAATCCAGTGTCCCAAGCATGCCCGGGCACGTTTGGACAATGTGTCTACTGAGGATGGTGTGGTGCAGATAACGCTGTGGCCTATACATAACACAGGTACACAGAGGAAGGGCTTCCTCTTACTTTCTCCAGTAGGTCCTTTACCGCATGTTTGTCTCTGTGTGATGCCAAAAGATTAGAAATTACGAAAGACCGTGGGACAGAAATGAGCCCGTGTTGGCCTGGGTTCCTTAGTATTTCAGCCCAATGAGTTAATCCTGTATTCCAGCCTTTTAATTTTTAATTATTATTTTTTTTACTTCTGGAATCTGATGCTTATTTAGCTCCCTAACTACAAGGGATAACTTTTTAAGTATAATATTACAAGAAGACACAGACAAGAAGGCATTGCACACAGGGTTTCCTGTTTATAGATTTGCAAAATATTTTAGAGCCCTGATTGAATGATTAATGGAGAAGAACAAAATATATCTAAACAATGAGCTTGCCAAAAGTTTCTACACAAATGCGTTGGTAGCTTGCTCCAGTGTCTGACTCAGAGGAGAACACTGTAGTGCGTTCATATACACAGAGACGCAATCTGAGCTGACGAGCAACGGGTGCAAGTGTTTGCGTCCATCAGGAAAGAAGTGCGAGTGTTAACACTTTAGTTAAGAGATTTTTCCAAAATATAATACCAGGATGCTGAATTGTTTAAATGACAGCACATTATGCTGTCAACTTGTCCAGTGACACTTTCAGCTTCTCTTTCCTTGTAATTTCTACTTCAATTCTCTGTTCAGTTTTTCCACCAGTTTTTGAAAATAAATATGCAGGAAAATCACCAAAACAAAACAAAATGCCATCATTTTCATCTTTCTAACCTCAAGCAGGTGCTGACTTCTCCTATTCACAGTATTTCTGATGTGTGGAGTGAAGGGATTTTCTGATTCTTCTCCGTATTAGCAACGCTTCAAATTTCAGTGTTTGGGATTTTTTTCTCTAAAGCGCAAATTAATCTTTTAGACTCTTTCCATATGATAGTTTCTAATCCGAGTGAGACTGTTTTATCTATGCACAGACAATTCAAAGACAATTCAAAGTAGTATTCAGTACCCATTATCAACAAAAAAGAGAAAAGGAGAAATCTGCATTTCCCCCCCCTCTCACTTCTATAGCAGCTATGACAAGAAGTTCCTTAAAGCATTTAGGGAGGAAAATGGAAAGTAAAATAAAAAAGAAAGAATAAAAAGAAATAGACGCTGTTCAAGCTCAGAAGATTCTTGACTTTGATGAAGTTGTAATATAAATAGTTTAAGGGAACACAGACGTAAAGCAATTTTAAATGTTGGAAAACAAGCGACATTTCCATGAGGCTGCTGCCGGGGCCTCTACCGACGCCAGTTCCAGCTTCAGAGCCATCGAGCCAACCTGTTCTTCTCCAGCGTAAGTTTTGTGCTATCTCTTCTCCCAAGTTAACAAAACAAAACTGTCACCAAATGAACACTTTCTCAGATATACTATTTCTCAGCTCATTTTTTTTTCTTGTTGCCAAGTTACAAGGATAAACAAGTACTTTCTTCTGGGTTCCATGTCGGAAACTCTGTCTAGGAGATAGGATTGCACTGTTTTCTAAATAATAAAACGGCTACCTTGGAATTATGATGTTGTTCAGTTAGGTTGAAAATGTTAAGCATTTCTTATTTTGCCTTTCAGTAAAACTAACAAAATACTCTACATTGGAAATTGTTGCTTTAGATCGAGGCTGGTGTGTTAAGAAAGATTAGACAACACAGTGTAGCGATCTCATTTTCTAAAAAGTAGTTTTTCTCCCCCAGTGTTTTGTGATTACCAGCTGTTTTTATTGTTGTTGTCGCCAAAAGGGCCACGAAGTGAAATTCCGTGGCATGCTGTTCGCCCCTCAGAAATCTCTTCTTAGACTTCAAGTTTCAAGTTGTTCCCGAGTCATCTAAGAGAAAAAGGTCAGTGGTCATGAAAAATGAGTTCTTCTCTTAGCGTTTACGGACAACAATCTCCGTTGGGAAAAGAAGACAAAGAAAACAAAACAAATTGTCAGATGGCTATGGACACGGGTGTCTGGTCTGTGTTTGGCCCGTGTCCCCGTCCCAGGGGTCCTGCTTAGACAGTACTACAGCAAGCACACATTGTGTATATTAAACACGCCAAGAGGAAAAGCCAAAACCTGAAGTGCAGTCCGCTTCCAGTAATCTGCGTGCTTATTAATATTTTTTCTGGTTTATCAGAAAATGTTTCACACAGGCGGGGGATCTAGCTGATTCCCGTGTTGTTCCCCCTGACTGTTGCTTTGGTGTTTACTACGATATCATAACCTAATTTTCTATTATTAGCCTAAGTTAAAATAAGAAAGAGAGAAGTAAACACATTAAAAAAACATACTGCATTAGAAAGAAAAAAAAGGATTTGAGGGTTAAATGCAGTTCCTGTTCCAGGGGTAGATAGTTATGAGGGGTTCTCGGGTCAGAGAACACTAACCAGAACATACCTCGTCCACTGTTGGTTATTGGTCCTTAGCTTATCTCGACTCTGCTTTTGCTCATCTGGAGGAGACCAGCATGGAAGAGCCAACACCATGAGAGAAGGCTTCACATTCTACACTAAGTCCCTTCCTCTAAAGGTCCTTTTGTCCTGAAGTTGGTTGTCTTTAAAAACCCATCCAGCCCTAACCGGCTTCGCTCAGTGGATGGAGCGTTGGCCTGTGGACTCAAGGGTCCTAAGTTCGATTCCGGTCAAGGGCATGTGCCTTGGTTGCGGGCACATCCCCAGTGGGGGGTGTGCAGGAGGCAGCTGGTCGATGTTTCTCTCTCATCGATGTTTCTAATTCTCTATCCCTCTCCCTTCCTCTCTGTAAAACATCAATAAAATATATTTTTAAAAAAACCATCAAGGTGAACCTCCCTTATAATCCACATTGCGACTGAAGAGTGGCAGAATATGCCTCCCCCATAAATATGCCACTTGGGCATAAGGAGTACTTTGAGCTAAAGGCACTAAAAACAGTAGATGCAAGAAGGGTGCTCTGACTCCCCTCCTCTTCCTGAAAGCAGGAGATAAAACTCCCCCCAAGATAGATGCCCTCCTGTCCCAGGAGGGAAGGGACTCTCATCACCAGAGACAGGAGCTGAGGCCAAGAGAAATCTGGACAAACAGACCTGTTACAATAACTCAATTTGCCTTAGTCTCCCCAGGCATTTTAGCTACTTTCCCACAATTGCCTCTCTCTGTTCAACCTGATATATAAACACTTGGGCCCAGCCACTTCTTGGGGTCCTCATTTTCCTGGGAAGGCTCCATGTGCATGCAGAACTCTGTGTCTTTTTCTGCTGTGAATCCATTTTATGTCAACTTCATTCTCAGGCCCCGCTGGAGACCGAAGGGGGAAAGTTTTGTCCCCCTACAATGGGAGCACTGTAGCACAGCTCAGATTCTTTTAACCTGCTTTTCTTTGTAGCTTGCTGATCCTCTAATTTAGAGCGAGTATTCCTAAGATTGGCAGCATGATGATCACAGTGCACCTCTTCCCAATGATTCTACCTGCTTTCTGGTTTCTTGCTGTTACTTGGCTGCCTGCTCTGGGTGGACCTTTAAGAGGGAGGCACCCAAACAGGAAATGAGATCAAGACTTTCAAAGGACACACCTCAACAAAATGCAATGTGCATACATTTCCCATATGGATGTTGTTCGTGCTCATAGTCACAATGTCTGCTAGTAACCCATGATGACCCGCTTAATATTTTTGTTATGCGAAAGGTTTTTTTCTCTTGAAAAATCACTGTTAATATTTGAATAAAGAGGAAAGATGCATGCTATTTATATATGTTAAGCAAAATTTTTTTATTTGTTTTACCTCCTATAACCCCTCCATCTCCTCGCACCCTCCCTCCTCCCGGCAATGTGGGCAGTTATTTTTAATAATACTAAAGTTTTTCCAGAATAACGCTTACTCCTCTTAATTCTCATTTAAAGGATCCAAATATCCTCAACTATGAGACAGGAGAGAAATGGAAAGAATTTTTGGAAAAGTAAGTACTGCATATGTTATATAAATCCCTGCATTTCTCGTCATCACTTGCAATATTAAACTGAGTGTGCAGTCGGTTAAGCTAATAGAAAACACTTGGTTTGAAATATTTTATTGACTTTGACTAAGAGCACAATTTGCCTTTATTATACTTATATTGTTAAGAACCACATGTAATAAGCCAAAAAGTTATGCTTTAGATTATTTTTAAAGTTGAAATTAAATTATAAAATTGTAACACTTAATAAAAATAAAACACATAGGAACTTGGAAGAAAATTAAATAGAATAGGAACTAAAATAAAAAAGTATTAATCAGTTTTGTCATAGAGACAAACAAACATAGCAAGGCAAAATTGGCATCACTGGCCAAATTGTATGCATCTTGAATTAATTTGTGGTGTGGAAGTTAATGCAGTTCTTCAAATATGTCTTTCTTTCTGTCTGTCTCTTTTTCTCTTTCTACACACACACACACACACACACACACACACCCCTTTGCCCCAGTCTAACAGAGAACATTATTTCTTGATTTATTTATCTTCAGTAGATGTGTTCTGAATGCCCTTTATGTAGTAGCTCCTGACTTCAGGGTTCATCAAGTTAAGAACTGGTCCTCCAGGACCATACTAGGCTAGTGGAAGAAATAAATCATGCACACAAACAATCATAGTACATAATAGAGTTGAATAAACACATAAATTAGGCATTCGATGGTAGAGATGTCATTTTGCTTGGGGAAACCAGCAGTCTCATGGAAATAGTGTCATTTAGTGTGGGCTTTGCAGGATAGCGAGGTTTTTATAGAAAAGACCTGGGAAGGCTGGGAGGACTGATGTGAAGCCGGCAGCGGGAGCAATGACACAGCACGGCCACACGTGGAGGGGTTGTGAGTCGGTCCTCTCAGCTGTCAGGTGAGAAGTGTGAGGCGGGAAGGCGAAGGCTGAGGAGGCACGTGAACCGCCCGTAGAAAATTCTCCTTTATTCCTCAGACAGCGCATCTCCCTCCGAGTTGCTGGAGGAAGAGCGTGGCATGCTCAATAACAGTTCAGGAAAAATGACTTAAAGGAGACAGACTGTGGTTTAGGCTGTAGATGCAGGATTGATTGGGGGTATTCGCATGGCCCAGAGAAACCAGGGGGCAGTGGACAGGAAGGGAGGACACAGCCAGTGGTGTTTCAGAAGCAGGGCCTTTAGGACTGGGTAGCCAGAAGCACTTGGGAGCTCAAGGTGTTAGTTATCCTTGGTCACAGCCGGGAGCGGGAGGTAAGATTGAACCAGCTTAGGTGGAAAGGTTGCAGGCTCCATGGGTGGGGGCTGAAGGCTGAAACCCAGCCCTGGGAGAAACCAAGTAGAGGCAGGGACCCAAATGCCAGCACGTCCATCTTCTCCGTCCTCCATGCAGGCTGATGCCACCCTTTCCTCGTAAGAGCTTTCTCATGGGGTCAACATGGTCACTACTGTGTCCAGAGGTTTAAGTCTAACCAGAGGCCAGAGCCCAGCAACTGACCAAATTTTTACCCCATAGACTTTGGCAATGGTAATTTTGCTTGGTAAGGTTTTAAAGCAAATTGCTGGGTCAAGCCATTCCCCACGAGGCACCGCTGCCCCTCGCAGCACACTGATCGCCCTCGAACCCCGGCCAGGCCAGAGGCGGGTCCTGTGTGACCGCGGCCACGGAGCAGGATGGGACAGTTCCTGAGGAAGCAGGGCTGGCGGACAGAGAGGTTCTGGGAACACCGAACAGAGAAGCATCCACTGAGCCAGGTGCGGACACTTCCCAGCAGATTCTCTTCAGCTGCCCCCAGGGTTTCACCCTCCAGGCAGCAGGGCCTGCCCTTCCCCGACCCTCGCCCCTTCCTCGCTGCTTCCCTGTGCTCCCGGGCTTGTGCTCCTGGTCTCCGCCTGGCTGGTTCCTACCACTTACTGCACAAGGTATGGTTTCTGCTCAACTTCATTTGGGGGGATTTTTATATTGATACGTAAAACTAACTTTTTGGATCTAAAAAAAATTTATTTATTTTTTTTCTCTCTCAAAAGCCCTGATTTTTTTTTCTTCCCTAACTATTGTTTCAGCTGTGGGTTTCAAAAAATCTGTTTTTGAAACACAAAAGCTGAACGATAATTCTTTCTTTGTTTTTGCATTTCTGTTTTAATAATTCGAATCCTCCCTGAGGCCATGGCTGTCTCCCACTAAATAACAGAGCCTCCGAAACAAGGGGGTTTTCAGGAGAGAGCGCACAACCCTGCCACAGCCAGGGAACAGCAAGGCCAGGGCTGGGGCAGCGCGGGCCCATCTTGGAGACGCTTGATGGACGGGAAGTTTGCTAGAGAGGACGTGTGCCAGGAAGGCGATGGAAAATGAATGTGGAAAGAAATCAGGATGAGAGTTTGTCGAGTTTCAGTTTCAGGCTCAGTAGGGGAATCCCTAGATCACACGGCCCAGCCTGGGGCGGCCCTTCAGAGGCAAGTCCGGACTTGCAGGATCTGGACCCTGGGAAGGAGAATAGGAGCGAGCCCTGGCCAGTTCTCCCAGTGGTTAGAGCATCAGGGCCCGGAACTCGGACCTTGGGTTCAAGTCCCGGTCAAAGGCACGTACTTTGGTTGCAGGTTTGGTCCCTGGCCCGAGTCAGGCACAAGCAGGAGGCCACCAATCAATGGGTCTCTCTCACATCGATGTTTCTCTCTCTCCCGCCTCCCTCCTTATACTCTCTCTAAAAAAAAAAAAATCAATGAAAATTTTGCATGAGGATTAAAAAGAGAAAAAAAAGAGTAAAAGAGAAACCACTCCCAATTTGCCCGACATTTAGACTAGACCGCACTGAACACTTGCCCTGGGTCCCGAATGCCTACTGCTAGTGCAGAATTGCAAAGGTGAAGAACTTGGTTCAAAATATATCTGGCAGCTCAATAAACACAGTAATATGGAACCTGTAAAAGGAAAATGTTATTTTTCTTCGTTCTAGGAAACACAGCTGAAGAGGGAATATTGTTCTGGTTTAGAAACCAGGCTTAATGACATGGTTGAACACGAGGTTGGTGATTTGAATAAAAAGTGCAGCTACCCAGCGTGTTCCAAAAGCTCACCAGAGTCGCCCGAGGCCTGGCCACATGGTTCCTTTTGGCTTCAGATATTTGGGTCACAGAAACATTTGCAAAAAACATACAAACAAACAAAAAATCCCAAGGAAATAACAACAACAAAAAACTTTTAGGCATTTTTGTAGCTTGGTGAATAAATATTCAGAATTTGTCTTCCAATTTTTTGGTCTTTTAATTGAGAATTCATTATCGGTCAGTCAGCTCTGAATTAGTTTATGGTTAATTACCAATCATGTTGTTGACATTTACTGAGTGCTGACTGTATGTACTTTACATATAATAATTTATTAATTCTCATAAGAACTGTGTGAGAGGGATACTATAGTATTCCCATTTTACAACTGGTTAAAAATTAAGCAAATATTGTGTACTAGGAACTAAGTGCTTCATATGTAGTATTTCATTTGATGCTTTAAAATAACTATGAGATTCTATTATTTCCCTTACTTTACAGATGAGCAAATTGAGACTCAGGTGAATTTAAGTTGACAAGCTGGAAAGGGATGGGGGAGGGATTTTTAACCCAAGTCTACCTATTAGCCCAAATTTCTGGCACATGTAATATTGAAAAGCTAGACATAATCTGTATGTCCAATAATAAATAATTAGTTAAGTAAATGGTACATCTATATAATAGAATACTATACAGACACTAAAAATGATGCTGAAAATATGTCATATTAATATGCAAAACAAACTTTTCAGATGAAGAAAGGCAGGTAAAATATGCACAATATGATTTCATTTTAAAATATATGAAAATATAAGCATAAATACACTTTCCTAAAAAAGAATATAAAAGCAAAATGAAAATGCAGGGACTCTTGTAAAGGGTATCAGGCCTGACTGATGTGGCTCAGTGGTTGAGCATCAATCTATGAACCAGGAGGTCACCGTTTGATTCCCAGTCAGGGCACATGCCTGGGCTGGGGCTTGATTTCCCAGTGTGGGGTGTGTAGGAGGCAGCCGATCAACGATTCTCTCTCATCATTGATGTTACTATCTCTCTTGCTCCCTTTCCCTTTCTCTGAAATAAAAAGAAGAAGAAGAAAAATAAATAAATATATATATATATGCCTAAGCAACCGTTATGACTGGTCAGCTGAACAACCGGTCACTATGACACGCACTGACCACCAGAGGTCAATGAAGAGCTGCCCCCTGGTGGTCAGTGCACCCACAGCCAACCTCCCGTGGCCGGCCAACCTCCTGCAGTCCCTCCTCCATCTGGCTGGCCCTGATTGGCCCCAGTCAAGACTGGGCGAGACGGCCCTGATCCACCCTGATCGCTGGCCAGGCCAAGGAACCTTACCCATGCATGAATTTGTGCACCGGGCCTCTAGTGTGTGTGTACGCACACACACACACACACACACACACACACACACACACACTGAGTGGCTAGATTATTAATGACCACCTGACGTTTGTAGGCAAATTAGCTATAATTTTATGCTGAAGTTGCTAGAGGGCCAGACCATTATAAATAGGGAAGCAGGTTGTTTACCATGACAGAAGTGATTTTTTTCCTGAAGATATGGGTAAACAATGTGATTTAACAGCCTTTGAAAGTGGGAGATTATATATACACACACACACAAACTGAGTGGTCAGATTACTATGACCACCCCATCAGTACTTTATTGGGCCACCTTTTGCCTTCAGTGCTGCAGTGATGCTTCTTGGCATTGATTCCACAAGATGTTGAAAGGTGATGTGAGGAATTGACACCATGCCTGATGAATAGCACTGTCCAGTTCTGTGAGATTTGATGGTTGTGGAACCAGCTGCCTGATGGCTCTTTTAACTTTGTCCCACAAATGCTCAATTGGATTGGGATCTGGTGATTGTGGGGGCCACCTAAGCAAGGTAAAGTCTCCCTCATGTTCTTGAAACCACTCCTGCACAATATGAGCACCGTGGCATGGCGCATTGTCTTGTTGGAAGAAGCCATCTCCACTGGGAAACGCCATCAACATGATAGGATGAACTTGATCAGCAATGATACTTAGGTATGTTGTGCTATTCAGACGTTGTTCCACATGAATTAAAGGGCCCAAATCATGCCAGGAAAACATGCCCCAAACCATAACACGTCCCCACCAGCTTGAAGGGTTTTACTCATGCATATGGGGTGCATGCTTTCATGCTGTTTCCGCCAAATTCTCACTCTGCCATCTGCATGATGCAACTGGAAACGTGATTCATTGGACCACATGACTTTTTTCCAATGCTCGACTGTCCAATCCTTGTGTTCCTGTGCGAATTGGAGACATTTTATCTTGGTAACTGCAGACAGCAAAGGTGTTCAAACAGGCCTTTGGCTTCCATATTCCATACGATGCAGTGTACGGCTAATTTGCCTACAAACGTCAAGTGGTCATAATAATCTGGCCACTCAGTGTGTGTGTGTGTGTGTGTGTGTGTGTGTATTTAAAGGGTATTAAAATATGCCCATTGGTATAAGGATATTTTGAGCTGATTATTTTGAGCAATAGCAGTCACGGGAAGCTGTGAAACAGAGTAGAAGCTACTGTACTGTTACCTTTGTAAAGGAAATTTCCATCTGTAGGTGTCTCCCTCTCAGTTCCAGGATGAGACATATGACTGAATCACAAGAGAATCCTGTCATTAGAGAAGGCAGACTGCAGAACAAACCTTGCCCTCCTTACCTTGCTTTTCCTAGTCACCTCCCATAACTGGCCTCACCCCCAACATCTTTCGTTTGTTTTTAACTTAAATTGGTTTTTAAGGTGGTGGCTTGGGCCATCTGAAGAGTTACTCATTTTTCTTCCTTCTCTCCTATGTGTACATGAGGTATACATTTTTGTTATTGTTGTTAAATCCTCACCTGAAGATATTTTTTCCATTGATTTTTAGAGTGTGGAAGGGGAGGAGGGGGAGAGAGAGAGAGAAATAGAGAAACATCAATGTGAGAAAGACACATTGGTGGATTGCCTCCCACACATGCCCGGACCAGGGCTGGGGATGGCCTGCAACCCAGGTACCTGCCCTTGACCGGGGATTGAACCTGTAACCCCTCGGTGCGCCAGCAGACACTCTGCCACTGAGCCACACCGAGGTATATATTTTAATAAACGTCTGTGTGTGTTTTTTCCCTTACTTTTTTGTTGTTTTTTCCTTTTTAAAATGTCTTTATTACAGGGGCCTCAGCCAAAAAATCAAAATGGTAGAGGGAAAATTTTTTTTCTTAATTTCAAGATGGTGACAGCAAAGCATTGAACCAAGTGAGAGAAAGCTTGAAACGCAGGCCGACAGGGCAGGGGTCCAGTGGGAAACAAAGGCAGGTGGAACATAGGCAGGGCAGACATGGCAGTTTGAGCAGCCTAATCCCAGGAACAACCAAGCAGCAATAGCAAGATGTGTTTGGACTCAGAGCGGGAGGCATGTGAAACTAGGGAGGGTCTGCAACAGTAAGGTGCACTGACACAGAGGAACTGGAAAAGTTCAGGTCCCTTGCTGGGCAAGAACAATGAAGGAATCCATCAGGTGGCGACACAGGTAGATATAGAGCAGGCTTGTAGCACATATACGTGTATCCCTAGATACAAGGCTTCATGGGCCACCCATTATTGGTCCCCCTCCCTGTGAGGGGAGTCTGAATCTGCTTGTAATAAATTTTTCACACTTTGGCTTGAATCTTCTGGTCTGCGAAGTTCATGCTTTGGCGTCATGAGACACGACCCTGGGGGAAAAACCTCGGCTCACCATTCCGGTTATCCCTAGTCCAGGATCCGCTGCGTGCAGGGCTCTGTGCGACTGCACAGCTCACACCCCCATGCAGCTGGCCTCCGTTATAAATACTCCATGTCCTGCTCTCTACCACCCCCAAATACAGCACTTTGGAACACGATTATTTGAGCTGAAGGCCATTGAGATGCAGCTGACACAAGGAGGACTGTCTGCCCTCCTGCTTCCTGTCTAAACGCAGGGCACAAGTATCCCCACGTGAAGGTGGTGAACATTTCCATTTGTAAGTGCTCCTCTCTCCAGGAAGAGAACTATGACCTTCTTTGCATAACCACCCTTACTGAAGGAGTCTATTTCCCATACATTTCCTAGTCACCTTCCCACAATTTACCACTGGTAGGATCCCAAACCCCCTTTTCTTTTGTCGGCACTTCTCCACAATTTATCACCCTTTGTTAAAATGGTACATAATCCCCCAGGTCTTACTGCCTCTTTGAGTTTTCACCTCTTTTCTGTGAAACCCATTTACACATAAATATATTAAGATAAAAAAACATATAGTTTTTCTCCTGTCAATCTTTCTTTTGTTAGTTTAATTAGAAGGCCCCCAGATGCAGAACCTGAGGGGGTAGAGGACATTTTTTTCTCTCTCATACTTTTGTCAGTATTGCATTGCCTGTAAGTCTTGCTTTGTTAATAAGAAAAATAATAACAATAAAAATAAGAGCTCTTAAAATATCCTATCTATAGACCCTTTGATAAAATTCTCTAAACCAGGGGTGAGGAACATCTGGCCTGAGGGCCATCTAAGGCCCAATAAATCATTTGGTCTGGCCCTGCCAAGGCATTAGGGGTGAGTTAACTAAATGTTTGCCCAAGTATAGCAGGCTAAGTTTTAAGTTGATAATTTTGTATGGCCCACGAATGATTTTACAAATATCCAAATGGCCCTTGGCAGAAAAAAGGTTGCCCACCCCTGCTAAACAAATGAAAATCAAATCTCATGACAGGGAAGAAAAGTTCAAGAACCATCGATGAGTGATGAAGCTTACATTTACAATCGAATCTAAATGGATGATGATAGTTCAGTGGGGATGACACTCTTTTAAGGATTTTGAAACAGGAGAGAGATTCTGTGAAGGAAAACCTGGTAATAGTCTGGGATTGAAATCCTATAATGATCTCATCCAAACTCAAGATTTGGGCAATAGGGAGGATGTGGGTAGTTAAATGTTCTAAAGAGTTTATTTCAATGGAAGGAGGGGAGAAGCACTGAAGGAGTAATCTGGATGATGCAAGATTTCATCACACTACTCAGAACGGTGGGCGTGCAATTTTAAACTTAATTATTTTTGAAATTTTCCATTTAATATTTTGGACTACCCTGGATGGTGGGTTACTGAAACCGCCAAAAGTGAAACCACAGATAAGGGGTACTGTGGAAGAATACCAACTTCCACTTCATAGGATAGTTGTACCACATTTTAATCGACTACTCTACAATATACATTCAGTTCAACCAAAGGTTATTCATAAGTTATGTGCACGAGGTTCTTAACCGCGGCAGCATTTGTAACAACAGTAAAAGACCATCTGAATGGCCCCAAATAGTGGATAGTGAAATAAACTGTGCACATATCCACTTAATAAAATTTAATTTTAAAATATGAATTGTGTAAATAATATAGAAAGATAGGAAATGATAATGTTAACTAAGGGGAGTAGAATATAAAAATATTCCTAGACTCTGATTGCAACAGGTCAAAAAAGGACATTAGCCAATGAGCAGTTATAAGAAGGAGCACAAATAAAACAGGAATCATCGATGTCTTAGGCTCGTGGAATGTGGGTGAAGTCTTTTTTGTATTAATTACTTTTGTTGTCATACAGTTGCTTAAGCACTAGATGAAAACAAAGGCTTAAAACAGAGGAACAAATGGGTGGAAGTGGAAGAGATCAAACTATTAGACAACCCTTGAGGAATTTTGCTGTACAGGGAAGCAGAAAATGGCTAGTATCGGGGGAGGGTGTGGGGTCAAGGCAAGGGTGGGGTTCTTTTGAAGATGGGAAGGAGCTACATGTTTTTATGCTGATGGGCATGACCAGTAGAAAGGAGGAAAAGTGATGCTGGAGGAAAGTCCTTCAGCAAAGGAGAGGAAATGTGCGCCAACGCTCAGTGGAGCTGGGCAGAGGGCAGGGGCCAGGTGGAACATATGGGAGCAGACACAGATAGGCAGGCTGGCTGTTTGATGGTGGAAAGTTGAGGTAATTCTGTTCTGATTGATTCCATTATATGCAGTGAAATATGCAAATCAAGGAGTCAACTAATAGTGGAGGTTTGTCGGCAGTTTGAGGAAAAAGGAGAGGTGCGAGATGGCCTCAGAGGCTGAAAGAGCTAATAGATCAAGGCCAGATGGTAGAATTTCCCGAGTGAACCCAGGGTCTCCTTGCGGGTTGGGCAGTAGTAGGCCTTGTTGATGTACCCTGGCAGGGCAGCCTGTCTCAACTATGTAATGTCAAAGCCTTGCACACATAGGCTTTCCTTCTTCTATGACTCTGAGTTCCGTTTCGGTATCACAGATTGCTGTTATCCTTCCTCTTCATTTTGTGTGTGAACAGTGATGTTGAAAGCACACTTTTACTTGAAGTATCAGCTTACACTTACTCTCTGAAGATGTTGTCATTTACACAAGAACATCTTCTCAGCCCTCAGAACGAGCTGACTCTGTGCACTGACGCCACCGCCCAGCAGAAGCCATGGCCTATGACTTGTGGGTGTGAAGTAGATTGTGGATTCTCAAGAGATTTTATAGCCTTCATCAGCTGCAAAAAATAGGGAAATATGTATCATTTTGCTCTGTCTGAATGATGTAGTTTGAGCTTTTTAAAATTTGTTGGCTTAGTGAAGATAGGACCACACAAATCGCATGACTAATTCCCCTCAAAAGTTAGGTTCTTTTGCCCTGGCCGGGTAGCTCAGTTGGTTAGAGCATTGTCCCAGTACGCCAAGGTTGTGGGTTCAATCTCTGGTTAGGGACACATGCAAGAAACAACCAATGAATGCATCAATAACGTAGAACAACAAAATCGATGTTTCTCTCGCTCTCTCAAATCAATAAATTTTTAAAAAGTTAGGTGCTTTTTGCAGCCTACACACTGATGTCATAGAGAGTTTTAATACAAGTGAGGTGGACAGGATTGCATGTTGGGGTTTCGTTTAAGTGGATCAGGAAATAGGGGAGAGAAATGAATAGGAAACCCTGAGGGAAAACAAATACATTGGTAGGAAAAACAAAGTTAAGCACTAAAAATAATCGACCAAGAAAAACAGTTAATGTATATTTTATCTTTTGTTCCTTTAATAATGTATATTACATACAGAGAATGATGAGTAGAAAAGAACAATTAAAAGGTTAGTGTGATTAACTGGGATTTCCTCTGTATTCCCCCAAATAGCCAGCTTATAGGGACCGCTGTGCTCCACTTCTGTGCAGAGGTGAGCATCTTTCCCTTCCAGACTGAAAGTCAAAATGCTTTTATAGCCGCAATGACTGCTCGTGAATCTGGCAACTTACACCAGTGAGTGTCACTTTGAACAGTGGTGATTTAGGCACTTTCTAGATAACATTGAAATGACTTCCTTAACATTGAATGACTGTTTCTCAGCACTTCCCACACCTAAGCCCAACAAATCACAAAACAAGAAATATAAATGCCCAACAAACTCATGAAAAACAGTTCCATTTCAATAATTTTAAAAATCTAAATTAAACCACAGTGAACTGCCATTTTTTTTGCATGCCACGTTGTCTAAAGACTGTAATTAAGACAATTCCTAAAGGTAGAGGGAATGTGGAAGAGACTTCCCTATGCTTTTGGGAAAAGTATAAATTGGCACAACTTTTTTCAAGCCAACTTGATAAAAGGTACCCCAAAGTCTTAAAACATTCATTTATTTAATCAAAAGTATTTATGAGTGTCATGAAGGGCTGGAAATTATATGCATTCCATCAGTTTTTAGACATTGCATTAATAATTACAAGTGCAATGCGTCCTGTAAAATGAAAATCAGAAGGAAATAAAAACAAGGAATTATTCTTAAGAAAATAATCAAAATTATGTGGTAGGATCGTTTAAACAGTGAGAACTACCTAAGTGTCTACAGACAGTGGATTAAATAAATTATGGTATATCCAT
Organism: Myotis daubentonii; assembly: GCF_963259705.1. Lineage (NCBI taxonomy): Eukaryota > Metazoa > Chordata > Mammalia > Chiroptera > Vespertilionidae > Myotis > Myotis daubentonii. The sequence continues at coordinate 72,364,751 of NC_081844.1, read as the reverse complement.
ACAGTGGAATCATATTATGACATTAAGAGTAAAGTTATAGAAAAATAGTTAACATATAGAAATGTTCATAATACACTGGTAAATGGAAAATAATGTTTCAAAAGTGTGTTCAGTATGATCAAATTTTGTAAAAACAAACAAAAATAAAACTATTTCTATATCTCTATCCTTACCCATGTATCTATGCAGGATATATAGTCCCTCCATATCCACAGTTTCGCTTTCTGCAGTTTCAGTTACCCATGGTCAGCCACAGTCTGAAGATATAAAATGGAAAATTTCAGAAATAAGCAATTTATAAGTTTAAAATTATGCACCTTTCTGAATAGCATGATGAAATCTTGTACTGTCCCTCCCAGGACATGAATCATACCTTTTGTCCAGTATTATCCACCCTCTATAGGCGACCCTTTCATTACTCACTTGGTAGCTGCCTGGGTTGTCAGATTAGTTATCAGGGAGAGGGGGAGATCACATTCACAAAACTTTTATTGCAGCATATTGTTGTAATTGTTCTATTTTATTTTTAATCTCTTATTGTGCCTAATTTATAAATTAAACGTTATAATAGGTATGTACCTATATATAGGAAAAATCAGTGTATGAAGAGTTTGGTACTATCCACTGTTTCAAGCATCCACTGGGGGTCTTGGCAGACATCCCACTCAGATAAGGGGACTCATGTACTAGCAAAATGGTAGCAATGATAATTGCTACATGGGGGCATTCTCGGTGCTTATCTTCATGAACATTCACATAGTTGTGAAAACTAATAATAATATTAGGTTTTCAGACAGCATAGTGTTTTGGAGAGTTTAAATTAATCAAGTACATTTGGCTATCATAGAAGGAATATTGGGAAAAAATTGAAATTTTCAAATCCTGTCAACTGTTCCAGCTTTTGAAAACATCATTACTCATTCCTTCTGTATTACTTTTGTGAGAAGACCTTAACTTTAAGAACACTAATTTGAGATGAAATTTGTATCCTCCTAGTGACTAGGGCCTGAGGTGTTTAAATGACCTTTTTAATCCCAGGGGATGACTGCTGTAGGTCAGGCTTGAGGTCACTGGCTGAGGAGTTACAAAGTCATCGTTTTGGCTGAGAGGATAGTAAACTTGGGCTACAGACAAAGCTGTTGCTCTTTCAGTGATGAAAGAAAACAAATACTCAGTCCTCTCCTCTGAACACACATGCTGGCTATAATCAGCCAGTGTTGGTGGGTTGGAGTTGATGATCATTATAAATCTAGTACGCCTTGCGGTTGACCATTTATGGTCAGGTTGAAGTTACTGATGTTTGGGAACATTTCCAGGGAAATAACCATTTTCAAGAACAGATAAAGAATCTTAAAACTGTGGAGATGGAAGGGCTTTATGGTGGTCCTTTCTGCTGGATCTAGAAAGGCTAACAAAGGAAGAGTCCGTCGTATGGATGCTCTATTGGGAGAACTGAAGGAAGAGTGTTGCTCTAACTTCCTACTAGAACACACTGGTACTCAGTCTTTGAATAAAAGAATCTGATGACACACAGGAACTTGCATGATGATTGCAATACATGGTTATGGTAACCAGTGTTGCCCTGTCTTGAAAATATCCCCTTGTGATGCAAATGTCCCAGATGTGATCTGGTCAAAGTTCAGAGGACTTGTAACCTCCTATCATCTGGGCGCAATTATGAAGCCCCATTATTTGGTAGCTTGTTCTGCAATTATTTGCCCTATTGGTGTCTATTAGCCACGTGTTGTTGTTCAGTGTACCAGCAGCTCACAGACAATTAGAGGTATAGATTCACTTCAGGATTGCAGGCTTGGCATTAAGCCATTGAGTATTTAACTTGCATGTGATCTTTTTTATGTGACATTTTTCCAAGTCAGTTTCCAACACCATGCTATACTTGTCCAATTTATTATTTTAAAAAGAAAACCTCTGATGTAAAACTTCAATGCAGCTCATACTTAAGTAATGTGGAAAAATTTCTAAGATGTACATTGAGTGATAAAGCAAGGAGCTGAAAGATAAGGACAACATTATGTCTACAGCATTATGCACATACACACACTCCTACAAAACAATGCTAAATCTTTCCTATGTCTACACACATGGGTATACATGCACACAGGTGGATTCAGAATGATACATACCAAATAAGGACAATGGTTTCATCTGGGGAGAAGAAGGAAATGACTGGGATTGGGGGTAGAGTCCATTATCTGTAACGCCTTCATTTTTTAGAAAGATACTGTATTTGTGGGCTTCTGAACTAATTAAAAATGAATAATAAAAAAATGAAAAGAAATCTAATTCAAGTCATCAATAAAGATGTTTTAAAAAGAAAATAGCCTTAAGTTCATCTTTAAAAATATTCCTTCATTGCCCTAGCCTAGCCGGTTTGGGTCAGTGGATAAAGCGTTGGCCTGCAGACTGAAGGGTCTCGGGTTTGATTCCGGTCAAGGGTACATGTCCCAGTTGTGGGCTCAATCCCCAGTGGGGGGCGTGCAGGAGGAAGCCCATCAGTGATTCTCTCTCATCATTGATGTTTCTTTCTCTTCCTCTCCTTTCCCCTCTGAAATCAATAAAAATACATTTAAAAATATATACATTCCTCACTTTTAAAGAAATAATACCTATAGAAATAAGAAACCAATGATAAGACTTAGCAGCATGAGAAAGTCCAAGAACATCTTACCAATGGAGGATCCTTAGTGTGCGCTGTGGACATGTTGGGACTGGGCACCAAACCAGCCCACGCTCCTGCTGTCCCTGAGGTGACCCGTTCCTGGTCCTTGTCCTTCCTTATTCTGTACGTATTTCGGTTTCACCTTCCACAAAGAACTGGAAACTAAAATGCCCAAGAGTCCCACTTTGAGGAGCAAGGCAAAACCCGATGAAGGGATACTTGCAGAGATTTTCTCTCAAGATGCAAGTGCAACCACCACGTTTCTAGTGGGAAGGATAAGACAGGGAGTGTGGAAGGTCATATGGTGACTGTGTGTTTAATATTTCTGAGGAATTGCTACACTGCCAGACCTTTTTCTACTTTAGCAAAACCTTTTTATGTTTCCACCAGCAATACATGGAGTTTTCAATTATTCTACAAAATGTTATTTTCTGTTTTTTAAATTATAGCCATACTAATGGGTATGAAATAATAGTTCATTGTGATTTTGATTAATATTTCCCTAATGAGTAATTGTGTTGAATATCTTTTCATGTATTTACTGTCTTGTACATTGTAGCATTGTAGAAAGTTTTGAGATTAAGTCTTCCAAATCTGTTCTTGTTCAAGATTATTTTGGCTATTCTGGATCCTTTGCATGACCATATCAATTTTAGGATCAGCTTGTCAATTTCTTCAAAAAAGGAAGTTGGCTGCCCAGCCAGCGTGGCTCAGTGTCAACCTATGAACCAGGGGGTCGGAGTTTGGCACATGCCTGGGTTGCAGGCTCGATCCCCAGTAGGGGGGATGCAGGAGGCAGTCAATCAATGATTCTCTCTCATTACTGATGTATCTATCTCTCTCTCCCTCTCTCACTTCCTCTCTGAATCAATAATATATATATATATTAAAGGAAGTTGACATTTTGACAGAGAATGCATTGAATCTGTGTACCATTTTGAGTATTACTATCTTAACAATAGTAAGTCTTCCAACCCATGAACATGGATAACTTTCCATTTATTTACATCTTCTTTAATTTCTTTCAACGTTTTGTAGTTTTCAGTTTACAAATCTTAAACTTCTTTGGTTAAATTTATTCCTAAATATTTTTTTTTAAAGATATTGAAAATGAAGCCATTTGGTGCTGGGCTCTTCTTTTGGGGGAGTGTTTTATTACTTGACATGCATTCTCTATTACTAGTGATACTGACATTTTTAAAATATTGTTTTGTGGCAGCTTATTATATAATCAGTTCAGATACACTCTGAAAATTTAATGAGATTAAATTGCATTGACTCTTCAATCATCTCATGCATCAATTCCAAAATGTTTTATATTTAACAGGTTTATAGTGCCTTTTAACATCTGGAAGGGCAAGTTTCTCCTTATTACTCTTATGATTTAAAAAGTAAAATCATGCCCTGGCTGGGTAGAGCAGTTGATAGAGCATTGTCCCAATATGCCAGTGGGTTTGATTCCAAGTCAGGACACATACAAGAATCAACCAATGTTTCTTTCCATAGAACTTCACAACTATGATATTTCATTTGTATTTAATAGGCAGGAAAAGTTTGATGAGCCTCTTCTGAATTTACTTTTCTAACCTAATTTCCAGCTGTTGTCTCAAAGCAGTTTACTATTGGGAGGGCACCGGAGCCACTAGCCTGTAATTAGTAAAGGCTGTAAAATCTAATTCCTACCAGAGGGAAGGGTGTGATTATCGCAAAAGCACTCCTGACAATCTGAGCAGAGCCCTCTCCAGTGCATGCCATCTGCCATGGAGAAGCTGAGGTCCAGGAGGGCTGGTGGTTTCCCTCACTGAGTCCGAAAGCCCAAAAAGCAGGGGAGCCGGGGCGGGCCTCCCGGTCTGAGGCCTAGAATCTTTTTTGTCCATTTAAAAGGTTTTATATTTGCCCCTACAATCTAAAAAGTGAATTTGTTATTCTCATGTTTATTTATCCAAATGAAGTTTATAGTATTTTGTATAGTTTTAAAATTGTGTTAGAATTGGAACTAGTATTGTTTAAAAATTTCAAATATGGTTAGAAAAATTTTACATTATTTTACTGTATGCTTCCATTCAGGGACATTTATGGAGTTTTTTAAAGCTGTCACTAAATTTTTGTACTTTTCATTATTTAGATTATGAGCAATTATTATTAATTCCAACATAACTTATCTTGATATTATGAGGAAAATTCCTCTTTCCTTTATAGTTCCTAAATAGTCATCACTGGAACCTAGTAGTTTTTTTTTTTTAATAATGAGTTTTATATTCATCATCTTACAAAATTTCTCCTATTGGTTCCATTTTTCAAAGTTATTGTTATTTTCCTATTCATCCTTGTAACTGGGCAAATTGAGAATGTAAGTAATTTGAGTGTTCATGGTTCAGCCCAGAGCGAGTTGATTGCATCAAAGAATAGTGTGTCTGTGTGTGTACAAGTGTGTGTTGGGAGGGGGCTGGGTAGGAACTTGAGACAACTATCTTAATGATGTCTCCTTGGAATTAATACTGTTTGTCTTGGAAACCTAGATACCCAGAGCTGAACTAATTATTTCTTGTGACATCTCCTCTCCTGGTTTTGGTCGGAACTAGGAGACAAGGGGTTATTGTGCATGGAATGCAGTTCCACAAGATCTGTGGGCCATTAGCATACATATTACTTAATCGTTTGTATCTATTCCCAAAATTTCTGGATACTATTGTGCATAAGTGTAGATGAAAACAAAACCATTTCCATCTTTGTGTCCTTTCAGGTTGTGACCTTTGACCAACCTCACTGTCCTGGGCAAGTTGTATCAAAACTTTCTAGTTGATAATTGATGATTATCTGTTTCTTAAAATGTAGCCATAAATATTTTTGTGAGTAACATATGGAATGGCATGACAACAGATATAAATATCAAACTGGAGATAGGATGACCACCAGGAGGCATGGCCCTGGCACTACTGCATTCTTTGTCCCTTTGCCTCGTCAATCACTAGTACCTGAGTAACACTGTAAAAACTGGACAGTAACAGGAGTCTTTAGCAGATAATAATCTGTGCAAAATTGCTGGGTCAAATCTTCCTTTAAGCAAAATACTCTATAATAAATAAAAGCTAAGAGTTCTTATAATAAATTAAAACGTACATGCTTGAGAAGAATCAGTCCTGCGTTGTTAGCCTCTGGCTTGGTCCAAGATGGGAGTCCTCTAGAGCAGTGGTTCTCAACCTTGGCTGCACATTAGAATCACCTGGGAATCTTTTTAAAATCCTGATTTCCGGGCCTCATCCTCCAGAAATTCTGTTTCTTTGTTACTAATGTTGTGGCCCCACCCCATAACAAAGAAACAGAATTTCCGGAGGATGAGGCCTGGAAATCAGGATTTTAAAAAGATTCCCAGGTGATTCTAATGTGCAGCCAGGGTTGAGAACCACTGCTCTAGATGACCGGTTGTCTGGATAATGGAAGTCAGGTGGTCTGGATACATGAACAACCTTTTCTTAGTCCTTCAGGGGGTAATCAGAAGGTTATCTGGAGGTTTGAAGACAGGGGACTGGCAAGTGCAGGAGTTTAAGTTCCCAGGCTAGTATTCCTGTTGTAATTTAAAATAAATTACTTTATTTTAGTAGTTTCGCAGCTTGATTGTAGTGACTCCATTTTATTTCTTCACTCTCTTCCTCAGGTGCTACAGTAGCAGTAAGCATTCCTTAAGATGCCTGCGGAGATCACCTGGAAGGGAGCTGTCTTAATAGACTTTCAGTGCAGATAAAACCTGCCCGTTCTAGAGAGAGATGTCAGAGAACATACACCAGCCCCGAGGAGAGTATGCCTGGTTTTAAAGCTCCAAAGAATCGACTCTTACTCCTAATGAACACCCTAGAAATGCATCTAGAGCTAAGCCCCTCTTGGAGACTTATGACCAAATGCACTCATGGATGCTCTTTTGAAACCAAACATGTTCCTAAATAGAGGAACTTCTGTATCTTCACCTCCTCCTGGAAGCTTTCCCCAACCCTACCTGCCCCCAGGCCGACTTACCTCTGCTGAAATCTCACTTCATTTTCCTTCCCTTGACCCTCGCTAGTGGCATTTGTGTTGCTCATGCCCCCAGGGTCTCCCTCACTGCACCAGAAGGTCCCACCTCATTGGGCATCTCCCACCGCACTTACCAAATGGTAAGTGGGCGCATAGTGGGCGCTCAGTACATGAAGATTTATGGGTGGATATTTTCCTAATCTGTAGTGCCTGCTATATTCTATGGAAAGCTACCAAAATGCTACTCACTTTATTTCTGTAGTCAGGATTTTCCCAAAACTACCCGGTCTCCAAGACATGCCTAACGATTTAGCAAGGGTTAGTGACACTTGGAATAAAGACATGAGCGCCAGGCCATCACGGTAAGGATCTTCGTTTTCCCACGTAGGCTTGTGTTCTTATTAGGTTGGCGAAGAAAACCTTTCCTCTTAGCAACCCAGCGCGCTCCCCTCCTCGGGCCTCTTTCTCTCCTTTGTTGGTAAATGACTTCAGCCTGTGCCTTCAATTTTAACAGTTTGTGTCCCGCGCGCGCATAGCCCTCTCTTGTGGTGGTGAGAGACATTCAAACCTATTCTGACACAGGACCCCAGCCCGATTCTGACTGCTCTGCTTCTTGGGGGTGGACAGTTTTCTCTGCACCGAAACGCTGGCCCTGGAAAAGAACGGGTAGCAAGTGGCATTTAAACTTTAAAGACTGAGTCACGGCCGGCTGCGCAGCAAGAGCTCCTCCGTGCGCACAAATACCCAACGCGGTTCGCTGGCGCGGGGCTGGGCTGGGGCGACTTCGGGGGAACCAGCCGGGTGGAGCCCCCGCCGCGCCCGCACCTCCCCGCCCTCCCCGGGGCCGACCTCGCGCGCTTGCGTGCTGCGGCCCGAGCGCCCGGCCCCGCTAGCCCGGAGCGGGCAGGGGGTGGCGCGCCGGGAGGGCGGGGAGCGGCCGTGGGGGCGGTGGGTGCCGGGGGTGGAGATGTAGAAGATGTGACGCGCAGCCCGGCCGTGCCAGACGGTGGACGCCGTGCCCGCGGCTGCAACCGGACCCCGGGCGCTGCAGCGCAGGAAAGCGGCCCTCCCGAGAGTGGCGGCCGCGGAGACTCGGAGCCCCAAATCCCCGGTCCCGGGCCGCCCGGCTCCCCGCGCGCCAGGGCCGGCGGAGAGGGCAGGGCCGAGTGGCACGAGGCTGGGGGCCCGCGGCCGCGGCCGCGGGCCGCCGGGCGGGAGGCTGGGGGGCCGGGGCCGGGGCCGCGCCTCGGAGCGGGTCGGAGGCCGAGGCAGGGGCCGAGGGGCGGCGGCTCCCCGCGCGGCGCCAGGGGTTCGGGGACCCCGACAGGGCCCCGGTGGGGCCATGGCCGCCGGGAGCATCACCACGATGCCCTCCCTGCCGGACGACGGCGGCAGCGGCGCCTTCCCGCCCGGCCACTTCAAGGACCCCAAGCGGCTGTACTGCAAAAACGGGGGCTTCTTCCTGCGCATCCAACCCGACGGCCGCGTGGACGGGGTCCGGGAGAAGAGCGACCCACACAGTGAGTGGTGGCCCACCCCACCCCCATCTCCTGGGGCTTCCACTCTGCTCCATGCCAGCCTCTGCCCCAGCCCTGCTTCCATCTCCTGGGGTGCCCCCTCCACCCAGCCCCCCGCTTCCATCTCCTGGGGTGCCCCATTCACCCAGACCCCGCTTCCATCTCCTGGGGTGCCCCCTCCACCCAGCCCCCCGCTTCCATCTCCTGGGGTGCCCCATCCACCCCAGCCCCCCGCTTCCATATCCTAGGGTGTCCCCTTCTCTCCACTCCAGCCCCCGCTTCATCTTCTGGGGTGCCCCCCTCCGTTCCATTCTAGCCTCTGCGCCTCTTCTTTTCCCTCGGACCCAGTGGGATTGCGGTTTCTTTCCGCGCGGCCCTGGACGGTTTCAGGTTCACCGCCCGCCACCTTCTCCCCGGGGCTGCGGTGTCGGGTTACGCGCCCCCCTGGTTTTAGGGGTGCCAGTTTCTCCCTAAGCCCGTCCGCAGGGCGCGGAGCCGCAGGGCGCGCGCCGGCTCCCTTCTCGCGGACAGCTTGTTGCGCCGGGGATGCCAGCGGCGAGGAGAGGTGTGTCTCGCCTCCAAGTCCCGACTCCTTGGTCGCACGTGCGCAGCCCCGCCGGCAAAGACCGAGGGGACGCGGCCGAATTACACGTCCTTTGTTGGGAGAGCACCTTTCCGAATCGCGCCCCTAAATCCCGGTCCGGTAGGACCCAAGCAGTTGGCACGCACCCATCCATTTCTTCTCTCCCGCCCCTCCCCGCCCCCAATTGCCAAAAACTAAAAAAGCAAAATATAGAGACTTGGTTAATTAAATGCGACAGACCTTTGTTTCAATAGTGAGAAAACCTACAAAAACTGACCTTCCACCCGCAGTGATTAGCTTCGGGCCCTGAGCCGTGGCCAGTCCCTGAAGCGGGGATAGCATGTAGTTTGCATCAGGGCTGAGGAGCCCGTGAGAGCTTATGTAAAGCGCATTTGCCAGACTACACTTTTGTGTGCTGTAAAAATAACCTGCTGTGCTTATAGAAATCGCCGAAGTCATTGGTTGTCAGACTTTAGGTTCCTTCCGGGAAGCACCTGGAGGGGTTGTCACAACACATTGCTGAACGACTCCGAGTTGCGGACTCCTTCGGTCTGGACGCCAGCCTGATCATTTGCATTTCTAAGGAGTTCCCAGGGAATGCTGAGCGGGGACGCACTTTGATGGCACTGGTCTGGAGCAGAGGGAGAAAAGGGCATGAAATAGGCTGATTAGCAACACCGCTGGAATTTGATGTGATAGAAATAGGGTCCGGAAAGATGTTAGCGGTCATCCTGTAGGTGTAGGTAAAACACCTGTGCTAAAGGCTGGGCGCAGGCTTCCGTCCCTCAGAGGTTTCAGATGGAATCTGATGTCCCATTTACCTGAGAAACGGCCAGCAGGAGCCTAGAGCTCCACTCTGTAGTAGTTAAGGTCTTTATCTTATGGAGCTAATGAATGTCAGTCACTCTGGAATGAGGGTGGGAGGACCACTGCGGCAAGCAGAGAAAGCTGTGCAACCAAACCTGGCTTTACAAAGGACTGGGAAATTTGCTTTTATTTTTATTTATTTTTATTGATTTCAGAGAGGAAGGTAGAAGGAGAGAGAAATAGAAACATCAAAGATGAGCATCACTGATTGGCTGCCTCCTGCATGCTCGCCACTGTCCCTCCCTCCCCCCCCCCCCCCCCCACGGGCTGTGGGATGTGCCTGACCCAGAATCCAACCGTGACCTCCTGATTTATAGGATGAAGCTCAACCACTGGGGCACTCTGGCCGGGCAGGAAATGTCCTTTTAGAGTCGTTGGGCCTTTATGGATTCCAAAGTAGTAATAAGCAAAAAATGCAGGTCTTTATTTATTTTTTTTTCGGGCCTGCCATAATTTAAAAATCTTATCAATCACTTACATTATCAGGTCGAACGGAAAGATGTTTGTAAGCCAGTATATGGGTTAGTGCTGTTTCTCTATCTTGGTAACTTGCATGTTTGAAGCCTGTTCCACAGTTGTCTGCTGGGCTGGCTCAGCCAATGAGGGTAAGCTGCATATACGTCCCAGTCAGTTTACCATTTTCCGGTAACACAAACTGTTCATAGTAAATAAAATAAAATAAATAAAAAGGAGCCTGTTATCTGACTAGAAGACAGAAAAACTCTCCTCCAGATTAGGTTTGATTGGGTCTTCCCTTTACCTCTTTTCCCCTCAGACACTGTCTGAATCAGTTTTTTTCTTTGAAGCCTTGGGTGCCCTGTTTCCATTAGAATAGCACTTAGGGCTCATGAGTTAGGATAATTTGGAAGTGCATCCTATGTCACCACCTCTGTAAAAGCTACTGTTTTCTTCCCATCGGTGGATTGGGCTGTCATATGTATAATCTATTTTAACCAATGGTTCTCAAACGGGGGTGATTTTGCCCCCAGGGAACATTTGGCAAGGCCTGGAGACAGTTTTGGTTGTCATACCCCAAAAGGTGCCACTGACATCTCACAGGTGAGGCCAGGGACACTGTTGAACATCCGACAGTGCACAGGTACTTCCCTACCCCTCAGCAAAACATTTTCTGACCCAACTATTAACAGTGCTAAGGCTGAGAAACCCTGCCAACTTGATAACTAGCTAAGGACAGATGGTAAAAGAGTGGAGTACTCATCCGGGTATGTGGTGAGTACTGATTTTTTTTAAGACCACCTTTTATCAGGCAATAGACTGATAAGAATACAAACCTGAAAATGATGAATTTAGGCCACTTCTGTGTAGCTCAACATGGACATAAGTTCAAGTTCAGCATATTTTGCTGGCAGGTCAGTAGTTGACCAAAGCAGGAGGACTTAAGAAAAAACGTGTGTAGACATGCTATAATATGCTCTCCAGCACATCTCCAGGCCCCAAAGCAAACACAGCTGACCAACGTACATGAACACATGTTAGTGGTTGCTGCAGTTTCCCATGGATTATGGCTCAGTTGTCTAGACCTGAAAAACCCATGGATGGCCCCATTCCGGTGTTATCAAGTTGCCCTGTAAGCCCGTCCTTGAAGATTGATTCCTTTGGGATTAAAGCTTTCTGTCCTGCTGTCTCCTAAAATGCAGACACCTCTGAAAGGAAGAGTTTGGCTGTTCTCAGATTTTAATTTTTAGTGTGACTTAAATTGTGATGTAATTTCTTCCCCAAAAGCTGACCAGAAGGACTGGAATTTTGGAGGGATGCTTTGAGGACTGGTATACATGTGGGGTGCTGGTGAGGTGTGGGGGCTGTGGCTCAGGTACTGAAGAGGGGACAGAGGCAGACATGAAGAGGGAGGTAGTAGATGACTGAACCCAGTGTTTCTAACATCTCGGTGTAGCTGCAGCTCATCTTTGCTTCATACCCGGGTGCTCACTTGCATTGCTGCACTCAGAAGGGCCCATTTTCCTGCCCTTGCTCCTAGTCCTGGGGAACCTTCTTTGACGTGAGGGTCCTGGCGAAAGCAAGTTCTGGTGACAGTCTGCTTCCCCAGCGCGCGTGCTGCACAGCGCCTTCCCCTGGGCGTCCTGGGTGTTCTGGTAGGCCTCTTCCAAACGTCCATGGGGATGTGCAAGGTGCAGTGCATTCTCTACAGCAGTGAACCCTGTGATGACATTCAGAGGAGAGAACGTTTTATCCCAAGTAGCACGTACAACATGTGCTGGAGTAGTGAGATGCATGCTGCTTGTGTAGCATTAAATATGTTCCAGATGCTCTTATTGAGGGAAAAGTGAAGGTAGTTAGAAGTGATCTACCCTTGGGCTTCTCCCAGGAGGTGACTGCCTGTTGCCACACTCCTCTGCCTCCAGGCCCAAGAGTTCACAGAGACTAGGAGAGCTGAGGCCCCGCCCACTCCGCACTCCTATGGACCTGGATGGATCCTGGTGGCCTGACACCCTGCTTGCCCTCTGCCATGGTGCCGTCTCTGTGCAGCCCCGACTATCAACACATGCACTTGTGACATTCAGAGGGAGGCTTCAGACCTTCTGGTCACCGATCTCATTTTGTAGAAGAGGATATCGGGGTTCACCTGAACGACCTTCTTGCCTACCTAGCCCCTTGCCTCATTGCTCTCTTCCATTCAGTCAGAATGAGCACCCTCTCGGTCCCCCTTCGTAGGGTCCTCTGTTTCAGGGCACTAACATAGCAAGCCCCTCTTCTTAGTCCACAGGTTGCCTCTGGTTGGATTCCTGGGGTAGTAGATAAACCCATCTTTACTTCTCTTCCTTTATGTAAAGGGAACCATTGAGATCATGACACTAGATTCTCTCCCCCCACCTTTTTACTGGTAGGTCATACCTGGCAAGTGGATCCCACTGATTTGCCTTAGTAAACGTGGCATTTACTGTGATGCTATTTGTGTGCAGTAAGCAAGTGAAGTAAGAATCTAATAGCTCATCTGATGGTGGAAATCATGTAATCGGTGCAGCAATAAAAGGACAATTCATGAGTCATAGCTATTACCACACCTTAGGAGCCTTGAAAGATGAGTGTGATGCCAAGTGACTTCAGCCTAGAGGAAGCAACATCCCCTCCTGACATGCCTGCAGGCTGTCGCTGTGTTTATAAAGTGGCCATTATGTAATTAGACTTTGATGGTGGTGTCACAACGGACTTCTAAGTAGTCTCCTTTTGATTTATGATACCACTTTAAATGGATGGCCATGATTTGTGAGTTCAGTTTAAAAACAAAAGGTTACAGATGTAATAATCAAAATAAGAACCATCCTTTGTACATTATCATTGTAATATTGACCTATTCCTCTCCATGGACATTCTCAGAAATCCCCACCAGTGACATAAGAAAAGGCGATTTAAGGTCTTACATTATTAGAATCGTTATTGACAAGATGCCGGTACAACAGGACAGTGACTACACATGTGCCGTGGCCTCTGCGTGCTTTTCCAGTTCCAGTGTTTGCTGTTTTCTCACACGCCCTGCTTGGGCCCCCTCGTCCTGAAGCACACAGGCGTCTGTGAGAAGGCTGGCCTGGGAAGAGATGAGAGCAAGCAGATTGCGCATTGAGGCCCAAACCTAAAACTCATTATCACGTTCTATCCAAAGAACTATACTTTGTTCGGTTTTGTTGTTGAGCTTGTCATTTTCTGCACTCTGGGATCTGGCTTTGCACTTGACTTATATATGTCATCAGTGCTCCTAATATTTAATGCTTGGTAGTTTGGAAGATAATGCAGAACAACAGTCATCAGTGTAGAATTTTCATTGTGTCGGTAGAAAGTGCAGCATCCCTTGTTGTATCTGTTGTTAGGTCGGCTCCTGCATTCTCTTTTGCTCTCAAAACTCTCCCTCTAAGCCAGGTGATTTACAGCCACAGACCGTGGAAGGGGACTACAAAGTGGTGACTCCCAGGGAACCTCACCCACTGAGCCATCGACTATGGTTCTTAGAAGCCAGATGAATCCCTTCTGAAGGCCTCAGGGATATTTTTAGTTTGAGGAAATTTGGCCTGGAGGCAACAGACAGCCAATATTCAGTGTTTAATTTATGTCTCATCCCATCAGTCACTCTTCCTGCACAGGGGGGCTTTTGAGTTGATCACTGTGTCCTTAAAGCTTACTCATTCATTTACACAAATCCAGTGTGTGTGTATTTGTATTTTCAAAGGGCTACTTACTTCCCCATATTGACCTACCTTCTACATTGAATTATCCCAAAGAATTCCGAAATGAAAGGTTCACAGATTTTCAAGATATTCTGGAGATCAAAAATGAAGAGGAGGTATATGAATATTAAGTGTTATGTTCCCAGTATAATTGAATTGTTGACAGGAATTTTCCTGGTTTAACTTATAATTAAGATATACATTAATTTAACATTTATAATCAAACAATAATCAAATTAGCCAAGAAAGAGGTGTGTGTTTTTCAAGGGATTTTGTATACAGTAGTCATGATCTGGCTACATTCTGTGGCTGGGTTATTCTCTGTTCATAATGTGGGCACCTTCGGTTGGGAGCCCTGACTTCTCCATATAAATATTGTCATAAAAAACTTGTGCCTTTTACTCAGGGAGTGTCACTAAATGTCAGTGGGTGATGAAAAGGCTCTGTGTGGACTTCCTGTGGAATAACTACTCATGGGCCATGCTGTGTACAGCTTTGTGGAGGCTTATCATTCTCTTGGTGTAGTAACAAGTACATTGAGACCCTTGGTCAGTCTTAATGAAGATGATTATTTGTAACAAAGTTATATTTGCGAAATATTTGGGAATCTCAGAGACTGGCTGTTAGCATTTCTTAGGGTAATTTATAGAAAGATGAATCATTTCTCAGGATAGTGGAAAACTCTCATGAGGAATTCTGTTTTCTTTAAAAAGCGTTTCAGAGTTTTATGACATCCTGTGTGATGTCAAGTTCCTCAGGTATGCGTGCATTGCTCATTCTTTCTTTGTGGCCATTGTCCTGGAATCCTGCACAATCCTCCTCAAATTCATCAGCTTTTCTCTTTTTAACTCTAGACTCTACTTAAGTCATTCTGGGCGCCAGCATGTTCCAGTTCCATTACATGACTGTACCCAATTTGTCACCTTCGTTCTGACATTTGGCATTATATTGTTGGCCCCGTCTTGGGAATTCCTTGGCTCTGCTACACCACATCAACCTGGTTTCTTCTCTCCCACCCAGCGGCTTTCTGGTCTCTCCTTTTGGGCTTTGGCTTTCCTGTAGCCCAAGCATGCCAAACGTGTTATTTAAACGAGACATATGGCCCACTGGCCGCGAGTTTGACATGCTTGCAGTGTAGTCAATTCACTCAGAGTGTTTAAATTCAACATGTGCCCAATAAATGAGCCAAGTATTTGAACTTCCTTTTTTGTTGTTGTTAATCATCACCCGAGGATATTCTTCCATTGATTTTTTTAGAGAGAGTGGAAGAGATGGGGGTGGGGAAGGGAAGAGAGAGAAACATTGATGTGAGAGACACACATTGATTGGCTCCCTCCCACACGTGCCCAGACCAGGGCCAGAGATCGAGCCACCAACTGAGGTACATGCCCTTGACCGGAATCAAACCTGGGACCCTTCAGTCCAAATGCCGATGCTCTATCCACTGAGCCAAACTGGCTAGGTCCGAATGTCCTTTCTGACCTTCTCACATTCTCCTTCCTCTCAGAGCCTTTAATTGGGCTGTTTCCTTGAACTCGAAAGTCCTCGCAATCATTTTCTCTCCTGTTAGTCCGAACTGTGCTTTGGGCCCCATTCTTTCACACCATCCCGTGGCCATCTTTCCTTCCGTGCATGCTATCTAAAAATTCAAAGAGCTTGATGTGTTTTGATTTCATGTCCCTGTATTTAATTGGAAATTGCTAGTTAGTAAGGATTTTTTATAGAGAAGTTCAAACAGCATTACCCAGCAGTCCTTTACTCTTCTCCTCTGAGGGCCTGAGATGAAATTACTCATCCCAGGAGCCCTTGGCTCCATTGCTGAATGAAGGACCAGGAGGAGACCCACGAGGAGGTTCAATTTCTGTTTGTCGCATGAACTATAAATAATAAGCTTAAGCACTTCAGTATGAGGCATGAAGAATGGATACATTGAATGTGGCATCACTGTAGTTCTCTCTGCAGACACCTTGAAGCAATAAAGGTAACACAATCATTTGTTAGGATTACTTTTTATTGTGGAAGGTTTTCTTTTCAGCTATTGAATAACATCGGTATTTCTAGCCAATGCCAGAGCTAGTAATAATCCTCTCATTTGGGAATGAAGGTCTAAGAATTCATACTTGAATCAAACACTTTAATCTGTAAATCTCTCAAGTCTCAAACCAAATGTTGAATCATTTGACAAATTGGGATTAAGAGCTGTCTGGGACCATTGTTAGTATCCTTTTTGGCTGTGAGGAAATGACACAGATAGTTTCACCCTACAATTCATTCAGTTTTATGAGCCAGCCAGTATTCATCACAACAATCTGAAAACTCTTAAAAGGACAGAAATTGTGTGACAAAGTGAGTCACAGTCTTTGTGATGTGATGTCTGCAAGGATGGGTGGGAGAAATCGCACGGTGACTCCCCTCTAAGCTGAATCATTTTGCAAATAGAAAACAATTGGTAGGTTTTTAGGTGGTTATTACATAAATAGGAAAGGAAGAGAGGAACAGAGCCAAATAATACCTTCATTTAAAACATTACTTTTTGAAATGTTATCACTTGCTAAACAGTCTGTTTTGAATTGGAAATGAAATTAACCTCTCTACTGCCTAGTAGTATATATCTCTTAATCTAACACCTGCTGTACATCTTCTTTATATATTTTTATGTGCATTTAAATTAATTTTGTTGCTTTCTTGCCTAGATTTTTTTTTTATTCTCCCATGTCATTGACCTTTTTCCTCATGGCTATTTCTTGTCTTGGCTCATTTGAAGATGGTGTGTGTGTGTGCGCGCGCGCGCGCGCGTTGTGGGGAGTGTCATTCACTCACTGGCTGGATGACCACTTAAGTTGGATGGGGACCCAAGAGAAGAAGGTCCCTTTGGTCCTAGAAATTGTAGTTCTGGAGTGGATAATCTTGCATTGTGCATGATTAGGGCTCCTTTGTTACTTTTCATCTTATTAAAAACAAAAGTTTGGAGAGCCTTTCTCTGAGTCAGATTTAATCTTTAAATATAAGATTGGTTTTATTTTCTTATCTTTTTTGGAGTAAGACATTTGTCAAAAAATTTTGTGAAAAGAGAAATCTTTTACTTTGAGTGTGTTTCTAAGTGTAGAAGTTCTTACATACATTACTCTAAACTCAATAAGTTTATAATGGGAATGTAATGCAAGTGAAATTGGGAAGACAATCTTGCTAACTGGTTTCATAGAGAATGCTAATTTCTTCAGGCAACATACACAGCACTGTTGGTTTAAGAAATAATGAATGACAGGAACACCTTCAGCTGTTACAGGATGGGGTGTAGATCATTTTGGAAGTGGGTATTAAGGAGGCTGTGAAGTAGTCATTTGTTTTGTCCAGCCTTGGCCAGACACCTAGGGAGATTGTCCTAGTGACTAGCAAAGTCCCTGTCCCTCGCAGTAGGGAAAGAGCCAGTTGTTTCGCCTTCACCACTGTATTCCTAGGACTTCAGTATTTACCGAACAGTTATTGAATGAATGAATGAATGAATGAATGAATGAAGTTTTTAAAAACATGCTGTATGTCACCTTTATAAATAATATGTTTAATCTCGATTACAAACTTATGAAGCAAGTATCATTGTCCTCATCTTACTGAGAAGAACAGTTTTTGCTCTTGGCTTTCAAAACATGATCTCTGTCTGTGACAACAGCACATAATGAATTGTAGGTTGCACACTTCTTAGTGTTTAGAATACAGGTTCATGGCCAGAATTCCAGAAGGACAGTGTAGCAGAAATTTGAACAGAAATAGTGATTTTAACAAGTAATTTAAGCTCTCTTCAGAGGCTTTGCCACCTTTCCTCTCACCCTTTCCTACATTATTTTATTACTTAGGAAAAAAGATGTCACGATTTAGTATAAAACAATTCTTTAATATTTAGGGGTTGCTTTCTGAAGAGCTCAAAGATTTTTAAATGGCACATACAAGAACAGAAAAAAGTAGGATGTAGTTGAGGATAAAAATTATGTAAGAATGAAATGAACCTTGAAGATGGGTCTGGAAGATTAAAATGCAGAAGGAGCTAGGGCATGCAGAAATGCAGAGAATAACTGAAAAGTTTTGTAAGAAAGGTGTGTGGTTGTTGTTTTTTGCTTAATCTCCCACCTTTTTTGTTCAGCCCTGCAACCCCCTTCCCATCTGGGAGCTCAAAGACACTGGCAACAGCATGGTGATTACAGAGGGGAAGAGGATGAGAGAGGCAGGAGAGGATATAGGCAGGATAAATGGTGATGGAAGGAAACTTAACTTGGGATGGTGAACATACAATACAATATACAGATGATGTATTCTAGAATTGCACACCTGAAACATATATAGTTTTATTAACTAATGTCACCCCAATAAATTCAATTAAAATATATCTATAGTATATAGTTAAGCCCTTTCCAGGAACTTCAAGATAGGTTCACCGTTTAAGGGCATGTGGTGTAAGCTGAAAAACTTAGACCTTTTTTATTTTAATCTTCTTAACCAAGTGAGATTGTCAGTCAACCAATAATGTTTGAGTTTCTACTATGTGAGGAAATAAAGCTCAAGATAGACAAGGAGATGTCAAGAGAACACTTAGACACATCCAGAAACACGTCTAGAATAAACTCCTTCCTTGAAATCATGTGCCCGCTTTTGGCTTCCTGTATTTGTAAGTGGTGTCTCTGTCTTCCTTGCCAGCAGCTCCATCGTGGAATCAATTCCTAGTCTTCATTTCCCTCGTCCTCCCTTCAGCCTCGTGCATGCCAGCTCTGGTGACTTTCACACGTGTGCCGGCGCAGCATTCTTGCCGCAGCTGCTCTGGTTCTGTCCTGACTGTTGCAGCTACCTTCTGACCGACCGTCTGTATTAGCTGCAGCTGCCATAGCAAAATCCCACGGACTGAGGGCTCCGACAGAAATATGTTTTCTCACAGTTCTGGAGGCTCGGAGTCCAAGATTACAGTGTCCACAGGTTAGGTTTCTTCTGTCCTTGACTTGCAGATAGCCATCCCTCGTGTACACACGCAAAGTTCCTATCCTTGCAAGGACACCGGTCAGACTGGGTTAGGACCCATCGTAACAGCCCCATTTTGACTTAATCACCTAGGCCTGGGTTTGTTTTTTAAATAGATCCCACATGTATGTATATGTCTTTGTCACTTAGCATAATTCCCTCAAGTCGTTCACGTTGCCTCCAATGGCAGGATTTCCTTCTTTTTATGGCTGAATAATATTCCACTGTATACAGATACCGCATCTTCTTCATACATTTATTCACTGATGGCCACTTAGGTTGTTTCCATGTTGTGAGTAATGCTGCAATGAGCATGCAGGGGCAGATGTTTTTTGAGATAGTAAGTTTTGTTCCCTTTGGCTAAATACCCAGAAGTGGAATTGCTGGATCATATGGTGGTTTTATTTTTAGGTTTCTGAGGAACCTCCTCCACACTGTTTTTCATTAGCTTCTTTCTTCTGGTTCTTTTCCTTCCCCTGACATGTATGTGCAGGTTAGTTTAGCTTCATGAGGATTTTGGAAAGCAAGGATAATGGTCCTATTCCAGAAGAAAGGACATTATCAAACAAACAAAAACGACTCCCACCCAGATCACAGTGCTCCTCACACGTGGAGAGGTGTCAGCTGGGGTTGCCTGTGGTCCCGGAAAGGGTCACCGCTGTGCCTGGTCTCTGCCCGCTGCCGTCTGCTCCACAGGCCTCCTGTTCTCATCACAGCTGCCCTGGCCTCGGAGCCTGATGCTGAGGACCGGCCATGGAGAGGCGTGGAGGCTGCAGTCTGATCACATAGGACAGGCTAGTGTTGTTGAGTCCTATTCTGGTCTGTGGTTGGAAATGTCTGTTGCTCATCCTCTTTCCTTGTGGAGGAAAATGTCAGTGAGCAGCAGCAGCACCAGGGGCACTTCAGTGGGGAGCTGTCCGGACCCCCTGCCAAGTCCTGGGGGGCAGAAGGAAGGGAAGGTGGCCAGCAGATGCCAGTCTGCCTTTCTGAATCAACGTGGGCACTGCTGAGAGTTACCTGGGATATATGAGGGCATGGGGTTGGGAGGGCCATGAGCGCAGTCCTTCCCTGCACCGCAGATGTCCTGGGCCTGCTCCCTGGACACTGGGTCTCCTGAGTGAGTCTTGTTTTTGACCTCTGTGTCCTCAGGGGCAAGGTGCCTCCCCACTGGGAAGCTGAAGGCCATGCCAGAATACCACCCAGTACACAGATCTCAGTGTGCCCATTTAGAGCAGAAATGGTACCAAATGGCAAACTATCTGGTGACTTAGTTGCTGTAAAAAAACAAACAAACAGACAGACAGACAAATGTGGTGAGCTTAGCGTGGCTGGCACAGTATGAGTGGGTACATTTTCAGGTTTGGGAACACTGAGGGACTTTACATCTGTGTGATCCGTGTTTTCTTTGAAGTAGGAGGGAGAGAGGTGTGGCTGTGGGCAGGGCAGCCTGTGGAGCATGGGGCCAGTTTATGTGGCTGCTGTGGAGAATGGGAGAAGGAGACCTGGAAAGTGCCCACGGTTACTGAGCACTTTCTGAGGGCTCACCAGCGGGTGGGGACCCCACATTCCTAATCACACCTGTCAGGATGACTGTGTCGTTCCCAGGTGCATTCCACTGTGTCTGTTCAGCTGGAAGTGCGGGAGCGGAGCAGCCGGCTGGCTCTGTTGGGCTGGGCTTTAGAAGTGCTGGGATGAAAAAGCAGGAGACTTGAATGATGCCTCTGAGCTTAGGCTGATCAGGAAGTGACGCCTCGGAGGCCCGGGATTGGTGGTAAACACTGGGTCACATCCGTGAGGTCATAGGCTAACGAGCCAGTGGACAGCCAAGAGGGTGCGTTGGGCTGGAGCTTAAGGGAATGGACATCTCTGGACGATAACACGGCCATGAGAGTGGGCAGTGCAGGTCGCTGGATTGGATAAACCGAGAATCTGAGGCCAGGTTGTTGGTGGATCTTCTATGTGAATGTGAAGTCTTTCAAGATGATGACAAGATGTCAGGTGCCAGATCCCAAGTTTTCAGTGAGTGACAGTGACCCGTCAGTGGAGGAGGAGAGGGGATGAACCTTGAAGGAGGAAAGACTTTGGTCTGGGAGCGGGAAAGTAATCGTAGATGCCGTTAGGGAAGCCAGGAAAAGACTCCACACACCCACTGGGAGAGGCCTGATCCCAGTTGAAATGGTGGTTCAGAAGACTTGGCTGGACCCCAATGTGGGTGCAATGGCCTGTGGTGACCAGCAGCCCTTAGCGTTTGAGTGTTGTGAGGGGAAAACATCTTTTGGCAGGGAGTCTTTTTTCTATTTTTAATAACATCAGTGTTGGAACACGTGATCTATAAAGTGTCCTCCTTGCTTAAAAGTTCTTTTCATGAATCTGAACAAAAGGCAAAGCAGGAAGTAGTCTCTTATATTGCCCAGATGGAAGGCTAGGCCCGGACCATCGCCATTCCCCGAGAGAGAGAAAGTAGAATGCTTTAGAAATGCTTGGGGAAAATGCATCGTTATAGCAAAAAGCTGTGAGTTGCGCAAAATGAGCCATGTTTTATGTTTCTGGTCTCAGAACACTTTACTCGGGAGGCCCAGACTCCCTTCCAGGCCTGAGGGAAGCGGTTTCAGTTCAGAGCCTCTCCAAGAGAATCACTGGTGGGCGCCTTCCTAGATGCCCGGCTTCTCTCTCACATAGACAGCCTCCACAGCTTCTGGGGGAAGCAGGCAGAATGAATGGAGCCAGGGGAGCAGACAGGGTTAGGGAGGCAAAAAGTAGAAGAGAAAAAGGAAGAGAGGGAAACAACCGAACACCCACTCGAGAACACGCAGGGAAGATTTCGGCTGAAACAGACTTTCATATTCAAACTAGTTGCGTGGGGCGCTTGGCGCTGTTTGCGGGGAGCGCTTCCAAGTCTGACAAGGTTCGAAAGGAGCAAAAGAAAACACAGTGACTGCTTTCCTGGCCCCGGGGAGGGGAAGACATTCAGTAATTGTGATTTTAGGCTCCTTTTCTGGGAGGGAAGCGTGAATACTAGAGCCAGAAGCTATTTGCTTTACTACTTGCGCTCTCTCGGG
This sequence comes from Myotis daubentonii, assembly GCF_963259705.1. NCBI lineage: Eukaryota > Metazoa > Chordata > Mammalia > Chiroptera > Vespertilionidae > Myotis > Myotis daubentonii. Next base: position 72,342,840 of record NC_081844.1, on the reverse strand, counting down.
ACATTTCTCTACCTTTATAAATTATAGCAACGAACGCTTTGTCCTTTTATTGGAAGGAAGAAGAAGACGATATTTTTTGGGAAGATAAGCCTTCTTACCTGTTGGTATTATCTATCCCCTGCTGTCCCCCACCCCCTCCATCTACACACAGCTCATTGCTTGGACCAAGGCACAATTCTAGCATCAGTTCAACCAGCTAGTCCTTGGAGAATGGCGAATGAGGAAGTGACAGCGTGCACACTTCACAGGCTTCTGGGAGGTTCAGCACCCGACAGAGGAGGATGTGGTCTGCTGGCCTGTGAGCCCAGGTCCCGAGTTGACCATGGGCTCTGCTTCTTTGCCTTTAACGGGAAAGTCTGCACTAGATGGTTTCTGAGAGCTAAACTCTAAGGATGCCTGAATCCAATTCTGCTGGAGGTTCAAAGAATGAGTTCTGGGGAATGGCTGAAAATGTCCTCAGAAGTAGGCATGTCCCTGGGAAAAGAGTATGTACCCAGAAAAGAGGGTACTTCATGCTGGGTACTCCTTCCTTCCTCCCTCCCTTCCTTTCTTCCTTCCTTCCATCCATCCATCCATCCATCCATCCATCCATCCATCACATCTCTGTTAAGGTCATTCTCATGGCTTCATCTTTCACATTCATGCAGGTGACAGGTAGCCCTGGGTCTCTTCTGTGCCTTTCTAGTTGTAGGATCTTGGGTAAGTTACTTCATTTCTTTAAATACCAGTTTCCTCATCTGTCACGCAGGGATACTAGATAGTTACAGCTACTGTGTTAGTGTTGTTGTAAGTGTTAACACGGAATAACAGGGCAGAGTGTTTGTATATGGTAGTGTCAGATAGCAAGCCCTTGCTGGCTGTTAGCTGTGGCTGTTGTGTATTATTCCTGAATCTTCCTGACACACGTGTGTCTCATCTGTCCTCCAATGCTTTGGGTGTGTTATGAAGCAAACATCTCAAAATGTAATTGCCTGACCTAAACATGTGGTTCTTTCTCATTCCATGGATTGACTGGCTCAGTAGGATGGTTCTTCTGCTAGTAATTTGGGATTTCTCATACAGCTACAGACACATGGTGGCTGGGACAGGACTCTCTCAAATGGCTCCATGTGCCTATCTGTCATCCTGGGTGCCTGAGACTCTCTTTCTCCCTGTGGACTCGCCATGAGACTAGCTTGGGCCTCTTTACATAATGGCTGGATCTCAAGAGCAGAGGTACAAACTCCAGTGTCGAAGCACTGTTTACATCATGTTTGCTAATCTCCATTGATCAAATTCAGTCAGCGTGGCCCAAGATTAGAGTCAATATGGGAGGAGTTACACGAGGTGTGACTGACAAGAGGCCTGGTTGACTAGAACCACCAAAATAAATCTACCACATCCAGGGCCCAAGTTCCTACCGTCTGGAAAATACCTTCAAGTGAACGTTGCTCTGTGAACTTGAATCTACTAACTTCACTTCCAGTCAAATGAGCAGTTCATTGTTCTCTTTGATGAGCTTGGAGCTGATACTGGGCCATAAATTTCACCAATTTCCTCTCCAGATTATTCTACATCAGTTTTCATATTTCTAAGTGGAAAACCTAAACACATCTTATTTCTCCTCGTTTTTTGTTTTGTTTTAAAAACCCAAGTCCAGCCGAGCTGGTTTAGCTCAGTGGTTGAGCTTTGACCCATGAACCAAGAGGTTTGATTCCCGGTCAGGGCTCATGCCCAGGTTGTGGGCTCGATCCCCAGTAGGGGCGCGTGCAGGAAGTGTTTCTCGTCAATGTTTCTATCTTTCCTTGTCCCTTCTTCTTTGTCTAAAATCACTAAAAACACATTAAAAACAAAAAAGAAACAATCTAAATCCAGACTTCATGAAGCCCTGGCATTTATTCCTTGGTTCTGTACCCTCAATACCACCCTCAGAGTCCATGTCCTTATTATCTTACACACGAACACCTGCAATACCTTTCAGATAAGTTTTCTTTAAATGCCATTTTCAGTCTGATGCATTTCTTTTCAAGAATGCGCAGTCTACTCATAGTTCTTACTGCATGAAACCTAACCTTCCTGCTTGTGTTTCTGAGGCTTTTATTTATTGACCCTACTCCACTCTCACATATTACCCACCCTCCAGAATCAGAGCATGAGGAGAGAAGGTACCTAATCCGAGAGTCTGAGTTCTTCTACATTGCAAATATCTTCGAACACAGAGGGAATGGAGGAGCCAAAGTGGCTGCAGGGCAGAAATCCCGAAGAATAGGTGTAGCGTGGAAGGGGTTGGTTGTTGCTACTTGTGTTTTCAAGAATTAGGTAGGTGGTGAGGGGAATTGGATGTTTCAATGGGATAGAAATTAGATCCCTTTAATGGAATCCCTCAATTTTTAAAAATCTTGAATTGGCTTTTGTTCATTGCACTGCTCCTGATTCAGTTGGCTGACACGTCCATACAGTCTGGTTTCCCTGTTATGGGTGGTGTGGGGACTAGGTTCCAGTGCCCTGCTCCCCACTCAGGGTGCCTCACAGTGTTTGTTAGATGAAGAAAAGAAGCAAAACTTAAGTTAAGTTCATCTTTTTTATAAACAAAAATGGATAACATCAAGAGAGTCAAATAAAAGGATGCATGATCCTATGTATGAAATGGAGATACAGAATGCAGTTTCATGAATTATTTTTTTATGACATTTGCTAGACACTCAGCAGAGGGTGGGATGCCTGAGGGCCTAGCTGGTCACACAACACCGTGAGCAGACCTCTTTCTTCTGTGGATGGAGCATACACAATGCGTTAGGAATTTGGGGAGGACATTGAATGACGAGGTTCCTGTTCATGTGAGGAGACAGCCTGTTAAACTGACAGACACAGGTAGGCATTCACTCCGGAAGTGTAAGGGCATATGCTGAGATCCACTCCGGAAGTGTAAGGGCATATGCTGAGATCCACTCCGGAAGTGTAAGGGCATATGCTGAGATCCACTCCGGAAGTGTAAGGGCATATGCTGAGATCCACTCCGGAAGTGTAAGGGCATATGCTGAGATCCACTCCGGAAGTGTAAGGGCATATGCTGAGATTCCCAGGCATGGTTTTGATGCTGTTCATTTCCATTCCGAAGGCATTGTCTCTTTGTGGGACCCGTGGCAGTGCACAGCCTCAGCATTTGGGATACTCTGTAAGGAAACAGCAGGCATTTTCAAAGAATCTCCCACCCCACCAGCTTCCAGCCCCAGCGTCAAGTGCCCGGTTTTAAAGATCTGAACTCCGAGTGGTCCACATAGCTTTATTAACTTGGACTTCACCGCAGCTGTGTTCTGGGCTAGAGCTGTGATCCCGTCTTACTGAGACCTGTTTTATCCCCTTGGATTCTCAGCACAGCGGAGGGCAGTCCCTGCTTCTTCCTGGCGACTTGGAGGCGGAGGAGCTGGTTCCAGCCTCCCGGAGCCAGGCGGCTCTGCCATGCAGGGTGCCCGGAGGGAGAGTTTTCCTTGGGAGGGCCTCCTCAGGAGTCTTGGACATGGGCCTTGGGCTCTTGGCTGGAACCAGGGTTTTCCAGAGCGGAGGCTGCAGTAATGCTCGTCATTGATTGAGGGACATGCTGTCCGGCTATTTTCATGAGAGTCAAGCAAAAACCGCTCTTGTCTTCAGCCGGCTCCGAAAGGTCTTTTCCTAACGATTGCCCCAGTCAAATCGAATGACCAAGAGAGTGCAGCTCAATGGCTGGAACACTGGGCAGCTGCCCTCCCCCTTCCCAGTGTTCACACTTGCGGCTCTGTTTTCTGTTCTGGAGCTGCCTGAATTGTGTGATTTTTGTAGATGAATGTGAACTCTTCGATCCAGAGGGAAGTGCAGGGAACACAAACAGCCTGTTGAGTTGGCATTCACCCCCAGGGTTCAGTGCGCCGCCAACCAAGCTGGTTGCCACGGGGAGAGAAAACTCAGGCTCTCACAGGCATCCAAGTAGCATTGCAAAAGGACAGAAGTGGCAACAGGAGGCTGCAGTCAGGCCATCGCTTGGGCATGTTGGATGCTTGCTTGAGGCAGCTTATATTTTGCTTGTTAATATTGATTTGAGCTGCTTCTCATTTCAGGGTATTCCGGCCAGATTTCCATCACATACTCTGTGTGTGTGTGTGTGTGTGTGTGTGTGTGTGTGTGTGTGTGAGAGAGAGAGAGAGAGAGAGAGAGAGAGAGAGAGAGAGAGAGAGAGAGAGAGAGAGATAGTGAGATAGTTAGTTTAAATCTCTGCCCTGGGCTGGTGCTGAGTGGTGGCGGCCCCAGGAGCTGGGGTATGTGTTCTGCAGCTGAGCACAGACCCCACTGTCCCCGCCCCTCTGGGTCCTGTCCCCAAGCTGCTCCACGCTGCATGAACCTGGCATGGCCCCTGTAGGCCTTGGAGCTTGTTACCCAACTTTTCGCACAAGAATCTCCCCAAGTTCCTTGAATGCTGAAGTCCATTTACTCTGAGACAAACCAAAGGGGTGGGTAAGGATGCTTCTAGAATTGATTTGCACATAGAACTGAGATATAGAAGCCTCAGGAGTTGTTTTCCAGTGAGAGCATTTCTCAGCTTCTAGCAGTGGCCAGCCCTGACTGAAGGTCAGGCGTCCCACAGTCTGTTCCGTACCAGGATATGACTCCCTCCCAGGCCTGTCTGCGTTGCTCTCCACAGACAACAGAGCGACCCTCTCACACCTGGGGCTCCCACCTCCAGTCCAAGATGCTCAAGATTTCTCCTAAGTGGCACAGACTCCTGCCCACGGGGCTGGAGGGCCTGTTTATCCAGTAAACAGTGTAAGAAATACAGAGAAATGGGCAGTGGTCACATGTTCTGGGGGCACCGGAGCAGTTCTGGAGTTGTTTGCTAGTGAAAAACATAACAACCTGTAGACATTCAGCCATCTGAGGCACAAAAAATCTTTTTCTTGTCTTCACATAACCCCCTTCCACCACCTAATTCTTCAATAATGCGACAAACAGGTGCAGAAGTGATACTGCAGCTTCATCCTTCCCTCCTCCGCGCCCATGCCCTCGCCTTCTGGTGGACGCGTTCCGAGGCGGGCTTGGAAACTGAAGTTACAGTAAAAATATCACCCGGAGCAGTCTGTCTTCTTTACATTCGTTGGTTTGTATTCTTTTCTCTCCAAAAATTCTGTGCCTCTCAAACATGTATTTCAAACGTCAGTTAGTAAACTAGGTCAGATTTTGAACGTCAGTTGGCTGACGTTTTGTAATTAATTTTTTAAAGTTTGAGGTAATTGAGGGTCACATGCAACTGTGAGAAGTAATACAGAGAGATCCCGCTGACCTTCTCCCCAGTTGTAACATCTTGCAATCCTATGGCATCACATCACAGCCAGGGTGTCGACAGCGACACAGGCGAGGTACAGAACGGCCACCGGAAGGGCCGCTGGGCTGCCCTTTCGTAGCCACATCATCCCCGCATCGCCCCCTCTGGCACCCACCAATCTGGTCTCCATTTCTATGATTCCATGGCCGACTTATTTATAGAAACATTTGTCCAGCGGCTGGCCTCTGGGAAGAAAAGGCCATTTAACACTGTGCAGAGCTCATGACGCCTGTGGGTGGAAGCCGGTATTTACAGATGCCTGCGCTCCCTGTTGCTTTGTGGCAACAGTGCAGGGTCCCCAGGCCCAGGCGACCGAGTGTCAGCATTGCAGCTATCCTTGCCAGAAAATGCCCCGCCAAGGGCTGTGGGAATTTTCCCGCCTGAGCGACAGGATCCCCATGAGGCAGGCCAAGAAGTGCCCTCGGGGGCAGAGCCTTTCTGGCCTCGGCCTGACACAGGAGAGTCCGATGCGTCTGGAGCCCTGGCAGCTGCAGAAAGAGTGAGGCAGGCGTTTTCTCTGCCTGTCAACCCGCTGTGATGCTCCTGCGGGTGTTTCCTTCTCTCTGTCGTTGAAGTTCTGTTTCCCCGTGTGCAGCTCTGCCCTGACCTTGCGTTGCCCCTGGAGCGTCTGGAACATTACAAGATGCCAAATGTCTTTCTCTCTCTCTTGCTATCGGTCTAATTAGCGGATGCCACCATAGATGTAGAAACCTTTGCCATTCTTAAACAGCAGCTGTGTTAGAAGGACCAGGAATCGTCTGATGTCCTCAGGATTCGGCTGTCACACTTGCTCTGGTCTGCAGCTCAGGCAGCCCAAACGTGCATTTGGGGACTTGTATGAAATCCGGAAGAGGTTGTATTGGAGGGAACTGATTTCTGTAAGTTTTTATGGATTGGAATTGCTTGTAACAGCTCTGTCTTCAGCATAAATCAGCAGTACATTTTCAATTTTTTTTAAATTGCAGAAATTAAATGTTATGACTTAGACATATAATAATGATGGCAAGAAAATTTGCATTTCAGACATATTATATTACAGTTATTTATATTTAAACTATTTTAGCCCAGCCGGTGTGGTTCAGTGGTTGAGCATCAACCTATGAACCAGGAAGTCACAGTTCGATTCCTGGTGAGGGCACATGCCCGGGTTGCGGGCTGGATCCTCAGTAGGCAGCCAATCAATGATTTGCTCTCATCATTGATGTTGCTGTCTCTCTTTCCCTCCCTCCCCCTCTTTTCCTCTCTGAAATCAATAAAAAAAAATTTTTTTAAAAAGAGAATAATTTTAGATTTAGAGAAGAATTGCAAAGATTTTCGGAGCGTTTCCGTCCCCTTCACCCAGCTTTCCCAGAGCTTAGCTTCTTACATAATGGCACTTTGTTTTGGCACGTTGGTCAAAACTAAAAAACAAAAACAACTAATACTGGTACATTACTGTTAACTACAGACTTTATTTGGATTTTGCCACCTTTTCCACTAATGTCCTTTTCTATCCCAGGATCCAATCCAGAACATCACATTGCGTTTAGTCTCTTGATATTTAATGTAGAAAACTACCATCTGCAGAGAATAACAATTTTGTCCATCAGTTTCCAAATCTGTGTGTATGCAGCTCTCAGGTGTGTATATACAGACCTTCCTGCAGGGGCCTGGGCTGACCACTGTGTTCCAGGCTCTCACTCCGTAAATGCTGGTGCTCCCAGGAGCCTGTCCTTTGCTCTTGAATTTGCGTCTGCTACACACTCTGCAGCCATTGTGCATCTCCCTGGTGGGTTAGGTGCAGCCTGTGTGCCCAAGGCAGCCAGTTTACTGTGGTCACCAAACCACACAACTGCCTAATCTCATTGTGGTTTGACAGCTTTTGTTTTTCTTTTCTGAGCTCCAGATCCATGTGTTTGGAAATCTCTATCTGTGCTTTCCACAGGCTTTCAGTGTGTCTTACTGGAACACATCTCATTGTCTTCTCCTCCCAACTTGTCCCTCTTCCTGGATTTCCTGTCTCAATAATGGCCCAGGTGGGGTTTTTTTGTTTGTTTTTTTGTTGTTTGTTTTTAACATATTTTTATTAATTTCAGAGAGGAAGGGAGAGAGAGAGAGAGAATTTTTGATCATCTGCTTCCTGCACGCCCTCTACTGGGGATGAGCCTGCAACCTGGGCATGTGCCCTGACCAGGAATTGAACCGTGACCTCCTGGTTCATAGGTCCATGCTCAACCACTGAGCCACACCAGCCGGGCATAAGTCTCTGTCTCAGCGTTAAGACAGAGAGACCTGGACTCATTCTTCACCATCCCCTCTGTCCTTGCCTCCCTCATTCCCTTTGTTCCCTTCTCTCCATCCCAGCCGTTTCCCTACACGCTCTTATCCTCCCATCCCTTCTCCTTAAACATCAAACTCCTGAACATGTAAGCAGAGCCTCTTGGTGTCCCTGCCACCCTCTTCCACCCTCACACTGTGCTCGCCGCACCTGAGTACCTGCCGCTCCTGGGCTGCGTGGCTTCCTCGCCCCTTCTCCTTTGGAAGTTTTACATATGAGGGTCCTTTGCTGTTGTTTTCCTCTCTCTTTTCCTGACAAACTCCTGTGGATTCCTTCAGTCTCCATCAGTTGTCACTGATCCTAGGAAGCCTTCCATCTCCCTGGGTTAGGCGTACCTTACGAGCGCTCACAATAGCTGTGTACACTTCTCTGGCGGCACTTATGGTACTGAACCCGTCTAGTGATTTCTCTGTGTGCCATCCTCATCTCAACAATACTGGGTGCCCTCCAAGGTCAGAAAGATGCTGTGTTTTCCTCTGTGCTTCCTATCGCTAAGCACAGATCCTGGCACATAGCTGTTACTATTGCATGTTTATTGAATGAATGAATAAAGGTATTCGCCGTCCGTGGAAATGCTGACTTAACTGTTTCCAAAGTCTGTATTTTTCACCAGGGACAAACCTCTCTGGATGTCCATTTCCTTATCTGTAAATGAGGAGGGTGCGCTGGACGCTGCCTGAAGTCCCTTTCAGCTCCTGCAGTCTGGCATTTATGATTTTAAGATTCATCATCCTTGAGCATATTCGAAAGGCAACCATGTAAATTTTGAAGAAAATTCCAAAAAAGGAGTTCTGTTTTGAGCCATGGCGGTAACAGTGAAATAATAATCTGGCTTTTGGGTTACACTGTGTCCCTGCGTGTGTCGCGTGCAGGGATCTGAGCACTTGAACATGTGAGTGGTGTCCTTATGGTGATTGGAGTCTCTGTGCCTTTACTTACTTACCCTCAGTCACTTTGAAGAGACTAAATTCTCGTTTGCTGGGATTTTCAACTAAAACTTAAGACAACTGCTCCTCAGGGACATTGCAGCTGGGTCTGAAGATTTAATTGCACAATGAAGGGACTGATTGACCACTAAGATCTCGCCTAACAATGAGATTAGGCAGTTGTGTGGTTTGACCGCTTTTGTTTTCATGCTGCAACAGGAAAAAAAAAGTTGAACTTTAAGCTTGGATAGGACACTATTTATTTTTTATTTTCATCTCTTACTGGATTTAATTTTAACATTAGAAAGCCACCAGAAGTCTTTGTTTATCAAAATTGTTGACTTTTGGGTATCCATAAACTAAATATAGTGGGTGGTCTCCAGCTTGCTGAAATGACCCGGGTGAAATCTTGTCTAACGTCCTATTTATTTTTCGTTTTTTAGTGTAGTTCTTTAAAAAAAATTTTTTTTAAAAAAAACTTAAAAAATGTAAAATACACTATAGATACAGAAACCACATAAAACAGATTTGTACTTTAATGAATTATTACAGGTGAACATTCTTGTAACCATAACTCTGGTCAGAAAACAGAACTTTTGGCCCTGTTGGTGTGGCTCCGTGGTTGAGCATTGACCTATGAACCAGGAGGTCAGGGTTTGATTCCTGGTCAGGGCACATGCCCAGGTTTCAGGCTCCATCCCCAGTAGGGAGCGTACAGGCGGCAGTCAATCGATGATTCTCATAGATGTTTCTATCTCCGAAATCAATAAAAATATATTCAAAAAAATAATAAAAATATTTTTTAAAAATAAATACCTAGTGGCACATAACTGAAACGCAAGCTGAGTGTTAATCTCCTTCTTTAAAAAAAGAAAGAGCCTGGCCGGTTTGGCTCAGTGGGTAGAGCATCGGCCTGCGAACTGAAGGGTCCCAGGTTCGATTCTGGTCAAGGGCACATGCCTGGGATGCAGGCTCGATCCCCAGTGCGGGGCGTGCAGGAGGCAGTCAATCAATGATTCTCATCATTGATGTTTCTATCTCTCTCTCCCTCTCCCTTTCTCTCTCAAATCAATAAAAATATTTTTTTTAAAAGAAAGAAAGAAAGAGAGAAAGAAAACAGAACCTTTGCCCACAACCCCAGTGCCTGTGTCCCCTGTCCCAATCCTGGTCCCTGCCTCCCATATAAAAGTGTACAGGTTTTTATTTTAATCACTTATTTGAATTTAAGTTTCATCCCACTGCTAGGCGTCCTTAAATACTTTAGTTTTGCTGTTTCAAACTGAGTTATGTGGGTTTTAAGCCATTTTAGTCTCAGGTCCTCCTTCCATCCTTTTTCTCCCCTGTAACTGATTGGAGAGGAAATTGGATTACTGGACCTGTAGTTGCTCAGGCTGGATTATGCTTCTGGCTCTGGCTGCCTAGGACCTGGCCGTGTAGAACAAGTGTGGTTGTTATGTGCCTCAGTCCTGGAATGATATTCTACCTGCAATACCATCCCCCGTGTCTCCTTACCCTGGACCTTGTTCGTTAGCTTATCTCCTACTTGACCTTCAGAAGTTAGCCTAGACCTCACTCCTCCTAGACAGACTTTCCACCTGATCATCCCTGTGTCCTTTTCTGTAGTCTCATGACACTGAGCACATCACTGCAATTGCTACTTTAGCCGTGTCAACATAAGAAACATTCAACCCTATAAATAATTTTTGTGAGTTTATTTGAGCCAAACTGTCAACAATTGCCAGGAGTTAAATCTCAACACATTGAGATAAAGCTCTAGAAGATGGCAATTTTGCACCTGATTTTATACATGACAATCAAAAGAGAAGACATAAGTAAGTTACATGACATTCATTGGTGATAGATTAGGGAGGCAGGAAAAAGCAAAGCAGGAAACCTCTGGAATTGGATAAGAAGTAAAATGATACATCTTTATTTAATTTTTAAAAAAATATATTTTATTGATTTTTTACAGAGAGGAAGGGAGAGGGATAGAGAGTTAGAAACATTGATGAGAGAGAAACATCAATCAGCTGCCTCCTGCACACCCCCTACTGGAGATATGCCCGCAACCAAGGTACATGCTCTTGACCCAAATCGAACCTGGGACCCTTCAGTCTGCAGGCCAACGCTCTATCCACTGAGCCAAACCGGCTTTGGCCATGATACATCTTTTACATAGGTGGGTACAGAATAGTGAGTAGTCAACAAAGAACATGATACAAACAACGAGAGGATCTGTAGTCTCTGCTCTGGTGCTTCGGTTGTGCCCTGAGGGGTCCGGAACAAGGAAGTTACCCAGACATTCCAAAGGTGTGTTTGGTAGATACACAAAAGACTAATACACAGGCTCAGTTACAGTAAAGATTGACTTTTGTCAGGGGAGATTCTAGCCTAGGACATGACTACCTGCCATAAACTACTTTTAGTTAGAAAGTTTTAATTGCAGACCATCCTTTGTGATTACTTGAGGTCTCTGAGGTTGCAAGGCCACCACACAGGCCTTCCCTGAGCCTGTCAGGCTAGTTTGTGACCCATTTTCATCCCCACCTATTTTCCCTTCCAAGCTGCTTTTCATCCACGCGAGCTTCCTCACATACTCCCCTGTGCCTGGCATGTGAGAACCAGGTACAGAGTTGGACAGCTCAGTTCCTTGCCCTCAAGAAGCCCCTGGACAGGGAGGGGCAGACAAAGATGGTGTAAAACTTCTGAGCAGAGGAAGCAGGCCCCGGAGAGTGTTGAGAGGCTCCCACCCTCAACTGAGGGGTGGAGCAGGAGAGACCAAGCACAGAAGGCTCTCCAGAATAGGTGGTAATGAAACCGGACGACCAATGGGTCCAGACTGCCTGTCACTACTTGAGCCAATTGAACAGACAGAGTTGAATCATATCTGAGCTTTTATTCCAATAAAGCCGGCAGCATGGGAGAGCAGCAGCTCATCCACAAAAATCTGTTCTGCACACTCCGCTGCTCATCAGTATTAGCCGCTGCTCATATTGGGCAGGACAAAGACTGCACGGGGAAGTAGGCAAAAGGAATAAGAACGGATATAATGGCTCCTGGTTACAGGCAATGTGGGGCAACAGGTTGTATGCAACGTGAATCATATCTCAGATTGTTTAAAAATAAAGGGGCCAGGAGCACCAGTAGTTCAGAACCAGAGGCCATCTTAACATCATGGTGTCTTTGGAGAAAACTTTTCAGCTGTATTTAATTTGAACAATTCAAGTCCACTAGGCAAATAAGCATTGGATAGCTTGCTATGGTGGCAGAGTTAATTTTTTTAGCAGTTTCCAAACAACTATGATGTTAAAAGGAAAATAAAGTCTCAGGTGAGCCCTGGCCTGTGTGGCTCAGTTGGTCGGGCATTGCCCCATGCACTGAAAGGTTTCTGATTCTATTCCCGATCAGGACACATGCCTGGGTTACAGGCTCGATCCCTGGTAGGGGGCCTGCAGGAGGCAGCTGATCAATGTTTAGATCTCACATGAATGTTTCCCTCTCTCTCTCTTTCTCTCTCTCTCTCTCTTCCTTCCTCTCTCTCTAAAAATCAATTTAAAAATCTTAAAAAATAAGTCTCAGGTGAATGAAACCTACCTGATCTAAAATAAAATTTTAAAAAAGTCAGGTCAAGTTGGTTGATAATGTTATTCATATATTATATATTCTTATTTATTTTTTTAGTCAATTTTTGTTTCAGATATTTCAGAATTCTATTAAGAGGTGCTACTCAGTTAAGATTATTATATCTTCTTGATGTAGCTGACCCTCTTACCATGAAATAACCCTGTTATCTTTAGTTATATTACATGCCTTGAAGTCTACATCATTTGATGTTAAAATAGCCATATCAACATTCTTACATTGAGGGTGTGCATTTTATATTTTTCCCACATTTTTACATTCAAGTTGCCTGGATGTTTGTGTCTAAAGTGCTTTTCTTATAAACAGCACAGTTGTTTCGTAAATTTATTTGGCTCCAGGACTGTTTTTTTTATGTAACCTCTGTTAGCCAAGTACATTTTGGGGAATGCTGTTCTAGGCAGGAGAATTCAAATTGGAAATTTGCAAGAAGAGCAAAACAGAAAATTTTAATTTCATTTTTATTTGAATTAACTAGATGCCTTGTCTATGTGACATTATCATTATATTAAAGTAATATCTATTCTTTGTTTTCCTACAATCTACTTTAAAAAAAATTAAGCAGCTATCTAGCCAAGTAGAGGCTAATTGCACATAAAAGGGAAAAAAATTCTCCATCCTGTCACTCCTCCGCTCTCTGACACTGTAGTGAGAAGGGGTCAGGAGGCGCTCCCCTCTAGCGGACCTGCATCTCACTCTCATAGAATTTAATTGATAACCATCCCCCACACCCCCGCCCCCCGCCCCCCAGCCAGTCTTCCAGAGTGGACTGTCTGGTTGCTGGGGTGTCTCCTGTATGTAGTTGCATGTAGTTGGCTGATTTTCCTATGATTCTACAAAGGTCACTTTTCCCATTACTTCTAGTCAAACTACAACTTCAAGCAGAAGAGAGAGGGGTCGTGTCTATCAAAGGAGTGTGTGCCAACCGCTATCTCGCTATGAAGGAGGACGGCCGGTTACAGGCTTCTGTAAGTAATGCTTTCTGTTTTTGTAGCTTGTTTCTTTATTTGCTTTTATGCTCGGTATGTACTGATGTTGGTATTTGTTAAATCTTTATTAAGGGTTTTACAAGCATTATACTATTTAATATCCATACGTACCCTATAAAATGCGGGTATCATGCTCTTCATTTCACAGATACAAAACTGAAGTTCGGAGGGAGTAAAAAAGTAAGCAAGCAAACTCAGCTCCTCTGAGGCAGCTTTCACTCCAGTGTGAGGCCTCGCTCACTGCTTTTCCTGCCTTCTCTGCAAAGCTTGAAACTACAGTGTTGTTTTGTTTTTAAATCCTTATATTGCGCAGTTGTTTGAAGACCAGTGGGATGGACATATACACTTTTGAGCATCAGTGTTAGGGTTCTTCTGTCAAATTTGACAAACCCTTGCAGTGTGGAATGCCATTTGAGAAGGTGGGCTCTGAGCCTATGTCTGAATACTGGCTCTGCTGCTGATTAGCTGTGGGTTCTTGGACCAAGGATTCTGAATTAGTTCCTGTATCTGTAAGATAGAGGCCCTATTGATCCTTCCTATCTCATTGTTTTTGTGAAGACCATAAGTTATAAATTAGATAACTTATATCAAGTGTCAACATCAGGGTCTAATACATAATAGGTCCTCAGTGGTTACTTTCTAGAGCAGGGGTCCTCAAACTTCTTAAACAGGGGGCCAGTTCACTGTCCCTCAGACCGTTGGAGGGCCGGACTATAGTTAAAAAAACAAAACTATGAACAAATTCCTATGCACACTGCACATATCTTATTTTGAAGTAAAAAAACAAAACGGGAACAAATACAATATTTGTATTTGCATGTGGCCCGCGGGCCGTAGTTTGAGGACCCCTGTTCTAGAGGATGGATTTGAGGCAGCGAAGATTGCTGGAGATGGGCCGGTTCAGGCAATCGATGATGACACCTGGCAATAGCAGGGCAGAGAGGCTGAGCCAAGGACTGGCACCTAAGAGGGAAAATGTTTAGGAGTACAGAGAGGGAAAAGTCAAAGATGGCCCGTAGGTTCTGGTTTGGATGAGAGGGTGGATGGGAAAGGGGGAAGGGGAAAAGCGCCAGTGCCGGGGAAAGATGTAGACCTATTTCAGTTGAGTTGCCGAAGGGAAGCCCGGTGAGGATGTTCACTGCATGGTTGGAGGTATGGGTCTGGAGCTTAGAGGTCGGTGTTGACATACGGCTTTGGTGTCATCAGCATCAAGGTGGTAGTGGAATCAGGGCAATGGATGACGTTTGTAGGTGAAAAATAGCTCTAAAAGATGGACTGCTTGCTTGGGACATTCACTTTTCCCACTGTTCTTGTCTTTTTTTCTACCAGTCTGTTGTCAACTCAAGGGGTGATGTAATACTTTGGGACGCTACCAAAGTAGCATTTTAAATATTTCCAGGACAGTGAGGCAGCAGGTAATTTTAGATGCCCTTGATCTTGTAGGGGGAGGAAGAGGGGTTTAACCCTAGTCTTCTCACCTCCAGATGTGACAAGTCATACATGGTGTGAATCACTGTGGCTTTTATAACAGTGTTGGTTTGGCTCCTGTCAGACAGTGAAGATGGTGGAAAGAAGGAGGTGTACACATTGTCTATGTCATAACTAACTATGGATGACCCTAGTCAAATGCTTTTAAAGCTCTAGCCTTTTCTAGGACTGTCTTGATCTGGCTCAGGGAGAGATTTGAGAGTGTGACCCTGTGGTTTTCTACTCATTAAGATTAAGACCCAGTAACCTGATAATGATGGCTGCCCTGTAAGGTGGCCATTGAAGGGCTTGTTTATCTCGAGAACAGTCTGGAGTGGGTATGTTTGTAATGACAAAAGGCTCCATGTTGTCAAAAGAGATGAAAACAGAAGCTACTCTGCTTTCAAGGGCATCTCTGAAACTACAGGGGTCCTTAGAAGAAGAGATGCATTTAAGACCAGGGACCTAAAAACGGAACCGTCTCTCATTCTTACAGAATTCTCTACAAGTTAGAATTCAGGGAATTCTGATCTCTTTTCTTGGTAAACAGGCATTAAGCTTCCAAAACTGTTGATTCCGCACCACCGGAAGCATAAAGTGCTCTAAAAGAAATTTCCTCCTTTCTTCCTTAGCTAACCAGGACCTTCTACAAGATTAAGGTTATGGCCTTTTATTTCCTCTGAAATGTGTTTCTGTCTCCTTGGATGTGTGTTAATTCTTCCCGACACAGCAGTAAGAGTGAATTTAGCAATGCTTAGAGATTTACCACACACTCCTCTGTAGAGACAAAGCTACAGCTGTTCTACATAAATGGGAAATTCAGAATGTATCGGTTTCCTCTCAGGAATGGCATCATGGTTCCAGCTTCCATTTTAGGATCCATACTTGGCAAGTTCACGGTTAATCGCTAATCTGACCACTCCATTTGGGTGGCCGGCTGCCATGCCTGTTCAGCGGCAATCCTGTCTCCTTCGTGTCAGGCTGGGTGGGCTGTGTCAATCTTCGGATGAGAAAGTAAGCACACACCTCAAACCAAGGCGGTGCCGGTGGTGGCTCAGTAAGGGGCGGAGTCAGACCCAGAGGCGTGGAGCTGTCAGCAGTCGCTGCTGTTGGTGTCAGTCCCGTGTTGTGACCAGAAGCACCCCCTGGGCGTGCAGTGGCTTCTTGAACTGAGAAACTGCAGTTATGAACTTGCACTTGACAAAGGCATGGTTCTTCCTGCTCTTCAACTACCCGGCCCCATTCCGCCTGCTGTGTTTAGGGCTCATCCCTGTGTGGGATCCCGCAGAGATTTATAAAATATGCCAGTTCCCCTCAAAAAGAGAGCACTCTGGCTACATAAAACATTTGCTTTCTAAGTCATGTCAGGTAGGTCGCCACCAGTTGAGTGCATGAAAAATTACTAAGTTGTGTCCCATTTTTTTCCTCCAACACCTTCATGTATTAATGGTATGGATGCATTCAGGATAAGGATTTCTCACTGTTTGCAAACATTTCTTAAGGGTCTCTCCCCCATCCCCCTTCAAAGCTAGAAAATACAAAAGTTCAAAGAGTAACTATATTTAACTGCCAAAGCCTATATTTGGAGGCAGGCGTGGAGTAGTCTTTAATCCACAACAGACTCCTTATTCCATTCCATAGCAGGAGAAATTCTGTTGCTATGAGCAACAGAAGTCCAGAACAAATATTAGGATTTATGATTTCTTAAGTGTTCACAAAATTGTAGTAGATTTTGTAAAAAAAATTGCATATAGTGAGGCAATTGTAGTTTTAAGTTTAAATCACCGAGCAACCTCAATGTTAGCATTGAACTGAAACAATCTGCCTGGTCTTTATCTGCTAGGAAGTCCGACATTGTTTTCTGTAAAATGTGAGAGACTGCTAACCAAACAAAACATTTCAGTAAGTATTCGAGTATGTGTGACCTGTGTTGATCCATAATAGTGAAATATGAGAAATCATTTATATTCTCTGAGGATATACATTTAATCACTGTAAAAGTAAAATACTTTTTTTTTTTTTACCTGCCTGTAGAATAACTTGCTTACTTGAGGGGCCTTCACTATGAAGCCTACATGCAAAGTAGGGAAACTAGCTTTTTGAGGGCTCCCTTATCTAGATTGACAATATATACTGATCAAAATTGTCAGAAAAATGCAACAATTAAGGAGGAATGTATATCATTTAAGAGAGAAAGTACAATTAAATGCAAAGGTTACTGCCTAATAAGAATTATTGCTTCTTTTAGAAACCAGTCTTATAAAATGTTATACAACATATATATTTTTATTTTTTACAAGATTAAGATAAAATTTCCTTTTAACTTTTCACAGTTTGTGTGTTTGAGTTTGTTCTGAAATAGTCGGTATTAATACTTACATCGTCTCTGTTTTTAATTATCAGAAGTGGTGTAAGCAAAGACATTTTTGGATTCATGTTGAGCAAACTCCCTCATAAGCCAAAACTGCAAAATCAAAGTACTGTAAAAGAACAAACAATCCAAAAACAGAGCATGGGGAAATGACCAGAAGGTTCAAATCTAATATGTAGCAGCAGGCGAGACTCCTGAGGCCAGTGGCACAGGGAGGAGCGAGGGCAGGGAGCACTGTGGAGTGATCGTCCCCCCACTACCATCCTGTCTTCTTTGGAGGGAAGTCACTGCACACGGCCCACACTGAAGGGTGCAGGGTTATGCACCATCTCCTTGGAGGAGGAATCTACATAAATTTTTTGGAATCTCTCATGTGACACGCAGACAGCTTCTTACCATCCCTATGGCCACCACTGCAGTCTGAGTCTCCACTCCCTCTGCCTGTGATACTCAGCCCACCTCATACAGGTGCCCCGGCATCGGCCTTTGCCCAGTGTGGTCTTGGCAGCCAGAGTAACCCTGCGAGAATGTCAGGTCATGCCACTTTGCTGCTCAACCAGTGGTTTCCCATTTTCCCAGAGTATTTACAATAGCTTCTAATCTCCTATCTCGTTTCCTCTCTGACCTCATGTCCGCCTCCCCTCCCTTCATGCACCCGGGCTTCCTTGCAGCCCCTCACACGCTGCAGGCCTGATCCCGCTCCAGCTGGCGCTGGCTGTCCCCTCTCTGTGCTCGAAATGCCCTGCTCTCATGTCTGGATGGTTAACTCCTTCACCTCCCAGCATTTGCTCAAATGTCCCTTTCCCAGGGGAGCCTCCTGTGACTGTGCTATTTAGTGTTGCAACCGTCCCACTCCCGTCCCCTCTCGTTCTTGCTTTTACTCTTTTCACAGGATTCATTCTAATCTGGCACACAAGTCACTCACTTACGTTCATTGCTTATTTGGTGTCTCCACCTGCTAGACTGGAGTGGCACAAAGGCATGGTCCTCATTCAGTTTGTTCACTGACCAATCCCAGTGCCTAGAAGACAAAAACACACGTTAAATAAATGCATGTATTATTGGAACCGTGGGCTTTCTATATCTTAACATTATTTTTAAATTAAAATAAACCAAAATAAAGGAAAATTTAACTTGATGAAAAGGTGTGAGAAGTGGCTACTTAGTCACGTCCTCTGTGATGTCATTCCTCCAGAGGACCCCCCTTTCTCTGAGGTTTGAAGTGGTGAGAAGTTGAACACTGGGAATAGGAAAAAAGCTCTGTAAACATGTTTATAAAGGTTAAGGGAACTTCTATTGCATCAATTTTTAATAGAAACATTGAGGTCACAGTCACCGAAGATTTGTAAACTGAGAAAGGAGAGAATTGAAATTGTACTTACATGGTCATGTGAAACCCCTGCTTTTCCTGAGAGCCGAATTTTGCCCTACGACCCATTTGAAAAAGCACCGCAGTTTGTTTTCAAGTGCGTAGCAGTTGTTTAGTAAGCGTACGTGTCTGGACGTTTGGCACAGAAGCCAGCTTTCCTTCCGCCCGCGCTGTTTTTGTAAAGGTACAAGTAGCCTCTGTGGAAACAGTTTGTGGGTTCCATGATGTAGTGCCCACTTAATCCCTGGTACTGTTTCTCTTCTCTGAAATAGTAGGAACTGGCAGAGAAAGCAAATATTATTGGCATGGCACCCATCCCCGTAGGCCAACCATTGTAAGGAGTGCCAACAGCAAGGTGGGGCGCCCTGGAAGTTGACAGAACACCCAAATGAGCGTATCAGTGTCCTGACGACTGAGGAGTTAGCCTGTGTCACTCCATAACAACCTTCCCTGTTATCTTTATGATCGGTATGACTTTTCCTTTCACTCTTTACTTCCTTTCACTTTCACTCCTGGTCTCAAACCTAGAATTGGGAAAGAGGGAGGTTTTTTATCAGTGGTGCTGAAAAATGACAAAGGAACACAGGTTAACGTCAGTCATCACAAGAAGCGGAAGGCATTTCACCAAGGGGCAGAGTGGAGGTGTGGCCTGTGGATGCCCCACATGACTGCAGGGTTCCCGTTACCACAACCGGGCCTTCCCCAGCCGCAGTCCTGGCTGTGACGGAGCTGGCTCCTCTGCAAGGCTTCCTGGGTTTTATTTGTATCAGAAAGACTTATGTTGCTTTACTAACTTGTTGCAAAAAAAGCTGGATGATTTTGCATTTCAGTTTTAAAAAGTTTAATGAACAAAAGCCAAGTGAGCATCCAATAAAATTCTCACTGCTGCAAGCCGCCGACAGGACCTGCAACCCACCCCCACTTTAACCGCCTGAGATGTATGCGTTCTCTGTTAGGTCTCTCTCAGAACCTTTCACTTTGGTTATTACACCAGCTCTTTTCATTGTTTTGCTTATTGATTTATGATTTTTTCTTTCCTGTCAGCTTGTGCCATTGCTCAGTTGATCTTGGAACCAAAGAATCTGGGAAAAGATTCAAGTCTTTTGAATGTGGGTTTTCCCAGTCCTGAAGTTTCCTACATTTGAGTATCCAGACAGAAGTGGCAACCTGGTGCACTCATTAATGCAAAGGCCATGGGCTTGTGCGCATGCTGTATTTATATGTGGAGATAGAAATAGGTGTAAAATTATATGCCTTTCTCTATGATTTTATTCATCTACTTATAATTGAAATATAAAAATAAATTATTTTTCCTTTCTTCCCTTAAAGTGAGCAAATCATTTGTTGATTCTCCCCACTCCCACCCAGAGGTCAGTATGTATCATCATTGCTACCATGTGAAATTGAGTTTTTAAAATAGTTTGATTTTTAGGGAGAGAGTAAGGGAGATGGAGAGAAACATCAATGTGAGAGCACAACCTCGAACGGCTGCCTCCTGCACACCCCCTAACAGGGATGGAGCCCACAACCCTGGCATGTGCCCGGGAATCTAACTAACCAGCAACCTTTTGATGTGTAGGATTGATGCTCAATCAACTGAGCCTCGTTGGCCAGGGTGTGAAGTTGAGTTTTGAACATTTACCTGAAATTGTGTGGCAGCCTATCAGACTTGATGACTTGGAATCGTATCACCAGATCTAACTATTTGTTTAGCTGGCTATTTTCTCCCCTCGATAAATAGTTGAAGTCAAAAGGCAGAGTAGTTCCCCCTCCCACAAGAAACTGCCAGAAAGGAGTATGTTCTCCATTACTTGTTCCTCATTATCTCTCAGTGTTTTGAGAATGGCAATCATATATGTTTCAATACAATTTGGGGGCGATATATACATTCACTATTTCCTGTACAATAAACTATTCTTTTATGCCATTGAAACAATATTAGCTACTGGGAAAAATATAATTTAAGGAACTGTTTCTTGCCTATGGGAAAGTTACCTGTCCAGCACTGTTTCACGGGAACCCTGATAAGTCAACATGACCCAGTTGGTAACCTGCCTCTGGATTGGATGAGCATGGCTGGACCATAAACCCCCACTGGAAGCCATAGCTTTGGGTTTCCCCAGGTGTAGGGGGGAGGTTTGGTACTGGGTGTACCCCCTTTTTTTGTTTTATTATTTTTTTTTAATTTTACTTTATTGCTTACAGTCTTACAAAGGGTATTACATATGTGTCCCTTTTTTCCCCCCACCCTTGACAATCCCCTGGCCTCCCCTACCGGGTGTACCCCTCTTTGTGGAGAGCCCTGAAAGCTATGTGTGTGGGGTACTTAAAGTCCGAGCCAGTGTGGTTCCTACACTACCTGTGTGCCCTTGCTGCCTAACACATACCTTCCCATGGGGGGCTGCAGAGAGGGCCTGTGGCTGCCTCCATCGAAGAGATTAGCTGGAGGCCATCCTGCATCCTTCTGTGGGTCTGGGCTGTGTCAGAGCCTGGCCTGCTGAGTCTGGCTGGTTTGACTGTCCGCTGAACCCAACAGCACTGCTGCTGGTTGAGCAGAATGGGCAGTGAATTGTCAAAACATTTAATATGCAGAGTAAAATAATAATAGCAACAATAACAACTACTTATTCTTCCTTTATTTTTCAGAAATGTGTTACAGATGAGTGTTTCTTTTTTGAACGGTTGGAATCCAATAACTACAACACTTACCGGTCAAGGAAGTACTCCAGTTGGTATGTGGCACTGAAGCGGAACGGGCAGTATAAACTTGGACCCAAAACAGGACCTGGCCAGAAAGCCATACTTTTTCTTCCCATGTCTGCTAAGAGCTGATCTTAAGGGCACCATCTGATCTCGTTTCACATGAAGGAAGAGGTATATTTTAGGAATTTGTTAACGAGAAGAAAAGAAAATGTGTGCAGCTATCTGCTCAGTTTGGATAACTGGTCAGATAACCTTTGATCTAATAGTAAAGTATTTAATCATTGCCTTAGTAAAGAAAACAACAAGAATTCCTGGAAAATGTATAAATTTCCACCTTTTATATAGCATTTGCCTTTATCCAGTGACGCTTACTTAGAGCTACAATCTTTCCATACATTCACTCCATTCGAAAAGAGGCTTTAAAAATGTGTGCACTTGCAAATTTTCTTCATGGAAATCATACACATTAGAAAATTAAAGTCAGAGATTTAGTTAACCCAAAATGTGCACCATTCTTAGAATATGGCACACATTAATCTACATGTACAATTTACTAAAAATTTTTACACAGGTAAATATGATTTAGTCCACTCCCGTCATCATTTTGTAACTGTCTGGCAGTTCCCTGTGATAGAGTTTGTAGAACAAGCCGGTGTAAACAGCTGGGAGCTGGTCCATGGTCAGGTCAATCTTCTCGAAGCCTTCCCTGTGCCCGTACAGCAGCAGCCGCGCGGCCCTGCTGGTGACGGGCGTGGCGTTGGCGGCCTTGGCCAGCTCGGTGAGGTCCATCCACTCGCACCGCAGGCACTCGTGCGGGCACAGCTCGATGGTGAAGGAGCGCGGCTTCAGGCGGCAGATGATGTACATGTCCGACTTCCCGAAAGCCCCGGGGTGGCTGTGCTGCTGCCGAATGCTCAGGAGGGACCTGAATTCTGATCGTATACCAGTTTCTTCAAAAACTTCTCGAACTGCTGTGTCTCCTGCGTGAAGAAAAGATGTACAAATCAATAAGAATCACATTTTCAGAAGGTAATCGTCAAGGATTTTCAGTTAGAGAACTTTATCTAAAGGTTCAGAAGCGAAACTTTAAGAAAGTGAAGTTTTCAATAAAAACTCTGACACCCTGAAATACCAAAGTACTTTCTTACCACTGTACACCTAAGAAGCTTTCAAAATAGTGAATATTTCTTTGGCTGCTACTGGGGGGGGGGGGCTATCCACCTGATGTTTTTGGGGTCACATATTTTTAACTTCTTCCTGCTCTATTTCTCAAAAGGTGAAAACATAGGTTGCAAAGCTGCAGTTACTGTTCCTACATGTTTCTTCGTTGTTACCTGTTCCTGACTATCCACCCATACTGCCTGAACTTATAAATGTTGGTGTGGAGAAAAAGTGATCCCCTCCTTATGAACGTGTAGGGCTGCAGAGTGTAGAGACTGCGAAGGGACTCGGACCTCTCCTGGTGATCTGGGGCAGGTGTGGAGGACAGTCAGGCCTCCAAATCTCAGGAGGATGCCTTTGCAATCTTTCTGTTGTTCTCCACTAATTATCCAGTCCGGAGAATCCCAATTGGGATTTTGGGCAGCTCCTTTGTTTCCTGAGATTCCAAAGAATTTAGATTCATTCCTCCAACACCCAGATGCTGCAGTCACTCCATCAGAGGTTTTTAAAAACTTGCAGTACACAGAACTTTGTAATACAACAAGGTTTCCACATTTTAGAAGGGTGGCTTTCTGATAACACACAAACTTATGGGGCAGGATTTTCACTGCCATTAACATATGCTGGTGGCTGCTTTTTCTAACTATCCAGATCATCCCCCAATGGCTTCTTCTAATTCTGTGATGCTGCCATTATCTCCCAAAGAGGCACAAGAAGCCCTGAAAATAGCTGCCTTCCTCATCCAGTTTGCCGGGAATTATCATAGTTGCATAGCTTTTTATTCAAATGCCCTTTAGTACCCGCCTTTTCTTGTTTGTCAAGCAGTAAATTATATTTGCCTTGTTAGTAGTCTTGCTGGCCTTACTGGTGAAGAACAGGCAAGGAGACTGTCTCCAAGTCCATGTGCTCTGCCATGGACTGTCTTCCCAATTCCCTGGGTAGCCCTGGACGCTCCCTAAGAAGTGGCTCTGGAAGTGTGTGCAGGAGGAGCAAGGTGCTCTGAAATGTAAGCCATCTGTCTGCCATTTTTTAATTACATGCCTACTCCCCTTATAATTGAAATTTGCCACAGGTTGCACAGGGCTAGAAATTATATTTTTAAATTAAAAATGTATAAGAATTTATGCTAAAAAGGGAAAAGTTTCCTTACTAAGAAAAATAATTTTCAGTCTGGTATAGAATCCATATTTGTTATTAAATCTATTAAAGACTGTGGCACTAGTCTTAGCTTTTACATGTCATTGGCTGGTATCACTTAACTATTGGTTAAGTGTTCTTTAAACACTTTGAAAACTAAACATGGGGGTCCTGTCTAGTTCTCAGTATCACTAGTCAAGATTTGGGCCTTCAGTTCCCATCTAGCCTGTTTCCATGTCACGGACCACAGATGGGGACAGTTGGGGAGTCAGCCCTGTTCAGCAGTCATCGGTGCGGTGGACCCCAAAGCAGAGTGCCTGGGTAGTCTGATCAGTTTAACTTGAATCAGCAGAGCAGTGGCTAGACGAAAACTGAATGGGCAAGTAGGTGCTTCTGTGTCCAGGGTATGAGAGAGCCCTTCTGCCCCCAGATGGAAATCTCTTCTCCAAAGATCTTGCCATGAATCTGAATTTTTATTTGGATAAAGTGCTTTTCTCTGTTGGGCCTTTGTTATTCTAAAGTACTGTAAGCTAAACTGAAATACCATTTACTGTGTTACAAGTTTGAAGAACATAGGAAAAACCAAGAGGGTTATGTTTTTACCATATCTTTGCTGATTGAGAGATATGTTTAAATACGTCATAGCATTTTGTTTAGTTGTAGAACAATAGTGAGATGGAGTTTATATTTGTTATTTCTATTTTGTGATATTTAATGAAGGATTAGATGGAAATAAAATAAAATCATAGAAAAATTGTGCAGAATGTGGGCTTTCCTAGTGTTTCACTCCGACTCTGGGGCACAGATGAACCCAGACCAGCGACTGGTACAGTTCTCAGGCTATGCAGGGGGTTTTCCCTGGCAGGGATAACGGGATTTTTTTAGGAAGGCAATGCCTCTATTTTTAACCTTTGTACTCCTTTGTAGTATATTAAAGCCTGAGGATTGCATTCCATTTTGTATATGCTCCTCTTGATTCTTTTTAGACACTACAGACAATAGTGCTTCATTTACCTAGTAATACAGAATGAAGGATTGCAAACAGATGTGTTTCCCAGTTAACCAGTGTTTACTACTTATGAGCCAGTATGAATGCTTGCACCTTGGTGATGGCAGTATTCCTAAAATAGATTATGTTCCTAAATATAGGGTTTAAAGAAAATAAATAATTCTTGGATGATTTGGCTTCATCATTAAAAATATCTATTATTGTATTGTATTGTATTGTATTACAGAACAGAAATGCCTTTGGATAGACATAGTCGTTCAGGACTCTGTCAGTTACCATTTCCAGCTGCTTTCAGGGTTTTATCAATCTGAGGCAAAGCTTTAATTTATACTAGAAAGTATGGTGAATGACAACTGCTGCTTTTTCCTTCATTCCACATGGTTGAGGTGTATCTATGATCTCTGGGTAGGTGGATTGTTGTGTCAACCACAAATACATAAAAAGTAGTAAATTCTTAACTACTTGGACTTGAAGGGTTCTGGAGTACACTTAAACCTAACTATTTGTCTTGGAAATGTGTTTCTTCATGTATATTTAAATATAAGTCTATCTGAAATTCTGAAAATCCATAAAAATGAACTCCAGTTCATTGGCGAGGAAGCTACACAAACCTCCTGCAGACGGCTTCCTGCCCGGTGTGGGTTGGATGAGGATGTAACATAAGCTTAACTAATTCACATGCTCTTATACATCACATAAGGAAAGTGGAAGGTAATTAGGTGTTCGAGGATAAATGGCTTTACCTCCCAGCACTCACACCACTACCAAATTCCCTTTTATTTCCACAGAAGACCCACCAGAATCTGGGTCAATAAGTATCTAAAATCCAGAATTTGCTATGAATTTATTTGAATGTAGTAAGTGTACTTACTGGTTGTTAAGAGTTGGCTGTATACTATATATAGAGCATTTTAATCTGTGTAACATTTTTAGAAATTAAGTTTCAGGAATATGTACATTTTTATATAAAATATCCAAGGATAATTTAGGAAATTGTGTTCACATAAATGTTGGCTAAAGAGAACAGAGACATGCAATCTTGAGGGGAAAGTTGTGGAGAAATAGTACTGGTATCCAAATGAGTTATCTATTGATTTATTATGACAAGGGCTGTATTTGACCAGTGGGGTAAGGAGGAATAGGTAGGAAAACTCAGTTTCTATTCTTTCATTTATGTCCTATAAAATCAGTGACACTGAGAATTCTTAGCTTTTTTTCAAATTCCTCTGTCTTCCATATTAAGCTCAGGAACTTGTTTTAAGGAGATATGTCTCTCATGTGAGATCTTCTCATATGAGATATTTTACTATGCTTTGGCTTCTGACTAGTCACAATAATTAGTAGATAAATTTTTCAAAACTAGAAGAATTACATCACCATGGCTCTATAACTGACTTTATAAATAATACTTGTTTCAAAGTTCATGTAAAAGTTACTATTCATCCTTGTGTGATGACATAGTCAAGAATTTGTGTTTTCTCATAGTTTAATTCCAACAATTTTAGTCATATCCCAAATAGCCCTCAATGCTAAACTTTACTGATGCATATCCACAGCTTCTCACTTTCAAACAAATCACTCTAGAAGCAGCCCTAAAGGGAAAAACAGGTGTATCCTCCTGATGGCATTTTTTAGACTAATGGAGTATGCATGTTTTGCTGCTAATTTTATATCAGCCCTGAAGTAACCTCTCTAAAATTTTCTTAGTCTAAACCAGTTAGAAAATTTAAAATCTTATTCTTAACTATACAGCAAGAAAAGTAAAACATGAATTTCCTTAACATTTTCAGGCCAATTGAAAATATGTAAGATACACACCGATATCTTCTCCAGGCTCCGAAAGGCCTCCTGGGAACTTCCACATGTTTTTCAACTGCAGTGTAAAGTCAGAAAATAACAACACAGCTTTTATTCACTAACACACATATATGGTGACCCACAATATTTACCCATATTGGTCAAGGTGGTTGAGAGTTTATTTTTTGGTAATTGCATGTAAATTTTTTCCAGTTTCATTACTCATTACTCTTTTCCTTCTTTTTTGGGGGAACTGGTAACTTATGAATTATTTCCCACTGTTTTCTTTGGGAAATAGAAGTGGTTTTGTTTGGTTAATGTGATAAATTCTGTATGAATAAAACAGTGAAGGGAAACATCTACTGAATTAGTGAAATTTTAAAAAATTTGCTGCTAGTTAACTATTAACAAGTAGAGGAATCTTACAGATGCTGCTATAAATAAGTAGAAAATACAGTAAAAATGTAATCACTGAAGTACACTACTTTTAATTTCACATTTATTTTCTGTATTGTGTGTCTAATCAGATATATTAACCTTATGATTTTTCTTGCCCTGTGTGTTAATGATTTCATGGGTAGTGTGAATAAAACTGATTAAGTTTGCAGGGTTTTTTGTGCACCTTCTTTGGGGGTGGGAAGATCTGATCTTGGAATGGAGATAAACATGGGGAAAACTGATTAAAAATAATTATGAAAAGGCATGGGACAATATGCTTATGGCTAACATATTTTTTCCTGTTAGAAGTTTGTTATACCTACCCAATCACCATGATCAAAGCTGAAGAATGAGAAATTAGGACATACTCATAAAGGCACCACAGCTTAGAGCCAGGACACCCTCTACTCTTCATTCATAAAACGAGTTCATGGACCTTTTTATGGTGTGCTTTGCGGCCCTCTCATTTCCTGGACGGGTGCTTCTTAAAGTGTGTCATTTCCCAACTATGCTAGGTTGGAGAGCAGTGGCATGATTCCCAGAGTTTCCACAGACAGCTGATTATGTGGGCTCAGAATTCAGGCTTTCCACCCTTCTGTGTCTGAGGTTCATTTATAATGCATATTATGTTTTATTAATGTAGGAAGATATCTCTAAGGATGTCTACATTAATGCACTGTCTTCGGGGAGTTCTATTCTGAAATGGTTCCAGAAGCTATGTTTATATGGAAACGCTGCAATCTTCTCTCCAATAGGATACTGGACTTCACCACCATAAATTCTATTTCTAACAAGAGATATAAATACTTCCTCAAAACAATAAAAGCCAATTTTTTTTTAAACTTAGACTTGATGACAATAATTGGAGATTGATTCTTGATTACATTTGGAGATATGAACTTATTGGAAGGGGGAACATGCTAGATAGAAGGACTGAAAACATCTCATACAAATTTGATTTTCTTTATTTCATAAGCCTTAGCTATGGAAAAATTAAGTTTATTTCTATGCTGGTGAGTAGTTTTTTATGTTTTCTGGCACCATTTAGCTTTAAAGAGCATGTTTGAAAAAAGCTTCCTCCATCTCCAAAAAAGCTTCAGCCTACAGTTAGTCTAAGTGGGAGGTAGAGAGGCCCTTGTCAGGTGGTTTGAAAACCTGGTTAATGTAGATCTGATCTATGGAGAGATGAGTATATCTCATTTTTTAATATTAAAGAATACTCCCCATTAACTGGGTTGAGCAACATAATAACAACAACAACAAATACTAGGTAATATATATTACCTAAATGTTTTTATAAGAATTATATACGTTTAGCCCTGGCCAGGTAGCTCAGTTGGTTAGACCGTCATCCTGATACAGCAAGGTTTCAGGTTCGATCTCCAGTCAGGGCACATACAAGAATCAACCAATGAATGCATACGTAAGTGAAACAACAGATTGAGGTTTCTCTTTCTCCTCTCTCTCTACCCCTCTCTCAAAAATCAATAAATAAAAAAAAGAAGAATTACACACATTTAAACTTTACAGTAATCCATGAAGGACTATTCCCATTTTGGAAGTGATAAAACTGAGGGCATAAAAAGACTTAATAACCTGCCTGAGGTGACAGAGCTAGAGTGTAGTAAACTTGGTTAAAATCCAGGCCTTTTGATTCTATCCATCTTTCAATAAATTTTAAAAGTTGTTTAGCTATTTTCCCACTAATCCTTAACTACTGTTTTCTGCCTTTTTCTATATCTTTTGCTCTTTTCTTCAGACCTCACTGGAACATTCTATGTAATCCAACCAGAATTTGGACTGTTTGGGTTACATTCATTCCAGGGCTTGTGAATTTGAACTGTGACCTCCAGGTTCATAGGTCGAAGCTCAGCCACTAAGCAATACCAGCCGGCACAGAGCCACTGTACTTAGATAATACATTAGCTATTGTATTATCCTTACCAATGAGATAGAAGCTGCCATAGAGATCTCTTAGTAAGTTTATCCATTGAACAAAAATTTGCCCTAACCGGTTTGGCTCAGTGGATAGAGCATAGGCCTGCGGACTGAAGGGTCCCAGGTTTGATTCCGGTCAAGGGCATGTACCTTGGTTGCGGGTACATCCCCTGTAGGGGGTGTGCAAGAGGCAGCTGATCGATGTTTCTCTCTCATTGATGTTTCTAACTCTCTATCCCTCTCCCTTCCTCTCTGTAAAAAAATCAATAAAATATATTTTTTTAAAAAATTTATTGAGTGCTAGGGGGCCGGGTGTACAGAAATTAATGCACAATGTAGCAAGCCCATGCTCTTTCTCCCCATACCACTGTATTTTTCTTAACATCTCTGCCTTATATATTATTCTCTTGTTGATTATTCTTATCTTCCCCATTTGAATATAAGCTACAGACATAGGAACTTGGCTTTGTTCACTAATGTTTGCTTTGAGTTCAGAGCAGAGCCGACAACGTAGTCAGCACAGGAACTCGGGAATGCCAGTGAGTAAGTGAACAGGTCCCTGCCCTGGTCTTGGCTTTTTTAGCACCCAGTTTACAGATCAAGCCACTGTTAGACCTTTTGTTTCTCAAAATCATGGGGCGGGTGAAGTATTGGACTATATGGTTAGGGAAGGAGAAAGAATCCATTTTAAGTATCATTTTAGCTTTGTGTCTGTGTGCATATGTTTGTGGTGAGGGTTAAACTCTGCTCTGCAAGAATGCCTTGACAGCAATGCCTGGGCAGAGGGAGGCGCTAAAAGAACTGTCTCAGATGTCAGAAAGAATGCTAATTAGTTGTTTATGGTTAATGGCTGTTATTTATGCTTAAATTCCACCTAACAACAATATAATTACAGAAATTAAATATGGTTTAGTATCACACTTTATATTGTTTTATTACAACACTGAACTATACATGAAAACTCAGTTTTCATCTTTTGTTGCTCTCAGATGGTTCTCTGCTTATAGCTTAAAAAAAATTGAAGCCCTAGCTGGTTTGGCTCTGTGATTAGAATGTTGGCCCTCAGACTGAAGGGTCTCAGGTTCGATTCTGTTCAAGGCACATATCTTGGTTGTAGGCTCAATCCCGGCCCTGGTTGGGGCATGTGCAGGAGGCAAGCAATCACTGTGTCTCTCTCACATCGATTTTTTTCTCTCTCTGTCTCTCCCTCTCCCTTCCACTCTTGCACACACACACACACACACACACACACACACACACACAAAATTAACAGGAAAAATATATCGTTGGGTGAGGATTAACAAAAACAACAAAATTGAAGCCCTAAAAAGGAGTATCATTTCTATGTAACCCATACAGAATCCAGTCTTAAGTAATCTAAATTTGTCTCCAGTCTCTGCCAGCCCCAGCTGCCCAGAAGCACAGTAGGAATATGAAAAGCATTGCTTTCTCACTCTTAGAGGACCAATTACTGGCAGGTTTGCAAGTCAGCAAATGAAGAGTCGGAGCTCAATGTGCTAGGGTAGCAGTTCTCAAACTTGACCATGTACCCGAGTCACCTAGGTTTGTGAACATGAACTGCTGAGCAGCATTCCCAGTGTTTCTGATTCAGGAGGTTGGAGCGGGGCCTGGGAACGTGAATTTGTAATTAGCGGATGCTATGCTTGTCTCTCAGCTCCAAACTCACCCTCTGTGCTCTGCCTAATGATGCTGGAGCTGGGATCCTGCTAACCAGTTTCTGCTTTGCCAGGGGACTCCCTTTTAGGTTCCATCAACAGGCGTGTAAGGCAGTGGGAGGAAGAGACTTATTGAGGGCCAGGCACAAAATACTTTATGTACGCAATAAATTTCTGTTGATAAAGCTTAGTTTGAGTCAGAGAACCTGCCTTAACTAAAACTTCGAAAGTTACTTATAACTATGAGAATGCTTTTAGATCGCATTTCTGAGAAATGTGTGATACTTTCAGCTATCATTGCCAATAGTTGTTTACAATTTAAAAACATATATGCTGGGGAAAATTTTTGACTCTGTCCATGATATTTACTGAAGTCTCTGAAAGCATTAAAATAATTATTCTCTTTAACCTTTATACTCCTGAGTGAGCATGAAAACATTTGTTTCTTAAAAACCTTTGTTGGTTTTAGTTGAATAGACTTCTTATTTTTGTGTACAAGGCTTTTTATATTCTGTTCCCAATCTAACTCTTAGGTCACATATTATTCCACGCCTACACCCCTGACCACAATGAAGTTTTTGCTATTCTTTCCACAGTGTGCAATGGACTGAATGTTTATGTCCTCCCCACCTCCACCCGATTCATATGTGAATCCTAATTCCCAATGTGATGATGGCATTATAAGAGGAGTCTCTGAGAGATGTCATAAGAGCGGAGCCCTTGTAAATGGGCATAGTGTCCTTATAACAGAGATCCCAGAGAGTTCCCGTGTCCCTTCTGCCATGTGAGGACACAGTGAGAAGACAAACACCTATGAACCAAGAGATAGGACCTCATCAGACACCAACTCTGCTTGCGCCTTGATCTTGGCCTCCCAACATCCATAACTATCCTATATAATAAAAGACTAATATGCAAATCGACCAAATGGCAGAATGACTGGTCACTATGGCACGCACTGACTACCAGGGGACAGACACTCAATGCAGGAGCTGCCCCCTGGTGGTCAGCGCACTCCCACAGGGGGAGCACCGCTCAGCTGGGCTCATGGCTGGTAAGTGCAGTGGCGGTGGTGGGAGCCTCTCCCCTCTCTGTGGTAGCACTAAGGACATCCCCCAAGGGCTCCTGGACTGTGAGAGGGCTCAGACTGGGCTGAGGGACCCCCCCCTCCCCGAGTGCATGAATTTCGTGCACCGGGCCTCTAGTGGGAAATAATGTTTGCTGTCTAAGTCACCCACCCTATGGTATTATTGTTATAGTGGTTAAATGGACTAAAACACCAAGTCAGCTCCTTTCCAAACCCTGTGCCCTTATGTATAGAATTGTAATTATCTCAATCTGCGTTTTTTTCCTGGTAAGCTCCTATTCATTCTTCAAGATACAACTTAAATATCACCTCTTCTGATAATTCTTTAGCAACTTTTTAAAGGCAAAGTAAATTGTTACCATCTGTTGTATGACTGCTTTCCCAAATGGATAGTGAGATGCAGGACATCAGGGGTACTGTCTTACTAATCTTTGCATGCTCAGCACCTGGTTCGGAGTAGGAGCTTAATGAATATCGGATGAATGAAAGAATGTCTTGATAGCCTGTTAGAAAGAGAATTGTCTTCCCTATTAAATACAGCCATTAATAATTTTCCAGTAGCCATAAAATAATAGTGGGCAATAGTGAGGTTACCCCGACTTTTCAAGGCCTGCATAAGCATTTATGGATTAAATGAATAGCCAAATGATCCATAACTGCTTAGGAATAACTTTTAAAATACCTTTCTGTAATTCCTTGAGCATATAAAAATTTCTACATTTTATTTTTCTCTAGTGAGAACTGAACATTTAGAAAGCAATTTATAAACAGAAGCAACTTACTTTATTTCGATCTTGGACAACCAATATTTTTCTAGTACTTTCATCAAATACAGCTCCTATTGGGGGAAAAATAAAAGATAATTGAAAAATATTAATTTCATTCATCTTAGACTCCTCTCACACTCTTATCGGTGGCCATTAAAACCCTGCCCGACCTTCCAGACCTAATTCAATACCACCTCATCCATGAAGATGTACTCTCTCCAGCAAGAAGCTGGTGGCTTGGTTACCCAGGTTCTTGATAGTTCTAGCTATGCTGCCTAGTAGGATAATCATCTGCAGAGCTTCTCCACATTGTCTATTCCTG